>NC_092336.1:301133750-302585000 GCF_046630445.1 Rutidosis leptorrhynchoides
AAACCTATACTTTTTCTGTTTAGATTCATAAAATAGAGTTCAATATGAAATCATAGCAATTTGATTCACTCAAAACGGATTTAAAATGAAGAAGTTATGAGTAAAACAAGATTAGATAATTTTTCTCATTTTAGCTACGTGAAAATTGGTAATAAATCTATTCCAACCATAACTTAATCAACTTGTATTGTATATTATGTAATCTTGAGATACCATAGACACGTATACAATGTTTCGACCTATCATGTCGACACATCTATATATATTTCGGAACAACCATAGACACTCTATATGTGAATGTTGGAGTTAGCTATACAGGGTTGAGGTTGATTCCAAAATATATATAGTTTGAGTTGTGATCAATACTGAGATACGTATACACTGGTTCGTAGATTGATTCAAGATAATATTTATCGATTTATTTCTGTACATCTAACTGTGGACAACTAGTTTGTAGGTTACTAACGAGGACAGCTGACTTAATAAACTTAAAACATCAAAATATATTAAAAGTGTTGTAAATATATTTTGAACATACTTTGATATATATGTATATATTGTTATAGGTTCGTGAATCAACCAGTGGCCAAGTCTTACTTCCCGACGAAGTAAAAATCTGTGAAAGTGAGTTATAGTTCCACTTTTAAAATCTAATATTTTTGGGATGAGAATACATGCAGGTTTTATAAATGATTTACAAAATAGACACAAGTACGTGAAACTACATTCTATGGTTGAATTATCGAAATCGAATATGCCCCTTTTTATTAAGTCTGGTAATCTAAGAATCAGGGAACAGACACCCTAATTGACGCGAATCCTAAAGATAGATCTATTGGGCCTAACAAACCCCATCCAAAGTACCGGATGCTTTAGTACTTCGAAATTTATATCATATCCGAAGGGTGTCCCGGAATGATGGGGATATTCTTATATATGCATCTTGTTAATGTCGGTTACCAGGTATTCACCATATGAATGATTTTTATCTCTATGTATGGGATGTGTATTGAAATATGAAATCTTGTGGTCTATTGTTACGATTTGATATATATAGGTTAAACCTATAACTCACCAACATTTTTGTTGACGTTTAAAGCATGTTTATTCTGAGGTGAATACTAAGAGCTTCCGCTGTTGCATACTAAAATAAGGACAAGATTTAGAGTCCATGTTTATATGATATTGTGTAAAAACTGCATTCAAGAAACTGATTTCGATGTAACATATTTGTATTGTGAACCATTATGTAATGGTCGTGTGTAAACAGGATATTTTAGATTATCCTTATTTGATAATCTACGTAAAGCTTTTTAAACCTTTATTTATGAAATAAAGGTTATGGTTTGTTTTAAAAATGAATGCAGTCTTTGAAAAACATCTCATATAGAGGTCAAAACCTCGCAACGAAATCAATTAATATGGAGCGTTTTTAATCAATAAGAACGAGACATTTCAGCTAAGGCACCCTAGCTAGCAAATAAAGCACACATAAAGATGCAATCCTGGTTCTCTATAACAGCCTGGTTATGCTCTGATACCAATCTATCACACCCACAGTTATGGGCCTGGGCAAAATGTGACTTAATATCAAAATATACCAACATATTATAATAAACGAGAACAAAACTAAATGAGAAAATTAACTTTAATGAGTACGCAGCGGAAAATAAAATGTCGTTAAAAAGGAATAAGTAAAAGTTTAAATGCAATAGTAATAAATGCGATATCTCTTGATCCTATGTCCAAGTAGCATCACATAAGCAGTGAGTATAAGAGCTTGAATCAAACAACACCTGAGACAAAACATGCTAAAGTGTCAACCAAAAAAAGTTGAGTGAAGTTCATAGGTTTAACAAAAGTTTGACCGTTGTTTTAGACCACAAGATTTAGTTGTAAAGTTGATCTCCCGCAGGATCAAAAAGTTATGCCAATGCGTGATATTTAGACTAAACGTTCAAGTTTACCCCAAGACAAGTTATCGTTTATACTTGTCGGTTTAATTTCATTATTAAGTAATACAAAGACTTAGTCAAATATATCGGGGACGTTACTCCCGATAGGCCTACCCCCAATAAGTAATCATGCAAGCAGCAATTAAAAATATCACTGTAGGGACTTAGTCGGACATAGCCGGGTATAACAAAGTTTTAGCAGTTGGTACTTGTGTCTAAATTGTAAAATGTAAAAACAGCATGTGTCTCACCCCAAGAAAAGGTAAAGTAAATAAGTTGCGCAATAGTAAGTGGGGCTATGAATTCACCTTAGTAAGTAGAGAGAGAGCTAGTTATTCCTCGAAATAGAAAGTTGGACGAGTGAGCAGAAAAATCAACCTATGATATTTAAGAGTAGTAAGTGTTTTTGCCCATGTTTAAATAAATGTTTAAGTATGACAGTGTTTTAAGTATAGTTCGTTTTCCTTTTCTAGTAAGTTTTTATTTTTAGAAAGTTTCCACTTTTAGTAGGTTTCTTATCTTAGTAAGTTTCTATAACTAGAAAGTTTCTACTTTAAGAGTGTTTTCCATTTTAGGATACTTGCCGTATTAGATAAGCTTCCAATCACCCCTCTCTCTTCGAATGGCCATTTCAGGTCTAGGGGCTTTAGCTATAGGACCCTTTAAATCGGAAATCCAAACCCTTCCGCCTAGAGAGTTTGAAGATCTATACATCTCTAATAGATATCCGAAAATGTTTTTATGTGTTATAATATAAGTAGTAGGTTATAGGTGTTAGTAATAGTAACAGTGTATACATGTTAATTAATAGTATAAGTTGTATTAGGGTTTCATTAATTAGGGTTAGTTAATTAAAGTAGTAATTAATAACTAGAGTTTAGTAATTAATGTCCTAGGGTTTAATAATTTAGGGTTTAGTAAGTTAGGGTTTTATTTAATGTAGTAATAATTAGGTAATGATTAGGGTTTTAATAATTAAAGTGGTATTAAATAATTAGGGTTAGGTTTAACGAATTAGGGTTTAATAATTAATTAGGTTTAGGGTTTAAGTAATTAGGTTTTAGTACATATATATGTATATTTTTGTGTATATATATATATATAAATATATATATATATATGTATATAAAAAATATAATTTTTACATGTATATATGTATATGTGTCGATTTATATATGTATATATGTAGGTTTATTTTTTTTCCTTAATTAACCATAACAAATCTTCCATGTAATAACCTAGGGTTTTAAGATCAAAGTTTCCTTTCCCTTTTTTTTTCCTAGTCGACATGCATACATACATATATATGTTTATATTATTATTTTTTACATGTATTGATCTAGGTGTTTATGTATTTACTTATGCATAACAAGTTTATAATATGAACATGGATCAACAAAAATCAAAGTTTATGTAAATAGTTTAGGATTTATGTTATACCTTTGAAGATTCGAAGATAACTAACGAAGAAAAAAAAACACAACGAAAATTGAAGATTAAAGCCTTGAGAAACTTGAGGAACTTCTTGAAGATCCTTGAAGAACACGAAGAATACGAAGAACAACTCGAAGATCACCTTGAAGATTGGTGGTGGATTTCGATGGGTGGTGGTGATGATATTTTCGATTTTGGCCGAAAATTAGAGAGAGATGGGAGAGATTTTGAGAGAGATGTAATTTATGATTTGGTACATGGAATGGGTTAGGTTAGGTCTCTATTTATAGGGAGGATAGGAGGATTCTAGAATTAGGGTTTAATAAGGAATTACTTAGGGAACAAGTTGGCTTGGAAAAGGGGTTAGGGTTGGTGATTTGGGCCGAAAATTAGGAGGGTAAGAGGGTAATTTTTCCCGCTAAAAATCGGCTAGGGTTTGTTAGGGTTAGGGTTTGTGATTATTCACTTTAGTCTTTGTACTTTAATTTGCTTAAATGACTCCTTAATTATCCTAGTTTAATTATTTTAATTACACAAGTTTTAAAGTTATTTATTTAGTCACAAAAGTTAATAAGCTTATTATTTTTATCTTGTATTTACTTGTAGTTTACAAAGTTAATTATTATTATTCTTAACAATCGTTAAATAAAGTCTTAATTGTTAAATTTAATTATTTAGTTGGGCATTTAATAAGGAAAAGTATAGAATGGAAAAATGAGGGTCGTTATACGGGTTTTGGCCCACAATAGTAAACTGAAACACATCGGCCCACTAACCCCTTAATCAATCCCAACATCACAAGGGATATGCGGCCCAACAGAAAAAGTAAATTGGCTCTAAGCCCAACAGTGGCCCGATTCAGTTGTATGGTTAAATTAAGATAAGGGAAACTGATGTCGGTTGATTTAGAATCCAAGGTATACGTCTCCATCGTGACCACTCCATCTTCTTTTTATACCCTCATCATCAATCGTCCTCCTCTGTAATAGAAAAGAACATGTACTGCAGTTTTAATTGGTTTTCAGACTGAAACAGTAAAGTTTGGAAGTGATGTTTGGGTTTGGGTTACGATTGAATTAATAGAGAGAAAAAAAATTATGAAGCAGCAACAGTTACGTGGATGGTGACATAGTTTCTTTACAATCAAACCACCTTCGTTAGTAAGCACATCTGTATAATAGTAGGTTTGTGGAGTTGGTTCGAATAGATCAAAAAAGAGAAAACGGACTGCAGTAGCATTGATAGGGTGTTTAGCTTCGTTTTCTGCAGCAAACAAGAATGATAATAGTAGTAAAAACTACTGTTTGCATCGAAACAAACGGACGGCAATAGTAGTAAATTATAGATTTGTTTATGATGTTTGATTGAAATAGTAATAGACATGTAGTAGCAGGTATACGATGGTTTATGGTGGGATTTATGGTGGTGATTATGTCGAACAAATCAGAAAAAAATAGCAACAACATAGGTTCTTTGTGGGTGTTGAGTGGTTTGGGTTGAACAAGATGATGAATAGCAACTGGGTTTGGTTTTTTATGATCGAATAGAAATGTGTAGGGTTTTGTTTTAGAGATGATGATGTAACAACCCGACTTCATAAACCTAAATACGCGTACCAAAATTTTTTTTTTAAGGCAGTGCATCTGGACGGCGTCCAGAATCCTGGACGGCGTCCAGCTCAGAAGGGTGGGACGGCGTCCAGACTTTTGGGACGGCGTCCCGCTCAAACAACTGGGACGGCGTCCAAGCAATTGGGACGGCGTCCCAATGGTCTTCCAGCTACTGATCACGGGTCCAACTCACACGAGCGGAAAACCCACTTCCCGACACTTTCAAACGAAAACCTTTTTACCACAAGTCAATATAAATGAAACTAAGAGATTTTCATCATCAAATCAAGTTTTACATCAACGGGTCCACATCGCCCATTTTACGAGTTTCGTTCTAAAATAAAAGTTTCGACCAAATATAAGTTTAAGTTCCAAACAACACTAGAGCATGGTGTTTGGGGTTAAACTACCCAATCTCGGTCGAACTCCAAAAGCTAACACCCAAAAGCATCCCCTAACAAAACAAGCGGGAGATCACTAATCCAATTGAACGCTCTTATCCTTGTCAATGCCCGAGCCTATAAAAAAAGTAAATAACGAGAGGGTAAGCAAAGCTTAGTGAATGCAATAATTATACTTACATATATATAACCCATCTATTTGCAATCACAGTTACCGAATACCTTGTACGAACTTGTAACTCAAATTAGCATAACATCATACCCGAAATACTTAACAAGTTGCACATTATCACAAAACCGCATTAGCATATACTCAACACAATATATTTAAACAATATGCCAAACAATCAACAATCTCAATATGGTTAACCATAACGCTATGGTGCTACCGGCTCGTGGTTCACACCATACGCAATTGAGTCATACTCTTTTATAGTGCTACCGGCTCGTGGTTCACACTCGATGCTACCGGCTCGTGGTTCACATCTTGGTTTATAGTGCTACCGGCTCGTGGTTCACACTCGATGCTACCGGCTCGTGGTTCACATCTTAGTTTATAGTGCTACCGGCTCGTGATTCACACTCGATCACACACATGTTATGGCACTACTGGCTCGATGGTTCATACCATAACACCCACAAATAAATACGTCATATACACATACGTATAATTACTCCACTCACCTTAGTTCTTCGTGAAAGATAACCGAACTTGCAATGTCAATGTAACGTACCTATTACATTTTAGCACATAATCAATTCACAACTCAAGTCGGTCAAGCAACTCACTTAACAATCTAGAGTCTTTTGACCCTAAGTGCAATCCCGACCGCTTTTGCACCTTTAACCCTAATAATGGGTTAACTTCACCAAAAACCCTAACTTTAGCCAAATAAGGTCTTAACACAATTTTAACCACAAAGTTAACTCGTTTTCATACATGCAAGACAACCTAGGTCATCAAAGACCCATTTGACCCATTTCAAGGTCAACACACCCATTTGGGTCACCCACAACCCAAATAACACCCACTAACATTAACTATTAGTGTACTAGTGATTTGCTAGGCCTTTAAGACCCATTTACCCTTTCAAAACCCTAGGTTAGCCACCATTTGGGTCTTCATGACCCAAGCTTACCCAAAAAACCCCAAATTACTCACAAATGGGTTTTATGTGCAATACTAACCCAAACCCTAACCCTTAAACACATTAAACTTAGGTAATCAAGTTTAGGGCTTACCACAACAATCAAAACGAAGCTAAAGAGGAGATGAACAACTTTAATGCTCGAGCTAAAACCCGAAACTAGCTTCTTCTTCTCCGATTTGAGTTTCTCACACTTAACCACCCCCTCTCTCTCTAGAATGAATGGATGATGTTTGGTGGTTGAGAAATGAAGTAATGAGCTCACCAAACTGATCCTAAGGCCCTTAAGTCATCCATACATGTGAAATTACCAAATTTCCCAACTAAATAACTAAAAATACAAAGGCTGGCTTGTCAGACCATCTGGACGGCGTCCAGATTTCTGGACGGCGTCCAGGCCTTCATCTGGACGAATTGCGACCTCACAATCCACGCCGCATGACAAGCAGGAAGATAGACCAATACAAACTCTTCGGGCTCCCAAGTGAACTCGGAACCTTTACTTCGCCGCCATTGAACCTTGAAAGTTCTCACCTCCTTATTCCTCAACATTTTCACCTTCTCGTCAAGGATAGCAATCGGTTCCTCGACATATTCTAACTTGTTGTTTAGCTCGATATCGTCTAAAGGCATCTATGAGGAATCATCCGCAAGACACTTACGGAGGTGGGAAACATGAAATGTATTATGGATCCCCGCAAGCCCTTCGAGTAATTCCAATCGATATGCAACTTCACCAACACGAGCTGAAACCTTGAACGGCCCAATAAACCGAGGAGCTAACTTTCCCCGTTTTCGAAATCGAATAATACCCTTCCATGGCGAAACCTTAAGCATCACCATATCGCCTTCCTGGAACTCAATCAATCACCTACGTCTATCGGCATACGACTTTTGCCTATCTTGAGCCTTCTTCAAATGTTCCCGAATCAAATCGATCTTGCTATTGGTCTCTAAAACCAAATCGGTACTCCCGATCTCTCTTTGACCCACTTCTCCCCAACAAACGGGAGTTCGACACCTATGCCCATAAAGCATTTCGTAAGGTGGCATCCCGATACTAGTATGATAACTATTATTGTATGAGAATTCCACCAAAGGCAAATGCTCATCCCAACTACCACCAAAGTCAATGATGCACGCCCGTAACATATCTTCCAAAGTTTGATTCGTACGTTCGGTTTGACCGTCCGTTTGAGGATGATACGCCGTGCTCAACTTCAATTGCGCGTCCATATCTTCATGAAACTTTTCCCAAAACCGAGATGTAAAACAGGTATCTCGATCCGAAATAATAGATATAGGAACCCCATGTCGCGAGACCACTTCCTTGATAAACAACTTAGCCAAAGTCTCCGACGATATCGCTTCTTTAATGGGAAGAAACAAAGCGCTTTTTGTCAAACGGTCAACTATAACCCAAATCGAATTGAATTGGGTTCTCGCCGTTTTAGGTAACTTTGTAATGAAATCCATGGTAATGTGTTCCCATTTCCACTTCGGGATTTCTAACGGTTGCAACTTACCATACGGCTTTTGGTGTTCGGCTTTTACTTGTAAACACCTGACACATTTCTCAACATACTTCACAACATCACGTTTCATGCCCGGCCACCAATAATCTTTCTTCAAGTCATGATACATTTTTGTCGCGCCCGGATGAATGGTGACTTATGTGCTTCATCAAGTAGCACTCGTCGGTAATCACCCATCTTAGGCACCCACACCCTTCCTTGAAAGGACAACAAACCACGCGAGCCCATAGTAATGAACTCCGATTGGCCCACGATTCGTTCCGTATGCTTGTTGTGAACGTAAGCCTCTATTTGAATCTCGCCAAGCTTTTCAAGAAAATCGTTGGTAATAATCAAACGTAACAACCCCATATTTATCGCCGGATGTTAACTCTTTCGACTCAACGCATCCGCGACCACATTCGCCTTACCCGGATGATAAAGTATTTCACAATCGTAGTCTTTCACCACATCCATCCACCTACGTTGGCGATAATTCAAATCTCGTTGATTAAAGAGATGTTTCAAACTCTTATGATCCGAATAAATCGTACACTTGACACCATACAAGTAATGGCGCCAAATTTTCAACGCATGCACTACCGCCGCCAACTCAAGATCATGAGTCGGATACCTCGTTTCATGTTCCTTTAATTGTCGAGAGGCATAAGCGATGACTTTACCTCTTTGCATTAGAACACACCCGAGACCATTTAAGGAAGCATCACAATAAACCACCATGTCTTCAACACCTTCCGGTAACACTAACACCGGAGCTTGACACAACTTCTCTTTTAACAATTGAAAAGCAATTTCTTGCTCGTTCTCCCAACCAAACCTCGCATTCTTCCTTGTCAATTTCGTCAACGAAGAAGCGATCTTAGAAAAATCTTGGATAAACCGACGATAATAACCGGCCAATCCGAGAAAACTTCGGATTTCCGTAGGCGTAGTCGGTCGTCCCCAACTATTCACCGTTTCGATCTTCCCCGGATCTACTTGAATACCGTTTTCGTTCACAATATGACCAAGGAATTGAACTTCCCTTAGCCAAAATTCACATTTGGAGAACTTTGCATACAACTTCTCCTTTCGTAGCGTCTTCAATACTTCACGCAAATGATGTTCATGTTCGTTCATACTTTTTGAGTAGACTAGTATGTCGTCAATGAACACTATTACCAACTTGTCCAACATAGGTTGGCACACTCGGTTCATAAGATCCATGAATGCTGCCAGTGCATTCGTAAGACCAAAGGGCATAACTACAAACTCATAATGCCCGTAACGCGTTCAAAAAGCCGTTTTCTCTATGTCTTCCTCACGGACACGTATTTGGTGATAGCCAGACCGTAGGTCGATCTTAGAGAAATACGTTGCACCTTGAAGTTGATCAAATAAATCGTCAATCCTAGGTAATGGATAACGATTCTTGATTGTCACTTTATTCAACTCACGGTAATCAATGCACATACGCATACTACCATCTTTCTTCTTCACAAATAACACCGGAGCGCCCCATAGCGAAGCACTCGGTCGAATAAAACCCTTCTCGAGCAACTCTTGGGTTTGATTTAACAACTCTTGCATTTCCGTTGGTGCTAAACGATAAGGAGTTTTAGCAATGGGGGTAGCCCCCGGAACCAACTCGATGCGAAATTTAACTTGTCTTTCCGCCGGAACACCCGGTAATTCGTCCGGAAAAACGTCTTCGAATTCACTAACAACCGGAATTTTACGAATAGGTGGTGGCTCATTGCGAGTATCAACAACATGAGCAAGGAAAGCCATGCCACCGGTAACAACAAAACGACGTGCCCGTGCAAATGTGCATATCGGCACCGGTCTGCTTCGCTTATCACCATGAATAATTAACTCTCCCCCGCTTAGGGTCTTCACACGAATAAACTTATCATGGCATGCAATATCGGCTCTATAACGATCGAGCCAATCCATACCAACGACAATATCAAAGTCGCCCAAGGTCATTGGAATAAGATCAATTTTAAAGGTTTCGGCACCAAAAACAACATCACAATTTTCACACACATCAACCACTAGCACCGTCTTGCCGTCCGCTATTTCGACTTCTATCGGACGACTTAACTTAGCTAACGGTCTATTAAGTTTAGGCACAAATTTAGGAGACACAAACGACAAATTTGCACCGCTATCGAAAAGAATCCTTGCCGGATTAGAATTAACCATGTAAGTACCTGAGACAACTTCGTGCAATTGTTTGGCTTCATCATTGGTCATCAAATAGTTGCGACCCCTAGCCGTACCCGGCGCTTTCTCTAACCGTTTAACATTATCATTATTCAAATCGGGACATTCCGGCCTCTTATGCCCCGCTTTACCACAATTAAATCAAGTGATTTTGGTCGACGCCTTGGTGCAATCACGGGCCATGTGTCCTCTTTGATTACAATTATAACACGTGGGCCTGAAACCCTCGGAAGCACCCTTCTTCACACTATTAAAGCTTTCGGAGCCTTTCTTGGACTTCTTATTTGAAAAGTTCGAATGACTTGAACCCTCAAACTTCCTCTTTGAAAAAGTAAAATCGCTCTTTCTTGGCACCTCCGGCTCAAAACCCCGAGCAAATTCAAATAACTCGTCAAAAGACTTAGCCATACCCCGACTAATCTTACCCTTGTACTCATCATTTAAAGTGCGGTAGAAATCCTTCATTAGCTTGTGATCATCACCAACATACTCCGGGCAAAAACGAGTCTTTGCCAAGAAGGTAGACTTAAGAGTAACTAAGTCCATTGAACCTTGTTGCAAATGGTGCAACTCGTCCCAGATTCTATCGAGATCGGAAGAAGTTCGGTATTCCTTGAAAAACTCATTCTTAAATTCTTCCCACGTCAAGTCCATACATTGTTCCTCACCATACAAGTTGATTTTATCATCCCACTATAACTTAGCCTCTTCTCGTAGCATGCTAGAGCCATACCTCGCCTTCTTCTCGGGAGGACATTCCGAGGTACGGAAAGCTCCCTCGATGTCGGAGATCCAACATGTACTTTTTAAAGGATCTCGTACCCCATTAAACATCGGGGGTTGAGCATCCTTGAAGTTCTTGTAGTGGAAGTCCCGCCTTCCTTCACCTCCTTCACCGCGAGGGTAGATATTACTAGCGTCGAGGGCCTCTTCGATAGTGGCCTTCATTCGTTCATTTATCAAATCGGTCACCTGCCCATCGACCGAATCTTGAAAGACCTTTCGGACGTCCGTAAGAAAATCCACTTTTAACTTCTTAAAGACGGCCTCAACCTTGGCCGAAAACTCGGCGTCCTCGCTTGTACTTCCGTTATCATGATCGGGACCGTTTCTCGTCTTCATTCTATAAAACGAAATAGGTTAAACCACAAAAACGAAAGGACGATTACATGTGTATATACATATATTCCACACTACTCCATCTCGCTCAATAATCGTCGTACATTGCTTGTTTAACACGACTTGCGCCCGTAATAGTGGTAGCTACCCATTACTACGCGAGCACGTCGCATTAACTCGCTAGTACAACGCCTATCTCGCTTGATGCTTGCTAAACACAACACAAACAATTAGCACAAGGTTAATTCTCATAAACCAAAGCACTAACAATTCTCGATTAGACCCAAAGTCCTACAAGTCCCACAATAAGCGCTCACACAATAAAGTCTAAGTCTAGGCACCTATCTCAAGTCGCCTAAATCCCTTAGACCATGCTCTGATACCACTTGTAACAACCCGACTTCATAAACCCAAAAACGCGTACCAAAAAAAAAAATTTTAAGGCAGTGCATCTGGACGGCGTCCAGCTCAGAAGGGTGGGACGGCGTCCAGACTTTTGTGACGGCGTCCAGCTTAAACAACTGGAACGGAGTCCAAGCAATTGGGACGGCGTCCCAATGGTCTTCCAACTACTGATCACGGGTCCAACTCACACGAGCGGAAAACCAGCTTCCCGACACTTTCAAACGAAAACCTTTTTACCACAAGTCAATATAAATGAAACTAAGAGATTTTCATCATCAAATCAAGTTTTACATCAACGGGTCCACATCGCCCATTTTACGAGTTTCGTTCTAAAATAAAAGTTTCGACCAAATATAAGTTTAAGTTCCAAACGACACTAGAGCATGGTGTTTGGGGTTAAACTACCCAATCTCGGTCGAACTCCAAAAGCTAACACCCAAAAGCATCCCCTAACAAAACAAGCGGGAGATCACTAATCCAATTGAACGCTCTTACCCTTGTCAATGCCCGAGCCTATAAAAAAAGTAAACAACGAGAGGGTAAGCAAAGCTTAGTGAATGCAATAATTATACTTACATATATATAACCCATCTATTTGCAATCACAGTTACCGAATACCATGTACGAACTTGAAACTCAAATTAGCATAACATCATACCCGAAATACTTAACAAGTCGCACATTATCACAAAACCGCATTAGCATATACTCAACACAATATATTTAAACAATATGCCAAACAATCAACAATATCAATATGGTTAACCATAACGCTATGGTGCTACCGGCTCGTGGTTCACACCATACGCAATTGAGTCATACTCTTTTATAGTGCTACCGGCTCGTGGTTCACACTCGATGCTACCGGCTCGTGGTTCACATCTTGGTTTATAGTGCTACCGGCTCGTGGTTCACACTCGATGCTACTGGCTCGTGGTTCACATCTTAGTTTATAGTGCTACCGGCTCGTGGTTCACACTCGATCACACACATGTTATGGCACTACCGGCTCGATGGTTCATACCATAACACCCACAAATAAATACGTCATATACACATACGTATAATTACTCCACTCACCTTAGTTCTTCGAGAAAGATAACCGAACTTGCAATGTCAATGTAACGTACCTATTACATTTTAGCACATAATCAATTCACAACTCAAGTCGGTCAAGCAACTCACTTAACAATCTAGAGTCTTTTGACCCTAAGTGCAATCCCGACCGCTTTTGCACCTTTAACCCTAATAATGGGTTAACTTCACCAAAAACCCTAACTTTAGCCAAATAAGGTCTTAACACACTTTTAACCACAAAGTTAACTCGTTTTCATACATGCAAGACAACCTAGGTCATCAAAGACCCATTTGACCCATTTCAAGGTCAACACACCCATTTGGGTCACCACAACCCAAATGACACCCACTAACATTAACTATTAGTGTACTAGTGATTTGCTAGGCCTTTAAGACCCATTTACCCTTTTAAAACCCTAGGTTAGCCACCATTTGGGTCTTCATGACCCAAACTTACCCAAAAAACCGCAAATTACTCACAAATGGGTTTTATGTGCAATACTAACCCAAACCCTAACCCTTAAACACATTAAACTTAGGTAATCAAGTTTAGGGCTTACCACAACAATCAAAACGAAGCTAACGAGGAGATGAACAACTTTAATGCTCGAGCTAAAACCCGAAACTAGCTTCTTCTTCTCCGATTTGAGCTTTCTCACACTTAACCACCCCCTCTCTCTCTAGAATGAATGGATGATGTTTGGTGGTTGAGAAATGAAGTAATGAGCTCACCAAACTGATCCTAAGGCCCTTAAGTCGTCCATACATGTGAAATTACCAAATTGCCCAACTAAATAACTAAAAATACAAAGGCTGGTTTGTCAGACCATCTGGACGGCGTCCAGATTTCTGGACGGCGTCCAGATTTCTGGACGGCGTCCAGATTTCTGGACGGCGTCCAGGCCTTCAAAATGGGACGGCGTCCCAAATGTTTGGACGGCGTCCAAACCAAAAAGGAAACAGGATCTTACAGATGAAGTGTTGGTGGTTCTCAATATAGTTGTAGAGAAACAAGAATAATGATAGAGTGGTGGTTGAGGTTCGAATAGAAACCAAGAAGTAGCAGCAGTTTTCAATAGACGGATGTTCGTTGGTGATGATTGTTTATCGCAGGTGGGTTTCTCGGTCTAGAATAAGAGAGAGAGAGAGAATATGTTGGTGGTTTTGGATGGTTTTACAGCTGCAATAAAAGGTAATAGCAACAATATAAAACGGTGGTTTATGGTGATTTCAATTTGTACAGTAACATCGAGCAGTATGCTTGGTTTTGTTATGGTTCCCAAATAGAACAGAAACACAAGTTGAACTAGTTTGTAGGTGGTTTAGTGATGGAGGTTGGCGATGGGTTCAACAGAAAACAGTCCAATTCTCGTGCAGTTTAGTAGTTGTAGTGATGGTGGTTGTAGCCGATGGTGTTTTGTGATGAGGTGGTTCTCGAAAGGTTGTAACAGTGAGAAAGAAGAAACAAGAGGTTCTTGGTTTGGGTTGTGATTGATAAAAATATGATGATAATGATTAGAGTAATATGTATGTAAATATATACTTCGGTTATATATACATGTGTGGGGTTGTGTTGGCCAACAAAAAAAAGGAACAACAAGAAGTGGAAACATAGTACCACTTGCAATTCTATCAGCATGCATGTATTGATATCTAGAAATAGGATTGAAAAACAAACACAGTAAAGCTCAATTCATAATATGGTGCACATTCAGTTCACGGACGTACATAGATATAATATCTTTGAATATCAAATTCATTCTCATATAGAAAGGAATGCGAAACGGAAAGTAACTATTTTAAATAGTTAAGCCATCATATATTTGGCAGTATCATCGACATAAATTTCTAAATTATGGATACTATATTGTGCTCCGTTGTAAATCAGTGGCGGATAAAACGTTTTCAGAAAAATCCCAAATTTTTAAATTAACTATATTTATTTATTTTGGTCATTATGGTATATAAAATTTGATCATTAATTTAATAAATTAAAAATACATTAACTGTCCCTTTCGATTCTGGGTAAAATATGAAAAATGTGGAAATTTATTAATTAGCTTCTAAATATATTTTTAATAAGCCTAAAATTTATATAGCTCATTTTCGGATCACCGTTTATTTTAAAATCACATAAGTTCGTTTATAACTTGTTTATTATCAATCAAACGATAATTGAGTGTTACTATCATTTTCCAAATAAATTCGAAACTATATATATATTCAATACACTTTATTTATATATATATAGATACTTTTTAAATAATAATCATTATAATATTTTATTTTTATTTTACTTTCACATAATTATTTTTAATAACAACCTATAATATTTCAAATTATATTTCCACTTATTATTTATAGATAAATATATACACACATAACTATTTACAATTAATTGTTCGTGAATCGTCGAAAATAGTCAAAAGGTCAATTGAATATATGAACATAGTTCCAAGGTTTTTGAGACTCAACATTAAAGATTTTGCTTATCGTGTCAAATTCATATAAAGATCATATAAAGATCAAGTTTAAATTTGATCGGAAATTTCCGGGTCGTCACAGTACCTACCCGTTAAAGAAATTTCGTCCCGAAATTTGAATGTGGTCGTCATGGTTAATAATAGAAATGTTTTCATGACGAATATGAGTTGATAAATAAAATTTTATCATTATTGATTAATATAGACAAAACGATTCGATTATGTGAAATGTAAAAGTGAAGCTGTCACAAAAGATTGAGATAGAGATTTAACTTTTGACATAGTCACGATTGAATTCCGGAATTCAAGGGATTTAAAGAAAATCATCGAAATCTATATAAGATTTGATTCTTCGGTAATTAAGGGAATTAGAATCTTCTTTGATTAAATGCGATAATCTGTTTCGATTGCTCTATCGGATATTTCACTAATAAATCCACTCCCTTCGTTTCCTTATTTCCACAGCCCACACCTTCTATTCTTTCTCCCTCAATTCATACTTTAAAGCATTCGTCAATATGCTCCATCCAGTTCTGATTTTTGATATACTCCTAACTTTCATGTCTGTCATCCTTCTTTTTCATCTACCACCGGAAGAATCCATTCACTTCTACTATACTCTTGGTTTTATAGTGTTTTTAGTTCTCCCGTGTCTTTATATTGTTATACTCATCGATATACACAGTTTGTAATTTCTGAGTTGTTGTTGGGCTTTATATCCTCCCTTATATTTTGAAGCTTCATGCTTTTGTTTTCTTCCGGACTTAAAGTAAAGCGATTAGGACGTCTTGGTTTCGTAGATTAAATCTTTGAATTTCGAATGATCACGGCTAACGTTCTAATTAAGAACTGGTAATAGCATAATCTGACTTGTTAAATTACCAGAGAATTCGAAAAAGATTGAACTATCAAGAAATTATGTTCTTGATATGTTTGAAGATTAGGTAGAATGTAAGAGTCGTGTAACATGGCACCTGATGACGTTAAGGTCTGTAAATCATCAAGTTTCATTAGAAACTCAGCATGACTTACTGTAATATAATCACGTTGATCAAGTGTCATTATATTATACTAACTCATGCATTAATTTCCAACACTATTTCAAAACATTCATAATTCAAACTCGAATTTTTCAGAATTTTAGAAACTAAAACAGTTTCTTTTATGATGTAACACAGATAGCTCAAAGAGATAAATAATATCGTACAAAAATATTTATGAAGATATCTTCAGAAATATTGAGGATATTTTTTATGAAAGATATGATAATACCTTATAATTCTACAATCAAAATGTGATATAGAAATTCATTCACAATCATTTAGAACAATTACGGAACACGGTATTCGCTAAAGATTTCATCAGAAAAAGAATCATTTGGATTCTTTATATACAAGTTTAGTCCTTGTGATTTGTTCAGAGTCTCCTTCATGGTTTGCTCAATCCTTTTTTCAGCACCAAATTTTTTGTTTGAGCTTTTCCAATCTACTATTCTTTATTATCAAACTTCTGACCGTAATTGATGTCTACAGTCCTTGCCACTTTATCAGCCTTTTTCAAAACTTCATAGTACTGATTCGTAAGCTGGGGTGTTTTTCAGAAACTTCACATTCGAAGTATGTAAGTTTAGGAGATAGACGTTATATGTATATATGTATAACTGTTGAAGTGAAAACGCTGCGAGATTTGAGATTGATGATTGATGATTTCCGATAGTTGATCTGGCAAATATTGTTACATGATGCAGATGAGTAGATGGTGGGATTTCAATGAATACACATAGTGATTCTTCGAAGAGAATTATGCCAAAGAGTAATGAAGTTGTTGGTACGTTTGCTGCTAACGTAATGGGATATAAAAGGTTCCCCGGTAACAAAAGGGTAATCGTATATATCAGAGTTATAATAAGGCTACTCCGGATGAAAAATCGAGGTTGACTTGCTGGAGCTGTGACAAAATTGGCTATTTTGAAAAGGAATTGCAATGTTATTTTCGGTAATAACAATGTCAAAGGAGCTATCACAGATACATGTTAAACGTTTACTCAGGTTCTGAGTGTTTTCAGGTGCATAACTATGTGCATCAATCTGTTCTTCCATAGATGAAGTGCGATTAGTTCATCCTCTCGATTGAGGTGTTTTCAAGAATCATGAAAGGTTTGAACGCAGATTGTAATCGTCAAGATACAAATGAGGTTTAAGATGGAATCAAGTGGCAACTTGAAGAATTGTTTAGTTTCATATGTTATAATCAATATTTTATTTCATTTTAATTATCCAATGTTATTAGTCCACAGTTAGTAGTTCACAGTTAGTAGTTCAATAATTCATATATAGTTTAATATATAATATTCGAATTAATTAATACGTATCGTGACCCATTGTATACATGTCTCAGACTCGATCACAACTCAAAGTATATATATTATTTTAGAATCAACCTCAACCCTGTATAGGTAACTCGAGCATTACTGCATATAGAGTGTCTATGGTTATTCCAAATAATATATATAGATGACGTCGATATGATATGTCAAAACATTGGATACGTGTCCCGATATTTAAAGTGCGTAAAATAAATAACGATAAATAAAATAACGATAAATAAAATTGCGAGAATTAAAATTGCGATAAATAAATTGCGATAAATAAATTGTAATAAGGAATTAACAGTTAGCTAGGAACAGTTAGCTAGGATTTTGTTAGTGTCGATTCTTAACAAAATTTCTCATAGTTAATTTGTTTGTTTATAACAAATTTTGTTTTTGTCCAATGTTTTCTTCATTATGCCACTTGTTGGATTCTGGTAAGTCAAAATCCAAATATAAAATTGAGTGAAAATAGATATTCTGTGGTGAACGAATACGTATATCTGTGGATGTAGGTAGGATAGTAAATGACTGTTGAATCGGAATTGAAAGAATGTACAGTGTAACTTATTAATGTGAAATCTAAATATTCCTTGGGTATTACCTACCCGTTAAAATATTTTCACCATTATCAGTTTGTACAAAAGAATTTTTAATTACAATCTTTATGAAAACATATATACATATATATTTTCTTCAGATGTAACCATGGATTTAATGAGTCAATATGATATTAAACTCATTTGATTTACCGTTAAAACAAGAATATATAATCTTTAAAACATTAGAGATTACATAATCACCATGTCGAACGAAGATAAATGATGTAGAACGATTCATAGAATGATGATTATGCTCAAGGTACATAATGAGATGTTGAGGCGTGTGATGTTGAAACTTGGGTTGTTGGTGGTACTGGTATTGATGTTGGTGGTACTGTTGGTGCCGGTGATGTTGCTAAAGCTGGTACGTTTTGCACCATATTTTCCAAGGCTACAACTCGGGCGCGACGCTCGTTGACTTATTACTCCGGGATGATTATCGGTAGGAATGAGCGAATGAATAAGGTCTAGAATCTAGGATAGTATATAATCATGATGAGATACTCTGAGAATGAGAGAGAAAATGGTGTCTCGAACAGGTTCGCCGATAAGTGCTTCAGGTTCTTCGTCAAGAAGGACATGTGGTGGATGGAAGGGATCGCCTTCTTGTTATCTCCAATGATTAAGTAGGCTACGAACCCATCCCCAACTCATCCAGAATTGGTGATGACTGATTTGTTTTGGTCATTATGGTATATAAAATTCGATCATTAATTTAATAAATAAAAAATACATTAACTGTCCCTCTCAATTCTGGGTAAAATATGAAATATGTTGATATTTATTAATTAGCTTCTAAATATATTTTTAATAAGCCTAAAATTTATATAGCTCATTTTCGGATCACCGTTTATTTTAAAATCACATAAGTTCATTTATAACTTGTTTATTATCAATAGAATGATAATTGAGTGTTAATATCATTTTCCAAATAAATTCGAAACTATATATATATATATATATATATATATATATATATATATATATATATATATATATTCAATACACTTTATTTATATATATATATATATATATATATATATATATAGATACTTTTTAAATAATAATCATTATAATATCTTATTTTTATTTTACTTTCACATAATTATTTTTAATAACAACATATAATATTTCAAATTATATTTCCACTTATTATTTATATATAAATATATACACACATAACTATTTACAATTAATTGTTCGTGAATCGTCGGAAATAGTCAAAAGGTCAATTGAATATATGAACATAGTTCCAAGGTTTTTTAGACTCAACATTACAGATTTTTCTTATCATGTCGCATTCATATAAAGATCATATAAAGATCAAGTTTAAATTTGGTCGGAAATTTCCGGGTCGTCACAGGTATAGTGCTAATTTGGCACATGTAATTGGTATGATGGCGTGATGGAGTTTGTGATGGTATGACATGATGATTATGTGATAGAATAATAGTTCCCACCTTTTAATTTTCTTTTAATTTAATTTTTTTATTGTTATTATTATTATTATTTTAATTAATTGAATATGATAATTTTTTTAAGTAACACTTTTATTAATAAACACAAAGACGATTACATTTTTTTAAAATACGACATAATTAAACTAAACACAATAATAAACTAAACATTAAAAACAACGACAAACTTCAGTAGAACTTTCACCCTCTTGAGCATCTAATTCTTCGTCGTATGCTCATAAAGATCCAACTCGTATTCGCTATCCGAATCTAAGATATCGAAAAGTTTAAACAAATATTGTGTATTGGAATTTGTTAATACAAAGTATAGAAATAATGAGAGAATATTGAAAGATATGTGTGGAAAAAATGATATGTAAAATGTGGTATGTATAAAAATTAATTATATATATTATATATATATATATATATATATATATATATATATATATATATATATATATATAGTAAAGAGATCAAATGAGAACTTTTTTGTGTGAGAACCCTGAGAACTCAAAAATACACTGAAATTCGATCAAAAAGGGAAATTCGAGCAAAAAAGGTGAAATTCGAGCAAAAATGGGACACGGGCGAACAAAAAACGTGCTATTCGAACAAAAAACGTGATATTCGAACAAAAAACGTGATATTCGAACAAAAAAAATGGCGGACGAACAATTTGTGTTCTACATTTTGATAGTCGAACAAAAAGATGTAGAACACGTTGATATTCGAACAATTTGTGATCTACATTTTGGTATTAGTAGAAAAAAATAAATTAATAAATAAATAAATTTGTTCGACTATGATTTTTTTGTTCGTCCGTGTTTTTAATTTTTGCTCGACTTCCTTTTTTTGTGTGCTCGAATTCCCCCTTTTTTGCTCGAATTTTAGTCTATTTGGGTGTATTTTGGAGTTCCTAGAGTTCTCACACTAAAAAAGTTCTCACTGGATCATCTCCCTATATATATATATATATATATATATATATATATATATATATATATATATGTATATATATATATATTGTAAATGGCTATTTTTAACGACTATTTTTTTAACGGCTATATACCAGTTGAAGCTACATTCACGCCTGCAAAAAAAAAAAAAAACGCCATCATCATGAAGTGCTATGACGCGATGGTGGTGTGATGGTGGTGAAATTGGGGTCATCGCACCACGTTAACGATGGTCTTAATTGAATGAATTTGCAAAATAGTCTGCTTACTTCTTAATTCACTTTCACTTCTTAATAAAATCAGCCTGAATATATTTGCGGACCTGTTGTTCCTCATTTCTTAATAAAATCACCTACTCACATACTCTCTCCTATTATCTCTATCATAAACCCTAAAATCTTGCAAGTAACAAGTTATCATAGCTTCATTCTCTCCATAACAACAATTAATAGTTGATTATGTAGTGACCAGAACTTTTCCATGTTTATATATATTAAATGAAATTTTTATTTACAGGATTAAGTGTTTCCAACATGTTAAGCAATCAAACTTGTTAATACTTGATTAATTAAAATATGTTTCATATAGACAATTGACCACCCAAGTTGACCGGTGATTCACGAATGATTAAAACTTGTAAAAACTATATGATGATATATATATGATTATGTATATAGTTAACATGATATTATGATAAGTAAGTATCTCAATAGATATTTTAACAATGAGTTATATACATAAAATTGAGTTTATTGAATTAAGAAACTCGAAACGATATATATAACGATTATCGTTATAACAACGTCTTACTAAATACATACGAATCATATTAAGATATTGATACACTATGTTTAATCATGATAAATTATAACTAAACATGTCATTAAGTGTATTAACAATGAACTACATATGTAAAAACAAGACTACTAACTCAATGATTTCGAAACGAGACATATATGTAACGATTATCATTGTAACAACATTTAACTGTATATATATCATACTAAGATATATTAATATATCATAATATCATGATAATGTAATAATTTAACATCTCTTTAGATATAATAAACAATGGGTTAACAACATTTAACAAGATCGTTAACCTAAAAGTTTCAAAACAACATTTACATCTAACGACTAACGATGAATTAACGACCCAGTTAAAATGTATATACATGTAGTGTTTTAATATGTATTCATACACTTTTGAAAGACTTCAAGACACTTATCAAAATACTTCTACTTAACAAAAATTCTTACAATTACATCCTCGTTCAGTTTCATCAACAATTCTACTCGTATGCACCCGTATTCGTACTCGTACAATACACAACTTTTAGATGTATGTACTATTAGTATATACACTCCAATGATCAGCTCTTAGCAGCCCATGTGAGTCACCTAACACATGTGGGAACCATCATTTGGCAACTAGCATGAAATATCTCATAAAATTACAAAAATATTAGTAATCATTCATGACTTATTTACATGTAAACAAAATTACACATCCTTTATATCTAATCCATACACCAACAACCAAAAACACCTATAAACACTTACATTCTTCAATTTTCTTCATCTAATTGATCTCTCTAAAGTTCTATCTTCAAGTTCTAAGTGTTCTTCATAATTTCTATAAGTTCTAGTTTCATAAAATCAAAAATACTTCTAAGTTTGCTAGCTTACTTCCAATCTTGTAAAGTGATCATCCAATATAAGGTAAGCTATCTTTCTTATTTATAGTAAGATATCTTTCTAATATAAGGTAATACTCATATTCAAACTTCGATTCAATTTCTATAACTATAACAATCTTATTTCGAGTGGAAATCTTACTTGAACTTGTTTTCGTGTCATGATTCTGCTTCAAGAACAATCAAGCCATCCAAGGATCCTTTGAAGCTAGATCTATTTTTCTCATTTCTAGTAGGTTTATCCACAAAACCTGAGGTAGTAATGATGTTCATAACAAGATTCGATTCATATATATATAACTACCTTATTCGAAGGTTTAAACTTGAAATCACTAGAACATAGTTTAGTTAATTCTAAACTTGTTCGCAAACAAAAGTTAATCCTTCTAACTTGACTTTTAAAATCAACTAGACACATGTCTATATCTATATGATATGCTAACTTTGTGAAGACCCGTCCTAATCCATCCGGACGAAGTCCATATCGATTATAAATGATTCACAACAGTTGATTACATCGTGAGGTACATGACCTCTATATGATACATTTTACAAACATTGCATTCGTTTTTGAAAAGACAATCTTTCATTACATTGAAGGTTGAAGGCATGCACACCATTTTATAATATATCTAGATATAATTGACTTAATAATAATCTTGATGAACTCAACGACTCGAATGCAACGTCTTTTGAAATATGTCATAAATGACTCCAAGTAATTTCTTTAAAATGAGCAAATGCACAGCGGAAGATTTCTTTCGTACCTGAGAATAAACATGCTTTCAAGTGTCAACCAAAAGGTTGGTGAGTTCATTTGTTTATCATAAACAATCATTTCATAATTTTAATAGACCACAAGATTTCATATTTCCAATTCTCATAAACATACGTCCCATATATAGAGACAAAAATCATTCATATGGATTGAACACCTGGTAACCGACATTCACAATATATATAAGAATATCCCCATCATTCCGGGATCCTCCTTCGGACATGATATAAATTTCGAAGTACTAAGGCATCCGGTACTTTAGATGGGGCTTGTTAGGCCCGATAGATCTATCTTTAGAGTTCGCGTCAATTAGGGTGTCTGTTTCCTAATTCTTAGATTACCAGACTTAATAAAAGGGGCATATTCGGTTTAATAATCCAGCCATAGAATGTAGTTTTAAATACTTGTGTCTATTTCGTTAAACATTTATAAAAGCAGCGCATGTATTCTCAGTCCCAAAAATATATATTGGAAAAGCATTTAAAAAGGGAGCAAATGAAACTCACCTATTGTATTTTGAAGTAAAAATACATATGACGACATTGAACAACTGAACAATACAGGGTTGGCCTCAGATTCACGAACCTATATCATTTGTATATTTATTAATACACATAACTGTAATTGATCAAAATTATATTGATATAACTTTATTAATTATGTTATTTTTATATTAATAATTTAGATTCATTTTATAATGTAAAAGTATTAATTTTTTTTATGTTATTGAGTTTGTGTATATGTTCAAAATATTTAATATCTATATATTTATAGTTAGTATTACATAAAAAAAATATAATTAGTTTGTTGTATATAAATATTTATATAACTATTGTTATTATGTTAGATATGTAAGTATATAAACTATTAATATAATTATAATATATGTATTAAGTATATTTTTAGTACAAAGTAGCTATTTGAAATAAAATGATAGTTTTGATTACTTGTAAAATATTAAATTCGCTTGTTACTGATAGTCATGATACTAATTTTAGTAATTACATAATAATGATACTTGTGATAATATAACTAATATTACTTATGTTAATTTTTGTTCATAAAGAGATATTAATACTAATATCTATAATAATAATTTATATTATTTTTATATTCATCATAATAATACTAATATTAAAGTTTCGAAATCTATAATAATATCATAGTTAATATTTATAATAAAAACAATAATAGATATAACACTTGTAGTTATAATAGAGTTAACAATTATGATACTTACAATAATAATTACCATACTAATTGTAATACTAGTATTTAGGATAATAATACTACTAGCATTTATAATACTCTCAAAATTATACATAATATCATGATAATCATTAATATCCAAATAATAATAATAACAATAATAATAATAATAATAATAATAATAATAATAATAATAATAATAATAATAATAATAATAATAATAATAATAATAATAATAATAATAATAATAATACTTGAAATAAAAGTAATGAAAATATACCCCTTAGAAGCTTTTTGTAAAAATAAATGCCCTGAACGGGACTCGAACCCGAGACCTCTCGCTCACCCGAAAACCGTCCTAACCATTGAGCTGATGTTTACATTTCTGATTCAAACCCAACCAAAAATCATTATACTCGTATCTTCTTATCAACTCAGCCCAACCGACTTCTATTAAATTCGGCCCAACAGACTTGATATGGCGGCCCAACACAAACTAATTAAACTCAGTGGTGTTAAATAATAAAAGAAGGTTTGTGGTTTCTTTTCTCTGTCATAATTTCGATCCAAACTCAGCCGCCATCATCAATTCGTAACCTCGCCATTAATTAATCATTCATTCTTCATTGTTCATTCTTCACTTATTTAGAAATATAAAGGAGGAGCAGCAGCTACTGTAGTAGAATGGCAGGAGTGGACACGAGTTTTACAGCTGCAGTTACCATCGAATATTAGCTGTAATTAATTCGGATCTCATCAATAACAGGAGCCTGTTGGATTGGTGGTTTGTTCGAATCAGATGATGGAAAAGAGAACATAATTCGCAGCGAATTTAATGGTTTCGTTATGGCTTTAGCTAGAATGTAATGAGTGATGTTAATAAGTAAGTAATGAAGTGGGTGACCAGAGATGAGTGGCAATCTGTAAACAATAACCATCGGATCCTCGTATATGTAACCAATCTCGATTAGATCCAGGTAATTGTAACTAATTTTGATTGTTTTAGATGTATATATGAATCACGATTTTGTAAAGAAAGAATAGGTTTGTTAATGGGTTTACAGCAGGCATTTGGGTTTAATTTAATTTATGTGAATTTTAGGTTTTATGGATTTGATTTGGTTTTGATTTATTTGGTTAGGATGAGGAGGGTTACTAGAGTTTAATTTGGGTCGAAACAGAAAACAATGAGTAGAAGGTAAGTTTGGTTTCATTTGTTAACAGCAACATTGAATGGTTTGATTGTTGTGGTATGGTTCATAGACAAGACAGGAAAGAAAGCAAACCGTTTTAGTTGATTATTAGAACAGAAACGTTAAAAGCGGTTCAAAACAGAATTCATAAGTGGTTGTTTCGGTTCAAGTTGAAATAGAATTTAATTAGTTGCAGTTGCAGTTGGATCATAGCATTATATGCTCAAGCTCGTTTAGCAGAAGATAGGAGAAAAATAATGATGGATATTGATGGTGTTCTTCGAGTAGAAACAGAATAATGAATTGCAGTAGCGAAGATTGTAGTTCATGATGGTCTTGATAATGGTTGTTCAATAATCCATAAACAAGAATACAAAAGGGACAGCCTATTTTCTTCAACTTTTGTTTTTAACCTCACAATTCCATTAATGTATCTATATAATGTAATAACTTTTCGATTACCACAGTGTTATAATTTGATTGTGTTTGTTTTATAGCTAAGATTTGGGTCGTCACAGAATATTTGCTAGGGTACAGAAATATATATAAAACAATTAAAAAGGGAAAAAGATGGCTAACTGTTTAAAGATAGATACAAAAAAAAAATATACCAAATAAAGGTTGATAAAGATGGCCCTTGGAGTTCGATCTGTACTTGATGTTATATGTCTAAATATTGTTAAATAATTAGTAATAACAATATGAGTAATAGCTCTTTTAATATTACTTATAATAATAATGTTTAGACAATATTACTAACAAAGGTGATGATAATTATTAATAATAAATAAAAATATATATATATATATTTTTAATAATAACAATAACTAATGACATTTAAATTATAACTAAGTTATACCTTTAATTATTCTTACAATAATGTTTATACTCATGGATTATAATTAATCTTATTAATGAATAATAATATTCTTTAGTATTATAACTAATAGTGATATAAATATAATAGTAATAGTAATAATATTATTACTAATAATAATAATAGTAGCCATTATGAAATATATAACAATAATACCAATAATATTATATCAATCTAAATATATCAACTTTCATATCCATATATTATCTATTGCAAATGATAATAATACAAACATTAAATTTTAATATTAATATTAGTATAACACTCATATTTGTAATTACATTCATCATATTATTATATATTTTAATCATACCATATATATTATATAACATCATATGTTTATTATTTATTCATTTTAATATAAATACACTATATAATATGTGTTTGCATATTAAATATGAAAATTATAATTGTCTTATATATATTTATCTATTTACCACAATTAATCGTGAATCGTCGGAAGTAGCCAAAGGTCAATTGCATATATGAAATAGTTTCAAAATTTTTGTGACTCAACATTACAGACTTTGCTTATCGTGTTGAAACTATATAAAGGTTAAGTTTAAATTTGGTTGGAAATTCCCGGGTCATCACAAACTTAATGATTTAAAATATGAAAACACGAAAAATACCGTAAAACCGGATATACGCTGTCGTAGTAACACCGCGGGCTGTTTTGGGTTAGTTAATTAAAAACTATGATAAACTTTGATTTAAAAGTTGTTCTTCTAAGAAAATGATTTTTCTAATGAACATGAAACTATATCCAAAAATCATGGTTAAACTCAAAGTGGAAGTATGTTTTTCAAAATGGTCATCAAGACGTCGTTCTTTCGACTGAAATGACTACCTCTTACAAAAATGACTTGTAACTTATATTTCCAACTATAAACCTATAATTTTTCTATTTAGATTCATAAAATAGAGTTCAATATGAAACCATAGCAATTTGATTCACTCAAAACGGATTTAAAACGAAGAAGTTATGGGTAAAACAAGATTGGATATTTTTTGATTGTTGTAGCTACGGGAAATATTGTAACAATTCTATACAAATCATATCCTAGCTAACTTATATAGTATTATACATGTATTCTAATATATTATGTAATCTTAGGATACCATAGACACGTATGCAAATGTTTTGACATATCATATCCACCCATCTATATATATTATTTGGAACAACCATAGACACTCTATATGCAGTAATGTTGGAGTTAGCTATACATGGTTGAGGTTGATTCCAAAAATATATATACTTTGAGTTGTGATATAGCCTGAGACGTGTATACACTGGGTCGTGGATTGATTCAAGATAATATATATCAATTTATTTCGGTACATCTAACTATGGACAACTAGTTGTAGGTTACTAACCAGAACAGCTGACTTAATAAACTTAAAACATCAAAATGTATTAAAAGTGTTGTAAATATATTTTGAACATACTTTGATATATATGTACATATTTGTTATAGGTTCGTGAATCGACCAGTGGCCAAGTCTTACTTCCCGACGAAGTAAAAATCTGTGAAAGTGAGTTATAGTCCCACTTTTAAAATCTAATATTTTGGGATGAGAATAGATGCAGTTTTATAAATGTTTTACGAAATAGATACAAGTAATTGAAACTACATTATATGGGTGAATGATCGAAGCCGAATATGCCCCTTTTGCTTGGTAACCTAAGAATTAGTAAACCGATCTACTAATTGACGTGAATCCTAAAGATAGATCTATTGGGCCTAACGAACCCCATCCAAAGTACCGGATGCTTTAGTACTTCGAATTCATTTTTATCATGTCCGAAGGATTTCCCGGAATGATAGGGGATATTCTTATATGCATCTTGTTAATGTCGGTTACCAGGTGTTCACCATATGAATGAATTTTATCTCTATGTATGGGATGTATATTGAAATATGAAATCTTGTGGTCTATTATTATGATTTGATAATATATAGGTTAAACCTATAACTCACCAACATTTTTATTGACGTTTTAAGCATGTTTATTCTCAGGTGATTATTAAGAGCTTCCGCTGTTGCATACTAAAATAAGGACAAGATTTGGAGTCCATGCTTGTATGATATTATGTAAAAACTGCATTCAAGAAACGTATTTTTGATGTAATATATTCTTATTGTAAACCATTATGTAATGGTCGTGTGTAAACGGTATATTTTAGATTATCATTATTTGATAATCTACGTAATGCTTTTTAAACCTTTATCGATAAAATAAAGGTTATGGTTGTTTTAAAAATGAATGCAGTCTTTCAAAAACGTCTCATATAGAGGTCAAAATCTCGCGACGAAATCAATTAATATGGAACGTTTATAATCAATATGAACGGGACATTTCAGATTAAACCAAAAATACAGACATACAGAAAAATTGACAAATAATTGATTCTGGTGAAAATGAAAATTGGCAGTTAATCTTACAATCGAACCCCTACTTGCTAGTATCGGTTTTCACTTTGCGATGGAGATTTAAGGACTATATGTGACGGCAATTGACAAACTATTATGACGTTATTGACAGACGATTGTGACGGTCCTGACTGACACTTGCGATGGTTATTGATGGACGAGTGCGGGGGAGTAAAACTATTCGTAAGGTATGTAAATAACCGTTTATAATTCAATTTTTGCACCATGCTTTGACTTCGGTTGTGTGGCTTAGAGTGCTACCAACCATGAAAAGCTTCCTCTCTAAGCTAAGCGTCACATCAGCGCCACATCAACACTTTCTCATAAGGACTAACTCAGACTATAAAAACACTACCAACCATGACATACTTTCTCATAAAACTAAGACCCACTATATTATTTAATTATTTAAATGTACAAGTTTACATGCAAAAAGTACCAATAATATTCCATATATACTCCGTTTGATCTGTGCTGCTATCTGCTTGGGAAAGAAAGGAAATAGGGCGAGAAGATCAAGGCCGAGCACGATGAGAGGCAGGGCAGATCGGTGCCATTGGCGCCCTACAGGGCGACGTGAAGGATGGCTTCAGTCGCCTAACTATTAGGAGCACTCTTATTGATTTCATCACATTTCGAGAATTAAATTTCATTATTTAGTTAATTAGGTTCTGATTTTTTTATCTGGCATGTAAACTCCAAATTTGTTGTTTGATTGATGAGGATGATGATTTGAATGAAAAAGATTATGATAATTTGGAGATTTTGCGATGAAAAGGGTTAGTAAATATTACGGAGTATTATCTTAATTATATATATATATATATATATATATATATATATATATATATATATATATATATATATATATATATATATATATATATATATATATATATATATATATATATATATATATATTGTTGGTTAGTGATTCAATATTAATATTCAAATGTTGACCACTTTGTTTTGATGATGACACCAAGTCTTGTGTGCTTAAACAAACGTATAGAACAACACAAGTTCACAAGTCTACACAATCTCTAGCAAACGACCAATACACAAAACTGTTAAGTCAAAAGAGTCATTTGAAAATTACTGGAGAAAGCACGGCTAGGACCACAGTTGACCATAGGTCAGACCGTGGATACTTTGTACCTTGATTCTTCAAAACAAGGTACACAGTCGACTCTACGGCCAGCCGTGGGTTGACCGCAGTTTCTCCTGTTCGATTTTTTGATCGAAAAATGTTCGAATACTTAGGGACATCTATAATTTACAATACTTATTCAAACATGCTTAGAATAATTGTCTCTTTCAGATTCACATGAGTTTTAGTCACGAAAACACTAATCTTGGTTAATCACACTTAACGACGCCTTATTGACACTTTGAGCTTATGATTAATGTTAAACACACACGTATGACTAGAAATTCTTTTTAATTGATATCCTTTTAAATCTAAATTAAAGGCAATGAAACTTAAAGATGGTCATTAAGTCCCAATTAAAGAAATGCTCTCCACTTGATTAACCATTAAGCACTGATGTGCGTAGAGTTGTATACAAAATAGTATTAATTTTTACTACAAAATACTATTAAATACGATACAATTTTACACAAGTTATTTATTTATTTATAGAATGGATATACCTAAACCTTGCTACAATACTTATAGGCAGTGTACCTAATCATACAGTAGTGTAGTTTTTTGTAAGTTCGGTTCATTCCACAGAGATCTTAGCCAAGTTTAAGGCTATATTTTTATAACTATATTTGTAAATATATAAATATATATAAGTAGTATTATTATTATAAAGGGGGTTTTTACCGTTTAATGACCGGTTTGTCGATTTTAAAACTTTAGTCACAGTTAAAACCTAATGTAAAATATTAAAAATAAATATAACTTAATTTTAAGCGTAAAGTAAATAACGATAATGAAATTGCGATAAATAAAAGTGCGATAAATAAAATGACAATAAATAAAATTGCGATAATTAAAAAGTACGATAATTTAAATAATAATAAATTAAAGTGCGATAATTAAAAGTGCAATTAAATATGAAATAAAGGAATTATGCTTATTTAAACTTCCGTAATCATGATGTTTGACGTGTTGATTTTAGTTTATTCCCATGGGTTAATTGTCCTTTGTCCTGGATTATTCAATATGTCCGTCTGATTTTTGTCCATAACAGTCCATCAGTCATAAATATAAAGTGCGAGTATCCTCGTCAAATTATCCTTATATCCGAAGTCAAATATTCCAACTAATTGGGGACTTAAACTATAATTACACCAGGTGTCCTTGTATATAATTCAACCCTGTTTTAATAAGTCCATTAACTATTAATTCATTCCCGTGTCCGGTTAAATGAACGATTATTAGTACTTATAAATATCCCGCCCATCGTGTCCGATCGAGTGTATGTGGTTATTTATAGGTACGTCCAATTGTAAATCTTTATATTAAATTAACAAACTATCATTTAATTAAACAAATATAAAGCCCATTAATAGCCCATAGTCTAATTTCCACAAGTGTCGTTCTTTTGTCCAAACCCCAATTGTGGTTCAAAGCCCAATTACCCCGTCTTAAATATTTAGCCCAACATCACGATTACTTCGGCTTAAATAAGCATAATAATAACTTAGCTACGAGACATTAATTTAAAAAGGTTGAACATAACTTACAATGAATAATAATAGCGTAGCGTTACACGGACAGAATTTCGACTTACACCCTTACAACATTCGCTAACATACCCTTATTATTTAGAATTTAAAATTAAAATTAAAATTATAATATATATATATATATATATATATATATATATATATATATATATATATATACGTGAGATAGAGAGAATGAATTAGAAAAAGGTGTGTAAAATTCTTGCTAAATTCGATGGCTTTTATAGGCCCACGTTGTACTGTAGAGCTCCGCGAGTGCGGATGTATCCTTCACAAAAGTACTGCGAGTGCGGATGTCTGGAAACTAGCTCACATATTAGATCCAAAACGTGGGCTGCATAAAATTATATTATATAATAATATATAATAATATAATTAATTATATATTATATTTTATTCTTATGCATAGTTGACTTGTAATTTTTTCCGTTGCGTCGCGCACTGAAAGTTGGTTCATGTCTCGGTTTCGGATTTTCGAACGTCCTTGCGTACTATTTAATATCTTGTACTTTGCGTTTTGCGTCTTGTACTCTTGTAATTTTGAGACGTTTCTCATCAATAATTTGAACCACTTTGATTGTACTTTGTACTTTTTAGGTTTTTGGTCGTTTGCGTCTTCAAATCGTCGAATCTGTCTTTTGTCTTCACCTTTTATTATTTAAACGAATATCACTTGTAAATAGAACAATTGCAACTAAAAGCTTGTCTTTCTTGAGGGATAATGCTATGAAATATATGTTCATTTTTAGCATTATCAAATATTCCCACACTTGAGCGTTACTTGTCCTCAAGCAATATAGTCTTGAAATAAAAATACTAGAATCACTTCTTTATTCTTCACACTTTGTACATCAGTGAATTCTATACGGCGGTATGAACAATGGTAGTAACGTTGTGGTTTACAGTCCCATATGATTATGAAAATTTAGATCCTTAAGGAAATTGGATCTTTATGAAAACATTTGATCTTTTGAAAATTCAATCTAGTTTTTTACCCTAGATAAGTTTTCCAAAATAACCCTTCACCGGTGTTTGCAAAATGTTTTTGTGGGTTTGGTGGGTTTCAGATTTGAAAATTTTAGCTCAAAACTTATGGTTTTGTGTCACCCACTTGCTAACCTTGTATTAGAAAAGCAACACATCCAGTATACTTGCTCCATATATTACCTTTCGGTAAACTACCATCCGGTTGTAAAGGAAAGCGTTGAACAAGCAACTGTTAAGGCAATGTCCCCTGACATGCTTTTAATTATGGTCTATATCGTGTCGGATGCAATTACTATCCTTTGTAGGAGCAATAGTAAAGATCACCCTATAGTTTTTCGGTCTGGCACAAGGTCCTGTCTTCGACCATGCTATGTAACCACCGTTCTTACGGTTGACACCCGATTTGGTTCAGGTGACCTAATGAATTCCAGGTGAATTCCTAGGATTTTACATTCAATGGTAATGAACGCATTAAAAATAGGTTTTCAGAAAACAAATCGGTTTGTAATTTTGATCAAAATATTTTCTCGTTCAAGCTCGAGTTTAGATATCATCGAATTCCATGAGTTGGAATTCTCAATCTTTAAGGTCAATCTCTAGGATTGAGTAATATCAGTCTTAAAAGCTGATTTTTTTTTATCTTTAAGGAGATTATCCCTTCTGGAGATCTGATTCATTAGTCTTATCAAGCTAATTTGCACGGTGCCCTCCCCATTTTACAAGACAGATTCTCTCATGGTTAGGATAAGTCTGACCACTTGGCGACCCTGTTTGATACTGAGGTCCGTGGATTTCCAGCTGATTTTTGAGAAAACTTTTCAAGATTTTTCGTAGACTCTACAACTGGTCTGGACGACAACTTCCTGACCTAAATCAAGAAGCGCGTGTCTTTTTCGGAAGACTTTACTTCCTTTTAATGATGAAATTGATTCATCGTGTAGATCCATCTTTCTTTCAAATATATTACAATTTTCCGGGTAAAATGGTTAATTTTGTCCAAAACAAAAGTATCTTTGTACAAAATATGTGATATATTTTTTAAAGAATTTGGTAAATTTTTCCCACACTTGGCTTTTATTTTCCTTTCTTTGCCTTTTTATTGTCCTCTAATCCATTTTAAATGAATTCTAACATTTTGGGTTATTTCTCAATTTATGTCCTTTCCGAGGTAATAATAATTTCGGTGTTAACACCTAGTTTTATCATTCATAAATATGTATAAACATGATTTTGAATTCATTTATTTGAAAATTTTGAAAAATTTTACTAGAATTGGGTAGTCAGTATATAGGACTAGGGCTATTCTTTATTATCAGAGAGCACTAGATTCTAATACAACTACTACATTACTAGTATTTTTAATGGTAACCAAGTGTTTAAGTCAAAAAATTTTTTAAAAATCAGAAAGAATTTAACCTCTTCCCACACTTAAGATCTTGCAATGCCCTCATTTGCAAGAAATCAGTAACAATTTAAATTATTGAGGGTGATTAGCGTAGAAAAATGATTAAATTTTATCAAAGTTTCCAAACATATTGGCGTTTGTTTGTTGAATGATAAATGGTTCACATCATTTGTTCATTCCGTCTTGTTGTTACATCACATTTGTTTTTCGTTTTGTCGTCAAAATTAGTAGCTTTTGCTGAACTTAATGCCAGTCTTTGAAAATGCGCTATTTTACCCTGTTTTGTACATGAGATAAACTACAAACATATATATACATATTTTTGAAGTTGGGTATATCACCTCACATTCAAAAATTATTAAAAATCTAATAAGAAAAGTTAGAAAATTATAAAAACTATTAATGTATCAAAAGAAATATTAAAAGTATAAAATTACAAGTTACCAAATAAATAAAAATAAGCATAAAGAAAATCAGGGTTGATAAGGATTGTGCCAGTAGGGATCCCATTCATAGCCGTATGTACTATAGAATGCTTGAGCTGGGTCATATGTAGGGTACGGTGGTCGGGTCTGTATAGTCCAGGGAGGAAATACGAGCATTGGAGTAGCAATGTAGTTTGCATTTATGTATGCACGATGACTTATGATTTGGTTTTGATGATACTGCCAATCTTGAAATGCTCGTTGTCTAGCCATTTCAAATTCATGATGAGCCATAAAAAGTTGCATTTCTGTCATCTCATTCCCCCCTCCCGCGTTACCTTGCTGCTGATCTCTTTCGACCTGTGGATGCGGGCCATCATATGGTGCTGCAGCGTTATGTCGTTTCTTTAAAACCTTAGCACCATGATATACTTTCAAACCAATTGGATCACGGGGTTCTGGTGCTGCAATTATTAATCCCCCCCGATTTCTATCGACACCGATATACTCAGCAATTAAAGTAACAAAGATACCACCTCCTATTATACCATTAGGCCGTATACTCTTAACTATAGATGATAAATAATAACCCACACAATAAGGTATACTCACAGCGCTCTGTGGGTCTCGAATACACATGAGATAAAATAAATCATTCTCATTTACTTTCTCTTTGTTTTTACCTCGCTGTGTAATCGAGTTTTCTTAGAACCTATGGATTACTCTTAGCTCAGCTCTATGAATATCAGTATAAGAGTTATTCCCCCCACGAAATCGGTTATGCCTAGTCATTCTACTCCATATTTCATTCATATCAAAATTTTCATCAATCCTCCTACCATTAAGTATCAACCCTTGACAATCAGTAGATGCTAGTTCCTCAGACGTATATATACACAAAGCCTGAGCCATGTCTAGTAGAGACATATGGCGCATCACACCTCCTAATAAAAATCTAATAAAACTACGATCGGTTAAGGTAGATACCCGATCATTTATTTCAACACTACATAATAGTTCCACACACCATTCTCTATATACACGCCTACGTATATTAAATAAACGTTCCCAGTCAGTAAAAGTAGAATTACCATACCTTTGTGTAAGTAATTCTCTGATTGGACCGGCCAATCCAACTGTTTCTAACGGTTCCCAATATATTACTCTAGGTACTTCAACAACATTAGACTGAAGTGTGTGCAAGTTCCTCTGGTATTTTGGATAATCTATCCAATGTCGATCAAACCTTAAATTAGGATGTAAATCTGCTAATTCTATATTTGAATATGAAATGAATTGATGCGGTAAATCTTGTCTATATTGGTCGTTAATCTCCTATTCTTCTGCATTCTCAGGAGGAGCATTGTGAGCCTGAGATGCGGATGAAGATTCACCCCTTTCAGTCTGCAAAAACACATTAAACACAATTTTTGTGCATTCAAATATGCATTAGTGTTAGCAAAATCATAAACCAAAACAATCATAATGACATGTTTAATCCATATTAAACTTTATACGCATTTTCATAATATTAACAATTTTACACTTTTACAAATGAACAAGTATGAGAATGTATACAATGTTCTTTAGCTTTTATCTCAAATAACATGTCAAAATAATCATTACTAGCAATTAAACAAGTTCCAAATGGCCTTCATATCAATTAAATTGAGTTCATGCATTTTTTTATTCAAAAAGTCTACTTTAATACTTGAAAATCATGTTTAGAATCAAAGTTTTGATCATTTAACAACTTAAACATGTTACACTACTCAATTTAGTATAAACTAACAACAAAATTTGGCCATAACCCGTTCATATCAAAAAGCCCCAATTTTGCTCAAGAACACAAACCCTAGATTACTCAAAATTTGAAGTTTAAGGCTTCTAATCATGTTAAATAGCATCAATCTAGGTTATACAAGCATCATACATAAACAATTTGAGCATAATTAAACTAGAAATTATCAAAATCAAATTAGGTATAAATTTATTCAAGAACACTAAAAATCCGAATTAAAGGGTGTTTAGATGTAGAAATTACCGATTTCCTTGAGAAACTTCTTGGTAGCATCCTTCTCAACATGATTTTAGCAAAAAATTTGATGTTTATCGGTGAAAAATCGCGAAATTGAGAGCGTTTTGTGTGTGTTTTTCGCAGAAAAAATGGTGTGGGTGTTGGGGACTGGTCTGTTCAACCAGTTAACCCAGCTGGGTTTTGCTACCTCCGCGAGTGCGGATGTGGGTACCCACAAAGTACCGCGAGTGAGGTTTTTCACATATTTTTTTTTATATATAAAACTTTTATTAATAAAACAATTACTTGATTAACTTAAAATTTTGTTTTCCTTTTTATTTAGGATGAGGTTATTTCGGTACGTTGACCTAGTCCGTCCCTCGACAAAATTTTTTTAAAAATTCGTCATTTTAAAGCCTTGTTTAAAAAGCAAAGATTTTTGGGTTTTTTTAATGTTTTTGGCATACTTTAAATCAATAAGATTAAAAATAATGATAATAAAATTTCTCGTCCCGCCCTCGGGTAAAGCAATTTCGGTTCAACGACCTAGTTTTCAACTCACGACGAATTTTAAAAATCAAATTTTTAACTTAGTGAAATAAAGTAAATTTTTGTTTTTAAAATCACACCAAACTTAAATTTAAAATGCATAAAATTAAAAATTCATATTATTAAAATTTTTTAAAAATTCACACCAAATTCATATTATATTTTTGTTTTTAAACATACAAACTTATATTAAAAATATTGATTTTTCAAATATTTACAAACTTAAATATATTAATTTAAAAAGTTTACAATAATAATTTAATATTAATTTATTAATTTTAAAAAAAATTAAAATTAAAAATCTTTTTGGTCTTTTATCCTACTTTAATCAATCAAATATTATCTAAAATATACGCCCCTCTTTTCGGTAAAGTAATTTTGGTTCCATAACCTAGTTTTACTCCTGACGAATTTCTAAAATATTTTGGATTGATTGATTAAAGATATTTATACCTTAAGAATAAAAGATAAATTTCGCAGTGATGTAATAAATTTTTGTATGATATCAATAATTTTGGTTACGCATACCTAATTTTATTGAATACCAATTTAATACTTTATAGCGAACGATTCAGCGTTTATTATCAAAAGGTTAAAAGCAATAAAAAAATAAAAACTGTACAAACTTACCTGTGAGAAAGAATTCTCAGAGACCCGCTTTAGCCGACTCATAGGAGAGTCGTGTGATTTGGTTCTCCATAGCTACATAAGCATAACCTCGAATCTTCAATATCTTTTCTTCTAAACAAATGAATGGTCCTTCTCTGCATAGAGTAACAAATTTGGTGTTTGAATATGTTTGATTATTTGAACATTTACCTTCGTGTGACCATTTTCTGCATTTATAACATATTTCAAGGTGTCGTGCTCTTCTTTTTGTTGCAGATTTTGATTTTCCTTTACCAAAATGTATCTTTTGATGATATTTTCTGAGTTCTTTTCTTACTTCGTCACATCTACTTCTTATTACTGACACCAGGTCACTCGGAAGTGTGTCATTATTACATTTAGTAATCAAAGCGTGTAGCATTAGACCATGGTTCAGATCAAAGGAATTCTTCATCTCGTAAAACCTAAAAAAAAAATAAAAATTCAGAATGGGGGGAGAAGACTAGTTCTTTAGGGTCTGCTAGGGAAAGACCATTCGGATTCCATTCTCGGAAACTACACGAAAACAGAATATCTAACTCTAACAGAAATATATATTACCCTAAAAAGACTTGATTCTCCCCACACGTAGTTAGCTGTGGTGTCAAAATTGTGATTAACCTTATCTTCAACTTCTATTGGATTATCTATGTAATGTTTAACTCTGTGACCATTAACCTTAAATTCAATCCCATTTAAATTTATTAATTCTACTGTTCCGTATGGGAAAACTCTTTTGACTATGAATGGTCCAGACCATCTTGATTTCAATTTTCCAGGAAATAGCTTGAATCGTGAATTGAAAAGAAGAACTTTGTCTCCTTCTTTAAATTCTTTTGAACTTCTGATTCTTTTATCATGCCATTTCGTCATTCTTTCTTTATAGATTAACGAATTTTCATATGCTTCATGTCTTAATTCTTCTAATTCATTTAATTGACTTAACCGTAAACGTCCGGCTTCATGTAAATCAAGATTACATGTCTTCAAAGCCCAAAATGCTTTGTTGCTCAATTTCTACTGGAAGATGACATGCTTTTCCGTAAACATGTCTAAAAGGTGTGGTTCCAATTGGAGTTTTGTAGGCTATTCTAAAAGCCCAGAGTGCATCCTCCAATTTCATGAACCATTCCTTCGAATTTGATCCTACGGTTTTCTCTAGAATACGTTTTAAAGCTCGGTTGGTATTTTCAACTTGTCCACTTGTTTGTGGATGATAAGCAGTGGAGATTTTATGAGTTACTCCATATCTTTTGAGAACTTTCTCAAGTTGATTATTACAAAAATGAGTACCCTGATCACTTATTAAAGCTTACGGTGTTCCAAACCTTGCAAAAAGACATTTTAAAAAGTTGACTACAACTCGTGCATCGTTAGTTGGGAGAGCTTGTGCTTCCGCCCATTTAGATACATAATCAATGGCAACGAGAATGTAAAGATTATTATGAGATTTTGGAAATGGACCCATAAAGTCAATACCCCATATGTCAAATACTTGACATACTTGAATGACATTTTGTGGCATTTCATCACGTTGACTTATTTTTTCGGCCCTTTGACAAGCATCACAGGATTTGCAAAGAATGTGTGCGTCTTTGAAAATTGTAGGCCAATAGAATCCAGCATCGTAAACTTTTCATGCTGTGAGTTGAGGCCCATAATGCCCTCCTGTTGGTCCTGTGTGACAATGGTTTAAGATTTGACTTGCTTCATCTCCGAATACACATCGGCGTATTATTCCATCGGGACAACTTTTAAACAAATGTGGATCTTCCTAGAAATAGTGTTTTATATCACTAAAGAATTTCTTTCGTTTTTGGTACGACAACCCTTTTTCAAGGAATCCACATACTAAGTAGTTTGCATAGTCTGCAAACCATGGAATTTCACTATAATCTATCTTCAATAGATATTCATCAGGAAAGTTGTCTTGTATGGCCGATTAATTTAGAACTTCTAATCCGGGATTTTCAAGACGAGAAAGATGATCAGCTGCGAGATTTTCTACTCCCTTTTTATCTCGAATTTCAATATCGAACTCTTGTAAGAGTAAGATCCAACAGATTAATCGTGGTTTGGCATCTTGTTTTGAAAATAGGTATCTAAGAGCAGAATGATCGGTATAGATCACCGTTTTAACTAGAACGAGATATGAACAAAATTTGTCAAAAGCAAAGACAATGGCAAGGAGTTCTTTTTTAGTAGTTGTGTAATTTGGTTGTGCTCCTTGTAATGTCTTACTAGCGTAATATATAGGTTGAAATCATTTTTCAATCCTTTGTCCTAAAACGGCTCCCATTGCAAAATCACTTGCATCGCACATTAGTTCAAATGGTAGATTCCAATTTGGAGTTATCATGATCGGTGCATTAGTGAGTTTTTATTTATGAATATTAAAATATTTGATGCATTCATCTGAAAAGATGAATGGAGCATCCTTTTCTAGGAGTTTATTCATAGGAGTGGCAATTTTAGAAAAATCTTTTATGAAACGTCGGTAAAAACCGGCATGTCCTAGAAAACTCCTAACTCCTCTAACATTGGTGGGATGTGAAAGTTTAGCAATTACATCTACTTTAGCTCTATCCACTTCAATTCCTTCTTTTGAAATTTTATGACCAAGAACAATGCCTTCTTTAACCATGAAATGGCATTTCTCCCAATTAAGTACTAGATTTGATTGTTCGCATCTAATAAGCATTCGTTTAAGATTAACTAGACATGATTCAAATGTATCACCGAAGACTGAAAAGTCATCCATGAAAACTTCCATGCATTCTTCTATCATGTCGTGAAAAATCGCCATCATGCACCTTTGAAAGGTTGCAGGGGCGTTGCAAAGTCCAAATGGCATGCGTTTATAAGCAAAAGTACCATAAGGGCACGTGAACGTAGTTTTCTCTTGATCCTCGGGTGCTATTGGAATTTGAAAATATCCGGAAAAAACCGTCAAGAAAATAATAGTAACTATTTCCGGCTAATCTTTCCAACATTTGATCAATGAAAGGTAAGGGAAAGTGATCTTTTCTGGTGGCGTCATTTAATTTTCTATAATCAATACAAACACACCATCCTGTTACAGTCCTAGTAGGAATAAGCTCATTTTTCTCATTTGTGATGACAGTCATGCCACCCTTCTTAGGTACGCATTGAACTGGGCTTACCCATGGACTATCAGAGATTGGATAAATTAAACTTGTATCAAGCAGTTTAATAATTTCTTTCTTAACAACATCTTGCATATTAGGATTTAGTCTTCGTTGGCGTTGCACATACGTTTTATGACCTTCTTCCATAAGAATTTTATGAGTGCAATACGAAGGACTTATGCCTTTAATGTCATGAATCTTCCATGCAATAGCTGGTTTATGAGCTTTTAACACAGAAATGAGTTGAGATTTTTCATTTTCGGTAAGAGAAGACGATATTATTACAGGTAATTCAGATTCACCATGTAAATAAGCGTATTACAAATGGTTTGGAAGTGGCTTTAAATCTAATGTCGGTGGTTCTTCTATCGATGATTTATATCGATATATGTCTTCTTCTTTTAGCATTTGAATTTCTTCTGTTGTTGGTTCATATCCATTAGCCATAAGTGTAGCTAACATTTCAGTTTCATCAATTGGTTCAGTTCCTTTTCCAAAAGAACATTCTCCTGTTCCTTGTAATTTTGGAAATTCTTCCAACAATTCTGCATGTGAATCTATAGTTTGAATATAATAACATGTATCATCTGTAGATTGCGGTTGTTGCATGGCTCTATCAACAGAAAAGGTAACACTCTCGTCCTCTATACTTAGGGTCAGTTTCTTACCGAATATGTAGTGACCCGAACTTTTCCATGTTTATATATATATTAAATGAAATTGTTATTTACATGATTAAGTGTTTCCAACATGTTAAGCAATCAAACTTGTTAAGACTTGATTAATTGAAATAGGTTTCATATAGACAATTGACCACCCAAGTTGACCGGTGATTCACGAACGTTAAAACTTGTAAAAACTATACGATGACATATATATTGTTATATATATAGTTAACATGATTTTATTATAAGTATGTATCTCATTAGGTATTTTAACAATGAGTTATATACATAAAAATGAGACTATTAATTTAAGAAACTCGAAAACGATATATATAACGATTATTGTTATAATAACGTCTTACTAGGTACATATGAATCATATTAAGATATTGATACACTTGGTTAATTATGTTAAATAATAAGTAAATATATTATTAAGTGTATTAACAATGAAATACATATGTAAAAATAAGACTACTAACTTAATGATTTCGAAACGAGACATATATGTAACGATTATCGTTGTAAAGACATTTAACTGTATATATATCATACTAAAATATATTATATATCATAATATCATGATAATATAACAATTTAACATCTCATTTGTTATAATAAATAATGGGTTAACAACATTCAACAAGGTCGTTAACCTAAAGGTTTCAAAACAACATTTACATGTAACGACTAACGATGACTTAACGACTCAGTTAAAATGTATATACATGTAGTGTTTTAATATGTATTCATACACTTTTGAAAGACTTCAAGACACTTATAAAAATACTTCAATTTAACAAAAATGCTTACAATTACATCCTCGTTCAGTTTCATCAACAATTCTACTCGTATGCACCCGTATTCGTACTCGTACAATACACAGCTTTTAGATGTATGTACTATTGGTATATACACTCCAATGATCAGCTCTTAGCAGTCCATGTGAGTCACCTAACACATGTGAGAACCATCATTTGGCAACTAGCATGAAATATCTCATAAAATTACAAAAATATGAGTAATCATTCATGACTTATTTACATGAAAACAAAATTACATATCCTTTATATCTAATCCATACACCAACGACCAAAAACACCTACAAACACTTTCATTCTTCAATTTTCTTCATCTAATTGATCTCTCTCAAGTTCTATCTTCAAGTTCTAAGTGTTCTTCATAAATTCCAAAAGTTCTAGTTTCATAAAATCAAGAATACTTCCAAGATTGCAAGTTTACTTCCAAGTTTTCTAAATCCATTCCATGTAATCATCCAAGATCAAGAAACCTTTGTTACTTACAGTAGGTTATCTTTCTAATACAAGGTAATAATCATATTCAAACTTTAATTCAATTTCTATAACTATAACAATCTTATTTCGAGTGGAAATCTTACTTGAAATTGTTTTCGTGTCATGATTCTGCTTCAAGAACTTTCAAGCCATCCAAGGATCCTTTGAAGCTAGATCTATTTTTCTCATTTCCAGTAGGTTTATCCAAGGAACTTGAGGTAGTAATGATGTTCATAATATCATTCGATTCATACATATAAAGCTATCTTATTCGAAGGTTTAAACTTGTAATCACTAGAACATATTTTAGTTAATTCTAAACTTGTTCGCAAATAAAAGTTAATCCTTCTAACTTGACTTTTAAAATCAACTAAACACATGTTCTATATCTATATGATATGCTAACTTAATGATTTAAAACTTGGAAACACGAAAAACACCGTAAAACCGGATTTACGCCGTCGTAGTAACACCGCGGGCTGTTTTGGGTTAGTTAATTAAAAACTATGATAAACTTTGATTTAAAAGTTGTTATTCTGGGAAAATGATTTTTTATGAACATGAAACTATATCCAAAAATTATGGTTAAACTCAAAGTGGAAGTATGTTTTCTAAAATGGTCATCTAGACGTCGTTCTTTCGACTGAAATGACTACCTTTACAAAAACGAGTTGTAACTTATTTTTCTGACTATAAACCTATACTTTTTCTTTTTAGATTCATAAAATATAGTTCAATATGAAACCATAGCAATTTGATTCACTCAAAACGAATTTAAAATGAAGAAGTTATGGGTAAAAAAAGATTGGATAATTTTTCTCATTTTAGCTACGTGAAAATTGGTAACAAAACTATTCCAACCATAACATAATCAACTTGTAATGTATATTATGTAATCTTGAGATACCATAGACACATATACAATGTTTCAACCTATCATGTCGACACATCTATATATATTTCGGAACAACCATAGACACTCTATATGTGAATATTGGAGTTAGCTACACAGGGTTGAGGTTGATTCCAAAATATATATAGTTTGAGTTGTGTTCAATACTGAGATACGTATACACTGGGTCGTAGATTGATTCAAGATAATATTTATCGTTATTTCTGTACATCTAACTGTGGACAACTAGTTGTAGGTTACTAACGAGGACAGCTGACTTAATAAACTTAAAACATCAAAATATATTAAAAGTGTTGTAAATATATTTTGAACATACTTTGATATATATGTATATATTGTTATAGGTTCGTGAATCAACCAGTGGCCAAGTCTTACTTCCCGACGAAGTAAAAATCTGTGAAAGTGAGTTATAGTCCCACTTTTAAAATCTAATATTTTTGGGATGAGAATACATGCAGGTTTTTATAAATGATTTACAAAATAGACACAAGTACGTGAAACTACATTCTATGGTTGAATTATCGAAATCGAATATGCCCCTTTTTATTAAGTCTGGTAATCTAAGAATTAGGGAACAGACACCCTAATTGACGCGAATCCTAAAGATAGATCTATTGGGCCTAACAAACCCCATCCAAAGTACCGGATGCTTTAGTACTTCGAAATTTATATCATATCCGAAGGGTGTCCCAGAATGATGGGGATATTCTTATATATGCATCTTGTTAATGTCGATTACAAGGTGTTCACCATATGAATGATTTTTATCTCTATGTATGGGATGTGTATTGAAATATGAAATCTTGTGGTCTATTGTTACGATTTGATATATATAGGTTAAACCTATAACTCACCAACATTTTTGTTGACGTTTAAAGCATGTTTATTCTCAGCTGAATACTAAGAGCTTCCGCTGTTGCATACTAAAATAAGGACAAGATTTGGAGTCCATGTCTGTATGATATTGTGTAAAAACTGCATTCAAGAAACTGATTTCGATGTAACATATTTGTATTGTAAACCATTATGTAATGGTCGTGTGTAAACAGGATATTTTAGATTATCATTATTTGATAATCTACGTAAAGCTTTTTAAACCTTTATTTATGAAATAAAGGTTATGGTTTGTTTTAAAAAATGAATGCAGTCTTTGAAAAACGTCTCATATAGAGGTCAAAACCTCGTAACGAAATCAATTAATATGGAACATTTTTAATCAATAAGAACGAGACATTTCAGTTGGTATCCGAGCGTTGGTCTTAGAGAACTAGAAATTTGCATTAGTGTGTCTTATCGAGTTTGTTAGGATGCATTAGTGAGTCTGGACTTCGACCGTGGTTTCTTTAAAAATGATTGCTTAACATTTTTGTTGGAAACTATATATTATTAACATGTATATATTATGTGATATATTAATCTCTTAACATGTTTGATATTGTGTGATAGATGTCTACCTCTAGCACAAATCCCATTGACTCACCTAATAATAATGAAGTGTCGAATATATATTGGACTGATTCACAAGTTCCCGAAGAAGAATCGGAAGAAGAATCAGAACTGGAAGAAGAATCAGAACCGGAAGAGGAGGAACCGGAGGAGGAAATAGAACCGGTGGGGGAAATAATAAAACGGTTAAGTAAAAGAAAATCCTCAACCAACCAACCAAGGTTAATTATGGTCAATGGTGTTTTCGCCAAGGAAGCAAAATATTGGGAGGATTACTAATTCTCCGATGAATCGGATTCCGACGAGAATTCCGATGATGTTATAGAAATTACCCCAACTGAATTTAAAAAGGCAAAAGAAAATAATAAGGGAAAGGGCATTAAAATAGAGAAATCTACTTTCAACCCCGATGAACTTTATATGTATCGTCAACCCCCGAAGCCCTTAAGTTGTAACAATGACCCGGGAACCTCTAAACCACCAGGTTTTTCTAAACCGTTGTGGAAAACGACAGCTCGTATTAGGGGAACATCATATATCCCTAGAAACTTGGCAAAATGAACCAAAACCGAAGAAGAAGAAACGAGCGAGTCGGAATAAGATAGTTGTATTCGTGTAGTGTAATATATGTAATATAGTGTGCTTATGCTTTATGATATATGTAAAAATTGCTTGTATTAATAAGTAATTTTTTTTTATGAATCTAACTCTTGTCTATTTTACAGTATAAAAACAAAAAATAGATAGACAACCCAATATTTTAAGAGACCTACCCGGAGACATGATTGATGAAATCTTGTCTAGAGTCGGTCAGAATTCTTCGGCACAACTATTTACGGTGAAATCAGTTTGTAAGACATTCGAAGAACGTTCCAAGAATGTCTTGGTTTATAAGAGACTTTCATTTGAAAGATGGGGGATATCACATTGGGAAACCCATAAGTTACGATGTGTTTACTTTGACGCATATATTGCGGGGAACCCAAATGCTATTTTACGCAACGGGTTAAGAAATTATTTTGACTCAATGTATCCGAATATAGGACTTCATGATTTAGAAAAAGCGGCTAACATGAAACATAAAGAAGCATGCTATGCTTACAGGTTAGTAATGTTCGCTTCTCACCAAAGTGAGAAAAAGAACATCGGGCTACAACTATTAAACAAAACATTCCCACAAGTGACGAAGTCGGTAATTGGGGTAAGAAATGAGGTTTTTAGGTTATTACGAGACTGTTGGTCATTACGTAACCCTCGTCCCTTTGACGACGTTACAACACGCTGTCTTATCAACGGCCGTAACGGTTATGTTCCACAAGACCAAGGATGGGAAGTAGTCCTAGTAAAACCAGAATGCATGACTTGTTTCTGGACGTATGAATTACGTGTCTTTATTGCCTTTGCTGAATGACTTGTGTATTAGCTAGAATTATCTTCACAACTATCTTGTATCAAAGTTATTGTGTGCTATATTTCATGCTTTATGTAAAATAAGCGGTATTGTAAGTTTGTAAAATATTGTATAAAACTTTGAACGCGAAATATTATTATAATCAGTTTTTCATATAGAATTGTAGTAGTTGAATTGTATATTAGCTACTTAGTATGAACTTAACGGGTAGGTACTACCCGAATTTAAACTTATAAAACGCTAATATGAAGAAAAAGCTTTTATAAATGAGTTCATATTATGCTACGAAATACTATTAACTGCTCTTAATATTCTGTATGATTAACTTGTTCCATTTGACTATTTTGAAGAAAATGGCACCGACTACTCGACACACCGTGAATATGAATGAAGAGGAATTCCGTACTTTTCTAGCTTCAAACATAGCCGCAGTACAGGCTGCGCTACATACCAATAATAACCTTGGATCTAGCAGTACAGGAAATCGTGTAGGATGCACCTACAAAGAATTCACTGCCTGCAAACCTTTGGAATTTGATGGAACCGAAGGACCGATCGGATTGAAATGGTGGACCGAGAAGGTCGAATCGGTGTTTTCCATAAGTAAGTGTACTGAAGAGGACAAAGTGAAGTACGCTACACATACCTTCACAGGTTCTGCGTTAACATGGTGGAATACCTATCTAGAGCAAGTGGGACAAGATGATGCGTACGCACTACCGTGGTCAGCATTCAAGCACTTGATGAACGAGAAGTACCGTCCCAGAACTGAGGTCAATAAGCTCAAGATAGAACTTAGAGGGTTACGAACCCAAGGATTTGATATTACCACGTACGAAAGACGATTCACAGAATTGTGCCTATTGTGTCCGGGAGCGTTCGAAGATGAGGAAGAGAAGATCGACGCGTTTGTGAAAGGATTACTGGAAAGAATCCAAGAAGATATAAGTTTACACGAGCCCGCCTCCATACAATAGGCATGTAGAATGGCTCACAAACTAGTGAACCAGATTGAGGAAAGAATTAAAGAACAGATGGCTGAAGAAGCCAATGTGAAGCAAGTCAAAAGAAAGTGGGCGGAAAACGGTGATAAGAATCATCAATACAACAACAGCAGCAATTACAATAATAATCGCAACAATTATCCCAACAATCGCAACATCAATCGCAACTACAACAAACGGCCCAACAACAACAACAACAACAACAACAACAGCAACTACAACAATCATCCCAACAACAATAACAACCACAACAACAACAACAATCAGAAGCATCTATGCCAAAGGTGTGAAAAGTATCACTCGGGGTTCTGCACCAAATTTTTCAACAAGTGTAAAAGAAATGGTCATAGCGCGATGAAGTGTGAGGTCTACGGACCAGGGGTTAACAGAACGAAAGGAACAAATGGTGTCGGAATGAGTAATGGCGGAGCAAGTAGTGTCGGAGCAAGTTATGCCAATGTAGTTTGTTATAAATGTGGAAAACCAGGCCACATTATTAGAAATTTCCCGAACCAGGAGAACACGAATGGACAAGGCCGCGGAAGAGTTTTCAATATTAATGCGGCAGAGGCACAGGAAGACCCGGAGCTTGTTACGGGTACGTTTCTTATTGACAATAAATCTTCTTACGTTTTATTTGATTCGGGTGCGGATAGAAGCTATATGAGTAGAGATTTTTGTGCTAAATTAAGTTGTCCATTGACGCTGTTGGATAGTAAATTTTTACTCGAATTAGCAAACGGTAAATTAATTTCAGCAGATAATATATGCCGGAATCGAGAAATTAAACTGGGTAGCGAAATATTTAAGATTGATTTGATACCAGTAGAGTTAGGGAGTTTTGATGTAATAGTTGGCATGGACTGGCTGAAGAAGGTGAAAGCAGAGATCGTATGTTATAAAAATGCAATTCGCATTGTACGAGAAGAAGGAGAACCCTTAATGGTGTACGGAGAAAAGGGCAACATGAAGCTACATCTTATTAGTAATTTGAAGGCACAAAAACTAATAAGAAAAGGTTGCTATGCTGTTCTAGCACACGTTGAGAAAGTACAAACTGAAGAAAAGAGCATCAATGATGTTCCCGTCGCAAAAGAATTTCCCGATGTATTTCTGAAAGAATTACCGGGACTACCTCCACATCGATCTGTTGAATTTTAAATAGATCTTGTACCAGGAGCTGCACCAATAGCTCGTGCTCCTTATAGACTCGCACCCAGCGAGATGAAAGAACTGCAAAGCCAACTGCAAGAACTATTAGAACGTGGTTTCATTCGACCAAGCACATCACCATGGGGAGCTCCTGTTTTGTTTGTCAAGAAGAAGGATGGTACATTTAGGTTGTGTATTGACTACAGAGAGTTGAACAAACTTACCATCAAAAACCGTTATCCACTGCCGAGAATTGACGACTTATTTGATCAACTACAAGGCTCGTCGGTTTATTCGAAGATCAATTTACGTTCCGGATATCATCAAATGCGAGTAAAGGAGGATGATATTCCAAAAACTGCTTTTAGGACACGTTATGGTCATTACGAGTTTATGGTTATGCCGTTTGGATTGACTAACGCACCAGCTGTGTTCATGGACCTTATGAACCGAGTGTGTGGGCCATATCTTGACAAGTTTGTCATTTTTTTCATCGATGACATACTTATTTACTCAAAGAATGATCAAGAGCACGAAGAACATTTGAGAAAAGTGCTAGAAGTATTGAGGAAAGAAAAACTGTACGCTAAGTTTTCAAAGTGTTCATTTTGGTTGGAAGAAGTTCAATTCCTCGGTCACATAGTAAACAAAGAAGGTATCCAGGTGGACCCGGTAAAGATCGAAACCGTTGAAAAGTGGGAAACCCCAAAAACTCCGAAGCATATACGTCAATTTTTAGGATTGGCTGGTTACTACAGAAGATTCATCCAAGATTTCTCCAAAATAGCAAAACCCTTGACTGCATTAACGCATAAAGGGAAGAAATTTGAATGGAAGGATGAACAAGAGAAGGCGTTTCAATTATTGAAGAAAAAGCTAACTACGGCACCTATATTGTCATTGCCTGAAGGGAATGATGATTTTGTGATTTATTGTGACGCATAAAAGCAAGGTCTCGGTTGTATATTAATGCAACGGACGAAGGTGATTGCTTATGCGTCTAGACAATTGAAGATTCACGAGCAAAATTATACGACGCATGATTTGGAATTAGGCGCGGTTGTTTTTGCATTAAAGACTTGGAGGCACTACTTATATGGGGTCAAAAGTATTATATATACCGACCACAAAAGTCTTCAACACATATTTAATCAGAAACAACTGAATATGAGGCAGCATAGGTGGATTGAATTGTTGAATGATTACAACTTTGAGATTCGTTACCACCCGGGGAAGGCAAAGGTGGTAGCCGACGCCTTGAGCAGAAAGGACAGAGAACCCATTCGAGTAAAATCTATGAATATAATGATTCACACTAACCTTACTACTCAAATAAAGGAGGCGCAACAAGGAGTTTTAAAAGAGGGAAATTTAAAGGATGAAATACCCAAAGGATCGGAGAAGCATCTTAATATTCAGGAAGACGGAACCTGGTATAGGGCTGAAAGAATTTGGGTACCAAAATTTGGAGATATGAGAGAGATGGTACTTAGAGAAGCTCATAAAACCAGATACTCAATACATCCTGGAACGGGGAAGATGTACAAGGATCTTAAGAAATATTTTTGGTGGCCAGGTATGAAAGCCGATATTGCTAAATATGTAGGAGAATGTTTGACGTGTTCTAAGGTCAAAGCTGAACATCAGAAACCATCAGGTCTACTAAAACAACCTGAAATCCCGGAATGGAAATGGGAAAACATTACCATGGATTTCATTACTAAATTGCCAAGGACTGCAAGTGGTTATGATACTATTTGGGTAATAGTTGATCGTCTCACCAAGTCAACACACTTCCTGCCAATAAGAGAAGATGACAAGATGGAGAAGTTAGCACGACTGTATTTGAAGGAATTCGTCTCCAGACATGGAATACCAATCTCTATTATCTCTGATAGGGATGGCAGATTTATTTCAAGATTCTGGCAGACATTACATCAAGCATTGGGAACTCGTCTAGACATGAGTACTGCCTATCATCCACAAACTGATGGGCAGAGCGAAAGGACGATACAAACGCTTGAAGACATGCTACGAGCTTGTGTTATTGATTTCGGAAACAGTTGGGATCGACATCTACAGTTAGCAGAATTTTCCTACAACAACAGCTACCATTCAAGCATTGAGATGGCGCCGTTTGAAGCACTTTATGGTAGAAAGTGCAGGTCTCCGATTTGTTGGAGTGAAGTGGGGGATAGACAGATTACGGGTCCGGAGATAATACAAGAAACTACCGAGAAAATCATCCAAATTCAACAAAGATTGAAAACCGCCTAGAGTCGACAAAAGAGCTACGCGGACAGTAAAAGAAAAGATATAGATTTTGAAATTGGAAAAATGGTCATGCTTAAGGTTTCACCTTGGAAAGGCGTTGTTCGATTTGGTAAACGGGGGAAACTAAATCCAAAGTACATTGGACCATTCAAGATTATAGATCGTGTCGGACCAGTAGCTTACCAACTGGAGCTACCTCAACAACTCGCGGCTGTACATAACACTTTCCACGTCTCAAATTTGAAGAAATGTTTTGCTAAAGAAGATCTCACTATTCCGTTGGATGAAATCCAAATCAATGAAAAACTTCAATTAATTGAAGAACCCGTCGAAATAATGGATCGTGAGGTTAAGAGACTTAAACAAAACAAGATACCGATTGTTAAGGTTCGATGGAATACTCGTAGAGGACCCGAGTTCACCTGGCAGCGTGAAGATCAGATGAAGAATAAATACCCGCATTTATTTCCAGAAGATACGTCAACACCTCCAACTGCTTAAAATTTCGGGATGAAATTTATTTAATGGGTAGGTACTGTAGTGACCCGAACTTTTCCATGTTTATATATATATTAAATGAAATTGTTATTTACATGATTAAGTGTTTCCAACATGTTAAGCAATCAAACTTGTTAAGACTTGATTAATTGAAATAGGTTTCATATAGACAATTGACCACCCAAGTTGACCGGTGATTTTATTATAAGTATGTATCTCATTAGGTATTTTAACAATGAGTTATATACATAAAAATGAGAATATTAATTTAAGAAACTCGAAAATGATATATATAACGATTATCGTTATAACAACGTCTTACTAGGTACATATGAATCATATTAAGATATTGATACACTTGGTTAATTATGTTAAATGATAAGTAAATATATTATTAAGTGTATTAACAATGAAATACATATGTAAAAATAAGACTACTAACTTAATGATTTCGAAACGAGACATATATGTAACGATTATCGTTGTAACGACATTTAACTGTATATATATCATACTAAGATATATTATGTATCACAATATCATGATAATATAACAATTTAACATCTCATTTGTTATAATAAACAATGGGTTAATAACATTCAACAAGATCGTTAACCTAAAGGTTTCAAAACAACATTTACATGTAACGACTAACGATGACTTAACGACTCAATTAAAATGTATATACATGTAGTGTTTTAATATGTATTCATACACTTTTGAAAGACTTCAAGACACTTATAAAAATACTTTTACTTAACAAAAATGCTTACAATTACATCCTCGTTCAGTTTCATCAACAATTCTACTCGTATGCACCCGTATTCGTACTCGTACAATACACAGCTTTTAGATGTATGTACTATTGGTATATACACTCCAATGATCAGCTCTTAGCAGCCCATGTGAGTCACCTAACACATGTGGGAACCATCATTTGGCAACTAGCATGAAATATCTCATAAAATTACAAAAATATGAGTAATCATTCATGACTTATTTACATGAAAACAAAATTACATATCCTTTATATCTAATCCATACACCAACGACCAAAAACACCTACAAACACTTTCATTCTTCAATTTTCTTCATCTAATTGATCTCTCTCAAGTTCTATCTTCAAGTTCTAAGTGTTCTTCATAAATTCCAAAAGTTCTAGTTTCATAAAATCAAGAATACTTCCAAGATTGCAAGTTTACTTCCAAGTTTTCTAAATCCATTCCAAGTAATCATCCAAGATCAAGAAACCTTTGTTACTTACAATAGGTTATCTTTCTAATACAAGGTAATAATCATATTCAAACTTTAATTCAATTTCTATAACTATAACAATCTTATTTCGAGTGGAAATCTTACTTGAAATTGTTTTCGTGTCGTGATTCTGCTTCAAGAACTTTCAAGCCATCCAAGGATCCTTTGAAGCTAGATCTATTTTTCTCATTTCCAGTAGGTTTATCCAAGGAACTTGAGGTAGTAATGATGTTCATAACATCATTCGATTCATACATATAAAGCTATCTTATTCGAAGGTTTAAACTTGTAATCACTAGAATATATTTTAGTTAATTCTAAACTTGTTCGCAAATAAAAGTTAATCCTTCTAACTTGACTTTTAAAATCAACTAAACACATGTTCTATATCTATATGATATGCTAACTTAATGATTTAACATGTTCTATATCTATATGATATGCTAACTTAATGATTTAAAACTTGGAAACACGAAAAACACCGTAAAACCGGATTTACGCCGTCGTAGTAACACCGCGGGCTGTTTTGGGTTAGTTAATTAAAAACTATGATAAACTTTGATTTAAAAGTTGTTATTCTGGGAAAATGATTTTTTATGAACATGAAACTATATCCAAAAATTTTGGTTAAACTCAAAGTGGAAGTATGTTTTCTAAAATGGTCATCTAGACGTCGTTCTTTCGACTGAAATGACTACCTTTACAAAAACGAGTTGTAACTTATTTTTTTGACTATAAACCTATACTTTTTCTGTTTAGATTCATAAAATAGAGTTCAATATGAAACCATAGCAATTTGATTCACTCAAAACGAATTTAAAATGAAGAAGTTATGGGTAAAACAAGATTGGATAATTTTTCTCATTTTAGCTACGTGAAAATTGGCAACAAATCTATTTCAACCATAACTTAATCAACTTGTATTGTATATTATGTAATCTTGAGATACCATAGACACGTATACAATGTTTCGACATATCATGTCGACGCATCTATATATATTTCGGAACAACCATAGACACTCTATATGTGAATGTTGGAGTTAGCTATACAGGGTTGAGGTTGATTCCAAAATATATATAGTTTGAGTTGTGATCAATACTGAGATACGTATACACTGGGTCGTGGATTGATTCAAAATAATATTTATCGATTTATTTCTGTACATCTAACTGTGGACAACTAGTTGTAGGTTACTAACGAGGACAGATGACTTAATAAACTTAAAAAATCAAAATATATTAAAAGTGTTGTAAATATATTTTGAACATACTTTGATATGTATGTATATATTGTTATAGGTTCGTGAATCAACCAGTGGCCAAGTCTTACTTCCCGACGAAGTAAAAATCTGTGAAAGTGAGTTATAGTCCCACATTTAAAATCTAATATTTTTGGGATGAGAATACATGCAGGTTTTTATAAATGATTTACAAAATAGACACAAGTACGTGAAACTACATTCTATGGTTGAATTATCGAAATCGAATATGCCCCTTTTTATTAAGTCTGGTAATCTAAGAATTAGGGAACAGACACCCTAATTGACGCGAATCCTAAAGATAGATCTATTGGGCCTAACAAACCCCATCCAAAGTACCGGATGCTTTAGTACTTCAAAATTTATATCATATCCGAAGGGTGTCCCGGAATGATGGGGATATTCTTATATATGCATCTTGTTAATGTCGGTTACCAGGTGTCCACCATATGAATGATTTTTATCTCTATGTATGGGATGTGTATTGAAATATGAAATCTTGTGGTCTATTGTTACGATTTGATATATATAGGTTAAACCTATAACTCACCAACATTTTTGTTGACGTTTAAAGCATGTTTATTCTCAGGTGAATACTAAGAGCTTCCGCTGTTGCAAACTAAAATAAGGACAAGATTTGGAGTCCATGTCTGTATGATATTGTGTAAAAACTGCATTCAAGAAACTGATTTCGATGTAACATATTTGTATTGTAAACCATTATGTAATGGTCGTGTGTAAACAGGATATTTTAGAATATCATTATTTGATAATCTACGTAAAGCTTTTTAAACCTTTATTTATGAAATAAAGGTTATGGTTTGTTTTAAAAATGAATGCAGTCTTTGAAAAACGTCTCATATAGAGGTCAAAACCTCGCAACGAAATCAATTAATATGGAACGTTTTTAATCAATAAGAACGGGACATTTCAGAATACGTCTATTATTGCTTTAGCCGTGTTTAAGAATGGTCTTCCTAATATGAGAGGAACTCGAGAATCTTCTTCCATGTCCAGAATAACAAAATCTACTGGAAATACTAAAATACCAACTTTAACTAGCATGTTCTCCATTATCCCTCTAGGATATTTTACTGATCGATCGGTTAGTTGTATACTTATTCGTGTTGGTTTCAATTCTCCGAGATCTAGTTTAGCGTATAGTGAATACGGCATTAAATTTATACTAGCACGTAAGTCTGCCAATGCTTCTATTGAACTAAGACTACCATGAAAACATGGAATTGTGAAACTTCTTGGATCTGATAATTTTTCTGGTATCTTATTCAACAGCACTGCAGAACAATTAGCATTCATAGTAACAGCCGAGAGTTCTTCCATTTTCTTTCTATTTGTGATTTGATCTTTCAAGAATTTAGCATATCTAGGCATTCCTGAAATCACATCAATGAAAGGAAGATTGACATTTATTTGTTTAAACATATCCAAGAATTTGGATTGCTCGGCTTCAAGTCTCTCTTTTCTCATTTTACTCGGGTAAGGAAGTGGTGGTTGGTATGGTTTAACATAAGGTTTAGCCTTAACTGTGTTATCTTCATTAACCTTTTCAACTACCGGTTCTTTTTCCTTATCTTGTTCAGGTTGTGGTTCTTGTGTAATAGGAATAGCTTCATCAGAGATTACAGGTATTTCAGGTGGTTTAAGTGTAATACCAATTCTTGTGGTAATAGCTTTAGCTGTTTCATTCCGGGGGTTAGCATTTGTATCGCTAGGTAGACTTCCCGGTTTTCTTTCACCTATCAACCTTGCTAGGTTACTTACTTCTTGTTCCAGATTTTGGATAGAAGCTTGTTGATTTCTAAATGCTTGAGCATTTTGTTCATTGGTTTGTTTCTGAGACGTGAAAAATTGAGTTTGAGATTCAACTAGCTTTGACGTCATATCTTCAAAATTTGGCTTTTTATCATCGGTTTGTGGTGGTTTGTTTTGAAAAATAGGTCTTTGCTGATTGTAAGTATTGTTGGATACTTGTTGATTGCTAGGACCTTGTTGGTTGTTGTATGGAACATTTCGGTTATAATTCTGGTTTTGATTGTAGATTGGTCTTGGCGGTTGATAATTATTCTGATAATTATTTTCAGGCCTTTGGTTCATGTATGAAACATTCTCTCTTTGTTCCATTGTTTGTTCAATACTGAGACAATTTTTTATCAAATGTGGTCCTCCACACTGCTCACAACTAATTCTTATTGAGTGAATATCCTTAGTCATCTTTTCCATTCGTCTCTCGACAGCATCTATCTTTGCGGAAATGGAATCAAAGTCATTGCTAGAATCGGCTTTAGCCGGTTTAGATGATCTAACGATATCTTTTTCTTGATGCCACTCATGTGAGTGGGAAGCAGTGTTATCAATAATTTTGTAAGCGTCAGTTGCGGTTTTCTTCATAATGGAACCACAAGCTGCTATATCGATGTCTTTTCTTGTAGTGATGTCGCATCCTTGGTAGAATATTTGTACTATTTGACAACTGTCTAAACCATGTTGCGGACATCCTCTCAATAACTTTCCAAATCTTGTCCACGCCTCATATAGAGTTTCATTTGGCTTTTGCGTGAACGTAACAATTTCTCCTTGAAGTCTCACGGCTTTAGATGCCGGAAAGAATTGTTTAAGAAAATTTTCAACTAAAACATCCCATGTATCGATTGCCCCTTCAGGTAACGATTCTAACCAATCTTTGGCTTCTCCCTTTAAAGTCCAGGGAAATAACATGAGATATATCTGTTCATCCTCCACTTCTCTTATTTTAAATAGAGTACAGATCCTATTAAAGGTACGAAGATGTTCATTTGGATCTTCCTTCGGCGCACCACTAAATTGGCATTGATTAGTTACCATGTGTAGGATTTGTCCTTTGATTTCATAATATGGCGCATTAATGTCTGGTTGAGTAATTGCGTGACCTTGGCCAGTTCGTTTAGCTCTCATTCGGTCTTCCATACTTAGAGGTTCCAGATTTTCCATGATTGAATTTCTTGAATCTGAATCACTAGAGGATTCTGATTTAATGGGTTGTTCCTTAACAATCTCTATTTGAATGATTGGTGGTTCCGGAGGAAAGATTAGTGGTTCTGGATCTCTAAATTGTCCCTGAATATCCCCCGGGTTCTCAATTGTGAGGTCGGGTTCAAAAAATGGATTATCGGAAATTTGAATTGGAGTACTTGGTCGACTGGATGATGATTCTAAAGAAAAATCAACGGTGACAATATTGACTAGATGTCTTGATCGAGTTACAGGTGGTGAACGTATAAAAGGTGGTGAACGTTTTGCTCGGTGCATTCACTGAATATCCTATTAGTTATAAAAGATAAAAATTATATAAGTTATCAAATTAATAGACTTTTCTGCTTTTACCCACGTTTCGAATAGCCAAAAGATGTAGCTGATGGAAATTAACAAGTTTCAAAACAACATGTTCTTAAAGTTTACATCATCATAAAACCAATTTATGATAGTTAAAGCAAGCGGAAGCATGATGTTAAGTTCATGTTTATATGTTTAGCCATTTAGTTAAATTCCATGTAAATATCAAGTCTTGAATATATGCTTACATATAAGAACAAGGAGAGTAGAGATTATACCTTCTCAAGTAAATTGAGGGCTGATTTGGAACAAGTAAGATGATGATGAAGATGATTGAATGAAAGCTTCTAAATTGAAGCCTCAAGTTGTAATACCCCAAGCTCTTAACCCCAACACCTTTGCTTTTAGTTAGGATTTGATTAACACTTGTTTTGAGCTTGCAAAATAAATTTGGAACCCACCTTTGAGTCCCAAAAGAGCTACGGCCAGTTGTAACAACCCTCACTTTTCGACTTCTATATTTCTGAATTAACCCTAGGGTTATATGTCTGACTATATGTATTAAGGGTTGTTATATACAATTAAATATTGACCGAATAGTAATTTTTAGTCAACAATGTACGCTTAAATAAATAATATATTATTAATTTATATAATTTGACATAATTTAACTAAGTATATAAACTTTGTATCACTTTTATTATTTAGTTAATGTATTATATATTTAACTATATAATAAATCCAATTATATATAAATGTAATAATATTTACAAACTTACTAAAGCTATAGTTTAATAATTAAAATCATAATTATTATTAAAAATACAAAATACCGAATTATTTATTATTTTTATGCAAAATTTGTATTTATTAATTAAATAAAAAAATAAAATAAAATATTATTGACAAATATTCTTGGAAAAACATTAAATAAATTTGTTTATTTACATAAAAAAAATCCTTAAAATAAAAAAAAATAAATAAATAAATAAATTACTTTTTAATTAAAAATTGTAATGAAAAAACTTCTTTTATTATTTTATTTTGTGCATTATCCCATGACCTAACATTTAATACTTTTTAATTTTAAAATCCCATTAAGAATTAAATATTTCTTTTTCTTTTAATTATTTTATTCTTTTTACCTAATTTTTTCAAGTATAAATACCCCTCATTTCTCATTCAAACTCACACCAAAATTTCTCTCATTCTCTCTTTGAAGAATTACTACTAGTAAGTATTCTTTTCTTACTTTTTATTTTTTTTACTTTTTACTTTTTACTTTTACTTTTTACTTCGGTTATTATTTTTACCGAAATATGTAAATAATGTTATAAATTATATGCAATTAAAAATAAAATAAATAACATATATATATATATATATATATATATATATATATATATATATATATATATATATATATATACACTATTACTATTACTAGCACCTATAACCTACTACTTATATTGTAACATAAAAACATTTTGAGATATGTATTAGAGATGTATAGATCTTCGAACTTTCTTAACGAATGGTTTCTATGAGATTCTAGGCAGAGGGTTTGGATTTCCGATTTAAAGGGTCCTATGACTCAAGCCCCTAGATCTAAATTAGCCATTCGAAGGGAAAGGGGTGATTGGAAGCTTATCTAATACGGCAAGTATCCTAAAATGGAAAACACTGATAAAAGTAGAAACTCCCTAGTCATAGAAACTTAGTAAAATAAGAAACTTTCTAAAAATGGAAACTTTATAAAAATAGTAACTTACTAGGAATAGAAACTTAGTAAAACAAACTATACTTAAACACATACTTAAACTTAAACATGGGCAAAACACTTAACTACTCTTAAATGTCAGTAGGTTAACTTTCCTGCTCACTCGTTCAACTCTTTATTCCGAGGAATAACTCTCTCTACTTACTAAGGTGAATTCATAGCCCCTCTTTATTGCTAGCAAACTTACTTACTTTACTTGGGGTGAGACACATGCTGTTTTTACTTTTTACAATTTAGACACAAGTACCAAACTGTTAAACTATGCTATACCCGGCTATGTCCGACTAAGTCCCTACAGTGATATTTTTAATTGCTGCTGCATGCTTAATTATTGGGGGTAGGCCTATCGGGAGTAACGTCCCCCATACATTTGACTAAGTCTTTGTAATACTTGATAATGAAATTAAACCGACAAGGACAGACACAACTTGTCATGGGGCAAACTTGAATGTTTAGTCTAAATATCACGCATTGGCATAACTTTTCGATCCTGCGGGAGATCAACTTTACAAATTAAATCTTGTGGTCTAAAACAATGGTCAAACTTTTTGTTAAACCTATGAACTTCACTCAACCTTTTTGGTTGACACTTTAGCATGTTTTGTCTCAGATGCTGTTTGATTCAAGCTCTTATACTTACTGCTTATGTGATGCTACTTGGACATAGGATCAAGAGATATCGCATTTATTACTTCTGCATGTGAACATTTACGTTATTGTTATTCATGTCATTGTAACGACATTTCATTTTCCGCTGCCTACTCATTAAAGTTAAATTCATCATTTAGTATTGTTCTCGTTATTTATAATATGTTGGTATGTTTTGATATTAGTGACGTTCCTTCCAGACCCTATTGGGATGATGTTACAGATTGGTATCAGAGCATAACCAGGCTGTTATAGAGAACCAGGATTGAATTTTTATGTTTGCCTTGTGTGTTAGCTAGGGTGCCTTAGCAATCTAGGAAACTATAACCTTTCCTGCCTTAGACTTAAAGCACTTAGGATTACCTTATAATCTTAACAACCTTGCTTTGATAATCTTGGCTTAAAATGCTAATCAAAGTCTCTTTCCTAATGTTAGAATGTCTAATTTTCATCAAGCGAACAAAATGACTCTTTTCAAGCCGACAGAAGTTACGTGTCTAGTGAATTTTGCACTTTATTCACTGAAAAGCCTCAACCCTTAGAAACTAAACGATTAGTAGAAGTGGCTAATGGAAAAGTCATGCAAGTCGATAAAATCTATAAAAACTGCAATCTAATCTTAGCCGATAAGGAATTTAAGATAGACCTTTTGCCGGTCAAACTCGGAAGTTTTGACGTCGTAGTTGGTATGGAATGGTTACATTCATTACATGCTGCTATCATGTGTTATGATAAAACTGTTAATGTTCCATTGGGGAATGGAGATACTCTCATCATCCAAGGTGAAAAGAGTGGTCCCAATCTCAATATCATCTCCTGTATCAAAACCCGCAAATACCTTATGAAAGGTTATCTAGCCATTCTAGCCCACATTAAGCTGATCGAATCGGAAGAGAAGCGTATTAAAGATGTACCAGTGGTTAGAGACTATCCCGATGTGTTTCCCGAAGATCTTCCTGGTCTTCCACCTCCTCGACAAGTTAAATTTCAAATTGATTTAACTCCCGGTGCTGCTCCTATTGCTAAAGCACCATACCGTTTAGCACCTTCTGAAATGAAGGAACTTTCCAACCAGCTCCAAGAACTATTAGATAAAGGTTTCATTCATCCAAGCTCATCCCCATGGGGAGCTCCTATTCTATTTGTTAAAAAGAAGGATGGTACGTTAAGGATGTGCATTGATTACCGCGAACTTAACAAGCTTACTATCAAGAACCGTTATCCGTTGCCACGTATTGATGTTCTATTCGTCCAACTTCAAGGGTCAAGTGTTTATTCAAAGATTGATTTGAGGTCCGAATATCACCAACTAAGAGTCAAGGAATTCGATATTCCTAAGACTTCTTTTCGCACTCGTTATGGGCACTATGAATTCTGTGTCATGCCTTTTGGTTTGACCAATGCTCCTGCCGTTTTCATGGATCTCATGAACCATTTCTGCAAACCTTATCTCGATAAATTCGTCATTGTTTTCATTGATGACATTTTGATCTACTCCAAGAGTGAGAAGGAACATGAGCAACATCTGCGCGTGATTCTTGAACTCTTACTAAAGGAACAACTCTACACTAAGTTTTCTAAGTGCAAGTTTTGGCTCAAAACCGTACAATTCCTCAGACACGTTGTTGATAGTAATGGAATACATGTCGATCCAGCTAAGATTACCGCTATCCAGAACTGGGAGATACCAAAGACTGCGAAGCATATTCGTCAATTTTTGGGACTTGCCGGTTATTATCGGAGATTCATAAAGGATTTTTTCCTTCTTGCCAAACCTCTTACGAAGCTAACTCAAAAAGGGAAGAAGTTTGAGTGGTCCGAAGAACAGGAATCTGCTTTCAAGATTCTGAAATAGAAGTTGACCACAGCCCCGATTCTATCTTTACCTGAAGGTACTGACGATTTTGTTGTTTACTGCGATGCCTCAAAGCAAGGCTTTGGTTGTGTTTTAATGCAACATGAAAAGGTTATTGCCTACGCATCTAGACAGTTGAAGAAACACGAGGAGAACTATACCACACACGACCTTGAGTTAGGTGCCGTGGTATTTGCATTAAAGATATGGAGACATTATCTATATGGTACCCAGTTTACGGTGTACACTGACCATAAAAGTCTTCAACATATCTTTGATCAAAAACAGCTGAATATGAGGCAAAGCCGATGGCTCGAGTTATTGAACGATTATGACTCTAAGATGGAATATCATCCTCGCAAGGCAAACATAGTTGCCGATGCCCTCAGTTGAAAAGACAATGTTAAACGTGTTCGTGCCTTAAACCTGAAAATCATATCAAATCTTATATCACGAATCTGCGAAGCTCAAATGGAAGCTATTAAACCAACACTTATCGAAGGTGAAGGACCTATCAGTTTCGAGAACCAACTCCAAGTGAAAGCTAATGGTACACGGTACTTTGGCAACAGAATTTAGGTTCCTCGCTTCGGTAATCTCCGTGAACTAGTCTTGGATGAAGCGCATATGACTAGGTATTCTATTCATCCGGGTTCCAGTAAGATGTACCACGATGTGAAGGAATTCTACTGGTGGCCTAATATGAAAGCCGACATTGCTACTTATGTTAGTAAGTGTCTCACTTGTTTGAAAGTCAAGGCTGAACATCAAAAGCCTTTTGGTCTGTTGACACAACCCGATATTCCGCAGTGGAAGTGGGAATGTATCGCTATGGACTATATTACTAAATTGCCCAAGACTTCTAGTGGCAATGACACTATATGGGTCATAGTAGATCGTCTTACTAAATCTGCTCATTTTTTACCGATCAAGGAGACCGACAAGATGGAGAGATTGTCACAACTGTATATCAAAGAAATTGTTTCTTGTCATGGTGTTCCTATATCAATCATATCCGATCGCAACAGTAGATTCACTTCCAGATTCTGGAAATCCTTACAATCTGCTCTTGGAACTCACCTCGACATGAGTACTGCTTATCATCTGCAACCCGATGGTCAAAGTGAACGAACCATTCAAACATTGGAAGATATGCTTCGCGCTTGTGTTATCGACTTCGGCAAAGGCTGGGATAGACATTTGCCTTTGGTTGAATTCTCTTACAATAATAGTTACCACTCAAGTATTAAGGCTGTACCTTTTGAGGCCTTATACGGACGAAAATGTAGATCCCCACTGTGCTGGGATGAATTAGAGGACAGACAGTTAACTGGTCCTGAAATCATACACGAGACAACTGAAAAGATAGCTCATATTAAGAAACGAATAGAAACTGCCCGCAGCCGACAGAAGAGCTATGCTAATAAAGGTCGGAAAGATTTGGAATTCCAAGTTGGTGACAAAGTCATGTTGAAAGTATCCCCTTGGAAAGGCATCGTTCGTTTTGGTAAACGAAGCAAACGCGTTTTGTTGGACCCTTCAAAATTACTGAAATGATCTGACCCGTGGCTTATCGATTAGAATTACCTGCTGAACTTAGCAGCGTACACGACGTATTTCATGTCTCGAATCTTAAAAAGTGTCTCGCTGATGACACTCTCGTTATTCCTTTAGATGACATTCTCATTGATGATAAAATGCACTTCATAGAGGAACCCGTAGAAGTCATGGACCGATCTGCTAAATGCTTAAAACAAAGCACAATACCTATTGTTAAGATCCATTGGAATTCACAACGTGGCCCCGAGTATACCTGGGAACGTGAAGACCAAATGAAAAAGGAATATCCCCATCTCTTCTCAACCGCTGATGCATCCGAGAAGTCTACCTAAAACTTCGGGACGAAGTTTTTATTAACGGGGAGGTACTGTAACAACCCTCACTTTTCGACTTCTAAATTTCTGAATTAACCCTAGGGTTATATGTCTGACTATATGTATTAAGGGTTGTTATATACAATTAAATATTAACCGAATAGTAATTTTTAGTCAACAATGTACGCTTAAATAAATAATATATTATTAATTTATATAATTTGACATAATTTAACTAAGTATATAAACTTTGTATCACTTTTATTATTTAGTTAATGTATTATATATTTAACTATATAATAAATCTAATTATATATAAATGTAATAATATTTACAAACTTACTAAAGCTATAGTTTAATAATTAAAATCATAATTATTATTAAAAATACAAAATACCGAATTATTTATTATTTTTATGCAAAATTTGTATTTATTAATTAAATAAAAAAATAAAATAAAATATTATTGACAAATATTCTTGGAAAAACATTAAATAAATTTGTTTATTTACATAAAAAAAATACTTAAAATAAATAAAAAAAATAAATAAATAAATAAATAAATAAATAAATAAATTACTTTTTAATTAAAAATTGTAATAAAAAACTACTTTTATTATTTTATTTTGTGCATTATCCCATGACCTAACATTTAATACTTTTTAATTTTAAAATCCCATTAAGAATTAAATATTTCTTTTTCTTTTAATTATTTTATTCTTTTTACCTAATTTTTTCAAGTATAAATACCCTCATTTCTCATTCAAACTCACAACAAAATTTCTCTCATTTTCTCTTTGAAAAAATTACTACTAGTAAGTATTCTTTTCTTATTTTTTTTACTTTTTACTTTTTACTTTTTACTTTTTACTTTTTACTTTTTACTTCGGTTATTATTTTTACTGAAATATGTAAATAATGTTATAAATTATATGCAATTAAAAATAAAATAAATAACATGTATACACTATTACTATTACTAGCACCTATAACCTACTACTTATATTGTAACATAAAAACATTTTGGGATATGTATTAGAGATGTATAGATCTTCGAACTTTCTTGACGAATGGTTTCTATGAGATTCTAGGCAGAGGGTTTGGATTTCCGATTTAAAGGGTCCTATGGCTCAAGCCCCTAGATCTAAATTAGCCATTCGAAGGGAAAGGGGTGATTGGAAGCTTATCTAATACGACAAGTATCCTAAAATGGAAAACACTGATAAAAGTAGAAACTCCCTAGTCATAGAAACTTAGTAAAATAAGAAACTTTCTAAAAATGGAAACTTTATAAAAATAGTAACTTACTAGGAATAGAAACTTAGTAAAATAAACTATACTTAAACACATACTTAAACTTAAACATGGGCAAAACACTTAACTACTCTTAAATGTCAATAGGTTGACTTTCCTGCTCACTCGTTCAACTCTTTATTTCGAGGAATAACTCTCTCTCTACTTAATAAGGTGAATTCATAGCCCCTCTTTATTGCTAGCAAACTTTCTTACTTTACTTGGGGTGAGACACATGCTGTTTTTACTTTTTACAATTTAGACACAAGTACCAAACTGTTAAACTATGCTATACCTGGCTATGTCCGACTAAGTCCCTACAGTGATATTTTTAATTGCTGCTGCATGCTTAATTATTGGGGGTAGGCCTATCGGGAGTAACGTCCCCCATACATAAGTCTTTGTTATACTTGATAATGAAATTAAACCGACAAGGACAGACACAACTTGTCATGGGGCAAACTTGAATGTTTAGTCTAAATATCACGCATTGGCATAACTTTTTGATCCTGCGGGAGATCAACTTTACAAATTAAATCTTGTGGTCTAAAACAACGGTCAAACTTTTTGTTAAACCTATGAACTTCACTCAACCTTTTTGGTTGACACTTTAGCATGTTTTGTCTCAGGTGCTGTTTGATTCAAGCTCTTATACTTACTGCTTATGTGATGCTACTTGGACATAGGATCAAGAGATATCACATTTATTACTTCTGCATGTGAACATTTACGTTATTATTATTCATGTCATTGTAACGACATTTCATTTTCCGCTGCGTACTCATTAAAGTTAAATTCATCATTTTGTATTGTTCTCATTATTTATAATATGTTGGTATGTTTTGATATTAGTGACATTGCTTCCAGACCCTATTGGGAGGACGTTACACCAGTAGCTGCAGTAGCAGAATTTCTGGTGCAGTTTTTTTTGCTTTGAATCTCTTTGTTTTTCACTTGAGAGAGTTGGTCAAAGGCCTTGGTTCAATGGTCTAGCATGCACCTATGGGATTGTGTTATTGAAAGCATCAAAGAATAAGCATGGGTGAAGTCCTTGGAGTCCCAAAAACTGCCCATTACTTAAGTATATAATAAGATTTATAAAACTTGTTATAAGTTATATAAAACTTGTTATAAATATAATGCATTTGTTAAGTTACTTTTATTTTATAAACCATTTTATAAAATATAATACAACATAATTATTTAAACCTATAAATAATTAAATATAAATTATCCAAATAATTTATCCCAAGTGATAATATTTTAGAAACCCGATTTTCTAAAATCCAAGTGTCGTGTATTTACTTAACGAACCAATTGTTAAGATTAAATACGTATAAGGTGTCGGTAAGCTTGTTATTAGGTATGACCCTACTTGGATCATAACATGTTAGCCACATTAATTTAATATGTCTCTCGGGCATACGAAATACCTTCAATCTCCCACTTGCACGAGAAACATAAGAAATTAATGCAAGTGACGGATACCACCTAACGACCGTCCATCACCCCTAATATGTTATGACTTTGTGCCATTCAATAACATCATCCCTTACGAGTTCCCATCTCGAATATGAATAGGTGAATCTTTTCATTATATCCTTTCATCCTAGATGTCATGTTAAATCCAAGAGACACAGAGTGATCACTCTCTTCTAGATTTAACTTTATCAGGCCTTAGACATCTGACTCTAAACGATTAAGAGGGACAAATTTCATCTTGACTACATACGTTCTAGATATATACCTTGCATTATACCTGAGCTCCTCCTTGTGAACTACCAAATTTCAGAATAGCGAAGGAAAGAATCAAGGCATAATACTTGGTGAATATCCGAACTCAATATGTATCTCAGGTCAGAGGAAACAATGATATTCGCCTTTACCCAATATTACATGTGATCAACCACAAAGGCTCCATTTAGTAAATCTTGAGGGCGGGTCTTCCAATATTTGTATCCCATAAATATCTATGAACCTTGGTTGCAACCTTGCCCTACATTCATCCCGTGAATATATACCAATCCAAGTTCATAATAGTCTAAACCTCACATTTGCTCCCACAAATGTGATCGACTACGGAATTTAGAATAATTACTTATTCATGGATAAAATATGCAAAATAGGAACCTGACTCAAGCTTAATAAATTAACACCATAATTATATTAATGAGTTTGAACTACTTCGTTCCGTTACAATACATAAAACAGATCACAACCAATCACTAGAATATCGAAGCCCTATTGCACTAACATACCCTTGATGTTTTGCACCATGTAAGAGCTTCGTGAGTGGATCCGCTATATTAAGATCTGTATGAACTTTGCGAATACATATCTTTCCCTTTTCAACTTCATCCCTTATGTAGTTGAATCTCCACTCAATGTGACGGGTCTTTTGGTGAGCGCGAGGTTCCTTGATTTGAGCAATTGCACCCTCGTTGTCACAAAAGATCTCAAGAGTTTCCTGAATGGAAGGGACTACTCCTAAGTCATCGATGAATTTCTTCATCCATGCAGCTTCCTGAGCTGCCAATGATGCGGCGATGTACTCCGACTCTGTAGTGGATAAAGCAACAACAACATCCTGTTTTGAACTCTTCCAAGAGACTGCACCTCCATTTAACGTGAAGATATAACCGGATTGTGATCGAGAATCATCTCGATTAGTTTAGAAACTCGCATCCACGTAACCTTTTACAGCGAGTTCCTCCTCACCAGACCCATATATCAGAAACATATCCTTAGTCCTCCTAAGGTATTTCAATATACTTTTGACAGCAATCCAATGACTGTTTCCTAGGTTATTCTGGTATCTACTTGTCAGGCTAAGAGCGCATGACACATCCGGTCTAGTGCATATCATTGCATACATGATTGACCCAATGGCAGACGCATATGGGACTTTCTTCATTCTCTCCTGTTCATCTTTCGTGGTGGGGCACTGAGATGAACTGAGAAGTGTTCCCTTTTGAATAGGTACCAAACCTTTCTTAGAGTTCTCCATCTTGAACCTTTTCAAGATCTTTTCAATGTATGCACTTTGATTCAAACCTATCAGTTTCTTGGATCTATCCCTGTAGATCCCAATCCCCAAAACGTATTGTGCTTCTCCAAGATCCTTAATGGAGAAGCATTTACTTAGCCAAGTTTTAACACCTTGCATTGCCGGAATATCATTTCCAAATAACAATATATCATCCACATATAGTACAAGGAACATGATAGTGCTCCCACTAGCTTTCTTGTATACACAAGCTTCATCACCATTTTTAATGAAGCCAAATTTCTTGGCCTCCTCATTAAAACGATGATTCCACATTCTAGATGCTTGTTTCAATCCGTAGATTGACTTCCTTAACTTGCATACTTTTTAGGATATTTCGGATCAACAAAACCTTCAGGCTGAACCATATAGACATCTTCCCCAAGATGTCCATTTAAGAAAGCGGTCTTGACATCCATTTGCCATATTTCATAATCATAATGAGCAGCAATGGCAAGTAATATCCTAATAAACTTTAGCATTGCCACAGGCGAAAAAGTTTCATCATAGTCAACCCCTTGAGTTTGAGTGAAACCTTTTGCTACAAGTCTAGCTTTATATGTATCCAAGTTTCCATGTATGTCGGTTTTCATTTTGAAAAGCCATTTACAATCAACTAGCCTTGAGCCAGTAGGTTGTGCAACAAGTTCCCAAACTTGGTTGTCATACATGGATTGCATCTCAGCGTTCATGGCTTCCTGCCATTTATCTTTATCAATCCTTGATAAAACATCTTGGTAGTTTGTTGGTTCATCCAAATCAACCACATAGCAACCATCCATGAGAAACCCATATCTCTCAGGAGGATTACTAATCCTACCAGATCTGCGAACGTCTTGTGTATTTTGATCATCCATTTGATCATTCTCAACATTTTCATGTTGAGTGCTAGTGTCAACCAATTGTGTATCATCAACTTGATCTTGAACCTCTTCAAGATCTATCTTCCTTTCATTATTTCCTTCCATTAGGAACTTAGTTTCAAGGAATTCAGCCTTTCGAGCAACAAATACATTTTGCTCGGTTGGATCATAGAAATAGTATCCCATATCATCCTTGGAATATCCTATGAAGATACACTTCGTGGATCGAGCATTCAACTTATTAGGGACGTAACGCTTAGGATAAGCTTCACATCCTCATACCTTTAAGTATGACAGAGATGGAGGTTTTCCAAACCACATCTCATGAGGAGTTCGTTCCACTTTCTTGGTTGGGGCCATATTTAGAATACAAGTCGTGGAGCATAGACAATAACCCTAAAATGATAGAGGTAACGAGCTTCTAGCCATCATAGATCGAACCATATCTATTAGGGTTCAGTTCCTCCTTTCAGAAACTCCATTAAGTTGGGGTGTTCCAGGAGGAGTAAGTTGCGAGATAATCCCACAACTTTTAAAATGATCTTGGAAAGCATCGCTTAGGTATTCACCTCCTCTATCGGTATAAAGTACCTTGATTGTCTTATTGAGTTGATTTTGTACTTAGTTTTGATATTCCTTGAATGCTTCAAAAGTTTCGTCCTTATGTCTTAACAAGTAGACATGTCCGAAATGACTAAAGTCATCAATGAATGTGACGAAGTATCTTTCACCTTTCCTAGTCATGGGCTTAAAGGGTCCACATACATCCGAATGTATTAATCTCAATAAGTCTTTAGCCGTTTCATAGGTCCCTTTTAAAGGTGCTTTAGTCATTTTGCCTTGTAAACAAGATTCACATACATCAAACGAGTCTAGTTCATTTTATTTCAAAAGTCCATTCTTTTGAAGTGTATGCATTCGATTCTTGTTTATGTGACCAAGGCGACAATGCCATAAGTAGGAATCACTCAAATCCCTTTTGAGTTTCTTGGTGTTTGAATGGAACATTGAGCTACTGTATGATGTGTCGTCATGAACCAATTCATAAATACCATTCAAAGGTGAAGCCTTAAAATAGAACACATTATCTAAATAAACATGGATATCATCATTAATGAAATTAAGATTAAAACCATATTGTTTCAAACGGGATACAGAAATAATGTTTCGTGATAAATCGGGTGCATACAAAACATTTTTCAAAATAAGCTGCAAACCACTTGGAAGCTTTAAAACAAAGTCTCCTTGAGCTTTCATTTGCACCCTTGCTCCATTTCCCATGAAGAGACTTGTTATTCCCGCATCTTGATTACTTCTTTTGAACCCCTGCAAAGAATTTCAAATATGAGTTCCACATCCTGTGTCTAATACCTATGTATTAGAAGAAGTAATACTAAGCTCAACGTATACCATATATACATTACCTGAGGTTTGCCCTGCATCCCTCTTTTCTTTCAACTCCTTTAGGTAGACCGGGCAGTTGCGTTTTCAGTGACCCATTTCACCGCAACCAAAGCACGGATCTTCCTTGGGGTTAGCTTTACCGGCAACCTTTTGCTTCTTGTTATTGTTGGTTGGGGTAACCATCTTCCCCTTTCCCTTGCATTTGCCTTGGTAGGCGGGTCCTTTCCTCTTAGCCGCCTTCGGCTTAGAAGTGTTATTGTTTTTGGACCCGCCTTCATTGATCGTAAACAAGGGTGAAGCCCTTTTACCCATGATTGTTTCTGCCGTCTTAAACATGGCATGTAATTCGCCAATGCTTTTATCCCAACCATTCATGTTGTAATTCATTACAAAAGTGTCAAACCTTTTTGACAATGAGTTGAGAATAAGGTCCGTGGCTAATTCATTAGACACGTTGCAATTTAGATGGTTTGCTCGATCAATTAGGCTTTTCATCTTAAGGACATAAGATGAAACGGATTGGGAGTCGTCCATCCGACATGCATGAAGCGCTCGAACCGTTTCAAAGCGCTCGACACGAGCTTGTTGAAGGAACATCTCCTTCAACTGTGTGATCATGTCATATGCACTATGATGCTCGAAGTCCTTTTGGAGTTCGGGTATCATAGTCCCAAGCATGAGGCAAGAAACTTGCACCGAATCGGTGCAATATTTCTCCCAATAAGCCATGCCTTCCGTATCATCCTCGTCCGGTTGATCGAGAATGGGGTCTTCCAACACATACGCCCTATCCTCTAGTTTGAGGACAATTCTTAGATTGCGGAACCAATCCATGAAGTTCGTATGGTTGAGTTTTTCCTTTTTGAGGATTGACCTCAACGATAGGTTGTTAAAGTTGATTGGTGCGTTTGAAATGTTGTTGTTATTGGCGGCCATCTACAAAATTTAACAAAGTTGTTTAAGTAATTTTAATTTAACAATCAATACCCTTTAAATCTAATTGATATTTATTAAATTTTAGAATCCAACGGTAAACCAAATTTCGGTTAGGTGACCTTTATCCCGTCCTTTGATTTAGCTAGGTAGTCATTATATGACAATTGCAATCCTTTTGCAACTTCTAAGTTATGGGATCATGTAATCCTTTTGCATGGCATATTTATCCCATCAACGCCTATTTGTTCCTCATGCTTCGGTGACCCTAAGTTCATGATTCCCAAATCAAGTCGTCATACTTGTGCTAACGTGTAAATTCAACATACAAGTGGTTAGGTGACCTTTATCCCACAAGTGTGCAAAATTTACCTCAATCATATTAGTTTGCTCATGACGGTTAGGTGACCTTTATCCCATTATAAGTTCCCTAATATTTTTAAATGTTTCACAAAAGGATGGCGTTTAACTTGTTTACCTGGTTAATAGAAGGGATTTTAAGTTTCCATTATTTCTAGTTTAAGAAAACTTTTATGCCATACACCAACATGCATTTAGTGTATGGTACTTATGAAAAACCATTTTCATGTCTTGTAATTTAGCCAATTACTTGATATAAACCATTTTATATATGTGATTCAATAACCATTTATTATAATCCTTTTAGTGTTCTTAATAACCAGTTATTAATGTCCTTTTGCCATTTCAATTTAACCATTTAAATTGTCGTTTTGCATGTAGTTAATATGTCTAATTTAACCAATTAAATTGTCATTTTGCTTGTTGTTAACTTGTGATATACTTGTAGCAACCAAACATACAAATACAATAAACAACCATGCATGCAAAACAAATATGTTCACAATCAAGCCAATTTAGTAGACATTTGTTTAGCCGAAAACAAATGCCACCGGTAAAGGGGTTATAACACAAAGTAGGAGATTTTAAATCTCCCACTTAATCTTGCATCCAAATGCTTCTTCTTGTGTTCTTCAAGTCTTCATTATCTTCATCATTTTACAAAATATATCCTAATACATTTTGTCTAAAAAATGAAATTACAACCTAATCTATTTTACATACCAAATATAAAATAAATTACATAACCAAATGAATAAATATTACAAACCAAATGAATGAATTAATATTACATACCAAATGAATAATAAATAATCATTCAAACACACATGCATACAACCACAAGGTCAAGGCTTGATTGTGAACAACAACATACAACAAATATGATCAAATGGCAAGTTCCAAACCCATTTGGAACCTCCCAAAATTCGGCCCAAAATATTAACCCTCCCAAATCCATTAATTTTGCATTTTACTTTCTTGCATGTTAGTAGAATGCAAAGTTGATGGGTTTTAAAGACCATATTAGAAGCATAATCCATAGACTTCGGCTCTAGATACCATTGATGGAATTTAACAAGTTTCAAAACAACATGTTCTTAAAGTTTACATCATCACAAAACCAATTTATGATAGTTAAAGCAAGCGAAAGCATGATGTTAAGTTCATGTTTATATGTTTAGACATTTAGTTAAATTCCATGTAAATATCAAGTCTTGAATATATGCTTACATATAAGAACAAGGAGAGTAGAGATTATACCTTCTCAAGTAAATTGAGGGCTGATTTGGAACAAGTAAGATGATGATGAAGATGATTGAATGAAAGCTTCTAACTTGAAGCCTCAAGTTGTAATACCCCAAGCTCTTAACCCCAACACCTTTGCTTTTAGTTAGGATTTGATTAACACTTGTTTTGAGCTTGCAAAATAATTTGGAACCCACCTTTGAGTCCCAAAAGAGCTACGGCCAGCAGCTGCAGTAGCAGAATTTCTAGTGCAGTTTTTTTTGCTTTGAATCTCTTTGTTTTTCACTTGAGAGAGTTGGTCAAATGCCTTGGTTCAATGGTCTAGCATGCACCTATGGGATTGTGTTATTGAAAGCATCAAAGAATAAGCATGGGTGAAGTCCTTGGAGTCCCAAAAACTGCCCATTACTTAAGTATATAATAAGATTTATAAAACTTGTTATAAGTTATATAAAACTTGTTATAAATATAATGCATTTGATGTCGTAGGGGGTGTATACAAAATAGTATTATTTTTAGTGCGAAATACTATTAAATATGCTACAATTTTACACAAGTTATTTATTTATTTATCGAGTGGATATACTTAAACCTTGCTACAACACTTATAGGCAGTGCACCTAATCGTATTATAGTATAGTTTTTAGTAAGTCCGGTTCGTTCCACAGGGAGCTCGTGAAGTATAACACTATATTTTTTTACACACAATAATTGTAAAAATACAAATATATATATATAAGTAATATTATTATTATAAAGGGGGGTTTTTACCGTTTAATGACCGGTTTGTCGATTTTAAAACTTTAGTCGCAGTTAAAACCAAATAAATACAAGACTTTTAAATTAAAGCATAAAGTAAATAACGATAATGAAATTGCGAATAATAAAAGTGCGATAAAATAAACTTGCGATAATTAAAAAGTACGATAACTAAAAGTGCAATTAAATATAAAATAAAGGAAATTAAATATGAAATAAAAGAATTATGCTTATTTAAACTTCCGTAATCATGATGTTTGACGTGTTGATTTTAGTTTTTTTTGCCCATGGGTTAATTGTCCTTTGTCCTGGATTATTTAATATGTCCGTCTGGTTTTTGTCCATAACAGTCCATCAGTTATAAATATAAAGTGCGAGTGTCCTCGTCAAATTATCGTTATACCCGAAGTTAAATATTCCAACTAATTGGGGACTTAAACTGTAACAAGATTTTAATACTTTGTTTAATAATTACACCAGGATGTCGACTGAGTGTAACCCAAGGTTTTAATATTTTGTTATCAATTATACCAAGTGTCCTTGTACATAATTTCACCCCTGTTTTAATTATTCTAGTGGCTATTAATCCATCTCCGTATCCGGTTAAATGAACGATTATTCGTACATATAAATACCCCGCCCATCGTGTCCGATTGAGTGTATATGGTAATTTATAGGGACGCCCAATTGTAAATCTTTATATTAACATTAACAAACTATCATTTAGTTAAACAAATATAAAGCCCATTAATAGCTCATAGTCTAATTTCCACAAGTGTCGTTCTTTTGTCCAAACCCCAATTATGGTACAAAGCCCAATTACCCAATTTTAGTAATTAGCCCAACATCATGATTACTTCGTTTTAAATAAGCATAATAATAACTTAGCTACGAGACATTAATGTAAAAAGGTTGAACATAACTTACAATGATTAAAAATAGCGTAGCGTTACACGGACAGAATTTCGACTTACACACTCAAACGATCTCTATCATAAATCTTATTATTATCATAATTTAAAATTAAAATTAAGATTATTGTTATATCTTATTAAGTTAACATTATGATAGAGATATAGAATATAGATATTGGATATTAGATATAGATATTTGATAGATGGATAGAAAAAGGGATAGAAAATATGATCGAAAAAAAAAATATGCTTCTATCGATCGAATTACATAGCCTTTTATAGGCAAATTATAAATTTGAATTTTCATTTATGACCCCTGAACTATGCTCAATTAACAACTTTTTATTATTTAATATTATTCTTATTATGAATTATTTAAATATTATATTTTATTCTTGTGCATAGTTGACTCGTAATTTTTACACCGTTGCGTCGAGCGTTGAGAGTTGACTCATGTCCCGGTTCCGGATTTTCGAACGCCCTTTCGTACAATTTTATATCGTGTACTTTGCGTTTTGTAACTTGTACTCTTGTCATTTTTAGACGTTCTTCATCAATAATTTGAACCTTTTTGATTGTATCTTGTACTTTTGAGCTTTTTGGACCTTTGTGTCTTCAATTCGTCGTTTTCACCTTTTGTCTTCGCACTTATTTAAAATAAACGAATATTACTTGAAAATGGAACAATTGCAACTAAAATCTTGTCTTTCTTGGGGGATAATGCTATGAAATATCTGTTCCTTTTTAGCCTTATCAATATTCCCACACTTAAGCGTTGCTTGTCCTCAAGCAATATAGTCTTGAAAAACACTTGAATCACTTCTTTATTCTTCACACTTTGTACATCAGTGATTTCAATACGGTGGTATAAACAATGGTAGTAACGATGTGGTTAAAGGTGGGTGTGTCTTTTATAGTTGCCTTGGGTTTAGGTCAACGACACTTGCAATCAAATAGCCGATTTACTTTCGGTTTCCAAAGCAAAGTGCACATTTGAAAGGCGGTTTACAGTCCCACATGACTATAAAAATTTAGATCCTTTAAGGAAATTGGATCTTTATGAAAACATTTGATCTTTTGAAAATTCAAGCTAGATTTTACCCTAGACAAGTTTTCTGATTTGATCCACCATCGGTGTTGCAAAATATGTTTGTGGATCAATATTTTGGCTAAAAACTTTTAGGTTCATGTAATCCACTGCTATCCCGGTATCGAATAGCACACATCCAGTTTACTTGTTTCGTATATTACCTTTTGGTAAACTACCGTCCAGTTGTAAAGGAAAGCGATGAACAAGAAACTGTTAAGGCAACGTCCCGTGACATGCAGATGATTATGGTCTTATTAACGTGTCGGATGCTAGAACTATCCATGGTAGGAGCGATAGTAAAGATCATCCTTTGATTTTTCGGTCTGGCAAAAGGTCCTGTCTCCGACCATGCTATGCAACCACCGTTCTTACGGTTGACACCCGATTTGGTTCAGGTGACCTAATGAATTCCAGATGAATTCCTAGGATTTTACGTTCAATGGTAATGAACGCATTGAAAATGGGTTTTCAGAAAACAAATCGGTTTGTATTTTTGATCAAAATATTTTCTCGTTCAAGCTCGAGTTTAGATATCATCGAATTCCATGAGTTTGTAATTCTCAATCTTTAAGGTCAATCTCTAGGATTGAGTAATATCAGTCTTAAAAGCTGATTTTTAATCTTTAAGGAGATTATCCTTTCTGGGGATCTGATTCATTAGTCTTATCAAGCTAATTTGCACGGTGCCCCCCCATTGTACGAGATAAATCCTTCTCATGGTTAGGATAAATCTGACCACATGGCGACCCTGTTTTATGCTGAGGTCAGTGGATTTCCTGCTGATTTTAGAGATGACTTTTCTAGATTTTTCGTCAACCTACAGCTGGTCTGGACGACAACTTCATGACCTAAATCAAGAAGCGCGTGTCTTTTTCGGAAGACTTTACTTCCTTTTAATGATGGAATTGATTCATCGTGTAGATCCATCTTTCTTTCAAATGTATTACAGTAAACCGGGTAAAGCTGATTAGTATCGTCCAAAGCAAAAGTACCTGCAATAATCTTGTACAAAAATATGTGATATATGTTTTAAATTGAATAACTTGGTACATTCTTCCCACACTTAGTTTCTTTCTTTGCCTTTTTATTTTCTTCTATTTCATTTTAAATGAATTCAAGCGTTTTAGGGTGTTTCTCAATTTATGTCCTTTTCGAGGTAACGATAATTTCGGTATTATCACCTAGTTTTCATCGTTCATAAATATGTATAAACATGATTTTGAGTTCATTTAATTGAAAATTTTTCAAATTTTCACAAAATTTGGCAAATAAACTAAGTGTAAACCCGAGAGAATTTATAACCCTATATATTCCCACACTTAAGCGTTGCTTGTCCTCAAGCAATATAGTCTTGAAAAACACTTGAATCACTTCTTTATTCTTCACACTTTGTACATCAGTGATTTCAATACGGCGGTATAAACAATGGTAGTAACGATGTGGTTAAAGGTGGGTGTGTCTTTTATAGTTGCCTCGGGTTTAGGTCAACGACACTTGCAATCAAATAGCCGATTTACTTTCGGTTTCCAAAGCAAAGTGCACATTTGAAAGGCGGTTTACAGTCCCACATGACTATAAAAAATTAGATCCTTTAAGGAAATTGGATCTTTATGAAAACATTTGATCTTTTGAAAATTCAAGCTAGATTTTACCCTAGACAAGTTTTCTGATTTGATCCACCATCGGTGTTGCAAAATATGTTTGTGGATCAATATTTTGGCTAAAAACTTTTAGGTTCATGTAATCCACTGCTATCCCGGTATCGAATAGCACACATCCAGTTTACTTGTTCCGTATATTACCTTTTGGTAAACTACCGTCCGGTTGTAAAGGAAAGCGATGAACAAGAAACTGTTAAGGCAATGTCCCGTGACATGCAGATGATTATGGTCTTATTAACGTGTCGGATGCTAGAACTATCCATGGTAGGAGCGATAGTAAAGATCATCCTTTGATTTTTCGGTCTGGCACAAGGTCCTGTCTCCGACCATGCTATGCAACCACCGTTCTTACGGTTGACACCCGATTTGGTTCAGGTGACCTAATGAATTCCAGATGAATTCCTAGGATTTTACGCTCAATGGTAATGAACGCATTGAAAATGGGTTTTCAGAAAACAAATCGGTTTGTATTTTTGATCAAAATATTTTCTCGTTCAAGCTCGAGTTTAGATATCATCGAATTCCATGAGTTTGTAATTCTCAATCTTTAAGGTCAATCTCTAGGATTGAGTAATATCAGTCTTAAAAGCTGATTTTTAATCTTTAAGGAGATTATCCTTTCTGGGGATCTGATTCATTAGTCTTATCAAGCTAATTTGCACGGTGCCCCCCCATTGTACGAGATAAATCCTTCTCATGGTTAGGATAAATCTGACCACATGGCGACCCTGTTTTATGCTGAGGTCCGTGGATTTCCTGCTGATTTTAGAGATGACTTTTCTAGATTTTTCGTCAACCTACAGCTGGTCTGGACGACAACTTCATGACCTAAATCAAGAAGCGCGTGTCTTTTTCGGAAGACTTTACTTCCTTTTAATGATGGAATTGATTCATCGTGTAGATCCATCTTTCTTTCAAATGTATTACAGTAAACTGGGTAAAACTGATTAGTATCGTCCAAAGCAAAAGTACCTGCAATAATCTTGTACAAAAATATGTGATATATGTTTTAAATTGAATAACTTGGTACATTCTTCCCACACTTAGTTTCTTTCTTTGCCTTTTTATTTTCTTCTATTTCATTTTAAATGAATTCAAGCGTTTTAGGGTGTTTCTCAATTTATGTCCTTTTCGAGGTAACGATAATTTCGGTATTATCACCTAGTTTTCATCGTTCATAAATATGTATAAACATGATTTTGAGTTCATTTAATTGAAAATTTTTCAAATTTTCACAAAATTTGGCAAATAAACTAAGTGTAAACCCGAGAGAATTTATAACCCTTCCCCACACTTGAGATCATGCAATGCCCTCATTTGCATGAAATCAGACTATAATTATAAATTCATGAGGGTGATTAGTGTAGAAAAGTGATTAAAAATACCCAGTTTGTAAGCATATTATTTTACATCACATTTGATATTTTGCGCCTTGTCATCAAAATTAGTAGCTTTTTGTTGAACTTAATGACAGTCTTTGAAAGTGCGCTGTTTTACCCTGTTGTGTACATAACATAAAATACAAACATATATACATATTTTTGAAGTTTGGTATATAACCCCACGTTCAAAAATTAATATAATATTTTTTTTGCATACTTTAGATCAATAAAATTAAATGATAACAAAATTTGTCGCCCCGCCCTTGGGTAAAGCAATTTCGGCTCAACGACCTAGTCTTTAACTCACGACGAATTTTAGAAATCATTTTTTAAACTTAATGAAATAAAGTAAATTTTTGTTTTTAAAATCATTCAAAACATAAATTTAAAAAGCATATTAATTTTATATAAAACCTACTAAATAAAAAGATTCAGAATGGAGGGAGAAAACTAGTTCTTTAGTGTCTGCTAGCGGAAAAGACCAATCGGATTCCATTCTCGGAACTACACGAGAACAGAACAACTAACTCCAAACAGCATTTTCTTTTTAGAATATTTGAATCTCCTCACACTTAGGTAGCCGTGGTGTCAAAATTGTGATTAACTTCATCGTTAATTTCTCTTGGTCCATAATCAACTTGCATATCCGTGACTTTTTCTTTAAGCCATTGGTCGGATTCCTGTGTAATATCCACAATTTCAACTAGTTTCTCCTTTTCTTTAGGTGATAGATTGGATACTAACCGGTTACATAACTTAAAGTTCCCCTTGGTTCTAGCATCGCGAATCCGTTTAATAAGTTTCTTCATTGAACTATTAATAACGGGATCATTTAATTTCGTATCAACAACGGGGTTCTTTGTTATCATGTCATCATTAGGTGTTACTTCATTTTCCCCACACTTAGGCGTTTCATTATTGCTAAGTATTACCGTTGGAGTTGGTAAAACAACATGGTTCTTACCAATCGTTTTTGCTGGTTCAACGGTTTTGGTTGGTGGAGATTTAGTCTTTCGAATCATACAGGTGATTGATTTGTCATCACTACTAAGTGTCATTCTACCATTTCTTACATCAAATAACGCCCTGGTGGACGCAAAGAATGGTCGACCTAAAATTAGAGGAATGTTTAGGTCCTCTTCTATGTCAATGACAATAAATTCGACTAGAAAGGTTAAATTACCTACTTGAACGGGTAGGTTATCAGCAATTCCAACTGGGTGCTTAATGGTTTGATCAAGGAGTCGAACACTCATATCCGTTGGAGTTAACTCACCTACACCTAATCTCTTATATAATGAAAGAGGCATAACACTCACACTTGAACCTAAATCTTCTAGTGCATCAGACATGACACAGTCACTAAGTAGACAAGGAACAATAAATTCACCCGGATCACCTACCCTAGGTGGAGGATTTGGTGGAACTGTCTTCACCGGGTTTACTTCTACTGTTTTTGTTTCTTGCACTTTTTTATTCTTCTTCTTCTTCTTTCCAGAGGTATCACAATCTTTATTACCTATTACTTGCTCATACTCAACTCCTTTTCTTGGAAACGGGAGGGGTGGTTTATATGGTATCACCACTGGCTTTACATACTCGGGTGGTGGTGGTGGTGGTGTAACTTCTTCATTGTTACTCACATCTAAAATCTTCCCATCTTCTGGTGCTGGTTTTTCAGAATTTGTTGACACCATATTAACATTCTCATTCCGAGGATTTACTTCAGTATTACTCGGTAGCTTTCCTTGTTCCCTCTCACTCATCATGCTAGCAAGAGTACCTACGTGTTTTTCTAGATTCAAAATGGAAGCTTGTTGAGTTCTTAATGACTGATCAAACCTCTCATTCGTTTGAGTTTGAGTTTCAATAAATTGTGTTTGAGATTCAACTAGCTTAAATACCACTTCTTCCAGATTTGACTTTTTCTCTTCGGTTTGTTGTGGTGGTTTATACAAGCCAGGTCTTTGTTGATTGAAAGTGTTGTTTTGAGTTGGTTGGTTATTCGGACCTTGTTGGTTATACGAGTTATTGTCGGGTCCTTTTGGATTGTAAAGAATGTTTTAATTTCGATTGAAGTTTGGCCTTGGCGGTTGATAATTATTCTGATAACTATTTTCCAGCCTTTGGTTCATGTAGACAACATTCTCACGTTGTTCCATCGTTTGTTCAATGTGACAGTCTTTCATTAAGTGTGGTCCACCGCATTGCTCACAACTAATTCGTATTGCGTGAATATCTTTATTCATCTTTTCCATTCGTCTCTCGAAAGCATCTATTTTTGCGGAAACGGAATCAAAGTTATGGCTAGAATCGGCTCTAGCCGCTTTAGATGAACGATATATATCTTTCTCTTGGTGCCACTCATGAGAGTGGGAGGCTGTGTTATCAATAATTTTGTAAGATTCAGTTGCGGTTTTCTTCATAATGGAACCACCAGCTGTTATGTCGATGTCTTTTCGTGTAGCAACGTTGACACCTTGGTAGAATATTTGTACTATTTGATAAGTGTCTAAACCGTGTTGAGGACATCCTCTCAACAACTTTCCAAATCTTGTCCACGCCTCATATAATGTTTCATTTGGCTTTTGCGCGAACGTAACAATTTCTCCTTGAAGTCTCACGGCTTTAGATGCTGGAAAGAATTGTTTAAGAAATTTTTCAACTAAAACATCCCATGTATCAATCGCCCCTTCAGGTAACAATTCTAACCAATCTTTGGCTTTTCCCTTTAAAGTCCAGGGAAATAACATGAGATAGATCTGCTCATCTTCCACTTCTCGGATTTTGAATAGTGTACAAATTCTTTTAAACGTACGAAGGTGTTCGTTAGGATCTTCATTCGGTGCACCACTGAATTGGCATTGGTTAGTTACCATGTGTAGGATTTGTCCTTTAATTTCATAATCTGGAGCATTAACTTCTGGTTTAATAATGGCGTGACCTTGGCCCGTGCGTTTAGCCCTCATTCGATCTTCCATACTTAGAGGTTCTAGATTTTCCATGATTGGATTTGTTGTATCCGAATCACTAGAGGATTCTGATTTAACGGTTTGGGGTTCAGGATCTTGGAATTGTCCTTGAATATCTTCCGGGTTCTTAGTTGTGAAATCGGGTTCAAAAGATGGATTATCGGAATTTTGAATTGGAGTACTTGGTCGACTAGATGACGATTCTAAAGAAAAATCAACGGCGGCGATATTTGTTAAACGATGTCTTGATCGAGTTACAGGTGGTGAACGTATGACCGGCGGTGAACGTCTTGCTCGGTGCATTCACTGAATATCCTATTAGTTTTTAAAAAGGAAAGAAAAATTATATAAGTTATCCAATCAATAGACTTTTCTGATTTTGCCCACGTTTCGAATAGCCAAAAGATGCAGCAGAGGGGCAGGATTCGTTTGGTCTCAATATAATTGAGTACTGTTTGGCTCCAATAACCCGGTCCACGTACAAATCCAACTATTACTACGAACCAGAAAATTTTGATGTCTATCAATTTAACCACTTAAAATAAATTTTGTTAATTTTAAGAAATTTAGAGAAGAAGTAGAAAAAAATCTAAGTCCTAAAAACTAGAATGGCGAGAAATAAGAGAGAAAAAGAGTGCGCGTCAAAAAGTGTCGAAAAATGAAAAAGACGAAGAGTGGTTTGTAAACACGCGGTTAATCCAACCTTATAACGATCACTATCTTAAAATTAAAGCTACAAATGGAGATCACTAATTGGAATTGTAATTGATACATAGGTAAACGCGTCGAAAAATAAAAATAAGAAAATAGCGCGAAAAATGGCGTCGCAAAATTCTAAAGCACCTAAAACTTAGTCTAAGGAATAAGCACTTAAGGGATTTTACGGCAAAGCCTAAAAATCTAAAAATGAAAATAACTATGGCAAAACTAAACTTAATACTAAAAGTTGTGACTGAGTCTAAAAATCTAAAGGTAATAAAACTTAAAATAATTTTTTTTTTTACGTTTTTTTTTTTTTTTTTTTACGTTTTTGTTTTTTTTTTTACGTTTTTTTTTTTACGATTTTTTTTTTTACGTTTTTTTTTTTTACGTTTTTGTTTTTGTTTTTTTTTTTGCGTTTTTTTTTTTTTTTTATATTTTTGCAAATATAAATTAAAAATATAGCGTTTTAGTGCTCCCCGACAGCGGCGCCAAAAATACTTGATGTCGTAGGGGGTGTATACAAAATAGTATTATTTTTAGTGCGAAATACTATTAAATATGCTACAATTTTACACAAGTTATTTATTTATTTATCGAGTGGATATACTTAAACCTTGCTACAACACTTATAGACAGTGTACCTAATCGTATTATAGTATAGTTTTTAGTAAGTCCGGTTCGTTCCACAGGGAGCTCGTGAAGTATAACACTATATTTTTTTACACACAATAATTGTAAAAATACAAATATATATATATAAGTAATATTATTATTATAAAGGGGGGTTTTTACCGTTTAATGACCGGTTTGTCGATTTTAAAACTTTAGTCGCAGTTAAAACCAAATAAATACAAGACTTTTAAATTAAAGCATAAAGTAAATAACGATAATGAAATTGCGAATAATAAAAGTGCGATAAAATAAACTTGCGATAATTAAAAAGTACGATAATTAAAAGTGCAATTAAATATAAAATAAAGGAAATTAAATATGAAATAAAAGAATTATGCTTATTTAAACTTCCGTAATCATGATGTTTGACGTGTTGATTTTAGTTTTTTTTGCCCATGGGTTAATTGTCCTTTGTCCTGGATTATTTAATATGTCCGTCTGGTTTTTGTCCATAACAGTCCATCAGTTATAAATATAAAGTGCGAGTGTCCTCGTCAAATTATCCTTATACCCGAAGTTAAATATTCCAACTAATTGGGGACTTAAACTGTAACAAGATTTTAATACTTTGTTTAATAATTACACCAGGATGTCGACTGAGTGTAACCCAAGGTTTTAATATTTTGTTATCAATTATACCAAGTGTCCTTGTACATAATTTCACCCCTGTTTTAATTATTCTAGTGGCTATTAATCCATCTCCGTATCCGGTTAAATGAACGATTATTCGTACATATAAATACCCCGCCCATCGTGTCCGATTGAGTGTATATGGTAATTTATAGGGACGCCCAATTGTAAATCTTTATATTAACATTAACAAACTATCATTTAGTTAAACAAATATAAAGCCCATTAATAGCTCATAGTCTAATTTCCACAAGTGTCGTTCTTTTGTCCAAACCCCAATTATGGTACAAAGCCCAATTACCCAATTTTAGTAATTAGCCCAACATCATGATTACTTCGTTTTAAATAAGCATAATAATAACTTAGCTACGAGACATTAATGTAAAAAGGTTGAACATAACTTACAATGATTAAAAATAGCGTAGCGTTACACGGACAGAATTTCGACTTACACACTCAAACGATCTCTATCATAAATCTTATTATTATCATAATTTAAAATTAAAATTAAGATTATTGTTATATCTTATTAAGTTAACATTATGATAGAGATATAGAATATAGATATTGGATATTAGATATAGATATTTGATAGATGGATCGAAAAAGGGATAGAAAATATGATCGAAAAAAAAATATGCTTCTATCGATCGAATTACATAGCCTTTTATAGGCAAATTATAAATTTGAATTTTCATTTATGACCCCTGAACTATGCTCAATTAACAACTTTTTATTATTTAATATTATTCTTATTATGAATTATTTAAATATTATATTTTATTCTTGTGCATAGTTGACTCGTAATTTTTACACCGTTGCGTCGAGCGTTGAGAGTTGACTCATGTCCCGGTTCCGGATTTTCAAACGCCCTTTCGTACAATTTTATATCGTGTACTTTGCGTTTTGTAACTTGTACTCTTGTCATTTTTAGACGTTCTTCATCAATAATTTGAACCTTTTTGATTGTATCTTGTACTTTTGAGCTTTTTGGACCTTTGTGTCTTCAATTCGTCGTTTTCGCCTTTTGTCTTCGCACTTATTTAAAATAAACGAATATTACTTGAAAATGGAACAATTGCAACTAAAATCTTGTCTTTCTTGGGGGATAATGCTATGAAATATCTGTTCCTTTTTAGCCTTATCAGCATTTGTTAAGTTACTTTTATTTTATAAACTATTTTATAAAATATAACACAACATAATTATTTAAACCTATAAATAATTAAATATAAATTATCCAAATAATTTATCCCAAGTGATAATATTTTAGAAACCCGATTTTCTAAAATCCAAGTGTCGTGTATTTACTTAACGAACCAATCGTTAAGATTAAATACGTATAAGGTGTCCGTAAGCTTGTTATTGGGTATGACCCGACTTGGATCATAATATGTTAGCCACATTAATTTAATATGTCTCTCAGGCATACGAAATACCTTCAGTAGCAGGGAGCCAGAACCCTTTAAATCGGAAGCTCACAACTCAGCCACTAACAAATCCAACTATTACTACGAAGCAGAAAATTTTAGATGTCTATCAGTTTAACCACTTAAAATAATTTTTCGTTGAAATTTAAAGAAATTTTAGAGAAGAAATAGAAAATTCTATGTCCTAAAAACTAGAGCGGCGAGAAATAAGAAAGAAAAAGATTGCGTCGAAAAACATCGAAAAATAAAAGTTGAAAAATAATAAAAAGAACGTAGCGCGTCGAAACTTAAAAGTCTAAAAACTAAGAATTAAAAGTTGCGTCTAAAGGTATTAAAGCTTAAAGAAATTCTATATCCAAAATGGCAATAACTTAAAAAGGTACTAAAACTTATAAAACGGCGTCGCAAAATTCTAAAGCATCTAAATCTTAGTCTAAAGAAAAAGCACTTAAGGGATTTTACGGCAAATCCTAAAAATCTAGAAATAAAAATAACTACGGCAAAAATGATAACTTAAAACTAGTTACGAACGTAAACTATAAATATCATGAATAAACGATTAAAAGGGTACGAAATTTTAAAAATAAAACTTAAAGTTGTAAAAATACAATTTTTATAAAAATATTATTTTTTAAATTAAGTATTTTACAAAAATAGTAGTTTTATATATTAATAAAACTAATTAAAGCTTAAAATTAATTAAAACTAAACTTATACTAATTATATTAAATTAAAACCCTAATTTTAATTAATAATAATTAATTTTAACCCTAATTTCGTAATTAATGCAATCTGATGTTGCAGCTGTCAGAGGGCTCCGCGAGTGCGGATCCCAGCTGGCAAAAAGTACCGCGAGTGTGGATACCATAGATTCAGATGAGATGCAAGTCGATTTTTATGCAGGTTCAGTGGTTTTTTTATTAATTTTTTTTGTTTTCTGTTTTTAATATATATAAAATATAAATATAACTTATTATTTTTTTAACTTTTTCACAATAAATAAAAAATATAAACTTTTTAAATTAAATGAACTTAAAAATATAGATATATTTTTCTTTTTCTTGTATTTTTAATATTTAAAACGTATATTTTTACAGAAATAGATTACGACTTAATAAAAAACTTTTTTTTTTATATATAGCGTTGCGCTTTCGGCGTTTAGGATTCCCCGGCAGTGGCGCCAAAAATACTTGATGTGCGTAGAGGTGTATACAAAATAGTATTAATTTTTACTACAAAATACTATTAAATACGATACAATTTTACACAAGTTATTTATTTATTTATAGAATGGATATACCTAAACCTTGCTACAACACTTATAGGCAGTGTACCTAATCGTACAGTAGTGTAGTTTTTAGTAAGTCCGGTTCGTTCCACAGGGATCTTAGCCAAGTTTAACGCTATATTTTTAAAACTATATTTGTAAATATATAAATATATATAAGTAGTATTATTATTATAAAAGGGGGTTTTTACCGTTTAATGACCGGTTTGTCGATTTTAAAACTTTAGTCACAGTTAAAACCTAATGTAAAATATTAAAAATAAATATAACTTAATTTTAAGCGTAAAGTAAATAACGATAATGAAATTGTGATAAATAAAAGTGCGATAAATAAAATGACAATAAATAAAATTGCGATAATTAAAAAGTACGATAATTAAAATAACAATAAATTAAAGTGCGATAATTAAAAGTGCAATTAAATATGAAAGAAAGGAATTATGCTTTGTAACAACCCGACTTCTTAAACCCAAAACGCGTACCAAAAAAAATTTTTAAGGCAGTGCATCTGGACGGCGTCCAGAATCCTGGACGGCGTCCAGCTCAGAAGGGTTGGACGGCGTCCAGAGTTTTGGGACGGTGTCCAGCTTAACCAACTGGGACGGCGTCCAAGGAATTGGGACGGCGTCCCAATGGCCTTCCAGCCACTGATCACGGGTCCAACTCACATGAGCGGAAAAACCCGCTTCCCGACACTTTCAAACGAAAACCTTTTTACCACAAGTCAATATAAATGAAACTAAGAGATTTTCATCATCAAATCAAGTTTTACATCGACGGGTCCACATCGTCCATTTTACGAGTTTCGTTCTAAAATAAAAGTTTCGACCAAATATAAGTTTAAGTTCCAAACGACACTAGAGCATGGTGTTTGGGGTTAAACTACCCAATCTCGGTCGAACTCCAAAAGCTAACACCCAAAAGCATCCCCTAACAAAACAAGCGGGAGATCACTATTCCAATTGAACGCTCTTACCCTTGTCAATGCCCGAACCTATAAAAAAAGTAAACAACGAGAGGGTAAGCAAAGCTTAGTGAATGCAATAATTATACATATATATATATATATAACCCATCTATTTGCAATCACAATTACCGAATACCTTGTACGAACTTGAAACTCAAATTAGCATAACATCATACCTGAAATACTTAACAAGTCGCACATTATCACAAAACCGCATTAGCATATACTCAACACAGTATATTTAAACAATATGCTAAACAATCCACAATCTCAATATGGTTAACCAATATCGCTATGGTGCTACCGGCTCGTGGTTCACACCATACGCTTTTGAGTCATACTCGTTTATAGTGCTACCGGCTCGTGGTTCACACTCGATGCTACCGGCTCGTGGTTCACATCTTAGTTTATAGTGCTACCGGCTCGTGGTTCACACTCGATGCTACCGGCTCGTGGTTCACAACTTAGTTTATAGTGCTACCGGCTCGTGGTTCACACTTGATCACACACATGTTATGGCACTACCGGCTCGATGGTTCATACCATAACACCCACAAATAAATACGTCATATACACATATGTATAATTACTCCACTCACCTTAGAGTCTTCGTGAAAGATAATCGAACTTGCCACTTCAATGTAACGTACCTATTACATTTTAGCACATAATCAATTCACAACTCAAGTCGGTCAAGCAACTCACTTAACAATCTAGAGTCTTTTGACCCTAAGTGCAATCCCGACCCCTTTTGCACCTTTAACCCTAATAATGGGTTAACTTCACCAAAAACCCTAACTTTAGCCAAATAAGGTCTTAACACACTTTTAACCACAAAGTTAACTCGTTTTCATACATGCAAGACAACCTAGGTCATCAAAGACCCATTTGACCCATTTCAAGGTCAACACACCCATTTGGGTCACCCACAACCCAAATGACACCCACTAACATTAACTATTAGTGTACTAGTGATTTGCTAGGCCTTTAAGACCCATTTACCCTTTCAAAACCCTAGGTTAGCCACCATTTGGGTCTTCATGACCCAAACTTACCCAAAAACCCCAAATTTCTCACAAATGGGTTTTATGTGCAATACTAACCCAAACCCTAACCCTAACCCTTAAACACATTAAACTTAGGTAATCAAGTTTAGGGCTTACCACAACAATCAAAACGTAGCTAAGGAGGAGATGAACAACTTTAACTCCCGAGTTCTAACCCGAAATGAGCTTCTTCTTCCCCGATTTAAGCTTTCTCACACTTAACCACCCCCTCTCTCTCTAGAATGAATGGATGATTTTTGGTGGTTGAGAAATGAAGTAATGAACTCACCAAACTGATCCTAAGGCCCTTAAGTCGTCCATACATGTGAAATTACCAAATTGCCCAACTAAATAACTAGAAATACAAAGGCTGGCTTGTCAGACCATCTGGACGGCGTCCAGATTTCTGGACGGCGTCCAGGACTTCAAAATGGGAAGGCATCCCAAAAGGTTGGACGGCGTCCAGGTCTTCAATCTGGGACGACGTCCCGAATATTTGGACGGCGTCCAAACCCAAAAGAAAACAGGATCTTACAACTCTCCCCCACTTGAACCGGATTGCGACCTCGCAATCCACGCCGCATGACAAGCAAGAAGATAGACCAAGACAAACTCTTCGGGCTCCCAAGTAAACTCGGAGCCTATACTTCGACGCCATTGGACTTTAAAAGTCCTGTCCTCCTTATTTCTCAATTTCTTAACCTTTTCATCAAGTATAGCAACCGGCTCTTCAACATACTCTAACTTATTATTTAGCTCAATCTCGTCTAGCGACACCCACGAAGAATCATCCGCAAGACACTTACGGAGATGGGAAACATGTAATGTATTATGGATCCCCGCAAGTTCTTCGGGTAATTCCAAACGATAAGCAACTTCGCCAACACGAGCTAAAACTTTGAATGGCCCAATAAACCGAGGAGCTAACTTTCCCCGTTTTCGAAATCGAATAATACCCTTCCATGGCGAAACCTTAAGCATCACCATATCACCTTCTTGGAACTCAATCAATCGCCTACGTCTATCGGCATACGACTTTTGCCTATCTTGAGCCTTCTTCAAATGTTCCCGAATCAAATCGATCTTGCTATTGGTCTCTAAAACCAAATCGGTACTCCCGATCTCTCTTTGACCCACTTCTCCCCAACAAACGGGAGTTCGACACCTACGCCCATAAAGCATTTCGTAAGGTGGCATCCCGATACTAGTATGATAACTATTATTGTACGAGAATTCCACCAAAGGCAAATGCTCATCCCAACTACCACCAAAGTCAATGATGCACACCCGTAACATATCTTCCAAAGTTTGATTCGTACGTTCGGTTTGACCGTCCGTTTGAGGATGATACGCCGTGCTCAGCTTCAATTGCGTACCCATATCTTCATGAAACTTTTCCCAAAACCGAGATGTAAAACGGGTATCTCGATCCGAAATAATAGATATAGGAACCCCATGTCGAGAGACCACTTCCTTGATAAACAACTTAGCCAAAGTCTCCGACGATATCGCTTCTTTAATGGGAAGAAACAAAGCGCTTTTTGTCAATCGGTCAACTATAACCCAAATCGAATCGAATTGGGTTCTCGCCGTTTTAGGTAACTTTGTAATGAAATCCATGATAATGTGCTCCCATTTCCATTTCGGAATTTCTAACGGTTGCAATTTACCATACGACTTTTGGTGTTCGGCTTTTACTTGCAAACACGTGACGCATTGCTCAACATACTTTACAACATCATGCTTCATGCCCGGCCACCAATAATCTTTCTTCAAGTCAAGATACATTTTCGTCGCGCCCGGATGAATGGAGTATTTTGACTTATGTGCTTCATCAAGTAGCACTCGTCGGTAATCACCCATCTTAGGCACCCACACCCTTCCTTGAAAAGACAACAAACCACGCGGACCCATAGTAATAAACTCCGATTGGCCCACGATTCGCTCCGTATGCTTGTTGTGAACGTAAGCCTCTATTTGAATCTCACCAAGCTTTTCAAGAAAATCGTTGGTAATAATCAAACGTAACGATCCCACTTTTATCGCCGGATGTTGACTCTTTCGACTCAACGCATCCGCGACAACATTCGCCTTACCCGGATGATAAAGTATCTCACAATCATAATCTTTCACCACATCCATCCACCTACGTTGGCAATAATTCAAATCTCGTTGATTAAAGAGATGTTTCAAACTCTTATGATCCGAATAAATCGTACACCTGACACCATACAAGTAATGGCACCAAATTTTCAACGCATGCACAACCGCCGCCAACTCAAGATCATGAGTCGGATATCTCGTTTCATGTTCCTTTAATTGTCGAGAGGCATAAGCGATGACTTTACCTCTTTGCATTAGAACACACCCGAGACCATTTAAGGAAGCATCACAATAAACCACCATGTCTTCAACACCTTCCGGTAACACTAACACCGGAGCTTGACACAACTTCTCTTTTAACAATTGAAAAGCAATTTCTTGCTCGTTCTCCCAACCAAACCTCGCATTCTTCCTTGTCAATTTCGTCAACGAAGAAGCGATTTTAGAAAAATCTTGGATAAACCGAGGATAATAACCGGCCAATCCGAGAAAACTTCGGATTTCCGTAGGCGTAGTCGGTCGTCCCCAACTCTTCACCGTTTCGATCTTCCCCGGATCTACTTGAATACCGTTTTCGTTCACAATATGACCAAGGAATTGTACTTCCCTTAGCCAAAATTCACATTTGGAGAACTTTGCATACAACTTCTCCTTTCGTATCGTCTTCAATACCTCACGCAAATGATGTTCATGTTCGTTCATACTTTTCGAGTAGACTAGTATGTCGTCAATGAACACTATTACTGACTTGTCCAACATAGGTTGGCACACTCGGTTCATAAGATCCATGAATGCCGCCGGTGCATTCGTAAGACCAAAGGGCATAACTACAAACTCATAATGCCCGTAACGCGTTCGAAAAGCTGTTTTCTCTATGTCTTCCTCACGGACCCGCATTTGGTGATAGCCGGACCGTAGGTTGATCTTAGAGAAATACGTTGCACCTTGAAGTTGATCAAACAAATCGTCAATCCTAGGTAACGGATAACGATTCTTGATCGTCACTTTATTCAACTCACGGTAATCATTGCACATACGCATACTACCATCTTTCTTCTTCACAAATAACACCGGAGCGCCCCATGGCGAAGCACTCGGTCGAATAAAACCCTTCTCGAGCAACTCTTGGGTTTGATTTAACAACTCTTGCATTTCCGTTGGTGCTAAATGATAAGGAGTTTTAGCAATGGGAGTAGCTCCCGGAACCAACTCAATACGAAACTCAACTTGTCTTTCCGCCGGAACACCCGGTAATTCGTCCGGAAAAACGTCTTCGAATTCACTAACAACTGGAATTTCACGAATAGGTGGTGGCTCATTGCGAGTATCAACAACGTGAGCAAGGAAAGCCATGCCACCGGTAACAACAAAACGACGTGCCCGTGCAAAAGTGCATATCGGCACCGGTCTCCTTTGCTTATCAACATGAATAATTAACTCTCCCCCACTTAGGGTCTTCACACGAATAAACTTATCATGGCATGCAATATCGGCTCTATAACGATCGAGCCAATCCATACCAACGACAATATCAAAATCGCCCAAAGTCATTGGAATGAGATCAATTTTAAAGGTTTCGGCACCGAAAACAACATCACAATTTTCACACACATCAACCACTAGCACCGTCTTGCCGTCCGCTATTTCGACTTCTATCGGACGACTTAACTTAGCTAACGGTCTATTAAGTTTAGGCACAAATTTAGGAGACACAAACGACAAATTTGCACCGCTATCGAAAAGAATCCTTGCCGGATTAGAATTAACCATGTAAGTACCTGAGACAACTTCGTGCGATTGTTTGGCTTCATCATTGGTCATCAAATAGTTGCGACCCCTAGCCGTACCCGCCGCTTTCTCTAACCGTTTAACATTATCATTATTCAAATCGGGACATTCCGGCCTCTTATGCCCCGCTTTACCACAATTAAAGCAAGTGATTTTGGTCGATGCCTTGGTGCAATCACGGGCCATGTGTCCTCTTTGATTACAATTATAACACGTGGGCCCGAAACCCCCGGAAGCACCCTTCTTCACACTATTAAAGCTTTCGGAGCCTTTCTTGGACTTCTTATTTGAAAAGTTCGAATGACTTGAACCCTCAAACTTCCTCTTTGAAAAAGTAAAATCGCTCTTTCTTAGCACCTCCGGCTCAAAACCCCGAGCAAATTCAAATAACTCGTCAAAAGACTTAGCCATACCCCGACTAATCTTACTCTTGTACTCATCATTTAAAGTGCGGTAGAAATCCTTCATTAGCTTGTAATCATCACCAACATACTCCGGGCAAAAACGAGTCTTTGCCAAGAAGGTAGACTTAAGAGTAACTAAGTCCATTGAACCTTGTTGCAAATGGTGCAACTCGTCCCGGATTCTATCGAGATCGGAAGAAGTTCGGTATTCCTTGAAAAACTCCTTCTTAAATTCTTCCCACGTTAAGCCCATACATTGTTCCTCACCATACAAGTTGATTTTATCATCCCACCATAACTTAGCCTCTTCTCGTAGCATGCTAGAGCCATACCTCGCCTTCTTCTCGGGAGGACATTCCGAGGTACGGAAAGCTCCCTCAATATCGGAGATCCAATATGTACTTTTTAAAGGATCCCGCACCCCATTAAACATCGGGGGTTGAGCATCCTTGAAGTTCTTGTAGTGGAAGTCCCGCCTTCCTTCGCCTCCTTCACCGCGAGGATAGATATTCCTAGCGTCAAGGGCCTCTTTGATAGTGGCCTTCATTCGTTCATTTATCAGATCGGTCACCTGCCCATCGACCGAATCTTGAAAGACCTTTCGGACGTCCGTAAGAAAATCCGCTTTTAACTTTTTAAAGACGGCCTCAACCTTGGCCGAAAACTCGGCGTCCTCGCTTGTACTTCCGTTATCATGATCGGGACCGTTTCTCGTCTTCATTCTATAAAACGAAATAGGTTAAACCACAAAAACGAAAGGACAATTACATGTGTATATACATATATGCCACACTACTCCATCTCGCTCAACAATCGTCGTACATTGCTTGTTTAACCCGATTTGCACTCGTAGTAATGGTAGCTAGTCATTACTACGCGAGCACGTCACGCTAACTCGCTAGTACAACGTCCATCTCGCTTGATGATTGCTAAACACAACACAAACAAATAGCGCATGATTAGTTCACATAAACCTATGCACTAACCATCTCGATCCGACCCAAAGTCCTACTAGTCTCGCATACACGCGCACACAAAAGTCTAAGTCTAGGCGCCTATCTCAAGTCACCTAAATCCCTTAGACCATGCTCTGATACCACTTGTAACAACCCGACTTCATAAACCCAAAACGCGTACCAAAAAAAAAAAAATTTAAGGCAGTGCATCTGGACGGCGTCCAGAAACCTGGACGACGTCCAGAAACCTGGACGACGTCCAGCTCAGAAGGGTGGGATGGCGTCCAGAGTTTTGGGACGGCGTCCAGCTTAACCAACTGGGACGGCATCCAAGGAATTGTTACGGCGTCCCAATGGCCTTCCAGCCACTGATCACGAGTCCAACTCACATGAGCGCAAAAACCCGCTTCCCGACACTTTCAAACGAAAACCTTTTTACCACAAGTAAATATAAATGAAACTAAGAGATTTTCATCATCAAATCAAGTTTTACATCGACGGGTCCACATCGCCCATTTTACGAGTTTCGTTCTAAAATAAAAGTTTCGACCAAATATAAGTTTAAGTTCCAAACGACACTAGAGCATGGTGTTTGGGGTTAAACTACCCAATCTCGGTCGAACTCCAAAAGCTAACACCCAAAAGCATCCCCTAACAAAACAAGCAGGAGATCACTAATCCAATTGAACGCTCTTACCCTTGTCAATGCCCGAGCCTATAAAAAAGTAAACAACGAGAGGGTAAGCAAAGCTTAGTGAATGCAATAATTATAAATACATATATATAACCCATCTATTTGCAATCACAATTACCGAATACCTTGTACGAACTTGAAACTCAAATTAGCATAACATCATACCCGAAATACTTAACAAGTCGCACATTATCACAAAACCGCATTAGCATATACTCAACACAATATATTTAAACAATATGCTAAACAATCCACAATCTCAATATGGTTAACCAATATCGCTATGGTGCTACCGGCTCGTGGTTCACACCATACGCTTTTGAGTCATACTCGTTTATAGTGCTACCGGCTCGTGGTTCACACTCGATGCTACCGGCTCGTGGTTCACATCTTAGTTTATAGTGCTACCGGCTCGTGATTCACACTCGATGCTACCGGCTCGTGGTTCACATCTTAGTTTATAGTGCTACCGGCTCGTGGTTCACACTCGATCACACACATGTTATGGCACTACCGGATCGATGGTTCATACCATAACACCCACAAATAAATACGTCATATACACATACGTATAATTACTCCACTCACCTTAGAGTCTTCGTGAAAGATAACCGAACTTGCCACTTCAATGTAACGTACCTATTACATTTTAGCACATAATCAATTCACAACTCAAGTCGGTCAAGCAACTCACTTAACAATCTAGAGTCTTTTGACCCTAAGTGCAATCCCGACCCCTTTTGCACCTTTAACCCTAATAATGGGTTAACTTCACCAAAAACCCTAACTTTAGCCAAATAAGGTCTTAACACACTTTTAACCACAAAGTTAACTCATTTTCATACATGCAAGACAACCTAGGTCATCAAAGACCCATTTGACCCATTTCAAGGTCAACACACCCATTTGGGTCACCCACAACCCAAATGACACCCACTAACATTAACTATTAGTGTACTTGTGATTTGCTAGGCCTTTAAGACCCATTTACCCTTTCAAAACCCTAGGTTAGCCACCATTTGGGTCTTCATGACCCAAACTTACCCAAAAACCCCAAATTACTCACAAATGGGTTTTATGTGCAATACTAACCCAAACCCTAACCCTTAAACACATTAAACTTAGGTAATCAAGTTTAGGGCTTACCACAACAATCAAAACGTAGCTAAGGAGGAGATGAACAACTTTAACTCCCGAGTTCTAACCCGAAATGAGCTTCTTTTTCCCCGATTTAAGCTTTCTCACACTTAACCACCCCCTCTCTCTCTAGAATGAATGGATGATGTTTGGTGGTTGAGAAATGAAGTAATGAGCTCACCAAACTGATCCTAAGGCCCTTAAGTCATCTATACATGTGAAATTACCAAATTGCCCAACTAAATAACTAGAAATACAAAGGCTGGCTTGTCAGACCATCTGGACGGCATCCAGATTTCTGGACGGCGTCCAGGACTTCAAAATGGGACGGCATCCCAAAAGGTTGGACGGCGTCCAGGTCTTCAATCTGGGACGGCGTCCCGAATATTTGGACGGCGTCCAAACCCAAAAGAAAACAGGATCTTACAGCTTATTTAAACTTTCGTAATCATGATGTTTGACGTGTTGATTTTAGTTTATTCCCATGGAATAATTGTCCTTTGTCCTGGATTATTCAATATGTCCGTCTGATTTTTGTCCATAACAGTCCATCAGTCATAAATATAAAGTGCGAGTATCCTCGTCAAATTATCCTTATATCCGAAGTCAAATATTCCAACTAATTGGGGACTTAAACTATAATTACACCAAGTGTCCTTGTATATAATTCACCCCTGTTTTAATAAGTCCATTAACTATTAATTCATTCCCGTGTCTGGTTAAATGAACGATTATTAGTACTTATAAATATCCCTCCCATCGTGTCTGATCGAGTGTATGTGGTTATTTATACGTACGTCCAATTGTAAATCTTTATATTAAATTAACAAACTATCATTTAATTAAACAAATATAAAGCCCTTTAATAGCCTATAGTCTAATTTTCACAAGTGTCGTTCTTTTGTCCAAACCCCAATTATGGTTCAAAGCCCAATTACCCCGTCTTAAATATTTAGCCCAACATCACGATTACTTCGGCTTAAATAAGAATAATAATAACTAAGCTACGAGACATTAATTTAAAAAGGTTGAACATAACTTACAATGATTAATAATAGCGTAGCGTTACACGGACAGAATTTCAACTTACACCCTTACAACATTCGCTAACATACCCTTATTATTTAGAATTTAAAATTAAAATTAAAATTAAAATTATAATATATATATATATATATATATATATATATATATATATATATATATATATACGTGAGATAGAGAGAATGAATTAGAAAAAGGTGTGTAAAATTCGTGCAGAATTCGATGGGTTTTATAGGCCCACGTTGTACTGTAGAGCTCCGTGAGTGCGGATGTATCCTTCACAAAAGTACCGCGAGTGCGGATGTCTAGAAACCAGCTCACATATTAGATCCAAAACGTGGGCTGCGTAAAATTATATTGTATAATAATATATATAATTAATTATATATTATATTTTATTCTTATGCATAGTTGACTTGTAATTTTTTTTCCGTTGCGTCGCGCACTGAAAGTTGGTTCATGTCTCGGTTCCGGATTTTCGAACGTCCTTGCGTACTATTTAATAACTTGTACTTTGAGTTTTGCGTCTTGTACTCTTGTAATTTTGAGACGTTTCTCATCAATAATTTGAACCACTTTGATTGTACTTTGTACTTTTTAGCTTTTTGGTCGTTTGCGTCTTCAAATCGTCGAATCTGTCTTTTATCTTCACCTTTTATTATTTAAACGAATATCACTTGTAAATAGAACAATTGCAACTAAAAGCTTGTCTTTCTTGAGGGATAATGCTATGAAATATATGTTCGTTTTTAGCATTATCAAGCACTAATCATGTGCTTAATAAGAGTTTAGTGTAAACTCCCAAAAGTCTTCATATAAAAACAAGTTAGTATAATTTAGAAGGTAGCAAGTAGCCAATGAGTGCACATACTTACAAAACTAATGTTGACGAAAGGATTGAAGACTTGTGACTTGAAGTTTGGAAGCTTGTGGTTGTCATGGATCAAAATTCTGCGTTTGCCTTATAAGGAAATTAATGACATCTCTAGTACAATGTGACTTTCCTCTTTCAATCCAAGGTCAACCTCAAAGAATGCTTCCAAATTAAAAGGAGTAATGCAGGTATTTTCAGATGTTTTTGGCATCTAATTGCAGCCATCCAATAAGGGAAAAAGACAGTCAGAGATCTCAAATGGCTAAAAAATTCAGAGATTAGGGTTGCACGGTCGACCCACGGTCGACCGTGAGGTGAGCCACAGAAAGCCGGGTTCAAAATTCTCTTGCCTATAAAAGCCAAACCTTGGAGCACTTGAAGATTCACCTCTTGCACTTACATTTCTATACATTTACTTATATCATTAAAATCTTATTGTAATCAATTTAGAGTGATTCAAGCAAGAGTAATTGTAAACTTAGTTGTGTGTTTACTTGTAAATTATCTTCTTAAAGGGATCTAGAAGATAAGTGAGGTTTCACTTAGTGGTAGCATTAGGATCTTATGGTAAGAGCATTTGGTGATTGTGAATTCTTCAAAGGGACGTAAGGGTTCAAAAGTTGCGGCTTATCGAGGAGCTAGTGTTGTATCCGGACACTCCACCGAGTTTGGAGCATCATAGTGAAACTAACTCTCAATTCATTACAATTGAGGAGTGGATTAAGGAAGATTAGTTAACATCTTCCCGAACCACTATAAATCTCCGTGTTTGTTCTCTTATCCCTTATCTTTACTTTAATCATACTTGTGAACTGATATGACCGAAACGGACAGTTTTATTTATGTGGTGTCGTTAGGTCACAGGGCTTCAGAATCAGCTAATCGAGAGGGAGAACGGTGGTTTATTATTTATATTTACGGGGCCTAAATTTACTTTTAACTTTCTAAGGTAGAAGGCGTAAGTTAATCTCGGGTCGTACTTTTGAATGGTTTAACTGACAACCCGAAAATTTCTGACCAAATTTAAACTTTATTTTTATATTATTCCGACACGATAAACAAAGTTTGTTAAGTTGAATCTAAAAATTTTTAAACTGTGTTCATACATTCATTTAACCTTGACCAAATTTCGATGATTCACGAACCATTATAATTGGATTGGAATATATACGTGTATATATATATATATATGTATATATATTATAACTTGAAAACGTTAACAAAGTATTAGATATAATACTTTACATGATCATAATTGCCAACGGAATTAAAAGATAATATCAAATTATTGATTTATCAAGTTACATTGTGATATGATTACGGGTCTTTGTTGAGAGGTCTACTTTGATTTAGGAAACCTTTTCTTTTTAACGGTATTCGGAATAATTGGTAAGTGATTTACAAGTAAGAACAAAAATGTCAATTAACGGGAACTAGACAAGAGTTAGTGGAGATTCCTGTTTGATTTTTAATTCAGGCTTTACAATATTTTCCTCGTGATTTTAATAAGATAACTATTTTAACTTTCATCTTAAAGTTGGAACGTGGAATGTAAATAACTTAGATGTTGGATATCGACATTTTACATTAAGATGATTTCATACGTTTATTTGACCTTTGGACTTTATCTCACGCTTCACCAACAAACTATAATTTAAAAACTTGAAACCTACTATGAGTATATATAATTTTACTTTTCTAAAACGTTTTATGATATAGCGAATTACATTATTTTAAACTTTTAATCAAATGATTCTTAAATATATTTAGTTTGGAAAACAAGATTTTAATATTTATTTGAATTAGTTTCAAACATACTAAAACGTTTTCAGTTTAAAAAGAATCTTATTATTAAAACGTTTTATAAGATAATTTGTTTATGAATATAAATTTTGAAGAATTTAAATAAGGCTTTGTATTATAAATTACAAATATATATATATATATATATATATATATATATATATATATATATATATATATATATATATATATATATATATATATATATATATATATATTGTTTCAAAATCGTAAACGTATTATGATATAATATTTTCTATTATTTAAATGATTATAAATGAATCTTGAAAATTTATTTTGAGGAACTAAAATATTACTTTACTAAAAAAATATTTCAATTAGACATAATATGTACAAATTTATTTTTAAGATATATATATATATATATATATATATATATATATATATATATATATACATACATATACATATTTTACAAAGTGATTAATTATAATATTAACTAGACACAAATCGTTTTGATTTGAAATTAATATTGTCATATATATAAATAACGAGACATTGATTTATAGAAGCAAATGACCATAATACTCATATGTATAGGTTATACTTCGAGTAATTTAGTTTATCGATGATTGAGTTTAATTAATAATAAAGGTACACATCGCGAAACGTAAAGTACTAGTTTTCTCAACGTTTAGCGTTCGAGGAACCGGAACCAGGACGTAAGTCGAGTGACAACATACGAGTCATCGAAACGAAATTTACAAGTTAGCTATGCTCGCGAATATAATATAATATATATATATATATATATATATATATATATATATATATATATATATATATATATATATATATATATATATATATATATATATATATAATTATAAAGATTTAATATATAAATATATATAATATTATTATAAAAGTGTCGGCGGAAGAAAAGTGATGCATGTTAGCTGTCCAAGGATGCCATGTGATCGCATGGTATGTCACCCTCAAACCCATGCGATCGCATGGGGAGGTTTGGTGGCCAAACTCTATAAAGCTCGAACGATTCTGGTCACAATTCAATTCACATATCTCTCGTCTCAATCTCTTTATTATATGTATATTATTATTATTATTATTATTATTATTATTATTATTATTATTATTATTATTATTATTATTATTATTATTATTATAAAGAGTAATATTATTATTATTAATCTTATTATTATTAGTAGTAGTAGTATTATTATACATATAATACTACGACGAGGTTCTGCTCGCATGTCCTCAAAACGAGTTTTTTGAGCGGGATAAAGATAAGGAAATTATGAGTTATAGCTTGGAGGTTATGGGTATTGTTCAGGGGTATAGCTCGTGAGTCAAACTAGTGTTTATCGTCTCCATTGCATCTACGTACTTTCCTATAATATTGAATCACAATATTGATACGTGAGCACTCATAACTTAACTTTTATATATTAATAGTGTATCCCTGACTAGTGCTCAAGTAAATATGATTAGGCATGCTTGTATGTTTAATTTTGTCATTAAATAGTTTATGATAAATTACGAGTTTAATACATATATTGCTGGTATAAGGTATATGATATGCATGTCGCTGAAAAGCTGTCGAAAAATTATTAACTTTTCATTTAGAAGTCGTGTGATTTTGATGAACGGATTTAAAGATATGGTCAACTGAATTATCGTTAACTCTAATATTATTATGATTATAATTATTATTATTATCTTCGTTATTATTATTATATATAAATATAATTTATTATTATTATTATCATTATCGTTATTATCACTAAGGTTATTAGTAGTAGTATTATTATTATTATTATTATTATTATTATTATTATTATTATTATTATTATTATTATTATTGATATTATTTCTGAAATTATCGTTATTATTAAAAAGTAACATTTTTATAAAAACTATGATTTTATTATTTTTATCATTATTATTATTAAAAGTATCATTAATATTAAAAAATTATCACTTTTATTAAAATTATCATTTCTAACAGAAATATCATTTTTATTATAAAATATTATCATTATTATCATATTAGGATTATTATTAAAAATTATCATTTTGATAGAATTATTTTTATAAAATATTATTATTACTATTTTTATTATGATAATTATTATATATAGTAAATATTATTATTAAGATAAATTATATTATATTTTTAATATTAAAGTATCGATACTATCAATTATCATTTAAAATTTTTTTTATTAAAACTATCATTCATTAAAAATTATTATTATTATTAAGAATTATCGTTTTTATTAAGAATATAATATATTTAAATGTATAGAATTTTAAACTACCATTTTATTTAAAATTATCGTTATTATTAATTTTATTAGTATTATTAATATCATTATTATTACTTTTGTTATTTATATTAAACACTTTTAATAACATTATCTTTATTAATATTATCATTATTATTATTACAAAATAATACAACTTTTACTCATTATTATAATTATTAATATTATTTTATCAAATGAAAATGTGATACAAAGATATTTTTACCACACGTAATATAATTACATTAATAATACATACCACTATATGTTTATGATTTTGAGTGAATTATAGAAATTTTATTACTCGAGATATATAAAATATATGTTTTTATCATATATAAAATTTTAATATAAATTTTTATTTATTAATATATGACTTGTATTATTTACCCTAATAAAATCTGATAAATATATTTAAATATATAAAATGACTATATTTAAGTTATATAATAAACACATATAGATTTTGGAAGTCATTTTTGGATTAGATGACTTTTGTTGACTTTTGCATGATAATCTCGGGCATTAGGATTGTGATACACTACGACTTAACCTAAATTGTTAGACAGATATTTACCAACATATAAATATATATACTTACTATAGGTTCGTGAATCCAAGGCCAACCTTGCATTGTTCAATGTCGTCATATGTATTTTTACTACAAAATACAATATCGTGAGTTTCATTACTCCCTTTTTAAATGCTTTTGCAATATATATTTTTGGGACTAAGAATACATGCGATACTTTTATAAATGTTTGACGAAATAGACATAAGTAATCGAAACTACATTATATGGTTGGATTATCGAAATCGAATATCGCCCTTCAAGTCTGGTAACCTAAGAATTAGGGAAATGACCCCTAATTGACGCGAATCCTAAAGATAGATCTATTGGGCCTAACAACCCCCATTCATGTCTATGGATGGCTATAGTACTTCGAGATTATTATTACACAGACGTCGATGTATGTGGGGATATTCTATGCATTATGGTTAATGTCGGTTACCAGGTGTTCAATCCATATGAATGGTTTTTATGCAGATGGCTATATGCATGCATGATGTTTATGAGAAATTGAAATATGAAATCTTGGGGTCTGTTAAAATTATGGAAATGAATGATTACGATAAACTAATAAACTCACCAACCTTTTGGTTGACACTTGAAAGCATGTTTATTCTCAGGATTGAAAGAAATATTCCGCTGTGCACTTGCTCATTTTAAAGATATTACTTGGAGTCATTCATGGCATATTTCAAAAGACGTTGCACTCAAGTCGTTAAGTTCATTAAAGATTATGATTAAGCAAAGGTCAGATTAGGTCATTTATAGTTGGATATTATAAAATGGTATGCTTGTCTATCAACTTTCGATGAAATAAAAGTTTGTCTTTTAATATGAATGCAATGTTTGTAAAATGTATCATATAGAGGTCAAATATCTCGCAATGTAATCATATGTTATTGTATTCGTCCTTATGGATTAGGACGGGTCGTCTCATTAATGAATTGAAGATCAAGTAAATAATTGTCTTTGATTAAATTACCTAGATTAAAGATAGTAGTTGGTTTAAAGCTAATAATCCTAATTACGAAAAAGTAAAGTTGATGGAGGGATATCCGGAGTGTGCAGATCAGGAAAATGTTGACCAAGATATCAATTGGGGCTAGGGAAAGGTAATTGTGTTTATGTTAAAGATATGATTAGAATAGTGTAGATCTGGTTAGATGAGCTAATTACACAAACCTACTTATCTCTAGACTCTCGGAGTTCTCGTTAAGCAGTGAAAAGTATGTCACTTGGTTGTATAATTGAAAGGTAACTATACCTCGGAGGTTATCCTAAGTAAAGCACTAGGTTTATTAGTAAGTTGAGTTCTAATCCTAACCCTTGTTATTAGTTTAGGGAATAACAACGTGCCATTTTGAGTGAACACTGATCACAAATGGAAGGAGTCCGTCGGGTCAAGTTGACAAAACATTAATGTAAACTAACAACCATTTCATCATACTAATGAGATCTTACCAATCTAAACATTATACAACATTACAGTTGATATACTGAAAGTAAAGCAGATAGAAATCTAATTGAATTTTATTTGTGAGGTCATTGTGCTTAATATTTGCTACATCCAACATGCTATATATTTTTCATCATGCTTATGTGCTTATATGCTTATATTTATTAACATGTTCAAAATTATGCTTGGATATTTTTGTGCTCATAAAACACTCCAAATTGTTAAATAAAATACATTTACAATGTTAACCGGTCGACATTATTCATAGTCAAGTTAATAACATATGTTGATATGATGATAATTATCTTAGATCATAATTGTTGAGTGCCTGATAAGTAATTGGATATTAGCTTGTTTGCCATGAACTCTGTGATTGCTTGTTTTATCATTTAAGTGCACTCTGGGGCTATGTTTGAAAATATAACTAAATAAGTAGTGATTTAATGTATATCGTATTTTGATATGAATTGCGAGTTAAATGCCTTCCCGGTCTAGTTATTTAGGTTATGAATATGCTCATCAAAATTCATTCTATGGAACATGCCTCTATTTGATTATCATGATTACTTGCTTGCTATGCATGATTGTTACTTGTAGTGTGAATTCTAATTGAGCTTATTATGCATGATTGCTTGTTTTGATGTGATATATGCTTACTATAATTATTCTTGAGTTCTATGTATACATATATTTCTAACAATGCTTGTGAGACTTCAAACGCACTGTTATGCTCATCACCCAAGCAAAGGAAAGTCCAAATATGTCGCACTTTCGTGCCAAAAGGATATTCAGAGAAATCTAAAGCGTTCTATGCATCATGAATATCATGTACCTTGGAGATTCGGATAATGATGGATAACTACTAGTTAGAAGAGTGGTGTATGTGCATTAGTTAGTTTATGCATAACCTCTTGGCTCTCAAAGGAACAAACACATGTAGCTCTCTCGAGTATATAGCAATTGAAAGATCATGTGCTCAAGGCTTTTGGATGAAACAAACTTTCTTCGATTAAGGTACCTCTTTTTCCGAAACTCATATATGTGTGCATTCTCTTGCTAAAATTGGACTAGTCAACCTAATAAGTGATTATTTGAACACCAATTCAGCTTGATCATTACATGATAAGTGAAATAATAACATGCTCTATATGTTTAGGTTATACATATATTCATCACTAAGTATACAAAGAGATATGCTCTTAGTTGAATAACTTTAAACTTAGTGCATGATTTTTCAGTGATAACTTATCATGTGGATAACATCTTGACTTATAAAATCTGTCTTATTGATCACTATTGCTTGACATGCTATGCTTATGATATGTGCATATGTATGTCATACTTGTGTCCTTACATGCTTGTTGAAACTACTATGATAGTATCTATAGTGTTGCATGATATGATTACGTGTGCTACCCTTACTTGTTTGCCATGCTATGTTATGCTTGTGTTTTAACATGCTTGTTTGAACCTACTTTCTTTCATACATGCTCTATCTAACGACCCGTCCTAATCCATCCGGACGAAGTCCATATCGATTATAAACGATTCATAATAGTTGATTACATCGCGAGGTACTTGACCTCTATATGATACATTTTACAAACATTGCATTCGTTTTTAAAAGACAAACTTGCTTTACATCGAAAGTTGACGGCATGCATATCATTTCATAATATATCTAACTATAATTGACTTAATAATAATCTTGATGAACTCAATGACTCAAATGCAACGTTTTTTGAAATATATCATGAATGACTCCAAGTAATATCTCTAAAATGAGCAAATGCACAGCGGAAGATTTCTTTCGTACCTGAGAACAAACATGCTTTCAAGTGTCAACCAAAAGGTTGGTGAGTTCATTAGTTTAACATAAATAATCATTTTATAATTTTAATAGACCACAAGATTTCATATTTCCATTTCTCATAAACATACGTCCCATGTATAGAGACAAAAATATCATTCATATAGATTGAACACCTGGTAACCGACATTCACAATATGCATATAAGAATATCCCCATCATTCTGGGATCCTCCTTCGGAAATGATATAAATTTCGAAGTACTAAAGCATCCGGTACTTTGGATGGGGCTTGTTGGGCCCGATAGATCTATCTTTAAAGTTCACGTCAATTAGGGTGTCTGTTCCCTAATTCTTAGATTACCAGACTTAATAAAAAGGGGCATATTCGATTTTGATCATTCAACCATATAATGTAATTTTGATTACTTGTGTCTATTTCGTAAAACAGTTATAAAAGTTGCGCATGTATTCTCAGCCCAAAAATATAAAGAGTAAAAGGGAGAAAATGAAACTCACCATACTGTATTTCGTAGTAAAAATACATATAACGTCATTGAACAAGTGCAAGGTTGGCCTCGGATTCACGAACCTATATCATTTGTATAATTATTAATGCATTTAATGGAATCACATAATTTCCTTTATTAGTATATATTATTTCTATATATTTTTAGTTATATAGTATTTAGGTTAAATTCCATTAAACAAATATTCATATTATATCTTAAATTATATGTTATATATATATTTAAAAGGTTTAATACCTATATATTTAGTTATATTAGTGTGTATATATATATATATATATATATATATATATATATATATATATATATATATATATATATATATATATATATATATATATATATGGTTGGTATTATATTAAAATAAATCATTAGTTTGTTATATATAAGTAATTATATAAATAATTTTACTATGTTTGATATATAGTATATAAACTATTAACATAATTATAATACATATATTAAGTATGTTTTAGGTACAAAATATTTATCCGTAACAAAAATGATAGTTTTGATAATGATTATTTACTAATAATAATAATTGTATTGATATTGATAATACTAAATGTAATAACAATATTGTTAAAAATGGCACTTATGTTAATAATAATAATATTAGTACTAATAATTACAAAAATGATTTTTATACTAATATCAGTGAAAATAACAATAACTTGTATTATTTTTTAAAATAACAATAGTAATAATCCTAATCATAATAATGACAATAATACTAAACCGGTAAAATTTATATTTTCTTGCAATACTTATAATACTACTGATAATATTATTAATAATAATAGTATTAATAATAATGATACTTACATAATCATATAAATAATAATAAGTGATAGATAATAATAATAATAATAATAATAATAATAATAATAATAATAATAATAATAATAATAATAATAATAATAATAATAATAATAATAATTATTATTATTATTATTATTATTATTATTATTATTATTATTATTATTATTATTATTATTATTATTATTATTATTATTATAATACTAATTGCTATTTCTAATCATAAATGATATTCATAATACTAACTAATATTAATAACACTAATACTAAATAATAACACTAATAATAATAATAACAATATCAATTTATATTAATAATAATAATAACAATAATAATAATAATGATAATAAAAATAATAACTAATAAAAAATAAAGACTACCTTAAAGAGTCATTTTAAAAACAATTGCACCAAGCTAGGTTCAAACCCGAGACCTCACGCTCATACTCTAACACCCACGACCACTCCTCCATTCCTTGTTTTTCTTGATTTATTCTACTCCTAAATGTTTTTAACCCGTTTCTGTGGTCCCTTCTTCTTCTTCCAATCGACAGTCGACCAGGACCAACAAATCATATTAGCTATACATAAAGTTTGAAATAGGTTGTGTAATTGAAACAGAAACGGTTTTTGGTGATTGTTTGAATTAATATACCAGAAAAAAAATAATAAAAAAAGACTGCAGTAGCAGTCGACCCGTTATAAACACAAGGAACTCAAAATCAATTTCCATTTCCTGGACGTTTTTATCCTATAATTCCTACATGAAAAATGTTTTAAAATGTCCCTAGAATCTATCTGAATCACTAAGCGATCTTAAAACACCAAATTGAATTTGAATTTTACAAAGAACGATTTGTTTGACTTTATAAATTTAAAGTTTGACTTACAAATTTGAACTCGATATAAGAAATTGGAATTTGAAATCTTGCAGATAGTTTCACGACTGGAAGTAGATCCTTTCTGCAATTTTACATTTTTTAAAAAGATTGGATTTGAGCTGTTGACAAAAATGAACACGAACAGAGAAAGAAGCTGGTTCTTCGTTTTCTTTCTTTTTTTTTATAATTCAAAAGCTGTAAAAAAAATTTGTTTGTAATTTATTTGGTAGTGTAAATTCAACTGCTTCCTTCCCAATGTCATATGCTCGTTGTCTTATACAAAAAAATCAATTCGACAGTAAAATCTTTAGGTACAGAATAGAATAGGAAGAAGATAAAAAGTTGGAACCACTTGCTAACAGAATTTGGATTCTTTAGTTGTTTGCATACTTAATTGGTACGATTTTGAAGACTGCAAATCAATATACAACAGGATGACAATGATATGCAACTGAATACCTAGTATCATGTATTTATACATATGTAATTAATCGTATATATATTGTATATATATAACTGTATATGTACTTGTATATAATTATAAATACTGATTACATAATATGTATTTATATATATATCGCGTTTGTATAACTGTATATATATTGATTATGTATATATATATATGTATATTAAATATATAAGGAAACATAATGTTATTAATTATATAAACATTACTACTTATTAATAATAATGAAACTAATAATAATAATAATAATAATAATAATACTAATAATGATAGTATTCTTAGTATAAGAAATTACGTATTATCAAGTCCGATGTTAACGTTTTTATTAATTATTAATAATAATGAAAGTATCAATAATAACATTGATAACATATTATTATTATTATTATTTTTAGACTTATATAAATCTTATATTTTGTTAAATATGTAATACTTATTTTATATACTAACATATTCGAATATTTAACAATATACATACAATCAGTAATTAAGTATTTCAATCATGTATATATGTATACATATCTATATATTTCAACTGCTACATAATTAATTATGTTTTAAATAACAAGTTGAAGTTTTCCTTTATAATGAACTAGATCATATAGTAGTTCATTTAATTCATAATATATAATTATTTATAGATATAGTTATGTATATATACATTTCTATTTATTATTTGTTGGTTCGTGAATCATTGGAAATGGTCGAGGTTAAATGAGTTCATGAAACAGTTCCAAAATTTTAAGACTCAACTTTACAGACTTTGCTTATCGTGTCAGAACTATATAAAGAATAAGTTTGAATTTGGACAGAAATTCCCAGGTCATCACAGTACCTACCCGTTAAAGAAATTTCGTCCCAAAATTTGAGTGAGGTCGTCATGGTTAACAATAAATATGTTTTCCTGACAAATATGAGCTGATAAATAGAGTTTTATCATTATTAAATAATACAGATAAAATAATTCGATTATTCGAAGTGCATGAATGAAGCTATCACAAAAGAGTAAAATAAATAAATGAAGTTTCGTTTAAACTTTTGACGTTGTCTTGGTTGAACTCCGAAATTCAAGGGATTTAAAGAAAATCTTCGAAATCTGAGAGATTTGATTCTTCGGCGAATAAGGAGATTAAGATCGCTATAATTAAATACAGTGATCTGCCTCGATTACTCTGTCTCATATTTCCATTATAAATTAAACTTCTTCCATTCCGTTATTTTTACCATTCCTATATCCAATTCCTAAATTCAAAAGTTTATGAAATTGCTAAATCCAGTTCTGATCCTTGTCCTTATCCTTACTATCACAACTACCATTCTCCCTTTCCAACTTCCACCAGAGAAATCTGCTTACTTCTACTTTTCCCTTGAGGTTTTAATGCTTTTAATCCTCCCGTGTCTTTATGTTGCTATAAACATTGATATGCACGGTTGTAATTTATGAGTTGTTATCGGGCTTTATATCTTCCCTTATACTTCGAAGTCCTTGCTTCTGTTTCCATATTCATTATCATCCCTAGTTAATACTTCCTCCTATTTGCTGCGATTTATACTCCAATTTCTATTTCGGAGCTTTGTCCCTTTGTTTCTTCTTCTTGCGATTGGGCATCTCTTGTAATGGTCCAGAACTCGTAGATATAAGTTTCAGAATGATCATTGTTAATGTTATAAGAAAGAAACGGTAGTAGTACAATTTGACTTTTCAATTTACCAGAATTCAAGAGAAAGATAGGACTATCAAGAAAATACGTTCTTGATATGTTTGAAGATTAGATAGAATGTAAAAGTCGTGTAACATGGCACATAATGATGTTAAGACTCTGTGAATCATCACGTTTCATTAGAAACTCAGCATGACTTACTGTAATATAATCACGTTGATCAAGTGTCATTATATTATATACTAACTCATACATCAATTTCCAACACTACTCCAGAAGTCATTCATAATTTAAACTCGAATTTTAAAGAAATTTAGAAACTAAAATGGTTTCCTTTATGATGTAATATGGATAGCACGGAGAGATAACTAATTTCGGACAAGAAGTGTTATGAAAATATCCTCAGAAATATCGAAGATATTTATGATGATATTTTGAGATTTCTAAGTTCGATGGTTGATGAAGAAAGATTTTATGCAAGATTTTAACATGAGTACGGAGCAAGATATTCGTTGAAGGTTTCATCGGATCCAGAATTACCTGGATTCTTTGAATATAGGGTATGGTCCTTGAATTTGTCTTTGGTCTCCTTCGTGGTTAGCTCAATCCATTTTCCAGTTCCAACCTTTCTGAGCTTTTCCAGCATACTATTCTTTATCATAAAACTTCCGACGATTAATGACGTTTTACAGTTTTTGCTGCTTCATCAACATTTCGATGACTAGTTCACAGTTCGGGGTGTTCTTCAGAAACTTCACATTCAAGCATGTAAGTCCAGATGATAGACGTTATACGTACACATATAACTATTGGCATAGGCATGCTGCGAGATTTCAAAATACTGATTGCTAATTCCCGGTAATTGGTATGGCAATTCTTGTTACAAGATGTGGATGAGTACATGATGAGACTTTAATAGATAAATATAGTGATTTGTTTGAGGGATTTAAACCAAGGAGGAATGAGATTACTGGTATATCTGATGGTAATATGGTAGAATATAAAAGGTTCCCTAGTAACAATAAAAGAGCACGCATATATATCATGATTATAATAAGGTTGTTTCGATCGAAAAGTCGAAGTTGATTTGCTGGAGCTGTGACAAAATTAACTATCTCGAACAGGAGTTGCAAGATTATTTTCGGTAATAATAACGCCAAAGAAGCTAGCACAGATACGTGTTAAACGTTTACTCAGGTTTCCAGTATTTTCAGGTGCATGACTATATGTTTAACACCCCGTCAAAAATCCCTTTAATGGAATGTTAACTCTGGTCCCAGTGCTTGGCTTGACTTCTACGTAACAGCAATATTCTACAGCGGAAGCAATTAATACCTGAGAATAAAACACGTAAAACAGATCAACAACAATGTTGAGTGAATCTACAGGTTTTAGGTAAACAATACAGTATGTTTAAGAAATACATTTCAAAAACGGTTATTAGTGGAAGACCATCAAGGTTCAATGTTAAAAGTTAGACAACTCCGTGTCCCATTTTAAAAGTTTGTTGACATTACCATGTCAAGTTTCAATCATTTGTAGACAATACCATGTCAAGTTTCAAATATTCGTAGACAATACCATGTCAAGTTTTATCTCATTTGTTCGTAAACCACAGTTTTAAATAACGTTGTATAGTATCTGAAAAATAGTTATCAGAAATATAGTTTAGTTTCCTTGACCACGAGATTTTACAAGTACAACTCCAAGTTGCGAAACGTTTGCATAATCTATGAGCACCTGAATACTAGCAATGACCCGAGTATAGAATCCACTATACCCGCCTTTACCTCATAAAAATGTTATACACTTGTACGAATGTATTATGTTCAAAATAAATGCACCACAGTTTTTATAGCGGGTGAGGTTGTCAACCTAACGGATTCGTCCATCTAAATTGTGCCTACACCGATGGTATTTAAAGTATTCAAGCTAGAGGCTTTGTGTACAAACTCAATATGCATATATAGTACTCGTGTCAATACAAAAGCATTTGTAAAAAAAATAAGTAACAATAGCGTGTATTCTCATCCCTGAAAACATGTAAAAAGCGGGACTGTAGACTCACCTTTGAATAAAGCTCGGATTGAAAAGTGGACAATTTACTTGTACGGTTTATAGCTGAGTAATGCAACCTAAGTATATGTATTTAGGTTGGTCAATAAATATGTCTTAAACAAGTGTGGTTTCATAGTATAAGTTGTCTTATTGCTCAAATCGACGCGTTTCAAAGTAGAAGTCAACCTACAGTCAACTAATTCATGCAAGTCAAACAAAGTCAACTGAAGTCAAACCAAAAGTCAAACTTGGTCAAAGTAGTCAACTAAAGTCAACATCAGTAGGTTCATGTCAAATGTTGGTCAACATATCAAACCTAAGTCAAACAACACGTCTTAGATCATAATTGGTCAATTTCACAATTTCAGTTTATCGTTGTGCACAAAGTTCATGTACATGTAGCAAACTTAGCATATTATCTCATAGTAAAAAATTCAAGTAAACACGGAAAACTTCAGATCATAAGTATACTCAAAACCGATTCCAAAAAGTCTGGCCAGGGTCTCATACGATAATTAAAAGTCAGGAATCAGAAGGGGTACATTTGGGGTTCACCAAGTCAGTTTCTGACCGCGCACTGATTTGGTTTTAGCTATAACCAGAGTTAGGAACATGCAATTGATACAAGACCAGTATCAATATTTCAAAAAACAAGTTAAACTAACACATATCAAAAATCTAGCAATTTTGGTTTAGCCAATTTGTACAGTTTATTCATGCAAATTGAACATTCAGTTTTTCAGCTCAAATCAGAATTTACATAAAGTATGGCCCTATTGTGCCCAATGCATAAGGTTTAAGAGATTGACATAAACTAAAAATAAGTCACATATCATGTTAAAATTCATATTCCAGAAGCTTACATGCTCATTCAATAAACACAATCCACAGAGTATAAAACAGAGAGCAATTTACAGATTCGATTCTAGTTTCGCTAGTCACATTCGCACGCGATTAGCCGAATATCTAGATACAATTAGCCTATGATATCTACATGAAAGATGAATTAATTTTTGTGTAGATTTCAAATATGCAAAGCTTTAATCACAGAAGCTAACACATTTTATCATACAAGGTCGTTTTCATGCAAGTGCTGTATAAAACTACTTTTATGCTAATTCAAGCATATCTCGGGTTTTACATAAGCAAATGACATGATATCCTAGTGTAAACTGAGTGTTTTTAAATTACCTATCCAATGGTATAAATTTCACAATCCAATTCGTGGTCTATCAAACCCAGATTTCTGATCAATCACAAAAACACAACGTTAATTTCAATTGGCCATAACTTGATCATCCGGAAATGAAATCAAGCGAATCCAAAGCCTAAAATCAATAGTTTTTCGCAAGGAATCTAATTATAATATAATATCATACAATTGAAAAATTAAAATTACTGTACACATCAAATACAAATTCGGTTTTCGCATAAAACAATCAAGACGAGCAATTTATCGCATCTAGTATTCATCAAACATCAAGACTTGAGCAATAGACAACCTAATCCATGAAACCTTAATAACAATCTGATTTTAGAGATTAGAGTTTATGTGTTTATACCTTTGATCACAAAATCGTTTATACAAACGCGTAGAGAACGATGCAAGCAACAATATTGATCAAAGAAGCAAAAACAAGAGATCAAAACTTGATGGAGAATTGTAGGGATGAAGGTATGGGATTATTTGGTGTGTATGGGGCTGCAATCATGGAGCAAGAATGATAGGAAAAAGAATGGGACATGTTCTCTTGTTACTTAGAAATTAAGAGAATATAGTTAGTGTCCTAAACAACCAAAAGTCAACAAACATGGGCCTAAACTAATAGTCAACATGCATTGGCTACTCATGGGACCAAGGATGATGAGGTATGAGGTCATGGCCATGTGGCCTCGGGCTCGGGTCTCGGGCTCGTTTTGTGTAAAAGCTCGTTCGCGCGTGGTTCGTTTCGAGTGCCATTAACCGTACCGAATCTCCGGAACGTTAACTAGTCATTGAAACAAAATCACCGTGTTTAATTCATTAAGTAAATAATAAATTAAATTTCTTTCATAAGTTCAATAATTATTAAGAATAATTATTCTATCGTTTTTCTGAGTTCCGTTAACTGAAAAGTTTTCTAGGAGATTAACTTTAATCGTATCGTTTCTAGTTTAATTCGTCAACCGAATTAAGTTCACTAATTAATATAACATATTAATTCAAGTAATCCACTAAGGATCAAGTACGCATTTAATTACTTTAAATACGAAAAAATTTCACGTAGCCACTGTTAACTATTCTGGAAAAAAAAAATTGGCGTATGAAAATTGTATGATTTAACTAACGATCGTCAAGTATTTAACGGAAGTTTTAACGGAAAAACTCGGGTTGTTACATTACCCACCTGTTATTGAAAATTTCGTCCCGAAATTTGGATGATGGCAGTTATTGATGAAAATAAAATATTTTCGTATCATTAGAAATCCACGTTTCAACGTGAGCTTGAATTCTATAACTAAGTTTGCAAATAAAGTTTATACTTGGCTTGAATAGTTTGTCTTTCCAGACGTAAGCCTTCATACATTCTTTTAATAAAAGAATTTGGTCATATACGAGTGTTTTGTCAAATAATATGATAAGATTAAATAATCTTTCGAGATCTCTATACGGATGGACTTCTAAGGTCCGTTCGATTTCGTAATGAATACGAGTTAAGTGTATAGAATTTCTTATCATCAAGAATATGAATGAAATGATTCGGTTACGTGTAAAAATACGACTGAATATGTCACTAACGGATGTATTGAAGTAATAGTTGTCCACCTTGACTTTTCGATGTAATCACTATTGAATCTCCTAAATTTAAGGGATTTGAATATAATCGTTTGAAATCTGTGAGATTTGGATACGGTAATTAAGGAAATTAGAATCCTTTTCTTTTTGATTTAATACGATTATCTTAATCGACTGACGCGTTGCTATGGTAAAAAGTTTTGATATAAATTAATCATCTTTGCGTCCTTATTTTCTCAACCTCAATCTTCTTACTTTCAAAATTCTATTTTTGAAAATTTTGTGAAGATGCTTCATCCGCTCTTGATTTTAGTTACTATTTTGACTGTGTATACATTCATTCTTCTTTTTAGTCTACCACCAGAAGAATCTCTGTTCTTCTATAATACTCTAGGGGTGACAGTATTTTTAATTCTACCACTCCTCTATTTTTCAATACTTATTGATATAAATGGTTTATGATCTTCCATGTTTGTTGTCTTTTATATTCTGACCTATTTTTCGAAGACTCATGTTTTTTTATCCAAGAAGATCTTCAACTTGTTCTTCTATACATGGTCAAATAATACGGATCAATGGCTGGTGATAATGCAGAAACATTCGCCGTTCATCGTCATAGTATCCGTTTTCACCTTGTTTTCTCTTCTCGACTTTAAATCAAGCAAGTAATGGTCCAGAATTCGTAGGTATGGAGTTTCGAATGATCATAATATACAAAGTAGAAAGGAAAGGTAATAGCACAATTTGATTTGTCAAATTACCAGAATATCTGAAAAGACCGAATCATCAAGAAATATATTTTCTTGATATGTTTAGAAGTTAAATAGAATGAAAGAGTTATGTAACATGGTTCATGATGATTGTAAGGTCTGTGAATCATCATCTTCCATTAGAAATTCGGCATGACTTCGGAGCAAGATATTCTCCAAATATGTCATCGGATCCAGAATTACCTGGATTCTTTGAATATAGGGTTTGGTCCTTGTATTTGTCCTTGGTCTCCTTCATAGTTAGCTCAATCTGTTTTTCAGTTCCAAATCTGAGCCTTTTTCAATACGTTATTCTTTATCATCAAACTTTTGGCCATTAAGACCATCTAAAGCTTTTGCTGCTTCGTCAGCATTCTCAAGGTTAATGAATCTGAATCGTTGGTTATCAATCCGAGATGGTTTCAAGAGATTTTATTTTTAGATGATTAAACGCTGATTGTAATCGTTAACGGATCTAATGGTTGACGAATAGGCATTGTTGATTTCAAAAGTAATGAATGATAATTTCGATGGTTTGATGTGATAATTCATCATAGAATATAAATGAATATAATTCATGAATGTAGTGATCTTTAGGAAGATAACACTTGCTAAAGCTTTACTTAGATTCCAATACGTCAAAATCAGAATATGTAGTAGTTGTTCTTTAGTGAACGGATACACATATCTTGTGAGTGTAATTAGTATAGTTACTGATTATTGAATCAGAATTTGAAGAATGTATAATGTAACATATTAATGTGAGATATAAATATTTCTCGGGTTTTACCTACCCGTTAAATATTTTTACAATTTACAGTTTGTACAGAAGAGTTTTTAATTACAATCTTTATAAAGATATATATTCGTATATATTCTTCAGATGTAATCATGGATTTAATGAGTTAATATAATATTAAACTCATTTGATTTACGGTTGAAGATAATCTCCAAAACCTTAGAGATTTCATAATTGTCGCGAAATATTTCGCTAATGAAGTTATGAATCAATACTTTATCGTTCATTGTTTATTGATATACCTCGGTATATGATATTGATGCTCGTGAAGTTCTTGTGAAATTTACAAGGCACGAATAATGTTTTCTAGAAAGTTTCGAGTACATCGAAAATAGAAGTGAAAAATCAAACATGTATTTGAATAATACACTTAGTTTATTATGAAATGGAGTTTATTGTGCTGAAGCAGTGATTAATGATTGTTAAGTTATTAATGAAGGATGTACATCATAGTATATTGGTGATATGATTTAACCAAGTAGTACATACTAGTTAAGATTCACACGTAATAGTTTAGTACGAAAAGATTTATTATTGTTCCAAACCATATATATATAAAGTATACATATATAATTTTGTTTTTTCAGGAAGAATGAGTCAATACATCTTAACTCACAATTACTAATATTCCTTGGTATCTATGGGGTGTATGATGTTGATATCCGAAGTATCGAGTGTGATGTTCAGGTGTGGGATGCGGATGTTGTTGTTGGTGAAGCTGATGCTGTTGGTGGTGATGTTGATGGTGCTGGTGGTGCCGGCTATGCTGCTGGTACTGCTGATGCTCTTAGATTTCGCACCATATTCTCCAGAGCCACTACTCGAGCGCGAAGCTCGTTGACTTCTTTTACTATTCCGGGATGATTGGCGGTTCGGACAAGTGGATGAATAAGATCTAGAATTCTAGATATTAGATATTTGTGGCTGGATATCCTGGAAATGAGGGTGAAAATGGTGTTCCGGATTGGTTCGCCGGTAAGTGCTTCAGGTTCTTCACCAAGAGGTGAATTCGGTTGGTGGAAGGGATCGCCTTCTTCTCGCCTCCATTGATTAAGTCGACTACGAACCCACCCCCAATTCATCCAGAAAAGATGATGGCTAATAGGTTCGTTCGTTCCGGTTACGCTGTCCATGGAGCTCGAGGAATCAGATGAGAAATCCATATTATGTGTTTGGAATAGGGTTTGATATGAATTGAGTGTTGGATGCTATGTTTATCTCCTTGAATACGTGTATATAGCAAAAAGATTTCCGTAATTTAAGGAGGAAATTTAGGAAATATATCAGACAAAATCTAATATAATAAGTATGATAGCGACAGGATTAGCCTATATGTAATTGGTACAATAATTGCAGTAAGATGTTGGTGGATCAAAAATGATAAGCAGTGAGAAGTAGTGATCAGTCGTGACTAGTGGTGAGAGGCGGCGTTGAGTAGTAGTAACCAATGATAAATAGCAAGGAGTAGTGGTATAAGATGATGAGTATGTCCAGGCAGTATCTTAGTAGTGCCAAGTAGAAATCAGGGGTGACGGACAGTGTCGGGTAGTGACGAATTGTGACGTGATTACACGCTCCTTATAGGTTATAATAACAATTAAATCGTACAGTGTAAATTTCTACTCATATTTGAAATTAAACGGTTTATGTTCTAAACGGTATTTATCCAAGTAACCTACTTGACTCGTGAAATGTCCCGTTCTTATTGATTAAAAATGTTCCATATTAATTGATTTCGTTGCGAGGTTTTGACCTCTATATGAGATGTTTTTCAAAGACTGCATTCATTTTAAAACAAACCATAACCTTTATTTCATCAATAAAGGTTTAAAAAGCTTTACGTAGATTATCAAATAACGATAATCTAAAATATCCTGTTTACACACGACCATTACATAATGGTTTACAATACAAATATGTTACAACAAAATAAGTTTCTTGAATGCAGTTTTTACACAATATCATACAAGCATGGACTCCAAATCTCGTCCTTATTTAAGTATGTGACAGCGGAAGCTCTTAATAATCACCTGAGAATAAACATGCTTAAAACTTCAACAAAAATGCTGGTGAGTTATAGGTTTAACCTATATATATCAAATCATAATAATAGACCACAAGATTTCATATTTTAATACACATCCCATACATAGAGATAAAAATCATTCATATGGTGAACACCTGGTAACCGACATTAACAAGATGCATATATAAGAATATCCCCATTATTCCGGGACAACCTTCGGATATGATATAAATTTCGAATTACTAAAGCATCCGGTACTTTGGACGGGGTTTGTTAGGCCCAATAGAATGTAGTTTCACGTACTTGTGTCTATTTTGTAAATCATTTATAAAACCTGCATGTATTCTCATCCCAAAAATATTAGATTTTAAAAGTGGGACTATAACTCACTTTCACAGATTTTTACTTCGTCGGGAAGTAAGACTTGGCCACTGGTTGATTCACGAACCTATAACAATATATACATATATATCAAAGTATGTTCAAAATATATTTACAACACTTTTAATATATTTTAATGTTTTAAGTTTATTAAGTCAGCTGTCCTCGTTAGTAACCTACAACTAGTTGTCCACAGTTAGATGTACAGAAATAAATCGATAAATATTATCTTGAATCAATCCACGACCCAGTGTATACATATCTCAGTATTGATCACAACTCAAACTATATATATTTTGGAATCAACCTCAACCCTGTATAGCTAACTCCAACATTCACATATAGAGTGTCTATGGTTGTTTCGAAATATATATAGATGTGTCGACATGATAGGTTGAAACATTGTATACGTGTCTATGGTATCTCAAGATTACATAATATACAATACAAGTTGATTAAGTTATGGTTGGAATAGATTTGTTGCCAATTTTCACGTAACTAAAATGAGAAAAATTATCCAATCTTGTTTTACCCATAACTTCTTCATTTTAAATCCGTTTTGAGTGAATCAAATTGCTATGATTTCATATTGAACTCTATTTTATGAATCTAAACAGAAAAGGTATAGGTTTATAGTCGGAAAAATAAGTTACAAGTCATTTTTGTAAAGGTAGTCATTTCAGTCGAAAGAACGACGTCTAGATGACCATTTTAGAAAACATACTTCCACTTTGAGTTTAACCATAATTTTTGGATATAGTTTCATGTTCATAATAAAAATCATTTTCTCATAATAACAAATTTTAAATCAAAGTTTATCATAGTTTTTAATTAACTAACCCAAAACAGCCCGCGGTGTTACTACGACGGCGTAAATCCGGTTTTACGGTGTTTTTCGTGTTTTCAGGTTTTAAATCATTAAGTTAGCATATCATATAGATATAGAACATGTGTTTAGTTGATTTTAAAAGTCAAGTTAGAAGGATTAACTTTTGTTTGCGAACAAGTTTAGAATTAACTAAACTATGTTCTAGTGATTACAAGTTTAAACCTTCGAATAAGATAGCTTTATATGTATGAATCGAATGATGTTATGAACATCATTACTACCTTAAGTTCCTTGGATAAACCTACTGGAAAAGAGAAAAATAGATCTAGCTTCAACGGATCCTTGGATGGCTCGAAGTTCTTGAAGCAGAATCATGACACGAAAACAAGTTCAAGTAAGATCATCACTTGAAATAAGATTGTTATAGTTATAGAAATTGAACCAAAGTTTGAATATGATTATTACCTTGTATTAGAATGATAACCTACTGTAAGAAACAAAGATTTCTTGAGGTTGGATGATCACCTTACAAGATTGGAAGTGAGCTAGCAAACTTGAAAGTATTCTTGATTTTATGTAACTAGAACTTGTAGAATATATGAAGAACACTTAGAACTTGAAGATAGAACTTGAGAGAGATCAATTAGATGAAGAAAATTGAAGAATGAAAGTGTTTGTAGGTGTTTTTGGTCATTGGTGTATGGATTAGATATAAAGGATATGTAATTTTGTTTTCATGTAAATAAGTCATGAATGATTACTCATATTTTTGTAATTTTATGAGATATTTCATGCTAGTTGTCAAATGATGGTTCCCACATGTGTTAGGTGACTCACATGGGCTGCTAAGAGCTGATCATTGGAGTGTATATACCAATAGTACATACATCTAAAAGCTGTGTATTGTACGAGTATGAATACGGGTGCATACGAGTAGAATTGTTGATGAAACTGAACGAGGATGTAATTGTAAGCATTTTTGTTAAGTAGAAGTATTTTGATAAGTTTATTAAAGTCTTTCAAAAGTGTATAAATACATATTAAAACACTACATGTATATACATTTTAACTGAGTCGTAAAGTCATCGTTAGTCGTTACATGTAAGTGTTGTTTTGAAACCTTTAGGTTAACGATCTTGTTAAATGTTGTTAACCCAATGTTTATAATATCAAATGAGATTTTAAATTATTATATTATCATGATATTATCATGTATGAACATCTCTTAATATGATATATATACATTAAATGTCTTTACAACGATAATCGTTACATATATGTCTCATTTAATAATCATTAAGTTAGTAGTCTTGTTTTTACATATGTAGTTCATTATTAATATACTTAATGATATGTTTACTTATCATAGTATCATGTTAACTATATATATATACGTTCGTGATAATCCATATATATGTCATCATATAGTTTTTACAAGTTTTAACGTTCGTGAATCACCGGTCAACTTGGGTGGTCAATTGTCTATATGAAACATATTTCAATTAATCAAGTCTTAACAAGTTTGATTGCTTAACATGTTGGAAACATTTAATCATGTAAATATCAATCTCAATTAATATATATAAACATGGAATAGTTCGGGTCACTACAGTACCTACCCGTTAAATAAATTTCATCCCAAAATTTTAAGCTCTTGAAGGTGTTGACGAATCATCTGGAAATAGATGCGGGTATTTCTTATTCATCTGATCTTCATGCTCCCAGGTGAACTCGGGTCCTCTACGAGCATTCCATCGAACCTTTACAATTGGTATCTTGTTTTGCTTAAGTCTTTTAACCTCACGATCCATTATTTCGACGGGTTCTTCGATGAATTGAAGTTTTTCGTTGATTTGGATTTCATCTAATGGAATAGTGAGATCTTCTTTAGCAAAACATTTCTTCAAATTCGAGACATGGAAAATGTTATGTACAGCCGCGAGTTGTTGAGGTAACTCAAGTCGGTAAGCTACTGGTCCGACACGATCAATAATCTTGAATGGTCCAATATACCTTGGATTTAATTTCCCTCGTTTACCAAATCGAACAACGCCTTTCCAAGGTGCAACTTTAAGCATGACCATCTCTCCAATTTCAAATTCTATATCTTTTCTTTTAATGTCAGCGTAGCTCTTTTGTCGACTTTGTGCAGTTTTCAACCGTTGTTGAATTTGGATGATCTTCTCGGTAGTTTCTTGTATAATCTCTGGACCCATAATCTGTCTATCCCCCACTTCACTCCAAAAAATCGGAGACCTGCACTTTCTACCATAAATTGCTTCAAACGGCGCCATCTCAATGCTTGAATGGTAGCTGTTGTTGTAGGAAAATTCTGCTAACGGTAGATGTTGATCCCAACTGTTTCCGAAATCAATAACACATGCTCGTAGCATGTCTTCAAGCGTTTGTATCGTCCTTTCGCTCTGCCCATCAGTTTGTAGATGATAGGCAGTACTCATGTCTAGACGAGTTCCTAATGCTTGCTGTAATGTCTGCCATAATCTTGAAATAAATCTGCCATCCCTATCAGAGATAATAGAGATTGGTATTCCATGTCTGGAGACGACTTCCTTCAAATACAGTCGTGCTAACTTCTCCATCTTGTCATCTTCTCTTATTGGCAGGAAGTGTGCTGATTTGGTGAGACGATCAACTATTACCCAAATAGTATCAAAACCACTTGCAGTCCTTGGCAATTTAGTGATGAAATCCATGGTAATGTTTTCCCATTTCCATTCCGGGATTTCGGGTTGTTGAAGTAGACCTGATGGTTTCTGATGCTCAGCTTTGACCTTAGAACACGTCAAACATTCTCCTACGTATTTAGCAACATCGGCTTTCATACCCGGCCACCAAAAATGTTTCTTGAGATCCTTGTACATCTTCCCCGCTCCAGGATGTATTGATTATCTGGTTTTATGAGCTTCTCTTAGTACCATTTCTCTCATATCTCCAAATTTTGGTACCCAAATCCTTTCATCCCTATACCGGGTTCCGTCTTCCCGAATATTAAGATGCTTCTCCGATCCTTTGGGTATTTCATCCTTTAAATTTCCCTCTTTTAAAACTCCTTGTTGCGCCTCCTTTATTTGAGTAGTAAGGTTATTATGAATCATTATATTCATAGATTTTACTCGAATGGGTTCTCTGTCCTTCCTGCTCAAGGCATCGGCTACCACATTTGCCTTCCCTGGATGGTAACGAATCTCAAAGTCGTAATCATTCAATAATTCAATCCACCTACGCTGCCTCATATTCAGTTGTTTCTGATTAAATATGTGTTGAAGACTTTTGTGGTCGGTATATATAATACTTTTGACCCCATATAAGTAGTGCCTCAAAGTCTTTAATGCAAAAACAACCGCGCCTAATTCCAAATCATGCGTCGTATAATTTTGTTCGTGAATCTTCAATTGTCTAGACGCATAAGCAATCACCTTCGTTCGTTGCATTAATACACAACCGAGACCTTGCTTTGATGCGTCACAATAAATCACAAAATCATCATTCCCTTCAGGCAATGACAATATAGGCGCCGTAGTTAGCTTTTTCTTCAATAACTGAAACGCTTTCTCTTGTTCATCATTCCATTCAAATTTCTTCCCTTTATGCGTTAATGCAGTCAAGGGTTTTGCTATTCTGGAAAAGTCTTGGATGAACCTTCTGTAGTAACCAGCTAGTCCTAAAAACTGGCGTATGTGTTTCGGAGTTTTCGAGGTTTCCCACTTTTCAACAGTTTCTATCTTTGCCGGATCCACCTTAATACCTTCTTTGTTCACTATGTGACCGAGGAATTGAACTTCTTCCAACCAAAATGCACACTTTGAAAACTTAGCGTACAATTCTTCCTTCCTCAATACTTCTAACACCTTTCTCAAATGTTCACCGTGTTCTTGGTCATTCTTTGAGTAAATAAGTATGTCATCAATGAAAACAATGACAAACTTGTCAAGGTATGGTCCACACACTCGGTTCATAAGGTCCATGAACACAGCTGGTGCATTAGTTAAACCAAACGGCATGACCATAAACTCGTAATGACCGTAACGTGTTCTGAAAGCAGTCTTTGGAATATCATCTTCTTTCACCCGCATTTGATGATACCCGGAACGTAAGTCAATCTTTGAATAAACAGACGAGCCTTGTAGTTGATCAAATAAGTCGTCGATTCTCGGTAGTGGGTAACGGTTCTTGATGGTAAGTTTGTTCAACTCTCGGTAGTCGATACACAACCTGAATGTACCATCTTTCTTCTTGACAAACAAAAGAGGAGCTCCCCACGGTGATGTGCTTGGTCGAATGAAACCACGCTCTAAAAGTTCTTGTAATTGGCTTTGTAGTTCTTTCATCTCACTGGGTGCGAGTTTGTAAGGAGCACGAGCTATTGGTGCAGCTCCTGGTACAAGATCTATTTGAAATTCAACGGATCGATGTGGGGGTAATCCCGGTAATTCTTTCGAAAATACATCGGGAAATTCTTTTGCAATGGGAACATCATTGATGCTCTTTTCTTCAGTTTGTACTTTCTCGACGTGTGCTAGAACAGCATAGCAACCTTTTCTTATTAGTTTTTGTGCCTTCAAATTACTAATAAGATGTAGCTTCGTGTTGCCCTTTTCTCCGTACACCATTAAGGGTTTTCCTTTTTCACGTATAATGCGAATTGCATTTTTGTAACAAACGATCTCAGCTTTCACTTCTTTCAACCAGTCCATACCGATTATCACATCAAAACTCCCTAACTCTACTGGTATCAAATCAATCTTAAATGTTTCGCTAACCAGTTTAATTTCTCGATTCCGACATATATTATCTGCTGAAATTAATTTACCATTTGCTAATTCGAGTAAAAGTTTACTATCCAAAGGCGTTAATGGACAACTTAATTTAGCACAAAAATCTCTACTCATATAGCTTCTATCCGCACCAGAATCAAATAAAACGTAAGCAGATTTATTGTCAATAAGAAACGTACCCGTAACAAGCTCCGAGTCTTCCTGTGCCTCTGCCGCATTAATATTGAAAACTCTTCCGCGGCCTTGTCCATTCGTGTTCTCCTGGTTCGGGCAATTTCTAATAATGTGGCCCGATTTTCCACATTTATAACAAACTACATTGGCATAACTTGCTCCGACACTACTTGCTCCGCCATTACTCGTTCCGACACCATTTGTTCCTTTCGTTCTATTAACCCCTGGTCCGTAGACCTCACACTTCGCCGCACTATGACCATTTCTTTTCCACTTGTTGCAAAATTTGGTGCAGAACCCCGAGTGATACTTTTCACACCTTTAGCATAGCTGCTTCTGATTGTTGTTGTTGTTGTGGTTATTATTGTTGTTGGGATGATTGTTGTAGTTGCTGTTATTGTTGTTGTTGTTGTTGTTGGGCCGTTTATTGTAGTTGCGATTGATGTTGCGATTGTTGGGATAATTGTTGCGATTATTGTTGTAATTACTGTTATTGTTGTTGGGATGATTGTTGTAGTTGCTGCTGCTGTTGTTGTTGTTGGGCCGTTTGTTGTAGTTGCGATTGATGTTGCGATTGTTGGGATAATTGTTGCGATTATTGTTGTAATTGCTGTTGTTGTTGTATTGGTGATTCTTATCACCGTTTTCCTCCCACTTTCTTTTGACTTGCTTCACATTGGCCTCTTCAGCAGTCTGTTCTTTAATTCTTTCTTCAATCTGGTTCACTAGTTTGTGAGCCATTCTACATGCCTGTTGTATGGAGGCGGGCTCGTGTGAACTTATATCTTCTTGGATTCTTTCCGGTAATCCTTTCACAAACGCGTCGATCTTCTCTTCCTCATCTTCGAATGCTCCCGGACACAATAGGCACAATTCTGTGAATCGTCTTTCGTACATGGTAATATCAAATCCTTGGGTTCGTAACCCTCTAAGTTCTGTCTTGAGCTTATTGACCTCGGTTCTAGGACGGTACTTCTCGTTCATCAAGTGCTTGAATACTGACCACGGTAGTGCGTACGCATCGTCTTGTCCCACTTGCTCTAGATAGGTATTCCACCATGTTAACGCAGAACCTGTGAAGGTATGCATAGCGTACTTCACTTTGTCCTCTTTAGTACACTTACTTATGGCAAACACCGAATCGACCTTCTCGGTCCACCGTTTCAATCCGATCGGTCCTTCGGTTCTATCAAATTCCAAAGGTTTGCAGGCAGTGAATTCTTTGTAGGTGCATCCTACACAATTTCCTGTACTGCTAGATCCAAGGTTATTGTTGGTATGTAGCGCAGCCTGTACTGTGGCTATGTTTGAAGCTAGAAAAGTACAGAATTCCTCTTCATTCATATTCACGGTGTGTCGAGTAGTCGGTGCCATTTCCTTCAAAATAGTCAAATGGAACAAGTTAATCATACGGAATATTAAGAGTAGTTAATAGTATTTCGTAGCATAATATGAACTCATTTATAAAAGCTTTTTCTTCATATTAGCGTTTTATAAGTTTAAATTCGGGTAGTACCTACCCATTAAGTTCATACTTAGTAGCTAATATACAATTCAACTACTACAATTCTATATGAAAAACTGATTATAATAATATTTCGCGTTCAAACTTTTACACAATATTTTACAAACTTACAATACCGCTTATTTTACATATAGCATGAAATATAGCACACAATAAATTTGATACAAGATGGTTGTGAAGGTAATTCTAGCTAGTACACAAGTAGTTCAGCAAAGGCAATAAAGACACGTAATTCATACGTCCAGAAACAAGTCATGCATTCTGGTTTTACTAGGATTACTTCCCATCCTTGGTCTTGTGGAACATAACCGTTATGGCCGTTGATAAGACAGCGTGTTGTAACGTCGTCAAAGCGACGAGGGTTACGTAATGTCCAACAGTCCCGTAACAATCTAAAAACCTCATTTCTTACCCTAATTACCGACTCCGTCACTTGTGGGAACGTTTTGTTTAATAGTTGTAGCCCGATGTTCTTGTTCTCACTTTGGTGAGAAGCAAACATTACTAATCCGTAAGCATAACATGCTTCTTTATGTTGCATGTTAGCCGCTTTTCCTAAATCACGAAGTCTAATATTCGGATATATTGAGTCAAAATAAAATCTTAACCCATTGCGTAAAATAGCATTTGGGTTCCCCGCAATATATGCGTCAAAGTAAACACATCGTAACTTATGGATTTCCCAATGTGATATCCCCCATCTTTTGAACGAAAGCCTTTTATAAACCAAGGCATTCTTGGAACGTTCTTCGAATGTCTTACAAACTGATCTCGCCCTAAATAGTTGTGCCAAAGAATTCTGACCGACTCTAGACAAGATTTCATCAATCATGTCTCCGGGTAGGTCTCTTAAAATATTGGGTTGTCTATCCATTTTTTGTTTTTATACTGTAAAATAGACAAGAGTTAGATTCATAAAAAAAATACTTATTAATACAAGCAATTTTTACATATATCATAAAGCATAAGCACACTATATTACATATATTACACCACACGAATACAACTATCTTATTCCGACTCGCTTGTTTCTTCTTCTTCGGTTTTGGTTCGTTTTGCCAAGTTTCTAGGGATATATGATGTTCCCCTAATACGAGCCGTCATTTTCCACATTGGTTTAGAAAAACCTGGTGGTTTAGAGGTTCCCGGGTCATTGTTACAACTTAAGGACTTCGGGGGTTGACGATACATATAAAGTTCATCGGGGTTGGAATTAGATTTCTCTATTTTTATGCCCTTTCTCTTATTATTTTCTTTTACCTTTTTAAATTCAGTTGGGGTAATTTCTATAACATCATCGGAATTCTCGTCGGAATCCGATTCATCGGAGAATTGGTAATCCTCCCAATATTTTGCTTCCTTGGCGGAAACACCATTGACCATAATTAACCTTGGTCGGTTGGTTGATGATTTTCTTTTACTTAACCGTTTTATTATTTCCCCCACCGGTTCTATTTCTTCATCCGGTTCCGATTCTTCTTCCGGTTCCGATTCTTCTTTCAGTTCCGACTCTTCTTCCGGTTCCTCTTCGGGAACTTGTGAATCAGTCCACGAATCATTCCAATTTACATTTGACTCTTCATTATTATTAGGTGAGTCAATGGGACTTGTTCTAGAGGTAGACATCTATCACATAATATCAAACGCGTTAAGAGATTAATATATCACATAATATTCACATGTTAAAAATATATAGTTTCCAACAAAATTTGTTAAGCAATCATTTTTCAAGTAAACACGGTCGCAGTCCAGACTCACTAATGCATCCTAACAAACTCGATAAGACACACTAATGCAAAATTCTGGTTCTCTAAGACCAACGCTCGGATACCAACTGAAATGTCCCGTTCTTATTGATTAAAAACGTTCCATATTAATTGATTTCGTTGCGAGGTTTTGACCTCTATATGAGACGTTTTTCAAAGACTGCATTCATTTTAAAATAAACCATAACCTTTATTTCATCAATAAAGGTTTAAAAAGCTTTACGTAGATTATCAAATTGTAGTGACCCGAACTTTTCCATGTTTATATATATTAATTGAGATTGATATTTACATGATTAAATGTTTCCAACATGTTAAGCAATCAAACTTGTTAAGACTTGATTAATTGAAATATGTTTCATATAGACAATTGACCACCCAAGTTGACCGATGATTCACGAACATTAAAACTTGTAAAAACTATATGATGACATATATATGGATATATATATATATATAGTTAACATGATACTATGATAAGTAAACATATCATTAAGTATATTAACAATGAACTACATATGTAAAAACAAGACTACTAACTTAATGATTTTTAAACGAGACATATATGTAACGATTATCGTTGTAAAGACAGTTAATGTATATATATCATATTAAGAGATATTCATACATGATATTATCATGATAATATAATAATTTAAAATCTCATTAGATATTATAAACATTGGGTTAACAACATTTAACAAGATCGTTAACCTAAAGGTTTCAAAACAACACTTACATGTAACGACTAATGTTGACTTAACGACTCAGTTAAAATGTATATACATGTAGTGTTTTAATATGTATTTATACACTTTTGAAAGACTTCAATACACTTATCAAAATACTTCTACTTAACAAAAATGCTTACAATTACATCCTCGTTCAGTTTCATCAACAATTCTACTCGTATGCACCCGTATTCGTACTCGTACAATACACAGCTTTTAGATGTATGTACTATTGGTATATACACTCCAATGATCAGCTCTTAGCAGCCCATGTGAGTCACCTAACACATGTGGGAACCATCATTTGGCAACTAGCATGAAATATCTCATAAAATTACAAAAATATGAGTAATCATTCATGACTTATTTACATGAAAACAAAATTACATATCCTTTATATCTAATCCATACACCAACGACCAAAAATACCTACAAACACTTTCATTCTTCAGTTTTATTCATCTAATTGATCTCTCTCAAGTTCTATCTTCAAGTTCTAAGTGTTCTTCATAAATTCTACAAGTTCTAGTTACATAAAATCAAGAATACTTTCAAGTTTGCTAGCTCACTTCCAATCTTGTAAGGTGATCATCCAACCTCAAGAAATCTTTATTTCTTATAGTAGGTTATCATTCTAATACAAGGTGATAATCATATTCAAACTTTAGTTCAATTTCTATAACTATAACAATCTTATTTCAAGTGATGATCTTACTTGAACTTGTTTTCGTGTCATGATTCTGCTTCAAGAACTTCGAGCCATCCAAGGATTCGTTGAAGCTATAATTCCATTTTTCTCTTTTCCAGTAGGTTTATCCAAGGAACTTAAGGTAGTAATGATGTTCATAACATCATTCGATTCATACATATAAAGCTATCTTATTCGAAGGTTTAAACTTGTAATCACTAGAACATAGTTTAGTTAATTCTAAACTTGTTCGCAAACAAAAGTTAATCCTTCTAACTTGACTTTTAAAATCAAGTAAACACATGTTCTATATCTATATTATATGCTAACTTAATGATTTAAAACCTGGAAACACGAAAAACACCGTAAAACCGGATTTACGCCGTCGTAGTAACACCGCGGGCTGTTTTGGGTTAGTTAATTAAAAACTATGATAAACTTTGATTTAAAAGTTGTTATTCTGAGAAAATGATTTTTATTATGAACATGAAATTATATCCAAAAATTATGGTTAAACTCAAAGTTGAAGTATGTTTTCTAAAATGGTCATCTAGACGTCGTTCTTTCGACTGAAATGACTACCTTTACAAAAACGACTTGTAACTTATTTTTCCGACAATAAACCTATACTTTTTCTGTTTAGATTCATAAAATAGAGTTCAATATGAAACCATAGCAATTTGATTCACTCAAAACGGATTTAAAATGAAGAAGTTATGGGTAAAACAAGATTGGATAATTTTTCTCATTTTAGCTACGTGAAAATTGGTAACAAATCTATTCCAACCATAACTTAATCAAATTGTATTGTATATTATGTAATCTTGAGATACCATAGACACGTATACAATGTTTCGACCTATAATGTCGACACATCTATATATATTTCGGAACAACCATAGACACTCTATATGTGAATGTTGGAGTTAGCTATACAGGGTTGAGGTTGATTCCAAAATATATATAGTTTGAGTTGTGATCAATACTGAGATACGTATACACTGGGTCGTGGATTGATTCAAGATAATATTTATCGATTTATTTCTGTACATCTAACTGTGGACAACTAGTTGTAGGTTACTAACGAGGACAGCTGACTTAATAAACTTAAAACATCAAAATATATTAAAAGTGTTGTAAATATATTTTGAACATACTTTGATATATATGTATATATTGTTATAGGTTCGTGAATCAACCAGTGGCCAAGTCTTACTTCCCGACGAAGTAAAAATCTGTGAAAGTGAGTTATAGTCCCACTTTTAAAATCTAATATTTTTGGGATGAGAATACATGCAGGTTTTATAAATGATTTACAAAATAGACACAAGTACGTGAAACTACATTCTACGGTTGAATTATCGAAATAGAATATGCCCCTTTTTATTAAGTCTGGTAATCTAAGAATTAGGGAACAGACACCCTAATTGACGCGAATCCTAAAGATAGATCTATTGGGCCTAACAAACCCCATCCAAAGTACCGGATGCTTTAGTACTTCGAAATTTATATCATATCCGAAGGGTGTCCCGGAATGATGGGGATATTCTTATATTTGCATCTTGTTAATGTCGGTTACCAGGTGTTCACCATATGAATGATTTTTATCTCTATGTATGGGATGTATATTGAAATATGAAATCTTGTGGTCTATTGTTACGATTTGATATATATAGGTTAAACCTATAACTCACCAACATTTTTGTTGACGTTTAAAGCATGTTTATTCTCAGGTGAATACTAAGAGCTTCCACTGTTGCATACTAAAATAAGGACAAGATTTGGAGTCCATGTTTGTATGATACTATGTAAAAACTGCATTCAAGAAACTGATTTCGATGTAACATATTTGTATTGTAAACCATTATGTAATGGTCGTGTGTAAACAGGATATTTTAGATTATCATTATTTGATAATCTACGTAAAGCTTTTTAAACCTTTATTTATGAAATAAAGGTTATGGTTTGTTTTAAAAATGAATGCAGTCTTTGAAAAACGTATCATATAGAGGTCAAAACATCGCAACGAAATCAATTAATATGGAACGTTTTTAATCAATAAGAACGGGACATTTTAGTTGGTATCCGAGCGTTGGTCTTAGAGAACCAGAATTTTGCATTAGTGTGTCTTATCGAGTTTGTTAGGATGCATTAGTGAGTCTGGACTTCGACCGTGTTTACTTGAAAAATGATTGCTTAACAAATTTTGTTGGAAACTAAATATTTTTAACATGTGAATATTATGTGATATATTAATCTCTTAACGCGTTTGATATTATGTGATAGATGTCTACCTCTAGAACAAGTCCCATTGACTCACCTAATAATAATGAAGAGTCAAATGTAAATTGGAATGATTCGTGGACTGATTCACAAGTTCCCGAAGAGGAACCGGAAGAAGAGTCGGAACCGGAAGAAGAATCGGAACCGGAAGAAGAATCGGAACCGGATGAAGAAATAGAACCGGTGGGGGAAATAATAAAACGGTTAAGTAAAAGAAAATCCTCAACCAACCGACCAAGGTTAATTATGGTCAATGGTGTTTCCGCCAAGGAAGCAAAATATTGGGAGGATTACCAATTCTCCGATGAATCGGATTCCGACGAGAATTCCGATGATGTTATAGAAATTACCCCAACTGAATTTAAAAAGGCAAAAGAAAATAATAAGGGAAAGGGCATAAAAATAGAGAAATCTAATTCCAACCCCGATGAACTTTATATGTATCGTCAACCCCCGAAATCCTTAAGTTGTAACAATGACCCGGGAACCTCTAAACCACCAGGTTTTTCTAAACCAATGTGGAAAACAACGGCTCGTATTAGGGGAACATCATATATCCCTAGAAACTTGGCAAAACGAACCAAAACCGAAGAAGAAGAAACAAGCTAGTCGGAATAATATAGTTGCATTCGTGTGGTGTAATATATGTAATATAGTGTGCTTATGCTTTATGATATACGTAAAAATTGTTTGTATTAATAAGTATTTTTTTTTATGAATCTAACTCTTGTCTATTTTACAGTATAAAAACACAAAATGGATAGACAACCCAATATTTTAAGAGACCTACCCGGAGACATGATTTATGAAATCTTGTCTAGAGTCGGTCAGAATTCTTCGGCACAACTATTTAAGGCGAGATCAGTTTGTAAGACATTCGAAGAACGTTCCAAGAATGCTTTGGTTTATAAAAAGCTTTCGTTCGAAAGATGGGGGATATCACATTGGGAAATCCATAAGTTACGATGTGTTTACTTTGACGCATTTATTGCGGGGAACCCAAATGCTATTTTTCGCAATGGGTTAAGAAATTATTTTGACTCAATATATCCGAATATTGGACTTCGTGATTTAGAAAAAGCGGCTAACATGCAACATAAAGAAGCATGTTATGCTTATGGATTAGTAATGTTCACTTCTCACCAAAGTGAGAACAAGAACATCGGGCTACAACTATTAAACAAAACGTTCCCACAAGTGACGGAGTCGGTAATTGGGGTAAGAAATGAGGTTTTTAGATTGTTACGGGACTGTTGGACATTACGTAACCCTCGTCCCTTTGACGACGTTACAACACGCTGTCTTATCAATGGCCATAACGGTTATGTTCCACAAGACCAAGGATGGGAAGTAATCCTAGTAAAACCAGAATGCATGACTTGTTTCTGGATGTATGAATTACGTGTCTTTAATGCCTTTGCTGAACGACTTGTGTACTAGCTAGAATTATCTTCACAACCATCTTGTATCAAATTTATTGTGTGCTATATTTCATGCTATAAGTAAAATAAGCGGTATTGTAAGTTTGTAAAATATTGTGTAAAAGTTTGAACGCGAAATATTATTATAATCAGTTTTTCATATAGAATTGTAGTAGTTGAATTGTATATTAGCTACTAAGTATGAACTTAACGAGTAGGTACTACCCGAATTTAAACTTATAAAACGCTAATATGAAGAAAAAGTTTTTATAAATGAGTTCATATTATGCTACGAAATACTATTAACTACTCTTAATATTCTGTATGATTAACTTGTTCCATTTGACTATTTTGAAGGAAATGGCACCGACTACTCGACACACCGTGAATATGAATGAAGAGGAATTCCGTACTTTTCTAGCTTCAAACATAGCCGCAGTACAGGCTGCGCTACATACCAACAATAACCTTGGATCTAGCAGTACAGGAAATCGTGTAGGATGCACCTACAAAGAATTCACTGCCTGCAAACCTTTGGAATTTGATGGAACCGAAGGACCGATCGGATTGAAACGGTGGACCGAGAAGGTAAAATCGGTGTTTGCCATAAGTAAGTGTACTGAAGAGGACAAAGTGAAGTACGCTACGCATACCTTCACAGGTTCTGCGTTAACATGGTGGAATACCTATCTAGAGCAAGTGGGACAAGAAGATGCGTACGCACTACCGTGGTCAGCATTAAAGCACTTGATGAACGAGAAGTACCGTCCCAGAACCGAGGTCAATAAGCTCAAGACAGAACTTAGAGGGTTACGAACCCAAGGATTTGATATTACCACGTATGAAAGACGATTCACAGAATTGTGCCTATTGTGTCCGGGCGCATTCGAAGATGAGGAAGAGAAGATCGACGCGTTTGTGAAAGGATTACCGGAAAGAATCCAAGAAGATATAAGTTCACACGAGCCCACCTCCATACAACAGGCATGTAGAATGGCTCACAAACTAGTGAACCAGATTGAAGAAAGAATTAAAGAACAGACTGCTGAAGAGGCCAATGTGAAGCAAGTCAAAAGAAAGTGGGAGGAAAACGGTGATAAGAATCACCAATACAACAACAACAGCAATTACAACAATAATCGCAATAATTATCCCAACAATCGCAACTACAACAAACGGCCTAACAACAACAACAGCAGCAGCAACTACAACAATCATCCCAACAACAATAATAACCGCAACAACAACAAAAATCAGAAGCAGCTATGCCAAAGGTGTGAAAAGTATCACTCGGGGTTCTGCACCAAATTTTGCAACAAGTGTAAAAGAAATGGTCATAGCGCGGCGAAGTGTGAGGTGTACAGACCAGGGGTTAATAGAACGAAATGAACAAATGGTGTCGGAACGAGTAATGGCGGAGCAAGTAGTGTCGGAGCAAGTTATGCCAATGTAGTTTGTTATAAATGTGGAAAACCGGGCCACATTATTAGAAATTGCCCGAACCAGGAGAACACGAATGGACAAGGCCGCGGAAGAGTTTTCAATATTAATGCGGCAGAGGCACAGGAAGAACCGGAGCTTGTTACGGGTACGTTTCTTATTGACAATAAATCTGCTTACGTTTTATTTGATTCGGGTGCGGATAGAAGCTATATGAGTAGAGATTTTTGTGCTAAATTAAGTTGTCCATTGACGCCTTTAGATAGTAAATTTTTACTCGAATTAGCAAATGGTAAATTAATTTCAGCAGATAATATATGTCGGAATCGAGAAATTAAACTGGTTAGCGAAACATTTAAGATTGATTTGATACCAGTAGAGTTAGGGAGTTTTGATGTGATAATCGGTATGGACTGGTTGAAAGAAGTGAAAGCAGAGATCATTTGTTACAAAAATGCAATTCACATTATACGAGAAAAAGGAAAACCCTTAATGGTGTACGGAGAAAAGGGCAACACGAAGCTACATCTTATTAGTAATTTGAAGGCACAAAAACTAATAAGAAAAGGTTGCTATGCTGTTCTAGCACACGTCGAGAAAGTACAAACTGGAGAAAAGAGCATCAATGATGTTCCCATTGCAAAAGAATTTCCCGATGTATTTCTGAAAGAATTACCGGGATTACCCCCACATCGATCCGTTGAATTTCAAATAGATCTTGTACCAGGAGCTGCACCAATAGCTCGTGCTCCATACAGACTCGCACCCAGCGAGATGAAAGAACTGCAAAGCCAATTACAAGAACTTTTAGAGCGTGGTTTCATTCGACCAAGCACATCACCGTGGGGAGCTCCTTTTTTGTTTGTCAAGAAGAAAGATGGTACATTCAGGTTGTGTATCGACTACCGAGAGTTGAACAAACTTACCATCAAGAACCGCTACCCACTACCGAGAATCGACGACTTATTTGATCAACTACAAGGCTCGTCTGTTTATTCAAAGATTGACTTACGTTTCGGGTATCATCAAATGCGGGTGAAAGAAGATGATATTCCAAAGACTGCTTTCAGAACACGTTACGGTCATTACGAGTTTATGGTCATGCCATTTGGTTTAACTAATGCACCAGCTGTGTTCATGGACCTTATGAACCAAGTGTGAGGACCATACCTTGACAAGTTTGTCATTGTTTTCATTGATGACATACTTATTTACTCAAAGAATGACCAAGAACACGGTGAAGATTTGAGAAAGGTGTTAGAAGTATTGAGGAAGGAAGAATTGTACGCTAAGTTTTCAAAGTGTGCATTTTGATTGGAAGAAGTTCAATTCCTCGGTCACATAGTGAACAAAGAAGGTATTAAGGTGGATCCGGCAAAGATAGAAACTGTTGAATAGTGGGAAACCCCGAAAACTCCGAAACACATACGCTAATTTTTAGGACTAGCTGGTTACTACAGAAGGTTCATCAAAGACTTTTCCAGAATAGCAAAACCCTTGACTGCATTAACACATAAAGGGAAGAAATTTGAATGGAATGATGAACAAGAGAAAGCGTTTCAGTTATTGAAGAAAAAGCTAACTACGGCACCTATATTGTCATTGCCTGAAGGGAATGATGATTTTGTGATTTATTGTGACGCATCAAAGCAAGGTCTCGGTTGTGTATTAATGCAACGAACGAAGGTGATTGCTTATGCGTCTAGACAATTGAAGATTCACGAACAAAATTATACGACGCATAATTTGGAATTAGGCGCGGTTGTTTTTGCATTAAAGACTTGGAGGCACTACTTATATGGGGTCAAAAGTATTATATATACCGACCACAAAAGTCTTCAACACATATTTAATCAGAAACAACTGAATATGAGGCAGCGTAGGTGGATTGAATTATTGAATGATTACGACTTTGAGATTCGTTACCACCCAGGGAAGGCAAATGTGGTAGCCGATGCCTTGAGCAGGAAGGACAGAGAACCCATTCGAGTAAAATCTATGAATATAATGATTCATAATAACCTTACTAATCAAATAAAGGAGGCGCAACAAGGGGTTTTAAAAAAGGGAAATTTAAAGGATGAAATACCTAAAGGATCGGAGAAGTATCTTAATATTCAGGAAGACGGAACCCGGTATAGGGCTGAAAGGATTTGGGTACCAAAATTTGGAGATATGAGAGAAATGGTACTTAGAGAAGCTCATAAAACCAGATACTCAATACATCCTGGAACGGGGAAGATGTACAAGGATCTCAAGAAACATTTTTGGTGGCCGGGTATGAAAGCCGATGTTGCTAAATACGTAGGAGAATGTTTGACGTGTTCTAAGGTCAAAGCTGAGCATCAGAAACCATCGGGTCTACTTCAACAACCCGAAATCCCGGAATGGAAATGGGAAAACATTACCATGGATTTCATCACTAAATTTCCAAGGACTGCAAGTGGTTTTGATACTATTTGGGTAATAGTTGATCGTCTCACCAAATCAGCACACTTCCTGCCAATAAGAGAAGATGACAAGATGGAGAAGTTAGCACGACTGTATTTGAAGGAAGTCGTGTCCAGACATGGAATACCAATCTCTATTATCTATGATAGGGATGGCAGATTTATTTCAAGATTCTGGCAAACATTACAGCAAGCATTAGGAACTCGTCTAGACATGAGTACTGCCTATCATCCATAAACTGATGGGCAGAGCGAAAGGACGATACAAACATTTGAAGACATGCTACGAGCATGTGTTATTGATTTCGGAAACAGTTGGGATCGACATCTACCGTTAGCAGAATTTTCCTACAACAACAGCTACCATTCAAGCATTGAGATGGCGCCGTTTGAAGCACTTTATGGTAGAAAGTGCAGGTCTCCAATTTGTTGGAGTGAAGTAGGGGATAGACAGATTACGGGTCCGGAGATTATACAAGAAACTACCGAGAAGATCATCCAAATTCAACAACGGTTTAAAACCGCCCAAAGTCGACAAAAGAGCTACGCTGACATTAAAAGAAAAGATATAGAATTTGAAATTGGAGAGATGGTCATGCTTAAAGTTGCACCTTGGAAAGGCGTTGTTCGATTTGGTAAACGAGGGAAATTAAATCCAAGGTATATTGGACCATTCAAGATTATTGATCGTGTCGGACCAGTAGCTTACCGACTTGAGTTACCTCAATAACTCGCGGCTGTACATAACACTTTCCACGTCTCGAATTTGAAGAAATGTTTTGCTAAAGAAGATCTCACTATTCCGTTAGATGAAATCCAAATCAACGAAAAACTTCAATTCATCGAAGAACCTGTCGAAATAATGGATCGTGAGGTTAAAAGACTTAAGCAAAACAAGATACCAATTGTTAAGGTTCGATGGAATGCTCGTCGAGGACCCGAGTTCACCTGGGAGCGTGAAGATCAGATGAAGAAGAAATACCCGCATCTATTTCCAGAAGATTCGTCAACACCTTCAACAGCTTAAAATTTCGGGACGAAATTTATTTAATTGGTAGGTACTGTAGTGACCCGAACTTTTCCATGTTTATATATATTAATTGAGATTGATATTTACATGATTAAATGTTTCCAACATGTTAAGCAATCAAACTTGTTAAGACTTGATTAATTGAAATATGTTTCATATAGACAATTGACCACCCAAGTTGACCGATGATTCACGAACATTAAAACTTGTAAAAACTATATGATGACATATATATGGATATATATATATATAGTTAACATGATACTATGATAAGTAAACATATCATTAAGTATATTAACAATGAACTACATATGTAAAAACAAGACTACTAACTTAATGATTTTTAAACGAGACATATATATAACGATTATCGTTGTAAAGACATTTAATGTATATATATCATATTAAGAGATAATCATACATGATAATATCATGATAATATAATAATTTAAAATCTCATTTGATATTATAAACATTGGGTTAACAACATTTAACAAGATCGTTAACCTAAAGGTTTCAAAACAACACTTACATGTAACGACTAACGATGACTTGACGACTCAGTTAAAATGTATATACATGTAGTGTTTTAATATGTATTTATACACTTTTTAAAGACTTCAATACACTTATAAAAATACTTCTACTTAACAAAAATGATTACAATTACATCCTCGTTCAGTTTCATCAACAATTCTACTCGTATGCACCCGTATTCGTACTCGTACAATACACAGCTTTTAGATGTATGTACTATTGGTATATACACTCCAATGATCAGCTCTTAGAAGCCCATGTGAGTCACATAACACATGTGGGAACCATCATTTGGCAACTAGCATGAAATATCTCATAAAATTACAAAAATATGAGTAATCATTCATGACTTATTTACATGAAAACAAAATTACATATCCTTTATATCTAATCCATACACCAACGACCAAAAACACCTACAAACACTTTCATTCTTTAATTTTCTTCATCTAATTGATCTCTCTCAAGTTCTATCTTCAAGTTCTAAGTGTTCTTCATAAATTCTACAAGTTCTAGTTACATAAAATCAAGAATACTTTCAAGTTTGCTCGCTCACTTCCAATCTTGTAAGGTGATCATCCAACCTCAAGAAATCTTTGTTTATTATAGTAGGTTATCATTCTAATACAAGGTAATAATCATATTCAAGCTTTGGTTCAATTTCTATAACTATAACAATCTTATTTCAAGTGATGATCTTACTTGAACTTGTTTTCGTGTCATGATTCTGCTTCAAGAACTTCGAGCCATCCAAGGATCCGTTGAAGCTAGATCCATTTTTCTCTTTTCCAGTAGGTTTATCCAAGGAACTTAAGGTAGTAATGATGTTCATAACATCATTCGATTCATACATATAAAGCTATCTTATTCGAAGGTTTAAACTTGTAATCACTAGAACATAGTTTAGTTAATTCTAAACTTGTTCGCAAACAAAAGTTAATCCTTCTAACTTGACTTTTAAAATCAACTAAACACATGTTCTATATCTATATGATATGCTAACTTAATGATTTAAAACCTGGAAACACGAAAAACACCGTAAAACCGGATTTACGCCGTCGTAGTAACACCGCGGGCTGTTTTGGGTTAGTTAATTAAAAACTATGATAAACTTTGATTTAAAAGTTGTTATTCTGAGAAAATGATTTTGATTATGAACATGAAACTATATCCAAAAATTATGGTTAAACTCAAAGTGGAAGTATGTTTTCTAAAATGGTCATCTAAACGTCGTTCTTTCGACTGAAATGACTACTTTTACAAAAACAACTTGTAACTTATTTTTCTAACAATAAACCTATACTTTTTCTGTTTAGATTCATAAAATAGAGTTCAATATGAAACCATAGCAATTTGATTCACTCAAAACGGATTTAAAATGAAGAAGTTATGGGTAAAACAAGATTGAATAATTTTTCTCATTTTAGCTACGTGAAAATTGGTAACAAATCTATTCCAACCATAACTTAATCAACTTGTATTGTATATTATGTAATCTTGAGATACCATAGACACGTATACAATGTTTTGACCTATCATGTCGACACATCTATATATATTTCGGAACAACCATAGACACTCTATATGTGAATGTTGGAGTTAGCTATACAGAGTTGAGGTTGATTCCAAAATATATATAGTTTGAGTTATGATCAATACTGAGATTCGTATACACTGGGTCGTGGATTGATTCAAGATAATATTTATCGATTTATTTCTGTACATCTAACTGTGGACAACTAGTTATAGGTTACTAACGAGGACAGCTGACTTAATAAACTTAAAACTTCAAAATATATTAAAAGTGTTGTAAATATATTTTGAACATATATGTATATATTGTTATAGGTTCGTGAATCAACCAGTGGCCAAGTCTTACTTCCCGACGAAGTAAAAATCTGTGAAAGTGAGTTATAGTCCCACTTTTAAAATCTAATATTTTTGGGATGAGAATACATGCAGGTTTTATAAATGATTTACAAAATAGACACAAGTACGTGAAACTAAATTCTATGGTTGAATTATCGAAATCGAATATGCCCCTTTTTATTAAGTCTGGTAATCTAAGAATTAGGGAACAGACACCCTAATTGACCCGAATCCTAAAGATAGATCTATTGGGCCTAACAAACCCCATCCAAAGTACCGGATGCTTTAGTACTTCGAAATTTATATCATATCCGAAGGGTGTCCCGGAATGATGGGGATATTCTTATATTTGCATCTTGTTAATGTCGGTTACCAGGTGTTCACCATATGAATGATTTTTATCTCTATGTATGGGATGTATATTGAAATAATAAATCTTGTGGTCTATTGTTACGATTTGATATATATAGGTTAAACCTATAACTCACCAACATTTTTGTTGATGTTTAAAGCATGTTTATTCTCAGGTGAATACTAAGAGCTTCCGCTGTTGCATACTAAAATAAGGACAAGATTTGGAGTCCATGTTTGTATGATACTGTGTAAAAACTGCATTCAAGAAACTGATTTCGATGTAACATATTTGTATTGTAAACCATTATGTAATGGTCGTGTGTAAACAGGATATTTTAGATTATCATTATTTGATAATCTACGTAAAGCTTTTTAAACCTTTATTTATGAAATAATGGTTATGGTTTTTTTTAAAAATGAATGCAGTCTTTGAAAAACGTCTCATATAGAGGTCAAAACCTCGCAACGAAATCAATTAATATGGAACGTTTTTAATCAATAAGAACGGGACATTTCACAAATAATGATAATCTAAAATATCCTGTTTACACACGACCATTACATAATGGTTTACAATACAAATATGTTACAACAAAATAAGTTTCTTGAATGCAGTTTTTACACAATATCATACAAGCATGGACTCCAAATCTCGTCCTTATTTAAGTATGCGACAGCGGAAGCTCTTAATAATCACCTGAGAATAAACATGCTTAAAACGTCAACAAAAATGTTGGTGAGTTATAGGTTTAACCTATATATATCAAATCATAATAATAGACCACAAGATTTCATATTTCAATACACATCCCATACATAGAGATAAAAATCATTCATATGGTGAACACCTGGTAACCGACATTAACAAGATGCATATATAAGAATATCCCCATCATTCCGGGACACCCTTCGGATATGATATAAATTTCGAAGTACTAAAGCATCCGGTACTTTGGATGGGGTTTGTTAGGCCCAATAGATCTATCTTTAGGATTCGCGTAAATTAGGGTGTCTGTTCCCTAATTCTTAGATTACCAGACTTAATAAAAAGGGGCATATTCGATTTTGATAATTCAACCATAGAATGTAGTTTCACGTACTTGTGTCTATTTTGTAAATCATTTATAAAACCTGCATGTATTCTCATCCCAAAAATATTAGATTTTAAAAGTGGGACTATAACTCACTTTCACAGATTTTTACTTCGTCGGGAAGTAAGACTTGGCCACTGGTTGATTCACGAACCTATAACAATATATACATATATATCAAAGTATGTTCAAAATATATTTACAACACTTTTAATATATTTTGATGTTTTAAGTTTATTAAGTCAGCTGTCCTCGTTAGTAACCTACAACTAGTTGTCCACAGTTAGATGTACAGAAATAAATCGATAAATATTATCTTGAATCAATCCACGACCCAGTGTATACGTATCTCAGTATTGATCACAACTCAAACTATATATATTTTGGAATCAACCTCAACCCTGTATAGCTAACTCTAACATTCACATATAGAGTGTCTATGGTTGTTCCGAAATATATATAGATGTGTCGACATGATAGGTCAAAACATTTTATACGTGTCTATGGTATCTCAAGATTACATAATATACAATACAAGTTGATTAAGTTATGGTTGGAATAGATTTGTTACCAATTTTCACGTAGCTAAAATGAGAAAAATTATCCAATCTTGTTTTACCCATAACTTCTTCATTTTAAATTCGTTTTGAGTGAATCAAATTGCTATGGTTTCATATTGAACTCTATTTTATGAATCTAAACAGAAAAAGTATAGGTTTATAGTCGGAAAAATAAGTTACAAGTCATTTTTGTAAAGGTAGTCATTTCAGTCGAAAGAACGACGTCTAGATGACCATTTTAGAAAACATACTTCCACTTTGAGTTTAACCATAATTTTTGGATATAGTTTCATGTTCATAATAAAAATCATTTTCTCAGAATAACAACTTTTAAATCAAAGTTTATCATAGTTTTTAATTAACTAACCCAAAACAGCCCGCGGTGTTACTACGACGGCGTAAATCCGGTTTTACGGTGTTTTTCGTGTTTCCAGGTTTTAAATCATTAAGTTAGCATATCATATAGATATAGAACATGTGTTTAGTTGATTTTAAAAGTCAAGTTAGAAGGATTAACTTTTGTTTGCGAACAAGTTTAGAATTAACTAAACTATGTTCTAGTGATTACAAGTTTAAACCTTCGAATAAGATAGCTTTATATGTATGAATCAAATGATATTATGAACATTATTACTACCTTAAGTTCCTTGGATAAACCTACTGGAAAATACAAAAATGGATCTAGCTTCAACGGATCCTTGGATGGCTCGAAGTTCTTGAAGCAGAATCATGACACGAAAACAAGTTCAAGTAAGATCATCACTTGAAATAAGATTGTTATAGTTATAGAAATTGAACCAAAGTTTGAATATGATTATTACCTTGTATTAGAATGATAACCTACTGTAAGAAACAAAGATTTCTTGAGGTTGGATGATCACCTTACAAGATTGAAAGTGAGCTAGCAAACTTGAAAGTATTCTTGATTTTATGTAACTAGAACTTGTAGAATATATGAAGAACACTTAGAACTTGAAGATAGAACTTGAGAGAGATCAATTATATGAAGAAAATTGAAGAATGAAAGTGTTTGTAGGTGTTTTTGGTCGTTGGTGTATGGATTAGATATAAAGGATATGTAATTTTGTTTTCATGTAAATAAGTCATGAATGATTACTCATATTTTTGTAATTTTATGAGATATTTCATGCTAGTTGCCAAATGATGGTTCCCACATGTGTTAGGTGACTCACATGGGCTGCTAAGAGCTGATCATTGGAGTGTATATACCAATAGTACATACATCTAAAAGCTGTGTATTGTACGAGTACGAATAAGGGTGCATACGAGTAGAATTGTTGATGAAACTGAACGAGGATGTAATTGTAAGCATTTTTGTTAAGTAGAAGTATTTTGATAAGTGTATTGAAGTCTTTCAAAAGTGTATAAATACATATTAAAACACTACATGTATATACATTTTAACTGAGTCGTTAAGTCATCGTTAGTCGTTACATGTAAGTGTTGTTTTGAAACCTTTAGGTTAACGATCTTCTTAAATGTTGTTAACCCAATGTTTATAATATCAAATGAGATTTTAAATTATTATATTATCATGATATTATCATGTATGAATATATCTTAATATGATATATATACATTAAATGTCTTTACAACGATAATCGTTACATATATGTCTCGTTTAAAAATCATTAAGTTAGTAGTCTTGTTTTTACATATGTAGTTCATTGTTAATATACTTAATGATATGTTTACTTATCATAGTATCATGTTAACTATATATATATATATATCCATATATATGTCATCATATAGTTTTTACAAGTTTTAATGTCCGTGAATCATCGGTCAACTTGGGTGGTCAATTGTCTATATGAAACATATTTCAATTAATCAAGTCTTAACAAGTTTGATTGCTTAACATGTTGGAAACATTTAATCATGTAAATATCAATCTCAATTAATATATATAAACATGGAAAAGTTCGGGTCACTACAGTACCTACCCGTTAAATAAATTTCGTCCCGAAATTTTAAGCTGTTGAAGGTGTTGACGAATCTTCTGGAAATAGATGCGAGTATTTCTTCTTCATCTGATCTTCACGCTCCCAGGTGAACTCGGGTCCTCTACGAGCATTCCATCAAACCTTAACAATTGGTATCTTGTTTTGCTTAAGTCTTTTAACCTCACGATCCATTATTTCAACGGGTTCTTCGATGAATTGAAGTTTTTCGTTGATTTGGATTTCATCTAACGGAATAGTGAGATCTTCTTTAGCAAAACATTTCTTCAAATTCGAGACGTGGAAAGTGTTATGTACCGCCGCGAGTTGTTGAGGTAACTCAAGTCGGTAAGCTACTGGTCCGACACGATCAATTAATATATATAAACATGGAAAAGTTCGGGTCACTACAACTCGCTCCCAATTCCTTATTTTGCGATGTCGGAACTTCTATATGAGTTACCGTAATGTAATCCCGGTCATTACATTAAGCTATCTCACATTTCCATTCGACATAACTCCATAAGTTCAAGATGACGTAATCAACTTAATTTAATTAAATCTCACGTCGCGTGTACGTATGTGATTCGTAGTATAACATTTAGTTCAAGTCCATATCATATGGGTATAGGGTGTATATGTACGTGATGTAATGTGTAGCCCTACATGTCGTATTGTGAAGCAAATAGTGCATGTATGGTGTATAAAAGTCATCCAAGACACACGGCTATAGACTAGACTTCACTAATGCGCCCTATGATTAGACACACTAATGTATCCTAGTTCCCTATAGCCAAAGCTCTGATACCATCTTTAACACCCCATCAAAAATCCCTTTAACGGAATGTTAACTCTGGTCCCAGTGCTTGGCTTGACTTCTACGTAACAGCAATATTCTACAGCGGAAGCAATTAATACCTGAGAATAAAACACGCAAAACGGATCAACAACAATGTTGAGTGAATCTACAGGTTTTAGGTAAACAATACAGTATGTTTAAGAAATACATTTCGAAAACGGTTATTAGTGGAAGACCATCAAGGTTCAATGTTAAAAGGTAGACAACTCCGTGTCCCATTTCAAAAGTTTGTTGACATTACCATGTCAAGTTTCAATCATTTGTAGACAATACCATGTCAAGTTTCAAATATTCGTAGACAATACCATGTCAAGTTTTATCTCATTTGTTCGTAAACCTCAGTTTTAAATAACGTTGTATAGTATCTGAAAAACAGTTATCAGAAATATAGTTTAGTTTCCTTGACCACGAGATTTTACAAGTACAACTCCAAGTTGCGAAACGTTTGCATAATCTATGAGCACCTGAATACTAGCAATGACCCGAGTATAGAATCCACTATACCCGCCTTTACCTCATAAAAATGTTATACACTTGTACGAATGTATTATGTTCAAAATAAATGCACCGCAGTTTTTATAGCGGGTGAGGTTGTCAACCTAACGGATCCGTCCATTAAATTGTGCCTACACCGATGGTATTTAAGTATTCAAGCTAGAGGCTTTGTGTACAAACTCAATATGCATATATAGTACTCGTGTCAATACAAAAGCATTTGTAAAAAAAATAAGTAACAATAGCGTGTATTCTCATTCCTGAAAACATGTAAAAAGCGGGACTGTAGACTCACTTTTGAATAAAGCTCGGATTTAAAAGTGGACAATTTACTTGTACGGTTTATAGCTGAGTAATGCAACCTAAGTATATGTATTTAGGTTGGTCAATAAATATGTCTTAAACAAGTGTGGTTTCATAGTATAAGTTGTCTTATTGCTCGAATCGACGCGTTTCAAAGTAGAAGTCAACCTACAGTCAACTAATTCATGCAAGTCAAACAAAGTCAACCGAAGTCAAACCAAAAGTCAAACTTGGTCAAAGTAGTCAACTAAAGTCAACATCAGTAGGTTCATGTAAAATGTTGGTCAACATATCAAACCTAAGTCAAACAACACGTTTTAGATCATAATTGGTCAATTTCACAATTTCAGTTTATCGTTGTGCACAAAGTTCATGTACATGTAGCAAACTTAGCATATTATCTCATAGTACAAAATTCAAGTAAACATGGAAAACTTCAGATCATAAGTATACTCAAAACCGATTCCAAAAATTCCAGCCAGGGTCTCATACGATAATTAAAAGTCAGGAATCAGAAGGGGTACATTTGGTGTTCACCAAGTCAGTTTCTGACCGCGCACTGATTTGGTTTTAGCTATAACCAGAGTTAGGAACATGCAATCGATACAAGACCAGTAGCCATAGTTCAAAAACAAGTTAAACTAACACATATAAAAAATCGAGCAATTTTGGTTTAGCTAATTTGTACAGTTTATTCATGCAAATTGAACATTCAGTTTTTCAGCTCAAATCAGAATTTACATAAAGTATGGCCCTATTGTGCCCAATGAATAAGGTTTCAGAGATTGACATAAACTAATAATAAGTCACATATCATGTTAAAATTCATATTCCAGAAGCTTACATGCTCATTCAATAAACACAATCCACAGAGTATAAAACAGAGAGCAATTTACAGATTTGATTCTAGTTTCGCTAGTCACATTCGCACGCGATTAGCCGAATATCTAGATACAATTAGCCTATTATATCTACATGAAAGATGAAGTAATTTTTGTGTAGATTTCAAATATGCAAAGCTTTAATCACAAAAAGCTAACATATTTTATCATACAAGGTCGTTTTCATGCAAGTGCTGTATAAAACTACTTTACACTAATTCAAGCATATCTCGGGTTTTACATAAGCAAATGACATGATATCCTAGTGTAAACTGAGTGTTTTTAAATTACCTATCCAATGGTATAAATTTCACAATCCAATTAGTAGTCTATCAAACCCAGATTTCTGATCAATCACAAAAACACAACGTTAATTTCAATTGGCCATAACTTGATCATCCGGAAATGAAATCAAGCGAATCCAAAGCCTAAAATCAATAGTTTTTTGCAAGGAATCTAATTATAATATAATATAATACAATTGAAAAATTAAAATTACTGTACACATCAAATACAAATTCAGTTTTCGCATAAAACAATCAAGACGAGCAATTTATCGCATCTAGTATTCATCAAACATCAAGACTTGAGCAATAGACAACCTAATCCATGAAACCTTAATAACAATCGGATTTTAGAGATTAGATTTTATGTGTTTATACCTTTGATCACAAAATCGTTTATACAAACGCGTAGAGAACGATGCAAGCAACAATATTGATCAAAGAAGCAAAAACAAGAGATCAAAACTTGATGGAGAATTGTAGGGATGAAGGTATGGGATTATTTGGTGTGTATGGGGCTGCAATCATGAAGCAAGAATGATAGGAAAAAGAATGGGACATGTTCTCTTGTTACTTAGAAATTAAGAGAATATAGTTAGTGTCCTAAACAACCAAAAGTCAACAAACATGGGCCTAAACTAATAGTCAACATGCATTGGCTACTCATGGGACCAAGGATGATGAGGTATGAGGTCATGGCCATGTGGCCTCGGGCTCGGGTCTCGGGCTCGTTTTGTGTAAAAGCTCGTTCGCGCGTGGTTCGTTTTGAGTGCCATTAACCGTACCGAATCTCCGGAACGTTAACTAGTCGTTGAAACAAAATCACCGTGTTTAATTCATTAAGTAAATAATAAATTAAATTTCTTTCATAAGTTCAATAATTATTAAGAATAATTATTCTATCGTTTTTCTGAGTTCCGTTAACTGAAAAGTTTTCTAGGCGATTAACTTTAATCGTATCGTTTCTAGTTTAATTCGTCAACCGAATTAAGTTCACTAATTAATATAACATATTAATTCAAGTAATCCACTAAGGATCAAGTACGCATTTAATTACTTTAAATATGAAAAAATTTCACGTAGCCACTGTTAACTATTCTGGAAAAAAAAATTGGCGTATGAAAATTGTATGATTTAACTAACGATCGTCAAGTATTTAACGGAAGTTTTAACGGAAAAACTCGGGTTGTTACAATATGAATCAATCTTTTCTTCCGTAGATGAAGTGCGGTTGGTTCATCCTATCGATTGAGGTGTTTTCAAGAGTCATGAAAAGTTTGAACGCAGATTGTAATCGTCAAGATACAAATGAAGTTTAGGATGAAATCAAGTGGCAAACTTGAAGAATTGTTTAGTTTCATATGTTATAATCAATATTTTAATTTATTTTAATTGTCCAATATTATTAGTCCACAGTCGATAGTCCACAGTTGACAGTCCAATAATTCATATATAATTTAATATATAATATTCGAATTAATTAATACGTATCATGACCCGTGTACATGTCTCAGACTCGATCACAACTCAAATTATATATATTATTGTAGAATCAACCTCAACCCTGTATAGAGAACTCGATCATTACTGCATATAGAGTGTCTATCGTTATTCCAAATAATATATATAAATGCGTCGATATGATATGTCAAAACCTTGTATACGTGTCCCGATATTTAAGGTGCATAAAATAAATAACAGAAATTAAATGACGATAAATAGAATTGCGAGAATATAAATTGCGATAAATAAATTGCGATAAAATAAAATGTGATGCAGAATTAACAGTTAGCTAGGAACAGTTAGCTAGGATCTTGTTAGCGTGGTTTCTTAACAAAATTTCATATTGTTAATTAGTCTGTTTCTAATCAATTTTTATTGTGTCCATTATTTCTTCATTATGCCACTTGTTGGATTCTGATAGGTCAAAATCTAAATATGAAATTGAATGAAAGTGGTTATTTTGCGGTGAACGGATACATATATCTGTGAATGTAAGTAGGTTAGTAATTGAATGTCAATCAGATTCGAAGATTGTACAGTGTAACTTATTAACGTGAAATCTAAATATTCCTCGGGTATTACCTACCCGTTAAAATATTTTCACCATTATCAATTTGTACAAAAGAATTTTAATTACAATCTTTATGAAAATATATATACATATATATTTTCTTCAGATGTAATCATAGATTTAATGAGTCAATATTATATTAAAATCATTTGATTTATCGTTAGAATAAGAATATATAATCTCTAAAATATTAGAAATTACATAATCGCCATGTCGAACGAAGATAAATGATGTAGAACGATTCGCAGATTGATGATTATGCTCGAGGTACATAATGAGATGTTGAGGTGTGAGATGTTGAACTTGGGTTGTTGGTGGTACTGGTATTGATATTGGTGATACTGTTGGTGCAGGTGATGTTGTTGAAGCTGGTACGTTTTGCACTATATTTTCCAAGGTTACAACTCGGGGGGCGAAGCTCGTTGACTTCTTCTATTATACCGGGATGATTTTCGGTTCGGACGAGTGGATGAATGAGGTTTAGAATTGTGGATAGAATATAATTGTGACGAGCTACTCTGGAAATGAGGCTGAAAATGGTGTTTCAGATAGGTTAGCCGGTAAGTGCTTCAGATTCTTTGCCAATCGGTGAATTCGGTTGGTGGAAGGGATCGCCTTCTGCGCGTCTCCATTGATTAAGTCGCATACGAACCCATCAGATGAATTGGGGATGGATGATTGGTTGATTCATCCTGGTTAAACTGCTTTCGGAGTTCGAGTGGAAATCCTTATCGGAATAGCTGTCGGAATAACTATCGGAATAGCTATCGGAATCTGAGGGACTCGAACTGGTTGAGGGATTCATCTCGTACAATCAGATGAAGGATTTTCGATAAGAAATAGATTATAGGATGTAGATTAGTACCCTGTAATACATAATTTACATATGCATATATAATACTAAAATCCTATAAATTACGGAGGAATCTACGGAAGTTATCAGGCAAAGTCTACAGTAACAGATATGCTAAGATATGAATTAGCAGATACGCTAAGATACGAATTTTGTCTATACACTATTCATGCAATCAATGCAATAAGATGTGTCTAGACCAGGAATGATAAGCAGATAATTTCCTAAGGATAATAAATAGATGATTTTCGACACGAAATGATAAGCAAAACTTTTGACATGCAGACACGGTCGAAGTCCAGACTCACTAATGCATCTTAACGACTATCAGTTAGACACACTAATGCAAGACCTGGTTCGCTAAGACCACCGCTCTGATACCAACTCTAACGACCCGTCCTAATCCATCCAGACGAAGTCCATATCGATTATAAACGATTCAAAATATTTGATTACATCGCGAGGTACTTGACCTCTATATGATACATTTTACAAACACTGCATTCGTTTTTAAAAGACAAACTTACTTTACATCGAAAGTTGACGGCATGCATATCATTTCATAATATATCTAACTATAATTGACTTAATAATAATCTTTATGAACTCAATGACTCGAATGCAACGTTTTTTGAAATATATCATGAATGACTCCAAGTAATATCTCTAAAATGAGCAAATGCACAGCGGAAGATTTCTTTCGTACCTGAGAATAAACATGCTTTCAAGTGTCAACCAAAAGGTTGGTGAGTTCATTAGTTTAACATAAATAATCATTTTATAATTTTAATAGACCACAAGATTTCATATTTCCATTTCTCATAAACATACGTCCTATGCATAGAGACAAAAATATCATTCATATGGATTGAACACCTGGTAACCGACATTCACAATATGCATATAAGAATATCCCCATCATTCCAGGATCCTCCTTCGGAAATGATATAAATTTCGAAGTACTAAAGCATCTGGTACTTTGGATGGGGCTTGTTGGGCCCGATAGATCTATCTTTAGAGTTCGCGTCAATTAGGGTGTCTGTTCCCTAATTCTTAGATTACCAGACTTAATAAAAAGGGGCATATTCGATTTCGATCATTCAACCATATAATGTAATTTTGACTACTTGTGTCTATTTCGTAAAACAGTTATAAAAGTTGCACATCTATTCTCAGCCCAAAAATATAAAGAGTAAAAGGGAGAAAATGAAACTCACCATACTGTATTTCGTAGTAAAAATACATATAACGTCATTGAACAAGTGCAAGGTTGGCCTCAGATTCACGAACCTATATCATTTGTATAATTATTAATGCATTTAATGAAATCACATAATTTCCTTTATTATATAGAATTAGCAATTCCATTTAGATGCTCGAAAGATCCAAATAGAAAGATAAATAAAGGTATAACTAAAAATGCTTATGAAATCGACCATAGATCAATTCCCCTTTTTGGGAGCGTCTCGAATACATCCCTAATTCTGAGCTTCATGTTACTCATACCAAGAAACATGTCAGGTACAGGGCATCCCGATTGGATTAAATGGGATGACAGTTTCTCATTTCAAATCTGTAAAATCAGAATTTTGATCAAATCAATATATTATTTCTATATATTTTTAGTTATATAGTATTTAGGTTAAATTCCATTAAAACAAATATTCATATTATATCTTAAATTATATGTTTTATATATATATTTAAAAGGTTTAATACCTATATATTTAGTTATATTAGTGTATATATATATATATATATATATATATATATATATATATATATATATATATATATATATATATATATATATATGGTTGGTATTATATTAAAATAAATCATTAGTTTGTTATATATAAGTAATTATATAAATAATATTACTATGTTTGATATATAGTATATAAACTATTAACATAATTATAATACATATATTAAGTATGTTTTAGGTACAAAATATTTATCCGTAACAAAAATGATAGTTTTGATAATGATTATTTACTAATAATAATAACTGTATTGATATTGATAATACTAAATGTAATAACAATATTGTTAAAAATGGCACTTATGTTAATAATAATAATATTAGTACTAATAATTACAAAAATTATTTTTATACTAATATCAGTGAAAATAACAATAACTTGTATTATTTTTTAAAATAGCAATAATAATAATCCTAATCATAATAATGACAATAATACTAAATCGGTAAAATTTATATTTTCTTGCAATACTTATAATACTACTGATAATATTAATAATAATAATAGTATTAATAATAATGATACTTACATAATCATATAAATAATAATAAATGATAGATAATAATAATAATAATAATAATAATAATAATAATAATAATAATAATAATTATTATTATTATTATTATTATTATTATTATAATACTAATTGCTATTTCTAATAATAAATTATATTCATAATACTAACTAATATTAATAACACTAATACTTAATAATAACAATAATAACAATATCAATTTATATTAATAATAATAATAACAATAATAATAATAATGATAATAAAAATAATAACTAATAAAAAATAAAGACTACCTTAAAGAGTCATTTTAGAAACAATTGCACCAAGCTAGGTTCGAACCCGAGACCTCACGCTCATACTCTAACACCCACGACCACTCCTCCGTTCCTTGTTTTTCTTGATTTATTCTACTCCTAAATGTTTTTAACCCGTTTCTGTGGTCCCTTCTTCTTCTTCCAATCGACAGTCGACCAGGACTAACAAATCATATCAGCTATACATAAAGTTTGAAATAGGTTGTGTAATTGAAACAGAAACGGTTTTTGGTGATTGTTTGAATTAATATACCAGAAAAAAATAATAAAAAAAGACTGCAGTAGCAGTCGACCCGTTATGAACACAAGGAACTCAAAATCAATTTCCATTTCCTGGACGTTTTTATCCTATAATTCCTACACGAAAAATGTTTTAAAATGTCCCTAGAATCTATCTGAATCACTAATCGATCTTAAAACACCAAATTGAATTTGAATTTTACAAAGAACGATTTGTTTGACTTTATAAATTTAAAGTTTGACTTACAAATTTGAACTCGATATAAGAAATTGGAATTTGAAATCTTGCAGATAGTTTCACGACTGGAATTAGATCCTTTCTGCAATTTTACATTTTTTAAAAAGATTGGATTTGAGCGGTTGACAAAAATTAACACGAACAGAGAAAGAAGCTGGTTCTTCGTTTTCTTTCTTTTTTTTATAATTCAAAAGCTGTAAAAAAATTGTGTTTGTAATTTATTTGGTAGTGTAAATTCAATTGCTTCCTTCCCAATGTCATATGCTCGTTGTCTTATATAAAAAAAATCAATTCGACAGCAAAATCTTTAGGTACAGAATAGAATAGGAAGAAGATAAAAAGTTGGAACCACTTGCTAACAGAATTTGGATTCTTTCAGTTGTTTGCATACTTAATTGGTACGATTTTGAAGACTGCAAATCAATATACAACAGGATGACAATGATATGCAACTGAATACCTAGTATCCTGTATTTATACATATGTAATTAATCGTATATATATTGTATATATAACTGTATATGTACTTGTATATAATTATAAATACTGATTACATAATATGTATTTGTATATATATCGCGTTTGTATAACTGTATATATATTGATTATGTATATATATATATATATGTATATTAAATATATAAGGAAACATAATGTTATTAATTATATAAACATTACTACTTATTAATAATAATGAAACTAATAATAATAATTGTAACATCCCGCGTTTTTCCGTTAAAATTATTTTAACACTGTCTTTTTTTTTAAATAATATCTTTCGTTATTTATATTCGTAGATTCCGTTAACAAACGTTCATAATATTCTCGTTATTTAATTATAACATCACTCGTTTACACGAGCATTTTTAAAATATTCGTTTGGTTAATTCCCGCACCCGCTTTGAAACTCGAGGGACTAAAATTGACACGGGGCGAACTAGTTGACTAGGTCAACTAGTCCACCCCAATCACCACCATTCAATCACCTCCATCTCTCTCTCTTTCTTTCTTTTTTTTCTCTCAAGAACACAAACATAATTCATCATCTAAATTCGGATCGGGAAGCAAACTTCAAAACAAATTACATATTCGTGATCCTCTCATCATCCTCTTCGATTTGGTACCAATTTCATCCATTTTGGGTAACTTTCTAAAAATCACTAAATTTCTCTAAATTCGTTTTATATACTTGAAATTGTGTTAGTTAGTGTCTATGGCTCGTGTGTAACATGAATATATGTTTTGTTTGCTCGATTTGTGGTTTGGAGTAACTAGTTTGAGTTTTTGAAATGGGTTTGCTTAATCCTTGATTTTGGATGGGTTAATGTTGTTAGATTGTTAAAGTGCATGTTTTAATTGTGTTACTAGTATCATTAGCCACATTTTGATGTGTAGGTTGATTAAGAAAACTTCAAAAACCCGATTAATGATTTTGTGATGTTTGACTAGGGTTTGATAGTTCTTGACATGAACTTTTGATGCTTGAATGCCATGAAATGTTAATTGTTAGTGTTTAGTAGTAATGTATGCTTCATTACCTTCGAAACGGCATATCGTATGTGTAAATTGGATTCCCGAATCATAAAATACGTTTTACGAACTTGAAACTTTGAAAATAAACCTTTCTTGATCAATTGACGAGTTTTCGGTTATTGTAAATGATGTTTTTGTTTGATGATATGTGGTTAGTTGTATTGCTCGTCAAAATACCTTTCCGAGGATATAAGATACATGTTTTGGTTGTTTGCGGATCATAAATGGTGAATGTTTGATGTTTGGTTCGTGCATACTTTGAAAAACTGACCAGAAATCTCTGCCCAGATGGTGGCGCGGCGCGCCCCATCCCCGCGCGGCGCGCGGATTGGCCTGGCCAGATTCTGCTTTGTTTGGCGCTTTTCTCGCGAAATGTTTGACTAGCTACCGACCTCCGATTCACATGAAACTTGTTTTAATATACTTGTATATGAATATTTAGCATAGAAAAATAGTTCGGGACCCGACCCGAACGCGTTGACTTTTCGTTGACTTTGACCGAGTTTGACTTTTAGTCAAACTTAACCAAACTTTTATGCAATCGTTCTAACATGCTTTTATACTTGATTCTCGCATGAAAATTGGCAACGTGATTCACATGCTATATTTAATCGAGTCGTAACGAGCCATAGGACTAATTGAACACATTTCACCCGACCTTGTGTCGTAACCGGTTAATTGATACAACTTACTTGTTTAGGTCAAGGCTAAGCAACTTTCATGCATACATTACTTTGTGAAGTACTTTTATACTCGTGCACTCGAGGTGAGATCATAGTCCCACCTTTTCAACAACTTTTTATACTTTTAAATTGTGGGCTGAGAAACATATACTTTGTTACATTTTGTGCTACTTACTTTTATACTTTGAACACAAGTACAAGGAAAACAAACATTCCACAGCGAGTTAGAACAAAAATCCTCAATTCGATTATCATTAGTTACACTTGCAGGGTGTAAGCGAGAACTTATATTGTGTGGCCATACGGGTTTGACAAACCCTCATTACGGACGGTTCGCTACCGTCTACGGATGAAATATATTTTCGAGAAACAGTGTATGTTCTAACACTATTGTGATGGGGTTCTATGGAAGGAAACGTTAAGTCTTGATAATTGGGTGCTCGTGAACAATACTTTTGGAATGCAAACGATTTTGATAATCAACTATGGGAATACTAAATCTTGTGGTTCAAAAAAAACGTTTATTACAAACACCTATGATTTCACCAACGTTTTTCGTTGACAGTTTTCTATATGTTTCTCAGGTTCATACTTGGCTATTTGATACATGCTTCCGCGTACACTCATACTTGCTTGGGGTCAAGCATACATGCATACGCTCTGATTATTTGCTTGGAGTCAAGATACATACATACATACGCTAGTGATAGCACCTTTGGATTTAAACTTTTGTTTACATACTTACGCTATTTATAGCAACTGTGTTTTTAAACTAATTATGTCGCAAGTTATTTCATTTATACTTTATGACTTTTGTAAACTTAGACTTGTTGTCGAACGGTTTTGTAAACTAAACTTGCAAGTCTTGTACCTTTCAAATGAATGCGACATAATTTTGGTCAAACGAGTCTCCTATAGGGACTACGACCACGCAACGGGACCTAAGTTAACGGCGCCGTCAATAACGGTTTTGGTCGGGTCGTTACAAGTGGTATCAGAGCGTTGGTTGTAGGGAACTAGGATGCATTAGTGTGTCTAACAGAGTCGTTAGGACGCATTAGTAAGTTTAGACTACAACCGGATAGTTAATCATTGCATTCTGACATACATTTGCTATAGATAGCACTTACTTGACTACTTGTGCATTATACTTGAATCATTCCTAGGAAAACTTTTTAATGGTACCCAACCTTCATTATACGAACTCGTATCCTGCCACTTTAGTTCGGGAACTCTGACTCCTTGGTTGTTATTCCCCCGTCTCATCTTACTATCCATGAATATTGTAAAGTCACCGTCACTACTCTAGATGAGTATCGTCATCACTGTTTATCGCTACGGTTGCGTACTACTCGTTATCATGACTCGTTACTCTTTTCGTACCTAAATACATTATTGTTTGAATCGAACCGATTTGACGTGAACAATCATTTATACACTTCCCACGGGGAAACGCTTCTTTAGAGTTGTAGAAATTCTTTCGATATAATATGAGTCACGTTTGAGACGTCGTTACATTTTGTTCATTTTAGGTCTTCACGATGACACGAACTTGAATCTATGGAGTGATGTGGGAATGGAGGTATGAGTTAGCGTAATATAACGACACTCGATCAATGTGGTTATATTACGGTAAGACATACCAAAGTTCTAGTGACGCGTGATGGTGGTTAGACTCGATCAACCTAAACACCACCATGTGCCATGTACATGACTTCATCTTTTCAGGTTTGGACATCCGAAAACTCCGAGAATATTTATAACAACCATACCGGGGACACACCTTCAATTATTGTCAAATTATATTTATGCTTCCGAATGAATTACCGATTCCATTCGACTTCAACCGTATGTCACACGGGTATACTAGCTCGTCCTCGCGCAGTCCTGTTGACTAACTACAATTTACTCGTTATGCTCACATCGGGGCGGAAACTTCTCTTGCATCACCCTCGTACTTCTGGTTCAGGAGGTCCTTATTCTAAATTCTCAATGGAGAGCGACTCTTCACGTCATACAAGTATTCGCCGCGAGGGTGGATAGTCCTAACAATCGTTTTCAAAACCCGATAAGAACTTGCCCCGACGAACGTTTTTGGAAACCGATAAATCTTCCGCGACGCGAATTTTCTTGAGAAACTTGTCCTAGCTAACGTTTTCAATTCCTAGCAAACTTGTTCAATTTGCCTTAGGGAAATGTACCCCGTTTCGGATCGAGATCCTCGTTTCACTTCTAGATTTTGGAGTACCTTACAAAAAGCCTCGGGACCGCGTTTAGACATGAGTACCGCGTACCATCCACAACCCGACGGACCGAACAAACATGCGATTTAAACCTTGGAAACCATAATACAAGTTTGTATTACCAACTTCAAATTTACTTGAGAAAAGTATTTTCCTTTAACCGAATCCTCGTACTACAATGATTTTCATTCGAGTTTTAACGTCACTCCTTTTGAAACCACATGTGACCGGAAACGTCATTCTCCTTTGTCGAACCAAGTAAACGATGATCAATTCACCGGGGCCGAGGTTATTCATGAGCAACCGAGAAAATTTATTCATATTCAGGTAAAACCCTACGCGACTCGTAATCACCAAGAGCTACGCCGATGTTAGACGTAAACATTTCAAATTCCACGTGGGAAACCGCGTCACGTTAAGAGTCGCACCTTGGAAAAGTGCAATCCGTTTCGGGAAAACGTAGGAAGCTAAATCCGCGATATTTTGATCCTTTAAATTCTTGGGGTGTTTTGGACCCGTCGCTAGCCGTTTAGACTTTTCCGACTCATTTTGGGTCTCCGTTTATCCTACATTCGATGTATCAACTCAAAGACGTGTTTTGCGAAACAAGAACTTGTCATTCCTTTTCGATAAGCTTACTATCGACGATAAACTTCATTCCTAGGAGGACCGGTTGAAACCATGAATCGTGAAACCAAACTTCAATCCAACGTAAAAATCCCGACCGTAGAAGTTCGTTGAAATGCCCAAGGACGTACCTTCACTTATCCGTATAATTTACAACGCAAGATCTCGAGGAAGAAACAACAACTACTACTTCCAACTAAATTTCGGGACGAAATTTCTTTTAAGGTGTAGGTAATGTAACATCCCGCGTTTTTCCGTTAAAATTATTTTAACACTGTCTTTTTTTTTAAATAATATCTTTCGTTATTTATATTCGTAGATTCCGTTAACAAACGTTCATAATATTCTCGTTATTTAATTATAACATCACTCGTTTACACGAGCGTTTTTAAAATATTCGTTTGGTTAATTCCCGCACCCGCTTTGAAACTCGAGGGACTAAAATTGACACAGGGCGAACTAGTTGACTAGGTCAACTTGTCCACCCCAATCACCACCATTCAATCACCTCCATCTCTCTCTCTTTCTTTCTTTTTTTTCTCTCAAGAACACAAACATAATTCATCATCTAAATTCGGATCGGGAAGCAAACTTCAAAACAAATTACATATTCGTGATCCTCTCATCATCCTCTTCGATTTGGTACCAATTTCATCCATTTTGGGTAACTTTCTAAAAATCACTAAATTTCTCTAAATTCGTTTTATATACTTGAAATTGTGTTAGTTAGTGTCTATGGCTCGTGTGTAACATGAATATATGTTTTGTTTGCTCGATTTGTGGTTTGGAGTAACTAGTTTGAGTTTTTGAAATGGGTTTGCTTAATCCTTGATTTTGGATGGGTTAATGTTGTTAGATTGTTAAAGTGCATGTTTTAATTGTGTTACTAGTATCATTAGCCACATTTTGATGTGTAGGTTGATTAAGAAAACTTCAAAAACCCGATTAATGATTTTGTGATGTTTGACTAGGGTTTGATAGTTCTTGACATGAACTTTTGATGCTTGAATGCCATGAAATGTTAATTGTTAGTGTTTAGTAGTAATGTATGCTTCATTACCTTCGAAACGGCATATCGTATGTGTAAATTGGATTCCCGAATCATAAAATACGTTTTACGAACTTGAAACTTTGAAAATAAACCTTTCTTGATCAATTGACGATTTTTCGGTTATTGTAAATGATGTTTTTGTTTGATGATATGTGGTTAGTTGTATTGCTCGTCAAAATACCTTTTCGAGGATATAAGATACATGTTTTGGTTGTTTGCGGATCATAAATGGTGAATGTTTGATGTTTGGTTCGTGCATACTTTGAAAAACTGACCAGAAATCTCTGCCCAGATGGTGGCGCGGCGCGCCCCATCCCCGCGCGGCGCGCGGATTGGCCTGGCCAGATTCTGCTTTGTTTGGCGCTTTTCACGCGAAATGTTTGACTAGCTACCGACCTCCGATTCACATGAAACTTGTTTTAATATACTTGTATATGAATATTTAGCATAGAAAAATAGTTCGGGACCCGACCCGAACGCGTTGACTTTTCGTTGACTTTGACCGAGTTTGACTTTTAGTCAAACTTAACCAAACTTTTATGCAATCGTTCTAACATGCTTTTATACTTGATTCTCGCATGAAAATTGGCAACGTGATTCACATGCTATATTTAATCGAGTCGTAACGAGCCATAGGACTAATTGAACACATTTCACCCGACCTTGTGTCGTAACCGGTTAATTGATACAACTTACTTGTTTAGGTCAAGGCTAAGCAACTTTCATGCATACGTTACTTTGTGAAGTACTTTTATACTCGTGCACTCGAGGTGAGATCATAGTCCCACCTTTTCAACAACTTTTTATACTTTTAAATTGTGGGCTGAGAAACATATACTTTGTTACATTTTGTGCTACTTACTTTTATACTTTGAACACAAGTACAAGGAAAACAAACATTCCACAGCGAGTTAGAACAAAAATCCTCAATTCGATTATCATTAGTTACACTTGCACGGTGTAAGCGAGAACTTATATTGTGTGGCCATACGGGTTTGACAAACCCTCATTACGGACGGTTCGCTACCGTCTACGGATGAAATATATTTTCGAGAAACAGTGTATGTTCTAACACTATTGTGATGGGGTTCTATGGAAGGAAACGTTAAGTCTTGATAATTGGGTGCTCGCGAACAATACTTTTGGAATGCAAACGATTTTGATAATCAACTATGGGAATACTAAATCTTGTGGTTCAAAAAAAACGTTTATTACAAACACCTATGATTTCACCAACGTTTTTCGTTGACAGTTTTCTATATGTTTCTCAGGTTCATACTTGGCTATTTGATACATGCTTCCGCGTACACTCATACTTGCTTGGGGTCAAGCATACATGCATACACTCTGATTATTTGCTTGGAGTCAAGATACATACATACATACGCTAGTGATAGCACCTTTGGATTTAAACTTTTGTTTACATACTTACGCTATTTATAGCAACTGTGTTTTTAAACTAATTATGTCGCAAGTTATTTCATTTATACTTTATGACTTTTGTAAACTTAGACTTGTTGTCGAACGGTTTTGTAAACTAAACTTGCAAGTCTTGTACCTTTCAAATGAATGCGACATAATTTTGGTCAATCGAGTCTCCTATAGGGACTACGACCACGCAACGGGACCTAAGTTAACGGCGCCGTCAATAACGGTTTTGGTCGGGTCGTTACAATAATAATAATAATTCTAATAATACTACTAATAATGATAGTATTCTTAGTATAAGAAATTACGTATTATCAAGTCCGATGTTAACGTTTTTATTAATTATTAATAATAATGAAAGTATCAATAATAACATTGATAACATATTATTATTATTTATATTTTTTAGACTTATATAAATCTTATATTTTGTTAAATATGTAATACTTATTTTATATACTAACATATTCGAATATTTAACAATATACATACAATCAGTAATTAAGTATTTCAATCATGTATATATGTATACATATCTATATATTTCAACTGCTACATAATTAATTATGTTTTAAATAACAAGTTGAAGTTTTCCTTTATAATGAACTAGATCATATAGTAGTTCATTTAATTCATAATATATAATTATTTATAGATATAGTTATGTATATATACATTTCTATTTATTATTTGTTGGTTCATGAATCATTGGAAATGGTCGAGGTTAAATGAGTTCATGAAACAGTTCCAAAATTTTAAGACTCAACTTTACAGACTTTGCTTATCGTGTCAGAACTATATAAAGAATAAGTTTGAATTTGGTCAGAAATTCCCGGGTCATCACACTCTAGCATCTAAGCTTATGATTGTTATGCATGATTATTTGCTTAACAATTGATATCATGTATAGTAGCTTTTGTATGCTACAATCACTTATGTTTCCACGTTGTGCTATGTGCAATATGTATACCATGCTATGCTATATGGTTATACATGCTTGTTTAAACCTCATACTATGCTATATGGTTATACATGCTTGTTTAAACCTACTTGCTTCTATACATGCTTGAAATTGGTAGAACTAGTAGAGTAATATTGGTACTTTATGATAGTGTTGCATGATATACTAAGTCTTCTGTTCATTACATGTTATATCGTACATTTATGTTATACTATTAATTAACTTTGATATGTGGTGGTTCATACGCACTTTTGATCTTACATGCTCTCTAACGATCACATATATTGGTCAAAGTGCTCGCTCCACTGTCTTAGTTATGTATGAAGCACAATGATTCTTATGCCTACTATATGTTATTATATGTGTGTACTAACCCTTGATTATATGTTTATAAAGCTCATTAAGTTCATATGATTCCTTAATTGGTCTTATGACTATGTATGTTTCAAGGGGGAGCAATACTATATTCCACTGTGTACTAATCCTTTTTCTATGAGTCTTATGTTACACATTTCAAGGGGGAGCTATATCATCTACCGCTATGTAAGATTCAAGGGGGAGCATTACTCTAGGGCGCGCTTAGTTCCAGGGGAAGCTAACCTTTATGCTTCGACAAAAGAGGGAGAAAGTGTATGGTAAGTGATGTTAACACATGTGTTGTATTATACGCTTAAGCACACTTACACAGGTTTGTCATCATCAAAAAAGGGGAGAATGTTGGTTAGTGATCCAATATTAATATTCAAATGTTAACCACTTTGCTTTGATGATGACACCAAGTCTTGTATGCTTAAACAATGTATAGAACAACACAAGTTCACAAGCCTACACTATCTCTAACAAAAGACCAATTCACAATAATAAAATTGGCAAAAATAAAACAAGGCTGATCCACGATCGACCGTAGGCCTGACGTGGATGCCCTGTACAAACATTTTCAAACATTTTTTGAAATTATGATCCACGGCCGACCTCACGGCTGACCGTGGATCGACCGCAGTTCTTCTTGTTACCAAATCCATTCACTTTGATTTAGACCACTTCGAGGCATCTATGATTTACAAAACCTTTCTAAATATACTTAGAATAGTTGCCTTCTTTGTTTTCAAAAGAGTTTTGAACCAAAAGATGTTAATCTTGATTAATCACACCTAATGACACCTTAATGACAATTTAACTCAAAATAAGATTAAACACATAAGTGGTATATCTTTTTATTTTATTACATAGCGACATTTAAACATACTAATAATGGTCATTAAAGTCCCAATTAAAGTGAAAGGACCCGTTCATATACATTATAAACGATTCACAATAGTTGATTATATTGCGAGGTATTTGACCTCTATATGATACATTTTACAAACATTGCATTCGTTTTTAAAAGACAAACTTTCTTTACATCGAAAATTGACAGGCATGCATACCATTTCATAATATCCACTATCCAACTATAAATTGATTTAATAATAATCTTTGATGAACTCAATGACTCGAATGCAACGTTCTTCAAAATATGCTATGAAAGACTCCAAGTAATATCTTTAAAATGAGCAAATGCACAGCGGAAGATTTCTTTAACACCTGAGAATAAACATGCTTTAAAGTGTCAACCAAAAGGTTGGTGAGTTCATTAGTTTATCATAATCATTTATTTCCATCATTTTAATAGACCACAAGAATTTCATTTTCAGTTCTCATAAATATACGTCCCATGCATAGAGACAAAAATAATCATTCATATGGTGAACACCTGGTAACCGACATTAACTAGATACATATAAGAATATCCCCTATCATTCCGGGATCCTCCTTCGGACATGATATAAATTTCGAAGTACTAAAGCATCCGGTACTTTGGATGGGGTTTGTTAGGCCCAATAGATCTATCTTTAGAATTCGCGTCAATTAGGGTGTCTGTTCCCTAATTCTTAGATTACCAGACTTAATAAAAAGGGGCATATTCGATTTCGATAATTCAACCATAGAATGTAGTTTCACGTACTTGTGTCTATTTCGTAAAACATTTATAAAAGTTGCGCATGTATTCCCAGCCCAAAAATATAAAAGGTAAAAAGGCAAATGAAACTCACCATACTGTATTTCGTAGTAAAAATACATATAACGTCATTGAACAAGTGCAAGGTTGGCCTCGGATTCACGAACCTAAATTAATTATATATATTTATATGTTGGTCAATATTTGTCTAACAAATTAGGTCAAGTCATAGTGTACCACAATCCTAATGCTCGAGACTAATATGCAAAAGTCAACAAAAGTAAATTTGACTCAAAATAATTTCTAAAAATCTATACATGATTAATATATAGTTTAAATATCGTCGTTTTATATTTTTAAATATTTTAAAAAGATTTATTAGAGTAAATAATATAATTTATTTATTAATAAATAAAATTTTATATTAAATTTATATAATCAAATATACTTTTATATATATTAAGTAATAAAATTTATAGGGTTCATTTAATATCATAAAGATAATATGATAGGTATTATTAAAGTAAGTTATTACACGTAGTAAAATATGTTTGTATCACATATTTATTTGATAAAATAATATCTATAATGATAGTAAGTAAAAGTTGTATTATTTTGTAATAATAATTATTATTATAAAAATATCAATATTTATAATTACTAAGATGGCATTATGATAAAACGATAATTCTAATTATGATAACTTTAATATTTACGATAATTTTTAATATTATCTTTAAAATAATAATTCTATTTAAAATAATAATAATAATGATATTTTATAGTAACAATGACATTTCTATTAAAATGATAATTTTTGTTAAAATGATAGTTTTAATACTAACGATACTTTTAATAATAATAGTAATGATAAAAATAATAAGAACGATAATTTTATCTAAATTAATATCTTATAATATTTTAATTTCATCATGATACTCTTACTCATTATTTCCTAATCGTTTCGTTTAACAGCTTTTAATCGTCTTTTATATCGTGTTCATAATAATGATAATAATAGTAATCAAAATATTTAGGTGTTACAATTATTTGTTTTAATTGCACTAATATTAATAATGATAGTTACTATAATATTATTAACGATAATACTAATAATTATCTTAATGATAATATAGTAATAATAATAATAACAATAACAATAACCATTTTTAAATAATGATATATATATATATATTAATAATGATAATAATAATAATAATAATAATAATACTAATAATAATAATAATAATAATAATGATAATGATAATGGGATAATAATAATAATAATACTAATTATAACTTTAACGATAATAACGATAGTAATAAAGAAAACAATTTTTAATGATAAATCCCTTTTATTGATAAAGATAATAATAATGATAATAATAAGATAAAACTAGAACGACGATAAAAACGACGATAATAATAATCATTTTTAATAAAAATATCGAAAATTCAATTGATTATAACTTCTAATCCGTTCATCGAAACCATTCGATATCTAAAGGAAAAGTTCTTAATTTTTTGCTAGCTTTCCAAGGACATGCATATCTTATACCTTATCTCAACCGCAAGTGTAACTAATTCAAGATTCAACCTAACCTGTCTAAGGGCAATATCAAAAGTACAAGCATGCATAATCCTAAATACTCGAGCACTAGTCAAGGATACACTATTAGTATGTAAAAGTTAAATTATTAGTACTCACGTATCAATATTGAGATTCAATATTGCAGGAAAGGTACGTAGATGCAACGGAAATGATAAACACTATATTGACCTCACGAGCATACCCATGAACCATACTCAATCACCTCTATAGCTATAACCCATAATTTCCTTAATCCTATCCTACTCGAAAAACAATTTCGAAATCACTCAGACAACACTCCGTCATAATATTTTATGTATACTAATAATATCTTGAAATAATACGGAGTAAATATATATATGTAAATCGATTGAGAGAGTTTAGAGAAAAATATTTTCAAGTTTCTATGAAATAATGAAACCTATTGAATTCTATTTATAATAGATTTTTGAATTATTAAAATGAATTATTAAAGTATGAATTATTAAAGTGAATTATTAAAGTATGAATTATTAAAGTAAATTATTAAAGTATAAATTATTAAAGTATGAATTATTAAAGTGAATTATTAAAGTTAAAGTAAAGTAAAAATAAAGTAAAGGTAAAGTTTAAGTATAGTAAAAGTATAAAACTATGTACGTATTATACGCGTATAAATATATATAATATTAATTTAAATCGTTATATATATTTAATAAAATAAAATATAAATATCGTTATCTTTATCATACTAGTTAAGTAATGAGTTGTCAAAAGTGGTTCTAGATATTTATAAAAGTTATATACGTTTTAATAATAAAGTTCTTTTTAAACTGAAAACGTTTTTGTACGTTTGAAACTAAATAGATCAATCGAGTCTTTATGAGATTCAATCTTCCACTATCCTTTGTCTAGTTCTCAATGATTGACAATTTGTTCTTATTTATAAATTACTTTACCATTTTCCAAATATTGTTAAAATGGAAAGATTTCTCAAATGAGTTGTCAAAAGTGGTTCTAGATATTTATAAAAGTTATATACGTTTTAATAATAAAGTTCTTTTTAAACTGAAAACGTTTTTGTACGTTTGAAACTAAATAGATCAATCGAGTCTTTATGAGATTCAATCTTCCACTATCCTTTGTCTAGTTCTCAATGATTGACAATTTGTTCTTATTTATAAATTACTTTACCATTTTCCGAATATTGTTAAAATGGAAAGATTTCTCAAATCAATGTGGGCCTTTCAACAGAGACTTGTAATCATAATTTAATATATCTGATAATTCAATCAGTTGATCTTATCTTCTAATTCCATTGATAAACATTTTGAAACAGATACAATCATATAAAGTATTTAATATAATATTTCATTTACGTTTCAAGTTATAATATATATACACATATACATATATAATCATATTCGTTTAATGGTTCGTGAATCGTTGGAACTTGGTCGAAGTTGAATGAATGTATTAACATAGTTTAAAATTCTTGAAATTTAACTTAACAAATATTGCTTATTGTGTCGGAAACATATAAAGATTAAAGTTTAAATTTGGTTGGAAATTTCCGGGTTGTCACAGTACCTACCCGTTAAAGAAATTTCGTCCCGAAATTTAAGTGGAAAGGTCGCGAATGATAATAAGTATGTTTTCATGATACATACGGGCTGAAAATTAGAGTTTTATCATCAGCGAATAATTTGGATAAACAATCCATTTATATGAAGAGTACGAATGAAGCTAACATAGAAGAGTGAAATGAGTAAGTGTAGATTCATCTTATCATTTGACGTAGATATGATTGATTCCCAGATTTCAAGGGATTTGAAGAAAATCTTCTTAATAAGATTTGACTCTCCGGTAATCAAGGAAATTAGGATCCGCTTTAAATGCGATCGTCCATTTTAATTATTCTGTCGGAGATTTTCTTATAAATTCACCTCCTTCGTTTCCTTACAACTCACACCTTCTGTTGATGCATTTTATGCAAGTCCCTAGACATCTACCCACGTCCATTGCAGGTACAACAGTTTACAGGCCACCATGATTGCTCATTATTATCCTGTGTTTGTATGTGGTTACAGGAACTGCAGGAACGAGATTTAGATGTTTGACTATGTTAGACTTAGTCAGACGTACGAGTGAAGCCTCACTAGTACGGCTGACAGGCTCATACGCACGGTTGATGCTGAGCTAAGTCACAATTACAACCTAAATGAGAAGACACGAGTGAGTGATCACCCGTACGGCTGATGAAGCCAACTCGTACGTGTGATGAATGAATCGTATGGGTGAGTCAACAGCAGGGGTATATAAAGTCTTATGTTCTTCATTTTAGGTTAAGCCTCTTATTTGTTACACACACTCAGATCTAGTGAGCTCCTCCGATTCTCTCTCAGTCCAAATCACCCATGTGGTGAATAATAGCTCTAGGTGTTGATCTAATCACACTTGATTAGTTGTGGTTTGACTAAATTAATCAAAAAAAACTTAACCTATTCACTAGAGGGTTTGATTCACTTATTCTGCCATTGTGTGAGTTAAATCTGTTGATTTCTAAGTTCCTAGTCATGTTTCATCACCTTCTATTCTTTCCCCCTCAACTCATATTTTAAAGTATTCATCAATATGCTCCATCCAGCTCTGATTCTCGATATACTTCTAACTTTCATATCGGTCATTCTTCTTTTTCATCTACCGCCGGAAGAATCTATTTACTTCTACTATACTCTTGGGTTTATAGTGTTTCTAGTTCTCCCGTGTCTTTATATTGCTATATGCATCGATATATGGTTTATAATTTCTGGTTTGTCGTTGAGCTTTATATGTTCCCTTATATTTCAAAGTCTCTGCTTCTGTCTTCTATAATCATTATCATTCACAGTTAATGCTCTCTTTTATTTGCTGCAATTTATACCCCAATTTCTATTTCGGAGTTTTGTCCTTTCGTTTCTTCTTCTTGCGATTAAGCACCGCTTGTAATGGTCCAGAATTCACAGATATGAATTTCGGAATGAACATTGTTAATGTTCTAGGAAGGAAATTGTGATGGCACGATCTTGACTTGTCAAATTACTAGAATACCTTGGAAAAGGCCGAATCATCAAGAAATATTTTTTTGATATTTTAGAGGTTAAATAGAATACAAGAGTCGTATAACATGGCACATGATGATGTTATGATCTGTGAATCATCACGTTCCATTTAGAAACTCAGCATGACTTACTGTAATATAATCACATTGATCAAGTGTCATTATATTATACTAATTCATGCTTCAGTTCTCAACACTACTTCAAAATATTCCTATTTTAAACTTGAATCTTTCAGAATTTAGAAACTAAAATAGTTTCTTTTATGATGTAATACAGATAGCGCGAAGAGGTAAATGATTTCAAATAAGAAGAATTAAGAAAATATCTTCAGAAATATGGAGGATATTTATAATGAAAGATATGATGATATTTTAGAATTTCTAATATCAGAGGATGATGAAGAATATTGTCCGCAGGGGTTTAGAGTCAGGAGCAAGGTATTCGTTAATGACTTCAGCAGGTACTGAATCATTTGGATCCTTTAAAGTCAAGGTTCAGTCTTTGTAATTTGTCCACAGCCTCCTTCCTACTTTGCTCAATCCGTTTTCCAGTTCCAAAACTTCTCTTTTTCTGCGCTTTGCCAGCACACTTCATCATTATCATCCAGCTTTTACCATTTAAAGTCGTTTATAGTTTTTGCTGCTTCATCAGCATTTTTTCCATTTTCGGAGAACCAATTCGTAGTTCGGAGTGTTTTTCAGAAACTTCACATTCAAATTAAGTCCAGAAGATAGACGTTATATATACACATATAACTGTTGGCGCAGACATGCTGCAAGATTTCAAAATACTGATTGCTAATTCCCAATGATTCGTATGGCAATTCTCATTACAAGATGCGAATGAGTAAATGATGGGGTTTCAATGAATAATTATGATGACTTTTTGGAGAGGCTAAAGTCAAAGGGTAATGAAGTTGTTGGTACATCTGCTAATAATATGGTGGAATGTAAAAGGTTCCCTGGTAACGATGGTGTATATCTCAAGGTTATAATAAGGTTAGTCTGACTGAAAATTCGAAGTTGACTTGCTGGAGCTGTGACAAAACTGGCTACTTTGAATAGGAGTCGCAAAGTTATTTTTGCTAATAAATGCCAAAGAATCTGACGCGGATACGTTGTTTAAACTTTTACTTTGGTTTCAAGAGTTTTTCGGGTACATAACTGTGGGTAACATGTGGTTGGATCATCATCTCGATTGCTCATCATTCGAAGTGTCTTCAGAAATTTTCGAAGGGTTTGAACACAGATTGTAATCGTTAACATACATTTGATGTTCTAACACAGTTTTGAAGTCAAAATATAGCTTGTGAAAGATGTAAGGATCTAAGAGTGATGATTTTGGTCATATCTCAAGTTAAATTTTGAGATTTCAAAATCAGAATATGTAATTAAATTTTGAATGAGTATGGTTGTTTTGATTTCTATAAAAGAATGTATATTGTTGTGAAAGTAGGGAGTATAATGGATGATTTGCTGAATCAGATTCGAAGAATGTAACATATTAATTGTGAATTTATATATCTCTCGGGTATTACCTACCCGTTAAAAAAAAAATTCACAATTAATATTTTGTACAAAAGAATTTTATTACAGTCTTTATGAAAATATATATATGTATATTTTCTTCAGATGTAACATAGATTTAATGAGTTAATGTTAAATTAAACTCATTTAATTTACGGTTGAAACTAGAATTGAATAATCCCTAAAGGCTTTAAAAAGTACATAACTTTTACGCAGTATTTCTTTAATGACATTAAAATTATGAATCAATACTTCGTTATTTGTTGATGTATGGTGTTCGGTTCGTGGAATTCTTGTGAATTTCGCAAAGTACGAATGATGTTATCTGAAAAGTTTCGGGTACATTGATGATGAAAGTGTAAAATCAAATATATACTTGATTTATTATGAATTGGAATTTGTTGAATTGCGACAGAGATTGTAGTTAACGCTGGTTAAGTTGCGGCCGAAGGACGTACATTATTGCATATTTGTAATATGAATTAACCGAGTAGTTAAGATTCACACACAATAGCTTAGCACTGAAAGATTTATTTCAATATATATATATATATATATATATATATATACATATAATTTCTTCAGAGGAAATGAGTTAATTCTTCATAACTCGTTGATACAATATAAACGTTATTGATTCGTAATGATGTCCACAGTGATTCTTGAACTGACGGAGTTTGTGATGTTATCGGTGTTGTTGATTCGGATGTTGACTGTACTGATGATGCTGGTAACACTGATGGTACTATTGATGTTGTTGGTAAAGCAAGTTTAGCTTGTTAATCACACACCATTTTTGTCAGGGTTTCTACTCTTCCTTCCATCATTTTGGTTCGCTTAACTGATTTATGGTTAGGGCTAGATTAGATAATCTCTAAGACTTTAGAGATTACATAATCGCCGCGGAATGTTTCTCCAATGAAGTTATGAATTAATACTTCGTCAGTTATTGTTGTTGGTACTCCTTGGTATCTATGGTGCGTATGACGTTGATGCTCGTGGGACAGATTGTGAAGTTGAGGTTTACGACGCGGTTGTGGTTGGAGGTGGTAATGGTACTGTTGGTGTTGATGATGGTGGTACTGGTTATGCTGCTGATGCTGCTGCTGGTGTTTGTAATCTCTGCACCATATTCTCCAAAGCCACTACCCGAGCGCGAAGCTCGTTGACTTCTTCTATTACACCGGGGTGATTGTCGGTTCGGACGAGCGGATAAATAAAATCTAAAATTTGATGTAATATATAATCGTGACGAGATACTCTGGAAATGAGCGAGAAAATGGTGTTTCGGACAGGTTCGCCGGTAAGTGCTTCAGGTTCTTCATCAAGAGGGCAATGTGGTGGATGGAAGGGATCACCTTCTTCTTGTCTCCAATGATTGAGGAGGCTACGAACCCATCCCCAATTCATCCAGAATAGGTGATGACTGATTGGTTGATCTATTCCGGTCGCACTACTTTCGGAGCTTGAATGGGATTCCATTTCGGAATCTGAGTGACTTGAACTGATGACGAATTCCATTTCGTACGATTGGATAAAGGATTTTTTTTTTCGATATGAAATGCTTTTGGCTAACGGATGGTATTCTAATTACATAGAATATATATATATATATATATATATATATATATATATATATATATATATATATATATATATATATATATATAGATCAAAAGATTTCGTAGATTACGGAGGACTTTGCGGGATATGTCAGGCAAAGCTTAAAGTAACAGATACGATAAGATATGATTTAGCAGATATGCTAAGATATGAATTTTTGTCTATACACTATTCATGCAATCAATACAGCAAGACGTGTCTTAGACTAAAAATGATAAGCAGGTAATTTTCTGAGGATGATAAGTAGTTAATTTTCGACACAAAATGATAAGCAAAACTTTTGACATGCAGATACGGTCGAAGTCCAGACTCACTAATGCATCCTATCGACTTATCAGTTAGACACACTAATGCAGACCTGGTTCGCTAAGACCACCGCTCTGATACCAACTGAAAGGACCCGTTCATATACATTATAAATGATTCACAATAGTTGATTACATTGCGAGGTATTTGACCTCTATATGATACATTTTACAAACATTGCATTCGTTTTTAAAAGACAAACTTTCTTTACATCGAAAATTGACAGGCATGCATACCATTTCATAATATCCACTATCCAACTATAAATTGATTTAATAATAATCTTTGATGAACTCAATGACTCGAATGCAACGTTCTTCAAAATATGCTATGAAAGACTCCAAGTAATATCTTTAAAATGAGCAAATGCACAGCGGAAGATTTCTTTAACACCTGAGAATAAACATGCTTTAAAGTGTCAACCAAAAGGTTGGTGAGTTCATTAGTTTATCATAATCATTTATTTCCATCATTTTAATAGACCACAAGAATTTCATTTTCAGTTCTCATAAATATACGTCCCATGCATAGAGACAAAAATAATCATTCATATGGTGAACACCTGGTAACCGACATTAACTAGATACATATAAGAATATCCCCTATCATTCCGGGATCCTCCTTCGGACATGATATAAATTTCGAAGTACTAAAGCATCCGGTACTTTGGATGGGGTTTGTTAGGCCCAATAGATCTATCTTTAGAATTCGCGTCAATTAGGGTGTCTGTTCCCTAATTCTTAGATTACCAGACTTAATAAAAAGGGGCATATTCGATTTCGATAATTCAACCATAGAATGTAGTTTCACGTACTTGTGTCTATTTCGTAAAACATTTATAAAAGTTGCGCATGTATTCCCAGCCCAAAAATATAAAAGGTAAAAAGGCAAATGAAACTCACCATACTGTATTTCATAGTAAAAATACATATAACGTCATTGAACAAGTGCAAGGTTGGCCTCGGATTCACGAACCTAAATTAATTATATATATTTATATGTTGGTCAATATTTGTCTAACAAATTAGGTCAAGTCATAGTGTACCACAATCCTAATGCTCGAGACTAATATGCAAAAGTCAACAAAAGTAAATTTGACTCAAAATAATTTCTAAAAATCTATACATGATTAATATATAGTTTAAATATCGTCGTTTTATATTTTTAAATATTTTAAAAAGATTTATTAGAGTAAATAATATAATTTATTTGTTAATAAATAAAATTTTATATTAAATTTATATAATCAAATATACTTTTATATATATTAAGTAATAAAATTTATAGGGTTCATTTAATATCATAAAGATAATATGATAGGTATTATTAAAGTAAGTTATTACACGTAGTAAAATATGTTTGTATCACATATTTATTTGATAAAATAATATCTATAATGATAGTAAGTAAAAGTTGTATTATTTTGTAATAATAATTATTATTATAAAAATATCAATATTTATAATTACTAAGATGACATTATGATAAAACGATAATTCTAATTATGATAACTTTAATATTTACGATAATTTTTAATATTATCTTTAAAATAATAATTCTATTTAAAATAATAATAATAATGATATTTTATAGTAACAATGACATTTCTATTAAAATGATAATTTTTGTTAAAATGATAGTTTTAATACTAACGATACTTTTAATAATAATAGTAATGATAAAAATAATAAGAACGATAATTTTATCTAAATTAATATCTTATAATATTTTAATTTCATCATGATACTCTTACTCATTATTTCCTAATCGTTTCGTTTAACAGCTTTTAATCGTCTTTTATATCGTGTTCATAATAATGATAATAATAGTAATCAAAATATTTAGGTGTTACAATTATTTGTTTTAATTGCACTAATATTAATAATGATAGTTACTATAATATTATTAACGATAATACTAATAATTATCTTAATGATAATATAGTAATAATAATAATAACAATAACAATAACCATTTTTAAATAATGATATATATATATATATATATATATATATATATTAATAATGATAATAATAATAATAATAATAATAATAATAATAATACTAATAATAATAATAATAATAATAATGATAATGATAATGGGATAATAATAATAATAATACTAATTATAACTTTAACGATAATAACGATAGTAATAAAGAAAACAATTTTTAATGATAAATCCCTTTTATTGATAAAGATAATAATAATGATAATAATAAGATAAAACTAGAACGACGATAAAAACGACGATAATAATAATCATTTTTAATAAAAATATCGAAAATTCAATTGATTATAACTTCTAATCCGTTCATCGAAACCATTCGATATCTAAAGGAAAAGTTCTTAATTTTTCGCTAGCTTTCCAAGGACATGCATATCTTATACCTTATCTCAACCGCAAGTGTAACTAATTCAAAATTCAACCTAACCTGTCTAAGGGCAATATCAAAAGTACAAGCATGCATAATCCTAAATACTCGAGCACTAGTCAAGGATACACTATTAGTATGTAAAAGTTAAATTATGAGTACTCACGTATCAATATTGAGATTCAATATTGCAGGAAAGGTACGTAGACGCAACGGAAATGATAAACACTATATTGACCTCACGAGCATACCCATGAACCATACTCAATCACCTCTATAGCTATAACCCATAATTTCCTTAATCCTATCCTACTCGAAAAACAATTTCGAAATCACTCAGACAACACTCCGTCGTAATATTTTATGTATACTAATAATATCTTGAAATAATACGGAGTAAATATATATATGTAAATCGATTGAGAGAGTTTAGAGAAAAATATTTTCAAGTTTCTATGAAATAATGAAACCTATTGAATTCTATTTATAATAGATTTTTGAATTATTAAAATGAATTATTAAAGTATGAATTATTAAAGTGAATTATTAAAGTATGAATTATTAAAGTAAATTATTAAAGTATAAATTATTAAAGTATGAATTATTAAAGTGAATTATTAAAGTTAAAGTAAAGTAAAAATAAAGTAAAGGTAAAGTTTAAGTATAGTAAAAGTATAAAACTATGTACGTATTATACGCGTATAAATATATATAATATTAATTTAAATCGTTATATATATTTAATAAAATAAAATATAAATATCGTTATCTTTATCATACTAGTTAAGTAATGAGTTGTCAAAAGTGGTTCTAGATATTTATAAAAGTTATATACGTTTTAATAATAAAGTTCTTTTTAAACTGAAAACGTTTTTGTACGTTTGAAACTAAATAGATCAATCGAGTCTTTATGAGATTCAATCTTCCACTATCCTTTGTCTAGTTCTCAATGATTGACAATTTGTTCTTATTTATAAATTACTTTACCATTTTCCGAATATTGTTAAAATGGAAAGATTTCTCAAATGAGTTGTCAAAAGTGGTTCTAGATATTTATAAAAGTTATATACGTTTTAATAATAAAGTTCTTTTTAAACTAAAAACGTTTTTGTACGTTTGAAACTAAATAGATCAATCGAGTCTTTATGAGATTCAATCTTCCACTATCCTTTGTCTAGTTCTCAATGATTGACAATTTGTTCTTATTTATAAATTACTTTACCATTTTCCGAATATTGTTAAAATGGAAAGATTTCTCAAATCAACGTGGGCCTTTCAACAGAGACTTGTAATCATAATTTAATATATCTGATAATTCAATCAGTTGATCTTATCTTCTAATTCCATTGATAAACATTTTGAAACAGATACAATCATATAAAGTATTTAATATAATATTTCATTTACGTTTCAAGTTATAATATATATACACATATACATATATAATCATATTCATTTAATGGTTCGTGAATCGTTGGATCTTGGTCGAAGTTGAATGAATGTATGAACATAGTTTAAAATTCTTGAAATTTAACTTAACAAATATTGCTTATTGTGTCGGAAACATATAAAGATTAAAGTTTAAATTTGGTTGGAAATTTTCGGGTTGTCACATAAAGAGGTGCTCTCCCATTACTTTTAAGTACCATTTGTGTGTATATAAGTGTAATTAATCCAAGCTAGTCAAGGTTGTAACAAGAATCAATTAAGTTTCAACTAGATTCAAACTAGTTCAATTAAGGTGCAACAAGGTTCTAAAGAGCTAGTGTGACGACCCGGAAATTTTTGACCAAATTTAAACTTAATCTTTATAAGATTCCAAAACGATAAGCAAAGTCTGTAATATTAATTCTCAAAATTTTTGAACTAATATTATATATTCAGTTAACCTTTGACTGTTGACCGACGATTCACGAACATCTATTTGTAAATAGATATATATATAAATATATATATATATATATATATATATATATATATATATATATATATATATATATATATATATATATATATATATATATATATATATATATATATATATTGATAATGCTAAAAACGAACATATATTTCATAGCATTATTCCTCAAGAAAGACAAGCTTTTAGTTGCAATTGTTCTATTTACAAGTGATATTCGTTTAAATAATAAAAGGTGAAGACAAAAGACAGATTCGACGATTTGAAGACGCAAACGACCAAAAAGCTCAAAAGAACAAAAGACAATCAAAAAGGTTCCAATTATTGATAAGAAACGTCTCGAAATCACAAGAGTACAAGATTCAAAACGCAAAGTACAAGATATTAAATTGTACGCAAGGACGTTCGAAAAACCGGAACCGGGACCAGAGTCAACTCTTAACGCTCGACGCAACGGACTAAAAATTACAAGTTAACTATGTATATAAATATAATATAATATATAATTAATTATATTAATTATATATATATTATATATATATATTATTAAAACCGTCGGCAGCCAGAAACTCCAAGGGTGTGAAATGAAAATACCTCTCCGCGACTCGCGGAGTTTTAAGGCCATTTTGCCGCGAGTCGCGGAGCCCCAAATTTCACTTCTGGCTATAAAGCCAACCGAATTCTGATCGAATTTAACATCTTTTTTTTCATCTCTCTCTCAATATATACGAGTAATATATATTTATATTTATAATTTATATTTTAATTTTAATTATAATTCTAATAATAAGGGTATGTTAGCAAATGTTGTAAGGGTGTAAGTCGAAATTCTGTCCGTGTAACGCTACGCTATTTTTAATCATTGTAAGTTATGTTCAACCTTTTTATATTAATGTCTCGTAGCTAAGTTATTATTATGCTTATTTAAAACGAAGTAATCGTGATGTTGGGCTAATTACTAAAATTGGGTAATTGGGCTTTGTACCATAATTGGGGTTTGAACAAAAGAACGACACTTGTGGAAACTAGACTATGGGCTATTAATGGGCTTTATATTTGTTTAACTAAATGAAAGTTTGTTAATGTTAATATAAAGATTTACAATTGGGCGTCCCTATAAATTACCATATACACTCGATCGGACACGATGGGCGGGGTATTTATATGTACGAATAATCGTTCATTTAACCGGACACGGGAATGGATTAATAGCCACTAGAATAATTAAAACAGGGGTGAAATTACATTCAAGGGTAATTGGTGTAATTGTTAACAAAGTAGTAAAACCTTGGTTTACACGCAGTCGATAACCTGGTGTATTCATTAAACAAAGTATTAAAACCTTGTTACAATTCGAATCCCCAATTAGTTGGAATATTTATCTTCGGGTATAATAATAATTTGACAAGGACACTTGCAATTTATATTTATGACTGATGGACTGTTATGGACAAAAACCAGACGGACATATTGAATAATCCAGGACAAAGGACAATTAACCCATGGGCATAAAACTAAAATCAACACGTCAAACATCATGATTACGGAAGTTTAAATAAGCATAATTCTTTTATTTCATATTTAATTTTCTTTATTTTATATTTAATTGCACTTCTAATTATCGCACTTTTATTTATTGTTATTTCATTTTATCGCACTTTTAATTATCGTACTTTTTAATTATCGCAATTTAATTTTATCGCATTTTTATTCGCAATTTTATTATCGTTATTTACTTTACGCTTTAATTTAAAGTCTTGTATTTATTTTATATTTTACATTAGGTTTTAACTGCGACTAAAGTTTTAAAATCGACAAACCGGTCATTAAACGGTAAAAACCCCCCCTTTATAATAATAATATTACCTATATATATATTTGTATTTTTATAAAAGTTAACTAATATAGCGTTGAGCTTTGTTTAAAGATTTCCCTGTGGAACGAACCGGACTTACTAAAAACTACACTACTCTACGATTAGGTACACTGCCTATAAGTGTTGTAGCAAGGTTTAAGTATATCCATTCTATAAATAAATAAATATCTTGTGTAAAATTGTATCGTATTTAATAGTTTTTCCTAGTAAAATTATAAACTATTTTATATACACCTCGTTCGACATCAAGTATTTTTGGCGCCGCTGCCGGGGACAACTCTTAAAAGCCGGAAGCGCAACGCTAATATAATAAAAAAAAAAACCAAAAAAAAAAAAAAAGATTTTTATCTACTTTTATTAAAAGTCGTTTTTGTAAAAAAATTACGTTTTAATTATTCAAAAATATAAAAAGAAAAACAAAAATATAAGTATTTTTAGGATTTTGTTAAATATTTAAGTTTTATAAGTTTCTTTATCTTTATTTTAATTTATAAAAATATAAATTTTATTAAAAATCGTTTATTTAAACTAAAAACAGAAAAAAAGAAAATAAAAAAAAAAAATAAAGAAAAACGCGTAAAAAAGTGAAACCTGTCAACTGTTTTTCTGAACCCCGCGACTCGCGGGGTTTTCCTCTTTAATTGCCGCGACTCGCGGAGGGTTTCTGACACACGGACAAAACCCTAAAGTTGCATTAATTACGGAGTTTTAATTTATTATTATTATTATTTAACTTAATTATTATTATTATTATTATTAATTTTAGTTTTATTTTTACTTTTTACTTTATATATGTATTTTGTTTAATTAGTTTTATTAAAATTGTAAAATTAGTAGTTTTTATTAAATAAATAATATAAAAATAATATTTTTTATAAAAATTGTACTTTTTACAACTTTTTGTATATTTTTATATTTTGTACCTTTTTAATCGTTGTAGCGTAATATTTGTATTTTTTAGCTCATATTTAATTTTAAACTTAGTTTTTACTATAGTTATTTTTACTCCTAGATTTTTAGGCTTTGCCGTAGAATTCCTTAAGTGCTTTTTCTTTAGATTAAGATTTAGGTGCTTTAGAATTTTGCGACGTCTTTTTAAGTTTTAGTTTCTTTTTAAGTTATTTCCATTTGGGATTTAGTTTTTCCCTGTAAGCTTTAATATTTTTAGACCTTTTACTATGTATCAATTATCATTCCAATTAGTAATTTCAATTTGCGATTATAATTTTAAGTTAGTTGTAGTAATAAGGTTAAATTAGTTAAGTATTTTTAAGTTTTGATAAGTTTCTTTTATTTTTCCGTCACCTTTTATTTTTCAACCATTTTTCCTTTTTCGACCCTTTTTCGACGAACTCTTTGTCTTTCTTATTTCTCGCTATTCTAGTTTTAGGACTTAGAATTTTTTTTCTACTTCTTATCTAAATTTCTTAAAATTACGAAAATTTATTTTAAGTGGTTAAATTGATAGACATCAAAATTTTCTGGTTCGTAGTAATAGTTGGATTTGTACGTGGACCGGGTTATTGGAGCCAAACAGTCCTCAATTATATTGAGACCAAACGAATCCTGCCCCTCTGCTGCATCTTTTGGCTATTCGAAACGTGGGCAAAATCAGAAAAGTCTATTAATTGGATAACTTATTATAATTTTTCTTTCCTTTTAAAAACTAATAGGATATTCTGTGAATGCACCGAGCAAGACGTTCATCACCTTTTGTACGTTCACCACCTGTAACTCGATCAAGACATCGTTTAACAAATATAACCGCCGTTGATTTTTCTTTAGAATCGTCATCCAGTCGACCAAGTACTTCAGTTCAAATTTCCGATAATCCATTTTTTGAAACCAACCTCACAATTGAGAATCCAGAAAATATTCAGGAACGGTTCATAGATCCTGAACCATTAAACTTTCCTCCGGAACCACCAATCATTCAAACAGAGATTGTTGAGGAACGAACTATTAAATCAGAACCATCTAGTGATACCGAGTCAACAAATTCAATTATGGAGAATCTGGAACCTTTAAGTATGGAAGACCGAATGAGAGCTAAACGCACTGGCCAAGGTCACGCAATTACTCATCCAGACATTAATGCGCCAGATTATGAAATCAAAGGACAAATTCTACACATGGTGACTAATCAATGCCAATTTAGTGGTGCGCCGAAGGAAGATCCAAATGAACATCTACGTACCTTTAATAGGATCTGCACACTATTTAAAATACGAGAAGTGGAGGATGAACAGATATATCTCATGTTATTTCCCTGGACTTTAAAGGGAGAAGCCAAAGATTGGTTGGAATCATTACCTGAAGGGGCGATTGATACATGGGATGTTTTAATTGACAAATTTCTTAAACAATTCTTTCCTGCATCTAAAGCCGTAAGACTTCAAGCAGAAATTGTTACGTTCACACAGAAACCAAATGAAACTCTATATGAGGCGTGGACAAGATATGGAAAGTTATTAAGAGGATGTCCGCAACATGGTTTAGACACCTGTCAAATAGTACAAATATTTTACCAAGGATGCGACATCACTACAAGAAAAGACATAGATATAGCAGCTGGTGGTTCTATTATGAAGAAAACCGAAACTGATGCTTACAAAATTATAGATAATACTGCTTCCCACTCGCATGAGTGGCACCAAGAAAAAGATATCATTAGATCATCTAAAGCAGCTAGAGCCGATTCTAGCCATGACTTAGATTCCATTTCCGCAAAGATAGATGCTTTCGAGAGACGAATGGAAAAGATGACTAAAGATATTCATGCTATACGAATTAGTTGTGAGCAGTGTGGAGGACCACATTTGACAAAAGATTGTCTCAGTATTGAATTAACAATGGAACAAAGAGAGAATATTTCATACATAAACCAAAGGCCTGGAAATAATTATCAGAATAATTATCAACCGCCAAGACCGATTTACAATCAAAACCAGAATTATAACCGAAATATTCCATACAACAACCAACAAGGTCCTAGCAATCAACAAGTATCCAATAATACTTACAATCAGCAAAGACCGAATTTTCAAAACAAACCACCACAACAAACCGATGATAAAAAGCCGAATTTAGAAGATATGATGACGAAGCTAGTTGAAACTCAAACGCAGTTTTTCACATCTCAAAAACAAACAAATGAACAAAATGCTCAAGCATTTAGAAATCAACAAGCTTCTATTCAAAATCTGGAACAAGAAGTGAGCAACCTAGCAAGGTTAATAGGTGAAAGAAAACCGGGAAGTCTACCAAGTGATACAAACGCTAACCCCCGGAATGAAACAGCTAAAGCTATTACCACAAGAAGTGGTACAACACTTAAAACACCTGAAATACCTGTAACTTCTGATGAAACTATTCCTACTCCACAAGAACCACAACCTGATCAAGATAAGGAAAAAGAACCGGTAGTTGAAAAGGTTAATAAAGATAACACAGTTAAGGCTAAACCTTATGTTAAACCATACCAACCACCACTTCCTTATCCGAGTAAAATGAAGAAAGAAAAACTTGAAGCCGAGCAATCCAAATTCTTGGATATGTTTAAACAGATAAATGTAAATCTTCCTTTCATTGATGTGATTTCAGGAATGCCAAGGTATGCTAAATTCTTGAAAGATCTAATCACGAATAGAAAGAAAATGGAAGAACTCTCGGCTGTTACTATGAATGCTAATTGTTCAGCAGTGCTGTTGAATAAGATACCAGAAAAACTATCTGATCCAGGAAGTTTCACAATTCCATGTTTTCTGGGTAGCCTTAGTTCAATAGAAGCATTGGCAGACTTAGGTGCTAGTATAAATCTAATGCCATATTCACTATACGCTAAACTAGACCTTGGAGAATTGAAACCAACCAGAATAAGCATACAACTAGCCGATAGATCAATAAAATATCCTAGAGGGATAATGGAGAACATGCTAGTTAAAGTTGGTACTTTAGTATTTCCAGTAGATTTTGTTGTTTTGGACATGGAAGAAGATTCTCAAGTTCCTCTCATATTAGGAAGACCATTCTTAAACACGGCTAAAGCAATGATAGACGTGTTCGGTAAGAAACTGACCCTAAGTATAGAGGATGAGAGTGTTACCTTTTCAGTTGATAGAGCAATGCAACAACCAATATCTGCAGATGATACATGTTATTATATTCAAACTATAGATGCACATGCAGAATTATTAAAAGAATTTCCAGAATTACAAGGAACAGGAGAATGTTCTTTAGGAGAAGGAAATGAACCAATTGATGAAGCTGAAATGTTAGCTACACTTATAGCTAATGGATATGAACCAACAACAGAAGAAATTCAAATGCTAAAAGAAGAAGACAGATATCGATATAAATCATCGATAGAAGAACCTCCGAAATTAGAGTTAAAGCCACTTCCAAACCATTTGGAATACGCTTATTTACATGGTGAATCTGAATTACCTGTAATAATATCGTCTTCTCTTACTGAAAATGAGAAATCACAACTCATTTCTGTGTTGAAAGCTCATAAACCAGCCATTGCATGGAAGATTCATGATATTAAAGGAATAAGTCCTTCGTATTGCACACATAAAATCCTTATGGAAGAAGGTCATAAAACGTATGTGCAACGCCAACGAAGACTAAATCCTAACATGCAAGACGTAGTTAAGAAAGAGATTATTAAACTGCTAGATGCAGGTTTAATTTATCCAATTTCTGATAGTCCATGGGTAAGCCCAGTTCAATGCGTGCCTAAGAAGGGTGGCATGACTGTCATTACAAATGAGAAAAATGAGCTTATTCCTACTAGGACTGTAACAGGATGGCGTGTATGTATTGATTATAGAAAATTAAATGACGCCACCAGAAAAGATCACTTTCCCTTACCTTTCATAGATCAAATGTTGGAAAGATTAGCCGGAAATAGTTACTATTGTTTTCTAGATGGATTTTCCGGATATTTTCAAATTCCAATAGCACCCGAAGATCAAGAGAAAACCACATTCACGTGCCCTTATGGTACTTTTGCTTACAAAAGAATGCCATTTGGACTTTGTAACGCCCCTGCAACCTTTCAAAGGTGTATGATGGCGATTTTTCACGACATGATAGAAGAATGCATGGAAGTATTCATGGATGACTTTTCAGTCTTCGGTGATACATTTAAATCATGTCTAGTTAATCTGGAACGAATGCTAATTAGATGCGAAAAATCAAATCTAGTACTTAATTGGGAGAAATGCCATTTCATGGTTAAAGAAGGCATCGTTCTTGGACATAAAATTTCAAAAGAAGGAATTGAAGTGGATAGAGCTAAAGTAGATGTAATTGCTAAACTTCCACATCCCACCAATGTTAGAGGAGTTAGGAGTTTTCTAGGGCATGCCGGTTTTTACCGACGTTTCATAAAAGATTTTTCTAAAATTGCCACTCCTATGAATAAACTCCTAGAAAAGGATGCTCCATTCATCTTTTCAGATGAGTGTATCAAATCTTTTAATATTCTTAAAGAAAAACTCACTAATGCACCGATCATGATAACACCAAATTGGAATCTACCATTTGAACTAATGTGCGATGCAAGTGATTTTGCAATGGGAGCCGTTTTAGGACAAAGGATTGAAAAACGATTTCAACCTATATATTATGCTAGTAAGACATTACAAGGAGCACAAACGAACTATACAACTACTGAAAAAGAACTCCTTGCTATTGTCTTTGCTTTTGACAAATTTCGATCATATCTCGTTCTAGCAAAAACGGTGGTCTATACCGACCATTCTGCTCTTAGATACCTATTTTCAAAACAAGATGCTAAACCAAGATTAATCCGTTGGATCTTACTCTTACAAGAGTTTGATATTGAAATCCGAGATAAAAAAGGAGCAGAAAATCTCGCCGCTGATCATCTTTCTCGTCTTGAAAATCCCGAATTAGAAGTTCTGAATGAATCGGCCATACAAGACAACTTTCCTGATGAATATCTATTGAAGATAGATTATAAAGAAATCCCATGGTTTGCAGACTATGCAAACTACTTAGTTTGTGGATTCCTTGAAAAAGGATTATCGTACCAAAGACGAAAGAAATTCTTCAGTGATATAAAACACTATTTCTGGGAAGATCCACATTTGTTTAAAAGTTGTCCCGATGGAATAATACGCCGATGTGTATTTGGAGATGAAGCTAGTAAAATTTTAAACCATTGTCACACAGGACCAACAGGAGGGCATTATGGGCCTCAACTAACAGCAAGAAAAGTTTATGAAGCTGGATTCTATTGGCCTACAATTTACAAAGACGCACACCTTCTTTGCAAATCCTGTGATGCATGTCAAAGGGCCGGAAAAATAAGTCAACGTGATGAAATGCCACAAAGTGTCATCCAAGTATGTGAAGTATTTGACATTTGGGGTATTGACTTTATGGGTCCATTTCCAAAATCTCATAATAATCTATATATACTCGTAGCCATTGATTATGTATCTAAATGGGCGGAAGCACAAGCTCTCCCAACTAACGATGCACGAGTTGTAGTCAACTTTTTAAAACGTCTTTTTGCAAGGTTTGGAACACCGAAAGCTTTAATAAGTGATCGGGGTACTCATTTCTGTAATAATCAACTTGAGAAAGTTCTTAAAAGATATGGAGTAACTCATAAAATCTCCACCGCATATCATCCACAAACAAGTGGACAAGTTGAAAATACAAACCGAGCTTTAAAACGTATTCTTGAGAAAACCGTAGGATCAAATCCAAAGGAATGGTCCATTAAATTGGAGGATGCACTCTGGGCTTTTAGAACAGCCTACAAAACTCCAATTGGAACCACACCTTTTAGACTTGTTTATGGAAAAGCATGTCATCTTCCAGTAGAAATTGAACACAAAGCATTTTGGGCTTTGAAGACATGTAATCTTGATTTACATGAAGCCGGACGTCTACGATTAAGTCAACTAAACGAATTAGAAGAATTAAGACATGAAGCATACGAGAATTCGTTAATCTATAAAGAAAGAACGAAGAAATGGCATGATAAAAGAATCAGAAGTTCAAAAGAATTTAAAGAAGGAGACAGAGTTCTTCTTTTCAATTCACGATTCAAGCTATTTCCTGGAAAATTGAAATCAAGATGGTCTGGACCATTCATAGTCAAAAGAGTTTTCCCATACGGAACGATAGAATTAATAAATTCAAATGGGATTGAATTTAAAGTTAATGGTCACAGAGTTAAACATTACATACAGGGTCCGATGGAAGTCGACAACGAAGTTAATCACAATTTCAATACCACAGCTAACTAAGTATGGGGAGAATCAAGTCTTTAAAGGATAATATATATTTCTGTTAGAGTTAGATTGTCTGTTTTCGTGTAATTCTCGAAAATGGAACACGTATGGTCTTTCCCTAGCAGACCCTAAAGAACTAGTCTTCTCCCCCCATTCTGAATTTTTATTTTTTTTAGGTTTTTACAAAATGAAGACTGCCTGTGAACTAAACCATGGTCTAATGCTACACGCTTTGATCACTAAACGTAATAATGACATACTACCGAGTGAATTAGTATCAGTAATCAGAGAAAGAATGGACGGAGTTAGAAAAGGATCCAGATGCGAAGATAATAAGTTACAATTTGGTAAAGGAAAATCAAAATCCGCAGCGAAAAGAAGAGCACGACACCTAGAAAAATGTCACAAATGCGGAAAATGGTCACATGGAGGTAAATGTTCAAATAATCAAACCTATTCAAATACCGAATTTGTTACTTTATGCAGAGACGGACCGTTCATATGTTTAGAAGAAAAGACAATGAATGCTCGAGGTTACGCCTATGCAGCCATGGAAAACCAATTAAACCGACTATCTTATGAATATAATAGATCATATAACTAAGAAATCTATTTCACAGGTATGTCTGTATAGTTTTTATTTTTATTTTTATTTTTAACCTTTTGATAATAAACGCTAATTTGTTCGCTAAAAAGTATTAAATTGGTATTAAATAAAATTAGGTTTGGCGACCGAAATTATTGATATCGTTCAAAAATTTATTACATCACTGCGAAATTTAACGTTTATTCTTAAGGTATAAATATCTTTAATCAATCAATCCAAAATATTTCAAAAATTCGTCATGAGTTAAATTAGGTCTTGGAACCGAAATTACTTTACCGAAAAGAGGGGCGCATATTTTTGATAATATTTGATTGATTAAAGTGGAATAAAAAGACAAAAAGATTTTTAATTTATTTTTACCATGTTTTTAAAATTAATATTTAAATCTTAAATTAATATTGTAAACTTTGTAAAAACAATATATTTAAAATTGTAAATATTTGAAAAATTAATATAAGTTTGGTATGAATTTATGAATTTTTAAATTAAGTTTGGTGTGAATTTTTAAGTTTTAAAATATGAAATTTTAATTTTATGCATTTCAAATTTTAAGTTTGGTGTGAATTTTGAATTTTTAATATTAATTTTGAATTTTATATTTAAGTTGTGTGAATTTAAAAACAAAAAATTTACTTTATCTCATTAAGTTAAGAATATGATTTTTAAAATTCGTCGTAAGTTGAAGACTAGGTCTCTGAACCGAAATTGCTTTACCCGAGGAAGGGACGAGAACTTTTATTATCATTATTTTTAATCTTATTAAATTAAAGTATGCCAAAAACATTAAAAAAACCCAAAAATCTTAGCTTTTAAAACAATCGCTACAAAAAGACAAATTTTAAAATTTTGTCGAGGGACGGACTAGGACATCGGTCCGAAACGACCTTGTCCTAAATAACAAGGGAAACAAAATTTTAAAATTAATTTCTTAATTGTTTTATAAGTTAAGGATTAAAAAAAAAAAAAAAAAAAAAAAAAAAAAAAAAAAAGGGTAACTCCGCGACTCGCGGAGTTTTCAGTGAAAACCTCCGCGACTCGCGGAGGGACAAAATTACAGAAAAAAATATAAGGAGCTGCTCGATCAGTTTACTCCCACCACCAAAAACACAGAAATTTTCTGCGAAAAGAACCCCCGAAAAACCCACGAAAATCATCCCAAAAACTCGATTTTTCACCGTTAATCTTCAAATTTTTCACTACAATCATGTTAAGGAGGATCTTATCTAAGAATTACTCAAGAAAACAAGTACAATTACACCCCAAATCACCTTTAAATCCGAAATTTAGTGTGTTCTTGAGCATATTTTCATAATTTGAATTTTGTTAATTTTTAGTGTAATTAGTGATAAATTGTTAGTATATTATGCATGTATAACCTAGATTGATGCTTGTTAACATGATTTGAAGCCAAAAACTTCAAAATTTTTAGAATCTAGGGTTTGTGTTCTTGAGCAAATTTGGGGCTTTTTGATATAAACAGGTTATGGCCGATTTTTGTCATGAATTGTTGCTAAATTGAGTAGTGTAACATGTCTAGGTAGTTAAATGATTAAAACTTTGAGCCTAAACATGATTTTGAGAATTAAAGTGGACTTTTTCAAGTCCAAAATTCATGAACTTGATTTTTGAAAGATAATGCCATTTGAGACTTGTTTATTTGCTAGTAATGATTATTTTGACATGTTATTTGAATTGAATGCTTATGAACTTGGCGAAAATTTTCATATATGATTATTTGAAAAAGTGTAGATTTGATAAAAATGTGAAAATAAGCTTAAGTTTGATATAAATTAATAATGTCATTGTAATTATTTTGATTGATGATTTTGCTGACACTAATGCATATTTGGATGCACAAAATTTGTGTTTGATGTGTTTTGCAGAATGAAAGGGGTGAATCTTCATCCCAAGCCCGCCATGCTCCTGCTGAGAACTTGGAACAACAGGAGGTAGATAACTACTACAAGCAGGATGTACCTCATCCAGTCATGAACTTTTCAGATATGCACTTGGAACAGTTGCACCCGAACCTGCGATTTGACAGACTTTGGATAGATTATCCAAAATATCAACGGGGTTTGCATACTCTTCATTCCAAGGTTGTTGAGGTGCCGAGGGTCATAGAATGGGGACCCTTGGAAGCTGTAGAATTGGCCGGGCCAATTAGGGAATTACTGGTACAGAGGTATGGTAATTCTTCTTTTAATGACTGGATATGTTTATTCACCATACGCAGACCTGTATATAAAGTATGGTGTGAAGAGTTGTTATGTAGTATAGAGTTGAATGATCGGGTAGCCAGTTTAACCGATCGTTCTTTTATTAGATTTTTGTTAGGCGGTTCGATGCGCCACATGTCTTTACTGGACATGGCTCAGGCTTTACGTATATATACGCCTGAGGAATTAGCGTCTGCCGATTGTAGAGGATTGATACTAAACGGTAGGAAAATAGATGAAAATTTTGATACACACGGTGTGTGGAGTCAAATGACAAGCCATCACCGTTTTAAAGGGGGAAACTACTCTTATTTGGATATAGATAGAGCCGAATTAAGAGTAATACATAGGTTTTTAGCTAACTCGATTACACAAAGGGGTAAAAACAAAGAAAAGGTAAATGAACAAGATTTGTTTTACCATATGTGTATTCGAGACCCACACAGCGCTGTAAGTATACCATATTGTGTGGGTTATTATTTATCAGCTATGGTTCGAGGGATGCGTCCACATAGCATAATAGGGGGTGGTATTTTTATTACTTTGATTGGTGAATATCTCGGTGTGGATATAAGTCGGGGGGGATTATTAGTAGAAGAGCCGGAACCCCGCGACACTATAGGTTTAAATGTGTACCATGGTGCGAAAGTTTTGAAGCGGCGAAACAACGCCGCAGTACGATACAATGGTAGACATCCACAGGTAGAGAGAAACCAGGAACAAGGTAATGTAGGAGGGGGGCAAGAAATGCATAGGTTTATAGCTTCTCAGGAATACGAAAATGCTAGACAGAGAGCATTTGAAGATTGGCAAGTTCATCAGAACCAGATCATAGCGCATTGCCAACATATAGGTAGAAACTATATTCCTACACCGAAGCCCGTCTTCCCTCCTTGGTCGATAGAGATGCAGCCACCATATCCTACGTATGACCCTGCCGAAGCATTCTATAGCACTTATGGTTATGCGTGGAACCCCTATTGGTACCAATATCATCCTTAGTTTACTTATTTTGTTTTATTATTTTGTAATTTGTAATTATTGATATATTTAATATTTTTGTTAATATTGTAATCATCTAACTTTTATTCTTAGATTTTAATAATTTTTGAATGTGGGGTAATATACCAAACTTCAAAAATATGTATATATGTTTGCAGTTTATCTTATGTAAACAACAGGGTAAAACAACGCATTTTCAAAGACTGGCATTAAGTTCAGCAAAAGCAAGTAATTTTGACGACAATGATGCAAAATATATGTGAAATAACAACAAGACGGAATGAACAAATGACGTGCACCATTTATCATTCAGCAAACAAACGCCAATATATTTGGAAACTTTGGTAAAAATTTAATCATTTTCACACAAATCACCCTCAATAATTTAAATTGTTACTGATTTCTTGCAAATGAGGGCATTGCAAGATCTTAAGTGTGGGAAGGGATTAAATTCTTTCGGATTTTAAAATTTTTTATATTAAACACTTGGTTACCATTAAAAATACTAGTAAAGCAGTAGTTGTATTAGAATCTAGTGCTCTCTGATAAAAAAGAACAGCACTAGTCTTATATACTGACTACCCAATTCTAGTAAAATTTTTCAATTAAATGAATTCAAATCATGTTTATACATATTTATGAACGATAAAACTAGGTTTTAACACCGAAATTATTGTTACCTCGGAAAGGACATAAATTGAGAAACAAACTAAAATGTTAAAATTCATTTAAAATGGAATAGAGGACGATAAAAAGAAAAATAAAAAGCCAAGTGTGGGAAAATTTACCAAGTTATTTTAAACATATGTCACATATATTTGTAACAAATAACTGAAAATACTTTTGCTTTGAACTAAACTAAACTGTTTTACCCGATGAAAGAAAAGAAGAGATGGATCTACACGATGAATCAATTCCATCATTAAAAGGAAGTAAAGTCTTCCGAAAAAGACACGCGCTTCTTGATTTAGGTCATGAAGTTGTCGTTCAGACCAGCTGTAGGTTGACGAAAAATCTAGAAAAGTCATCACTAAAATCAGCAGGAAATCCACGGACCTCAGCATTAAACAGGGTCGCCAAGTGGTCAGATTTATCCTAACCATGAGAAGGATTTATCTCGTACAATGGGGAGGCACCGTGCAAATTAGCTGGATAAGACTAATGAATCAGATCCCCAGAAAGGATAATCTCCTTAAAGATTAAAAATCAGCTTTTAAGACTGATATTACTCAATCCTAGAGATTGACCTTAAAGATTGAGAATTACAAACTCATGGAATTCAATGATATCTAAACTCGAGCTTGAACGAGAAAATATTTTGATCAAAATTATAAACCGATTTGTTTTCTGAAAACCCTATTTTCAATGCGTTCATTACCATTGAACGTAAAATCCTAGGAATTCACCTGGAATTCATTAGGTCACCTGAACTAAATCGGGTGTCAACCGTAAGAACGGTGGTTGCATAGCATGGTCAAAGACAGGACCTTGTGCCAGACCGAAAAATTATAAGGGTGAGTTTTACTATTGCTCCTACCAAGGATAGTAATTGCGTCCGACACGTTATAAACCATAATCAAAAGCATGTCACGGGACATTGCCTTAACAGTTGCTTGTTCAACGCTTTCCTTTACAACCGGACGGTAGTTTGCCGAAAGGTAATATACGGAACAAGTAAACTGGACGTGTTGCTTTCCAAATACAAGGTTAGCAAGTGGGTGACACAAAACCGCAAGTTTTGAGCTAAAATTTTCAAATCTGAAACCCACCAAACCCACAAAAATATTTTGCAAACACCGGTAAAGGGTTATTCCGGAAAACTTATCTAGGGTAAAAAAACTAGATTTAATTTTCAAAAGATCAAATGTTTTCATAAAGATCCAATTTCCTTAATGGATCTAAATTTTTATAGTCATGTGGGACTGTAAACCATATCGTTACTACCATTGTTTATACCGCCGTATAGAAATCACTGATATACAAAGTGTGAAGAATAAAGAAGTGATTCTAGTATTTCAAGACAATATTGCTTGAGGACAAGCAACGCTCAAGTGTGGGAATATTTGATAATGCTAAAAACGAACATATATTTCATAGCATTATTCCTCAAGAAAGACAAGCTTTTAGTTGCAATTGTTCTATTTACAAGTGATATTCGTTTAAATAATAAAAGGTGAAGACAAAAGACAGATTCGACGATTTGAAGACGCAAACGACCAAAAAGCTCAAAAGAACAAAAGACAATCAAAAAGGTTCCAATTATTGATAAGAAACGTCTCGAAATCACAAGAGTACAAGATTCAAAACGCAAAGTACAAGATATTAAATTGTACGCAAGGACGTTCGAAAAACCGGAACCGGGACCAGAGTCAACTCTTAACGCTCGACGCAACGGACTAAAAATTACAAGTTAACTATGTATATAAATATAATATAATATATAATTAATTATATTAATTATATATATATTATATATATATATTATTAAAACCGTCGGCAGCCAGAAACTCCAAGGGTGTGAAATGAAAATACCTCTCCGCGACTCGCGGAGTTTTAAGGCCATTTTGCCGCGAGTCGCGGAGCCCCAAATTTCACTTCTGGCTATAAAGCCAACCGAATTCTGATCGAATTTAACATCTTTTTTTTCATCTCTCTCTCAATATATACGAGTAATATATATTTATATTTATAATTTATATTTTAATTTTAATTATAATTCTAATAATAAGGGTATGTTAGCAAATGTTGTAAGGGTGTAAGTCGAAATTCTGTCCGTGTAACGCTACGCTATTTTTAATCATTGTAAGTTATGTTCAACCTTTTTATATTAATGTCTCGTAGCTAAGTTATTATTATGCTTATTTAAAACGAAGTAATCGTGATGTTGGGCTAATTACTAAAATTGGGTAATTGGGCTTTGTACCATAATTGGGGTTTGAACAAAAGAACGACACTTGTGGAAACTAGACTATGGGCTATTAATGGGCTTTATATTTGTTTAACTAAATGAAAGTTTGTTAATGTTAATATAAAGATTTACAATTGGGCGTCCCTATAAATTACCATATACACTCGATCGGACACGATGGGCGGGGTATTTATATGTACGAATAATCGTTCATTTAACCGGACACGGGAATGGATTAATAGCCACTAGAATAATTAAAACAGGGGTGAAATTACATTCAAGGGTAATTGGTGTAATTGTTAACAAAGTAGTAAAACCTTGGTTTACACGCAGTCGATAACCTGGTGTATTCATTAAACAAAGTATTAAAACCTTGTTACAATTCGAATCCCCAATTAGTTGGAATATTTATCTTCGGGTATAATAATAATTTGACAAGGACACTTGCAATTTATATTTATGACTGATGGACTGTTATGGACAAAAACCAGACGGACATATTGAATAATCCAGGACAAAGGACAATTAACCCATGGGCATAAAACTAAAATCAACACGTCAAACATCATGATTACGGAAGTTTAAATAAGCATAATTCTTTTATTTCATATTTAATTTTCTTTATTTTATATTTAATTGCACTTCTAATTATCGCACTTTTATTTATTGTTATTTCATTTTATCGCACTTTTAATTATCGTACTTTTTAATTATCGCAATTTAATTTTATCGCATTTTTATTCGCAATTTTATTATCGTTATTTACTTTACGCTTTAATTTAAAGTCTTGTATTTATTTTATATTTTACATTAGGTTTTAACTGCGACTAAAGTTTTAAAATCGACAAACCGGTCATTAAACGGTAAAAACCCCCCCTTTATAATAATAATATTACCTATATATATATTTGTATTTTTATAAAAGTTAACTAATATAGCGTTGAGCTTTGTTTAAAGATTTCCCTGTGGAACGAACCGGACTTACTAAAAACTACACTACTCTACGATTAGGTACACTGCCTATAAGTGTTGTAGCAAGGTTTAAGTATATCCATTCTATAAATAAATAAATATCTTGTGTAAAATTGTATCGTATTTAATAGTTTTTCCTAGTAAAATTATAAACTATTTTATATACACCTCGTTCGACATCATATATATATATATATATATATATATATATATATATATATATATATATATATATATATATAATAAGTTGGAATATTAAAATTAATTATAAATAACTTGCAATGTGTATTTAAAAACTGATTTACGTATATTAAATAAAGATATATACATATATATAATTTCAAGTTATTTAGTAAACGATAGTAACATTCGATTATTGATTCGATTGATATTTAGATAAGTTAACTAAAACGTTTAAGATGAACAAGTAAAACACTAATTTGCTACAGTATTTTCGAATTGCTACAGTACCCGAAAAGCTACAGTGTTTTCGAAAACCACTATTTGCTACATTAAAAATCATTTTTCTACAGTAAAGCACTATTTCAAAATGAAAATGTATGTATATTTTATAAATGTAATAAAATATAATATTAACTTAGATATAAAACGTTTTGATTTAAAATAATATTATTATATATTAAGACGTTAATTTATAAACGCAAATGACCAAAACACTCAAATGATTAAGTTATACTTCGGGTAATATAGTTTATCATTGATTAAGTTTAATTATTAATAAATGTACACGTCGCGAAACGTAAAGTACAGGTTTTCTAAGTGTACGAAAGGACGTTCGAAAAATCGGAACCGGGACATAAGTCGAACGTAAACGTACAAGACATCGGAACCAAAATTACAAGTTAACTAGGCACAAGAATATTATATATTATATAATTAATTAATATAAATTATATATATATTATATATATATATATATATATATATATATATATATATATATATATATATATATATATATATTATAAAAATATTTCGACAAACAAGAAAACAAAACATTGTGAGCTGGAGACAGGTGGCCATGCGATCGCATGGCCATAAGCCTAACAAACCATGCGATCGCATGGGGTTGATTTTCAGGACAAGTCTATAAAGCTCGTTGATTTCTGGTTGCAGGCACACACACATATTCTTTTCTCATTCTCTATGTATTATTATTATTATTATTATTATTATTATTATTATTATTATTATTATTATTATTATTATTATTATTATTATTATTACTATTAATCTTATTATTATTAGTATTAGTATTATCAGATATCGTTACCGTTATTATTAGTATTATACATAAAATACTACGACGAGGTCATGAGCGTATTATTTCAAAACGGGTTTTTCGACAGGATAGGTCATGAGCGTATTATTTCAAAACGGGTTTTTCGACAGGATAGAGCTAAGGAAATTATGGGTTATAGCTAAGAAGGTGATGGGTATGGTTCGGGGGTATTGCTCGTGAGATCAAACTAATGTTTATCATCTCCGTTGCATCTACGTACTTTTTCGCAATATTGAATCACAATATTGATACGTGAGCATTCATATCTTATCTTTTATATATCAATAGTGTATCCATGTCAAGTGCTCGAGTATATATATTTATGCATGCTTGTATGCTAAATTTCGTCGTTAGATAGTTTTATGATGAATCACGAATTTGATACATATGCTACTGATATAAAGTATATGATATGCATGTCGTTGGAAAGCAATCAAAAATTAATAACTTTTCATTTAGAAATCTCGTGATTTCGATGAACGGATTAAAAGATATGGTCAATTGAATTATGTTTGACGTTAATTGAAATTGTGTTTGAAACTGTAAATTAATATTTAAACAACTTGTCCATGAGATTGATAAATTGGATTTTTAGATATTACTAATCGAGTAATGAATTTCTATATAAGGCACGGCTCGTTTTGTTGAACAATTGTCAAAGTTGACTGTTTTATCATGTTTTAAAGCTTTATAAACACTATAATCTGATTCTACAAGTATTGAAAAACTATGTGAAATAATAAAATATTCTCGATTGCCATGATAATTCAAATATAATATAGCTCATGAAATAAATAATATTTTGAGTTTGATAAACTATAAATTCGTTCAATTATCAAGACTTATACTATGTTAATAAACATGTATAGATTAAAAGATCATATTGAGTTAGGTTGACTTTTGAGATGACTTTTGTTAACTTTTGCATGTCAGTCTCGAGCATTAGGATTGTGATACACTATGGCCTAACCTAGCTTGTTAGACATGTATTGACCAGCATATGTTCTTTAGGTTGAGATCTACGATTATTTTGCATTCCGAGTTTCGGTCACATTTCGGTGAATGACCTTATGTGCTGCTAAGGTGAGTTTATAGATCCCTTTTTAATTGTTTTTGCAATCTATATTTTTGGGCTGAGAATACATGCACTTTATTTCAAACGCAATGGATACAAGTTCATAATAAATTCTACACTGAGTTTGAACCAAAAATCCCTTAGCTTTGGTAACTAGTAACTGCCAGTTATAAGAACTGGTGGGCGCGAGTAGTTGTATATGGATCCATAGGGCTTGACATCCCCGTCTGTTCCAGGTATAGAAACCCTAGCATGAACTATAAAACAGATGTATACTATTTGAGTTTAGTACATGTTGGATTGCGTGTATTGTACATGTTGGATTGCGTGTATGTTAAAACAGGGGTACTTATTATAACGTTAAAGTTTAGTTACCAGGGTGCTCAATTTCGTAGAATATTTTGATAAACGTTTCTGGATGAAACAACTGAAATCTTGTGATCCACATTTATATACAGATTATGCGCAACATTAAAACTATGAACTCACCAACCTTTGTGTTGACACTTTTAAGCATGTTTATTCTCAGGTTCCCTAAATGTCTTCCGATGTTTGCTTATACGTTATACAAGCTATGTGCATGGAGTCATACATGTTTTATTCGAAAAAACTTTGCATTCACAAAATCATCACCATGTATCTTATTTGACTGTATTGTCAACGGATATATTATTAAAAACTATTATATACGGTGATTGTCTATACGTAGAAATCATCAGATGTCGAAAACCTTGGATTTATATATTCATTTATGGTGTGCCTTTTCAAAAGAATGCAATGTTTACAAAACGTATCATATAGAGGTCAAAACCTCACTATGCAATCAATGAATGATGTATTCGTCCAAATAGATTTGGACGGGTCATCACAGTTGGTATCAAAGCCTGAGGTCATAGGGAACCAGAATTTTCATTAGTGTGTTTATCATCATAATTGTTAGGATGCATTAGTGAGTCTACACTATGACCGTATCTGTTTTTACCGAGTTTTACTTATCAATTCTTGTCGGAAATTACCTGCTTATCATTCCTAAGTCTAGACACGTCTTACTGCATTTACTGCATAGATAGTGTATCGACAAAATTCATATCTTAGCATATCTATTACTGTAAACTTTTCCTGACATCTTCCAGAAATTTCTCCGTAATTTATGGGATTTTGGTATTATATATACATATGTAAATTATGTATTGAAGAGTACCAATCTAAATTCTATAATCTATTTCATATCAAAAATCATCTCTCTAATTATACAAGATGGATCCCGTATCTAGTTCAAATTCCTTATACTCCGACAGCTATTCCGATATGGATATTCTCCTAAACTCCGAATACAGTGTAATCGGAATGGATCAACCAATAAGCCATCACCTATTCTGGATGAATTGGGGATGGGTTCGTAGCCTACTTAGTCATTGGAGACAAGAAGAAGGAGATCCCTTCCATCCACCACATTCCCCTCTTGGCGAAGAACCTGAAGCACTTACCGGCGAACCTGTTCGTAATACCATTTTCTCTTTCATCTCCAGAGTATCTCGTCATGATTATATACTATCTCAAATTCTGGAACTTATTCATCCACTCGTTCGAACCGCCAATCATCCCGGTGTAGTAGAAGAAGTCAACGAGCTTCACGCTCGAGTAGTGGCTTTGGAGAATATGGTGCAAAGATTACAAGCACCGACACCATCACCGACATCAATAGAACCACCATCATCAACACAAACAGTATCATTACCACCACCACCAACAACATCCGCATCCCACACCTCAACATCACAATCTGTACCTCGAACATCAACGTCATACGCACCAAAGATACCATGGAATACCAACAATAACAAATGATGAAGTATTGATTCATAACTTCATCGAAGAAATATTCTGCAGATAATATGTAGTTTCTAAAAGTTTTAGAGGTTACTTATTCTAGTTCTAATTGTAAACCAGATGAGTGAGCGAATAGAAATGATAAAATAAAACCCTGATCGGAATGGTGCACGATTTACAAGCTAGATCTATTTTACCAGCAGCATCAACAGTACCGTCAGCATCACCAGCACCGTCAGTACCGTCAGCATCGTCAGCATCAGCAGCATCTACAACATCACAAGCTCCGCCAGATCCATAATCACCGCAAACATCATCACTAATCAACAACGCGTATATCGTATCAACGAGTTATGAAGTATTAACTCATTCCATCTAAAGAAATTATATGTAGATTTTATATATATATGAATTTTGAGATCAAAATAAATCTTTTCGTACTAAGCTTTTACGTGTGAATCTTAACTACTCGGTTAGTTCCTGTTATTAATATGCTATGATGTACATCCTTCGTTAATGACTTAACAATCGTTAACTATAATCTCTGCTTCGACTTAATAGATTCCATTTCATAATAAATCAAGTGTATTATTCAAATACATGTTTGTTTTTACACTTTCATTTTCGATGTACTTGAAACTTTCCAGAAAACATCATTCGTACCTTGCGAAATTAGCAAGAGTTCCATAAGCACCAACATGATTCACTAAGGAAATATCAATAAAACTGAATAACGAAGTATTGATTACATTAGTAAAATACGCCGCGAAGATTATGAAATCTTTAATGTTTTAGAGATTATTCATTTCTAATCCAGCCGAAAATCAAATGAGCTTAATATGATATTAACTCATTAAATCTGTATTACATCAGAAGAAAATATACATACATATATTTTCATAAATACTGTAATAAAATTCTCTGGTACAAAATATTACTTGTGAAACTTTTAACGGGTAGGTAATACCCGAGAGATATATAAATTCACAATTAATATGTTACATTCTTCAATTCTGATTCAACAAATCAACTATACTCACTACTTTCACAACGATATACATTCTTTCCTAGAAATCAAAACAACCATTCGCATCCAAATTTGATTACATATTCTGATTTTGAAAAATCAGAATCCAAGCAAAGATTTAACAGAAAACATCACTCTTAATTTCTATCATCTTACGAATGCCATACTTTGAATTCAAAACTGTACTAAAACATCATATGTATACATATAACATTCATCTCTTAGAATTATGAGCTTTCATTCTGAAATTCTGAAAAGCAACCAGTCTACGAATCAATACTCTGAATGTTGAAAAAGCTGATGAAGCAGCAAAAACTGTAAACGTCTTTAACAGTCGAAAGTTTGATGATAAAGAAGAGTGTTGTTGAAAAAGCTCAGAAAAGTTGGAACTGGAATACGGATTGAGCAAACCATGAAGGAGGCTGTGGACAAATCACAAAGACTAAACCTGCCTTCAAAGAATCCAAATGATTCAGTGTCTGCTGAAGTCATTAACAAATACCTTGCTCCTGACTCTAAATCTTTACGGACAAATCTTCTTCATTGTTAGAAATTCTAAGATATCATCGTATCTTTCATTATAAATATCATCGATATTTCTGAAGATATTTTCATAACTATTCTTATCTGAAATCATTTATCTCTTCGCGATATCTGTGTTATACCATAAAGGAAACTGTTTTAGTTTCTAAATTCTGAAAAATTCGAATTTAAAATATGAATGTTTTTGAAGTAGTGTTGGGAATTGAAGCATGAGTTAGTATAATATAATGACACTTGATCAACGTGATTATATTACAGTAAGTCATGCTGAGTTTCTAATTGAACGTGATAAAGGTTCACAGATCATATCCTCATCATGAACCATGTTACATAACTCTTTCATTCTATTTAACCTCTAAACTATCAAGAAAATATTTTTCTTGATGATTCGGTCTTTTCCGGACATTCTGGTAAATTGACAAATCAAATCGTGCTATTACCTTTCCTTTCTACTTTGAATATTATGATCATTCGAAACTCCATACCTACGAATTATGGACCATTATTCGCTTGACTTGAAGTCGGGAAGAAGAAGAAGAAAACAAAAGCATGAAGCTCCGAAATAGAAATGGGTGTATAAATCGCAACAAATAAGAGAGAGCATTAACTGTGGATGTCAATGATTATAGAAAGACAGAAACAGGGACTCCGAAATATAAGGGAAGATATAAAACCCAACAACAACTCGAAAATTACAAACCATGTATATCGATGCATATAGCAATATAAAGACACGGGAGAACTAAAAACACTATAAAACCAAGAGTATAGTAGAAGTAAATATATTCTTCCGACGGCAGATGAAAAAGAAGAATGATAGATATGAAAGTTAGGAGTATATCAAGAATCAGAACGGGATGGAGCATATTGACAAATGCTTTAAAGTATGAATTGGGGGAGAAATAAAAGAAGGTGTGTGCTGTGGAAATAAGGAAATGAATGGAGTGGATTTATAGTGAAATATCCGATAGAGCAATCAAAACAGATTATTGCATTTAACCAAAGAAGATCCTAATTTCCTTACTTACAGAAGAACCAACTCTTATTACGAAGATTTTCTCTAAATCCCTTGAATTCCGGAAATTAACCATGACTACGTCAAAAGTTAAATCTCTATCTCAACCTTTTGTGACAACTACACTCGTATACTTCACATGATCGAATAGTTTTATCTATATTAGTCAATAATGATAAAACTCTATTTATCCACTCATATTCATCATAAAAACATTTTTATTGTTAGCCATGATGACCTCACTCAAATTTCGGGACGAAATTTATTTAATGGGTAGGTACTGTGACGACCCGGAAATTTTTGACCAAATTTAAACTTAATCTTTATATGATTCCGACACGATAAGCAAAGTCTGTAATATTAATTCTCAAAATTTTTGAACTAATGTTATATATTCAGTTAACCTTTAACTGTTGACCGACGATTCACGAACATCTATTTGTAAATAGATATATAAATATATATATACAATAAGTTGGAATATTAAAATTAATTATAAATAACTTGTAATGTGTATTTAAAAACTGATTTATGTATATTAAATAAAGATATATACATATATATAATTTCAAGTTATTTAGTAAACGATAGTAACATTCGATTATTGATTCGATTGATATTTAGATAAGTTAACTAAAACGTTTAAGATGAACAAGTAAAACACTAATTTGCTACAGTATTTTCTAATTGCTACAGTACCCGAAAAGCTACAGTGTTTTCGAAAACCACTATTTGCTACACTATTTCAAAATGAAAATGTATGTATATTTTATAAATGTTATAAAATATAATATTAACTTAGATATAAAATGTTTTGATTTAAAATAATATTATTATATATTAAGACGTTAATTTATAAATGCAAATGACCAAAACACTCAAATGATTAAGTTATACTCCGGGTAATATAGTTTATTATTGATTAAGTTTAATTATTGATAAATGTACATGTCGCAAAACGTAAAGTACAGGTTTTCTAAGTGTACAAAAGGACATTCGAAAAACTGGAATCGGGACAGAAGTCGAACGTAAACGTACAAGACATCGGAACCAAAATTACAAGTTAACTAGGCACGAGAATATAATATAATATATAATTAATTAATATAAATTATATATTATATATATATATATATATATATATATATATATATATATATATATATATATATATATATATATATATATTATAAAAATATATCGACAAACAAGAAAACAAAACATTGTGAGCTGGAGACAGGTGGCCATGCGATCGCATGGCCATAAGCCTAACAAACCATGCGATCGCATGGGGTTGATTTTCAGGACAAGTCTATAAAGCTCGTTGATTTTTGGTTGCAGGCACACACACATATTCTTATCTCATTCTCTCTGTATTATTATTATTTATATTATTATTATTATTATTATTATTATTATTATTATTATTATTATTATTATTATTATTATTATTATTATTATTATAATTATTATTATTATTATTAATCTTATTATTATTAGTATTAGTATTATCAGATATCGTTACCGTTATTATTAGTATTATACATAAAATACTACGACGAGGTTATGAGCGTATTATTTCAAAACGGGTTTTTCGAGCGGGATAGAGCTAAGAAAATTATGGGTTATAGCTAAGAAGGTGATGGGTATGGTTCAGGGGTATTGCTCATGAGATTAAACTAATGTTTATCATCTCCGTTGCGTCTACGTACTTTTTCGCAATATTGAATCACAATATTGATACGTGAGCATTCATATCTTATCTTTTATATATCAATAGTGTACCCATGTCTAGTGCTCGAGTATATATGTTAATGCATGCGTGTATGCTAAATTTCGTCGTTAGATAGTTTTATAATTAATCACGAATTTGATACATATGATACTGATATAAAGTATATGATATGCATGTCGTTGGAAAGCTATCGAAAAATTAATAACTTTTCATTTAGAAATCGCGTGATTTCGATGAACGGATTAAAAGATATAGTCAACGGAATTATGTTTGAAACTGTAAATTAATATTTAAACAACTTGTCCATGAGATTGATTGTAACGACCCGACTTTTTCGACTTGCTTTTATGCCTTGTATTTTAGCGAAACTGCGTATTTGTGCGTACTGTGTTACTTTATTACTCTGAAACCTTGGCACACGTGTTTTATATTCATATTTACTTTAAAACGTGCCTTGGTGTATGTAGAATGCTTAACTTGTCCATTGGATGCTTTATAACCGTTAGTGTTATTTACCGTTACGATTAAAACGCGGACTGCGCGCACGTTTGACTTTTGTCAGAACTGGAACTTTTGGACTGCGAAATATTAATTATTATTTTCTAATAATAATTACCTGGGCTTTTGGATGCTTACTTTTATTTATTTAATTGCTAAAGCCCAATAGTTAGCCTTTTTGGACTTTTTACCTTGTTGGGCTCAAGCCCACCCTACTCTAGCTAGAGACCCAATTAATTAGCCCATGTTTATTTTACTAGTGGCCCATAATAATAAATAAATAATTAATTAATTAATTAATGAGTCATGTAAGCATTATGGATAAGGTTTATCCACATGTCCCATAAGATTCTAGCATGAGGACACACTTTAGACACCATTAGCCAAAAAGTGAAAAGGTTGTCCTTCCCCTCCCCCCTTGGTGCCGTCCACCATCACCACCACCACCCTTGCCATGTCATCAATCCATGTGCTCACTCTTTGCCTATAAATACTAGCCTTAAGTCCCCCATTACAACACTTGATCATTTGGCAATTTCACACACTTAACCTTTCTTTCTTCCTTTCATTTGTAAGTTTCTTTTTCCTTTCCTTTTCATTTCAAAAACGTGATCATCATCATCATTCTTATAAGATCCAAGTTCCATGTAGCTTTGATCTTACTTATATCTTGTTGATTCAAGTTTGAATCTTTCAAGAACAATAAAGATTCAAGCTTTCTAGCTTGAACCTTCATATCTTTTATAGATCTATTACTTTTATGATTGTTTCATGTTATTTTGTTAAAAAGATTCAAACTTTTTTTTGTAATCTTCATGTATCTTCAAGATCCAAGCTTTATGCTTCAAGATCTTCAAGAACAATCAAGATGCAAGCTTTCTAGCTTGAATATTCATGTATTGTTGTTAGATTCAAGTTCTTTTTACTTTGATCTTGTTATTTTGTTAAAAAGATTCAAACTTTTGTTTGTAATCTTCATGTATCTTCAAGATCCAAGCTTTATGCTTCAAGATCTTCAAGAACACTTAAAGATTCAAGCTTTCTAGCTTTGTAACCTTGTAACTTGTGTGAAATGGATCCAAGCTCTCTAGATTAGGGTTCCATCACCTCATTTGACTTAGATTGTGCTTATACTTGTTGAATTGATGTAAAGTTTGTAGCTTTAGTTGTTATTGTGAATTGAAATTGTGTTAAGACTAAGGTTATGATGTAACCTTGGTTCATCATCCATCTAAGACTCATAAATGAGTTGTATTCTTACTTGGTCTTAACATATTGTGTATTTATGGTGAATCTTGGTCAAAAGTGATGCTAAACCATCAACGAGTTGTACACTTGAAGCTACAAGCATCAAGGATGAGAACCGTGATGAACATCGAGCACCAAGAACCCCACCGGAGCACTTGTCCACTGATTTTCGTATCTGATCAGACCACCTGGACTACTGGAAAGTTGATTTTCAGTTAGTTCGGTTCGAGTATATGATTTTCTGTTTAGGCCTCGTCTTAATACGAGTTACGGTTTAGGAGTTATGGCCCTCCGAGAGTCACTACACCCTATTAACGTTGTGCTGAAATTTCTGACCTACTCGCACTTAAACCGTCGCCACGGTCAAACGAAGACGAGTTAGGTTCTAAAAATTGGTCAGCTTTTAGGGGACTCATATACGGAGCCATAGCCACTGACCATGCGTCTTTTAGATTTACGTAGAGGTCGTAGCAGCTGACCGAATTCAGACAATTGTTTCGATCTCTATTTTTGTCAAACTTACTTAGCTTTTATGATGATGAATGATGATGATGATGACACTTAAACTTATTTTATGCACTATTAGAACTTATTAAGACAACCTACTGACCTAGTAACCTTTGATTTAGGTTGACGACCTTTCGGACCGACTTACTACTTGCGTACTTTCATTACCGACTTTACCGCTTTTATCACTGTGAGTTATAGCATCCCTTTTTACTACTTTTACTATTTTTGGGACTGAGAATACATGCGCTTTTTACGTTTTACATACTAGGCACGAGTACTTAAACTTTGTATGTATGTGGGTTATATAACGGCATAAACATTCCCTTTAGCACGGTAACGTTTAGTCATTGGTTTTTGAACCGGTGAACGCGAATCTTAGATATGGATCCATAGGGTTTGACATCCCCACTCGGGCTAGTCGCGCTAGCATTTAACTGGTGTTTAATACTTCGTGAACATACGCACTCGCCAAGTGTACTTTCAGGGGGTTATAAATGTTAAGTTTAGTTACCGGGTGCCCACGGTTATGCATATACTTTTCATACTGTTTTGATACGCTGTTTGCAGCACTGAAATCTCGTGGCCTATCTTATGTTACTGTTACAACTTAAACTATAGCTCACCAACATTCGTGTTGACTTTTAAGCGTGTATTTCTCAAGTGCCTAGAGGTTTATTGCTTCCGCTGTTACACTTGCTGTCATGCTATTATTGAATTGCTGTTAAGGACCTGCTGTGTTAGATATCCGCTGCATAACTTAGAGATGTCTCAATCATGAAACTTATGTTTTGCATTCGTAAACTTATGTTATTTTGGAACAATGGTTTGTAATAAGTCTTATGACATGTTATCCTTGTAAAACGTTATCTTTTTAATGAATGCAAATCGGTTTTCAAACAGCATATAATGTTTGACCTTGTGATGATCCTGTTGTTGATGATCCGTACACGATGGTTTTGTATGGGGTGTCACAGTTGGTATCAGAGCATTGGTTGTAGGGAATTAGGTTGCATTAGTAAGTCTAGGACCGACCCGAGTAGGATTCACTAATAGGACTAATCTACAACTTGCTAGTTTACTTGTTTCTGCATGCTACTACTTACTTTTACTGCTATGTGATCTTACTGCATGCTATTGCTTATCTTTACTGCCATGCGAACTTGATGTATGCCTATTTCTTCCTTTGCATGATTACTATCTGCTTTCACATGTTATTACTGTTTAGCACTGTTGTTATTGCCATGCTAGGATGCTATAGTGCCTAATACTTGCTTGCTTATGACTTACTGATATGGAAAATTTATTTTTCTTGTTCAGATGTCGGATATTCCACCTGTCATTATTTTGGACAGCGATTCAGACTCGTCAGCCACCTCACCTACTGCTGCTACCGACACACAGATCCCGTTAACCAGTGACCCCGGCGCTTCATCCTCCGGAACCAGCAGCCATACACCTGTACCGGTGGTTACCGCAGTCGGAGCCCAGGACCCTCCGGAGATTCCAGCTCCAGTTGCCCCGGTAGCTCAGGAGCCACAGCCCCGCTCTAGTGGTGTTGTGATTCCTGCGGATCTTGGGGAAGGTCCGGTTCGTAATGAACGTAACCACTGGTGCCGACGTACTCCTGATGGACGTCTCGTGCCAATCAGACCCGCCAGATACCGACAGATGATGGCCGCCCGAGGAGGGCCACCTGTGGTGTCACCCCCAGCTAGTTCAGACGACTCATCCACAGACGACTCTAGTGACGATGATTCTGACGAGGAGGACCTTGATGATACACATGTGCAATCACCCTCTACCCCGCCGAAGAAGCGGTACCATTTCGATGGCACCATTATTTCGGGGATCAACGGAGGACGAGCATTCACTGACGCACATGGTCAGCGTCGTAGGGTTACCGCCCGTAAGCGGGTCGTGCCTTACCCGGCTGATCCGTTCGTGCGTAAGCCTTACCGCCATGCAGCATCTACCTCTGGAGCCGGACCATCTGCACCACCAGCATCACCTGCACCAGCAGTACCACCTGCACTAGCAGCACCGCCTACTCTGCCAGCCCCTCCCTCTGTCGAGGAACTGGCAAGGGAGGTGGAGATCCTCCATGCTTGGGTAACTGAGCTCGAGGAGCAGATGTCCCATGTGCTGGACCTCCTTTACCCACCATCACCATAGAGCTTTGTAGTAGGTTTCATTTTGTAATCTCGTTGTAGCTCCATGTTTTCCTTATGTAATGTACGAACTTATGTATGCAACTCTTTATTAATGGAACTTTGTATTGTTAAATTCTTGCACAGTGTTCTATTTACGTTATTGTATGTTGGTTTTGCGGTATTTATACCTGGTTGCGTTACTATATTGGCATGCGTTGAAAGGACCCGTTCATATACATTATAAACGATTCACAATAGTTGATTACATTGCGAGCTATTTGACCTCTATATGATACATTTTACAAACATTACATTCGTTTTTAAAAGACAATCTTTCTTTACATCGAAATTTGACAGGCATGCATACCATTTCATAATATCCACTATCCAACTATAAATTGATTTAATAATAATCTTTGATGAACTCAATGACTCGAATGCAACGTTCTTCGAAATATACTATGAAAGACTCCAAGTAATATCTTTAAATTGAGCAAATGCACAGCGGAAGATTTCTTTAACACCTGAGAATAAACATGCTTTAAAGTGTCAACCAAAAGGTTGGTGAGTTCATTAGTTTATCATAATCATTTATTTCCATCATTTTAATAGACCACAAGAATTTCATTTCCAGTTCTCATAAATATACGTCCCATGCATAGAGACAAAAATAATCATTCATATGGTGAACACCTGGTAACCGACATTAACTAGATACATATAAGAATATCCCCTATCATTCTGGGATCCTCCTTCGGACATGATATAAATTTTGAAGTACTAAAGCATCTGGTACTTTGGATGGGGTTTGTTAGGCCCAATAGATCTATCTTTAGAATTCGCGTCAATTAGGGTGTATGTTCCCTAATTCTTAGATTACCAGACTTTAATAAAAAGGGGCATATTCGATTTCGATAATTCAACCATAGAATGTAGTTTCAATTACTTGTGTCTATTTCGTCAAACATTTATAAAAGCGCATGTATTCTCAGTCCCAAAAATATAAAGGGTAAAAAGGCAAATGAAACTCATCATACTGTATTTCGTAGTAAAAATACATATAACGTCATTGAACAAGTGCAAGGTTGGCCTCGGATTCACGAACCTAAATTAATTATATATAATTATGTGTTGGTCAATATTTGTCTAACAAATTAGGTCAAGTCATAGTGTACCACAATCCTAATGCTCGAGACTAATATGCAAAAGTCAACAAAAGTAAATTTGACTCAAAATAATTTCCAAAAATCTATACATGATTAATATATAGTTTAAATATCGTTGTTTTATATTTTTAAATATTTTTAAAATATTTATTAGAGTAAATAATATAATTTATTTATTAATAAATAAAATTTTATATTAAATTTATATAATAAAATATACTTATATATATATATATATATTAAGTAATAAAATTTATAGGGTTCATTTAATATCATAAAGATAATATGATAGGTATTATTAAAGTAAGTTATTACACGTAGTAAAATATGTTTGTATCACATATTTATTTGATAAAATAATATCTATAATGATAGTAAGTAAAAGTTGTATTATTTTGTAATAATAATTATTATTATAAAAATATCAATATTTATAATTACTAAGATGACATTAGATAAAACGAGAATTCTAATTATGATAACTTTAATATTTACGATAATTTTTAATATTATCTTTAAAATAATAATTCTATTTAAAATAATAATAATGATATTTTATAGTAACAATGACATTTCTATTAAAATTATAATTTTTGTTAAAATGATAGTTTTAATACTAATGATACTTTTAATAATAATAGTAATGATAAAAATAATAAGAACGATAATTTTATCTAAATCAATATCTTATAACATTTTAATTTCATCATGATACTCTTACCCATTATTTCCTAATCGTTTCGTTTAATAGCTTTTAATCGTCTTTTATATCGTGTTCATAATAATGATAATAATAGTAATCAAAATAATTAGGTGTTACAAATATTTGTTTTAATTACACTAATATTAATAATGATAGTTACTATAACATTATTAACGATAATACTAATAATTATCTTAATAATAATATAGTAATAATAATAATAACAATAACAATAACCATTTTTAAATAATGATATATATATTAATAATGATAATAATAATAATAATAATAATAATAATAATAATAATAATACCAATAATAATAATAATAATAATTGGATAATAATAATAATACTAATTATAACTTTAACGATAATAACGATAGTAATAATAAAAAAAATAATAATTTTTAATGATAAATCCCTTTTATTGATAAAGATAATAATAATGATAATAATAAGATAAAACTAGAACGACGATAAAAATGACGATAATAATAATCATTTTTTAATAAAAATATCGAAAATTCAATTGATTATAACTTCTAATCCGTTCATCGAAACCATTCGATATCTAAAGGAAAAGTTCTTAATTTTTCGCTAACTTTCCAAGGACATGCATATCTTATACCTTATCTCAACCGCAAGTGTAACTAATTCAACATTCAACCTAACCTGTCTAAGGGCAATATCAAAAGTACAAGCATGCATAATCCTAAATACTCGAGCACTAGTCAGGGATACACTATTAGTATGTAAAAGTTAAATTATGAGTACTCACGTATCAATATTGAGATTCAATATTGCAGGAAAGGTACGTAGACGCAACGGAAATGATAAACACTATATAGACCTCACGAGCATACCCATGAACCATACTCAATCACCTCCATAGCTATAACCCATAATTTCCTTAATCCTATCCCACTCGAAAAACAATTTCGAAATCACTCGGACAGCACTCCGTCGTAATATTTTATGTATACTAATAATATCTTGAAATAATACGGAGTAAATATATATATGTAAATCGATTGAGAGAGTTTAGAGAAAAATATTTTCAAGTTTCTATGAAATAATGAAACCTATTGAATTCTATTTATAATAAATTTTTGAATTATTAAAGTGAATTATTAAAGTATGAATTATTAAAGTGAATTATTAAAGTATGAATTATTAAAGTGAATTATTAAAGTATGAATTATTAAAGTGAATTATTAAAGTATGAATTATTAAAGTGAATTATTAAAGTATGAATTATTAAAGTAAATTATTAAAGTTAAAGTAAAGTAAAGGTAAAGTTTAAGTATAGTAAAAGTATAAAACTATGTACGTATAATACGCGTATAAATATATATAATATTAATTTAAATCGTTATATATATAAAATATAAATATTGTTATCTTTATCATACTAGTTAAGTAATGAGTTGTCAAAAGTAGTTCTAGATATTTATAAAAGTTATATAAGTTTTAATAATAAAGTTCTTTTTGAACTGAAAACATTTTTGTACGTTTGAAACTAAATAGATCAATCGAGTCTTTATGAGATTCAATCTTCCACTATCCTTTATCTAGTTCTCAATGATTGACAATTTGTTCTTATTTATAAATCACTTTACCATTTTTCGAATATTGTTAAAATGGAAAGATTTCTCAAATCAACGTGGGCCTTTCAACAGAGACTTGTAATCATAATTCAATATATCTGATAATTCAATCATTTGATCTTATCTTCTAATTCTATTGATAAACATTTTGAAACAGATACAATCATATAAAGTATTTAATCTAATATTTTGTTTGCGTTTCAAGTTATAATATATATACACATATACATATATAATCATATTCGTTTAATGGTTCGTGAATCGCTGGAACTTGGTCGAGGTTGAATGAATGTATGAACATAGTTTAAAATTCTTGAAATTTAACTTAACAAATATTGCTTATCGTGTCGGAAACATATAAAGATTAAAGTTTAAATTTGGTTGGAAATTTCCGGGTTGTCACAGTACCTACCCGTTAAAGAAATTTCATCCCGAAATTTGAGTGGAAAGGTCGTGAATGATAATAAGTATGTTTTCATGATGCATACGGGCTAAAAATTAGAGTTTTATCATCAGCGAATAATTTGGATAAACAATCCATTTATATGAAGAGTACGAATGAAGCTAACATAGAAAAGTGAAATGAGTAAGTGTAGATTCATCTTATCATTTGACGTAGATATGATTGATTCCCAGATTTCAAGGGATTTGAAGAAAATCTTCTTAATAAGATTTGACTCTCCGGTAATCAAGGGAATTAGGATCCGCTTTAAATGCGATCGTCCATTTTAATTGTTCTGTCGAAGATTTTCTTATAAATTCACCTCCTTCGTTTCCTTACAACTCACACCTTCTGTTGATGCATTTTATGCAAGTTCCTAGACATCTACCCACGTCCATTGCAGGTACAACAGTTTACAGGCCACCATGATTGCTCGTTATTATCCTATACGTGTTTGTATGTGGTTACAGGAACTGCAGGAATGAAATTTAGATGTTTGACTATGTTAGACTTAGTTAGACGTACGAGTGAAGCCTCACTAGTACGGCTGACAGGCTCATACGCACGGTTGATGCTGAGCTAAGTCACAATTACAACCTAAATGAGAAGACACGAGTGAGTGATCACCCGTACGGCTGATGAAGCCAACTTGTACGTGTGATGAATGAATCGTATGGGTGAGTCAACATCAGGGGTATATAAAGTCTTATGTTCTTCATTTTAGGTTAAGCCTCTCATTTGTAACACACACTCAGATCTAGTGAGCTCCTCCAATTTTCTCTCAGTCCAAATCACCCAGGTGGTGAATAATAGCTCTAGGTGTTGATCTAATCACACTTGATTTAGTTGTGGTTTGACTAAATTAATCAAAAAAAAAATTAACCTATTCACTAGAGGGTTTGATTCACTTATTCCGCCATTGTGTGAGTTAAATCTGTTGATTTCTAAGTTCCTAGTCATGTTTTATCACCTTCTATTCTTTCCCCCTCAACTCATATTTTAAAGTATTCATCAATATGCTCCATCCAGTTCTGATTCTCGATATACTTCTAACTTTCATATCCGTCATTCTTCTTTTTCATCTACCGCCGGAAGAATCTATTTACTTCTACTATACTCATGGGTTTATAGTGTTTCTAGTTCTCCCGTGTCTTTATATTGCTATATGCATCGATATATATGGTTTATAATTTCTGGTTTATCGTTGGGCTTTATATGTTCCCTTATATTTCAAAGTCTCTGCTTCTGTCTTCTATAATCATTATCATTAACAGTTAATGCTCTCTTTTATTTGCTGCAATTTATACCCCAATTTTTATTTCGGAGTTTTGTCCTTTTGTTTCTTCTTCTTGCGATTAAGCACCGCTTGTAATGGTCCAGAATTCACAGATATGAATTTCAGAATGAACATTGTTAATGTTCTAGGAAGGAAATTGTGATGGCACGATCTTGACTTGTCAAATTACTAGAATACCTTGGAAAAGGCAGAATCATCAAGAAATGTTTTCTTGATATTTTAGAGGTTAAATAGAATACAAGAGTCGTATAACATGGCACATGATGATATTATGATCTGTGAATCATCACGTTCCATTTAGAAACTCAGCATGACTTACTGTAATATAATCACGTTGATCAAGTGTCATTATATTATACTAATTCATGCTTCAGTTCCCAACACTACTTCAAAATATTCCTATTTTAAACTTGAATGTTTCAGAATTTAGAAACTAAAATAGTTTCTTTTATGATGTAATACAGATAGTGCGAAGAGGTAAATGATTTCAAATAAGAAAAATTAAGAAAATATCTTCAGAAATATGGAGGATATTTATAATGAAAGATATGATGATATTTTAGAATTTCTAATATCAGAGGATGATGAAGAATATTGTCCACAGGGGTTTAGAGTCAGGAGCAAGGTATTCGTTAATGACTTCAGCAGGTACTGAATCATTTGGATCCTTTGAAGTCAGGTTCAGTCTTTGTAATTTGTCCAAAGCCTCCTTCCTACTTTGCTCAATCCGTTTTCCAGTTCCAAAACTTCTCTTTTTCTGCGCTTTGCCAGCACACTTCATCATTATCATTCAGATTTTACCGTTTAAAGTCGTTTTTAGTTTTTGCTGCTTTATCAGCATTTTTTCATTTTCGGAGAACCAATTCTTAGTTCGGAGTGTTTTTCAGAAACTTCACAATCAAATTAAGTCCAGAAGATAGACGTTATATATACACATATAACTGTTGGCGTAGACATGCTGCGAGATTTCAAAATACTGATTGCTAATTCCCAATGATTCGTATGGCAATTCTCATTACAAGATGCGAATGAGTAAATGATGGGGTTTCAATAAATAATTATAATGACTTTTTGGATAGGCTAAAGTCAAAGGGTAATGAAGTTGTTGGTACATCTGCTAATAATGTGGTGGAATGTAAAAGGTTCCCTGGTAACGATGGTGTATATCTCAAGGTTATAATAAGGTTAGTCTGATGGAAAAGTCGAAGTTGACTTGCTGGAGCTGTGACAAAACTGGCTACTTTGAATAGGAGTCGCAAAGTTATTTTTAGTAATAAATGCCAAAGAATCTGACGCGGATACGTTGTTTAAACTTTTACTTTGGTTTCAAGAGATTTTCGGGTACATACCTGTGGGTAACATGTGGTTGGATCATCATCTCGATTGCTCATCATTCGAAGTGTCTTCATAAATTTTCGAAGGGTTTGAACACAGATTGTAATCGTTAACATACATTTGATGTTCTAACACAGTTTTGAAGTCAAAATATAGCTTGTGAAAGATGTAAGGATCTAAGAGTGATGATTTTGGTCATATCTCAAGTTGAATTTTGAGATTTCAAAATCAGAATATGTAATTAAATTTTGAATGAGTATGGTTGTTTTGATTTCTATAAAAGAATGTATATTGTTGTGAAAGTAGGGAGTATAATGGATGATTTGCTGAATCAGATTCGAAGAATGTAACATATTAATTGTGAATTTATATATCTCTTGGGTATTACCTACCCGTTAAAAAAAATTCACAATTAATATTTTGTACAAAAGAATTTTATTACAGTCTTTATGAAAATATATATATGTATATTTTCTTCAAATGTAACATAGATTTAATGAGTTAATGTTAAATTAAACTCATTTGATTTACGGTTGAAACTAGAATTGAATAATCCCTAAAGGCTTTAAAAAGTACATAACTTTTACGCAGTATTTCTTTAATGACATTGAAATTATGAATCAATACTTCGTTATTTGTTGATGTATGATGTTCGGTTCGTGGAATTCTTGTGAATTTCGCAAAGTACGAATGATGTTATCTGAAAATTTTCGGGTACATCGATAATGAAAGTGTAAAATCAAATATATACTTGATTTATTATGAATTGGAATTTGTTGAATTGTGACAGAGATTGTTGTTAACGCTGGTTAAGTTGCGGCCGAAGGGCGTACATTATTGCATATTTGTAATATGAATTAACCGAGTAGTTAAGATTCACACACAATAGCTTAGCACGGAAAGATTTATTTCAAAATATATATATATATATATATATATATATATATATATATATATATATATATATATATATATATATATATATATAATATACATATAATTTCTTCAGAGGGAATGAGTTAATTCTTCATAACTCGTTGATACAATATACACGTTATTGATTCGTAATGATGTCCACAGTGATTCTTGAACTGACGGAGTTTGTAATGTTATCGGTGTTGTTGATTCGGATGTTGACTGTACTGACGATGCTGGTAACGCTGACGGTACTGTTGATGTTGTTGGTAAAGAAAGTTTAGCTTGTTAATCACACACCATTTTTGTCAGGATTTCTACTCTTCCTTCTATCATTTTCGTTCGTTTAACTGATTTATGGTTAGGGCTAGATTAGATAATCTCTAAGACTTTAGAGATTACATAATCGCCGCGGAATGTTTCTCCAATGAAGTTATGAATTAATACTTCGTCAGTTATTGTTGTTGGTACTCCTTGGTATCTACGGTGCGTATGACGTTGATGCTCGTGGGACAGATTGTGAAGTTGAGGTTAACGACGCAGTTGTGGTTGGAGGTGGTTATGGTACTGTTGGCGTTGATGATGGTGGTACTGGTTATGCTACTGGTGTTGCTGCTGGTGTTTGTAATCTTTGCACCATATTCTCCAAAGCCACTACCCGAGCGCGAAGCTCGTTGACTTCTTCTATTATACCGGGGTGATTGTCGGTTCGGGCGAGCGGATAAATATAATCTAGAATTTGATGTAGTATATAATCGTGATGAGATACTCCGGAAATGAGAGAGAAAATGGTGTTTCGAATTGGTTCACCGGTAAGTGCTTCAGGTTCTTCGTTAAGAGGGCAATGGGGTGGATGGAAGGGATCACCTTCTTCTTGTCTTTAATGATTGAGGAGGCTACGAACCCATCCCCAATTCATCCAGAATAGATGATGGCTGATTGGTTGATCCATTCCGGTCACACTGCTTTCAGAGCTGGAGTGGGATTCCATTTCAGAATTCGAGGAACTTGAATTAATGATGAATTCCATTTCGTACGATTGAATAAGGATTTTTTTCGATATGAAATGATTTTCGGTTATCGGATGGTATTCTAATTACATAGAATATCCATAGATATAGAACAAAAGATTTCGTAGATTACGGAGGAATTTGCGGGATATGTCAGGTAAAGTTTAAAGTAACAGATATGATAAGATATGATTTAGCAGATACGCTAAGATATGAATTTTGTCTATACACTACTCATGCAATTAATGTAGCAAGACGTGTCTAGACTAGTAATGATAAGCAGGTAATTTCCTAAGAATGATAAGCAGATGATTTCCGACTAAAAATGATAAGCAAAACTTTTGACATGCAGACACGGTCGAAGTCCAGACTCACTAATGCATCCTAACAACTTATCAGTTAGACACACTAATGAAGACATGGTTCGCTAAGACCACCGCTCTGATACCAACTGAAAGGACCCGTTCATATACATTATAAATGATTCACAATAGTTGATTACATTGCGAGGTATTTGACCTCTATATGATACATTTTACAAACATTGCATTCGTTTTTAAAAGACAATCTTTCTTTACATCGAAATTTGACAGGCATGCATACCATTTCATAATATCCACTATCCAACTATAAATTGATTTAATAATAATCTTTGATGAACTCAATGACTCGAATGCAACGCTCTTCGAAATATGCTATGAAAGACTCCGAGTAATATCTTTAAAATGAGCAAATGCACAGCGGAAGATTTCTTTAACACCTGAGAATAAACATGCTTTAAAGTGTCAACCAAAAGGTTGGTGAGTTCATTAGTTTATCATAATCATTTATTTCCATCATTTTAATAGACCACAAGAATTTCATTTCCAGTTCTCATAAATATACGTCCCATGCATAGAGACAAAAATAATCATTCATATGGTGAACACCTGGTAACCGACATTAACTAGATACATATAAGAATATCCCCTATCATTCCGGGATCCTCCTTCAGACATGATATAAATTTCGAAGTACTAAAGCATCCGGTACTTTGGATGGGGTTTGTTAGGCCCAATAGATCTATCTTTAGGATTCGCGTCAATTAGGGTGTCTGTTCCCTAATTCTTAGATTACCAGACTTTAATAAAAAGGGGCATATTCGATTTCAATAATTCAACCATAGAATGTAGTTTCAATTACTTGTGTCTATTTCGTCAAACATTTATAAAAGCGCATGTATTCTCGGTCCCAAAAATATAAAGGGTAAAAAGGCAAATGAAACTCACCATACTGTATTTCGTAGTAAAAATACATATAACGTCATTGAACAAGTGCAAGGTTGGCCTCGGATTCACGAACCTAAATTAATTATATATAATTATGTGTTGGTCAATATTTGTCTAACAAATTAGGTCAAGTCATAGTGTACCACAATCCTAATGCTCGAGACTAATATGCAAAAGTCAACAAAAGTAAATTTGACTCAAAATAATTTCCAAAAATCTATACATGATTAATATATAGTTTAAATATCGTCGTTTTATATTTTTAAATATTTTTAAAAGATTTATTAGAGTAAATAATATAATTTATTTATTAATAAATAAAATTTTATATTAAATTTATATAATAAAATATACTTATATATATATATATATATATATATATATATATATATATATATATATATATATATATTAAGTAATAAAATTTATAGGGTTCATTTAATATCATAAAGATAATATGATAGGTATTATTAAAGTAAGTTATTACACGTAGTAAAATATGTTTGTATCACATATTTATTTGATAAAATAATATCTATAATGATAGTAAGTAAAAGTTGTATTATTTTGTAATAATAATTATTATTATAAAAATATCAATATTTATAATTACTAAGATGACATTAGATAAAACGATAATTCTAATTATGATAACTTTAATATTTACGATAATGTTTAATATTATCTTTAAAATAATAATTCTATTTAAAATAATAATAATAATGATATTTTATAGTAACAATGACATTTCTATTAAAATGATAATTTTTGTTAAAATGATAGTTTTAATACTAACGATACTTTTAATAATAATAGTAATGATAAAAATAATAAGAACGATAATTTTATCTAAATCAATATCTTATAACATTTTAATTTCATCATGATACTCTTACCCATTATTTCCTAATCGTTTCGTTTAATAGCTTTTAATCGTCTTTTATATCGTGTTCATAATAATGATAATAATAGTAATCAAAATAATTAGGTGTTACAAATATTTGTTTTAATTACACTAATATTAATAATGATAGTTACTATAACATTATTAACGATAATACTAATAATTATCTTAATGATAATATAGTAATAATAATAATAACAATAACAATAACCATTTTTAAATAATGATCTATATATATTAATAATGATAATAATAATAATAATAATAATAATAATAATAATAATAATAATAATAATAATAATAATAATAATAATAATAATTGGATAATAATAATAATACTAATTATAACTTTAACGATAATAACGACAGTAATAATAAAAAAAATAACAATTTTTAATGATAAATCCCTTTTATTGATAAAGATAATAATAATGATAATAATAAGATAAAACTAGAACGACGATAAAAACAACGATAATAATAATCATTTTTTAATAAAAATATCGAAAATTCAATTGATTATAACTTCTAATCCGTTCATCGAAACCATTCGATATCTAAAGGAAAAGTTCTTAATTTTTCGCTAGCTTTCCAAGGACATGCACATCTTATACCTTATCTCAACCGCAAGTGTAACTAATTCAACATTCAACCTAACCTGTCTAAGGGAAATATCAAAAGTACAAGCATTCATAATCCTAAATACTCGAGCACTAGTCAGGGATACACTATTAGTATGTAAAAGTTAAATTATGAGTACTCACGTATCAATATTGAGATTCAATATTGCAGGAAAGGTACGTAGACGCAACGGAAATGATAAACACTATATTGACCTCACGAGCATACCCATGAACCATACTCAATCACCTCCATAGCTATAACCCATAATTTCCTTAATCTTATCCCACTCGAAAAACAATTTCGAAATCACTCGGACAGCACTCCGTCGTAATATTTTATGTATACTAATAATATCTTGAAATAATACGGAGTAAATATATATATGTAAATCGATTGAGAGAGTTTAGAGAAAAATATTTTCAAGTTTCTATGAAATAATGAAACCTATTGAATTCTATTTATAATAGATTTTTGAATTATTAAAGTGAATAATTAAAGTATGAATTATTAAAGTAAATTATTAAAGTATGAATTATTAAAGTGAATTATTAAAGTATGAATTATTAAAGTGAATTATTAAAGTATGAATTATTAAAATGAATTATTAAAGTATGAATTATTAAAGTGAATTATTAAAGTTAAAGTAAAGTAAAAATAAAGTAAAGGTAAAGTTTAAGTATAGTAAAAGTATAAAACTATGTACGTATAATACGCGTATAAATATATATAATATTAATTTAAATCGTTATATATATAAAATATAAATATCGTTATCTTTATCATACTAGTTAAGTAATGAGTTGTCAAAAGTGGTTCTAGATATTTATAAAAGTTATATAAGTTTTAATAATAAAGTTCTTTTTAAACTGAAAACGTTTTTGTACGTTTGAAACTAAATAGATCAATCGAGTCTTTATGAGATTCAATCTTCCACTATCCTTTGTCTAGTTCTCAAAGATTGACAATTTGTTCTTATTTATAAATCACTTTACCATTTTCCTAATATTGTTAAAATGGAAAGATTTCTCAAATCAACGTGGGCCTTTCAACAGAGACTTGTAATCATAATTCAATATATCTTATAATTCAATCATTTGATCTTATCTTCTAATTCCATTGATAAACATTTTGAAACAGATACAATCATATAAAGTATTTAATCTAATATTTTGCTTACGTTTCAAGTTATAATATATATACACATATACATATATAATCATATTCGTTTAATGGTTCGTGAATCGTTGGAACTTGGTCGAGGTTGAATGAATGTATGAACATAGTTTAAAATTCTTGAAATTTAACTTAACAAATATTGCTTATCGTGTCGAAAACATATAAAGATTAAAGTTTAAATTTGGTTGGAAATTTCCGGGTTGTCACATGCGTTGTGTTGTTTCCCTGTTTACTATATACAGTATTATTGTATGTTGTATGCTGGATTTTGACTTGAGTCAAAATTTTTGTTTCGAAGGGCAATGGCAAACACACGAACAACACACACAGCAGCTCAAATCGAAGAGATGATTAATGAATGAGTCGCCGCAGCCTTGGTGGAAATGAACCCTCAAGCGGAACCACCGCCGGTTATCCAACCCATTCGAAAAGAGTGCACCTACAAGGAATTCCAGAGCTGTAAACCACATAACTTCAGCGGAACTGAGGGGCCTGTTGGTCTCACAAGATGGTTTGAAAAGCTTGAATCAGTATTCCGAGTCAGCAACCGTTCCGAGTCTAACAAAACCAAATTTTCTTCCTGCACGCTATCTGATGGCGCCCTCACGTGGTGGAACACCATGGCTCAGGCACAAGGTATTGATGAGGCGTATGCTACGCCATGGGAGGAGTTCAAAGAGGCTATGATTGATGAGTATTGTCCGAGAACCGAGATACAAAAGATGGAAATAGAGTTTATACAATTGAAAGCTGTTGGCAACGATCTCGATGGTTACAATCGGAGGTTTCTTGAGTTAGCTCTTATGTGTCCTACCATGGTCACCCCGGAATTCAAGCGTATGGAGAGATACTTTTGGGGACTCCCTACGTCCATTAAGGGCAATGTCACCTCGTCCAAGCCACCGAATGTTCCCGAAGCAATGCGCATGGCGCATACACTCATGAATCAGATTCTCATCGATGAACCGGAGAAGTCCAAGTCTGAAGCGGGTAGCGGTGAGAAGCGCAAGTGGGATAATAACAAGGGAAGAACCTATGATCAAACCCCTGCCAAGAGGCACAACAACGGTGGAAACTCCAACCCAGGCACAAGTTCAAACCTGAACTACAAGGGCACTCTACCGCAGTGCAAGAGGTGTTACAAACACCACACTGGGTACTGTAATGCGGTCTGTGAAAAGTGCAACCGGATCGGACATGTTGGTAAGAACTGCAAGATTCCCGTCCCAGCTGTAAGGACAAACCCGAATGGGCCAAGGAAATGCTATGAGTGTGGACAGCAAGGCCACTTTAGGAATGATTTCCCCAATAAGAAGAAGGACGGCGGACCACCGCGTGGTAGAGCTTTTAATGTTAATGCAAGGGATGCACGCGAGAACCCCGACTCTGTGACAGGTATATTCACTATCAACAATCTTTTAGCTTCTGTCCTATTTGATACTGGTGCCGATAGAAGTTATGTATGTAGACACTTTTTCGATAAGATAAATTGGTCATTAGTTCCTTTAAAAGAAAGCATGCTTGTCGAGGTAGCCAACGGTAAACTTGAAAAGGTTGACCAAATTGGCCGAGGAGCTATTATTAATATAGCTGGTGTGGATTTCGAAATTGACTTGATACTTATCAAATTGGAAAGCTTTGACATGATTGTCGGCATGGACTGGTTGACTAAAGTAAGGGTCGATATTATTTGTGGAGATAAAGCTCTTCGTATACCACAAGGAGACGGTGAGCTACTGACTATTTACGGAGAGAGATGTAACTCGAAGCTGAACCTCATTAGTTGTATGAAAGCGCAGAAGATTATGAAGAAAGGACGACTTGCCGTTTTAGCACACGTGAAGGCCTTAGAATCAGAGGAGAAGAGTGTGAATGATGTGCGAATCGTAAATGAATTCCCCGACATCTTTCCGGAAGAACTGCCTGGATTACCGCCACCAAGAGCAGTGGAGTTCCAGATCGATCTAGTGCCGGGAGCTGCACCCGTAGCTCATGCGCCTTATCGTCTGGCACCTTTAGAACTGCAAGAATTGCAGAGTCAACTGCAGGAATTGCTCGACCGAGGGTTTATCCAACCGAGCTCGTCGCCTTGGGGTGCACCTGTTTTATTCGTGAAGAAGAAGGACGGATCTTTCCGCATGTGTATCGACTACCGCGAACTCAACAAGTTGACGATTAAGAACCGATATCCTCTTCCCCGAATTGACGATCTTTTTGATCAGCTACAAGGATCGAGCATTTATTCTAAGATCGATTTACGATCAGGTTATCACCAATTGAGGGTGAAGGAGAGTGACGTGATGAAGACTGTGTTTAGAACCCGCTATGGTCATTACGAGTTTCTCGTGATGCCATTCGGTTTAACCAATGCACCCGCTGTGTTCATGGACCTCATGAATCGTGTCTGCAAGCCTTATCTGGATAAATTCATTATCGTCTTCATAGATGATATCCTCATCTACTCCAAGAGCGAAGAAGAACATGAACAACATCTTCGGTTAGTGCTCGAACTCTTGAGACAAGAGCAGCTTTATGCCAAATTCTCCAAGTGTGAATTTTGGTTGAAGGAAGTCCAATTTCTGGGTCATATTGTGAGTGATCAAGGTATCAAAGTTGACCCCGCCAAGATTGAAGCTATCAACAAGTGGGAGACACCCACTACTCCGACTCACATCTGCCAATTTCTAGGTCTTTCCGGTTATTACCGAAGGTTCATTGAAGGTCTCTCTTTGATTTCGCGTCCTTTGACTGCGTTAACTCATAAAGGAAAGAAGTTTGTTTGGGAAAAAGAGCAGGAAGCAGCATTTCAAACCCTGAAGCAGAAGTTAACCACCGTACCTATCCTATCTCTTCCTGAAGGCAGTGACGACTTCGTTGTGTACTGCGATGCTTCGAGGAATGGTTTTGGATGTGTGCTGATGCAAAGAATGAAGGTTATTGCCTATGTATCTCATCAACTGAAGGTCCACGAGCGAAACTACACTACTCATGATCTCGAACTTGGAGCCGTTGTCTTCGCATTGAAGCTGTGGAGACACTATCTTTATGGAACAAAGAGTACTATCTTTACCGATCACAAGAGTCTCCAGCACATCTTTGATCAGAAGCAGCTTAACATGAGACAGCGTCGATGGATTGAGACGCTAAACGACTACGATTGTGAACTCCGTTACCATCCTGGCAAGGCCAATATTGTAGCCGACGCTCTGAGCCGGAAGGAGAGGACGGTACCTCTTCGCGTTCGGGCTCTGAACATCACCATCCATTCGAATCTTCATAGTCAAATTCAAGTAGCCCAAGAAGAGGCTCTCAAGGAGGAGAACATATCTCGTGGATACCTGAACATTCTCGTCTATAAATTCGAGGTTAAGGAGTCTGGACTCCGATGTTATGCCGGAAGAATTTGGGTACCTCGTTATGGAGATCTACGAAACCTTATACTTGATGAAGCCCACAAGTCGAGATATTCGATTCATCCAGGAGCCAGAAAAATGTACCACGATCTTAAGGAACAGTATTGGTGGCCAAATCTTAAGAAAGATGTTGCAACTTATGTTGGAAGGTGTTTGACTTGTTCAAAGGTTAAAGCTAAACATCAGAGGCCATCTGGATTACTTCAACAACCAGAAATCCCACAATGGAAATGAGAAGCAATTACAATGGATTTCATCATGAAGCTACCAAAGACGGTGGGTGGATACGATACAATCTGGGTTATCGTTGACCGTCTTACCAAATCTGCTCATTTTCTAGCGATGAAAGAAACAGATACAATGGAGAGACTTGCTCAACTGTACATCAAAGAGGTGGTATCTCGTCATGGTGTGCCCTTATCAATCATCTCAGATCACGATCCCCGTTTTGCTTTCAGATTCTGGCGTTCTTTGCAAGAAGCCTTGGGAACTCGTCTCGACATGAGCACCGCGTATCACCCCCAGACCGACGGTCAGAGCGAACGAACGATTCAGACTTTAGAGGACATGTTACGTGCCTGTGTTATTGACTTCGGAAAGTCTTGGGAAAGGCATCTGCCGCTGGCCGAATTCTCTTACAACAACAGTTATCAATCAAGTATTAAAGCCGCACCTTTTGAAGCGTTGTATGGCTGTAAGTGCCGTTCTCCTATTTGTTGGGCCGAGTTTGGCGAAGTACAAATCACCGAACCCGAGATAGTCCATGAAACGACGGAGAAGATTTCTCAGATTCAGGCGAGACTTAAGACTGCCCGTGATCGCCAAAAGAGTTATGCTGATCTTAAACGTAAAGACTTCGAATTTAACGTAGGTGACCGTGTGATGTTGAAGGTTGCACCTTGGAAAGGTGTAATTCATTTTGGGAAACGCGGAAAGTTGAACCCGCGATACATCGGACCCTTTGAAATTTTGGAACGTGTCGGACCGGTTGCTTACCGTTTGGATCTTCCGACTCAGTTGAGTGCCGTTCATCCTACCTTTCATGTATCAAATTTGAAGAAATGTCTTGCTCCACCGGAACTTATCATACCATTGGAAGAACTTACCATTGATGACCAACTCCACTTCATGGAAGAACCTATCTAAATTATGGACCGTGAGGTCAAAATCTTGAAACGCAATAAGATTCCAATTGTCCGAGTTCGATGGAATGCCAAGCGTGGACCTGAGTTTACCTGGGAACGAGAGGATCAAATGATGCAGAAGTATCCTCACCTTTTCCCGACTCCAACACCTACCTCAGCTTAAATTTCAGGATGAAATTTCCAATAACAGGTGGGTAATGTAACGACCCGACTTTTTCGACTTGCTTTTATGCCTTGTATTTTAGCGAAACTGCGTATTTGTGCGTACTGTGTTACTTTATTACTCCGGAACCTTGGCACACGTGTTTTATATTCATATTTACTTTAAAACGTGCCTTGGTGTATGTAGAATGCTTAACTTGTCCATTGGATGCTTTATAACCGTTAGTGTTATTTACCATTACGATTAAAACGCGGACTGCGCGCACGTTTGACTTTTGTCGGAACCGGAACTTTTGGACTGCAAAATATTAATTATTATTTTCTAATAATAATTACCTGGGCTTTTGGATGCTTAATTTTATTTATTTAATTGCTAAAGCCCAATAGTTAGCCTTTTTGGACTTTTTACCTTGTTGGGCTCAAGCCCACCCTACTCTAGCTAGAGACCCAATTAATTAGCCTAAGTTTATTTACTAGTGGCCCATAATAATAAATAAATAAATAATTAATTAATTAATGAGTCATGTAAGCATTATGGATAAGGTTTATCCACATGTCCCATAAGATTCTAGCATAAGGACACACTTTAGACACCATTAGCCAAAAAGTGAAAAGGTTGTCCTTCCCCTCCCCCCTTGGTGCCGTCCACCATTACCACCACCACCCTTGCCATGTCATCAATCCATGTGCTCACTCTTTGCCTATAAATACTAGCCTTAAGTCCCCCATTACAACACTTGATCATTTGGCAATTTCACACACTTAACCTTTCTTTCTTCCTTTCATTTGTAAGTTTCTTTTTCCATTCCTTTTCCTTTCAAAAACGTGATCATCATCATCATTCTTATAAGATCCAAGTTCCATGTAGCTTTGATCTTACTTATATCTTGTTAATTCAAGTTTGAATCTTTCAAGAACAACAAAGATTCAAGCTTCCTAGCTTGAACCTTCATATCTTTTATAGATCTATTACTTTTATGATTGTTTCATGTTATTTTGTTAAAAAGATTCAAACTTTTTTTTGTAATCTTCATGTATCTTCAAGATCCAAGCTTTATGCTTCAAGATCTTCAAAAACAATCAAGATGCAAGCTTTCTAGCTTGAATCTTCATGTATTGTTGTTAGATTCAAGTTCTTTTTACTTTGATCTTGTTATTTTGTTAAAAAGATTCAAACTTTTGTTTGTAATCTTCATGTATCTTCAAGATCCAAGCTTTATGCTTCAAGATCTTCAAGAACACTTAAAGGTTCAAGCTTTCTAGCTTTGTAACCTTGTAACTTGTGTGAAATGGATCCAAGCTCTCTAGCTTAGGGTTCCATCACCTCATTTGACTTATATTATGTTTATACTTGTTGAATTAATGTAAAGTTTGTAGCTTTAGTTGTTATTGTGAATTGAAATTGTGTTAAGACTAAGGTTATGATGTAACCTTGGTTCATCATCCATCTAAGACTCATGAATGAGTTGTATTCTTACTTGGTCTTAACATATTGTGTATTGATGGTGAATCTTGGTCAAAAGTGATGGTGAATCTTGGTCAAAAGTGATGCTAAACCATCAACGAGTTGTACACTTGAAGCTACAAGCATCAAGGATGAGAACCGTGATGAGCATCGAGCACCAAGAACCCCACCGGAGCACTTGTCCACTGATTTTCGTATCTGATCAGACCAGCTGGGCTACTGGAAAGTTTATTTTCAGTTAGTTCGGTTCGAGTAGATGATTTTCCGTTTAGGCCTCGTCTTAATACGAGTTACGGTTTAGGAGTTATGGCCCTCCGAGAGTCACTACACCCTATTAACGTTGTGCTGAAATTTCTGACCTACTCGCACTTAAACCGTCGCCACGGTCAAACGAAGACGAGTTAGGTTCTGAAAATTGGTCAGCTGTTAGGGGACTCATATACGGAGCCATAGCCACTGACCATGAGTCTTTTAGATTTACGTAGAGGTCGTAGCAGCTGACCGAAGTCAGCCAATTGTTTCGATCTCTATTTTTGTCAAACTTACTTAGCTTTTATGATGATGAATGATGATGATGATGACACTTAAACTTATTTTATACACTATTAGAACTTATTAAGACAACCTACTGACCTAGTAACCTTTGATTTAGGTTGATGACCTTTCGGACCGACTTACTACTTGCGTACTTTCATTACCGACTTTACCGCTTTTATCACTGTGAGTTATAGCATCCCTTTTTACTACTTTTACTATTTTTGGGACTGAGAATACATGCGCTTTTTACGTTTTACATACTAGGCACGAGTACTTAAACTTTGTATGTATGTGGGTTATATAACGGCATAAACATTCCCTTTAGCACGGTAACGTTTAGTCATTGGTTTTTGAACCGGTGAACGCGAATCTTAGATATGGATCCATAGGGTTTGACATCCCCACTCAGGCTAGTCGCGCTAGCATTTAACGGGTGTTTAATACTTCGTGAACATACGCACTCTCCAAGTGTACTTTCAGGGGGTTATAAACGTTAAGTTTAGTTACCGGGTGCCCACGGTTATGCATATACTTTTCATACTATTTTGATACGCTGTTTGCAGCACTGAAATCTCGTGGCCTATCTTATGTTACTGTTACAACTTAAACTATAGCTCACCAACATTCGTGTTGACTTTTAAGCGTGTATTTCTCAGGTGCCTAGAGGTTTATTGCTTCCGCTGTTACACTTGCTGTCATGCTATTATTGAATTGCTGTTAAGGACCTGCTGTGTTAGATATCCGCTGCATAACTTAGATATGTCTCAATCATGAAACTTATGTTTTGCATTCGTAAACTTATGTTATTTTGGAACAATGGTTTGTAATAAGTCTTATGACATGTTATCCTTGTAAAACGTTATCTTTTTAATGAATGCAAATCGGTTTTCAAACAGCATATAGTGTTTGACCTTGTGATGATCCTGTTGTTGATGATCCGTACACGATGGTTTTGTATGGGGCGTCACATTGATAAATTGGATTTTTAGATATTACTAATCGAGTAAATGAATTTCTATATAAAGCACGACTCATTTTGTTGAACAATTGTCAAAGTTGACTGTTTTATCATGTTTTAAAGCTTTATAAATACTATAATCTGATTCTACAAGTATTGAAAAACTATGTGAAATAATAAAATATTCTCGATTGCCATGATAATTTAAATATAATATAGCTCCTGAAATAAATAATATTTTGAGTTTGATAAATTATAAATTCGTTCAATTATCAAGACTTATACTATGTTAATAAACATGTATAGATTTAAAGATCATATTGAGTCAGATTGACTTTTGAGATGACTTTTGTTAACTTTTGCATGTCAGTCTCGAGCATTAGGATTGTGATACACTGTGACCTGACCTAGCTTGTTAGGCATGTATTGACCAACATATGTTCTCTAGGTTGAGATCTACGGTTATTTTGCATTCCGAGTTTCGGTCACATTCGGTGAATGACCTTATGTGCTGCTAAGGTGAGTTTATAGATCCCTTTTTAATTACTTTTGCAATCTATATTTTTGGGCTGAGAATACATGCACTTTATTTCAAACGCAATGGATACAAGTACATACTAAATTCTACACTGAGTTTGAACCGAAAATCCCTTAACTTTGGTAACTAGTAACTGCCAGTTATAAGAACTGGTGGGCGCGAGTAGTTGTATATGGATCCATAGGGTTTGACATCTCCGTCTGTTCCAGGTATAGAAACCCTAGCCTGAACTATAAAACAGACGTATACTATTTGAGTTTAGTACACGTTGGATTGCGTGTATTGTACATGTTGGTTGCATGTATGTTAAAACAGCGGTACTTATTATAACGTTAAAGTTTAGTTACCAGGGTGCTCAATTTCGTAGAATATTTTGATAAATGTTTCTGGATGAAACAACTGAAATCTTGTGATCCATCTTTATATACAGATTATGCGCAACATTAAAACTATGAACTCACCAACCTTTGTGTTGACACTTTTAAGCATGTTTATTCTCAGGTTCCTAGAAGTCTTTCGATGTTTGCTTATACGTTATACAAGCTATGTGCATGGAGTTATACATGCTTTATTCGAGAAAACTTTGCATTCACAAAATCATCACCTTGTATCTTATTTGACTGTATTGTCAACGGATGTATTGTTAAAAACTATTATATACGGTGATTGTCTATACGTAGAAATCATCAGATGTCGAAAACCTTGGATTTATATATTCATTTATGGTGTGCCTTTTCAAAAGAATGCAATGTTTACAAAACGTATCATATAGAGGTCAAAACCTCACTATGAAATCAATGAATGATGTATTCGTCTAAATGGATTTGGACGGGTCATCACAGCTAGATACTTCCATCAAAGAAAAGACAAATGGTTGAAGTTATGGGTTATGAAGTTTGGAGTGTTGCAAGTAACCAATGAAAGTATATACTTTGTTGTAAGTAACCAATGAAAGTATATACTTGCAACCAAATGTTGACAAATGCATGGAAGACTTACAATAAGAATTTTGGATGGTTTCTACTTGTCAGGAGCAAAATTCAGCATTTACCTTTTTTGGAATCAATGACAAAAGTCTCAAGATAATCAGCATTTACCTCTTTTGGAATCAATGACAAAAGTCTCAAGATAATATGTTTTCCTCATTTGCAAGTCCATATCTCCATCAATGAATACATCCAAAGTATAAGGTTAATGGTGGATAGAAAATTTCATCATTTACCATATTTGGTATTTGTAATTAAACTACTACAAAATACTTTCTTCATTTGATCATCCAAAGACAAATACATGTGACCTTGAAGCATGCATGACTTATTGATTAAAGTATGCAATTACCTCTTTTGGATGAGCAACATTATGAAAATGGTAAACCAAGAAAAATATGCTATCCTTATTTGATGAATGCTTCCAAGACCAATGCAACTAACATGGAAATTGTGGCTAGACGTTTGAAACGGCTATGTGTGTCCACTCCTTGCATTTCTATTGCCTATTTAATCAAGGCATGAAGACATATGAAGACCACCTCTTTCCAACATACTTTCAAAGTCATATCAACTAATCTCCCAAGCCTCAAGCACAAATCTATGGAGAGATTATAAGAGAGAAAGAGAGATTCTACTTACACTAAGTAGAATTGTAATGTAAACTTTATGCTTATCATTGGTATCTTTAAGTTTACTTTGTGAGATACTTCCTTGGGGGGTTAAGGAAGTTAAATGGTTCTTGTGATAGGAAACATTTATCTTATTTAATGATTCAACTTCTTTAAAGGGATCTAGGAAGTTGATTAATTTCATTGAGAATTAATACTTGTCCAATGTAAAGACAAGTTTGATCTAAGTAAGGTTGGTGTGACCTATTGAAGAACTATGAGTGATTGTAAGCTTAGCTATAATTTTACTTATGAGCTATCTTCTTAAAGGGATCTAGAAGGTAGTTGTGATTTCACTAGGTTAGAGCATTAGGATCTTGTGGTAAGAGCATTTGGTAATTGTGAATTCTTCAAAGGGACGTAAGGGTTCATAAGAGCGGCTTATCGAAGAGCTAGTGTTGTATTCGGACACTCCACCGGGTTTGGGGTATCATAGTGAAGAAAAGTCCCAATTCGTAGAATTAGGGAGTGGGTTAAGGAGGATTAGTCAACATCCTCCAGAACCACTATAAATCTTTGTCTTTGTGCACTTACATTATTTACATACTCACATTAACAAACACAAACGGTTTCACACTTAAAACTTATGTTCAATTGTTAAAGATTTCAAAAAAGTTTTAAGACATCATTAAGGAACTATTCACCCCCTCTAGTTCCTTACAATTAGTATCAGAGCGGTTGCTCTAATCTTTGCTTAAAAAACGTTTTTGTCATGTCGAAAAACTATTTTGTGCAAAAACCCGAGTCAAAGATCTTGGAACCAAGCTCTACTTGTTTGGAGAACGCAAAAGAGATTTTGGATGAGTTAGTCTTGAATCATGATAAAATTTTTCATATGAGAAGCAACTTCAAGACACTCGTGTGATGTGGAGTCAAGGATCGGACCCGAATGCTCAAACTTACATCCATTACTTTGAGGAAAAATACCACCATTCACATGGTGAGGTAAGCTTGCTTATTTTTAGTCTTTGTAATATTTGTGTACTCTAAATGTTGTGATAATTAACAAAACTATGATCGAAAAAGAAAAGATTGAACAAAGAAACTTTTTTTTTATAAATAAAGTTAATTTTTGAAAATTAAAGTATGTAAAGAAAAATGTGGGGTTGGGTTAAAATCACAACTATAGTGTACACAATAGAAGTACCTTGAAACTTGCCATGAAACTTAGGTCTATGCAATGTATGTGATAATTGAAATTATTTGTGCCTTGAATCCTTACATGAAAAATGACATGAGTTATTGCTTAATGTGTGTTTGATAAATTGATCTTACATGATAGAATACGTAGGTTGTCACACATCTTAGAGCCTTAAGTGATAGATATAATATCTAAGATTAGACTCTAAGCATCTAAATAAGTGTTCTCGAACAAAAAGTTACTTAGGGGTAATTATAACTTGAGACCAAAAATCACTAGCTTGTGACTATTTTGAAAAAGAAAAAGAATTACCTTTCTTCGAAAATGATAAAAGGTGGAGATATAGTAAAAGTGATTTTTAAAGTCAAAGATTCCAAATGATAAACCAATACTTGGCTAAAAGAGACACCTTGAGTAAACCTATCACATGCGTTTTGAAAACACACTTCATAAAACTTAACATAGTGCCAAACTAGTCGGCGGTCGAGCCTACGGTCGACCGTGTATCGACGCATAGGCTCTGATCAAAATGTGCTTTTGCAAATTTAAGATCGGTCGTGGTTTGATACTTTTAGATGTTTATTCTTTGTAAATTAGTTATAACATTAGTTTTACATGGTTTATTGGAAAGATTTAAACATTTGCTAAATGTAAAGCTATTTATTGTCGTCAAATGACACTTGTTTATATAAGCGATAGTGATTCTCAAACAACTATAAGTGTACACGATACATTATTCTCACTCGAGACATGAACTTGGTTTATCAAATCTTATAATATAAACATGTCTGAAAGGATAAACTCTAGTGTTTCAGAAAGGTACTAAAATGAATTAGGGCGATCGAGAGTATTTAATGCTAACAACCCCGGACCCAACAAACATTAGATACCACGTTTTGTGTTTCTAACAAGTTGTAGGTTTGTTAAAACTGTTGTCTCCAAGTATTGGTTGCAAGGAAGATGCACCAGAAATCCTTGCAAATTTTTGCATCCAAACCAACCAAAATCTATTGTTGCGTTTAAGTCAAAATATTCCTGGAAGAATCATTCCAGTATTCATAAATCAGAAAAATTGGCTCCCGTTGAAAAAAGTCAACAAAAAACTCTAAAGAACAAGGAGAACTGTAACCCTAACCAGACTGCACAAAAACAATATCATCCACTCAAGTAGTAAATGTTGGTCCAACTATCAACAAGACTGATATTGAGAATCGCTTGAAAGACGATAAGAGTAAAAATAATATCAAGATAACTGAGACATTGACGAAAAGCGAATCAAGTGGACCAATTGCTGGTGGTAAAACTAAAAATTTGGAGTCTGAAGATTGCGCAAAAGGAGATAATTGTAAGAACTTGCAATCATGGTTCTGTGATAATAAGCTCTCAATGGTGGCCCAACTGGGAGGCCATACAGAGGTAAACATACTACATAAGCCATGTTTTGATGTTGTTCTTTGTTCTGTTTAACATTATCTGTTTATTAATCAATGTTCTGTTATCAGGCTGTAACCGGGATTATCTATGAGTCTGGATCCAACAAGCTTTTTTGTGGCAGCAAGGATAAATCAATGCGAGGTTGGGTTGTAACAGTGGACAGTGTGGGCATGTAGAAAAGTTTAATGGTGAGTGTCGGCCTTTGGTTAAAAAACATCCATGGATTTTTGCTGGCCTGCAAAATATGATTAAGGTAGATTCATAGAAAAGTTTAGGGTGATTCAGGCTTTATTTTTATGTCAAATTTGTAAATTAGAAAACTCATCTTAAAAGAAAACCAGGTCAAATATGCTGAACATGTCAAATCCAAAATTGTATTTTTTATTTTTATTTTTTAATGCACAAAACCCCTACTGAATCACCTCATTCGAAAGAAAATTGGTTTATCATATCTATAGTTTGTAATCATAATAAACACTACTTTTTGGAACCTTTCGTACACAGAAAATAATGTACGTTTGATTGTTGTTACTGAGTTTTTAAGTTTACGGTTGTATTTTGGTGCAGGATGGTACCATTTTGTCATGGAAATCTACATCCAAAACAAGTTTCTCTGAAGAATTAACATGTTTGAAAGGCCACACTGGATCTGTGCTTTCGCTAATTATTGGCGCTAAAAGGCTCTTTTCTGGTTCTGCTGACCAAACTATACGAGTATGGGATTGTGATTCCTCTGAGTGCACACACACATTTTGAATGGTCATACGGGTGATGTGACAGCGGTTCTATGTTGGGATCATTATCTCATGTCTTGTTCATTGGACAAAACTATATATCAAGGTTTGGGGTGAAACTGAAAGTGGCGACATTGAGGCAGTTTATAAACACGATGTGGATGATGTAAGTCGTTAATTTCACACCAATGTCTCGTTATCTATTTTTAATAGGCCCCTCACAATTTCATGATCTAACGTTTCTTTTTTCTTGATTGTTAAAGGGTGTTCTTGCCTTAAGGGGGATGCATGATGCAGAAGAAAAACCGCTCTTGATATGCTCATGCAAGGATAACGGTGTTTATTTATATGATTTGCCTTCGTAAGTCCTTCTGTAAAATGTCTCTTATCTTGATTATTACTTTGGTGTTGGTTTCTGTAATTTAAGGTGGTATGTAATGAATTTCTGTGTTTATGTAGGTTTGTTGTTAGGGGAAGAACCATTTCGGAAAGTGACGTTCAATCAATTGAAGTCGGCCGTGAGGGAGTATTATTTACTGGTGATGCGTCAGGGCTAGTCACAGTATGGAAACCAAACGGAGAGCCAATTTGCAGCAGTGGGAAAGGCGAATGACGATTAGTTGTTTATTCAATGTTGTAATCTTCTGAATAGTTTCAGTTAAAATAGTGTGACCTAGAGTCGTTGAGATGTAAATTAACGATTAGTTGAATGAATACAATGCAATTCTTTTGTTCATCTCTATAGTTACAGTAATTAATATGTTTAAGGATATTTGATAAAAGTATATATGGATTTTACATCCACTGATTCTCTATTCTCTATCTTTTGATTTTACAAATGTGTCTGAAAGTTGTTTACCCGTTTATTTCACTTTCAAATGTTTAATAACTAGAGGTGAATAGGTGAGGATCTCAACACGAGCTGAAACGCTACACAAAACGACAAAATAGATAAATGTATTAGATTGCTATTAACTCTATCCGTGAAGTCACAGCGTGCGCCAAAAAGTGAAAGCTGCCTATAACGTGTCAAGGTCACTCTTTGACCTCTATTAATTCAAAATGTCAAACTTTTTACATTTTATTCTAGAACATGAATCGTCAACTTCATCAGAACGGTCATCTCGATAGATAAAGAATTTATACTAAGTTGAATCAGATGACACATACGTATATATTATACTATTATGCAACAAATCCATTAAGATTTAATTAGTTTAATCAAATGGTGCAGTTGAACTAACACATTCCCAATTATCATGCAACTATTAATATAACCCCAATCTTGCTTCCTTGTTTAGAATCATGTTAGAAGAGCACCCACTTGTGGGTGCCAATTACGCGAATGCTAATGCCAAACCCTCGCTGATGTTAGCATACACGGGAGTTGTTCCTCTGATTGCTCGAATCGGTACTCCCAGCAGAAAATGGAAGAAGAAGGTCGGTTTAGAAGAGAAATCGCAAGAAATGTGGAAAAAAGAGTTTTTCATCAAGGAGAAAGGTGTTGCATCTAAGCTTCGTCGTTGGTTTCTTTGATTAAGCATGCATCTGTTTGTGATATGCTAATGTGTGTATGTGTGTTTTGAAGTGATTAAGTATATAATGTGAAGATAGAGGAGAGTTGTTTATAAGATAGTAAGATGTCACACAAGATGTAGTGTGCAATATTGGGTTATGTTTACAACTTGTGAAAATGATGCACTCACACACATGTTCAAATGGATGTATGTATTTAGTCTTCAATTTGTATTATTTGACGCTGTCATGTATCTAATTTATATCAAGGACATTGATTGATGTGTACTATCTTTATTGTTGACACTAATCAGTACATGGAGAGACAAAGTTAAACCACATTTACCAATAATACAAGTATTGATGCATAAAAGTTAAGTTATACCTGACAGGTCGATTTAATGGGGTTGGGTAAAGGAAGAAACGAGTTTGAATTGAAGGATATTGGGTCTAAACTGATTAGCTGTTAAATATGTCGAATTGGTTAGGTCAAGAACCAAGTCGGGTTGAGTCTAGTTGGGTCGAGACCCAAATTTCATCTTGAATGTTTAGGTTTAGTTGTGTATGGAGATTTGTGTTTCAGTTTTCAGATTTCAATTTCTTTGGTTGCTGAACCACATTAATATTAATATTGGAACGATAAAGAGAACCAGTGACTATAATTACAGTTATCACCAAGAGTATATCAAACTTAGAAACAATACAATCAACTCTTTCATCAGATGGTGAAATCGTGAATTCATGTGCAAATTGCATAGACATAGGGAAGCCTCGCCATTACTCAACGTAAATGCCCAAAAATTTATATTATCCAAATTTCAAAGATAATGGAACTTAAGACCTACTTAAAAAGATAACAGAAGTGGTTTGTCAGGTAAATAAAAAACTATGGGCCATCCTAAATAAGCATAAGCAGCCTCCTGATTTTACAATACAAATACAAATCTGTGAATATTATACATTTATTATCCTACTAACCAAGAATGGCTTTAATTTTAGACTTCTGATCGTCTGTTAGTGATGTAGGGAAAAGGACTTCAAAAGTAACATACAAATCGCCCTTCTTATTGCTAAAATGCAATGGCATCCCTTCACCTTTGAACTTCCGTACCTCCTTTGGTTTTGTAATTCCCTGCATTAAGCAAACAAGCTCGTTTGTCAACCAACCAAACAAAATGATGTTGTTTTGGTTTTAAAGTCCCTTTTGTCAACTATTCCTAGATGCAGATTGAAAGAATATATAGAAATGCGCTAACCTTTGAGCCAATTTGCACTAGGTGCTCATCAAGGTGCGTAATGGTCTTCTCGAAGCCAACAAGAGCTTGCGCCTAGAAACGTAATGTGTTTTGTCAACGCACATACTCAACTTACACTTTATAGGAGGATAGAAAGCAAGATTATAAGTCATTAACTGTAAGAGAAATATTACCAAAGTAATAGTGGCAGTTGCATGAAGGTTATTGCCTTCTCTCCTAAACCTGTCATGTGGTGCTGTACGGATACGGAACTGCACACAATTTAAGATTTACCATTTATTTATCATAAAACTATGTTTCAAACTTATTTACTGTAACACCAAGTTCTCGATAATGACAAACTAACCTTAAGATCGCCAGGTTCACCATCTATAATTGGTTCACCCTCTTCATAAAAGACCACTTCCTAGGTAAAAAAAAAAAAAAAAAATGTTATAGTCCATTCTCAAGAGTCAATTGCATCAGTAAGTGCTAACCACTAATCCATTATAAGTTATAAACTGAAGAATAGTAAAATAAGTTATAAACTGAAGAAATCTATTAGCTTACTTGACCATCTTGCATTCCTTTCTCAATATCCACAGTGATAAAGTTCCCTTCCCTTTCATACTTTACATTAGGGCACTGCTCGCAGACCTGAAGAAGATAAGAAGCACAAGTATATTAGCAAGGGCCTTGTGATTCAAATAATAAAATAATAATAATAAAATAAAATACAAGGGCCTTCATAACATGGCATATCACAATTGACAATATACCTGTTCCGTCATCTGTTGGAACATCCCAGGACCAATTTGCCTGTGATAAACCTCGTTCCGGCAGTTGCAGCTTCTCTTTCCAGGAGCTGGTTTTAGAATGTTCTTCTCCCTCCAAACCTGATTATATTTAAACATTAATTTACAAAACAAAAAAACACAAGAAAAGAGAACCTAGAATACCGAGAAAGCACAATAGCGATATGAACAATATCACAAATATAAAAAACTTATTTGATATTCTACACTTTTCTAATCCAGTTAATAAAGTTATTACCTTTAGTGAGCCTCCCATGTACAGATCCTCCAATGTTGCATCCAAGTCAACAATTACATCATCACCTTTGGCTACTCTCTCCTCCTCTTCTTCTTCTCTACCACCACCACCAAAAAACCTGCATAACGTTTCAAGTGTGAATACCTGCTTATAAATTGGTAGCTGCTTAACGAAAAGAGAATAATAATCGACAGCAGTTCCTAGGTTTACCAATGGAAGAGCTAAGAAACCTATAAGGTAAGGCTAACATAAAAAGAAAGAAATAATAAGTAATGTAACAACAATTAGAAAGCTATATAAATGTACAATTATCAATAATGTTATCTTCTGTATAGCTACAAAAGCAGCTGTATGGTCTCGAATGAAGAAATGTAGTATTACCTCAGCAAAGAGACTCCTCCAATAAAACTATAGGGCCACGAAAAGTTGCTCGCTAACTGAAGTGTGTAAGATACTATGATGCATCTCCTAAAAAACTTATGTACTACCTAAAAAATTGTAGTTAACACCTTGAATAAACAAATAAGCATAGACTAACTATATGACCAAAATAAGATTTGATTAATGAACTCTCCAAGACATATGTACCTAAGAAGTGAAATGTCTAAAAACGGAAAATTTATCATTGCAACTTGCATGTATGATGTCTTTGTTTCACAAAATTAAAACATCTAAATGAGCACATTAATTAATTTTAGTTATCGTTAAATGCCTAAATTACTCTTCGAGAACGATAGAATTGGGAAATCCGTAGACCTAAATTGATATCATAGATAATTTGAAATGACAAATAATGGACAAAAACAAAGATTTTTTTACCATAAATATTCAAGCTTTAAAAGGGAAAATAATGCAAGTAATATGGGCACTTCAAAGTGAGGCGTATCAAGATCTAGGGAATACGTTGATTTTCATTCCAATAATCAACTCCTTAGCATTTGTTCTACAGGATACAGAAGTCAAAGATAAACATCAACGAGATGTTTTTGTGGAATCCTTATGGGCACAACTGTTAGGATCCTATTTTCTTGACCTGTTTTGGTATAAAATCCCTCTACTAGACAACAAATAATGATATTTAACCAGAGAAATAGCATAAATAGATAGTAACGGATAAAATAGTAGTTCAAATAAAGATCTACACTGCTAACTAATAGTGACAAGGGTCAAAGCTACAAATAGGCTATATACTTTCTCAAATGTCCCGATGTCGCTCATATACCCATTTGCGTCTCACTGTCGCAATATACTTACAAAAAGTGTACCAATGTCGACATTTCGTTACCGATTACCTGCTGAACCGGTGAATTTAATTATTTAACTTTTTTTTTTCATTTTATATGGCTACATATAGGTCATATACTTTCAGTTTTGTTCCGATGTAGGCTATATACTTTCAGTTTTTGTTCCGATGTATCACCGACGTGTCGTGACAATTAGAAGTCACGTCATCAATTGTTTTGGTTGCAGGTAAAAAAAGTATAGTGGCTTATATTGGTACACTTTTTGAAAGTATATAGCCGACAATGAGACGCAAATGGGTATATGGGCGACATTGGGACATTTGAAAAAGTATATAGCCTATTTGTAGCTTTAACCCAAAACGAAAAATTTCGATCTACAATGCGCCATAATATACACTAAGATTGAAAATTAAGGTTTTGAATCCAAATTGGAGTCAGTGATGTGAGTAATTTAACAATGATAAGATTCAGGATTTACGAAAATTGTAAAGATCATAAAGGGTTTAGAATCAGAATCTTGATTAGTGGCAAATACGGATCTTATACTATATAGACATACGATTAGAAAATTTGGTTGTTCTGCGACGTGGATGACCAATGAGAGAGAGGTTCCACTTGTTCAAACCAATAAGGGTATGCCACGTCTCGACATGTGATGTTCAGCATGGAAATGTATATTAGAGTTGACCATGAATTATAATGTAATTAATGAGGCTACCATAATGCATGTTTTAGTTCATCAGTTTTAGGTACAATTTCAGTTAACCTTTTCATAACTTTGAAATTCAGTTAAATCTTTTTAAGAATCCTATTTCTTGACTTGTTTGGCACACAATCCCTCTATTAGGCAACAATTAACAATACTTCATCAAGAAATCAGAAAATGGTAAATTAGGATAAAGATAGTAGCATGTATAAATAGTCTATACTGATAATACCCGTTGGAATAGGTGTGACACCCCAAACCCAATAGTCTCCCCAGCATAAAAACAACCATAGTGAAAATTATTAATAACCTGCAACTTAAGAGTATGCACACGCTTCTAACCTACAAACAATTTGGGAAAATATGTCACACTCACTCAAAGTAATAATCCCGGCAGCTTTATCAAGACTAAATAGAAACCCAAACACACAGCATAAATTGCCCAAATAAAGGCACAAATCCAACCCACTACAACTTTAGAAACCACTGCTTCTATACGAGTATACAACTTGTAATCCCTCAAGCAAGAACTAGCATATTGGCTTAATAACCATCAAAACTTAAAACCCAGACCATACAAGGGGCTCACACTTAACTTCTAAATCACATGTAATGCAACAGATGCAAGACAAGATATGTCAAAATAGGAAACTTAGAGCTTGTAAATATTCATAAAAATATTAGATATGCAAAAACCATAATAAAGAAAAACTATGAATATCATTCAGTCTAATCAAGGGAATATATCAACTAAGATGTTATGTCAAACAGCAATCTACGCACCAAAAGCCTTTCTGCATCATTGATTCTTCGAAATAAAATATACGGATTGGCATGATACTATGCTAGAGGATTTTATATCTGGTTTTTGGTCTGGACATTATGCTAAGATGTTAGGTCTGTTTGCTACGGAAATTGTTTTCTAACAAGGTCTATGCAGTCTCATATAATTGATTTTTGAATAACAAGAAATGAATGCATCATTTCATATTTCCTAATTGAGAAATTTCTGTCATTGTACATGTTCAATTGAAATACTTAAACTCCTATGACTAGTTCTAAACAAAGATAAAGTTCTATAAGATTCTAAGTTCTAAAGCAACACATTAAGCATTATATGATTATTCTTGATGCTAGCCCACAAACCTGGCAACCACCATGAATATAAAAATAGGTGACATCAACTAATGATATCTACACTACCAAGCTCCAACATATACTGAAGTCTAAATGCAGAATCTTACGATTTAAATATGTCGTTTATATCCATTCCTCCACCACCTCCTCCGCCGCCACCAGCAGCATGCTGTTTCAACCCATCTTCGCCATATCTATCATAAATACTCCTCTTCTCACTGTTTGACAGCACTTCATAAGCTGAAAAATAAACAACAATACAAATATTAACTTATTCTTCTATACACTCAAATTATAAACTACATACAAAGCCAAAGCATATATATATTACCATTGTTAATCTCAGCAAATTTCTTATTAGCATCTTCATTTCCTTGATTCTTATCTGGATGATATTTTAAGGCTAGCTTTCTATATGACCGTTTGATCTGATCGTCTGACGCTCCTTTCGGAACTTGAAGTATATCATAATAACTCTTACTGCAACAATAAAATGAAAGAATTATACATAAAATTAACCACGGAAATATATACAAATTACTCCATAATAAATTGAACCGCATAAATGAGATAAAAAAACGATATCGACACTTACGCTGCACTAGCGATTAGTAAAACTGATAAATAGATCAAAACGAATAGTTTCGATCTGAAATGCGCCATTGTATACACGCCGATGAAAAATTAGGGTTCCAAATCCAAAATTGAAGCTAGTATCTTGAGTAATTTGATATTAATAAGATTGATTATGGATACACTAGCAATGTGAAGATCAAAAATGGTTTGGAATCAAAATCTCGACTGGCGCTAAAGACGGAGTTTATAGTATTGGAAAATATGGTTGTTTTGAGACGTGGATCTAACCAATGAGAAAGAGGTTCCACTTGTTTAGACGAATAAGGATACGCCACGTCTCCGCAAGTGATGTTCAGCAGGAAAGTGCAAATTAGAGTTGACCGTGGACTAAAAAATCATAAAATAAAATGAGCTGAGGCTCAAACGGTATGAAAGTTGGCCCATTCATTGGGCCCTTATGGGTTTTCGGTACTTGATTCGGTTCGTTATTTTTTCGTAAAAAACCGGTTAACTGGGAACTGTCCAACACCGAGCCCGTTTGACAATTTAAGCATTTATCTATCTATCTATATCCATCTATCTATTCTTTTAAATAAGTTGAAGATGACGATACCTAACTCACGATATGAAAGCGACTATTGGGTATATTTGTAATATACATATTATGTTTTGAATTTGACTATTACTCATATTAATTATAATTAATATTAATAATTAAATTTAAAAATGAGTAATTTGAGCTATTTAGGATGTTTAATTGGGGATATATGTAATTTTAATGTTTAAAAAAGGTATATATGATAATCACTCAATCTATATCTATATCTATCTATATATCTATATCTATATCTATATATACATTATATAAATCATCTACTATTATGTTAACGTGTCAACTCTTCATTTATTCTTGCCACGTGTCATTTTATTGTTCTTCCCATTTATTTTAATTGAGTTTCTCAAATAAGGAAACTATTCATATTCTAAACAAAATACAATTACTTTAAATATTAAACTAATTTAATAAAATAATATAAACAAAAATGTAAGTAACATGAACAATAGAACTTCATATGTGGCTATGGATGGTAATGGATCGGATATTGATCGGATGACGTCGTATCCATATCCATATCCATATCCATATCCATTTAGATTTTGTTCATTCATATCCATATCCATATCCATATCCATTTAATTTCACTTCATCCATCCATATTCATATCCAATGAATTAAGCGAGTTAATGGATATCCTGATATTAAAAAAATGTTACAATATTTCCTAATATGTGATGAAAACAAAAACGTGGTATAGCAAAAATAAATATAACATCACATAATTAAATCTATCCACAAGAATGTGTAATCATTGTTGAATATAGAATACAATTTCATGAATTTGCCATTAAACATAGATTATGAAAAATTAATTGTTAAATATACGTGTTTTATCGTAATATATCATAGTTATTCCGCTCGGGGCATTTTTTTTTTAGAAAGCTTTTGGAGGTAGTTTCCTAAACCAAAAATGATTATTAATATTATTATTATTATTATTATTATTATTATTATTATTATTATTATTATTATTATTGTTATTGCTAGTATTAATTATTATTGTTAAAATTGTTATTATTATTATTATTATTATTATTATTATTATTATTATTATTATTTTTTATTATTATTATTATTATTATTATTATTATTATTATTATTATTATTATTATTATTATTATTATTATTATTAAGTCGTAGTATTATTATTATTACTAGTACTAACACTTAAAAATTATTAGTATTATCATGACTAATATTATTGTTATTAGTACTATTATATTTGTATTATTATTACTAGTATTATAATTAATATTGGAATTATAATTATTATTATTATTATTATCACAGTTACAAGTATCATAATTATCAGTATCATTTTTTTAAAAATTTATAGAATTATTATTATCATTAACATAGGTATTAATATTATCATTATTAATATTGTTGATATGATTATGATTAGTAGTAAATTTTTATTATAAAGTATTATTATTATCATTATTACTAAAAGTATCATTATTTTAAACCTATAATTTTATTAAAACTAGTATAATCATTATTATTTTTTATTTTATTTTTTAAATTACTTATCATTATCATTGCTACCATTAACATTATAATTAACATTTTTACAGTTATTATTAATATCATTATTATTATTATTAATAGAATTATTAACATTATTATCTTTACTAGTAATAATAAGTATTGTAATTATTATCATTTTTACCACTATTAATATTATTTTGATATTATTAAAACTACTATTATTAATATACAAATGATATTCATTATTATTTTGGTTTATTATTCGTTCAACGCAGCATCATTTGCTTCTTCCTCAAAGTTAGCAATTCTATGCGTTGGTACCAGAATTTCTGCGGGGATTACTGCCTCAGAGCCATACACCAAACTAAAAGGTGTTTCCCCTGTACTCTTTTTGAAAGTTGTGCGATGTGCCCACAGTACATTGGGTAATTCATCTACCCAACCAGTTCGCTTTTCGCATAATCTCTTTTTAATACCGCTTACTATATCACGATTGGTTACTTCTCATAAACCATTAGCCTGTGGGTGCGCTACTGATGTAAACTTTTGTATTATATTTAAATCAGTGCACCATGTTTTGAAAGGATCTTTCGCTATTTGTGCGCCGTTATCGCTAACCAATTCTCGCGGAATGCCAAATCTGCAAACAATGTATTCCCATACAAAATTTCGCACTTGCACACCAGTAATAGTGCGAACCGCCTTAGCTTCAACCCATTTGGTAAAATAATCGATTGCCACAATCAGGAACTTAACATTGCCAGGCCCCGCAGGAAATGGCCCTACAATATCAATAGCCCATTTGTAAAATGGCCATGGCGATTTAACATGAATCATATCATGCCGCGGCATTCGATTCTGCGGGGCAGGCCTTTGGCAACTTTTACAGTGTTTAACAATTTTCGCCACGTCGCGGTATAGGGATGGCTAAAAGTATCCCATACGCATAATTTTTACTGCGATAGTTTTGTAGCCTGAATGCAGTGCACAAGTACCATTATGCACTTCTTCTACAATCATTTCTGCCTCAATTGGGCCAACACATCGCATCATTGGTCCGCAGTACGATTTGCGATATAGGATATCATTTTGGATGATATACATTGGTGCCGGCTCTCTTACTAAACGAGCTTCGCGGCTATCATCTGGCAGAATATCATTGCGGATATATTGCAGGATTGGCTCCATCCAATTTGGCTGTACTTCTGTAATAGATGCGACCATTAAGTCACTATCTGCTGACTTACTTGGTAATTCCTCAACCCATACTTGTTTTTGAAAGTGCGAAAACGTTAAAGCGGCCAATTTGCTCAAAGCATCCGCCTTCTTGTTTTGACTTCTTGGCACTTGCGCAAGTTCAAAATGCTCGAAACACGCTGCCATTTCTTTCAATAACTGTAAGTATTTCTGTATAGAAGGATCATGTGCTTCAAAAGAGCCATTAAACTGATTCGCTACTAACTGCGAATCTGTAAATGCACGCAACTTAGTAATATTCATTTTTCGCGAGATATTTAAACCAGCAAGCAATGCTTCATATTCTGCCTCATTATTTGTCACATCAAAATTAAAACGCAATGCGTACGTATGCTCCTCACCACTTGGGCTTGCCAAAACCAAACCCGCACCTGCACCTTCTACGCATGAAGCACCATCAGTAAATAAATCCCAAGTTTCGCCAAGTACCGATTTTAACGCGGTTCTCTCATTGACCACCTCCAACTCTCCAGACATTTCAGCGAGATAATCTACCATAACCTGACCTTTTACAGCGCTACGCGGAAGGTAAGATATTTGATAGGCATCTAACTCTACTGCCCATAATGCGAGTCTACCAGATATTTCTGGCTTTGTTAAGACTTGCTTGATCTGCAGATTAGTTAACACATGCACTGGATGCCCTTGAAAATATCTTCTTAACCTTCGCGATGTTAAAATAAGAGCATATACAAACTTTTCAATAGGCGCATAGTTTATTTCACTTCCTGTAAGAGCTTTACTAACAAAATACACCGGATTTTGTATTTTATTCCTTTCCGTGATCAAAACTGAACCAAAAGCTTCATTTGCCATGGATATATAAAGATAAAGAATTTCGCCATCAACTGGCGCTGTTAGGGTAGGCAAGGTTTTCAACAACTTTTTCATTTCTTGAAATGCAGTTTCTGCTTCACTGGACCAAACAAAACTTTTTTGCTTCAAACAACCTTTTAGAGTTTTGAAAAACGGCAACTGCCTTTCGGCAGCTTTAGACAAAAAACGCGTTAACGCGGCCAGTTTTCCTGTCAAACTTTGCACCTCTTTAACCGTTCTTGGTGCGGTCATGTTTTCAATAGCCGCAATCTTTTTTGGATTAGCCTGAATACCTTGCTCTGTAACAAGATATCCCAAAAACTTTCCTTCAGTTTCACCAAAACTGCATTTTAGCGGATTAAGCTTCATGTTTATATTTCGCAGTGTATCAAATGTTTCGCGCATATCTTCAATAATCTGCTCTTGCGTTGTGCTTTTTATCACCAAATCATCTATATAGGCTTCGAGATTACGCCCGATTTGTTTGTCAAACGCGGTATCAATCAAACGTTGATATATCGCACCCGCATTGATTAAACCAAAAGGCATCATTATATAGCAATATATGCCTTTACCCGTATGAAATGCTGTTTTATCTGCGCCTTCTTGAGCCATTGGAATCTGATGATAACCTCTTGCCGCATCCAGAAAACATTTATACGGAAAAGCATGCAAAGATTCCACTTTCAAATCAATTTCTGGAAGCGGATAGTTATCCTTAGGGCACGCTTTATTCAAATCTTTGTAATCAATACATATTCTCCAAGAACCATCAGGTTTTTTCACCAACACTGGATTCGCGATCCATGATTGGTATTGAACTTCGCGCAATATTCCAGCCCTCACCAATTTTGTTACCTCATCGCACAGCCATTTTACGCGATCTGGGGCCATACCCCTTCGCTTTTGTACTACAGGTTTTAGGGTTGGATTTACATTGAGCCTTTGTTCCGCAATATGTCGTGGAACACCGGTCATATCATTTTCGCACCAAGCGAAAACATCCTTGTACTGAACAAGTAATTGTACAATTTGTTTTCTAGTGTCCGCACTAACATTGCGTCCCACTTTAATTTTATGTTCAGGATATGCAGGACTAATTATTTCCATATTATCTGCATCATCAGCGATTTCTTGTCCTGCACTTTTTACGTTAACAGCCGTACAAATGGGCATGATGCTCATTGAACATATTGTGGCAATCCCTTTATATGTTGGAAACTTAATCATGCCATGAATTTTAGATGGGATAATTCCAAATTTACTTATAGCGGTTCTTCCCAGCAGCATGTTATAGCGAGATGAGGCTCGCATAACATAAAAATCTAAACGCACTTGCCGCGCGAAAGCTTCATCATTTACATCAGCTAACTCAATGTCTAAAGGCAAAATGCCTATAGGCAATGAAGATTCTCCCGCGAAACCAGTTAGCGAAACCGTAGTTGGCTGTAGGTTTGCTTTAATACTCTCTGACAGTTGAATGAAACATTACTCATAAACAATATCAACGCTGCTGCCATTATCAATATGAACTTTCATTATTGTAATTCCAGCGTCTGCGATTTTGCATGATATTACTATCTGCATTTCGGAGAAATCATCGCTCTGCATTTTAGGGAAACTAATTGGCGCAAATTGCCAATTTTGATACATTTTAGCGGATTTTCACTTTTTTCCCCTCTTTTGGGCATTCACTCGTACAGCGACCACTACATCGCTATCATTTCCAACATTATTCATTGTTCTAAGCAATCGAGCAACTTATCGCTGATTTTAAATGTATTCGCCTGCAAATCATCAAAACAAAAACACGATTGAAATTAAACTAAGGAATTAATCGTTTGATAGCACGAAACAAAAAAATTTCAGTTTAATTCGTAAAATGTGTCCCATGGATGGCGCCAATTGATCAATCTATGATTAGCGATGTTACTTAATTAAGAATTGAGTGCAATAATAAAGATGGAGGATGGAATGTTTGATGATTATTTTGGGCCCCGATGATCGTCTTTCACTTTAACTATCAAGTGATCAACCACCCCGACCCGGTCTTGATTGTTAATTAGCATGATTCACTTTAACTCAATGTGGAAATTCCTTGGGCAAAGTCACAAGTGAAAATCACAAAGGCTTGGGCAAATGGCATAGAATCAACAACCTATAAATGAGAGGCCATGCTCCTTATTTATAGTATTCGAGGTATCCGCGGTCTGCGAATTACTTAACTATCCGCGGAAACTCAGCGGATTAAACTGCAGTCCTTTATTTGTGCAGAAATATAGCTATTGTACTTATTTTCAGCGAATATTTCATAATTTTGCCTTATAGTTCGCGTAATTCTGCTTTTAGCTTTTAGCAAATAAAATATACATATACAATGCTATGTATATGATCACCTGTATTTAAAGAATCCTGATGATTCTGTTTCTGCTGAAATCTTTAGCGAATACCTTACTCCTTAATCGCTCTAAATCATTGTAAATGAATTTCTTCATCACACTTTGAATTTAAAATTCTAAGATATTATCGTATCTTTCATTGTAAATATCCTCAATATTTCTGAAGATATCTTTATAAATATTCTTGTCCGATATTAATTATGTAGTGACCCGAACTTTTCCATGTTTATATATATATTAATTGAGATTGATATTTACATGATTAAATGTTTCCAACATGTTAAGCAATCAAACTTGTTAAGACTTGATTAATTGAAATATGTTTCATATAGACAATTGACCACCCAAGTTGACCGGCGATTCACGAACGTTAAAACTTGTAAAAACGACATGACGATATATATATGGATATACATATGGTTAACATGAGATTATGATAAGTAAGTATCTCCATAAGTATATTAACAATGAGTTATATACATATAAACAAGACTACTAACTTAAGGATTTCGAAACGAGACATATATGTAACGATTATCGTTGTAACGACATTTAAATGTATATATATCATATTAAGATATATTAATATATCATAATATCATGATAATATAATAATTTAACATCTCACTAGATATAATAAACAATGGGTTAACAACATTAATTGAGATCGTTAACTTAAAGGTTTTAAAACAACACTTACATGTAACGACTAACGATGACTTAACGACTCAGTTAAAATGTATATACATGTAGTGTATTTAGATGTATTAAAATACTTTTGGAAGACTTCAAGACATATATCAAAACACTCATACTTAACGAAAATGGTTACAGTTACTTTCCCATTCTTTTCTTTCATCAAGAATTCTAGTCGTATTCTTACCCGTATTATACACAGCTTCAAAACGTACTTACTATGGGTATATACCAATAGGAACTAGCATGAGATTCCACTCTTGATTATGTCATGTATGACTAATCAATTTTAACTTCTACCATGAGCTAGTCAACTAACTAGAACTCCTTTTAACCCCACTCACCACTCACCAATTACCCTCATCATTCACTCCATTTCACTTCCAATTCTCTTTCTAATTCTCTCTCAACACACACACACTATTATGAACGTATTTTTCCAGTAGTTAATCATCATCTTCATCAAAAATCACTTCAAGAATCAAGCTATAATCATCATAGGAAGAACACTTCAAGAACACTTCAAAAATCCCTTCAAGTTTACTAATTTACTTCCAAGCTTTCTAATCCATTCCAAGTAATCATCTAAGATCAAGAAACCTTTGTTATATACAGTAGGTTATCTTTCTTATTCAAGGTAATATTCATATTCAAACTTTGATTCAATTTCTATAACTATAAACTATCTTAATTCGAGTAAAAATCTTACTTGAACTTGTTTTTGTGTCATGATCCTACTTCACGAACTTTCAAGCCATCCAAGATCCTTTGAAGCTAGATCATTTCTTGTCACTTCCAGTAGGTTTACCTACTAAAATTGAGGTAGTAATGATGTTCATAACATCATTCGATTCATATATATAAAACTATCTTATTCGAAGGTTTAAACTCGTAATCACTAGAACATAGTTTAGTTAATTCTAAACTTGTTCGCAAACAAAAGTTAATCCTTCTAACTTTACTTTTAAAATTAACTAAACACATGTTCTATATCTATATGATATGCTAACTTAATGATTTAAAACCTGGAAACACGAAAAACACCGTAAAACCGGATTTACGCCGTCGTAGTAACACCGCGGGCTGTTTTGGGTTAGTTAATTAAAAACTATGATAAACTTTGATTTAAAAGTTGTTATTCTGAGAAAATGATTTTTATTATGAACATGAAACTATATCCAAAAATTATGGTTAAACTCAAAGTGGAAGTATGTTTTCTAAAATGGTCATCTAGACGTCGTTCTTTCGACTGAAATGACTACCTTTACAAAAACGACTTGTAACTTATTTTTCCGACTATAAACCTATACTTTTTCTGTTTAGATTCATAAAATAGAGTTAATATGAAACCATAGCAATTTGATTCACTCAAAACGGATTTAAAATGAAGAAGTTATGGGTAAAACAAGATTGGATAATTTTTCTCATTTTAGCTACGTGAAAATTGGTAACAAATCTATTCCAAGCATAACTTAATCAACTTGTATTGTATATTATGTAATCTTGAGATACCATAGACACGTATACAATGTTTCGACCTATCATGTCGACACATCTATATATATTTCGGAACAACCATAGACACTCAATATGTGAATGTTGGAGTTAGCTATACAGGGTTGAGGTTGATTCCAAAATATATATAGTTTGAGTTGTGATCAATACTGAGATACGTATACACTGGGTCGTGGATTGATTCAAGATAATATTTATCGATTTATTTCTGTACATCTAACTGTGGACAACTAGTTGTAGGTTACTAACGAGGTTGATTCCAAAATATATATAGTCCCACTTTTAAAATCTAATATTTTTTGGATGAGAATACATGCAGGTTTTATAAATGATTTACAAAATAGACACAAGTACGTAAAACTACATTCTATGGTTGAATTATCGAACTCGAATATGCCCCTTTTTATTAAGTCTGGTAATCTAAGAATTAGGGAACAGACACCCTAATTGACGCGAATCCTAAAGATAGATCTATTGGGCCTAACAAACCCCATCCAAAGTACCGGATGCTTTAGTACTTTGAAATTTATATCATATCCGAAGGGTGTCCCGGAATGATGGGGATATTCTTATATATGCATCTTGTTAATGTCGGTTACCAGGTGTTCACCATATGAATGATTTTTATCTCTATGTATGGGATGTGTATTGAAATATGAAATCTTGTGGTCTATTATCATGATTTGATATATATAGGTTAAACCTATAACTCACCAACATTTTTGTTGACGTTTTAAGCATGTTTATTCTCAGGTGATTATTAAGAGCTTCCGCTGTCGCATACTTAAATAAGGACGAGATTTGGAGTCCATGCTTGTATGATATTGTGTAAAAACTGCATTCAAGAAACTTATTTTGTTGTAACATATTTGTATTGTAAACCATTATGTAATGGTCGTGTGTAAACAGGATATTTTAGATTATCATTATTTGATAATCTACGTAAAGCTTTTAAACCTTTATTGATGAAATAAAGGGTATGGTTTGTTTTAAAAAGAATGCAGTCTTTGAAAAACGTCTCATATAGAGGTCAAAACCTCGCAACGAAATCAATTAATATGGAACGTTTTTAATCAATAAGAACGGGACATTTCAAATTATCTCTCCGCTCTATCTGTTTCATATTATAAAAGAAAACTATTTTAGTTTCTAAATCTCTGAAAAATTCGAGTTTTAAATATGAATGTTTTGGAAGTAATGTTGGGAACTGAAGCATGAGTTAGTATAATATAATGACACTTGATCAACGTGATTATATTACAGTAAGTCATGCTGAGTTTCTAATGGAACGTGATGATTCACAGATCATAACGTCATCATATGCCATGTTACATAACTCTTTCCTTCTACTTAACTTCTGAACATATCAAGAAAGTATATTCTTGATAGTTCTATTCTCAGTGATTCTAGTAATTTGACAAATCAAATCGTGCTATTACGTTCTTACTTGTTTAGAACATTAAGTTCATTCAAAACTCCATACTTATGAATTCTGGACCATTACTTACGAAAAGAAAACAAAAGTATGGAACTCCAAAATCTAAAGGAAACGAAGAGGGTGGATTTATAGTGAAATATCTGACAGAGTAATTGAAATGAATTATTGTATCTAACGAAAGAAGATCCTAATTTCCTTAATCACCGAAGAATCAAATCTTGTATAGATTTTGAAGATTTTCTCTAAATCCCTTGATTCCCGAAAATCAATCGTGACTACGTCACCAGTTAAGTCAAATCTGCATTTACTCATTCTCACTCTTTTGCGCTAGCTTCACTCGTACTCTTCACTTAAATGAATTGTTTTATCCATAGTACTCACGGATGATAAAAACTCTAAATTCTAGCTCGTATGCGTCATGGAAACATATTTATTGTTAGCCATGACCATCCCAATTAAATTTCAGGATGAAATTTCTTTAACGGGTAGGTACTGTGATGACCCGGAAATTTCCGACCAAATTTAAACTTTAATCTTATATAGTTTCGGTACGATAAGCAAAGTATATAAAGTTGAGTCTTAAAATTTTTGGAATTGTTTACATGGATTCAGTAACCTTTGATTAATCCCGACGATTCACGAACATTGTTGTTAATAAATATGTATGTATATATATATATGTATATATATGTATATATATATGTATATATATGTATATATATATATGTATATATATGTATGTATATATATGTATATATATATATGTATATATATGTATATATATGTATATATATATGTATATATATGTATATATATGTATATATATATGTATATATATATATATGTGTGTGTGTGTGTGTGTAAATAATAATGTGAAATAATAATATACAAATTTATCTGTAGAATTAAATATGTAAAATAATAAATAATACAATAATGTTATTAACAAAAAGAATATGTATATAAACATATATGATAACTATACATAATTATTATTATATGTATGTTGTAATATATATATATATATATATATATATATATATATATATATATATAAGATATAAATATTATGTGTTGAAATTTATAATATGTATTTCTATTATGAAATAATATAGCAAATAGATATATAATAATTATATATATAAAACATTATTAATGTATTCATATTTGCATATATAATATATGATGTAACAACAAGTTAAAAATATAATAGTAATGACAAATTATATTATTACTACTTTCATTATTATTAATATCTTTATTAAAATATTAAAATTTTAATAAATTTAAGTTTTTGATTATCAAAATAAATACTTAAATATAAATATTACTATAAGAATGATTAAAGTTATTAATTAGTTCTCATGAATAATAATAATATTATTATTATTATTAATATTATTGTTTTTAATATGAAATTTGATACATGTAACTTGTTGTATCTTAATTATTACTTGTATTATTATTAGATATTATTATTACCTTTATCATTATTTTTATCATTAACATTAATAATAATATAATTATCATTTTTATATTAAATTATTATTATCATTATATATTCATGATTCTTATTCATATTAGTATTATTCTGATATTATTAATACAAAAATTATTATTATTGTTATTATTAATATTATTATAATATTATTATCACTACTATCTCTATCGTTATTATTATTATTAGTCTCATTAATATTAATAAAATTAATGTTAAATATTAATGTGAATATAATTAATATTATCTTGTTTCTTTATATAATTAATATATACAAATATAAATATACATAATGATATATGATAGTGCAGATGCAGATGCAGAATTATACCTATACATATATGAAGTGCAAGTTTATATATATAAATACATATACAGAAAATATATATACGAAAATACTGATTATATAAATATAAATACAGATACTAATTATATACATATTCGTATTCTGTTTATCTCACCATCACCTTTTTTCTACTTTGATTCTTGTCTCCAAATTCTGTACTAAGATTTGAAAACAAACAGATGTAGCCAAAATCAGTTAGCAGATTCTTTCTCCTTTTTTATTTTTTATTCATTTTTTTGTTCTTAATTGGTACCTTCTGTCGAACCATTAATCTATTAAACAATCGATTGGCCTTTAATTCCTATGACATTTCATTCATAAATCCACAACAAATCGTTCCATATAAAATATCACTGCAATTGGGAATTTAAACAGAATATTTAAACAAAACCGTCGACTACCCTGTTCGATATATCTTTTTAGCAATACCTCAAATTCGAATCAGTTTTCAAAATCCATAAATGCAGAAGGTTTTTAAATCATGTCGTTAGTCTTTCTTCAAAATCTCAGGTTTTAATTCTCTATATCGAGTACGAATTTGACAGTCAAAGTTTTTAATCAAAAAGTCAACTTATGTGTTCATCAAGAAATTCGAACGGGTTTCAATGTTTGTGGGTCAATTGATGGTTCCGAAAGTTCCTAGGAAAGTTTTACTATCAAAGTCATGTTATAATTTTCAATTAAAACGATTTGGAATATGAAATTTGATTTTGAATTGGTCCGTGTTCTTCACAGACGGTCCCAGCTTTTTATTTTTATTTTTTAAATTAAACTGGTCAATCCTTATTCATTTCTATTTAATCCCATTTCAATTGAGGAATTTAAATGGTATAATTAATTAAGTACTATGATTGATTTTGCTGTGATTAACTTGAGCCTGTGAAAACGAAGGAGAAAAGGGAAACAGATTACAACGGATTAAATATTTATACGGGGTAAATATAAACAGAAAAGTAGAACTGGAGGAATGGTTAGGGGATTGTTTAGTTAGCGGGAGGTTGCGGGTTCGAGCCCGGCTCGGGGCATTTTTTTTTAGAAAGCTTTTGGAGGTAGTTTCCTAAACCAAAAATGATTATTAATATTATTATTATTATTATTATTATTATTATTATTATTATTATTATTATTATTATTATTATTATTATTATTATTATTATTATTATTATTATTATTATTATTATTATTATTATTGTTATTATTATTATTATTATTATTATTATTATTATTATTGTTATTGTTATTGTTAGTATTAATTATTATTGTTAAAATTATTATTATTATTATTATTATTATTATTATTATTATCATTATTATTATTAAGTCGTAGTATTATTATTATTACTAGTACTAACACTTAAAAATTATTAGTGTTATCATGACTAATATTATTGTTATTAGTACTATTATATTTGTATTATTATTACTAGTATTATAATTAATATTGGAATTATAATTATTATTATTATTATCACAGTTACAAGTATCATAATTATCGATACCATTTTTTTAAAAAATTTATAGAATTATTATTATCATTAACATAGGTATTAATATTATCATTATTAATATTGTTGATATGATTATGATTAGTAGTAAATTTTTATTATAAAGTATTATTATTATCATTATTACTAAAAGTACCATTATTTTAAACCTATAATTTTATTAAAACTAGTATAATCATTATTATTTTTTATTTTTTTTTAAAATTACTAAGTATCATTATCATTGCTACCATTAACATTATAATTAACATTTTTACAGTTATTATTAATATCATTATTATTATCAGTAATAGAATTATTAACATTATTATCTTTACTAGTAATAATAAGTATTGTAATTATTATCATTTTTACCACTATTAATATTATTTTGATATTATTAAAACTAGTATTATTAATATACAAATTATATATATATATATATATATATATATATATATATATTAAAATATATTTAATACGTATAACATAACGAAAATTAATATTTTTATATAACAAAATGAATATATGAAATGAATATATGAAACATATATATTATTAACATAAAAAGGATATAACTAATGAATTTATATATATATATATATATTAGTTCGATTACAAGTATATGCTTTAATACATATATGAATGATATAGGTTCGTGAATCCGAGTGTAACAACCCCAATCCATTTAACCAAAAACGGAGCACATTTTTTTTTTATATATAAGATAGGTCCCATTAAATATCCACATTACATAAACCATTTCAAATAGTTTAACCGAATACCATTTATCATAACAACACGTTAACGTTTCATCTCGACTCTTGGTTTACAAATGACATCATACATCCTTACGAGAATGTATTTCACATACAAGGTTTGACTCGACACAACCCAACAATACGACCTCGAAACATATATTCAACACCACGGTTTAGACACAATAGCCCAACCCGATACCAAGAGCATAATCCCGAGGATCTACCAAATCCCCAATCCACATCCATATCCGAAAGCTACCCCATCGAGCCCAAGCACTCCTACGCAACTAGTCTATCAACTAGCTAACTTCACAACACAATTCCTGTAAAAAGGTAAACAACGAGAGGGGTAAGCTAACGCTTAGTGAATGCAATAATTATACATATACATATATAATCTACTTATTTGCAATCACTTACACAATACCGCATACAAGCTAGCAATTCAACAACCATGCAAACATCATGCATAAACTACTATCCGCAATTCACAATAAGTTAGCAACAACAATAGCATATAGATCACAATTTAATATGCTAAATACAAATTCACACAACCATGGTTAACCAACCGTACAAGAGAACGGTACTTGAAAGACCGTCGGAGTTCATAACATCCATTAGTGCTACTTAAACACCGCGTAATCACTAATTCCCCGGGTTATGTCTTGAACACTGTGACTAACTCACCCCCATGACAATGTGGCATCTTGAACACCGCGACGATTCCACATGTCATTCAAAACAATGAGTGGTGTCTTGAACACCGTGACAATTCCACTCCCATGACAATGTGGTGTCTTGAACACTGCGACAATTTCACATGTCAATCAAACCAATGAGTGGTGTCTTGAACACCGCAACAATTCCACTCCCATGACAATGTGGTGTCTTGAACACCGCGACAATTCTACATGTCAATCAAACCAATGAGTGGTTTCTTAAACACCGCGACAATTCCACTCGTTACATAGAATGTGGTGTCTTGAACACCGCGACAATTCCACATTCATTCCACACAAATAAATACATTATATACGTACACGCATAATTATTCCACTCACCTTGGAATGCCCGCACAAGTCATGTACAACATGATCTTCGTCCTCAAATCCGAGCAAGTAACCACCTATATCACACATAGGTACAATATGCAATAAATAACAATTCTCTAAAAGAGAACCCGACACAAACATCCCTTAGTCGAGGGATCACACCTTGCTCATCAAAACCCGCCCATTTAACACCTAATGGACACAAACCAATTACTACTTCAGGTGATAATTCAAACCCACACCAATAGGCACAATTTAACCCAAATAGACCAACCTAGGTCTCAACACTAGATTACTAGTTAGTTAGTGCTCATACAAACATTACTTGCCCAAATCACCCAACTTAGGCAATAACGACCCATAATGCCCTTGACCACCTTTGACTTAAGTCAAATTCACCTAAAATCACTCAATGCCAATAATGACTAGTGATTAAGTTTCAAAAACACCAATTATCCAATTTAATCAAGTACTCATTTAACCATTTCACAAAACTTGACTAAAATCCCTAGTTTGACACCAATTCAAGTCAACATCTAATTTTGACCAAAATCAAACTCTTAAACACACCAAAATCACCACCATACCACCAATTGATTAACAACACTATCAAAGGTTGACTTTAGATCAAAAACCTAGACATCAACAACCACTTCACCCCTTTGAGGCATTTCATCAAACACCTTGTGTGCATGACTTTCACACTTGTTCTTATGAACATCAATTTCACTAATATTCATCCAATCTAGTGATTATCACTTAAATCCAAGAAAAATACACCCAAATTCATCATTAAACCCTAAGCCCACAATATTAGGGTTCTTAATCACAAGCTTGCCCCAAAAACCCCAAATTTCATAAGAAATGGGTTTTATAACTCATCACCAACATAAACCCTAACCCAAAACAAGAATCAAACATGGAAATTCAGATCTAGGGTTTACCTTGTGATGACCCAGGAATTTCCGACCAAATTTAAACTTAATCTTATCTGATTTCGATACGATAAGCAAAGTCTGTAATGTTGAGTCTCAAAAGTTTTGAACTGTTTCATATGTCATTTGACCATTGACTACTCTCGAACGATTCACGAACAGCTAATTTATAAATAGATATGTGTGTATATATATATAAATAATAATTATAATTTGAAGTATTATATGTTGTTGTTATTAATATTAATAAAAATAAAAATAGGATATTATAATAATTTCTATTTAAAAATATATCTATATATATAAATAAATTATAATAAATACGTATTTGTGATTTCGAAGTTATATAGTAGACGACGGCTAACTTAGTCATCCGTTTTAATTTTATAGTATTATAATTATTATTATATTATTATTATTATTAATATTGAGAATGGAGAATTGAGATTCACGGACGTTATTACTATTTGTTTCTGTGCTTAATTGAAACTTGATTGAGACTGTGTTTGTTTTTTTTTTCTTTCTTCATCACACTCTCAAGGCATCAAGATATATAAATATATATATTCGTACATTTGATATGTGTGCCACTTGTATTAAATTAAAATTTATATTCTAAACAATCATGAACCCACTCATCTATCATTATCTATTCTGCTACGTTCCATTTTCAACTGCATTATTTTTGATTGATTTCTTTCCCCACATTTTGACATATACTGAAAATATATATAAACTCTTACATGATTTGAATACCACTTGCCTCCCACCTCTTTTTCCTTTCCGTCTATCTCACTCTCTACTCTATCATGAATCAATAATATATCATTATTATTAATTATTATTAATATAAAACTTATATATGTTATATTTATATATATGTATGCAAGCATACATTGGAGAAGAGATAGAAACCCACAATCCACAGCTCAACCATCACCTTCAGTTTTAATCCAAGTCATCACCTTCATTCTCCCTAAACCATGGAAAACCAATCATCTTGTTGTTGCTTGTTGTTTCTGTTCGCCTTCATCATTAAAACAAACACCACAGACCCATTAAACCATCGGAGAACCCACTGCATATTTCTTCCCCTTCTTGCATCCCCTTCTATCGGCCACCTTCACCAAGAACCACACCACCTTATTTCTCAGGCACGACCTTGAGCCACCATGACTACCACCACTTGCAACGTTTTCTTTCTTTCTTTGTTTAAGCAACCCAACATAAAACCATCACCAATTTTGCTATCTTTATTTTTGTCAACCTACAACCTACACCAAAACCACACATCCATCAAACTTAATCCGCCATTCTATTTTGATGAAACCCATCACCACTAAACAACTACCTAAACCCGTCATCTTAAATCCATCAACCATCGAGAACCATTTTCTCTTTCCCTCTCTTCCTTCTAGCCTTGTTCGCTCACCATCACCAGCACAAAAACCAAACCCAAACCCATTTTGTTGCTTCTGCTATGGTTTTCTTTTTCTGTTCAAACACCCACAACCCACCATCATTCAAAACCTGTTTAAAATACCACCTTCACTATTTCTTCTTCTTCCCATTATATAATCATCATGGAAACTCTCTGCTACCTTTTATATTTTAGTATTCTACTTAAACCATGGTAAACCACCACCCATCCAATTATTTTATTGCTGTACTCAATTACTTCTACCTACTGCAATTTTTTTCTTTTAAACCGACAGCTATAAAGCAAACCCATTATGTAAATTGCTTGGTTGTTTGTAGGGCCAAGTCTTAATCAAATTGTTATATAAAAAGGATATTTTTTTATCCGAGTATAATAATTAAATAAATGATGATCGTGATATTTATATACATGATGATGTTCATGTATGATCATGATGATGCATAATGATGGAACAATGATAAAGAAATCGTGATACCGCTACCACTGCCGCCCCATTTATCTTCCTGCTTCCTGTTTTCAATTTCAAAATCCTTTTACATCGGGCCATATTCCTATGGTTTTAACTATTGGGCCGGTAGTTATTATTTGGGCTGAGATAAAATTAGTGGGCTTAGATAATTTGATTCTTGAGCCAGGTATTCGCTGTGTGGAAAAAAAACATGTTAACATTAAATCTTAATAAACGTGGGAGATTATAAAGATGATGATGAATTAACGAATGAGGATAACGATTATATTAAGAATAATGATTAAGTTATAGTTATGATAATGTATAATCACATGAGTGATGATGATGATAGATGTCACCTATATGTTTATGATAATGGTTAGTAATAATACATGATGAGTATGATAATGATAATATGATCATGGCGATATGGTGATGATGATAATGATATACGCTGTGATAAGGATTCAAGATGATTATGATTGGTATTTACTTTGGGTTTAGATTGAATTAAAGAAGGAGATGACAAACTAGGGTTAATAGAATTTAAGTATCTTTTTAAAACAGAAAAACGTGATAGAGCAAATGGCTTGGTATGGTTAGCGAGAGGTCGAGGGTTCGAGCCCGGCCATGGACATTATTTTTAAGCCAATTCTTTGAGGTAGTTATCTTTATTTTTATTATTTCATTATTATTATTATTATTATTATTATTATTATTATTATTATTATTATTATTATTATTATTATCATCATTTGCAACCTTAATATTATTTTTATTATCACTAAAGTTACTATTAATATTATTATTTTCATTACAATTGATATTATTTAAAATTATACATATATCATAAAACTATCTAAATTATATTTTAACATAAAACTAACATATATAAATATATATAACATATAATTTAAGATATAAAATAAAGTATATGTTTTTCTAGTATAAATCTTATATAATTGCAAAAATAAATAAAAATAATATATATTAATAAATGAAATTATGAGATTTCTATTATATGTTTTAATAGAAATACAATTGATATAGGTTCGTGAATCTGAGGTCAACCCTACACTTGTTAAATAACGTCATATGTATTTTTACTACAAAATACATTAGGTGAGTTTCATTTGCCTTTTTTACACTTTATATTTTTGGGCTGAGAATACATGCGCAATTTTTATAACTGTTTTACGAAATAGACACAAGTAATCGAAATTACGTTCTATGGTTGAATTATCGAAATCGAATATGCCCCTTTTTATTTAGTCTGGTAATCTAAGAATTAGGGAACAGACACCCTAATTGACGCGAACTCTAAAGATAGATCTATCGAGCCCAACAAGCCCCATCCAAAGTATCAGATGATTTAGTAATTCGAAATTTATATCATGTCCGAAGGAGGATCCCGGAATGATGGGGATATTCTTATATGCATATTGTGAATGTCGGTTACCAGGTGTTCAATCCATATGAATGATATTTTTGTCTCTATGCATGGGACGTATATTTATGAGAAATGAAAATCTTGTGGTCTATTAAAATGATGGAAATGATTATTTATGTAAACTAATGAACTCACCAACCTTTTGGTTGACACTTTAAAGCATGTTTATTCTCAGGTATGAAAGAAGTCTTTCGCTGTGCAATTGCTTGTTTTAAAGATATTACTTGGAATCATTCATGACATATTTCAAAAGACGTTGCATTCGAGTCGTTGAGTTCATCAAGATTATTATTAAGTCAATTATAGTTGGATGTATTATGAAATGGTATACATGTCGTCAACTTTCAATGAAATGAAAGTTTGTCTTTTAAAAACGAATGCAATGTTTGTAAAAATGTATCATATAGAGGTTAAGTATCTCGCGATGTAATCAACTATTGTGATTCGTTTGTAATCGATGTGGACTTCGTCCGGATGGATTAGGACGGGTCGTTTCAGTTGGTATCAGAGCGGTGGTCTTAGCGAACCAGGTCTTGTATTAGTGTGTCTAACTGATAGTCATTAGGATGCTTTAGTGAGTCTGGACTTCGACCGTGTCTGCATGTCAAAAGTTTTGCTTATCATTTAGTGTCGAAAATTAATTTCTTATCATCCTTAAAGTCTAGACACGTCTTACTACCTCTATTGCATAGACAGTGTATAGATAAATTCATATCTTAGTGTATCTGTTATTGTTACATTTGCCTGACAGCTTCCGTAATAACTTATGGGATTTTAGTATTATATATGCATATGTAAATTATGTATTGCAGGGTACTAATCTACATCCTATAATCTATTTCTTATCGAAAATCCTTCATCTGATCGTACGAGATGAATCCTGTAACCAGTTCGAGTCCCTCAGATTCCAATAGCTATTCCGATAGTTATTCCGACAGCTATTCCGACATAGATGTTCACCTAAGCTCCGAAAACAGCGTCATCGGCATGAATCAACCAATCAGCCATTATCAATTCATCTGATGGGTTCGTAGTCGACTTAATTAATGGAAAAACGCAGAAGGTAATCCCTTCCACTAACCGATTTCACCTCTTAACAATGAACCTGAATCGTTTACCGGCGAACCTGTTCGAGACACCATTTTCAGTCTCATTTCCAAGGTAACTCGAAAAGATTATATTCTATCCACAATTCTGAACCTTATTCATCCGCTCGTTCCGACCGACAATCATCCTGGAGTAATAAGTCAACGAACTTCGCGCTCGAATAATCAATTCGGAGAATATGGTGCAAAATGTACCAGCTTCAGCAACATCACCGGCACCAACAGTACCATCAATAACAGCACCAGTACCATAAACAATCCATCCTTCAATATCATCATCTATACTTTGAGTATGATCTTCGTTCTACGTATCGTTCTACCTCATTTATCTTCGTTCGACATGGTGAATATGTAATCTCTAAAGTTTTAGAGATTATTTATTATAGTTCCAACCGAAAAGCAAATGAGTTTAATATCATATTAACTCATTAAATCCATGAATACATCTGAAGAAAATATATATATATATATGTTTTCATAAAGATTGTAATTAAAAATTCTCTTGTACAAACTGTTAATGGTGAAAATATTTTAACGGGTAGGTAATACCCGAGGAATATTTAAATTTCACATTAATAAGTTACATTGTACGTTCTTCGAATCTGTTTCAACAGTCATTTACTATCCTACTTACAACCACAGAAGTACTAATCCGTTCATCACAGAATAACCATTTTCACTCAATTTCATATTTGGATTTTGACCTATCAGAATCCAACAAGTGGCATAATGAAGAAAACATTTGACGAAATAAAAATATGATAGAAACAAACAAATTAACTACGAAAAACTTTGTTAAGAATCCATGCTAACTGTTCCAGCTAACTATTCCTAGCTAACTGATTATATTTATTTATCGCAATTTATTTATTTATCGCATTTTAATTATCGCAATTTACATTCTCGCAATTTTATTTATCGTCATTTAAATTCTGTTATTTACTTTACGCATTTTATTTATCGTTATTTAATTTTTGTTATTTATTTTACGCACTGTAAATATCGGGACACGTATACAAGGTTTTGACATATCATATCGACGCATTTATATATATTATTTGGAATAACCATAGACACTCTATATGCAGTAATGATCGAGTTCTCTATACAGGGTTGAGGTTGATTCTATAATAATATATATAATTTGAGTTGTGATCGAGTCTGAGACATGTACACGGGTCACGATACGTATTAAATAATTTTAATATTATATAATAAACTATATATGAATTGTTATTTGTACACTGCTAACTGTGGACTATCGACTGTGGACTAATAATGTTGGACAATTAAAATGAATTAAAATATTGATTATAACATATGAAACTAAAAACTTCTTCAAGTTTGCCACTTGATTTCATCCTAAACTTCATTTATATCTTGACGATTATGATCTGCATTCAAACCTTTCATGATACTTGAACACACCTCAATCGAGAGGATGAACCAACGCACTTCATCTACAGAAAAAAAAAAAGATTGATGCATATAGTTATGCACTTGGAAATGCTCAGAACTTGAGTAAACGTTTGACACATCTGCGTTAACTCCTTTGGCGTTGCTATTATCGAAAATAACTTTGCAATTCCTTTTTGAAGTAGCAAATTTGTCACAGCTCCAGCAAGTCAACTTTGACTTTTCGTTTGAAACAACCTTATTATAAGCTTGATTTATATGTGTGCTCTTTTATTGTTACCGGGAAAATTTTTATTAAATTCCACCATAGTACCAGCAAGTGTACCAGCAACCTCGTCGCTCCTTGATTTAAATCTCTTTGACAAATCACTATATTTATCTATTGAAGTCTCGTCATGTACTCATCCGCATCTTGTAACGAGAACTGCCATAACAATTACCGGGAATCAGCAATCAGTACTTTGAAAACTCACATAATATCTACATCAACAGTTATATGTATAACATTTATCTTTTAGAATTATGGGCTTTCATTCTGAAATTCTGAACAGAACTCAGTCTACAAACCAATACTCTGAATGTTGAAAAAGCTGAATGAAGCAGCAGAAACTGTAGACAACCGTAAACGACCTTAATCGTCGAAAGTTAAATGAAAAAAAAATAGTATGTTGGAAAAGCTCAGAAAAGTTGGAACTGGAAAACGGATTGAGCTAACCACGAAGGAGACCAAGGACAAATACAAGGGCCATAACATATATTCAAAGAATCCAGATAATTTTGGATCCGATGAAACCTTCTACGAATATCTTGCTTCGAAGTCATGTCAAAATCTTGCGGAAAAATCTTTCTCCATCAACCATCGAACTTAGAAATTCCAAAATATCATCATCAATATCTTTGATATTTCTGAGGATATTTTCATAAATATTCTCGTCCGAAATTATATACCTCTTCGTGCTTCCTGTGTATTATTATATTGGAAACATTCAATAGAAAATTTCTTACTAAAAAGCAGATTATGCGAAACTATGAAGAAAGCCATGGACAAATCACAAAGAATAAGTTTGACTTCAAAGAATCCAAATGATTCAATGTCTGCTAAAGTCTTTAGTGAATATCTTGCTCCTTACTCTAAACCCTTGCAGACAATAGTTTCTATCATCCTCTGATCTTAGATATTCCGAGATATTATCATATCTTTCATTATAAATATCCTCCATATTTCTGGAGATATTTTTATAACTATTCTTATCTGAAATCATTAATCTCTTCGTGCTATCAGTGTTACATCATATAGAAACTGTTAGTTTCTATATTCTGTAAACTTTCGAGCTTAAAATATGAATGTTTTTGAAGTAGTGTTGGGAACTGATGCATGAGTTAGTATAATATAATGACACTTGATCAACGTGATTATATTACAGTAATTCATGCTGAGTTTCTAATGGAACGTGATGATTCACAGAACATACCATCATCATATGCCATTTACACGACTCTTACATTCTAACCAATCTCCAAACATATTAAGAACATATCTTCTTAATAGTTCTATCTTTCCGGACATTCTGGTAATTTGACAAATCAAATCGTGCGATTACGTTCTTTCTTGTTTAGAACATTAAGTTCATTCGAAACTCCATACTTACGAATTCTGGACCATTACTCGCTTTACTAGAGGTCGAGAGGAGAATAAAAAGGCAAAGAGCTCCGAAACATAAGGGAAGATACAAAACTCGACAACAACACTGAAAATTACAAACCGTAAATATCGATACAAATAGCAATATAAAGACACGGTATAATTAGGAATAGTATCACCCAGAGTAATAATAGAAGTAAACAGATATTTCTGGTGGAAGAGAAGGAAGACAGAAATGATAATTAGGAAAATATCAAGCAATTAGAACGGGATTAAGCATTTTCGCAATCTTTTGGATGTATGAACTAAGAAATAAAGTATAGGAATGGTGAAAATAATGGAATGGAAAAAGTTTAATTTATAATGGAGATATCAGACAGAGTAATCGAGGCAGATCACTGTATTTAATTATAGGAATCTTAATTTCCTTACTCGCCGAAGAATCAGATCTTTTAGATTTCGAGGATTTTCTTTAAATCCCTTGAATTCCGGAATTCAACCCTGACACTGTCAAAAGTTAAGATGAATCTTTACTTTCCTATTTCACTCTTTGGTGATAGCTTCATTCGTACTCTTCGAATAATCGAATTATTTTTTATCAATATTACTCAATAATGATAAAACTCAATTTATCAACTCATATTCGTCATGAAAACATTTTTAATGTTAGCCATGACCACCTCACTCAAATTTCGGGACGAAATTTCTTTAACGGGTAGGTACTGTGATGACCCAGGAATTTCTGACCAAATTTAAACTTAATCTTATCTGATTTCGATACGATAAGCAAAGTTTATAATGTTGAGTCTCAAAAGTTTTGAACTGTTTCATATGTCATTTGACCATTGACTACTCTCGAACGATTCACGAACAGCTAATTTGTAAATAGATATGTGTGTATATATATATAAATAATAATTATAATTTGAAGTATTATATGTTTTTGTTATTAATATTAATAAAAATAAAAATAGGATATTATAATAATTTCTATTTAAAAATATATCTATATATATAAATAAATTATAATAAATACGTATTTGTGATTTCGAAGTTATATAGTAGACGACGGCTAACTTAGTCATCCGTTTTAATTTTATATTATTATAATTATTATTATTATTATATTATTATTATTATTAATATTGAGAATGGAGAATTGAGATTCACGGACGTTATTACTATTTGTTTCTGTGCTTAATTGAAACTTGATTGAGACTGTGTTTGTTTTTTTTTTCTTTCTTCATCACACTCTCAAGGCATCAAGATATATAAATATATATATTCGTACATTTGATATGTGTGCCACTTGTATTAAATTAAAATTTATATTCTAAACAATCATGAACCCACTCATCTATCATTATCTATTCTGCTACGTTCCATTTTCAACTGCATTATTTTTGATTGATTTCTTTCCCCACATTTTGACATATACTGAAAATATATATAAACTCTTACATGATTTGAACACCACTTGCCTCCCACCTCTTTTTCCTTTCCATCTATCTCACTCTCTACTCTATCATGAATCAATAATATATCATTATTATTAATTATTATTAATATAAAACTTATATATGTTATATTTATATATATGTATGCAAGCATACATTGGAGAAGAGATAGAAACCCACAATCCACAGCTCAACCATCACCTTCGGTTTTAATCCAAGTCATCACCTTCATTCTCCCTAAACCATGGACAAACCAATCATCTTGTTGTTGCTTGTTGTTTTCATCATTAAAACAAACACCACAGACCCATTAAACCATCGGAGAACCCACTGCATTTTTCTTCCCCTTCTTGCATCCCCTTCTATCGGCCACCTTCACCAAGAACCACACCACCTTATTTCTCGGGCACGACCTTGAGCCACCATGACTACCATCACTTGCAACGTTTTCTTTCTTTCTTTGTTTAAGCAACCCAACATAAAACCATCACCAATTTTGCTATCTTTATTTTTGTCAACCTACAACCTACACCAAAACCACACATCCATCAAACTTAATCCGCCATTCTATTTTGATGAAACCCATCACCACTAAACAACCACCTAAACCCATCATCTTAAATCCATCAACCATCGAGAACCATTTTCTCTTTCCCTCTCTTCCTTTTAGCCTTGTTCGCTCACCATCACCAGCACAAAAACCAAACCCAAACCCATTTTGTTGCTTCTGCTATGGTTTTCTTTTTCTGTTCAAACACCCACAACCCACCATCATTCAAAACCTGTTTAAAATACCACCTTCACTATTTCTTCTTCTTCCCATTATATAATCATCATGGAAACTCTCTGCTACCTTTTATATTTCGGTTTTCTACTTAAACCATGGTAAACCACCACCCATCCAATTATTTTATTGCTGTACTCAATTACTTCTACCTACTGCAATTTTTTTCTTTTGAACCGACAGCTATAAAGCAAACCCATTATGTAAATTGCTTGGTTGTTTGTAGGGCCAAGTATTAATCAAATTGTTATATAAAAAGGATATTTTTTTTATCCGAGTATAATAATTAAATAAATGATGATCGTGATATTTATATACATGATGATGTTCATGTATAATCATGATGATGCATAATGATGGAACAATGATAAAGAAATCGTGATACCGCTACCACTGCCGCCCCATTTCTCTTCCTGCTTCCTGTTTTCGATTTCAAAATCCTTTTACATCGGGCCATATTCCTATGGTTTTAACTATTGGGCCGGTAGTTGTTATTTGGGCTGAGATATAATTAGTTGGCTTAGATAATTTGATTCTTGAGCCAGGTATTCACTGTGTGGAAAAAAAAACATGTTAACATTAAATCTTGATAAACGTGGGAGATTATAAAGATGATGATGAATTAACGAATGAGGATAATGATTATATTAAGAATAATGATTAAGTTATAGTTATGATAATGTATAATCACATGAGTGATGATGATGATAGATGTCACCTATATGTTTATGATAATGGTTAGTAATAATACGTGATGAGTATGATAATGATAATATGATCATGGCGATATGGTGATGATGATAATGATATACGCCGTGATAAGGATTCAAGATGATTATGATTGGTATTTACTTTGGGTTTAGATTGAATTAAAGAAGGAGATGACAAACTAGGGTTAATAGAATTTAAGTATCTTTTTAAAACAGAAAAACGTGATAGAGCAAATGGCTTGGTATGGTTAGCGAGAGGTCGAGGGTTCGAGCCCGGCCATGGACATTATTTTTAAGCCAATTCTTTGAGGTAGTTATCTTTATTTTTATTATTTCATTATTATTATTATTATTATTATTATTATTATTATTATTATTATTATTATTATTATTATTATTATTATTATTATTATTATTATTATTATTATTATTATTATTATTATTATTATTATTATCATTTGCAACCTTAATATTATTTTTATTATCACTAAAGTTACTATTAATATTATTATTTTCATTACAATAGATATTATTTAAAATTATACATATATCATAAAACTATCTAAATTACTATTTTAACATAAAACTAACATATATAAATATATATAACATATAATTTAAGATATAAAATAAAGTATATGTTTTTCTAGTATAAATCTTATATAATTGCAAAAATAAATAAAAATAATATATATTAATAAACGAAATTATGAGATTTCTATTATATGTTTTAATAGAAATACAATTGATATAGGTTCGTGAATCTGAGGTCAACCCTACACTTGTTAAATGACGTCATATGTATTTTTACTACAAAATACATTAGGTGAGTTTCATTTGCCTTTTTTACACTTTATATTTTTGGGCTGAGAATACATGCGCAACTTTTATAACTGTTTTACGAAATAGACACAAGTAATCGAAATTACGTTCTATGGTTGAATTATCGAAATTGAATATGCCCCTTTTTATTTAGTCTGGTAATCTAAGAATTAGGGAACAGACACCCTAATTGACGCGAACTCTAAAGATAAATCTATCGGGCCCAACAAGCCCCATCCAAAGTATCAGATGATTTAGTAATTCGAAATTTATTTCATGTCCGAAGGAGGATCCCGAAATGATGGGGATATTCTTATATGCATATTGTGAATGTCGGTTACCAGGTGTTCAATCCATATGAATGATATTTTTGTCTCTATGCATGGGACGTATATTTATGAGAAATGAAAATCTTGTGGTCTATTAAAATGATGGAAATAATTATTTATGTAAACTAATGAACTCACCAACCTTTTGGTTGACACTTTAAAGCATGTTTATTCTCAGGTATGAAAGAAGTCTTTCGCTGTGCAATTGCTTGTTTTAAAGATATTACTTGGAATCATTCATGACATATTTCAAAAGACGTTGCATTCGAGTCATTGAGTTCATCAAGATTATTATTAAGTAAATTATAGTTGGATGTATTATGAAATGGTATACATGTCGTCAACTTTCAATAAAATGAAAGTTTGTCTTTTAAAAACGAATGCAATGTTTGTAAAAATGTATCATATAGAGGTCAGGTACCTCGCGATGTAATCAACTATTGTGATTCGTTTGTAATCGATGTGGACTTTGTCCGGATGGATTAGGACGGGTAGTTTCATACCTTTGCACCAAAATTGAGCTAGTAGCTAGAAACATCAAGGAGAACCAAGACCCGCTTCCAATTTGGGCAAAAATCACCATCTTCATCACTATTGGAGCTTCCTCTCTTTAGAAACCCTTCACTCTCTCTCTAAGACTTGAGGATGAAGATAAGAACGAGATCTAGATCTGATCTGTAGCTATATATACACCTACATGTGAAATTACCAAAATGCCCTTCTTATTTTCCAATTTAAAATGAAATTCTGCACAAAATCCGGTCGTGGACCGCCGGTCCAATGCCGAGCTGTTGACAAAAAGCCTAGTGCTGGACCGTCGGGCCAATCTGGACCGCCGGTCCAGTTTGCTCCTGTTTGCCTTTGAACTAAGGTTGGACCGTCGAGCCAATCTAGACCACCGGTCCACCCAGCCTTTAGAAATTTGGGTGTTACAACTCTCCCCCACTTAACATGGATCACGTCCCCGTGATTCGCACCACGCACCATTAATCAAGTAATCTAATACCCGCACACCTGCCATCCGCAACTCGGAACCAAATTCAATGATCCTACAAGTACGTCTAAAATTTTGAAGTCGAAAACACCCATCGAACTCACCATACATTAACATAAGCTCGAACTCACTTATTACCTTTGCTACCACCAATAGTACCACGTACTTCCAATGACCGAATTGTTTGTTAAGGGAACACGAAAAGCACCATGTAACCTTACAAGTTTCCCTCAGACTTCCACCCGCATCATGCTACGTCCATAACCAAATCACCCAACGGGATCTACTAGGTCCACTACGCCATGAACCAAGTCTTGCATTAATCCAAATCGAGAAGGATTCATGTCGCGTTAAAACTCCGTACTTCATCAGTTCATAAACGCACCACTCAACGGTCGCACATCCGCTTATGCGCAAACATTTGTTTTCCACCTCATAAAACCTTTTCAATTTTACAAGGCGATGCCAACGGCGCAATCGACACACTCCTCCGACGAGCACTTCCTACAGTCACCACAACCGAGTTATTCCTTCAACGAAGAAATCTCGGTATCGCCAAATAATCACACTAGGGACACAAAATTTTCCATCAATTGATCCGCACACGACCATTAGTCTCTGGATTAATCCAGGACGACAATAATACACCACGAGTTAGACAAAACATCAACACTCGACACAGGGTGACTGTACAATACAATTAGTTAAATATTAATATTAAATTTGACAATATTATTATCAGCTATTTTCAGGTATACATATAAAAAGTAGAAAATAAGATCTGCACCCTAATACATAAGATTATATTTGAGCATAAATTATACTCCATAACACAAATGTATGTGTGAAATGTATAGAAAATAAATGAATAAACTTGAAATAAAATTAGGTATATAATTTAATTTAAATAAACAATCAAAAATCTATAGTAAATACAAAATATGATATTTATATAAATTTAAAGTATATCAACTTTTTGAGATTTGTGATACGTATTTTAACGGACGGCCTCATAAACGTATCACTCTATGCACAAGAAACCTTGTGACATTGAATGAGAACAACTAATTGTTGTATTGTAATTGTATTCAATACTAACGTTTACGATACTAATATTTTCAATATCTCATACTCATGTTATCATACATTATATAAAGTATGTGCAATACTAACGTTATCATATACAATGCTTTTGATAGTAATATTTTCGATACAAATGTTATCGGTGATAAATGGTTTTTTTATTATAATTGTATTATACATTTGGTGAGTATCAATACTAACGAAATCTATACTAATTTATACAGGTGTCGTGCAATGCACGGTCTCATAAAACTAGTTTAATAATATATTTTGGAAGTATATGTGGGGCTAACATGTAATGATATATAATTTACCGAACGGATCACATGATCAATTGGTTGGTGTGCGGATAATGTCAAAATCGATAGATCATCTTTTGTTACATTTTTTGTGGACTTATAACATTTTGGCGACTTTGTTTAGATGTGGAATTTGTGTTGGGTGATTCCTTCTTCTATTTTGAAATTCTCGTATAATTGGTGCAACAGTATGGGTTTTAAGTTATGAAGTTTTTGGAGTTTAATTGGTCCGGCAACCTTATGGGCGATTGGCATAGCTTGGAATGAGCCTTTATTTAACGGGATATAGACTCGTTGAGACGGTGTAATTAAGTGTATAAAGATCATTGTATAAAGCCCGAAATATGTGATAATCATCAATTCTACATTTTGGAATCTTAACCCTGGTTGCTACTATAAAGGTGGACGCCTACTGGAATTTTTGCAAAGCCCGAAATATGTGTGATGGTAATGTATTTTGTTAGTTTTTGAATGATAGTTCAAGTTCCAGCTCGTTTACTAGCTATACTTGTTTATAATCAAAAGTGATCAATTTTGAGCTCGGCTCGTTTCAAACTTAATGTATCGAGTTTTTCTAATTCGCCTCGATTTACATTATACAATCTCAAGCACAACTCGAATTTGACTTGTCTAATAGCCGATATCATTTATTATATCTATATTTTTTATTTGTATATTATATTAACTAGTTTATAACTCGCGAATTCGCAGGATTTTTGAAAAAAAAAAGTTACGGAGTATTAAAAAGTCCTAAAAATAATAAATGAAATGTGTGTAATAGGATGCAGGTAAGTAATAGAACTATAAAAATGTTATATAACTCGTAGTCCAATATTTACTTTATTATAGTGTTAAAAAGATTCTAAGGGTGTAAATTTGGGGGAAATGAGAAATGTATAAAATTATTAGAGCGGCTACATAATACTTTTATATATAGCTTTCTCATATGACACAAAATGAAAAAAAAAATTTGAACAGCGATCGGGATCACCCGAGACGGACAAAACTACCCGTTGCGATCATCTCCACGTTTCGACTATGTCGATGCAGCGATAATAACTCCGCCACATCGCTGCCGGGAGGAAACCTTGAAACCGATCCAAGGGCAGCCGATGAATATAACTTTAGTTAATGATATAATCTAATGACAAAGGGTTAAAACTCCAGTAGTGAATGACATAAGCTAGAGATTGCAGTAAACTTTTTAACATTGGTAAAAAGAATGAAAGTTAAGATAAAATTCTTACACACATAGTGGTAAAAAGAATAAAAGCCAAGATACTATATCGATGTCAAAAAAGTAGAGGTCCTTAAGTCACAAGAGGGAACACTCTGTTTCTTTTCCAAATCAAACTTGTTCCTTTTCCAAATCACTTAGCCTTACTCGCATTCTCGAGGTCTCTAAATTCAAGTCACGATTCTCTCTTCTTAGTGATGCGTATGTGTCACGTGGGGACATGGATGCACTTGCTGCACCGCTGCTGCTCATCTTTTGCGCCATGTAGCCAGAAAGCGATAAAGGTCCCATAATTGCACTTTTTTAAACGGAGCTGTTCAAAGTAGAACACCCGAACAGCCATGTGGGTTGGGAGACGATCATTGTGTGATGCATGGTTAGTTGCTTCCTGAGATAACTTTTTAAATTCAATGCACAATTTTTTTTTGCGCTCGTGTTTTGTTAGCATTGAATGGGCCTAATCCATACAAAAATAAATAACAGTGTAAGACTAAAGTAGAGGTCACAAAAAAATAAATGAACTGGTCGGTGGTCAGATGGTTGAGTAAAGGGTCAAAATGGGTTGAACCAAAATTTTCAAAGTTTTTGAAAGATAATTGATGTGTCACAAAGATTAGTATCCAAAACTTTCTGGATACGGTAGATGTACAAAACATAACATAACAACATAGTATTAAAAACGCACTTTAATTTTACTAAGCAATTCGTATAAGCGCAACAACTTGTGAATTGTACTCGAAGAAGAACTTTCACAAAATCCATTTGGAATTATAATAACCAGTTTATAGCATGTCTTTTTAAAAAAGTACCTGGTTGATGACTGCCTTAGCCATACGGTTGAGTTCCTTTTTCATACCAGATGTCGTGCAACGCACAGGCTCATAAAACTAGTTTAATAATATATTTTGGAAGTATATATGGGGCAAACATGTAATGATATATAATTTACCGAACGGATCGCATGATCAATTAGTTGGTGTGCGGATAATGTCAAAATCGATAGATCATCTTTTGTTCTTTTTTTGTGGACTTATAACATTTGGGTGACTTTGTTTATATGTGGAATTTGTGTTGGGTGATTCCTTCTTCTATTTTGAAATTCTCGTATGATTTGTGCAACAGTACGGGTTTAAAGTTATGAAGTTTTTGGAGTTTAATTGGTCCGGCAACTTTATGGGCGATTTGCATAGCTTGGAATGAGCCTTTGTTTAACGGGATATACACTTGTTGGGACGGAGTAATTAAGTGTATAAAGATCATTGTATAAAGCCTGAAATATGTGATAATCATCAATTCTACATTTGGGATCCTTAACCCTGGTTGCTACTATAAAGGTGGACGCCTACTGGAATTTTTGCAAAGCCCGAAATATGTGTGATGGTAATGTATTTTGTTAATTTTTGAATGATAGTTCAGGCTCCAGCTCGTTTAGCTAGCTATACTTGTTTATAATCAAAAGTGATCAATTTTGAGCTCGGCTCGTTTCAAACTTAATGTATCGAGTTTTTCTAATTCGCCTCGATTTACATTATACAATCCCAAGCACAACTCGAATTTGACTTGTCTAATAGCCGATATCATTTATTATATCTATATTTTTTATCTATATATTATATTAATAGTTACTAGGAATTTTTTAATAGTAATTAATGTGCATAAAACTGAACTATTTATTCTCGCAGGCTTATTCAAACTCGTTTACGAAAAACCTTCTAAAACATGCTCAATCGACCCAAGCTCGTTAAGCTCAATTCGATTCGAGTTTTTAAAAAGTCAAGATCAAGCAGCTTGACTCATTTACACCATACTCAGAAGTTAAATTAATATGTTCATAAATATCGAAAAAGTAGTTTGCTGCAGAAGCTTAAATTTACAAAAAAAAAAAAAAAAAAAAAAAAAAAAAAAAAAAAAAATTAGTTTAAATTCCTTTAGCTTTAAAGAATTAGTACAAGCCAATAGAAAATTTGTTAGCCTGATATAAAAGAAGCTAAAATATCACTTTTTTAGATGTATAAATTGTTGTAAATTTAGTAGTTAAATATGGATGGTAATTAGTCAAATATGGATAGTAAAATTTGTACTATATATATGTGCATAATGTAAGTTACAAAAACACACATATACATTAAATACATCACACATCTCTTCAACATTTTTCTCTCCTATATCTTCTACAACACATCTCTCTTTTATTGGTTTTTCAATTTGAATATATTGAACCAGGCCGCTAAAGGTAGTTATAAGCCTACTGAAATATAACACGTTATCAGCACGAAGTGCTCCGTATAATCAAGGTTTATCTAAGCAAGCACATGTCACTAATCAAGGTAAGAAATTATCTAACTTTTATTAACTTCACTAACATTTATATTTATGTTATTTAAGTTATATATGGTCGGTTATACCGCCTGAATTATATTTCTGTAATCTAACTTTTATTAACTTCACTAACATTTATATTTATGTTATTTAAGTTATATATGGTCGGTTATACCGCCTGAATTATATTTCTGTAATCTAACTTTCATTAACTTCACTAACATTTATATTTATGTTATTTAAGTTATATATGGTCGGTTATACCGCCTGAATTATATTTTCTGTAATCTAACTCTTATTAACTTCACTAACATTTATATTTATGTTAATAAGACCTCATGATTGTACGCAACACGTCATTTGACAACACGGTACTTTATGTACGCAACACGTCATTTGACAACACGGTACCATGGGTCGAGATTAATTCTGATCAATACGAATACGATGGGGTCTTTATATGTTATCTAACATTTATGATTACTTATGCAATTAATCATTATTTATTTCATGCATACTAATGTTTATTCTTAAAAGTAAATCTTAAAAGTTAAAATAAGAAAAAATAGTTTGTATTTTTATTAAAAGTAAATCTTAAAAGTTAAAATAAGAAAAAATAGTTTGTATTTTTATTAAAAATAAATCTTAAAAGTTAAAATAAGAAAAGTAGTTTGTATTTTTATTAAAAGTAAATCTTAAAAGTTAAAATAAGAAAAGTAGTTTGTATTTTTATTAAAAGTAAATCTTAAAAGTTAAAATAAGAAAAAGTAGTTTGTATTTTTATTAAAAGTAAATCTTAAAAGTTAAAATAAGAAAAAGTAGTTTGTATTTTTATTAAAAGTAAATCTTAAAAGTTAAAATAAGAAAAAAAAAATCTTGTCCTTTATATTACTCATACGCGTTTTGATATAGTGACTTTATTCGTTAACGTCAACTAACGACGTTACAATGGTCATATATACATAACGGTTGTTAACGTCAACTGACGACGTTACAACAACTATATTTTTCAAATATAAAATAAACATCTCCGTTTTCACATTTTCACAAATCAATCTTCATTTTTCAGATTACTACTCTCAAAAAGTTTTTGTAAAAATGATTCACACAAGGATGATTTTTCCTATTGTATTGGTCATATTAACTATCATCATTGTTGCTAATATACCACCGGATGAACCTATATTCTATCCTGCCCTTGTGGTTTTATTATTTGTAATCATACCATTATTCTGTTGTTTGCTACTTATGAATTTAAAATGATTCTAATTTCATTTTATTATTTGTCTATGAATAAAAGTTGATTATGATTATGATTTATGTTATTCATCTTTTTGATAATAGAAAATGTCGAATTTGAAAAGGCTTAAATTTGCTCATTTAGAACAAGTGGGAACAACTACTTAACATGGGTTATGAATATAGAAAAACATCTCGAATCAAACGGTATTTTAGAAACCCTGAATGAAAATAACAATTATTCCGAACAAGAGAAAGCAATAGTAAGTATTTTTCTTAGCAAACATATTGACGAGTCCTTAGAATCTACATATTATATGATCGAAAATCCAAGTGTATTATGGAAAATACTCAAAGATAGATACGATATTAATTATCAAAAAAAAAAAAAAAAATAATAACGGTGATCCATGAAAGAATAAAATTAAAGATATTAGTAGACGCTCTTATAAGAATTCCGGAGATTCTTATTAATGATCTGGTAACGTGGATCATCAGTCTAGTATTTCTTGAATACATGAACATCTTGTTTAGCTCTATAAATAAGTCCCAAAAGAAAAGAAACGAGAGTGAATATGTTGACAAATCTTGATTAAATTAACCCCGAGCTACCTTGAGACTTGAATGGTTTGAATTTTCTAAGATGCCTAGTTTTTTTATGTATCACTCATAAATAAATGATTTTAGACCATAACGCATATGTTTTATTAAGTGTTATCTTTTATGTACTTCAGATTATAACTTGTTTGCAGGTAATATAATTTGATTATCTTGCTGAAATATAACTCATTATTTGCTTATCTTATTTGAAGTTTTAGTATGAATCCTGCAGAAATACAACATCAATTAAATGGTAAAGACCTATGTATTGCAGATAGTAGTAACATACACACTATGATCAAATCTAAGAAATATTTCATTGATTTAAATCAAATGAAGGAATTATAAATACTATATCAGCTCTTGCAAACTTGATATAAGAAACGAAAAAGGCAAAATTTCATATTACCAAATGGTACGAATTTTTTGGTAAACAATGTCTTGTTTTCTCCCAAATCAAAGAGAAATTTGTTAAGTTTCTCTGATATATATCATAATGGATATGATTATCAGTCAATGATAATCGAAAATGAGAAATATCTATGTAGCACCGAAAAGCGCATAGGATTAAAAGCGCATATGATAAAAAGCGCATATGATGAAAAGCGCAGCGCATATGATTAAAAGCGCATATGATAAAAAGCGCATATGATGAAAAGCGCATCGCATATAATTAAAAGCGCATATAATGAAAAGTGCATATGACGAAAAGCGCAGCACATATGATTAAAAGCGCATATGGTGAAAATGATATATGATGAAAAGCACATATGGTGATTAATGAAAATCACATATGGTGATTAATGAAAAGCACATATAGTGATTAATGAAAAGCACATATAGTGATTAACGAAAAGCACATATGGTGATTAATGAAAATCACATATGGCGATTAATGAAAAGCACATTGAGAAATAATCACCAATGCTTCTTGAAAGAATTCAAGGGTATATATATGGACCAATTCATCCATCATGTGGACCATTTTTCTAATAGACGCATCTAATGCATGGTCTCATGTTTGTGTGTTATCAAGCCATAATATGGCATTTGCAAAGTTTCTTGCACAAATTATTAAATTAAGAACACATTATTCTGATTACACCATTAAAAGGATGAGACTTGATAATGCTGGTGAGTTAACATCTCAAGCTTTTAATGATTATTATATGTCTACAAGGATTGTTGTTGAACATCCAGTTGCTCATGTGCATACACAAAATTGGTTTAGCTGAATCAATAGATAAACGCTTACAGCTAATAACTAGACAATTAGAAATGAGTACAAAACTCTCAATATTTATATGGGGACATGTAAATTTACATGATGTGACATTAATTCGCATTAAATCAAGTGCAAGTTATAAATATTCTCCATTACCAACTTAATTTTGGTAGAGACCAAATATTTTCCATCTTAGAACATTTGGTTGTGCAGTGTATTTTTAATTGAACAACCACAACAAATGGTTCCTCAAAGAAGGATTGAAATATATGTTAGATATGAAACATCTTCAATCATAAGATATATTGAACCCATGACGGGTGATGTTTTTACAGCAAGTTTTGTCGATTATCACTTTAATGAAACATTGTTCCCTATATTAGGGGGAGAAATGAAATATAAATAAAATGATGTTTCATGGTGTGAACATCAATTAAGGAATATTGATCATTGCACAAAAGAATGCAAAAAGAAAGTTCAAATATAATGCATATGTAAGAACTTGCAAATTAATTACTTTATGCATTTAAAGATACAAAAAATAAGTGACTAAATCATATATACCAGCAGTAAATGCTTCAGCTAGAATTGAAATTACAAAAGCTGGCAATAATGTCACTCATGAGTCTTTGCTACGGCAGAAACGTGGGAGACCAATTGGTTCCAAAGATAAAAATCCTCGAAAAAGAAAATCAGCTGATAATAAGGTAAAAGAAAGTGTTCAACAAGAACCACAAATCAATACTCCTTCTGCAGAGGATATTGATAAATGTAAATACATAAATTGCAATAAATTATGCAATATTATGAAACTGAAAAGAAATGAAAAATCTTGATGAGATATTTTCATATAATGTTACAATGACATCATGAATAAAGATGATGATCTGGAACCAAAATCTGTCATTGAATATCAAAATAGACGTGATTGAACTCAACGGAAAGGAGCAATACGAGCTGAATTAGAATCGCTCAATAAAAGAAAAGTTTTTGGATCAATCGTTATCACTTTTAAAGATGTGAAACAATGGGATACAAATGAATTTTTATCCAAAAAGAAATGTGCAAATGAAGTTACAAGGCAAAACTAGACTTGTAACTCAAGATTTCCCACAAAGACCAGAAATGAATTAGGAGAAAAACTTATCCTCCTATAATGAATATAATTACTTATTAGATACTTAATCAACCTGGTAGTTATTTAAATGCATCTCATGGATGTTGTTACTACTTATCTGTATGGATCACTTAATAGTGATATATATATGAATATACCTGAAGGGTTAAGGTATCATAAGCATCTAATGCAAAACCCAAGGGAATATATTCCATTAAATCACAAAGATTTCTAAATGGGTTTATACAATCGGGACGTATGTGGTATAATCGATTAAATTACTACTTGATAAGAAAAGGGTATACATATAAACTTATTTGCACGTGTGTTTTATAAAAACAATGTTCGGATATGTGATCATAGCTGTTTATATCAATTATCTTAAATAAAGAAATCTATGAAGCCATTCAACTTCTAAAGAAAGATTTTAAAATTAAAAAAAATCAAGTATTACGTTGATTTACATATTGAGCATATAACTAATGACTTACTTATACATCAAACAACTTATACCGAAAAGATTTTAAAATATTTTAATATGGACAAGACAAAAACCATTAAGTACTCATATGGTTGTTAGATCTTAATATTGATACTAATCCATTTCATCCTCTAGAAGATCATGAAGATCTTCTTGGTTCAGAAGTTCCATATTTTAGTGCAATTGGGGCTCTTATGTATCTTACAAATTATACAAGATCTGACATTTCTTTTGCAGTTAATTTGTTGACAAGGTTCAGCTCAGCCCCTACCAAATGACATTGGAATGGGATCAAACAAATAGTTTGATACCTTCGGGGAACTACTAATTTATAATTATTTTATTCTAACAACTCGAAAAAAGATTTGTTTGGTTATACAGATGCACATTATTTATCTGATCTACATAAAGCTAAATCTCAAACTGGATATGTATTCCTAAATGGAGGCACCGCAATATCATGACGTTCTCAAAACAAACACTTGTTGCAACATCATCAAATCATGCCGAAGTGATTGCATTACATGAAGCTACTCGGGAATGATTTTAGTTAAGATCAATGATACAAATCATTATTGATTCTTGTGGACTAGAACGCTATAAAAGCCCAACAACTATCTATGAAGATAATACAGCTTACATAGTACAAATGAAAGAAGAGTATCAAAAATGACAGAACAAAACATAAATGCTGACGAGGCGCTAAAGCTATAAACTGTCTTAACGGTCATAAGTTTGATGGAAAAGAATGGTATATTGGTAAGGCTCAGAAAAAGACTGAAAGGGAATAGGAATTGAAACAACAGTTTGAGCAAACCATGAAGGAGACTGTAGACAAATCACAAGGGTCAAACTTGTACATAAAAGATTTAGATGATACAGTTTCAGATGAAAACCTCAGATTCTTCTCATATACTCAAGATCTCGTAAAAGACGACCAGATTAAAATGAGATACGTTCAATCAACAACTCTGCTGATCTTTATACCAAAGCACTGTCAATCGCTGTTTTCAAAACATACGTTCACAATATTGGCATGAGGCAAGTTCAAAAGATGTGACGACTCAGCGTTGTCTACTTGAGGGGGAGTCAACTCTATGCTGCACTCTTTTTCCCTTAGCTAAAGTTTTATCCCACTGGGTTTTCTTTAGCAAGGTTTTTAACGAGGCAGTATTAATTGCTCTTTAAAAAAAATTACCATCCAAGGGGGAGTGTTGTAAATTTAGTAGTTAAATTTGGATGGTAATTAGTCAAATATGGATAGTAAAATTTGTACTATATATATGTGCATAATGTAAGTTACAAAAACACACATATACATTAAATACATCACACCTCTCTTCAACCTCTTTCTCTCCTATATCTTCTACAACACATCTCTCTTTTATTGGTTCTTTCAATTTGAATATATTGAACCAGGCCACTAAAGGTAGTTATAAGCCTACTGAAATATAACATAAATCACATTATTTAAATATGAAAAAAATCCAATTGCAAAATTGGTACGGTAAGGAATGTCACATCGTGACTACTTTTTTATTTTAAAAGCTATTTCTTTAGTAAAAAAATAGATTTGAAACTTTATTATAACAAAAGCCCATTTGGCGGGGTGGTTGGCATGCGTCTACACAACCAGACGCCCCGTGTTTGATTCTTGGAGGCTTTTTTCTTCTTAAAAACTAATGTTATTTATCAAAGTGTTGCTTAAATTTGCTAATTGGGCCCAGTTTAGCGCAGTGGCGAATCTAGAAATGACGATCAATGATGTCATTAGTTAAAAGTCTAAAACAAATTTCTACTAGATGGCCAGTGGCGGATTCGAGAATTTTATTTGGAATTTTTTTTTTCAAAATGGTAATATATTTATAGATTTTAAGGAAATAGTTTTTAAAAAAATTTTCTTTTATAAAAAAATATAGGTAAACCGGGTTTTCATTTGCCGGTTTGGCTGTTTTGGGGACAAACTGATGCTTCGTTTGCCGGTTTAGCTCCCCAGTTATATTTTATAATATACGTAAGCCACGTTTGCCCTAACAGATCAAATTGGCTTTCGAAATGCCGGTTTGTAATTTTTTTTTTCTATTATATTATGTTTGTATTATTTAATAATTGTTATATATATACGTATATATATATATATATATATATATATATATATATATATATTATATACGTATATATATATATTATATACGTATATATATATATATTATATACGTATATATATATATATATGTATATATATATATATATATATATATATATATATATATATATATTATACGAATAAATTAATTTAAATACACAAAATAGTTTAAATACGAATTATATATATTTTACAAATTATATATATTAAATACAAATTATACATTTATATATATGAATTATATATATATGTGTTGCCCCGTACAAAATTAACGTGTACGGATCATCAACAACAGGTCCATTACAAGGTTACAACACTATATGCTGTTTTAAAACAAGTTTGCATTCATAGAAAGATAACGTTTTACAGAAGATAGCGTGCTTCTATGAATAGAAAGCATTAATATAAGTACGTGACACGAAGGTCATTACAAAGCCACTGTTCAAATATAGCATAAGCTATGAATGCAAAGTAAAAGTTTCGTAATTGAGACATCTCTAAGCAATGCATCGGAAGTCTAACACCGAGAGTCTAATACAGCGGAAGCAACATACGTCTAAGCACCTGAGAAATAACATGCTTAAAGAGTCAACACGAATGTTGGTGAGCTATAGTTTGATTGTAACAATAATGTAACATAGGCCACGAGATTTCGTATTCAAAACTGAAGTGACCCATCCTAATCCATCCGGACGAAGTCCATATCGATTATAAACGATTCACAATAGTTGATTACATTGCGAGGTATTTGACCTCTATATGATACATTTTACAAAAATTGCATTCGTTTTTAAAAGATAAACTTTCTTTTCATCGAAAGTTGACATTATGCATACCATTTCATAATACATCCAACTATATTTGACTTAATAATAATCTTGATGAACTCAATGACTCGAATGCAACGTCTTTCGAAATATGTCATGAATGACTCCAAGTAATATCTCTAAAATGAGCAAATGCACAGCGGAAGATTTCTTTCATACCTGAGAATAAACATGCTTTCAAGTGTCAACCAAAAGGTTGGTGAGTTCATTAGTTTAACATATTTTAATCATTTCATAATTTTAATAGACCACAAGATTTCATATTTTCATTTCTCATAAACATACGTCCCATGCATAGAGACAAAAATATTATTCATATGGATTGAACACCTGGTAACCGACATTCACAATATGCATATAAGAATATCCCCATCATTCCGGGATCCTCCTTCGGACATGATATAAATTTCGAAGTACTAAAGCATCCGGTATTTTGGATGGGGCTTGTTGGGCCCGATAGATCTATCTTTAGGATTCGCGTCAATTAGGGTGTCTGTTCCCTAATTCTTAGATTACCAGACTTAATAAAAGGGGCATATTCGATTTCGATAATTCAACCATATAATGTAGTTTCAATTACTTGTGTCTATTTCGTAAAATAGTTATAAAAATAGCGCATGTATTCTCAGTCCCAAAAATATATATTGCAAAAGCATTTAAAAAGGGAGCAAATGAAACTCACCGTATTGTATTTTGTAGTAAAAATACATATAACGACATTGAACAACTAAACAATGCAAGGTTGGCCTCGGATTCAAGAACCTATATCATTCATTTATATATTAAAAAGTATAATGAAAATCAAATAATTCCATCTATTATTTATATAGTATTTATATATTTATTGTTGTAGTTTATATAATTTGTACTAAATTCTAATATATATTCTATCTTAAATAACATGTTATGTATGTATTTATTTTGTATATACATAATAGAAATATTAATATTTTTAATATATAATTATAGGTAGTATTTATATACTTATAGTATAAGTATATTTTTATTTACAAAATATCTATTTGCTATGATAATATAATAATAATAATGATAATGAATTTTAAATAAAAGGTAGTTTTAATAATAATGAAACTAAAAATTGATAACGACAATAAAATGATAATACTAGTAATATTAATGAAAATAAAATTTTTAATAAAAATAATAATTTTAAAATAATGGTTCTTTTAATAATAATAATAATAATAATAATAATAATAATAATAATAATAATAATAATAATAATAGTAACTATGATAATATTAAAAATGGTAATAATAATAATAATTCTAATAATGATACCTACATTGATAATAATAATAATGATAATAATAATAATAATTTTTTTTAAAATATAAACTACCTTAGAAGCCATCTTAAAAAGAGTTGCACCAAGTTGGGTTCGAACCCTCGACCTTTCGAAAACCCGAAACACTCTTACCATTGGGCTGTCGCCCATTTATATGTTCCATAACCTCCCTTAATTTATTATAACCCTTCACATCTTTTCCAAAGCAAGTTTCTGGCCCAACAGTTTATTAGTCTCGGCCCAACAGGTAATTATCATATGGCCTACTATCCATTCACGGCCCAACAACATATTCGTAGCCCAATTAATTGAAGTATATAATTTTTAAACAGAATCCAAGAATGAGCTGGTAATTGTAATATTAGAACTGCAGAAATCATTATCTCGTCATCCTTACCTCATTTCTATCTCCTCTACCTTATCATGATGAAGTCATCATCAAAGAAGGACACTCTGGTGTCTTGCGATGGCTGTTTACAGCAGCAGCAAAACAGTGGTATCCCGAGGATGTTTGGGTCTCGTGCGGGCTGCAGAAAGAAGAAGAAAAAGAACTAAAAATGATGGTGTGTCATCGGTTATACAGGAAAGAGCAGTGGGCTTGTAAAGGTTTCATGGTTTTCGATTGTTTGAAAAAAAATGGGTATGGTGATTACACGGAGAAAGAGGTGGTTGTCGATGAAGTGGGTTTGAAGTGGTGATGGAAGGTGGTGAACAAAGGTGGGTTTCGTGGTAAGAGATGGCAATTGTCACCAAGAAAAAAAAGAAAGAAAGAATGAGGCGGTGGTGTTGGTTCGATGTGTGTGGTGTTCTATTGGAAAGGAAAAAGTAGTGAAGCCGTAGCACAAAAATGGTGGTGTTTGTTGTTCACGTCAAAACAGCAGGCATGAACACTAGGTGGTTCTAAGTGGTGGTGAATGGGGTTCATGAAGTGGTGTAGTGTGGCGGTCGTTGGTGGTGATTAAAAGGTCGATGGTGAGAGTGGGAATGGTGTTTTTGAACCTGAGCAATATAATAGATAAACGATGATGTTTTTCAACAAAAGTGGTGACTTGTGGTGACGACGGTTTAAGGTTGAAACAAAATCACAATCATAGCAGCAGCACAACAATATGGTTGTTTTATGACAGTTGCAGTAATAATGTGTCGGGGATCGTGTAGGTGTATGGTTGTGTGGGTGTTCGAATATTAGAACAAGATGGGGTTTGTTTATAATTGTTATGGGGTGGCGTTAGGGTAGATTATAGCCGGTAGATCATGGTGAAGCTTATCGAGGGTTACAAGATAGTAAAAGAAAAAAAATAGCTTGATCGAGTACTTCTATATCTATCTGTAAGTATAGTATATATATATATATATATATATATATATATATATATATATATATATATATATATATATATATATATATATATATATATATATATATATATATATATATATATATATATATAAAGAGTGATAGAGATATAATATAATATTAATAATAATAATTATATATTAATAATCAATCATCAATCATCAATATGAAAAGAACGTGCTCAAATAGTAATAAATTAGTTAGCAGTCCCCTATCTTGTATTATTCTACCGATGATTTTTACGGGGTGTGTCCATTGCTAAACAGTTACGGATAAAAGTGTTCCTAAATATCCCAAATTTTTAGATTAAACATAATTAATTATTTCACTCATTACCTGTTTGAAACTTGATAAAAAAGGTTCAAAAATTATTTATTTTCTGTTCCAATTTATATGTACGGAGTACTAATATTTAAACTTACAATGTAAAAATATTTTTAACAAATCTAAAATCTTCGTAATCAATTTACATCCCAACTTTTATTTCAATCCTTCATGAACATGTACAATATCTATATTAAAATTAACAAAATATCAACCGAGTGTTACCGACGTTTGCCAATTAATCTCGAAATCATTCATTTTCCATTTACTCTCTCTCTATATATAATCAGTTTTAAATAACAAGTTTTATCACATAAATATATATTATATATTTTTAAACAAATAGATTTAATATTATTTTGTATATTTTCAAGTAGTATTTATATACACATTTATATACACACACATATATATGTATCTATTTACAAATAGTTGTTCGTGAATCGTCAAGAATAGTCGAAGGTCAATTGAATATATGAAACAGATCAAAATATTTGTGACTCAACATTACAGACTTTGCTCATCATGTTGAAATAATATAAAGATCAAGTTTAAATTTGGTCGGAAATTCCCGGGTCGTCACAGTACCTACCCGTTAAAGAAATTTCGTCCCAAAATTTGAGTGAGGTTGTCATAACTAACAATAAGAATGTTTTTATGACGAATATTAATTGATAAATAGAGTTTTATCATTATTAAGTAATACCGATAAAACAATTCGATTATTCGAAGCGTATGAGTGAAGTTATCACAAAAGAGTGAAATGAGAAAGACAACTTTCATCATAATTTTTGACTAGTCATGGTTGAATTTAGAAAATAAGACGCGTCTTAGCTTTTGACGTTAACAGGGTTGAATTCCGGAATTCATGGGATTTATAGAAAATCTTCAAAATCAAAAAGATTTGATTCTTCGGTGAGTAAGGAAATTAAGATTTCTATACTTAAATACGGTGATCTGCCTTGATTACTCTGTCTGATATTTCCATTATAAATTTACATTTTCCGTTCCATTAGTTTTCATCACTTCTATACCTTCTTTCTCAGTTCATATATCCAAAAGATTATAGTAATGCTTAATCCGGTTCTAATCCTTGTTCTTATTCTGACTATCGCAATGATCGTTCTTCTTTTCCTACTCCCATCGGAAGAATCTGTTTATTTCTACTATGCTCTAGGGATTATTGTATTCATAATCCTCCCGTGTCTTTATATTGCTATACGCATTGATATCCACAGTTTGTAATTTCGGTGTTGTTGTTGGGTTTTATATTTTCCCTTATATATCGGATCTTCATGCTCTTGTTTTCTCTTCCCGACTTTAAATCAAGCGAATAATGGTCCAGAATTTGTAAGTATGGATTTTCGAATGAACATCATGTTCTAAACAAGAAAGAACGTATTAGCATGATTTTATTTGTTAAATTACCAGAATCACTATGAATAGAACTATCAAGAATATATTTTCTTGATATGTTCAGAAGTTAAGCATAATGAAAGAGTTGTGTAACATGGCACATGATGACGTTATAATCTGTGAATCATCATGTTCCATTTAGAAACTCAGCATGACTTACTGTAATATAATCACGTTGATCAAGTGTCATTATATTATACTAACTCATGCATCAGTTCCCAACATTACTTCAATAACATTCATATTTTAAGCTCGAAAGTTTACAGAATATAGAAACTAACAGTTTTTATATGATGTAACACTGATATCAGGAATAGATTAATGATTTCAGATACGAATAGTTATGAAAATATCTTCAGAAATATGGAGGATATTTATAATGAAAGATACGATGATATCTTGGAATTTCTAGATGGATGATGAAGAAGATTTATCCATAAGGGTTTAGATTCGGAAGCAAGGTATTCGCTAAAGATTTCATCAGAAACAGAATCATTTGGATTCTTTGAAGTCAAACTTATTCTTTGTTATTTATCCACGGCTTCCTTCATAGTTTCGCATAATCCGCTTTTCGGTATTAAATTTTCTATTGAATGTTTCCGATATAATGATACACAGGAAGCACGAAGAGATATATAATTTCGGACGAGAATATTTATGAAAATATCCTCAGAAATATCGAAGATATTGATGATGATATTTTGAAATTTCTAAGTTCGATGGTTGATGGAGAAAGATTTTCCGCAAGATTTTAACATGACTTCGGAGCAAGATATTCTCTAAAGATTTCATCGGATCCAGAATTACCTGGATCCTTTAAATATAGGGTTTGGTCCTTGTATTTGTCCTTGGTCTACTTCGTGGTTAGCTCAATACGTTTTCCAATTCCAACGTTTCTGAGCTTTTCCAACATACTATACTTTATCATCAAACTTCCGATGATTAAGGTTGTTTATGGTTGTCTACGGTTTCTGCTGCTTCATTCAGCTTTTTCAATATTTAAAGTATTGATTTGTAGACTGCGTGCTTTTCAGAATTTCAAAATGAAAGATCATAATTCTAAGGGATAAATACCATACATAAAACTGTTGATGTAGAACCGTTGCGAGATTTAAAATACTGATTTGCTGATTCTCGGTAAGGCAATTCTTGTTACGAAACGAGGATGAGTATATGATAGGGTATTTATGAATAAATATAGTGATTTAAAAGAAGTGACTTACGCCAAAGAGTAGTGAAGTTGTTGGTACGTTTACTGTTAATGTGGTGGGATATAAACAGTTTCCCCCGGTAACGAATGCGAAAAGACAACGTATGTATCAAAGTTATAATGAAGTTGTTTTGAATGAAAAGTCGAAGTTGACTTGCTAGAGCTGTGACAAAATTAGCTACTTTGAAAGGAATTACCAAATTATTTTGGGTAATAATAATACTAAAGGAATTAGCACAGCTATGTGTTAAACGTTTACTCAGGTTCCGAGTGTTTTTAGGTGCATAACTATATGCATCAATGTTTTCTCCCGTAAATGAAGTGCGGTTGGTTCATCCTCTCGATTGAGGTGTTTTCAAGAATTATGAAAGATTTGAACGCAGAATGTAGTCGTGAAGATACAAATGATGTTTAAGACGAAATCAAGTGGCAACTTGAAGAATTGTTTAGTTTCATATGTTATAATCAATATTTTAATTCATTTTAATTGTTCAATGTTATTAATCCACAGTCGATAGTCCACATTTAACAGTCCAATAATTCATATATAGTTTAATATATAATATTCGAATTAATTAATACGTATCGTGACCCGTGTACATGTCTCAGACTCGATCACAACTCAAAGTATATATATTATTTAAGAATCAACCTCAACCCTGTATAGAGAACTCGATCATTACTGCATATAGAGTGTCTATGGTTATTCCAAATAATATATATATGCGTCGATATGATATGTCAAAACCTTGTTTACGTGTCCCGATATTTAAAGTACGTAAAATAAATAACAGAAATTAAATGATGATAAATAAAGTGCGTAAAGTAAATAACAGAAATTAAATGACGGTAAATAAAATTGCGAGAATGTAAATTGCGATAAATAAAAGGTAATCAGTTAGCTAGGAACAGTTAGCTAGGATTTCGTTAGCGTGGGTTCTTAACAAAATTTCTCATAATTAATTTGTTTGTTTCTAACAAATTTTATTTTGTCCAATGTTTTCTTCATTATGCCACTTGTTGGATTCTGATAAGTCAAAATCCAATTAAGAAATTTGAATTTGAATGAAAATAGTTGTTCTTTGGTGAACGGATACGTATAAGTGTGGATTTGAGCAGTATTGTTAATGACTGCTGAATCTGAATTGAAGAATGTACAGTGTAACTTATTAATGTGAAATCTAAATATTCTTTGGGTATTACCTACCCGTTAAAATATTTTCACCATTAACAGTTTGTACAAAAGAATTTTTTTAATTACAATCTTTATGAAAATATACTTGCATATATATTTTCTTCAGATGTAATTATGGATTTAATGAGTCAATATGATATTAATCTCATTTGATTTACCGTTAGAACAGGAATATATATAATCTCTAAAACATTAGAGATTACATAATCGCCATGTTGAACGAAGATAAATGATGTAGAACGTCATGTAGAACGATGATTATACTCGAAGTACAGAATGAGATGTTGAGACATGTGATGTTGAGACTTGGGTTGTTGATGGTACTATTGGTGCCGGTGATGTTGCTGAAGCTGGTAAGTTTTGCACCCTGTTTTCTAAATTGATTACTTGAGCGCGAAGATCGTTGACTTCTTCTATTATTCCGGAATGATTGTCGGTCGGAACGAACGGATGAATAAGGTTTATAATTTTAGATAGAATGTAATCGTGGAGAGATAATCTGGAAATGAGTGTGAAAATGGTGTTTCGAATGGGTTCGCCGGTAAGTGCTTCAGGTTCTTTGTCAAGAGTGCAGGTTGGTGGCTGAAAAGGATCGCCTTTTTCTCATCTCCATCGGTTAAGTAGGCTACGAACCCATCAAATGAATTGGTTGATTCATTCTGGTGACACTGCTTTCGGAGTTTAGATGAAACTCCATATCGGAATAGCTGTCGGAATAACTATCGGAATAACTATCGAAATCTGAGGGACTCGAACTGGTTGAGGGATTCATCTCGTACGATCAGATGAAGGATTTTTGATAAGAAATAGATTATAGGATGTAGATTAGTACCCTGCAATACATAATTTACATATTCATATATAATACTAAAATCCTATAAGTTACGGAGGAATCTACGGAAGCTGTCATGCAATGGTAACAATAACAGATACGCTAAGATATGAATTTATCTATACACTGTCTATGCAATAGAGGCAGTAAGACGTGTCTAGACTTTAAGGATGATAAGCAAATAATTTTCGACACTAAATGATAAGCAAAACTTTTGACATGCAGACACGGTCGAAGTCCAGACTCACTAATGCATCCTAACAACTTATCAGTTAGATACGCTAATGCAGACCTGGTTCACTAAGACCACCGCTCTGATACCAACTGAAGCGACCCGTCCTAATCCATCCGGACGAAGTCCATATCGATTATAAATGATTCACAATAGTTGATTACATTGCGAGGTATTTGACCTCTATATGATACATTTTACAAACATTGCATTCGTTTTTAAAAGACAAACTTTCTTTTCATCGAAAGTTGACATTATGCATACCATTTCATAATACATCCAACTATATTTGACTTAATAATAATCTTGATGAACTCAACGACTCGAATGCAACGTCTTTCGAAATATGTCATGAATGACTCCAAGTAATATCTCTAAAATGAGCAAATGCACAGCGGAAGATTTCTTTCATACCTGAGAATAAACATGCTTTCAAGTGTTAACCAAAAGGTTGGTGAGTTCATTAGTTTAACATATTTTAACCATTTCATAATTTTAATAGACCACAAGATTTCATATTTTCATTTCTCATAAACATACGTCCCATGCATAGAGACAAAAATATCATTCATATGGATTGAACACCTGGTAACCGACATTCACAATATGCATATAAGAATATCCCCATCATTCCGGGATCCTCCTTCGGACATGATATAAATTTTGAAGTACTAAAGTATCCGGTATTTTGGATGGGACTTGTTGTGTGATGACCCATCCTAATCCATCTGGACGAAGTCATCAACATCTGGTCCCATTGCGAGGTACTGACCTAAATACGCCATGAATGACTCCAAGTGATATCTTTAAAATGAGCAAATGCACAGCGAAAGACTTAATTCGTACCTGAGAATAAATATGCTTAAAAGTGTCAACTAAAAGGCTAGTGAGTTCATAGGTTTATCTAAAAACAATAAAATTCATCATTTTGATAGACCACAAAATTTAAATGCTGCATGGTACAAATGGGCCCGAATTCTATACCCACCTGTAATGTACATGCTATATATTTTAAATACAGTACATCTTTCTCATGTACGAAAACATCTTCATAAATCATAGTAACCGTACACATATCTTGTGTACAAAAATAACATATACATAACCTGTGTATAAAATCATTCTCTCGATATATAACATTCACATCAATTGGTGGCAATTATCATGTCCACATAATTCAATGGTGGCAATTATCATGTCCACATAATTCAATGGTGGCAATTATCATGTCCACATAATTCAATAATAATCCACAGAACTTCTGTCTGCATAATAATTCATTCGAGGAATGTTTTGCTTGTGTCTATCTCGTCAAACATTTATAAAAGCATTTCATGTATTCGCAGTTCAAAATATATTTCAAAAGCATTTAATAAAGAAGTTGTAAAAACAACTCATGTATTCTCAGTCCCAAAAAGGTAAAGAGTAAAAGGGAGCAAATGAACTCACACATATAAGTATTGTAAAACAGTTAATAAAGCATTTGCATGTATTCTCAGCCCAAAAATGTAAAGAGTAAAAAGGGAGCAAATGAACTCACCTAATGTATTTTGAAGTAAAAATACATATGACGACATTGAACAAGTATAGGGTTGGCCTTGGATTCACGAACCTATATCATTAACGTATATTAACACATATATTTGTAATCGAACAAATTTATTTATATAATATTTTAGTTTATATGTTATATGTATTTAATTTGTATATATTTTAAATGATTAATATTTATACATGTAGATATCTTAATATGTATATTAGTATTTTATCAAAAATTTGTTATTTGTAATATTTATAAAATAATGTTAATATGTTTAGTATATAATTAAATGTAATATAAGTATAATATTTATTTGTTATAAAAATAATAATAAAAATGATAATTAAAATAATAATGATAATTAAAATGATATTTTTTAATAATAATGTAAATTAATAATAATAATATTAAAAAAATAATGTTTTTATATAAAAATCATTTCAATAATAATAATAATAATAATAAATGATGAAATAACTACCTTAAATAGAAAAGGCTTAAAAATAAATTGCACGGGCCTGGGCTCGAACCCGCGACCTCTCACTAGCCATCAAACACCCTTAACCACTAGTCTATTTCTATTTACCTGTAAAAATTCAAAACCCATTCATATTCAACCCGATATATCCATTACTTTGGTCCATGTCAATCCTCGGCCCATGTTTAATTTCGGCCCACTCCATTATTTTGGCCTAAAAATGAAACCCTTTTAATCAACCCTATTAGCATAACCCATTTAACAATTAATGGGTGTCATTCATCTTGAAATTTTTGAACAGTTGCAACACCAAATCATTTTACAGCACAACTTAGTTACATCTATTATCCATTATGATCGACATCATCATCATACAAATCATAATCTATCACATCTTCATTATCTCGTTCGTTCATCTTTATCGCCACTACCTATATCATTATCATCATCATTCTCGTGACCATCATCATCATAGTGTTTATACTATCGTCATATAAAACCATCTATTATTTTAATTTGCAACAAAACCATGCCGTTCCATTTATTTATCTTTACGACCCTATCTTTACGACCCACAATGAGTCATAGTCCAATCAATACCAAACGAAAAGAATAAACTGTTACTAGTCAATACATTTCTCTTTTAATAATTAACTAGTGGGATGAAAAGTGGTTTTAATTAATTGAATGAAATGCTGGCCACCCTCTTGTTTTATTTATACGAACCAAAAAAAAAAAATCTCAAATATTGAAATGGCTCATTAAAGTAAAGCATGTGGGGTGGTTGTTATGGTTTGTGTTTGAGTCCTGCTGGAACAACGAACAAGAATAGAGAAAAAAATACTCTGTATGAATAATTGGTGGCCCCATGATCAACACAATTCTCGGCCCACTATATGTATTAGTCCAACAACTAATTTGATGGAGACTCAAAAGGAATCCTAATGAAATGAAACAGATCACGAATAGCTGTCATGAATAATTTGTAATTGGGGTTATGTAATTGGAAGTTGTCGATCATATCTTCAATTAAAAAGGCAAGCTTATAAGTTTGCAAATGGTTTCTAATAATTCATGTGGGGTTCGGTTTTTTTTAGGATATAGCACCGTATGTTTCATTCTTCCTCTACGACAAAACATATCAGACATCATCTCCCTCGTAAACGTCCAAATATCACGTAATATAATAATGAAACGGGTCTAGCTAGTGGCCGATTTTCTTTATCAATTGCTTAAGCTATTACCTGTTCCATTATTGTGTACCCTTTAATTATGTAATCCACTAACTCAAAGTTAGTAAGTGGGGTATTATAGATTTGTGAATTGTCTGCCAATTAGGAAAAACAGTCGACCAAAAAGGAAATAAAAGAAGAACGCACTCACTTATCTTAGCTCATGGTTTGGTTGATGGTTTCCAAAGTTTGTTTCAAAAATAACCAAGAAATAGAAGTTAGGTTTGATCATAGCAGCTGAAATCATGAATTAAGGGATGTAGCAGTTGGTGGTTAAAAGTTGTTTGATTAAATGGGTCGGTGGTTGGCTTGTTTGTGGGTGTTCCACGACTGAAAACAGCAATCATGAAGCAACTTTTCAAATGGGTTTGGAAGTGTTGTTCGTTAAAGATGATAAAGGTGGTAATGGTTGTTAAAGTTAAACGTGTGATGGTTTCTATGGACAAAAGCAACACAGTAGGTGATTGTGGGATGGTTGTTTAAGATGGTATTTGGTGGTTGTTAACGTTGGTGGAGATGGTGTTGATCAAATACACATAAACGAAACCCAAGGTGGTTCGTGGTAGTGGTAACGGTGATTAGAGGTGACGGTTAGTTTGGTTGGGTGGTGAAGTGGTATTTTTACGAAAAAGAAACAAGGAGAAAAAGTGATGGTTGCTGGGTTTGGCTTCGATTTTTAAAAAAAATAGAAGGGTAGTAACAACAACCATATCGAATAGGTGTAGGGTGTTTGGTTTTTTTTTAAAATCTCAATTGTAGTAAGAGATAGCCATAGTTAATAATGGGAGTGAAAAGTGTTTTATTTTTATCAATAACAATGAGTAATTCATTTGAGTTATAGCCCAATGATTCTCGACATCATATATTCGATCAGGAAAGATTTAAATAAAAGAAACATAAAGATAGATGGAGAAAGGTAACAGATTTTGGATTGTTGTAAAGATGAAACCTAATTTGTACGAATTTGACAATCATCAATAGAAGGACAATGACTCGAATAAAATTCTGAGCTGCCAAATCTATATATACAGTTTCTTTACATATTTGATATTAATAAATAATTAAATAGATTAATAATAATAATAATATTAATAATAATAATAATTTTATAAATAATAATAATAATAATTAATAATAATTAATAATAATATTAACAATTATGAAAATGATTATAATCATCATTAACAATATAAATGCAAAATTGTATTTTTTTTATAATAATAACTTTATTATATTTTATTTTATTTTACATAACTAATTCTACTAATAAATTTGTATTTTTATTATTTCACATTATTATTTATACACATATTTATATATATATATTTATTGTCAACAATTGTTCGTGAATCGTCGGGATTTGTCAAAGGTCAAATGTATTCATGTAAACAGTTTCAAAATTTTGTAACTCAATATTACAGACTTTGCTTATCTTGTCGAAATCATATAAGATTTAAGTTTAAATTTTTATCGGAAATTTCCGGGTCGTCACAGTACCTACCCGTTAAAGAAATTTCGTCCCGAAATTTGAGTGAGGTCATCATGACTAACAATAAAAATGTTTTCATGACGAATATGAGTTGATAAATAGATTTTTATCATCATTGAGTAATGTGGATAAAAAAATTTGATTATTCGAAGAGTACGAGTGAAGCTATCACAAAAGATTGGAATAGGAAAAATAAAGATTCATTTTAACTTTTTTTGGCAGAGTTAGGGTTGAATTCCGGAATTCAAGGGATTTAAAGAAAATCTTCGAAATCTAAAAGATTTGATTCTTCGGCGAGTAAGGAAATTAAGATCTCTATAATTATATACGATGATCTGCCTTGATTACTCTGTCTGATATTTCCATTATAAATTAAACTCTTCCGTTCCATTATTCTCACCATTCCTATAATTTATTTCTTAATTCATACATCCAAAAGATCGTAAAAATGCTTAATCCCATTCTAATCCTTGATATTTTTCTAATTATCATTTATGTCATACTTCTTTTCCAACTCTCACCGGAGGATTCTATTTTCTTTTACTTCGCCCTTGGGGTTATAATGTTTTTAATTTCTCCCGTGTCTTTATGTTGCGATAAACATTGACATACACGATTTGTAATTTACGTGGTGTCATCGGGCTTTATATCCTCCTTTATATTTCGGAGCTCCATGCTTTTGTTTTCCCTTCCTGACTTTAAATCAAGCGAATAATGATCTAGAATTCCTATATATGAAATTCGAAATGAACATAGTTAATGTTCTAAGAAAGAAATGGTAATAGCACGACCTTGATTCGTCAAATTATCAGAATATTCGGGAAAGATAGAATTATCAAGAAAATATGTTCTTGGTATGTTTATATATCAGATAAAATGTAAGAGTCATGTAACATGACACATGATGACGTTATAATCTGTGAATCATCATGTCTCATTTATAAACTCAGCATGACTTACTGTAATATAATCACGTTGATCAAGTGTCATTATATTATACTAACTCATGCATCAGTTCCCAACATTACTTCAATAACATTCATATTTTAAGCTCGAAAGTTTACAGAATATAGAAACTAACAGTTTCTATATGATGTAACACTGATAGCACGAATAGATTAATGATTTCAGATAAGAATAGTTATAAAAATATCTTCAGAAATATGGAGGATATTTATAATGAAAGATACGATGATATCTTAGAATTTTTGAATCAAGTTGTGATGAAGAAATTCATTCATAATTTAAGCTCGAATTTTAAAGAAATTTAGAAACTAATGTAGTTTCCTTTATGATGTAATATAGATATCAGAAAGAAATAAATAATTTTGGACAAGAATCTTTATGAAAATATCCTCAGAAATATCGAAGATATTTATGATTATATTTTGGAATTTCTAAGTTTGAAGGTTGATGAAGAAAATTTGTCCGCAAGAATTTTAGAGTTAGGAGTAAGGTATTCGCTAAAGATTTCATCAGAAACAGAATCATCAGGATTCTTAATGTACAAGTTTAGTCCTTGTGATTTGTTCAGAGACTCCTTCATAGTTTGCTCAATTAGTTTTTCAGTTTCAAACTTTTTCTGAGCTTTGCCAACATACAATTCTTTATCATCAACTTTCGGCTGTTGAGGTCGTTTACGGTTGTCTACGGTTTCTGCTGCTTCATTCAGCTTTTTCAACATTCAGAGTATTGATTTGTAGACTGAGTGCTTTTCAGAATTTCATAATGAAAGATCATAATTCTAAGAGATGAATGTTATACATATAACTGTTGATGTAGATATGCTGTGAGTTTTCAAAGTACTGATTGCTGATTCCCGGTATTTGGTATGTCAGTTCTCGTTACAAGATGCGGATGAGTATATGATAGGGTTTCAATGAATAAATATAATGATTTATCATAGAGATTTAAGTCAAGAAGTAATGAGGTTGCTGGTAAGTTTACGCTAATGTGGTGGAATATAAACGGTTCCCCGGTAACGATGACGAAAGGCAAACTTATATATCAAGGTTATAATAAGACCAATCCGGATGAAAAGTCGAAGTTGACTTGCTGAAGCTGTGACAAAACTGGCTATTTTGAAAAAGAATTGCAATGTTATTTTCGGTAATAACAATGCCAAAGGATCTAGCACAGATACGTGTTAAACGTTTACTCAGGTTCCGAGTGTTTTCAGGAGCATAATTATATGCATCTATCTTTTCTTCCATAAATGAAGTGTGGTTGGTTCATCCTCTCGATTGAGGTGTTTTCAAGAATTATGAAATGTTTGAATGCAGATTGGAATCGTCAAGATACGAATGAGGTTTAAGATGAAATCAAGTGGCAAACTTGAAGAATTGTCTAGTTTCATATGTTATAATTAATATTTTAATTCATTTTAATTGTCCAATGTCGGCAGTCCACAATTGATAGTCCACAGTTAACAGTGCAATCATTCATATATAGTTTAATATATAATATTCGAATTAATTAATACGTATCGTGACCCATGTACATGTCTCAGACTCGATCACAACTCAAATTATATATATTATTGTAGAATCAACCTCAACCCTGTATAGAGAACTCGTTCATTACTGCATATAGAGTGTCTATGGTTATTACAAATAATATATATAAATGCGTCGATATGATATGTCAAAACCTTGTATACGTGTCCCGATATTTAAAGTGCGTAAAATAAATAACAAAAATTAAATAACGATAAATAAAGTGCGTAAGGTAAATAACAGAAATTAAATGACGATAAATAAAATTACGAGAATATAAATTGCGATAATTAAATTGCGATAAATAAAATGTAATCAATTTGCTAGGAACAGTTAGTTGGAACAGTTAGCGTGGATTCTTAACAAAATTTCTCATAGTTAATTCATTTGTTTCTAACAAATTTTATTTTGTTCAATGTTTTCTTCATTATGCCACTTGTTGGATTCTGATAAGTCAAAATCCAATTATGAAATTGAATGAAAATGATTATTTTGTGATGAACAGATTCGTATATCGGTGAATATAAATAAGATAGTAAATGACTGTTGGACCAGATTCGCAGAATGTACCGTGTAACTGATTAATGTGCAATCTAAATATTCCTCGGGTATTACCTACCCGTTAAAATATTTTCATCATTAACAGTTTGTACGAAAGAATTTTTAATTACAATCTTTATGAAAATATATATACATATATATTTTCTTCAGATGTAATCATGGATTTAATGAGTCAATATGATATTAAACTCATTTGATTTACCGTTTGAACAAGAATATATAATCTCTAAAACATTAGAGTTTACATAATAATCATGTCGAACGAAGATAAATGATGTAGAACGTCATGTAGAACGATGATTATACTCGAGGTACAGAATGAGATGTCGAAGCTGGTGATGCGGATGTTCTTGTTGGTGGTACTAGTGCTGTTGGTGCTAAGGTTGGTGATGTTACTGGTGTTGGTGATACTGCTGGTGCTTACAAATTGTGTACCGTGCTCTCTAAAGTTAACACTCGAGCTCAGAGTTCTTTAACTTCTTCTACTAACCCTGGTTGGTTATCAGTGTGAGGTAGAGATCTGATATCTTCTCTAGTTCCGTTAATGGTAGTCTCAAGATGAAAAATTCTGGCAAAAAGGGTATAAACAGTGTTGCGAACAGGTTCGCCGGTGAGCGGGTCGAGTACTCCAAGGTTAGGTGGTAGATTCGGTTCATGATATGGAGTACCTTCTTCCCTTCTCCATAGGGTGAGTATGTCGCGAACCCACCCCCATTTTATCCAGTAATCACGGTAGTTGATTGGTTGGTGTGCTCCTGTCACTCTGTCTTCGGAGTCAGAGGAACGTGGTCGATTCGTAGAGGCCATCTTACGCGATCACAGAAAAGATTTTTGGTATGAAGAGTTTAGTGACATTAATTGATAGTTGGATGTATTTTCAATGCATAATATGCATAGATATATATATTACTAGGATCCCTTAAATTACGGAGAGGTTTACGAGAGATATCAGGCAAGGTCTACAGTAACAGATACGCTAAGATATGAATTGTCAGATACGCTAAGATATGAATTTTTGTCTATACATTATTCATGCAGTCAATGCAGTAAAACGTGTCTAGACTAAGAAAAATGAGCAGGTAATTTTCTAAGGATGATAAGCAGATGATTTCTGACAAAAATAATAAGCAAAACTTTTGACATGCAGACACGGTTGAAGTCCAGACTCACTAATATAACCTAACAACTGCTAGGTCGAAGTCCAGACTTATTAATGCATCCTAACAATTACTAGTTAGACACACTAATGCAAGACCTGGTTCGCTAAGACCACCGCTCTGATACCAACTGTGATGACCCGTCCTAATCCATCTGGACGAAGTCATCAACATCTGGTCCCATTGCGAGGTACTGACCTAAATAAGCCATGAATGACTCCAAGTGATATCTTTAAAATGAGCAAATGCACAGCGGAAGACTTAATTCGTACCTGAGAATAAATATGCTTAAAAGTGTCAACCAAAAGGTTGGTGAGTTCATAGGTTTATCTTAAAACAATAAAATTCATCATTTTGATAGACCACAAAATTTAAATGCTGCATGGTACAAATGGGCCCGAATTCTATACCCACCTGTAATGTACATGCTATATATTTTAAATACAGTACATCTTTCTCATGTACGAAAACATCTTCATAAATCATAGTAACCGTACACATATCTTGTGTACAAAAATAACATATACATAACCTGTGTATAAAATCATTCTCTCGATATATAACATTCACATCAATTGGTGGCAATTATCATGTCCACATAATTCAATGGTGGCAATTATCATGTCCACATAATTCAATGGTGGCAATTATCATGTCCACATAATTCAATAATAATCCACAGAACTTCTGTCTGCATAATAATTCATTCGAGGAATGTTTTGCTTGTGTCTATCTCGTCAAACATTTATAAAAGCATTTCATGTATTCGCAGTTCAAAATATATTTCAAAAGCATTTAATAAAGAAGTTGTAAAAACAGCTCATGTATTCTCAGTCCCAAAAAGGTAAAGAGTAAAAGGGAGCAAATGAACTCACGCATATAAGTATTGTAAAACAGTTAATAAAGCATATGCATGTATTCTCAGCCCAAAAACGTAAAGAGTAAAAAGGGAGCAAATGAACTCACCTAATGTATTTTGAAGTAAAAATACATATGACGACATTGAACAAGTATAGGGTTGGCCTTGGATTCACGAACCTATATCATTAACGTATATTAACACATATATTTGTAATCGAACAAATTTATTTATATAATATTTTAGTTTATATGTTATATGTATTTAATTTGTATATATTTTAAATGATTAATATTTATACATGTAGATATCTTAATATGTATATTAGTATTTTATCAAAAATTTGTTATTTGTAATATTTATAAAATAATGTTAATATGTTTAGTATATAATTAAATGTAATATAAGTATAATATTTATTTGTTATAAAAATAATAATAAAAATGATAATTAAAATAATAATGATAATTAAAATGATAATTTTTAATAATAATGTAAATTAATAATAATAATATTAAAAAAATAATGTTTTTATATAAAAATCATTTCAATAATAATAATAATAATAAATGATGAAATAACTACCTTAAATGGAAAAGGCTTAAAAATAAATTGCACGGGCCTGGGCTCGAACCCGCGACCTCTCACTAGCCATCAAACACCCTTAATCACTAGTCTATTTCTATTTACCTGTAAAAATTCGAAACCCATTCATATTCAACCCGATATATCCATTACTTTGGTCCATGTCTATCCTCGGCCCAACTTAATTATTTTCGGCCCATGTTTAATTTCGGCCCACTCCATTATTTTGGCCTAAAAATGAAACCCATTTAATCAACCCTATTAGCATAACCCATTTAACAATTAATGGGTGTCATTCATCTTGAAATTTTCGAACAGTTGCAACATCAAATCATTTTACAGCACAACTTAGTTACATCTATTATCCATTATGATCGACATCATCATCATACAACTCATAATCTATTACATCTTCATTATCTCGTTCGTTCATCTTTATCGCCACTACCTATATCATTATCATCATCATTCTCGTGACCATCATCATCATACTGTTTATACTATCGTCATACAAAACCATCTATTATTTTAATTTGCAACAAAACCATGCCGTTCCATTTATTTATCTTTACGACCCTATCTTTACGACCCACAATGAGTCATAGTCCAATCAATACCAAACGAAAAGAATAAACTGTTACTAGTCAATACATTTCTCTTTTAATAATTAACTAGTGGGATGAAAAGTGGTTTTAATTAATTGAATGAAATGCTGGCCACCCTCTTGTTTTATTTATACGAACCAAAAAAAAAATCTCAAATATTGAAATGGCTCATTAAAGTAAAGCATGTGGAGTGGTTGTTATGGTTTGTGTTTGAGTCCTGCTGGAACAACGAACAAGAATAGAGAAAAAATACTCCGTATGAATAATTGGTGGCCCCATGATCAACACAATTCTCGGCCCACTATATGTATTAGTCCAACAACTAATTTGATGGAGACTCAAAAGGAATCCTAATGAAATGAAACAGATCACGAATAGCTGTCATGAATAATTTGTAAGTGGGGTTATGTAATTGGAAGTTGTCGATCATATCTTCAATTAAAAAGGCAAGCTTATAAGTTTGCAAATGGTTTCTAATAATTCAAGTGGGGTTCTGTTTTTTTTAGGATATAGCACCGTATGTTTCATTCTTCCTCTACGACAAAACATATCAGACATCATCTCCCTCGTAAACGTCCAAATATCACGTAATATAATAATGAAACGGGTCTAGCTAGTGGCCGATTTTCTTTATCAATTGCTTAAGCTATTGCCTGTTCCATTATTGTGTACCCTTTAATTATGTAATCCACTAACTCAAAGTTAGTAAGTGGGGTATTATAGATTTGTGAATTGTCTGCCAATTAGGAAAAACAGTCGACCAAAAAGGAAATAAAAGAAGAACGCACTCACTTATCTTAGCTCATGGTTTGGTTGATGGTTTCCAAAGTTTGTTTCAAAAATAACCAAGAAATAGAAGTTAGGTTCGATCATAGCAGCTGAAATCATGAATTAAGGGATGTAGCAGTTGGTGGTTAAAAGTTGTTTGATTAAATGGGTCGGTGGTTGGCTTGTTTGTGGGTGATCCACGACTGAAAACAGCAATCATGAAGCAACTTTTCAAATGGGTTTGGAAGTGTTGTTTGTTAAAGATGATAAAGGTGGTAATGGTTGTTAAAGTTAAACGTGTGATGGTTTCTATGGACAAAAGCAACACAGTAGGTGACAGTGGGATGGTTGTTTAAGATGGTATTTGGCGGTTGTTAACGTTGGTGGAGATGGTGTTGATCAAATACGCATAAACGAAACCCAAGGTGGTTCGTGGTAGTGGTAACGGTGATTAGAGGTGACGGTTAGTTTGGTTGGGTGGTGAAGTGGTATTTCTTACGAAAAAGAAACAAGGAGAAAAAGTGATGGTTGCTGGGTTTGGCTTCGATTTTTAAAAAAAATAGAAGGGTAGTAACAACAACCATATCGAATAGGTGTAGGGTGTTTGGTTTTTTTTTAAAAATCTCAATTGTAGTAAGAGATAGCCATAGTTAATAATGGGAGTGAAAAGTGTTTTATTTTTATCAATAACAATGAGTAATTCATTTGAGTTATAGCCCAATGATTCTCGACATCATATATTCGATCAGGAAAGATTTAAATAAAAGAAACATAAAAGTAGATGGAGAAAGGTAACAGATTTTGGATTTGTTGTAAAGATGAAACCTAATTTGTACGAATTTGACAATCATCAATAGAAGGACAATGACTCGAATCAAATTCTGAGCTGCCAAATCTATATACAGTTTCTTTACATATTTGATATTAATAAATAATTAAATAGATTAATAATAATAATATTAATAATAATAATAATTTTATAAATAATAATAATAATAATTAATAATAATATTAACAATTATGAAAATGATTATAATCATCATTAACAATATAAATGCAAAATTGTATTTTTTTTATAATAATAGCTTTATTATATTTTATTTTATTTTACATAACTAATTCTACTAATAAATTTGTATTTTTATTATTTCACATTATTATTTATACACATATTTATATATATATATTTATTGTCAACGATTGTTCGTGAATCGTCGGGATTTGTCAAAGGTCAAATGTATTCATGTAAACAGTTTCAAAATTTTGTAACTCAATATTACAGACTTTGCTTATCTTGTCGAAATCATATAAGATTTAAGTTTAAATTTTTGTCGGAAATTTCTGGGTCGTCACATGTTGGGCCCGATAGATCTATCTTTAGGATTCGCGTCAATTAGGGTGTCTGTTCCCTAATTCTTAGATTACCAGACTTAATAAAAGGGGCATATTCGATTTCGATAATTCAACCATATAATGTAGTTTCAATTACTTGTGTCTATTTCGTAAAACAGTTATAAAAACAGCGCATGTATTCTCAGTCCCAAAAATATATATTGCAAAAGCATTTAAAAAGGGAGCAAATGAAACTCACCGTATTATATTTTGTAGTAAAAATACATATAACGACATTGAACAACTAAACAATGTAAGGTTGGCCTCGAATTCACGAACTTATATCATTCATTTATATATTAAAAAGTATAATGAAAATCAAATAATTCCATCTATTATTTATATAGTATTTATATATTTATTGTTGTAGTTTATATAATTTGTACTAAATTCTAATATATATTCTATCTTAAATAACATGTTATGTATGTATTTATTTTGTATATACATAATAGAAATATTAATATTTTTAATATATAATTATAGGTAGTGTTTATATAATTATAGTATAAGTATATTTTTATTTACAAAATATCTATTTGCAATGATAATATAATAATAATAATGATAATGAATTTTAAATAAAAGGTAGTTTTAATAATAATGAAAACTTTTATAATAATGATACTAAAAATTGATAATGACAATAAAATGATAATACTAGTAATATTAATGAAAATAAAATTTTTAATAAAAATGATAATTTTAAAATAATGGTTCTTTTAATAATAATAATAATAATAATAATAATAATAATAATAATAATAATAATAATAATAATAATAGTAACTATGATAATATTAAAAATGGTAATAATAATAATAATTCTAATAATGATACCTACATTGATAATAATAATAATAATAATGATAATAATAATAATAATTTTTTTTAAAATATAAACTACCTTAGAAGCCATCTTAAAAAGAGTTGCACCAAGTTGGGTTCGAACCCTCGACCTTTCGAAAACCCGAAACACTCTTAACCATTGGGCTGTCGCCCATTTATCTGTTCCATAACCTCCCTTAATTTATTATAACCCGTTACATCTTTTCCAAAGCAAGTATCTGGCCCAACAGTTAATTAGTCTCGGCCCAACAGGTAATTATCATATGGCCTACTATCCATTCACGGCCCAACAACATATTCGTAGCCCAATTAATTGAAGTATATAATTTTTAAATAGAATCCAAGAATGAGCTGGTAATTGTAATATTAGAACTGCAGAAATCATTATCTCGTCATCCTTACCTCATTTCTATCTCCTCTACCTTATCATGATGAAGTCATCGTCAAAGAAGGACACTCTGGTGTCTTGCGAAGGCTGTTTACAGCAACAGCAAAATAGTGGTATCCCGAGGATGTTTGGGTCTCGTGCGGGCTGCAGAAAGAAGAAGAAAAGAACTAAAAACGATGGTGTGTCATCGGTTATATAGGAAAGAGCAGTGGGCTTGTAAAGGTTTCATGGTTTTCGATTGTTTGAAAAAAAAAAAATGGGTTTGGTGATTACATGGAGAAAGAGGTGGTTGTCGATGAAGTGGGTTTGAAGTGGTGATGGAAGGTGGTGAATAAAGGTGGGTTTCATGGTAAGAGATGGCAATTGTCACCAAGAAGAAAAAGAAAGAAAGAATGAGGCGGTGGTGTTGGTTCGATGGGTGTGGTGTTCTATTGGAAAGGAAAAAGTAGTGAAACCGTAGCACAAAAATGGTGGTGTTTGTTGTTCACGTCAAAACAGCAGGCATGAACACTAGGTGGTTCTAAGTGGTAGTGAATGGGGTTCATGAAGTGGTGTAGTGTGGCGGTCGTTGGTGGTGATTAAAAGGTCGATGGTGAGAGTGGGAATGGTGTTTTTGAACCTGAGCAATATAATAGATAAACAATGATGTTTTTCAACAAAAGTGGTGACTTGTGGTGACGACGGTTTAAGGTTGAAACAAAATCACAATCATAGTAGCAGCACAACAATATGGTTGTTTTATGACAGTTGCAGTAATAATGTGTCGGGGATCGTGTAGGTGCATGGTTGTGTGGGTGTTCGAATATTAGAACAAGATAGGGTTTGTTTATAATTGTTATGGGGTGGCGTTAGGGTAGATTATAGCCGGTGGATCATGGTGAAGCTTATCGAGGGTTACAAGATAGTAAAAGAAAAAAAATAGCTTGATCGAGTACTTCTATATCTATCTGTAAGTATAGTGTATATATATATATATATATATATATATATATATATATATATATATATATATATATATAGAGTGATAGAGATATAATATAATATTAATAATAATAATTATATATTAATAATCAATCATCAATCATCAATATGAAAAGAACGTGCTCAAATAGTAATAAATTAGTTAGCAGTCTCCTATCTTGTATTATTCTACCGACGATTTTTACGGGGTGTGTCCATTGCTAAACAGTTACGGATAAAAGTGTTCCTAAATATCCCAAATTTTTAGATTAAACATAATTAATTATTTCACTCATTACCTGTTTAAAACCTGATCAAAAAGGTTCAAAAATTATTGATTTTCTGTTCCAATTTATATGTACGGAGTACTAATATTTAAACTTACAATGTAAAAACATTTTTAACAAATCTAAAATCTCCGTAATCAATTTACATCCCAACTTTTATTTCAATCCTTCATGAACATGTACAATATCTATATTAAAATTAACAAAATATCAACCGAGTGTTACCGACGTTTGCCAATTAATCTCGAAATCATTCATTTTCCATTTATTCTCTCTCTATATATAATCAGTTTTAAATAACAAGTTTTATCACATAAATATATATTATATATTTTTAAACAAATAGATTTAATATTATTTTGTATATTTTCAAGTAGTATTTATATACACATTTATATACACACACATATATATGTATCTATTTACAAATAGTTGTTCGTGAATCGTCAAGAACAGTCGAAGATCAATTGAATATATGAAACAGATCAAAATATTTGTGACTCAACATTATAGACTTTGCTCATCGTGTCGAAATAATATAAAGATCAAGTTTAAATTTGGTCGGAAATTCCCGGGTCGTCACAAAAACAGTATGAAAAGTATATGCTTAACCGTGGGCACTTGGTAACTAACTTAACGTATATATATCACCCCCTAAAAGTACACTTGGCGAGTGCGTAAGTTTACGAAGTATTAAACACCCGTTAAATGCTAGCGCGACTAGCCCGAGTGGGGATGTCAAACCCTATGACTAAACGTTACCGAGCTGAGGGGAAATTTTATGCCGTTATATCACCCACACATATATAAAGTTTAAGTACTCGTGCCTAGTAAGTAAAACATAAAAAGCGCATGTATTCTCAGTCTCAAAAATAGTTAGGTAAAAAGGGAGCTATAACTCACAGTGAAAGTGCGGTAAAAGTCGATACGAGATAAGTAAGCAAGTAAGTCGGTCCGAAAGGTCCTCAACCTAAGTCAAAAGTTACTAAGTCAGTAAGTTGTCCCAAAAGGGTTTAAATTTACGTAAGTTAAGTCTTAAGTGTCATCATCATCAACATCATACGTAAAAAGTAAAGTAAGTTTTCAATTAAGAATAGAGATCGAAACAAAGGCTGACTTCGTTCAGCTGCTACGACCTCTATACATACTAAAATGATGTGAGACCAGTGGCCAAGGTTCCGTATGTGAGTCCTCTAACGCTGACAATTTTCAGAACCTAAATCATCTTCGTTTGATCGTGGCGACGGCTTAAGTGCGAGTAGGTCAGAATTTTTCAGCACAACGTTACAAAGGCGTAGTGACTTTCGGAAGGCTACAAATCCTAAACCGTAAATATGATTAAGACGAGTCTTAAACAAAACGTTATCTACTCGAACCGAACTATCTGGAAATCAACTTTTCCAGAAGCGCAGGAGCCTGATCAGACCCTGAAAAACAGAAAGCAAGTGCTCCGGTGGGTTTCTTAGTGTTTGATGCTCATCACGGTTCTCATCCTTGATGCGTATAAGCCTCAAGTGTACAACTCTTGATGTTTTAGCATCACTTTAACCAAGGTTTAGCCATCAACACACAAACTTAGGACTAAGAAATAAAATACAACTCTTGTGAGAGTTTGAGCAAGGTGATGAACCAAAGTTACATCAATTTCTTAGTTCCAACACAAATACAAATCCTATTAAGCTATAAACTTTAAATCCAACTAAATAAGCAAGACCTTAAGCTATAGACTTAGATCTTAGATAAGTATTAAAGACCTTAGATTAGAAAGTTTAGATCTCATGTTCTTGGTGAAACCCTAAGTCATAATACTTAGACTTTCAACTTTTACACAACCATAAGTTACAAAACTTAGATCTTGTAAAGTAAAGTGAACACAAGTTAATGAATTCTTGTTTTGACAAGCTAGATGACCATAAATTACTTAACTTAGATCAACTTTAAATGAGTGAAAGTTATAAGCTAGGAAGCTTAAACTTTCTTGTTCTTGAACCTTCAAAGTTAGACTTTGGTTACAAGATTTATGAGATCAAAGTTAACAAGTAAATCTTTGACCAAGAAGCTTATATAAATCGAATTTCTCAAACATAAATGATAAATTTAAAGTTAAAACTAAACAAGTTCAATGTTGGATCCTTTATATAATGAGATGTCAATTTACAAGCTTGCATCTTCATAAAATGAACTTTAAAGTTCCAATACTTGAACTTAAAGAGGATCTTAAAGTATTTGATCCTTTGATTATCACATGTTTCATGTAGAACCAAAAGCTACAAAGCTTTGATCCTTGTTCTTGATTATTTATCATACAAGTAATTAAAGAATGCAAGATAATATAAGGATTTAAGTTACAAAAACCAAAATCCAAAAATAATAAAAAGATGATGATGATTACGGTTTTAGGAGCAAAAAGAAGAAAGAAAAAGAGTTTAAACCTTCAAGTTCTTCAAGAAAAGTTAGAGAGAAACTTGAGAGAAAAAGAGTGTGTGTTTTTGTGAAATGAAATGAGAGAATGAAGTGAAGTTTTAAAAAAAAAGTGGTGGTGAGGTGGTGTTGGTGGCCGATGGTTAAGGGAGTAAAAAGGGGGGGGGGATCATTTGCTTGGCATGGGTGGTAGTACATGGTGGTGTGGGTACATGTTGGGTGGCATGGGGTGTAAGGTTAAAATGTGTAAGTATTAGTACCAAGCATGCTTAATACTTGTCTTATTTACTAATGGGTTTTGTCTTATGTTTCATGGGCTAACTAGTCCACTAATTAGTCCATTAAGTGAGCCCATTAAGTTAAGTAGGTTGTGCCTTTAATAAGCTAGGTCCATTAAGGGCTTAAGTCCATTAAAACTAACTAGAAAGCATTAGTAAACACTAAGCATAATTAAGGAATCATAAAGCCAAGTAATTGTCATAAATATATAACAATTATGTTTACGTAATCATAATATTCCAATTATGACAAAAGTTTATCGTGCACTAAGTACGTAGCTCGTTTTAAACAATAAGTGGCACTAACGTTCGTAAATGTATTCAAGGATTACGTTAAGTAACTAAGTAGTTAAAAACACGTTGTAAGGCATTAACGAAAGTAATTAACATAATTAATGATCCCAGCAATTAATCTAACTCAGTACACACAAATACGCATTTTCGTGAAAGTAATAAATAAAATTAAAAGTCAAAAAAGTCGGTTCGTTACATTACCCACCTGTTAAAGAAAATTTCATCCCGAAATTTAAGCTGAGGTAGATGGTGGAGTCGGGAAGAGGTGAAGATACTTTTGCATCATTTGATCCTCTCGTTCTCAAGTAAACTCAAGCCCTCGTTTTGCATTCCATCGAACTCGGACGATCGGAATCTTGTTGCGTTTCAAGGTCTTGACCTCACGGTCCATAATTTCAACGGGTTCTTCCACGAAGTGGAGTTTGTCATCAATCGTAAGCTCATCGAGAGGGATGACAAGTTCTGGTTTAACAAGACATTTCTTCAGGTTTGACACGTGAAAAGTATGATGAACGGAGCTCAATTGTGTCGAAAGATCCAAACGGTAAGCAACGGGTCCAATACGCTCCAAGATTTCAAAAGGACCAATATATCGTGGGTTTAACTTCCCACGCTTTTCGAAACGGATTACACCTTTCCAAGGTGCGACTTTCAACATTACGTGGTCACCCACTTGGAATTCGAAATCCTTACGTTTAAGGTCAGCATAGCTCTTTCGACGATCGCGGGCCGTCTTGAGCCTCGCTTGAATTTGAACAATCTTCTCGGTTGTTTCATGGATTAGCTCGGGTCCGGTGATTTGCTTCTCACCCAGTTCGGCCTAACAAATAGGAGAACGACATTTGTGGCCATACAACACTTCGAAAGGTGCGGCATTAATACTCGAATGAGAACTATTGTTGTAAGAAAATTCGGCTAGCGGCAAATGATTTTCCCAAGCTTTTTCGAAATCAATAACACAAGCACGCAACATGTCCTCCAAAGTTTGAATCGTGTGTTTGCTTTGTCCGTCGGTCTGCGGGTGATATGCGGTATTCATGTCGAGACGTGTTCCCAAGGCTTCTTGCAAGGAATGCCAAAATCTAGAGGCAAAACGGACATCTCGGTCTAAAATAATCGATAAAGGTACACCATGACGAGATACAATTTCCTTTATGTATAGTTGAGCGAGTTTTTTCATCGTATCAGTCTCTTTCATGGCTAGGAAGTGTGCAGATCTGGTAAGACGGTCAATGATAACCCAGATGGTATCGTATCCGCCCACCGTCTTTGGTAGTTTCGTGATGAAGTCCATCATTATCCCTTCCTACTTCCATTGCGGGATTTCTGGTTGCTGAAGTAACCCAGATGGCCTTTGATGTTCGGCCTTAACCTTTGAACAAGTCAAACACTTCCCAACATAAGTAGCAACGTCCTTCTTAAGATTAGGCCACCAATACTGTTCCTTGAGATCGTGGTACATCTTACCGGCTCCTGGATGAATCAAATATCTTGACTTATGGGCTTCATCTAGAATAAGGCTTCGTAAATCCCCATAACTAGGCACCCAAATCCTTCCGGCGAAATATCGGAGTCCAGACTCCTTAACTTCGAATCGAGAGACGAGAATGTTTAAGTGCTCATGAGAAATATTCTCCTCCTTGAGAGCCTCATCTTGAGCTACGCGAATCTGGCTATTAAGATTCGTGTGAATGGTGATGATCAAGGCTCGGACACGAAGAGGTACCATTCTCTCCTTTCGGCTCAATGCATAGGCTACTACATTTGCCTTGCCAGGATGATAATGTAGTTCACAATCGTAATCGTTCAATGTTTCGATCCACCATCGCTGTCTCATGTTCAGTTGTTTCTGATCGAATATGTGTTGGGGGCTTTTGTGGTCGGTGAAGATAGTACTTTTAGTTCCATAGAGGTAGTGTCTCCACAATTTTAGTGTAAAGACAACAGCACCAAGTTCGAGATCGTGCGTTGTGTAATTTCGCTTATGAATCTTCAGTTGACGAGAGGCATAAGCAATAACCTTTGTTCGTTGCATCAATACACAACCAAAACCATGTTTTGAGACATCGCAATACACAACAAAGTTGTCACTGCCTTCGGGAAGTGATAAAATAGGTGCGGATGTTAACTTCTGCTTCAGGGTTTGGGATACCGACTCTTGCTCGGCAGCCCAAACGAATTTCTTCCCTTTGTGAGTCAATACGGTTAATGGTTGCGCAATCAGAGAGAAACCTTCAATGAATCTGCGGTAATAACTGGCGAGGCCTAAAAATTGGCGGATATGAGTAGGAGTAGTGGGGGTTTCCCACTTGCTGATGGCTTCGATCTTTGTGGGATCGACTTTGATACCCAGATCGCTCACGATATGGCCGAGAAACTGAACTTCCTTCAACCAAAATTCACACTTGGAGAATTTGGCATAGAGTTGCTCTTGTCTCAAAAGTTCAAGCATGAGTCGAAGATGTTGCTCATGTTCTTCTTCGCTTTTGAAATAGATTAGGATATCATCTATAAAGACAATAACGAACTTTTCCAGGTATAGCTTGCATACGCAATTCATGAGATCCATAAACATGGCAGGTGCATTGGTTAAACCGAATGGCATTACCAGAAACTCATAGTGACCATAACGCGTTCGGAATGCAGTCTTAAGTACATCGCTCTCCTTCACCCTCAACTGGTGATAACCTGATCGTAAATCGATCTTAGAGTAAACGCTGGATCCTTGCAGCTGATCAAATAGATCATCAATTCTGGGAAGGGGATACCGATTCTTTATTGTCAACTTGTTGAGTTCGCGGTAATCAATACACATGCGGAAAGATCCATCCTTCTTCTTTACAAACAAAACAGGTGCGCCCCAAGGCGAAGAGCTTAGTTGGATGAATCCACGGTCTAGTAGTTCTTTTAGTTGACTCTGCAACTCTTGCATTTCGAAAGGTGCAAGTCGATAAGGTGCGCGAGCTACAGGTGCGGCTCCTGGTACTAGATCAATCTGAAACTCTACTTATCTTGGTGGGGGTAATTCTGGCAGTTCTTCTGGAAAGACGTCGGGATATTCGTTCACAATTCGTACATCATCTACGCTTTTCTCCTCTGTTTCTAACTTCTTTACGTGTGCCAGAACAGCAAAACGCCTCTTTTTCATAATCTTTTGTGCCTTCAAGCAACTAATAAGGTTCAACTTTGGGCTACATCTCTCCCCATATACAATTAATGGCACACCGTCTTCGCGTGGTATACGAATAATCTTTTCTCCACAGATGACTTCTGCTTGTACTTTGGACAACCAGTCCATGCCAACTATTACATCAAAGCTTCCCAACTTAATGGGTATCAAATCTATCTCAAATTCCACTCCAGCTAAGTTTATAATACCTCCTCAGCTAATTTGGTCAACTTTCTCAAGTTTTCCATTGGCTACTTCAACAAGCATACTCTCGTTCAAAGGTAATAACGACCAATCTATCTTAGAGCAAAAGTGTCTATCTACATAACTCCTATCAAAACCAGTATCAAACAAGACAGAAGCTAATAGTTTATTAATAGTGAATGTACCTGTGACCAAGTCAGGATCCTCACGGGCATCCACGGCGTTCATGTTGAAAACTCTCCCATGTGATGGCCCACCATCCTTCTTCTTTTTTGGACATTCATTCTTAAAGTGGCCCTGCTGGCCGCATTCAAAGCATTTCTTTGGCCCATTTGGAGTTGTTCTCACAGCTGAGGTGTTGATCTTGCAATCCTTGCCGATATGTCCAGTCCGCTTGCACTTTTCACATACTACGTTGCAGTACCCAGTATGATGCTTGTAGCATCTCTTGCACTGCGGAAGGCTTCCTTTGTGGTTAGGGTTCAAGCAAGGGTTCTAGTTAGGGTTCCTCCAGTCGTTGTTTCCCTTGAAATTCTCGTACCTCTTAGCTGGGTTCTGATCAAAACCCTTTCCCTTGTTTCCGTCCCACTTACATTTCCCATTACTAGCTCCCAATTCCGATTTCCCCTTTTCTGGCTCTTTTTGGGTAATTTGATTCATCAAGGTGTGCGCCATGCGTATCGCTTTCGGGACATCTGCTGGTTTCGAAGAGGTGACATTTCCCTTAATGGTCTTGGGAAGTCCACACAAATACCGTTCCATTCGATTAAATTCAGGAGTAACCATCGTGGAGCACATCAAAGCTAACTCCAAGTACCTTCGGTTATAGCCATCAAGATCAGTCCCTACAACTTTCAGTTCCTAAAATTCCGCTTCCATCTTCTAAATTTCGATTCTGAGGCAGTACTCCTCGATCATAGCACTCTTAAACTCCTCCCATGATGTAGCATAAGCCTCGTCAATTCCCTTAGCCTGGGCGAGTGTGTTCCACCAGGTTAAAGCGCCGTCCGACAGCGTGCAGGAGGCATACTTAGTTTTGTTCGCCTCGGAACAGTTACTCACGCGGAAAACAGCTTCCAACTTTTTAAACCATCTAGTCAACCCAACTGGCCCCTCAGTACCACTGAAATTGTGGGGCTTGCAGCTCTGAAAATTCCTTATAAGTACACCCGTTATGAACATTCTGGTTAGCCGGTGGAGCTTGGGGGTTGGCATCCACCATAGCTGCAGCTACTCGAGCAGCTATCATCTCCTCAATCTGTGCTGCTGTGGGCGTTTCCCTTGGAACTCTTCCGTTTGCCATTGGCCTTCAAAAATTTCAACTTAAGTCAAAATCTAGCATTCGATAATTCATGCTATATAGTATATGGTAACCAATATGGGATCCACACAATACACGTTGACTAAGCATGGCAAACTAGTTGCAGATAGCACAAAAACCAACGTGCAACAATTTAAAGTAAACGTCGTACAATAATTAAACAACATTAATTCCGTTCATTAATCATAAAATTTGCATACAACTTCATAAGGTTCGTACAATACATGCATAAAACATGAAACTACTAACGGAATTACATAATGAAATCTAATACAATGGTCCTAGGGTGATGGTGGTTAAACGATGTCCATCAAGTGGGTCATCTGGTCCTCGAGCTCAGTTACACGAGCACGGAGGCCATGCTCTTCCCTCGTCAGTTCCTCGATGATAGGAGATGCTGGTGGGGCAGGTGGTGCAGATGGTGCAAGTGGCGCCGGTGGTGCAGATGGTGCAGTGCCAGAAGTAGAAGGCGTATAACGAGCGGCCTTATGCACGAATGGATCAGCAGGATAAGGCACAACCCGCTTACGGGCGGTGACCCTAACTAACAGTCCACGTGCATTCATGAACTGCTTACCTCCATTAACCCCTGAAATAACAGTACCATCAAAGCGGTACCGCTTCTTCGGCGGGGTAGAGGGTGGCTGCACGGGCTCTTCCTCGGAGTCCTCCTCAGAATCCTCCTCGGGATCCTCATCCGATGACGAACTGTCTGAATCATCCGAAGGTAGTGTAGGGTCGTCGTCTTCGGGTGGATGTGCCTGGCCGGTGGTCATGAGTCGATATCTGCCGGGTGGAATCGGCATGACACGTCCGTCAGCGGTGCGTCTGACCCAATGCCCACGCTCATTACGGAAAGGACCGTCTCCGTCTCCCCCAGGGATCACAGTACCACCGGGATGGTGCTGTGGCCCCGGGAGTCTAGGGCTGGGTAGAGCTGGAATCTCCGGGGATCCTCGTCTCCGTCTGATATGTCCATTAGGTCAAGCACGCGCCCACTATCTCCAGAAAACGAATCGCCAGAGTCATCGAAGGGTAGCGGTGACGGGGTCTGTGAGTCAGTAACAACGGTAGGCGAAGTAGCAGATGAATCTGAGTCACTCTCCAAATCAATGATAATGGGTGGTATGTCTGACATCTGAACAAGGAAAAATAACTTTTTCATGTCAGTAAGACATATAGCAAGCATGTAATCAGGCATAATAACTACAGCAGCCTAGATCGTCTACAGCAGTACATAGCATGGCAATAATAACAATATCATACCGAAGCAACATAAAATCAAAAGCAAATAGTAGCATGCAGTAGCGAGAATAAACAGTAGTATACAACAAGTTCACACAGCAGTAAAAGTAAGCAGTAGCATGTAGCAGTTCCGCAGAAGCAAGTAAACAAGCAAGTTGTAGATTAGTCCTATTAGCGAATCCTACTCGGCTCAGTCAAGACTAACTAATGCAACCTAATTCCCTACAACCAATGCTCTGATACCAAATGTGATGCCCCGTACAAAATTAACGCGTACTTATCATCAACAACAGGTCCATTACATGGTTACAACACTATATGCTGTTTTAAAACAAGTTTGCATTCATGGAAAGATAACGTTTTACAGAAGATAGCGTACTTCTATGAATAGAAAGCATTAATATAAGTACGTGACACGAAGGTCATTACAAAGCCACTGTTTAAATATAGCATAAGTTATGAATGCAAAGTAAAAGTTTCGTAATTGAGACATCTCTAAGCAATGCAGCAGAAGTCTAACACCGGGAGTCTAATATAGTGGAAGCAACATAAGTCTAAGCACCTGAGAAATAACATGCTTAAAAAGTTAACAAGAATGTTGGTGAGCTATAGTTTGATTGTAACAATAATGTAACGTAGGCCACGAGATTTCGTATTCAAAACAGTATGAAAAGTATATGCTTAACCGTGGGCACTTGGTAACTAACTTAACGTATATATATATATATATATATATATATATATATATATATATATATATATATATATATATATATATATATATATATATATATATATCACCCCCTAAAAGTACAATTGGCGAGTGCGTAAGTTTACGAAGTATTAAACACCCGTTAAATGCTAGTCTGACTAGCCCGAGTGGGGATGTCAAACCCTATGGATCTATATCTAAGATTCGCGTTCACCGGTTCAAAAACCAATGACTAAACGTTACCGAGCTAAGGGGAAATTTTATGCTGTTATATCACCCACACATATATAAAGTTTAAGTACTCGTGCCTAGTAAGTAAAACATAAAAAGCGCATGTATTCTCAGTCACAAAAATAGTTAGGTAAAAAGGGAGCTATAACTCACAATGAAAGTGCGGTAAAAGTCGATACGAGATAAGTAAGCAAGTAAGTCGGTCCGAAAGGTCCTCAACCTAAGTCAAAGTTACTAAGTCAGTAAGTTGTCCCAAAAGGGTTTAAATGTACGTAAGTTAAGTCTTAAGTGTCATCATCATCAACATCATACGTAAAAAGTAAAGTAAGTTTTCAATCAAGAATAGAGATCGAAACAAAGGCTGACTTCGTTCAGCTTCTACGACCTCTATACAAACTAAAATGATGTAAGACCAGCGGCCAAGGCTCCGTATGTGAGTCCTCTAACCGCTGACCAATTTTCAGAACCTACCTCGTCTTCGTTTGACCGTGGCAACGGTTTAAGTGCTAGTAGGTCAGAATTTTTAGCACAATGTTACAAAAGGCGTAGTGACTTTCGGAAGGCTACAAATCCTAAACCGTAAATTGGATTAAGATGAGTCTTAAATAAAAAGTCATCTACTCGAACTGAACTATTTGGAAATCAACTTTTCCAGAAGCCTAGAAGCCTGATCAGACCCTGAAAAACAGAAAGCAAGTGCTCCGGTGGGTTTCTTAGTGTTTGATGCTCATCACGGTTCTCATCCTTGATGCGTATAAGCCTCAAGTTTACAACTCTTGATGTTTTAGCATCACTTTAACCAAGCTTTAGCCATCAACACACAAAGTTAGGAATAAGAAATAAAATACAACTTTTGTGAGAGTTTGAGCAAGGTGATGAACCAAAGTTACATCGATTTCTTAGTTCCAACACAAATACAAGTCCTATTAAGCTATAAACTTTAAATCCAACTAAATAAGCAAGACCTTAAGCTATAGACTTAGATCTTAGCTAAGTATTAAAGACCTTAGACTAGAAAGTCTAGATCTCATGTTCTTGGTGAAACCCTAAGTCATAATACATAGACTTTCAACTTTTACACAACCATAAGTTACAAAACTTAGATCTTGTAAAGTAAAGTGAACACAAGTTAATGAATTCTTGTTTTGACAAGCTAGATGACCATAAGTTACTTAACTTAGATCAACTTTAAATGAGTGAAAGTTATAAGCTAGGAAGCTTAAACTTTCTTGTTCTTGAACCTTCAAAGTTAGACTTTGGTTACAAGATTTATGAGATCAAAGTTAACAAGTAAATCTTTGACCAAGGAGCTTACATAAATTGAATTTCTCAAACATAAATGATAAATTTAAAGTTAAAACTAAACAAGTTCAAGGTTGGATCCTTTATATAATGAGATGTCAAGTTACAAGCTTGCATCTTCATAAAATGAACTTTAAAGTTCTAATACTTGTACTTAAAGAGGATCTTAAAGTATTTGATCCTTTGATTATCACATGTTTCATGTAGAACCAAAAGCTACAAAGCTTTGATCCTTGTTCTTGATTCTTTATCATACAAGTAATTAAAGAATGCAAGATAACATAAGGATTTAAGTTACAAAAACCAAAATCCAAAAATAATAAAAAGATGATGATGATTACGGTTTTAGGAGCAAAAAGAAAGAAAGAAAAAGAGTTTAAACCTTCAAGTTCTTCAAGAAAAGTTAGAGAGAAACTTGACAGAAAAAAAGTTTGTGTTTTTGTGAAATGAAATGAGAGAATGAAGTGAAGTTTAAAAAAATAAAGTGGTGGTGAGGTGGTGTTGGTGGCCGACGGTTAAGGGAGCAAAAAGGGGGGGCCATTTGCTTGGAATGGGTGGTAGTACATGGTGGTGTGGGTACATGTTGGGTGGCATGGGGTGTAAGGTTAAAATGTGTAAGTATTAGTACCAAACATGCTTAATACTTGTCTTATTTACTAATGGGTTTTGTCTTATGTTTCATGGTCTAACTAGTCCAGTAATTAGTCCATTAAGTGAGCCCATTAAGTTAAGTAGGTTGGGCCTTTAATAAGCTAGGTCCATTAAGGACTTAAGTCCATTAAAACTAACTAGTAAGCATTAGTAAACACTAAGCATAATTAAGGAATCATAAAGCTAAGTAATTGTCATAAATATATAACAATTATGTTTACGTAGTCATAATATTCCAATTATGACAAAAGTTTATCGTGCACTAAGTACGTAGCTCATTTTAATGAATAAGTGGCACTAACGTTCGTAAATGTATTCAAGGATTACGTTAAGTAACTAAGTACTTAAAAACACGTTGTAAGGCATTAACGAAAGTAATTAACATAATTAATGATCCCAACAATTAATCTAACTCAGTACACACAAATACGCAGTTTCGTGAAACTAATAAATAAAATTAAAAGTCAAAAAAGTCAGGTCGTTACAATATATATAAATTAGTTTAAATATAAATTATATATATTTTACATTTAATCAATTTAAATACAAAGTATATATATTAAATAAAAATTATACATTTATATATGAATTTTATATATATATATATATATATATATATATATACATATATATACATATATATATACATATATATATATACATAAATTAATTTAAATACAAATTATATATATTTTACATTTAATCGATTTACAAAGCCGTTAAATTAAATACAAATTATTTGGTTAAAATCATTTTACCAATAGGGAAGTGGAAGGTATGCGTCTCCGGCCGCCACCGTTCAACCAATGCTGAAATAAGAGCATGATCCAATAGTTGGTATCCTATTTTGAAAACCTGCCCTAAACCTATTTATTGAATATAACGGTAAACTCGTGCCTCTATAAACTCGTCTGCAGCTGCCAGACCTTCCATATGATGCCATAAACCCCGATCTAATTGTCTTGGTTTAACTTTTTCGGATCTATCAGGAACACCAACATCTTGAATAACAACTATAAAAACCTTGTACGCTCTGTGAGTTCCTTGAGATTGCAAAAATAATAGCGATTCATCGAGCGGAGTTGCTCGAGGTTGGGCATGATCCATTGCAAAATCGTGTGTGTGTTTTAAAAAAGGTGTATGAAATTATTGGAGTGATGCAGACTGATGAAGCAGAGTTCGGATTATATAATGATACAAACCGGCCTTTCATTTGCCGGTTTGTACACGTGGCATGTTTTGGTTCGCAGCATTTATGTCAATAGATTAAGGGAATAAATGATAAGGCGGTTGGTGCGAAAACTGTTCCAGTCAAAGAGTCAAATCGGAAATTCAATGTTCGATTTACCTATTTCTGTAAATATTTAGTTTGAAAAACCAATTCTGTAATTACTCTAAAAAAACCATTTTCAAAAAAATTAATGGGGGCGAAAATTTTGCTAAATTGTTTGAATTCTAGGAAGATGCCGAAAGTTTATGTTGTCAGAGTCGTCTCATTAAATATGAATAACTTGTTCGACACAGCAATGAGTTCCTATAAAAGTTTATATGTAATATATATATATATATATATATATATATATATATATATATATATATATATATATATATATATATATAGGGGTGAGATCCACTGAGAACACTTGTATTGTGAGAACCTGAGAACAAAAATTTAAGTAACGCGGTCGAACAAAAATTTTCGAGGGGTATTTTAGACATTTTACACATTGTATACATAAGGATCTAATTGACATTCATAACTTTCTTAAACCCTAAAATCTGAAATTGTTCTTCCCTAAAATCCAAATCGATTTTTAACCTAAATTGAAAAATCCTATAATTACTTAAAATTCAATATGAAAAGAGGAAAATCTGATAATGTTCAGTCATCTGTTAACAATGCTAACAAAAGATATCAAATATCAGATACAGTTAAATTGAACAATGACGACAGTAGGAATAGCTCAGACGAAGATTCAAATCCAATAGATGCTTCGTTTCATTGCGATCTGGGTTCTCAAGGTTTTTTAAATTCAATGTTTAGTTTAATTATGTTTATTATTGTTATGCTTGACAAATAATTATCAGTGTTATCTGCTTTAATTGTTTGTAGTATGTTATATACTTTAGTATTATTGTAGAACATTATGTGTAAAACATCATGTAGAAAACACTTGAATAAAAAGTAACATGTAGAACAGCATGAATTTCCAACATCATGCATCTAACATCTGCTATGATATGTACTTAGTTATGAAAGTATAGATGCATTAACTTACATATGATAAATAGTCTATAAAATTCAGCCTGCAAAAATATGCAATAACTTGCATCTAATGCATCTTAAAAAAAACTATGTTATCTTAAATTTGTTTAGGGAAGTACTGTTATCTTAAATTTGTTTATCTTGCATCTATTATGTTACACATGTAGTTATGTTAGTACACTTAATACTCATATTTAAAGATGCATTAACTTGCATCTGAAAATATATTCCTGTTAACTTGTTTCTAATGCATATGAAAAAATTGTGATATGTTTATGAAAGTCCTGTTATCTGAAATTTTTAAATCTTGCATCTATTGTGATAAAGTACAGTTAAGACTCATATTTAAAGATGCATTAACTTGCATCTGATAAAAAGAATCTGAAAAATTATAAAAATATGTTTAGGAAAGTAGTTTTATCTCTAATGGATCTAATATAAAATGTTTGTTATATTTGCAGAAACTGATCGAATGGATACAAAAGAATGCAAAGTTAGTAAAAAAAATGTGGAACTACGTTTTAGAGTGACATTAAATGAAAGATTATTTAAGAAGTTTAAAGGAAAAATTATTAAGGAAAAAAAACAAAAACAAGTGGATATTATAGTACATAGGCAAAGTCCTACTGTATTGTATAATACAATTAGAAATTTAAGTAGTGATCAAAAAAGGGATTTGATAAGTATGGGATTTGAGAGCTTATTAGATTTTATGATTAAATCACTTCCAGGGAAATTGTCATTGTGGTTAGTCGATAAGTTTGATGCAAAAAGTTTGAATCTTGATTTAGGTCCTGTTGAATTAAAGGTTACCAAAGAGGATGTTAATGAAATTCTTGGTTTTCCAATTGGAGGTAAAGTTGTAAATGCAGTACAACGATTAGGAAAGTCAACAAATGATTTATTGAATAACTTTAGGAATGATTACCAAGACTGTTATCAAAAGGGTATTCAAAGAATATATATTGGGAAATTACAAGAATCAATTTTGAATCTCAAAAAAGGAGGTGATAGGTTTAAACTTGAGATGTTGATAATGATTATGACTATTATGGCTGAAGGCAATTCTAATTCAACTGTAATTCAAAGATTTATTTCGTCAATATCAAAATTGGATGATATTGTCAATATGGATTGGAGTGAGTATGTCATTGACTGCCTTAGAAGAAGTAAGGACAATTGGAAAAAGGATGCATCTAACAGTTGGTATACCGGTCCTCTTACATTTTTGGTGGTATGTAACTATTTATTGATTTATATTTTCACTTCTAACAAATTGTATCAATGTTCCTACAACAAAGATTTAAATTTTTTACTTTTTAAATTATGACAGCTATGGTATGTTAGTAAGACATCAAAGTTGTATGAAGATTTGAAGTGTACAAAACCAGAAATATTAAAACGGACAACTCAAATGTTGATTGAAAGAGAAGATGACGAATACAAAAATGGTGGATTTGGTAATGAAACAATATTAAACTTCATAAAAAATAAAAAACAAATTGTATTATATAGCCCACCTGCTTCTAGCTCTTACATATAAGAAGACCAACAAGGTATGTTATTATCTAAAATTAATTATGATAATAAAATTAAATTGTAACTATTAACTATTATGAAAAATAAATCTAAAAAAAAAATGCAACTGTAGAAGATGATGATAACGAAGATGGAGAAGAAGAAATGGTTGAAATGGAACAAGAAGAAGAACAAGAAAGAAATGAAGAACAAAGAAATTCAAAACATGAGTTACGTGAAGATACATCTGAGGTACATACTTTCTATTTTTATTTATTTAATAAAAAAAGTTTTGATTTTATTAATTTTTTGAAAAAATATAAATTCGTTTTATATTGATTTTAAACCAGTTCGATTGTCTTCATATCCAAAAATTATATGATATGACTGTTCAAAAGAATGATGATCTAATAAACGAGATGGAGAAGACACTCATGAAACATAGGGATAATGAAAAAGTGTATGCAGTAATTGAAGAAATTAGGGCTTCAATGATAACAGATGTTCTTAATAAAAAAAGAAAGTTAGATATGATGCTAGCAAGAAAAGAGGTGGAGAGAAATAATGCGGATAGAGCAATTGAGTCGACGAATGATATTGAGGAAGAATTACCTTCTCCAACAGATAGTATATATGAAGAAATAGGAAAATACGCAGATGAAGTTTGTGAAAAATATAATGAGCAACAAAGTTTGCAGAAGAAATTCTTTTTGTTACCATTGCCAGAAATTGAAAAAGTTGAAATATCAACAAAAATTATACCTGACATTTTTGATGGGGTTATAAAAGATAAAGAGATAAGAGTATCACCCTCTTTCAGTGGTTTTGAATTATCAAAGGAAAGAGAAGAATGGGAGAGACAATTTGTCATTGAGATATAAAATTGACAAACAATATGTTACTAAATTTAGTGAAGATGCACAATTGTTTCCTGTACCCATTGTTAGTGAAGGTTTGAAAAAGAAATTTGAAGCTGGAACAGAATGTCATGAAAAGAGATTAGACGATTTGTTTGCAGAAAAAAAAGTCAACCAAAGACAACAAAACTTATCCATATTCCTGATGATACTAGTACAATCGTGGATATTAACAGCAAACTAATAGAGTTTGAAATTAAATTGGCATCGGCAATTTTTTCGGGTGGAATAATCCCACAGTAAGTATTCATTACTGTAAAAAAAAATCTATAAATATTAATTATTAATTTATAATTCAATTAATTTTTATTTTCAGTGAATTTGTTTTCATGAGCAAAAATGAAGTGGAAGTAAGTGCTGTTCTAATGGAAAGTATGATGTCAAACTCAAATGTTCACGTCGGCGTAATTCAGGTATGGGTATCGATTTTGAATTTCGAGGAAATGGCCAAAAAAACTTCTCCAAAAAGACTAATGTGTCACACACGATTTGTAGTAAGTTTTACATTATAAAGAATAGTTAATAGAATTATTATAATTTGATTAAAATTATTAAAAAAATTTTATAAAATGATTGATACAGACAGATGAAATCTTCAACTCATTTAATGATCCAACGAACTTTGTTGATTATCTGCCATACTTTAAGAAAGAAATGGATGAATGGATTACAAAGTTTCCGATTTCAATTGCAAAAATTGATGTTGTAAGTTTTATACATTTTTAACTACTTAAATATAATTTAACTTTTTATGTTTCGAATAATAGTCATTGATTTATATTTTTCAGGTACTTTTCCCTATTTTGCTAAACAGTCATTATTACTTGACATGCTTCAATTTGCGGACATCAAAATGTTATGTTATTGATAATGTTTTCCATGAAGAAGGATGGGAAGACGTTTACAGACATGTAACTGAATATTTGGTAAGGAAATCATTGTCTAAATTTTTTTATATAGTTAGTACTTTTAAAAACTATGTTTAAAACTCGAAAAAGTTAGACGAGTACTTAGTTATTTACCAAGTTGACCAAAAATTGAATGTCTGTCCAATTTTGATTGTGTTTTACTGATTTTGACTTATTATAAACAACTTTAACCGAACAAAATTGACTACGTTTGACTGATATATACTACTAACTTGTATTAAATGATTTTAAATATTTGGTTTATTTTTTATTATATGAAAATATACTTTATATATTTGTTTTCTTTTTGAATTATCACAGATGGAGGGTTTAATGCTTTATTGTGCTGCAAATAAACATCCAAACTCCAAACAAATTTTATTCCAAAATTTCGAGAGAATGAGGATGCCATGGAGAACAAAAAACAATTCAGTTGATTGTGGAATTTTTATCATGAGGCATATGGAGACATTTATGGGAACTGCAATGTGGAGATGGTCTTGTTGATTCAAGAAAGAAAGAGATTTGCAAAAGCAACAACTTAATAATCTTAGATGGAAATATCTAGCCAAAATTCTAAATTCAAAACATAACATCCTACGTTTGAAGACACCTGACATTCTTCAAAGATTTGATGATATTACACTTGCCTTTCAAGAAGAATTCCCAAGTGATACATTGTGTAATATCGAGGCAAGGCTGAAAAAACATGCATAAGAAGAAAAAAAAATTTGAAAATGTATTTTTTTTATGTTATCTTGTTATTAGAAAAAATGGTTATGGATATGAGGATTTATAATTTTTTTTTTATAATATCTTGTTTCAATATATATAATGTTTCATTTTAAATCTGATTGTTTGAATGAAATATATAGTTTAAATTTAAATTGAAAAAAAATGTTGGAATAAATATTTGGTTTTTTCCTTTTTACTCCTATAAGCACAGGTAAAAAAAAAAATTGATTATGAACATATTTCTAAAATTTAAGACCTACATTTTAAAATTTACAATTGCTGTTCTAAAAATTATTCTTCTACAATTTACAAATAATAAGTTCTACATAAATAACATAAATTGTAAACAGATCAATGGTCAAAAAGTCTACTCAAAAATCCATCATAAGTTTGGTGAACGCTGGTCAAATTGTCAAATTAGAACAAATTGTTATTGTATATTATTTCTACATTCTTATTTTCTCCATTGAAGTGTTCTACATTTACAGAAAAAATATTTATTATATTAGAACAATTTATTATATTCGAACAAATTATTAATTCGAACAATAAATTGAAATTAGAACAAATAATTAGAAGGACGAACAAAAAATATCTTCTACAATTTTAGATGTAAAATCTACATTTATATGTAGATTTTATATGTAGAAGATGCTGTTTTACATGTAGAAGATGCTGTTTTATATGTAGAAGATGCTGTTTTATATGTAGAAGTTGCTATTTACATGTAGAAGATGCTGTTTTACATGTAGAAGATGCTGTTTTACATTAATTTTCAATAAAAAAAGTTTATTGAAAATATTTCGGGTTTTAAGGTTTAGATTTAAGGTGTTTGGGTTTACAGTTAGGGTTAAGAATGCTTTTTTTTAACACGAACGATTTTTGTGGTGTTCAATGGTATGCAACTAAACAAGGACTAACTATGTCAGTCTCCAAACTATATTAACTAATAAAGGACTGAAAATGCAAAAAAATTTTGAACATGTAGCATATTTATACTGTAAGTCCCTGCATTACAAAAAGCAAAAAAACCCAATTTGCATACCGTTGAGATAATACCAACAAAATACCATGAAATGCAGCAAACCATACTTTGGTTGAGATAAAACCAGAGTAAGCATAATTAAATGGGCTACAAGCTTTACAATATCACATATACACTTAATCATCAAGGATCACTTAAAATCTTAAAATCTTAATCATCAAGGATCACTTAATCATCAAGGATCCTTTACAAGCACCATAAATCCTGTAAAATTGACCAAAAGTCCAACCTGGTCAACATTTGTAGATTTAAATGATTCTTTGACCAAAATGCTATATGCATATCATTACATATCATAAAACAAACTTAGTACACCATTCAAACAACCAAAAACCCTTTGACTTTTCAAGTGCAACCTGGTCAACCATCACTCTAAACCCTAAAAATACCACATATGTTTCAAACCTAAAACGCTAAACTTCTAATAATCATAACAAACCACCCTTGAATCACCCCTGCAACATATAAATATCATCTCATTAAATCATCACCCCTGCAACATATAAATATCATTAGAAATACAAGTTTGACCTGAGTAAGACAAACTACTCAATATGTAACCATTTAAGTGCAGTAGCAGGAACCCTAAACCGAGTAAGGAACCCTAGTCTATAACATATAAATATCACCACTAGTCTATAACATCCGATTAAGGAAACAACGTACTCACTGACATAATGTGCATTTATTTTATATGTTTCAACAATATTCTTCTCCATTTTATTTTACATAAGTCTTCAGAAATTCACATATTAAGTTTCGAATAAAGAATCTCTTTTCAACTGCATCTTGATCTTTAAACCAGTTCCTACTTAGCTGGAAAAAAAAATTGAATTTATTATAAATAAAATAATTACAATTCAATCAATTTCAGTATGAATAATCATTAATAAAAAAATACTTACAAATCCTGCACTGTCAGCTTGCTGAGCAAATATTGATTCGCTGATTTCTAAAGGGGATTGATTTAAAAAAAGTTCCACATATTGAAGAATGAACAAAGCACAATCATGCAAATGAGATTGCTGAGGTAACTGTCAAAAAATAAAGCATTTATCAATCGATGCAAATTTCAATTTGTATTCATATATTAATAAATAATTAAATAAAATATAAATAAAATTCATACCTCTGGTAAAAACACTTTAAATACTTTTAACTTCTTAGACATATCATCTTCAGAAACTAAACTATTTCTTTGCATCCATTCTTCAAGTAGAAAACTTTATTTTTCATATTCAAAAGTTAGAAAAAATAATAGAATTACTTTATCATTAAGTTTTTAAAAACTAATGTAATCAATACCTTTTAACAATTCCTCCAACTTCCAGTTGAGATCCTTTCATAGGATCCATATGCAAAATACACGGAACTTTCAACGAATCGTTAACAAATCGACCATATTTAAGTTGTATTAGATGACAAACGACAACAATGCTCCAATGATTACTGTAACAACAAAATATTTTTCAAATTAGTAACATTTTTTAAAATTAAGATAATATAAAGTACTTATTTTGATATACTTACTTGAACACTACATGAATAATGATGAAGTCCTTCTCAAAAAGCTTCAGTTTTTTCGTCCAATTTTTCACACGTTTATAACCTTCATGTACTTCAAAATTTTTAAGATTTTTGCAGTTTTGTCCAATAAGTTTCATGAAGAAATGACTGTTAAATACGTAGAAATTTTGCACATCTTCAGCTTTTAGTTTATTCTTCAAATACCTGCAAGTAATTTTAATATAAATGTCCAATGCTAATTAGTACTAGTTTTTGAGTTCAAGATCAAGATAGACATACAAGAGGTAGAAGTCAACGATTGTGTCATTTAAAGAACTTCGAGGTTTCAATAATTCAAAGTCTTGTTGTTGTATGAAAATAGATTCACAATCAGAACCAAGAGCGTTTTCTTCCGGATAATAAAATTTCTTAAAAGGAGCACCTTTGTTATGCCGCTTCCTAGGTGAGAGTTGTTCATCTATTGTTGAGTTGCTTCTTGATCTTTTATACAGATTGTCAATAGCTTTTGGTTCAACCTGACATACAACCTAAAATGTAATTTGCATAATATTATCTTATAAAATTTATTCACATATTAAAAAACTTAATAAAGAAAGTTATTTTAAAAGAGACATTTACCTTTTCCTGCACAACACTTGTCTTTCCTTTGTATTCTTTAATTATATTATCATAGAATGCCTAGTCAGGATGTTTGTGGTCTATTGGTTGCTGTCCAAAATGCATACGTTCAATAAATTTGTTAACAGTATCGGCTGCTGCCATCGAATCAAGGTAATTGCAAAAATCACAGCCAGGACCTGTCCAGATTATTGAATTTAAATTTTTTATATATTTTTTATAAGTGTTTTCTAAAATATTTTTTTAATTATATCTACCTTATTTAAAATATAAAAATCAATATAATCAATTACCTATACCATAATCTTGCTTATCAACCTGGTTATAAGGGTATGGGAACACCGCGGTGTATTTCTGCAATTATCAGTCATTTTTTTATATAAGTTTTAACATTCCAAAATAATAATGAATAAATAAATAATTACATAACAAATACAACTTACTGGATTCAGTATTGCCTTTTTTGGAGAGTCATCAATTAGAACTGTGTTGGTTTCATTATACTCCCTTGGTTTCCATGGAAGTTCGTTATCATGATTATCCCACAACAAATGAAGCGGTTTGAACAACAAATACCTTTTTTCTTTGTCTGGGTGGTTTCTGTTTGTTATTTTAAAACATTTTTTTTATCCTGCAAAAGGAAACATTCTAATAGTATGAAGTATGTAAAAAGTTTAACTTTTTTATACATAATAGGCATAAAAGAGAATGTAAAACATTATTTAAAACATCAAGTTCTACATTATAAAAATGTGATCATTAAACTTTTTAAACAGGATGTATATACTTACCCAACAGAATATGAATCGATTTTCATTGTATTTCCTCAAATATCCAACTATAGGTTCCATATTATGCCTGTATATAATTCATATTAAAATATTTGTAAGTTTCTTTTAATTTACATAACATAATATATAACTACATTATATATCATATGATTACCTTTCTCGTGATGTCCAAATCCCCACATTGAACTTGCTGAAGCAGAAATTCAAAAACTCATTGCAATATGGTCTTTTAAACACTGAAATGTTATTTAAATTAAATTGACAAATGAGAAATATTTTTTTAAACATAAATAATAAAAAATTAGATTTTGTAAGACTTACCAGAGTTGTTGTCGGTTCTGTAATCTTCATTTTTAATGCTATTTTGGCAAAATATAATTTTGGAAAGCAATCCGTTTATATCCAATACAATGAGCTTCTTCGTAGGATCATACTTTGTAGCATCAACACACTCATCAATCATCTTTATTTTATCCTCATTCTGCAGATTGTTTTTAAAATTCAGAATATCAACCTGAACATCCAAAACCTTATTATGTACATCATTGATCATTTCCATCTTGGACTCCAAAACTCCAACTTTTTGTTCAACTCCAGAAACAGATGTTCTCAAAACAATCTCATATACACTGTTCTTTTTCTCAATTTCATCAACTCTTCCCTTTAAATTTTTAACCTCATCGGTAGCGTCTTTTATATCACTTTTCACAGTCTTTACGTCATTAATGAGCGTCTCTACTTTCTTCTCCAAATTACTGATTACAGTCATAACATTAGGTTTTTTCTTTTTTGTTGAATTTGGTTTTATTTGAACTTCAAAAAAAACATCCTCTTCATTAGGATCAGAATGATCCTCTTCATTAACAGGGATGTGAACAAATTGTTCACTTGATTGTTTTTCAGCATTGACCACATTAGCTTCTTCATGGTCTTCTACATTTGTCATTTCATCATTTACCACAATTATGTCTTGACTTTGATCTCTGACATCATCGATCGTCAATAACTGGACAGAAATATATTTTTTTTGTTTCTTTTTAGGAATCATAGAATAAATTTTTATACAATAGTTTTTATAATACAGTAAATTGTGAATATAAAAATATAATAAACAGTGTTTTTTTACATACCGCTTGCACTACTCCTTCGACAGTCCGATCTACTTCATCATCAACAATAGGTACTTCATATTTCTTTTTAAGCCATTTAGTCATATGCGTCATTAATTTAGACTCCTTGTCATCAATATCGTGAAACACTGATTTGTCCATTGATTCAATTCTCCGTGTATGTTTTGATTCAAGAAACTCCTCATACTGTTTCTTACCCAACTTATATTGAAAAATCAGTGACAAAAGTCTAATGAAAGGAACCTGATAGCACTTAGTAGGTTCTTTCAGTAACCTAGCAAACTCTTCAAAATACAGTTTAGCATAATCAATATCTAACCCATCAATAAAAGAACTTAAAACTAAAATCCCAAAGTGGTTTAAGATATCAGAACTTCCAGTTTTATATGTTAAACATCTATTAATAGTTACAACCAGAAACCTCCACCTATTTGTAAAATACTTAGTGGTAATTCTACCATCTGGACGACTTGTAAATCCTACCTTTGAAAAAATTTGTTCATATTCCTTCTTATTAGGAACTACAGTAAAACTACTACTATCAGGCAGCCCCAAAACACTTCTTATATCAAATTGATCAATTGAAAATCTTCGATTACCCTCTAATATTGTACCAGTAAAACTTGTACCATCTTCACTAAGTGAACATGTATACCAAAACTCTGCTAAAAATTCCGGAATAATCAAAATGTCTTCAAAAAAAGCTAAACTCAAAGGATGTGATCCCATAAAACTTATCATTTCTTTATAACCTTTGGTTTTTTCACGAGTTGGAGTTAATGTGTTAGCAACTTGATTATTTAAACTTACTTGAATTTGTTTGTTTTGAGTGATTTCTTTTGGTCGGTTTACGTTACTAGGAGGTGTGTAATTCCATGGATTTTTCTTTGTAAGCTTCATCACACTGCCTTCAATTACTTCATTAGTTATCGCCATTCGAATAATCGTTGAAACAAGATGATGAATTTTGAATTAAAGTTGAATTTAATTAGGGTTTGTAAAAAGAGGGGTTTTTGTAGAAATATGGTTATTTTTTTTTTGTAGATCTTGTGTGTTATGATTTTGACCGTCACTTTTAACCGTAGAATTTTACTTAAATCATCCCCATATTATATTTTTATTCCGTTTTCATCCTTTTATATTTTTACAAATAATCTTAAATTAAAATGTAGAACCCTTAAGTTAATGAATGTAGAACATATAATGTAGAAGTGTTCGAATTTCAAATTTTTTGTTCGTATTTTGACTTAAACATATGACAGGGACGTTTAAGAAACTTTCCTAAATATTACAGGGACTATTAAAGAATCATATATATTAAATCAAGGACCTATTGTGATCTTTGTTTCATAAATTTGGCGATCATTTACATTAGCAGTATTTTGGGGAAAACACGAATCAGAACTGTAAGTTTGCAAAAATCAAATCAAAAATCCAAAACCTAAAACACAGATTTCGCTTTAACTACTCAATTTACTAAAATCTATAAACAAAAAGTGCAATTCATTAGCATTTCGACTTTCGGTTGGAGGATAGAACTTGTCTGATACCGATTAGCATATACAAATTCACACACGTTCAACTATGTCTGATACCGAGGTATTACAGTCAAACTTTGTATTCATCTTAATGTATCATATTGTTGATATATAAGTGCTTTTATAAGATTACTGAATTTTTTTGATGATTTTTTCGTATATTTTGTGTCAATCATTTCATCGAACACCTTGTATACATGTTATTTTTGTACTGTAGTTCATGTTGAATGTGTGTGAATTTGTTTAGAAGCTTAACTGTAGTTCATGTAGAATGTGTGTGAAACTGTTTAGAAGATTAATTGTAGTTGATGTTGAACGTGTGTGAATTTGTAATGTAGTTCATGTAGAACGTGTGTGAAACACTGTATATACTGTATTTCACATCTTTTGTCACTAAACTAACCACATCTGCAAGCGCTTCTATCATGCATTATACAAGTTACAATTCTATAACTAACAACAAAATATGGTTCTAGATGCAAAATTTCAAGTAAAGCCTTACTTGATGTCTTTTCTTCTGGTTCATGCCTTGGGTTATGGACATGTAGAACGTGTGTGAATTTGTACTGTAGTTCATGTAGAACGTGTGTGAATTTGTATTTATTAGTAACTTTCATGCTGTGATAAATGTTCTACAATTTTTGATCTTTTTTCTACATGAATGTTCTACAATTTTTGTTTGAATCTATGCTAATTTTTCGTCAAGCATAATTAGAAAAAAATATAACTTATTTAGCATAAATTTTCTGTTTTCCAAAAATATGTGTTTAACAATTTCAGTATGACATTTGTTTGAAGCAAAATATGTGTTTTGACAATTTGAGTATGACACGGGATTTAGTATATGGGGATTACTTTGAAGCAAAAATTACTTGTCGGAACAAGATGAATAGAATCAAATTTTTTAAGAGTAGACTAAGTACTCAACAAAAAAAACTATTCGACAACACTTGCTTTCGTTATTGGTTAGATATAAAGTGTGAGCACACTGACCCTGGTTGTATCTATTTTTTACTCCAGAATCAGATTTCTCGACCAGATGAATGCAAACTAAAAGAGGAGCCAGAAGAATTGTGGTTTAGAGTGACTTCTGATTACAATATTAGGTGTGGTAGACGTGAGTTTTGTTTGGTAACTGGTATGCGTTTTGGGTAAAATGCTAATTTTAAACATTACATTGAGGGAGATTGAAATGTCCCGTTCTTATTGATTAAAAACGTTCCATATTAATTGATTTCGTTGCGAGGTTTTGACCTCTATATGAGACGTTTTTCAAAGACTGCATTCATTTTTAAAACAAACCATAACCTTTATTTCATAAATAAAGGTTTAAAAAGCTTTACGTAGATTATCAAATAATGATAATCTAAAATATCCTGTTTACACACGACCATTACATAATGGTTTACAATACAAATATGTTACATCGAAATCAGTTTCTTGAATGCAGTTTTTACACAATATCATACAAACATGGACTCCAAATCTTGTCCTTATTTTAGTATGCAACAGCGGAAGCTCTTAATATTCACCTGAGAATAAACATGCTTGAAACGTCAACAAAAATGTTGGTGAGTTATAGGTTTAACCTATATATATCAAATCGTAACAATAGACCACAAGATTTCATATTTCAATACACATCCCATACATAGAGATAAAAATCATTCATATGGTGAACACCTGGTAACCGACAATAACAAGATGCATATATAAGAATATCCCCATCATTCCGGGACACCCTTCGGATATGATATAAATTTCGAAGTACTAAAGCATCCGGTACTTTGGATGGGGTTTGTTAGGCCCAATAGATCTATCTTTAGGATTCGCGTCAATTAGGGTGTCTGTTCCCTAATTCTTAGATTACCAGACTTAATAAAAAGGGGCATATTCGATTTCAATAATTCAACCATAGAATGTAGTTTCACGTACTTGTGTCTATTTTGTAAATCATTTATAAAACCTGCATGTATTCTCATCCCAAAAATATTAGATTTTAAAAGTGGGACTATAACTCACTTTCACAGATTTTTACTTCGTCGGGAAGTAAGACTTGGCCACTGGTTGATTCACGAACCTATAACAATATATACATATATATCAAAGTATGTTCAAAATATATTTACAACACTTTTAATATATTTTTATGTTTTAAGTTTATTAAGTCAGCTGTCCTCGTTAGTAACCTACAACTAGTTGTCCACAATTAGATGTACAGAAATAAATCGATAAATATTATCTTGAATCAATCCACGACCCAGTGTATACGTATCTCAGTATTGATCACAACTCAAACTATATATATTTTGGAATCAACCTCAACCCTGTATAGCTAACTCCAACATTCACATATAGAGTGTCTATGGTTGTTCCGAAATATATATAGATGTGTCGACATGATAGGTCGAAACATTGTATACGTGTCTATGGTATCTCAAGATTACATAATATACAATACAAGTTGATTAAGTTATGGTTGGAATAGATTTGTTACCAATTTTCACGTAGCTAAAATGAGAAAAATTATCCAATCTTGTTTTACCCATAACTTCTTCATTTTAAATCCGTTTTGAGTAAATCAAATTTCTATGGTTTCATATTGAACTCTATTTTATGAATCTAAACAGAAAAGTATAGGTTTATAGTCGGAAAAATAAGTTACAAGTCGTTTTTGTAAAGGTAGTCATTTCAGTCGAAAGAACGACGTCTGGATGACCATTTTAGAAATCATACTTCCACTTTGAGTTTAACCATAATTTTTGGATATAGTTTCATGTTCATAATAAAAATCATTTTCTCAGAATAACAACTTTTAAATCAAAGTTTATCATAGTTTTTAATTAACTAACCCAAAACAGCCCGCAGTGTTACTACGACGGCGTAAATCCGGTTTTACGGTGTTTTTCGTGTTTCCAGGTTTTAAATCATTAAGTTAGCATATCATATAGATATAGAACATGTGTTTAGTTGATTTTAAAAGTCAAGTTAGAAGGATTAACTTTTGTTTGCGAACAAGTTTAGAATTAACTAAACTATGTTCTAGTGATTACAAGTTTAAACCTTCGAATAAGATAGCTTTATATGTATGAATCGAATGATGTTATGAACATCATTACTACCTTAAGTTCCTTGGATAAACCTACTGGAAAAGAGAAAAATGGATCTAGCTTCAATGGATCCTTGGATGGCTCGAAGTTCTTGAAGCAAAATCATGACACAAAAACAAGTTCAAGTAAGATCATCACTTGAAATAAGATTGTTATAGTTATAGAAATTGAACAAAAGTTTGAATATGATTATTACCTTGTATTAGAATGATAACCTACTGTAATAAACAAAGATTTCTTGAGGTTGGATGATCACCTTACAAGATTGGAAGTGAGCTAGCAAACTTGAAAGTATTCTTGATTTTATGAAACTAGAACTTTTGGAATTTATGAAGAACACTTAGAACTTGAAGATAGAACTTGAGAGAGATCAATTAGATGAAGAAAATTGAAGAATGAAAGTGTTTGTAGGTGTTTTTGGTCGTTGGTGTATGGATTAGATATAAAGGATATGTAATTTTGTTTTCATGTAAATAAGTCATGAATGATTACTCATATTTTTGTAATTTTATGAGATATTTCATGCTAGTTGCCAAATGATGGTTCCCACATGTGTTAGGTGACTCACATGGGCTTCTAAGAGCTGATCATTGGAGTGTATATACCAATAGTACATACATCTAAAAGCTGTGTATTGTACGAGTACGAATACGGGTGCATACGAGTAGAATTGTTGATGAAACTGAACGAGGATGTAATTGTAAGCATTTTTGTTAAGTAGAAGTATTTTGATAAGTGTCTTGAAGTCTTTCAAAAGTGTATAAATACATATTAAAACACTACATGTATATACATTTTAACTGAGTCGTTAAGTCATCGTTAGTCGTTACATGTAAATGTTGTTTTGAAACCTTTAGGTTAACGATCTTGTTAAATGTTGTTAACCTAATGTTTATAATATCAAAAGAGATTTTAAATTATTATATTATCATGATATTATGATGTACGAATATCTCTTAATATGATATATATACATTAAATGTCGTTACAACGATAATCGTTACATATATGTCTCGTTTCAAAATCATTAAGTTAGTAGTCTTGTTTTTACATATGTAGTTCATTGTTAATATACTTAATGATATGTTTACTTATCATAATATCATGTTAACTATATATATAACCATATATATGTCATCATATAGTTTTTACAAGTTTTAACGTTCGTGAATCACCGGTCAACTTGGGTGGTCAATTGTCTACATGAAACCTATTTCAATTAATCAAGTCTTAACAAGTTTGATTGCTTAACATGTTGGAAACATTTAATCATGTAAATATCAATCTCAATTAATATATATAAACATGGAAAAGTTCGGGTCACTACAATACCTACCCGTTAAATAAATTTCGTCCCGAAATTTTAAGCTGTTGAAGGTGTTGACGAATCTTCTGGAAATAGATGCGGGTATTTCTTCTTCATCTGATCTTCACGCTCCCAGGTGAACTCGGGTCCTCTACAAGCATTCCATCGAACCTTAACAATTGGTATCTTGTTTTGCTTAAGTCTTTTAACCTCACGATCCATTATTTCGACGGGTTCTTCGATGAATTGAAGTTTTTCGTTGATTTGGATTTCATCTAACAGAATAGTGAGATCTTCTTTAGCAAAACATTTCTTCAAATTCGAGACGTGGAAAGTGTTATGTACAGCCGCGAGTTGTTGAGGTAACTCAAGTCGGTAAGCTACTGGTCCGACACGATCAATAATCTTGAATGGTCCAATATACCTTGGATTTAATTTCCCTCGTTTACCAAATCGAACAACGCCTTTCCAAGGTGCAACTTTAAGCATGACCATCTCTCCAATTTCAAATTCTATATCTTTTCTTTTAATGTCAGCGTAGCTCTTTTGTCGACTTTGGGCGGTTTTCAACCGTTGTTGAATTTGGATGATCTTCTCGGTAGTTTCTTGTATAATCTCCGGACCCGTAATCTGTCTATCCCCCACCTCACTCCAACAAATCGGAGACCTGCACTTTCTACCATAAAGTGCTTCAAACGGCGCCATCTCAATGCTTGAATGGTAGCTGTTGTTGTAGGAAAATTCTGCTAACGGTAGATGTCGATCCCAACTGTTTCCGAAATCAATAACACATGCTCGTAGCATGTCTTCAAGCGTTTGTATCGTCCTTTCGCTCTGCCCATCAGTTTGTGGATGATAGGCAGTACTCATGTCTAGACGAGTTCCTAATGCTTGCTGTAATGTCTGCCAGAATCTTGAAATAAATCTGCCATCCCTATCAGAGATAATAGAGATTGGTATTCCATGTCTGGAGATGACTTCCTTCAAATACAGTCGTGCTAACTTCTCCATCTTGTCATCTTCTCTTATTGGTAGGAAGTGTGCGGATTTGGTGAGACGATCAACTATTACCCAAATAGTATCAAAACCACTTGCAGTCCTTGGCAATTTAGTGATGAAATCCATGGTAATGTTTTCCCATTTCCATTCCGGGATTTCGGGTTGTTGAAGTAGACCTGATGGTTTCTGATGCTCAGCTTTGACCTTAGAACACGTCAAACATTCTCCTACGTATTTAGCAACATCGGCTTTCATACCCGGCCACCAAAAATGTTTCTTGAGATCCTTGTACATCTTCCCCGTTCCAGGATGTATTGAGTATCTGGTTTTATGAGCTTCTCTAAGTACCATTTCTCTCATATCTCCAAATTTTGGTACCCAAATCCTTTCAGCCCTATACCGGGTTCCGTCTTCCCGAATATTAAGATGCTTCTCCGATCCTTTGGGTATTTCATCCTTTAAATTTCCCTCTTTTAAAACTCCTTGTTGCGCCTCCTTTATTTGAGTAGTAAGGTTATTATGAATCATTATATTCATAGATTTTACTCGAATGGGTTCTCTATCCTTCCTGCTCAAGGCATCGGCTACCACATTTGCCTTCCCCGGGTGGTAACGAATCTCAAAGTCGTAATCATTCAATAATTCAATCCACCGACGCTGCCTCATATTCAGTTGTTTCTGATTAAATATGTGTTGAAGACTTTTGTGGTCAGTATATATAATACTTTTGACCCCATATAAGTAGTGCCTCCAAGTCTTTAATGCAAAAACAACCGCGCCTAATTCCAAATCATGCGTCGTATAATTTTGTTCGTGAATCTTCAATTGTCTAGACGCATAAGCAATCACCTTCGTTCGTTGCATTAATACACAACCGAGACCTTGCTTTGATGCATCACAATAAATCACAAAATCATCATTCCCTTCAGGCAATGACAATATAGGTGCCGTAGTTAGCTTTTTCTTCAATAACTGAAACGCTTTCTCTTGTTCATCATTCCATTCAAATTTCTTCCCTTTATGCGTTAATGCAGTCAAGGGTTTTGCTATTCTGGAAAAATCTTGGATGAACCTTCTGTAGTAACCAGCTAGTCCTAAAAACTGGCGTATGTGTTTCGGAGTTTTCGGGGTTTCCCACTTTTCAACAGTTTCTATCTTTGCCGGATCCACCTTAATACCTTCTTTGTTCACTATGTGACCGAGGAATTGAACTTCTTCCAACCAAAATGCACACTTTGAAAACTTAGCGTACAATTCTTCCTTCCTCAATACTTCTAACACCTTTCTCAAATGTTCACCGTGTTCTTGGTCATTCTTTGAGTAAATAAGTATGTCATCAATGAAAACAATGACAAACTTGTCAAGGTATGGTCCACACACTCGGTTCATAAGGTCCATGAACACAGCTGGTGCATTAGTTAAACCAAACAGCATGACCATAAACTCGTAATGACCGTAACGTGTTCTGAAAGCAGTCTTTGGAATATCATCTTCTTTCACCCGCATTTGATGATACCCGGAACGTAAGTCAATCTTTGAATAAACAGACGAGCCTTGTAGTTGATCAAATAAGTCGTCGATTCTCGGTAGTGGGTAGCGGTTCTTGATGGTAAGTTTGTTCAACTCTCGGTAGTCGATACACAACCTGAATGTACCATCTTTCTTCTTGACAAACAAAACAGGAGCTCCCCACGGTGATGTGCTTGGTCGAATGAAACCACGCTCTAAAAGTTCTTGTAATTGGCTTTGCAGTTCTTTCATCTCGCTGGGTGCGAGTCTGTAAGGAGCACGAGCTATTGGTGCAGCTCCTGGTACAAGATCTATTTGAAATTCAACGGATCGATGTGGGGGTAATCCCGGTAATTCTTTCGGAAATACATCGGGAAATTCTTTTGCAATGGGAACATCATTGATGCTCTTTTCTTCAGTTTGTACTTTCTCGACGTGTGCTAGAACAGCATAGCAACCTTTTCTTATTAGTTTTTGTGCCTTCAAATTACTAATAAGATGTAGCTTCGTGTTGCCCTTTTCTCCGTACACCATTAAGGGTTTTCCTTTTTCTCGTATAATGCGAATTGCATTTTTGTAACAAACGATCTCCGCTTTCACTTCTTTCAACCAGTCCATACCGATTATCACATCAAAACTCCCTAACTCTACTGGTATCAAATCAATCTTAAATGTTTCGCTAACCAGTTTAATTTCTCGATTCCGACATATATTATCTGCTGAAATTAATTTACCATTTGCTAATTCGAGTAAAAATTTACTATCCAAAGGCGTCAATGGACAACTTAATTTAGCACAAAAATCTCTACTCATATAGCTTCTATCCGCACCCGAATCAAATAAAACGTAAGCAGATTTATTGTCAATAAGAAACGTACCCGTAACAAGCTCCGGGTCTTCCTGTGCCTCTACCGCATTAATATTGAAAACTCTTCCACGTCCTTGTCCATTCGTGTTCTCCTGGTTCGGGCAATTTCTAATAATGTGGCCTGGTTTTCCACATTTATAACAAACTACATTGGCATAACTTGCTCCGACACTACTTGCTCCACCATTACTCGTTCCGACACCATTTGTTCCTTTCGTTCTATTAACCCCTGGTCCGTAGACCTCACACTTCGCCGCGCTATGACCATTTCTTTTACACTTGTTGCAAAATTTGGTGCAGAACCCCGAGTGATTCTTTTCACACCTTTGGCATAGCTGCTTCTGATTGTTGTTGTTGTTGCGGTTATTATTGTTGTTGGGATGATTGTTGTAGTTGCTGTTGTTGTTGTTGTTGGGCCGTTTGTTGTAGTTGCGATTGATGTTACGATTGTTGGGATAATTGTTGCGATTATTGTTGTAATTGCTGTTGTTGTTGTATTGGTGATTCTTATCACCGTTTTCCTCCCACTTTCTTTTGACTTGCTTCACATTGGCCTCTTCAGCAGTCTGTTCTTTAATTCTTTCTTCAATCTGGTTCACTAGTTTGTGAGCCATTCTACATGCCTGTTGTATGGAGGCGGGCTCGTGTGAACTTATATCTTCTTGGATTCTTTCCAGTAATCCTTTCACAAACGCATCGATCTTCTCTTCCTCATCTTCGAATGCTCCCGGACACAATAGGCACAATTCTGTGAATCGTCTTTCGTACGTGGTAATATCAAATCCTTGGGTTCGTAACCCTCTAAGTTCTGTCTTGAGCTTATTGACCTCGGTTCTGGGACGGTACTTCTCGTTCATCAAGTGCTTGAATGCTGACCACGGTAGTGCGTACGCATCATCTTGTCCCACTTGCTCTAGATAGGTATTCCACCATGTTAACGCAGAACCTGTGAAGGTATGCGTAGCGTACTTCACTTTGTCCTCTTCAGTACACTTACTTATGGAAAACACCGATTCAACCTTCTCGGTCCACCGTTTCAATTCGATCGGTCCTTCGGTTCCATCAAATTCCAAAGGTTTGCAGGCAGTGAATTCTTTGTAGGTGCATCCTACACGATTTCCTGTACTGCTAGATCCAAGGTTATTGTTGGTATGTAGCGCAGCCTGTACTGCGGCTATGTTTGAAGCTAGAAAAGTACGGAATTCCTCTTCATTCATATTCACGGTGTGTCGAGTAGTCGGTGCCATTTCCTTCAAAATAGTTAAATGGAACAAGTTAATCATACAGAATATTAAGAGTAGTTAATAGTATTTCGTAGCATAATATGAACTCATTTATAAAAGCTTTTTTCTTCATATTAGAGTTTTATAAGTTTAAATTCGGGTAGTACCTACCCGTTAAGTTCATACTTAGTAGCTAATATACAATTCAACTACTACAATTCTATATGAAAAACTGATTATAATAATATTTCGCGTTCAAACTTTTATACAATATTTTACAAACTTACAATACCGCTTATTTTACATAAAGCATGAAATATAGCACACAATAACTTTGATACAAGATAGTTGTGAAGACAATTCTAGCTAGTACACAAGTCGTTCAGCAAAGGCAATAAAGACACGTAATTCATACGTCCAGAAACAAGTCATGCATTCTGGTTTTACTAGGACTACTTCCCATCCTTGGTCTTGTGCAACATAACCGTTATGGCCGTTGATAAGACAGCGTGTTGTAACGTCATCAAAGGGACGAGGGTTACGTAATGTCCAACAGTCCCGTAATAATCTAAAGACCTCATTTCTTACCCCAATTACCGACTCCGTCACTTGTGGAAACGTTTTGTTTAATAGTTGTAGCCCGATGTTCTTGTTCTCACTTTGGTGAGAAGCGAACATTACTAATCCGTAAGCATAACATGCTTCTTTATGTTGCATGTTAGCCGCTTTTTCTAAATCACGAAGTCCAATATTCGGATATATTGAGTCAAAATAATTTCTTAACCCGTTGCGTAAAATAGCATTTGGGTTCCTCGCAATATATGCGTCAAAGTAAACACATCGTAACTTATGGGTTTCCCAATGTGATATCCCCCATCTTTCAAACGAAAGTCTCTTATAAACCAAGACATTCTTGGAACGTTCTTCGAATGTCTTACAAACTGATCTCGCCTTAAATAGTTGTGCCGAAGAATTCTGGCCGACTCTAGACAAGATTTCATCAATCATGTCTCCGGGTAGGTCTCTTAAAATATTGGGTTGTCTATCCATTTTGTGTTTTTAAACTGTAAAATAGACAAGAGTTAGATTCATAAAAAAATACTTATTAATACAAGCAATTTTTACATATATCATAAAGCATAAGAACACTATATTACATATATTACACCACACGAATACAACTATCTTATTCCGACTCGCTCGTTTCTTCTTCTTCTTCAGTTTTGGTTCGTTTTGCCAAGTTTCTAGGGATATATGATGTTCCCCTAATACGAGCCATCGTTGTCCACATTGGTTTAGAAAAACCTGGTGGTTTAGAGGTTCCCGGGTCATTGTTACAACTTAAGGACTTCGGGGGTTGACGATACATATAAAGTTCATCGGGGTTGGAATTAGATTTCTCTATTTTTATGCCCTTTCCCTTATTATTTTCTTTTGCCTTTTTAAATTCAGTTGGGGTAATTTCTATAACATCATCGGAATTCTCGTCGGAATCCGATTCATCGGAGAATTGGTAATCCTCCCAATATTTTGCTTCCTTGGCGGAAACACCATTGACCATAATTAACTTTGGTCGGTTGGTTGAGGATTTTCTTTTACTTAACCGTTTTATTATTTCCCCCACCAGTTCTATTTCTTCATCCGGTTCCGATTCTTCTTCCGGTTCCGATTCTTCTTCCGGTTCCGACTCTTCTTCCGGTTCCTCTTCGGGAACTTGTGAATCAGTCCACAAATCATTCCAATTTACATTTGACTCTTCATTATTATTAGGTGAGTCAATGGGACTTGTTCTAGAGGTAGACATCTATCACATAATATCAAACGCGTTAAGAGATTAATATATCACATAATATTCACATGTTAAAAATATATAGTTTCCAACAAAATTTGTTAAGCAATCATTTTTCAAGTAAACACGGTCGAAGTCCAGACTCACTAATGCATCCTAACAAACTCGATAAGACACACTAATGCAAAATTCTGGTTCTCTAAGACCAACGCTCGGATACCAACTGAAATGTCCCGTTCTTATTGATTAAAAACGTTCCATATTAATTGATTTCGTTGCGAGGTTTTGACCTCTATATGAGACGTTTTTCAAAGACTGCATTCATTTTTAAAACAAACCATAACCTTTATTTCATAAATAAAGGTTTAAAAAGCTTTACGTAGATTATCAAATAATGATAATCTAAAATATCCTGTTTACACACGACCATTACATAATGGTTTACAATACAAATATGTTACATCGAAATCAGTTTCTTGAATGCAGTTTTTACACAATATCATACAAACATGGACTCCAAATCTTGTCCTTATTTTAGTATGCAACAGCGGAAGCTCTTAATATTCACCTGAGAATAAACATGCTTGAAACGTCAACAAAAATGTTGGTGAGTTATAGGTTTAACCTATATATATCAAATCGTAACAATAGACCACAAGATTTCATATTTCAATACACATCCCATACATAGAGATAAAAATCATTCATATGGTGAACACCTGGTAACCGACAATAACAAGATGCATATATAAGAATATCCCCATCATTCCGGGACACCCTTCGGATATGATATAAATTTCGAAGTACTAAAGCATCCGGTACTTTGGATGGGGTTTGTTAGGCCCAATAGATCTATCTTTAGGATTCACGTCAATTAGGGTGTCTGTTCCCTAATTCTTAGATTACCAGACTTAATAAAAAGGGGCATATTCGATTTCGATAATTCAACCATAGAATGTAGTTTCACGTACTTGTGTCTATTTTGTAAATCATTTATAAAACCTGCATGTATTCTCATCCCAAAAATATTAGATTTTAAAAGTGGGACTATAACTCACTTTCACAGATTTTTACTTCGTCGGGAAGTAAGACTTGGCCACTGGTTGATTCACGAACCTATAACAATATATACATATATATCAAAGTATGTTCAAAATATATTTACAACACTTTTAATATATTTTGATGTTTTAAGTTTATTAAGTCAGCTGTCCTCGTTAGTAACCTACAACTAGTTGTCCACAATTAGATGTACAGAAATAAATCGATAAATATTATCTTGAATCAATCCACGACCCAGTGTATACGTATCTCAGTATTAATCACAACTCAAACTATATATATTTTGGAATCAACCTCAACCCTGTATAGCTAACTCCAACATTCACATATAGAGTGTCTATGGTTGTTCCGAAATATATATAGATGTGTCGACATGATAGGTCGAAACATTGTATACGTGTCTATGGTATCTCAAGATTACATAATATACAATACAAGTTGATTAAGTTATGGTTGGAATAGATTTGTTACCAATTTTCACGTAGCTAAAATGAGAAAAATTATCCAATCTTGTTTTACCCATAACTTCTTCATTTTAAATCCGTTTTGAGTAAATCAAATTTCTATGGTTTCATATTGAACTCTATTTTATGAATCTAAACAGAAAAGTATAGGTTTATAGTCGGAAAAATAAGTTACAAGTCGTTTTTGTAAAGGTAGTCATTTCAGTCGAAAGAACGACGTCTGGATGACCATTTTAGAAATCATACTTCCACTTTGAGTTTAACCATAATTTTTGGATATAGTTTCATGTTCATAATAAAAATCATTTTCTCAGAATAACAACTTTTAAATCAAAGTTTATCATAGTTTTTAATTAACTAACCCAAAACAGCCCGCAGTGTTACTACGACGGCGTAAATCCGGTTTTACGGTGTTTTTCGTGTTTCCAGGTTTTAAATCATTAAGTTAGCATATCATATAGATATAGAACATGTGTTTAGTTGATTTTAAAAGTCAAGTTAGAAGGATTAACTTTTGTTTGCGAACAAGTTTAGAATTAACTAAACTATGTTCTAGTGATTACAAGTTTAAACCTTCGAATAAGATAGCTTTATATGTATGAATTGAATGATGTTATGAACATCATTACTACCTTAAGTTCCTTGGATAAACCTACTGGAAAAGAGAAAAATGGATCTAGCTTCAATGGATCCTTGGATGGCTCGAAGTTCTTGAAGCAAAATCATGACACAAAAACAAGTTCAAGTAAGATCATCACTTGAAATAAGATTGTTATAGTTATAGAAATTGAACCAAAGTTTGAATATAATTATTACCTTGTATTAGAATGATAACCTACTGTAATAAACAAAGATTTCTTGAGGTTGGATGATCACCTTACAAGATTGGAAGTGAGCTAGCAAACTTGAAAGTATTCTTGATTTTATGAAACTAGAACTTTTGGAATTTATGAAGAACACTTAGAACTTGAAGATAGAACTTGAGAGAGATCAATTAGATGAAGAAAATTGAAGAATGAAAGTGTTTGTAGGTGTTTTTGGTCGTTGGTGTATGGATTAGATATAAAGGATATGTAATTTTGTTTTCATGTAAATAAGTCATGAATGATTACTCATATTTTTGTAATTTTATGAGATATTTCATGCTAGTTGCCAAATGATGGTTCCCACATGTGTTAGGTGACTCACATGGGCTGCTAAGAGCTGATCATTGGAGTGTATATACCAATAGTACATACATCTAAAAGCTGTGTATTGTACGAGTACGAATACGGGTGCATACGAGTAGAATTGTTGATGAAACTGAACGAGGATGTAATTGTAAGCATTTTTGTTAAGTAGAAGTATTTTGATAAGTGTCTTGAAGTCTTTCAAAAGTGTATAAATACATATTAAAACACTACATGTATATACATTTTAACTGAGTCGTTAAGTCATCGTTAGTCGTTACATGTAAATGTTGTTTTGAAACCTTTAGGTTAACGATCTTGTTAAATGTTGTTAACCCAATGTTTATAATATCAAAAGAGATTTTAATTTATTATATTATCATGATATTATGATGTACGAATATCTCTTAATATGATATATATACATTAAATGTCGTTACAACGATAATCGTTACATATATGTCTCGTTTCAAAATCATTAAGTTAGTAGTCTTGTTTTTACATATGTAGTTCATTGTTAATATACTTAATGATATGTTTACTTATCATAATATCATGTTAACTATATATATAACCATATATATGTCATCATATAGTTTTTACAAGTTTTAACGTTCGTGAATCACCGGTCAACTTGGGTGGTCAATTCTCTACATGAAACCTATTTCAATTAATCAAGTCTTAACAAGTTTGATTGCTTAACATGTTGGAAACATTTAATCATGTAAATATCAATCTCAATTAATATATATAAACATGGAAAAGTTCGGGTCACTACAGAGATAAGGGTAAAAGTAAGCCTAGATTTGCATCACGTGTGTTAAAAAAACACCCAAACAATAGATTTAAGGTTGAACATTTTCTCAACTTGATAAAAGACAAGGAATTTTTTTTCTGGAAATGATAAAAGAAGGGATGAAGATTGTGTGCGTGTAGTTATTGTATTATTAGTTCAAGAATGCTTTCTTGGGAAGATGCCACGAGACATGATAGATATAAATTTTCTTCATATACTTGATGACTTGAATTTGATGAACCATTTTCCATGGGGTTCATACATATGGACGCACACGTTTAACGTTTTAAGAACCAAAATCATTAAAAAGGATATGGAATCTACCGTGACATATGATTTAGCTGGGTTTTCGTGGGCATTTAAGGTAAAAGTTTACATATAATTTACAATTTAAAATTGTTTACTAAATTATATTATACTATCATTTATTATATAACAATATGTTTTTTGTGTTTTATGAAAGATGTGGATATGGGAGGCATATCACAAACGGATATCTGACTATGCTGTCAAAACAGTTTTCAAGGATGATGTTAACGAACTACCACGTTCAATACAATGGAAGAGGAAGAAAAAGATGAAGAATTTCAATGACTATTTCAAGCTGATAGAAAACACAGGTTAGAATTTATTTTTATATTTTTAAATAAAGAAAATATAATGTAGAACTTGTTGCAGAACATCATGATGAAAAACATTAGAATAAATTTTGAGTTGTATAGTTTTTTTGATTAAATTTTGTTTTTGGTCATCTTATAGTTTATTTTGATTTTTCGTAGAGTAAACAAAAGTGTTTGTTGGGTTGTCAATGGATCAACACAAAATAGTAATATTTTTATTTTATTTTTTTCTTAAAAAAAATAATCTGTTTTTGTTTGTTTATAGGATAATTGTTCAACAGATCAATTGCCCCTACAAGAATTGATTATCACAAAACATGAATCTAGTTGCAAGTGGTGGATTGATAGTTTGAATTTTTTTGAAAACGGAGATCATCAAGTTGAAATTATTCGGACAGAAGATGAAATGATTGAAACAAGTGAAGATGAAGCAAAAAATGAAAAAAAAATGAAGAGAAGGCTACAAATGAAACAAGTGAAACACAATTTGGGCAATGTAATGACGATAAAAATAAAGATCTGAGCCACATTGTAGCCTCACTTCAACGGAGAATTGATGAACAAGATTCAAAAATTAATGAACAGAGTGTATTAATTCAAGAATTGGAAAAATCAAAAGATGAAGATAAGATAATCATAAGACAACTGGAGCAAAAGATTGAAAAATTGGAGACAGTTTCAAAGTTTAAAATTCAAGAGATTGAGGTAACCAAAATACTATACTTTTCTTTTCTTTTTACAAAAGTTTAAACTAAATACTAATACAGCTTTGAAGTAGCTACTAGTATACTAGTGTATTTTGTTTTACCTATTTTTTTTTAATTTTTTTTTAAGTTACAGGCTGAAATTTTTTTTATGTGTTTGAACTGAATGTTTGACATTTTTTTTTAAAGGACGATGAAGAGTATTTCGATGGTTATGTATCTGAATCTATACCAATAGTAAATGATTTAAAGCCATTTGATACAAAGGTAAAGGTAGCGACACCAATGTTAAGAAGGAGCTACAGAGATACAAAAACCACATTTGTTAAAAGATCACCTTTCGGCACAGTGAGCGAATTGAAAAAAAAAAATACTTTAATTACTCATGAGAAGATGGTTGTTGAAGACAAGATGGTTGTTCAAGAGAAACAGAATGAATTAGAGACTACAAGTATTCTTAGGAATGAGAAAGTAGTTGTTAAAGAGGAAGATAAATATTCGAACAAATACAAACGTTTAAGATTCAAAAATCCCAAAATCGCCGACAGTGATATTAATGAAATAATTGAAAGTTTGATGAACAAAGAAGGCGGACTATATCATCCGCCAGATTCTTTTGATCACAAGAAATCACGTGCAGGACCTTCAACAGCAAATGATTTGGAAAAGAATAATAGTAATGAGTTTCTTTCAGTGTTTATCAAGCAAAATAATAAATATGTATACACTGATAAAGAATTCTGGAGAAGATTGGATGGAACAGTTGAAAGTGGGTATCTCAGTACTTTTGTAAGTAGCTAATTTTTTTTTTGTGTGGCATAACTGTTTAAAAATTTTAAATACATATAAATTTTTTATTTTTATTTATTTATTTATTTATTTTTTGCAGCACATTAATGGTTGGGGGAATATGATCATGTGGTGGATTAAAAGGAAATCAGAATTGAACCCTGGATTTTTTGGAACAAAGAAACAATGTACAATCATGCCAGAGAATTTTATAAGGTGGATGGTGAGATTTCAAAGTGATAAAACTAAAAATCCTAAACATGTCAGTGCTATCACTAGTTTTGCTGATGGTAAGCGACCTGAATATCCTAAATGGTCAGAATGTGGAAAGGTAATGTTTTAATAAAAAGTAAATCATCAATTACTATCAAAACTACTATTTTTATGTGTTTTTACGTCTGTTTCTTGTAGGTCCTATTTCCTATGCTTTTAACAACGATCAAACATTGGATCTTGTTTGTGCTTGATCTGAGCGATTTTCATGTTGAACTTTATGATAGTCTTCCGGATTGTGGTAGTACTGAATCTCGTCGTGAACTAATTAGAATGTTAATGGATAGTCTTCCTGATTTTCTTAAATCAATTAACTACACATCATCAAAGGAAATAATCATGCCATCTAACTTCAATGAGATGCAAATACCAAAACAAAAAGGAAATTTTGACGATTGTGGTGTATGGGTGTGTATTCACATGGAGAGGGTAGCATGCAAACTTTCTTATGCATTTGATGATGATTCCCAAGCAATGGCAAAAGACTACCGTTCTAGAATGGCAAAGACTTTTTATGCATCAAAATTCGTTGTATGATGTACTTATTAGTATACTCTATTACTCTATTTTGGTTATGGTATATGTATCTATATGCTATCATATGAAATGATTTTTTTTGTTGTACCTACTATCATACTTAATTCTATTTAAAATAACTATTATGTACAAGAGTTGCATGATTACAAATGAATGCAACATTCAGAAAATTTATTATGTATAGCAGAGTCATCACATGCATGTACAGTTGCATAATACCATAACCAAAATACCATGAAATGCACCAAAACATACTTTGGTTGAGATGAAACCAAAGTAAGCATAATAAAATGGGCTGCAAGCTTTACAATTCCACATATACAAGCACCATAAAGCATGCAACATTGACCCAAAATCCAACCTGGTCAATATTTGTAGATTTAAATGATCCATTGAACAAACTTAGTACACCATTCAAACCACCAAAATACCCTTTGACAAATGTATGGTTTTTTGTAATTCAATTATAGTTCTTTTAGGTCTTAGATTTTTTGGTTTAGTGTTTAGATTTTTTGAGTTAGGGATAAGAATGAGTTTTTTTTATAAATTTGTCTACGGTTTTGGTGGATATTTGAACGGTTCTACAAATTTTGTCATTATAAATTTGTGCATAACATAAATTGTAAACAGATCAATGGTCAAAAAGTCTACTCAAAAATCCATCAAGAGTTCGGTCAACGCCGGTAAATTTAAATTAGAAAAAAATTGTTATTCTACATTAGTTCTGCATTGTTATGTTCTCCATTGAAGTTTTCTGCATTTATAGAAAAAACATTTATTATATTAGAACAATTTATTATATTCGAACAAATTACTAATTCGAACAATAAATTGAAATTAGAACAAATAATTAGAAGGGCGAACAAAAAATATTTTCTACAATTTTAGATGTAAAATCTACATTTATATGTTCTAAAAATGTAAAATCTACATTTTTAGATGTAAAATCTACAATTTTAGATGTTCTAAAATGTAAAATCTACATATATTAGGCCAACACAAATAATCGTTTTTTATCCAAAATTAGACATCCTAAAACATAACCTCATACGATTTATTGTTATTATTATAAATATAAATTTTAATTATTATATTATGTATTATATTAATATTATACTTAACTCAAAATATCTACCAAAAAAATACTATATTTTTTAGAAGATCAAGAGATCTTTCTTCACCTACTAAACACCTCGGTCTGCACACTCAACCATCACTTTACTTAGCAAAACACCTCGCGTGCCAACACACATCAGCAACAATGGAGAAATCAGGTTAGTATCTTATCTCTTGGTGCATTTTGGTTCCTTTACTGTGAATGTAATGCCTGATATGTATAATAGGGTTCATCGATTTCCAAACCTGATATTCTTTAGAGTTTATATGTAAAGAAATTGAGTCTTAGGGGTTAAAATTACACGCATAAACCTGCAATACCGACAACAATGATATACTTACAGTTTGTATGATGACAAGTTGTATTATGAACTTTAAAGCTGAAAAAGTAACTCATTTTATTTAGGGTTTCTAATAACACCGTATGTTAGTCAAAACTTTTCAATAAACCGATTGTTATGCGGCTTAATTGCATTTTTTCTTTCTTCATATGCACAAAAATTAAATTTGTATCTAAACTCACGTCCCTTTTCCAATCACATTATATATGTATTATTTTGTAAGTGTTACCTTTGTTTCGATTTTTGCTAAGTGATTATTGAGATCTTCATAGCTTTACATCTGTTCTGATGCTTCGAGGTTTATTCGCAAGTAAGGGTTTGATAAATTATAATTATAAATTGCATGATCTGCCACAACAGATTTAGCTATAAACCAGCTTGCTAGAGCTGAAGAATTCAATATCTGGAGCACCGTCTTCAACACCTATGTGTTCTTCTCAATACCAGAAGGACCTATCCTGGTGAGTTAGTTAATTGTACTTTGTCTGTGGCTTATCGTCCGTGGTTGTTCTCACAAATTGAGCCACGGGTAATCAGATATGCAGCAACATTCTTTGTATTTTTTTTAAATACTTGCCTTTTTTTTTGCCATGAATTCTACTATCTTATATGCTAATATACCTCTTGATTCCGTTCGACATTGATTTCAATTCAATCAATAACGTGAACGCCTCTAATACGACACAAAAATTTTATTCACAATTTATAGTTATATTTATATCTACAATCAAACAAGTGCAAATATAAGTGTCGTAATACTTAATCCATTCTATATTTTATGTTTTTACAAGTTATATATTTTGAATGTTGTAACAAATATAATGCAAATATTGTTTAGGAATTGCCTGAGGATCTTAATAAAATCCTAGAGCTGAAGACAAACTGCAGCTACCCGTGTCTCGATCTCAACAGAAAAAGACATTTGTAGGGTTTGAGGCAGGCAGTAGGTGTCGACAATAAGCATTTGTTAGTTTCTACTGGATGGCTTGAGTTTGTGGCGGAGAATCGGTATCATGTAGGAGATAGGTGCTTGCTTGGGTTTTCCCGGGAGCTCTTCGCATTCTTCATGGTGTTGGATGAGTATCACCCATTGTAATCATCTATTTAGTTTTAAAACTCTTTTGATATGGCAAATAGTGTATCTTTTGTGTAGATAAATCGTCACTAGGTACAACAGTTGACAACAATAGCTGGTTTTTTTGGGGGGTGCATAATTAGAAGGCGGCACCCAAAAAACGTTTGCATATTTTTTGTAACACTGCAAGTATGCCAGCCTACTTTTTGTAATCCTTTACTTGTAATCCTAAACATGTTCCCAGTATAAATTATTGCAGATTAGTTAGTATTGCGTTAATATTTTAACATTTTAACATCTACATTTTTCATTTGCATTAAGATCACATTTTAACATTTTATATTTTCGCAACAAAAAACAACTTTGTTATGAATATCGCATACACTATCCTACGTCTATTTTTAAAGATTTGACTAACTTATGACGGATTATTACTAAATTTTAAATAATTTGGGTTTAGAGTTAGAGTTAAGAATGATTTTTTTAACACGAACAATTTTTGAAGTGTTCAACGGTATCCAACTATACAAGAACTAAGTATGTCAGTCTGCCAAATTATATTAACTAACAAAGGACTGAAAATGCAAAAAAACTTGAATATGCCTCCTAGGATCAGCAATGCAAAACTTTTGAACCTGTGACATATTTACACTGAAAGTCCCTGCATTACAAAAAAGAATCAAAAACCTATCCTGCTGCTGAACTATCACACTTGAATCATAATACCATAAACAAAATACCATGAAATGGAGCAAAACATACTTTGGTTGAGATAAAACCAGAGTAAGCATAATAAAATGGGCTACAAGCTTTACAATACCACATATACAATTAATCATCAAGGAGCACCATAAATCCTGTAACATTGACCAAAAGTCCAACCTGGTCAACATTTATAGATTTAATGATCCTTTGACCAAACTGCAATATGCATGTCATCACATATCATAAAACAAACTTAGTACACCATTCAAACAAAAAAAAACACTTTGACTTTTTAAGTCCAACCTGGTCAACCATCACTCTAAACTCTAAAATACCACATCTGTTTCAAGCCTAAAACCCTACACTACTTATAATGATAACAAACCATTGACATTATAAAAATAAATTTTTACAGAGTTCGAGCAAGAAATTACCTGGATTGGATATAGCAACTTAGCTGGAAGAGAAAGAAATGTAGATGATTATGACTCCTCACCTAACTTTAAGGGTGTATTTTTAAAATTCGAACAATTTTTCACATTCGAACAATTTTTATATTCGAACAATTTTTCAAATTCGAACAATTTTTTACATACGAACATTTTTTAGATCCTACAACTTCTACAATAAACTATCATGGAGGGATCTTGATTGGTCAAATTCGAACAATATTTTATATTCGAACAATTTTTTATATTCAAACAATGTTTCAAATTCTAACAATTTTTTACATACGAACATTATTTTAGATCGTACAACTTCTACAATAAACTGTTCTTCTACATTAAAAGAATAATAATTGAATTGGAACAATTTTTTAAATTCGAACAATTTTTCAAATTCGAACAATTTTTTATATTCGAACACTTTTTTATATAAGAACAATTTTTTAAATACGAACATTTTTTAAAATCCTAACAAATTTTTATATTCAAACACTTGTTTATATTCGAACAATTTTTTAAAATTCTACAATTTCTACAATAAACTGTTGTACATTTCTACATGTTAAAAGTATAATAATTGAATTCGAACAATATTTCATATTCGAACAATTGTTAAATTCTAACAATTTTGTAAATTCGATCAATTTTAAATGTAGAAAATAAGAATATAGAACATAACAATGTAGAATTACAATTTGTTCTAATCTAAAATATATTGTTCGAATTTAAATAATGTTCAAATTCTTGTATTAATCATTGACATCGGACTCACATCTAACTGTTTAACATATACAAAAATGTAGAATATACTTGTGGATCATAATAAAAGTAGAACCTAATAAATTTTTCGAGTTTAAGTTCTACAAATTTATAATCATTCAACATTATACAAATAAATAAGACTTACGTATATCTATTTATATATATTTGACCGACTTATGACGGATTATTACTGAATTTTCGATTATTGACCAGTGTTGACCAAACTTTTGATGGATTTGACCTAACTTTTGACCATTGACCTGTTTATTAAAGAGACAGTAATTATACAAAAAAGAACACTATACTACGTCTATTTTGAAAGATTTGACTAACTTATGACGGATTATTACTGAATTTTAAATTATTGACCGGCATTGACCGAACTTTTGATGGATTTAACCTTACTTTTGATCATTGACCTATTTACTAAAAGAGACAGGAAAGGGTCACAAACAGACATCGTTTACAAAACAGAATCAATACATAATACAAAAAAATTAGAACATTCAAAAAACAAAAAACAAGTATATTATTTCTTTTTTACAATTTCTGTTCTGCACAAATTTATAATGAAAAAAATTAGTTTTTTCAACATTTATCAATAAAAAAAAAATTTAAAAAAAAATATGCTGTATTTTACATTTATTCATCTATGTGCATTCATCTCTTGCTCCATTCTCTCCCGGTCTTCAATTTTTTTTTCCAAAATCTTCTGCTTCCCAACTTTACAACCTCTACTGTTATGCCCAACTTCGTTACAGAAACTGCAAGTTCTGTGATTGACGGTTTGTTGTTTGATAGCTTCTTCTCGAACATTTGTAATTCTTTTGCCACAACCTTTACTTCTCAAATTATTAGGGCAATAAACTGACACTTTATCAGGTTTTGGTATACCAACCAAACCCTCAATAAATTCGTCTTTACTCAATGTATGATCATTTCCCATTTCCTCTACAGCTTTATCCTTCAACCTTGTAATTGTGTAATGACCCGTCCTAATCTATCCGGACAAAGTCATCAACCTTTGATCCCAGAGCGATGATCGACTCCAAGTATTGTCCTTAAAATGAGCAAATACACAGCGGAAGGTTTCTTTTATACCTGAGAATAAACATGCTTAAAAGTGTCAACCAAAAGGTTGGTGAGTTCATAGGTTTATCATAAAACAATAAAATACATCATTTTAATAGACCACAAGATTTAAATACTGCATGGTACAAATGGGCCCGAATCCTATACCCACCTGTAATGTACATGCGATATCTTTCAAATACAGTATATCTTTCTCGTGTACAAAACTATATTTCATAAAGCTTAGCAGAGTAGGTTCGTATCCTTTTCTCCCCCGTAGGTTGCCTCGCGATTTTTAAATAATCGTGCATGTATCTCGTGCACAAAAACTAATACACATAAACTGTGTATGAAAATCATTCTCTCGATACATAACATTTATTTCAATTGGTGGCAATTATTTTATCCACATAATTCAATGGTGGCAATTATCTTATCCACATAATTCAATGGTGGCAATTATCATGTCCACATAATTCAATAATAATTCGCAGAACTTCTGTCTGCATAATAATTCATTCGAGGAAGTTTTGCTTGTGTCTATCTCGTCAAACATTTATAAAAGCAATTCATGTATTCGTAGTTCAACATATATTTCAAAAGCATTTAATAAAGCAGTTGTAAAAACAGCGCATGTATTCTCAGTCCCAAAAATGTAATGAGTAAAAGGGAATCAAATTAACTCACCTAATGTATTTTGTAGTAAAAATACATAGGACGACATTTAACAATGCAGGGTTGTCCTCGGATTCACGAACCTATATCATTTGTGTATATATATATATATATATTAACACATATAATGGTAATCGAATAAATTTAGGTATTATTATTAATTGTTATTTTAGTAACTTGTACGTTTCATTTATAACTAAATTAACTATATTTATTTTTATATACATTAAATAGATGATTAATATTTGTTACAAACTCATTAATATAGTTATGTTTTATGTAAATAATATATTTTTATATAGAAAATCTTTATTTGATATATTAATAATACTAGTAATAATAATAATAAAAATAATAATATTAGTGTTAGAAATAATAAAAATGATAATAAAAATAATGATAATTCTAATAATAATAATAATGATAGTTCTAATAATAAATATGATATGATAACTTATAAAAAAAAAAATTAGTTTCAATAATAATACTACTTACATTAAAAATGATGATGATAATAATAATAATAATAATAATAATAAAAACAAAAAAAAAAATAAAAGAGTTATACCTCACTAAAATAGGTTTTAAACAAAAAGATGCCTCAAACCGGGCTCGAACTCGCGACCTCTCGTAAACCCGAACCAATACCCAACCATCCATCTGTTGTTACTTTCCTGTTATAATCCGTATCCTAAATTTATTTAACCCGTTTTTTCTTGTTTCTTCTTCCTCACAGTTTCATCATTATCGTATGATCCTTATCATCATATATCATTATCATTAATCCTTACGATTCTATCCTAATCACTACTCGATACCCAACTTCATCTCCATCATCATCGTTATCCTAACATGCTGTAACATCACTGTTATAGTAATATCATCACCATTAACTAACAGTAATATCATCACCATTAACATGGTTTTGATAGAACATAGAAACAGTAACTAATAGTAGGAATATGGGTTCGGTTGTTTGTAGTGACTTGTAATCATAAACAGGAAACCAAATAGGAAGCTGTAAAACTTCAGCTGCATAGGATTGTTGGTGGATGATGATTTGGCTGTGTTGGTGATCGAAATAAAATGAACAAGGTGGTGGGTCTGTGATTTGAACAGAAATGGAACAGAAAGTTTACGGTATCATATCATTTGGTTTTAACATCATTATCATAATTTATTCGACATCGTCATCTTACACCTAGAATCATCATCTTTTACGATTACCATCATCATCAACTTAAATGGTGTGGGTGTTTAGATTGTCATCGAGTAATAACCAGAAAACATAACCGATGGATTTGAAATTTAGTGGCCCAATAGATCACATAAGCCCAAGTATTAAGTATTGGTCCATAATAAAAGATTATAAGCCTAGTTATCGGTCCAATATCAAAGAACTATAATATGGCTCTACTAAAACAATTTAATCATGCGTATAATAGGCTTATGTCTTAACAGACCCAAGAAGAAAAATTAAATGGATTTGACAAAATCCATAGCCTTCTTAATATTCAATTAGAAGGGGGGTTTTCGTGTTCAGCACTATCAATACCTTTTGCTGAAAAGATCTCACCACTTGGTTCAATCATGTCTCTTCTCGAATAGTCCAAAATATCACGATCAATACTTTAGTAAAATGCGTCTTTCATCATCAACTTCACTATTGCAGGTTGTCTTCGAATAGCAAACAAGGTCGTAGCAGTAAAAGTGGTTATGCTTGATTAAAACCGAAAAGTGATGCAGCAGTAGCAGTAATTTCGTCAAGTAATAATAGATTAAACTTGAAAATGGGTTTCGTTGGTGGTAATCAGATGGTGATCAAATGAAGGTGAGTTTTGAGTTGGGTCATCGATCACTAAACAGATAACAGATAAGTGTTGAAGATATCGATGATGGTGGTTGTGGTATTTGAAACAGAAAACAGATGGTAGTAATAGGTTTGCGAAAGAGAATTAGTTGCAGCAGTTATGTGGGTGATGGTGGTTTGAAGAAGAAGAGAGGGAGAGAGATTTAAGAGTGACGGTCATGGTGATTGCTAGGGTTGAAGGTGATGGTTAATCGTGGGTGTGATTTTCATCTGTGACACAGGAAAAAAAGAGTGCAAAAGAAAGTGGTTGTGTTGGTGGATATTAAATAGGATAACGGCCGTTGCTTACATGAAAGGGTTTGTTCCATGGTGATCGGTTAACACGTGGTTTTGATATAAGATGATGATGATTGTAGGTGGTGAGGGTGACTCAAGGTGGCGGTGGTAATGATGGCCGGTGGTGGACGGTTTGAAACAAGATGGAAGAGGAAGGTGATGGATAGTCCTATATCTATGTATATGTGTCTGTCTATATATATATATATATATATATATATATATATATATATATATATATATATATATATATATATATATATATATATATATATAGAATAGTCAATGAAGAAAACCCACTACATCTTAAATTATCTAATAGTGATAATAATGAATATATGTTACGAAAACGTGTGATTGATTTGAATCAACAAAGTGGACAGATTGAAACAATCATAAACAGTAATTGAATTATTATCTCGTGAATACATTTGTCTATATGTTACCGACAGTTTCCACGGACTATTATATCGTGCCCCATTATTCACTCAGTGGCGAATAAAAAGTCTTCAGAAAAATCCCAAACTTTCACAGTAATTATCTTTATTTATTTCGGTCATTATGGTATAAAATTTGATCATTAATTATTAAATAAAAATTACATCAACTGTCCCTCTCATAAATGGGTAAAATATAAATAATTGTTAAAATTAAATATTTAGATCCTGAATATACTTTTAATAAGCCTATAACTTATATAACTCATTTTTGTATCACCGTTTATTTTAAAATTACATAAGTTTGAATTTAACTTGCTTAATATCAATCGATACATCAAACGAGTATTACAATCATTTAATATTTATTTTTTATATAATTTATTTATATATAGAGATATATTTTAAATAATAATTATTATAATATCCTATTTTTATTTTATTAATTTTTAATAACCACAACATTTAATACTTCAGGTTATATTTCAATTTATTATTTGTATATACATACACACATATCTATTTATACTTAATTGTTCGTGAATCGCCGAGAGCAGTCGAAGGTCAATTGAATATATGAAAAAAAATTCAAAAATTTTAAGACTCAACAGACTTTGCTTAACATGTCGAAACTATATAAAGATGAAGTTTAAATTTGGTTGAAAATCTCCGGGTCGTCACAGTACCTACCCGTTAAAGAAATTTCGTCCCGAAATTTGAGTGTGGTCGTTATGGCTAACAATAAAAATGTTTTCATGACGAATATGAGTCGATAATTAGAGTTTTATCTTTGTTGAGTAATATGGATAAAATAATTCGAGTACTCGAAGCGTACGAGTGAAGCTATCACAAAAGATTGAGATAGAGATTTAACTTTTAACGTAGTCACGATGGATTTAGGAAAATAAGGTTCTTCTTAAGTTTTGACGTTGCCTCGATTGAATTCCGAAATTCAAGGGATTAAAAAAAAATTCTTCTAAATCTATAAGATTTGATTCTTCGGTGAATAAGGAAATGAGGATCTCTTTAATTAAATGCGATCATCTGCCTCGATTGCTATGCCTGATATTTCACTATAAATCCATCCTCTTCATTTCCTTTATATCTTGGAGTTCTATACTTTTGTTTTCTCTTCTCCCATTTAAGTCAAACGAATAATGGTCCAGAATTTGTAGATATAGAATTTCGAATGATTATAATGTTCTAAGCAGGAAGGAACGTGATAGCATGATTTGATTTTCAAATTTATCAATCATCACGGAAGATAGAACCATCAAGAATACATTTTCTTGATATGTTCAAAAGTTAAGTAGAATGAAAGAGTTATGTAACATGACACATGATAATGGTATGATCTACTGTGAACCATCATCACGTTTCATTAGAAACTCAGCATGACTTACTGTAATATAATCACGTTGGCCGGGCATCATTATATTATACTAACTCATGCTTCAATTCCCAACACTTCTCCACAATTCATTCATAATTTATACTTAGGCTTTACAGAAGTTTCCAATATAATGGAATACGGACAACACGAAGAGATAGTTAATTTCGGACAAGAATATTTATGAAAATATCCTCAGAAATATCGAAGATATTTATGATGATATTTTAGAATTTCTAAGTTCGAAGGTTGATGAAAAAAAAAATTTTCCTCAAGATTTTAACATGGCTTCGGAGCAAGATATTCTCTAAAGATTTCATCGGACCCAGAATTACCTGGATTCTTTGAATATAGTGTTTGGTCCTTGTATTTGTCCTTGGTCTCTTTCATGGTTAGCTCAATCCATTTTTTTTCAGTACCAAATTTTTAATCGAGCGTTCCCAACACTCCATTCTTTATCATCAAACTCTTGGCCATTCAGGCCATCTATAATTTTACTGTTTCCTCTGTATTTAATGCAGCCACATCTGAGTCGTTGGTCATCAATCCGGGGTGATTTCAGGAAAAATTGTGTTGTTAGCTGATTAAATGCTGATGGTAATATGGTGGAATATAAAAGGTTCCCCTGTAACAATAAAAGAGCACGTATATTTATCAAGGTTATAATAAGGTTGTTTAGAACGAAAAGTCGAAGTTGATTTGTTGAAGCTATGACAAAATTGGGTAATTTGGAAAGGGATTGCAAAGTTATTTTTGGTGATTACAACGTTAAAGGAGCTAGCACATATACGTGTTAAACGTTTACTCAGGTTCCGAGTGTTTTCAGGTGCATAACTATATGCATTAATCTCTTCTTCCGTAGATGAAGTGCGGTTGGTTCATCCTCTCAATTGAGGTGTTTTCAAGAATCATGAAAGGTTTGAACGCAGATGGTAATCGTCAAGATACAAATGAGGTTTAAGATGAAATCAAGTGGCAACTTGAATAATTATTTTGTTTCATATGTTATAATCAATATTTTAATTCATTTTTAATTGTCCAATCTTGATAGTCCACATTCGATAGTCCACAGTTAACAGTCCAATAATTCATATATAGTTTAATATATATAATATTTGAATTAATTAATATGTATCGTGACCCGTGTACATGTCTCAGACTCGATCACAACTCAAACTATATATATTATTATAGAATCAATCGTAGCCCTGTATCGCGAGCTCGAGCATTATAGTATATAGAGAGTCTATGGTTATTCCAAATAATATATATATATATATATATATATATATATATATATATATATATATATATATATATATATATATGCGTCGACATGATATTCCAATTAATATATATTATTATTAGTGATATAACCTTTATATTATTAATTTATGTATTTCATTATTATTATGTAAAAATATAACTTTTGTTAGATTATATGTGTCAAATATTTTAGATGTATATATTTCATTTTCTTGTTAAAATTGTAATTATACTAATAATAGATTTTTTTTTTTTTGATTAAGATAATGATAGTAATAATACTAGTGTTAATAATAAGGATAATAATATTAATGATTTTATTAACATTAATATTAATGATAGTTTTAATGATAATTCTTATAATAATGATAATAATAGTAGTTTTTAATAAATTAACTAATTTAACAATACTGATAATAGAAATAGTACTTTTTGATATTAATACTTAATACTTAATAATAATAATTGTACCAATCTTATTACTAATGATAAACTTAATAATAATACTTTTATTAATAATAATTATAATAATTCAAAATTGATATTAGTACTAATATTAATATGACTAAATTAAGTTTGAGTCGAAAATTAAATGACGATAAATAAAATTGCGAGAATATAAATTGCGATAATTAAATTGTGGTAAATAAAAGGTAACCAGTTAGCTAGGAACAGTTAGCGTGGATTCTTAACAAAATTTCAATTAGTTAATTCGTTTGTTTCTAACAAATTTTATTTTGTCCAATGTTTTTCTTCATTATGCCACTTGTTGAATTCTGATAAGTCAAAATCCAAATATGAAATTGAATGAAAATGGTTATTCTGTGGTGAATGGATTCGTATATCTGTGGATGTGAGTAGGATAGTAAATGACTGTTGAATCAGATTCGAAGAATGTACAGTGTAACTTATTAATGTGAAATCTAATTATTTCTCGGGTATTACCTACCCGTTAAAATATTTTCACCATTAACAGTTTGTACGAAAGAATTTTTTTATTTCAATCTTTATGAAAACTTATATATACATATATATTTTCTTCAGATGTAATCATTGATTTAATGAGTTAATATGATATTAATCTCATTTGCTTTTCAGTTTGAGCTTGAATAAGTAATCTTTAAAACTTCTAGAAACCACATATTCTTCACAGAATATTTCTTCTTCACAGAATATTTCTTCAATGAAGTTATGGATCAATACTTCATCGTTAACTATTAGGAATCACATATTCTTCGCAGAATATTAATGAAGTTATGGATCAATACTTCATCGTTTATTGTTGTTGGTACTCCTTGGTATCTATGTTGCGTATGATGTTGATGTTCGAGGTATAGATTTTGATGTCGAGGTGTGGGATGCGGATGTTTATGTTGGTGGTGGTGATGGTACTGTTGGTACCAGTGATGTTGCTGAAGCTGGTATGTTTTGCACCATATTTTTCAAGACTACAACTCGGGTGCGAAGTTCGTTGACTTATTACTCCAGAATGATTGTCGGTAGGAACGAGTGAGTGAATAAGAATTTTGAATTTGAGATAGTATTCAATCATGACGGATACTTTGAAAATGAGAGAGAAAATAGTATTACGAATAGGTTCTCCGGTAAGTGCTTCAGGTTCTTCGCCAAGAGGTGAATTCAGTTGGTGGAAAGGATCATCTTCTTCGCGTCTCTATTGATTCAGTCGACTACGAACTCATCAGATGAATTGAGGATGGCTGATTGGTTGAATCTTTCTGCTGACACTACTTCCGGAGCTTAGATGAACATCCATGTAGGAATAGCTGTCGGAATTCGAAGGACTTGAACTAGTTGTGAGTTTCATCAGGTACGGTTAGATAAAGGGTTTTTCGATATGTAATGATTTACGAATATCAGATGATATTCTAATTACATAGAATATCTGTACATAGTACAGAAGATCCCGTAGGTTACGGAGGAAATTAGGGGAACATGTCAGATAAGGTCTACAGTAACAGATACGCTAAGATATGGATTGGCAGATACGCTAAGATATGAATTTGTCTATACACTATTCATGCAATCAATGCAGTAAGATGTGTCTAGACTAAGAATGATAAGCAGATAATTTCCTAAGGATGATAAGTAAATGATTTTCGACACAAAATGATAAGCAAAACTTTTGACAAGAATAATAAGCAAAACTTTCTACATGCTGACCAGGTTCAAGTCCAGACTCATTAATATAACCTAACAACTACTAGATCGAAGTCCAGACTCATTAATGCATCCTAACAACTCCTAGTAAGACACACTAATGCAAGCCCTGGTTCGCTACAACCACCACTCTGATACCAACTGTAATGACCCGTCCTAATCCATCCGGACAAAGTCATCAACCTTTGATCCCAGAGCGATGATCGACTCCAAGTATTGTCCTTAAAATGAGCAAATACACAGCGGAAGGTTTCTTTTATACCTGAGAATAAACATGCTTAAAAGTGTCAACCAAAAGGTTGGTGAGTTCATAGGTTTATCATAAAACAATAAAATACATCATTTTGATAGACCACAAGATTTAAATACTGCATGGTACAAATGGGCCCGAATCCTATACCCACCTGTAATGTACATGCGATATCTTTCAAATACAGTATATCTTTCTCGTGTACAAAACTATATTTCATAAAGCTTAGTAGAGTAGGTTCGTATCCTTTTCTCCCCCGTAGGTTGCCTCGCGATTTTTAAATAATCGTGCATGTATCTCGTGCACAAAAACTAATACACATAAACTGTGTATGAAAATCATTCTCTCGATACATAACATTTATTTCAATTGGTGGCAATTATTTTATCCACATAATTCAATGGTGGCAATTATCTTATCCACATAATTCAATGGTGGCAATTATCATGTCCACATAATTCAATAATAATTCGCAGAACTTCTGTCTGCATAATAATTCATTCGAGGAAGTTTTGCTTGTGTCTATCTCGTCAAACATTTATAAAAGCAATTCATGTATTCGTAGTTCAACATATATTTCAAAAGCATTTAATAAAGCAGTTGTAAAAACAGCGCATGTATTCTCAGTCCCAAAAATGTAAAGAGTAAAAGGGAATCAAATGAACTCACCTAATGTATTTTGTAGTAAAAATACATAGGACGACATTTAACAATGCAGGGTTGTCCTCGGATTCACGAACCTATATCATTTGTGTATATATATATATTAACACATATAATGGTAATCGAACAAATTTAGGTATTATTATTAATTGTTATTTTAGTAACTTGTACGTTTCATTTATAACTAAATTAACTATATTTATTTTTATATACATTAAATAGATGATTAATATTTGTTATAAACTCATTAATATAGTTATGTTTTATCTAAATAATATATTTTTATATAGAAAATCTTTATTTGATATATTAATAATACTAGTAATAATAATAATAAAAATAATAATATTAGTGTTAGAAATAATAAAAATGATAATAAAAATAATAATAATAAAAATAATGATAATTCTAATAATAATAATAATGATAGTTCTAATAATAAATATGATATGATAACTTATAAAAAAAAAATTAGTTTCAATAATAATACTACTTACATTAAAAATGATGATGATAATAATAATAATAATAATAATAATAATAATAATAATAATAATAATAATAATAATAATAATAATAATAATAATAATAATAATAATAATAAAAACAAAAAAATAAAAGAGTTACACCTCACTAAAATAGGTTTTAAACAAAAAGATGCCTCAAACCGGGCTCGAACTCGCGACCTCTCGTAAACCCGAACCAACACCCAACCATCCATCTGTTGTTACTTTCCTGTTATAATCCGTATCCTAAATTTATTTAACCCGTTTTTTCTTGTTTCTTCTTCCTCACAGTTTCATCATTATCGTATGATCCTTATCATCATATATCATTATCATTAATCCTTACGATTCTATCCTAATCACTACTCGATACCCAACTTCATCTCCATCATCATCGTTATCCTAACATGCTGTAACATCACTGTTATAGTAATATCATCACCATTAACATGGTTTTGATAGAACATAGAAACAGTAACTAATAGTAGGAATATGGGTTCGGTTGTTTGTAGTGACTTGTAATCATAAACAGGAAACCAAATAGGAAGCTGTAAAACTTCAGCTGCATAGGATTGTCGGTGGATGATGATTTGGCTGTGTTGGTGATCGAAATAAAATGAACAAGGTGGTGGGTCTGTGATTTGAACAGAAATGGAACAGAAAGTTTACGGTATCATATCATTTAGTTTTAACATCATTATCATAATTTATTCGACATCGTCATCTTACACCTAGAATCATCATCTTTTACGGTTACCATCATCATCAACTTAAATGGTGTGGGTGTTTAGATTGTCATCGAGTAATAACCAGAAAACATAATCGATGGATTTGAAATTTAGTGGCCCAATAGATCACATAAGCCCAAGTATTAAGTATTGGTCCATAATAAAAGATTATAAGCCTAGTTATCGGTCCAATATCAAAGAACTATAATATGGCTCTACTAAAACAATTTAATCATGCGTATAATAGGCTTATGTCTTAACAGACCCAAGAAGAACAATTAAATGGATTTGACAAAATCCATAGCCGTCTTAATATTCAATTAGAAGTGGGGTTTTTGTGTTCAGCACTATCAATACCTTTTGCTGAAAAGATCTCACCACTTGGTTCAATCATGTCTCTTCTCGAATAGTCCAAAATATCACGATCAATACTTTAGTAAAATGTGTCTTTCATCATCAACTTCACTATTGCAGGTTGTCTTCGAATAGCAAACAAGGTCATAGCAGTAACAGTGGTTATGCTTGATTAAAACCGAAAAGTGATGCAGCAGTAGCAGTAATTTTGTCAAGTAATAATAGATTAAACTTGAAAATGGGTTTCGTTGGTGGTAATCAGATGGTGATCAAATGAAGGTGAGTTTTGAGTTGGGTCATCGATCACTAAACAGATAACAGATAAGTGTTGAAGATATCGATGATGGTGGTTGTGGTATTTGAAACAGAAAACAGATGGTAGTAATAGGTTTGCGAAAGAGAATTAGTTGCAGCAGTTATGTGGGTGATGGTGGTTTGAAGAAGAAGAGAGGGAGAGAGATTTAAGAGTGACGGTCATGGTGATTGCTAGGGTTGAAGGTGATGGTTAATCGTGGGTGTGATTTTCATCCGTGACACAGGAAAAGAAGAGTGCAAAAGAAAGTGGTTGTGTTGGTGGATATTAAATAGGATAACGGCCGTTGCTTACATGAAAGGGTTTGTTCCATGGTGATCGGTTAACACGTGGTTTTGATATAAGATGATGATGATTGTAGGTGGTGAGGGTGACTCAAGGTGGCGGTGGTAATGATGGCCGGTGGTGGACGGTTTGAAACAAGATGGAAGAGGAAGGTGATGGATAGTCCTATATCTATGTATATGTGTCTGTCTATATAGATATATATATATATATATATATATATATATATATATATATAGATATATATATATATATATATATATATATATATATATATATATATATATATATATATATATATATATATATATATAGAATAGTCAATGAAGAAAACCCACTACATCTTAAATTATCTAATAGTAATAATAATGAATATATGTTACGAAAACGTGTGATTGATTTGAATCAACAAAGTGGACAGATTGAAACAATCATAAACAGTAACTGAATTATTATCTCGTGAATACATTTGTCTATATGTTACCAACAGTTTCCACGGACTATTATATCGTGCCCCGTTGTTCACTCAGTGGCGAATAAAAAGTCTTCAGAAAAATCCCAAACTTTCACAGTAATTATCTTTATTTATTTCGGTCATTATGGTATAAAATTTGATCATTAATTATTAAATAAAAATTACATCAACTGTCCCTCTCATAACTGGGTAAAATATAAATAATTGTTAAAATTAAATATTTAGATCCTGAATATACTTTTAATAAGCCTATAACTTATATAACTCATTTTTGTATCACCGTTTATTTTAAAATTACATAAGTTTGAATTTAACTTGCTTAATATCAATCGATACATCAAACGAGTATTACAATCATTTAATATTTATTTTTTATATAATTTATTTATATATAGAGATATATTTTAAATAATTATTATTATAATATCCTATTTTTATTTTATTAATTTTTAATAACCACAACATTTAATACTTCAGGTTATATTTCAATTTATTATTTGTATATACATACACACATATCTATTTATACTTAATTGTTCGTGAATCGCCGAGAGCAGTCAAAGGTCAATTGAATATATGAAAAAAAATTCAAAAATTTTAAGACTCAACAGACTTTGCTTAACATGTCGAAACTATATAAAGATGAAGTTTAAATTTGGTTGAAAATCTCCGGGTCGTCACAAATTGTATCTTTGAGTAAACTTAATTTTTCAGGATCATCCTTATAAAGCCCTATCGCATGATCAATCATTTTATAAATCTCCTTCATTTGAACACCAAACTCTCCGGAAGATCCAACTTGATTAGAATCAAAATATGTGTTTGGATCTTTTAAAGTAATAGCATCAATACACCATCTTTTCATAACATACTTGTTTGGGATTCCTTTAACATTTGTCATCCTTAGCACATATAAAATATTTCGACAAAAGTAACCTATTCTTTCAAATAATCTACAATCACATGATACTTCTTTTGATTTTTTTGAATACTTTACCACACTAACTGCTGGAATGTATTCATCAAAAGCCCGAGGATTACCAGCTTTATCAAGATTATTTGCTAACCCATTATTTGTAACACTTCTATCCATTACAGTATACTCTGTAAAACCATTTTTATGATCAACTTGATAATTCATACAATATCTCGATGCAGCTTTGATTTGATCCTGTACTTCACCAAAAATTTTCCAAGTATACAATTGCACAGCATGTTGTTCGATCTCATAATCAGTAACAACTTTAGGGATAGTGTATCGTGAATCGTGATCGTTTTTAGACTGCACTTGTCGTTGAATCTGCATAGCAGTTTCGAAAAAACTGATAAACTCAACTAAGGTTGAACTATTGCTCATCAATTGTTGAAACATGTGGTTTTCACTCTCAGAACGGGAAGAAGTGCGCATTAAAACTGACATATCTCAATATTTAAAATAGACTGGTATCCATTTTCTCCTGTTTAAACATTTCATTTAACCACTCGTTATCTTCTAATTTATAACGTGCCACAATTGAGAACCATCTTTTATCAAAATCATCAGGGTCTAACTTGTCAGTCCAGACAATTTGAGAAATAGAATCTTTAAAACTCACATTTGAAATAGCAGGACCAATCTGATGTATAAAAAAAAATTATCTAAACATTAATAAATTACACAAAAAAAGACTAAAAGTTCTCTTGCATCCAAAATTAAAGAAGATGGTAAAAAATTAATAATTATATATCAGATGCATTAACTTGCATCTGATACAAGAACAAAATTTTCAATTCGAACAATTTTTTAAATTCAAACAATTTTTTAAATTCGAACAATTTCTTAAATTCGAACAACTTTTAAATTCTACATTATTTGTATACGAACATTTTTTTAACTTCTACAATAAACTGCTCTTCTGCATTATACATGCTAAAAGAATAATAATTCAATTCGAACAATTTTCAAATTCTAACAATTTTTTATATTCGAACAATTTTTTAAAATTCTTTACCTTCTACAATAAACAGTTCTACATTTTACATGTTAAAAGTATGATATTTCATATTCGAACAATTTTAAATGTAGAAAAAATAAGAATGCAGAACATAACAAATATAGAAATACAATTTGTTCAAATTTATAATCATTCAACATTATACAAATGATAACACTAACCTATATATATTTTGATAGATTTGACCGACTTATGACGGAATATTACTGAATTTTTGATTATTGACCAGCGTTGACCAAACTTTTGATGGATTTGACCTAACTTGTAGAGACCTATCCTAATCCATCCGGACGAAGTCCATATCGATTATAAATGATTCACAACAGTTGATTACATCGCGAGGTACTTGACCTCTATATGATACATTTTACAAACATTGCATTCGTTTTTGAAAAGACAATCTTTCATTTCAACGAAAGTTGACGGCATGCATACCATTTTATAATATATCTAACTATAATTGATTTAATAATAAACTTGATGATCTCAACGACTCGAATGCAACGTCTTTTGAAATATGTCATGAATGACTCCAAGTAATATCTTTAAAATGAGCAATTACACAGCGGAAGATTTCTTTCGTACCTGAGAATAAACATGCTTTCAAGTGTCAACCAAAAGGTTGGTGAGTTCATTAGTTTACATAAATAATCATTTCCATCATTTTAATAGACCACAAGATTTTCATTTCCAGATCTCATATATATACGTCCCATGCATAGAGACAAAAATAATCATTCATATGGTGAACACCTGGTAACCGACCTTAACAAGATGCATATAGAATATCCCCATCATTCCGGGATCCTCCTTCGGATATGATATAAATTTCGAAGTACTAAAGCATTCGGTACTTTGGATGGGGCTTGTTGGGCCCAATAGATCTATCTTTAGGATTCGCGTCAATTAGGGTGTCTGTTCCCTAATTCTTAGATTACCAGACTAAAAAGGGGCATATTTGGTTTAATAATTCAACCATATAATGTAGTTTCAATTACTTGTGTCTATTTCGTAAAACATTTATAAAAATTGCGCATGTATTCTCAGCCTAAAAATATAAAGGGTAAAAAGGCAAATGAAACTCACCTAATGTATTTTGTAGTAAAAATACATATGACTATATTGAACAATGCAGGGTTGGCCTCAGATTCACGAACCTATATCATTTGTATATTTATCAATACTCATAATCGTAATCGAATAAATTTATATATATTTATACATAACTTATTAGTTATATCATGTTTATATTAATAATATATTTAAGTTTTATATATGTAAAAAAAATACTTTGTTATGTTGTATGTGTTACATATATTTATGTAAATATATTTCATTTGTTTATCAAACAGTAGTTCTAATTATACTAAGTTAATATTAGTAAAGGTAAAAATAATGAAAATTACTTTAATAATATACTTATGATAATAATACTAATATTTATGTAAGTACTAATAAATCGTATCATTTTTATAATAATATTACCAATGTTAATCATAATCATAATATTTATAATAGTACTAAAATTGTACGATTAATAATATTAATATTACTTATAATAATACAATTGATAATATTAAGAATATTATTACTTAATAATAATACTAGTGATAATGATAATAATAGTAGTCATAATTGTAACTTTCAATTGTATTAGTTATAATAAATGATAGCTTTTATTAGTGATGATAATAATAATAATAATATCTAATATTAATAATAATATTAACCATAATGATAATATTTTTAGTAATAATAATGTTAATACTAATAATTTCTAAATATACTACTAATAACAATAATAATAACAATAATACTTGTATTAATAACAATATTAATAATACATAACAATAACAATAACAATAACAATCATAATAATAATAATAATAATAATAATAATAATAATAATAATAATAATAATAACAATAATAATAATAATAATAAAAATAATATTAATAATGATAATAAAAATAATAAAATGAAATGTATACCGTTTAAAAAAATCCATCCCAAAAAGAATTGTCTCATGCGAGACTCGAGCCCATGACCCCTCGAACACCCGACAACACTCACGACCACCCATCTGTCTAGCCTTTTCTGTTTTAGACTCATTCCTGGATTATATTTAATCCGTAATCCATCAACTTCAATTCCTTCATCTTCTTCATCATATACAAGTCGACCAGAGATAATACCATATTCAACAACTAGTTAACCAACGATTTTAGGTTTCTTAATTTAAACAGAAATGTTTACGAGTGGTTAAAACAAAACAGACCAAAAGAAAAAAAAAACAAAAAACTGAACCCGTGGCTGTAAGAAGTCGATGAACTCAAAATCAATTAATAATTCTAGTTCGTTTCAAATAATGTTTATAACACGAATTAGTTTGCTATACATATATAGAAACTAATGGGATCATCGATTGGACCTGGAACACAAACACAATTCCGAATTTTGATGAAGAACAAACAGTTGACTTTTATGAATAAAATTTTGACTTCGAAATTCTTGATGAATATGAATAATTAAAATCTATAATTTTGCAGATAGATTAAACACGTGATTTCTAATCAAACTGCATTTTTAGATTTTCAAAATTGTTAAAAATTGGTGACTTGGATAAAATGAAAAAAAAAACAGGATTATCGGCTTCTTCTGCTTCGAATTTCTGTTAGATTTCAATAGATATAGATATGAACGGTGATAATTTATAATGATGATGGATGGAAGTTTGGTTATAACAAAAAATAAAATTTGATCCGATGTCTTGTTGGAGTAGGACGATAGACAGAAACAAAGTGGGAGATAAATTAAAAGAAAACAAAAAAACAGATAGTGATATAAAGCAATTGAAGGGATCCTATAAAACCTGCTCGTGATATCACAGGGTTTTCTTTTATATCTGCTTATTTTTTTTTATTTAAATAGCTGTACATTATATAATTATATATATATATATATATATATATATATATATATATATATATATATATATATATATATATATATGAATTATATTTTCTGTATAACTATATATATATACACGGTATAATTTTGTATTTTATATCTGTTTATACATCTGTATAAGTATATCTGTATTTACATTATATAATTATTCTTATTAATTAGAAGATATAATTATAATAATAATACATTTATTATTATAAATAAAAATAAGAATTTATAATAATATAATGGTATCAACAATTATATTATATTATTATTAATGATAATGAATATAATATATATAAAATTAATAATAATAATATTATTTATCATATTATAATATTAATTATAATAGTAATACTAATATTACTAATGTTAATAATAATATTAGTAATGATAATATTATTACAAATTATATATATCACTTTCGTAACTATAGATTATATATTTAAAATAATATTAATATCATTAGTATTGACATTAATATTAGAAGTAATAACAATATCATTTTAACAATTATAGTTGTACTTGTATTATTACATATGTGGTATTTATATATTAACTTTTATTGAATAATTATTATCTATACATTCAAAATATATCACAAAATATATATAGTTTCATTTTTAATATTAACTTTTTATCTTGTATGTTATTTTATGTTTTTAGTTCTAATAATTCAATTGTATTTTATTATTTTCACTACTTACATTTATATTTATATATTTATTTATTTACAAACAATTGTTCGTGAATCGTTGGGAGATAGTCAAAGGTCAAATGATACATGAAACAAATTCAGGATTTTTGAGATTCAGTTTAACAGACTTTGCTTATCGTGTCGAAACCATATAAAGATTAAGTTTAAATTTGGTCAGAAATTTCTGGGTCATCACAGTACCTACCCGTTAAAAAAATTTTGTCTCGAAATTTTTTTACGAAATTTGAGTGAGGTCGTCATGGCTAACAATAAATATGTTTTCCTGACGAATATGAGCTGATAAATAGAGTTTTTATCATTATTGAATAATACCGATAAAATAATTCGATTATTCGAAGAGCATGAATGAAGCTATCATAAAAGAGTGAAATGAATAATTGAAGTTTCTTTTTAACTTTTGACGTTGCCTTGGTTGAATTTCGGTATTCAAGGGATTTAAAAGAAAATCTTGGAAATCTATAAGATCTGATTCTTCGGTGAATATGGAAATTAAGATCTCTCTAATTAAATACAATGATCTGCTTCGATTACTCTGTCTGATATTTCCATTATAAATTAAACTCTTCCGTTCCATTATTCTCACCATTCCTATACTTTCTTTCTTGTTTCATACATCCAAAAGATTCTGAAAATGTTTAATCCAGTTCTGATCCTTATCCTTATTCTGACTATCGCAACAATCATTCTCCTTTTCCAACTTCCACCAGATGAATTTGCTTACTTCTACTTTGCCCTTAGGGTTATAGTACTTATAATTCTCCCGTGTCTTTATGCTGCGATAAACATTGATATACACGGTTTGTAATTTATGCATTGTTATCGGGCTTTATATCTCTCCTTATATTTCAATGTCCCTATTTCTGTTTCCTACAATCATTGTCGTCCATAGTTAATACTCCCTCCTATTTACTGCGATTTTATACCCCAATTTCTATTTCGGAGCTTTGTCCCTTCGTTTCTTCTTCTTGCGATTTGGAATCTCCTGTAATGGTCCAAAATTCGCAGATATAAGTTTCAGAATGAAAATTGTTAATGTTCTAAGAAGGAAACGGTAATAGCACAATATGATTTGTCAAATTACCAGAGTTCAAGGGAAAATAGGACTATCAAGAAGAACATGTTCTTGATATGTTTATAGATTAGACAGAATGTAAGAGTCGTATAACATGGCACAGGATGACGTTATGATCTGTGAATCATCACGTTTCATTTAGAACCCAGCATGACTTACTGTAATATAATCATGTTGATCAAGTGTCATTATATTATACTAACTCATGTATCAGTTCCCAACATTACTTCAATAACATTCATATTTTAAGCTCGAAAGTTTACAGAATATAGAAACTAACAGTTTCTATATGATGTAACAATGATAGCACGAAGAGATTAATGATTTCAGATAAGATTAGTTATGAAAATATATTCAGAAATATCGAGGATATTTATAATGAAAGATACGATAATACCTCAGAATATCTAAGTTCAGAGAATGATAGAAACTATTGTCCACAAGGGTTTAGAGTAAGGAGCAAGATATTCGCTAAAGACTTTAGCAGGCATTGAATCATTTGGATTCTTTGAAGTCAAACTTATTCTTTGTGATTTGTCCACGGCTTCCTTCATAGTTTCGCATAATCCGCTTTTCGGTACAAATTTTCTATTGAGTGTTTCCAATACTCCATTCTTTATCATCAAACTTTCGACGGTTAAGGTCGTGTACAGTTTTTGCTACTGTATTCAGCTTTTCAAAATTAATTCACAGACTGGGTGCTTTTCAGAATTTCAGAATGGAAGACCATAGTTCTAAGAGATAAATATTATATGGATACATATAACTGTTGATGTGGAAACGTTGCGAGACTCAAAATACAGATTTGCTGATTCCCGGTAATTGATATGGCAATTCTTGTTACATGATGCAGATGAGTACATGATGAGACTTCAATAGATAAATATAGTGATTTGTCGGAGAGATTTAAACCAAGGAGCGACGAGGTTGCTGGTACATCTGCTGGTAATATGGTGGAATATAAAAGGTTCTCTGGTAACAATAAAAGAGCATGCATATAAATCAAGGTGATAATAAGGTTGTTTCGAACGAAAAGTCCAAGTTGACTTGCTGGAGCTGTGACAAAATTTGCTAATTTAAAAGGAATTACCAAGTTATTTTTGGTAATAATAATACTAAAGGAATTAGCACAGATACGTGTTAAACGTTTACTCAGGTTCCAAGAGTTTTCAAGTGCATAATTATATGCATCAATCTTTTCTTACGTAGATGAAGTGCGGTTGGTTCATCCTCTCGATTGAGGTGTTTTCAAGAATCATGAAAGGTTTGTCCGCTTATTGTAATCGTCAAAATACAAATGAGGTTTAAGATGAAATCAAGTGGCAAACTTGAAGAAATGTTTAGTTTCATATGTTATAATCAATATTTTAATTCCTTTTAATTGTCCAAAGTCATTAGTCCACAGTCGATAGTCCACAGTTGACAGTCCAATAATTCATTTATAATTTAATATATAATATTCAAATTAATTAATACTTATCGTAACCCGTGTACATGTCTCAGACTCGATCACAACTCAAATTATATATATTATTGTAGAATCAACCTCAACCCTGTATAGAGAACTCGTTCATTACTGCATATAGAGTGTCTATAGTTATTCCAAAAAATATATATAAATGCGTCGATATGATATGTCAAAACCTTGTATACGTGTCCCGATATTTAAAGTGCGTAAAATAAATAACAGAAATTAAATAACGATAAATAAAGTGCGTAAAATAAATAACAAAAATTAAATGACGATAAATAAAATTACGAGAATGTAAATTGCGATAATTAAATTGCGTTAAATAAACTGCGATAAATAAAATGTAATCAGTTAGCTAGGAACAGTTAGCTAGGATTTCATTAGCGTGAATTCTTAACAAAATTCCTCATAGATAATTTGTTTGTTTCTAACAAATTTTATTTTGTCAAATGTTTTCTTCATTATGCCACTTGTTGGATTCTGATAAATCAAAATTCAAATATGAAATTGGATGAATATGGTTATTCTGTGGTGAACGGATTTGTATATCGGTGGACGTAAGTAGTGAAATGTCCCGTTCTTATTGATTAAAAATGTTCCATATTAATTGATTTCGTTGCGAGGTTTTGACCTCTATATGAGACGTTTTTCAAAGACTGCATTCATTTTTAAAACAAACCATAACCTTTATTTCATAAATAAAGGTTTAAAAAGCTTTACGTAGATTATCAAATAATGATAATCTAAAATATCCTGTTTACATACGACCATTACATAATGGTTTACAATACAAATATGTTACATCGAAATCAGTTTCTTGAATGCAGTTTTTACACAATATCATACAAACATGGACTCCAAATCTTGCCCTTATTTTAGTATGCAACAGCGGAAGCTCTTAGTATTCACCTGAGAATAAACATGCTTTAAACGGCAACAAAAATGTTGGTGAGTTATAGGTTTAACCTATATATATCAAATCGTAACAATAGACCACAAGATTTCATATTTCAATACACATCCCATACATAGAGATAAAAATCATTCATATGGTGAACACCTGGTAACCGACATTAACAAGATGAATATATAAGAATATCCCCATCATTCCGGGACACCCTTCGGATATGATATAAATTTTGAAGTACTAAAGCATCCGGTACTTTGGATGGGGTTTGTTAGGTCCAATAGATCTATCTTTAGGATTCGCGTCAATTAGGGTGTCTGTTCCCTAATTCTTAGATTACTAGACTTAATAAAAAGGGGCATATTCGATTTCGATAATTCAACCATAGAATGTAGTTTCACGTACTTGTGTCTATTTTTTAAATCATTTATAAAACCTGCATGTATTCTCATCCCAAATATATTAGATTTTAAAAGTGGGACTATAACTCACTTTCACAGATTTTTACTTCGTCGGGAAGTAAGACTTGGCTACTGGTTGATTCACGAACCTATAACAATATATACATATATATCAAAGTATGTTCAAAATATATTTACAACACTTTTAATATATTTTGATGTTTTAAGTTTATTAAGTCAGCTGTCCTCGTTAGTAACCTACAACTAGTTGTCCACAGTTAGATGTACAGAAATAAATCGATAAATATTATCTTGAATCAATCCACGACCCAGTGTATACGTATCTCAGTATTGATCACAACTCAAACTATATATATTTTGGAATCAACCTCAACCCTGTATAGCTAACTCCAACATTCACATATAGAGTGTCTATGGTTGTTTCGAAATATATATAGATGTGTCGACATGATAGGTCAAAACATTGTATACGTGTCTATGGTATCTCAAGATTACATAATATACAATAGAAGTTGATTAAGTTATGGTTGGAATAGATTTGTTACCAATTTTCACGTAGCTAAAATGAGAAAAATTATCCAATCTTGTTTTACCCATAACTTCTTCATTTTAAATCCGTTTTGAGTGAATCAAATTGCTATGGTTTCATATTGAACTCTATTTTATGAATCTAAACAGAAAATGTATAGGATTATAGTCGGAAAAATAAGTTACAAGTCGTTTTTGTAAAGGTAGTCATTTCAGTCGAAAGAACGACGTCTAGATGACCATTTTAGAAAACATACTTCCACTTTGAGTTTAACCATAATTTTTGGATATAGTTTAATGTTCATAATAAAAATCATTTTCTCATAATAACAACTTTTAAATCAAAGTTTATCATAGTTTTTAATTAACTAACCCAAAACAGCCCGCGGTGTTACAACGACGGCGTAAATCCAGTTTTACGGTGTTTTTCGTGTTTCCAGGTTTTAAATCATTAAGTTAGCATATCATATAGATATAGAACATGTGTTTAGTTGATTTTAAAAGTCAAGTTAGAAGGATTAACTTTTATTTGCGAACAAGTTTAGAATTAACTAAACTATGTTCTAGTGATTACAAGTTTAAACCTTCGAATAAGATAGCTTTATATGTATGAATCGAATGATGTTATGAACATCATTACTACCTCAAGTTCCTTGGATAAACCTACTGGAAATGAGAAAAATAGATCTAGCTTCAAAGGATCCTTGGATGGCTTGAAAGTTCTTGAAGCAGAATCATGACACGAAAACAATTTCAAGTAAGATTTCCACTCGAAATAAGATTGTTATAGTTATAGAAATTGGATTAAAGTTTGAATATGATTATTACCTTGTATTAGAAAGATAACCTACTGTAAGTAAAAAAGGTTTCTTGATATTGGATGATTACTTGGAATGGATTTAGAAAACTTGGAAGTAAACTTGCAATCTTGGAAGTATTCTTGATTTTATGAAACTAGAACTTTTGGAATTTATGAAGAACACTTAGAACTGGAAGATAGAACTTGAGAGAGATCAATTAGATGAAGAAAATTGAAGAATGAAAGTGTTTGTAGGTGTTTTTGGTCGTTGGTGTATGGATTAGATATAAAGGATATGTAATTTTGTTTTCATGTAAATAAGCCATGAATGATTACTCATATTTTTATAATTTTATGAGATATTTCATGATAGTTGCCAAATGATGGTTCCCATAAGTGTAGGTGACTCACATGGGCTGCTAAGAGCTGATCATTGGAGTGTATATACCAATAGTACATACATCTAAAAGCTGTGTATTGTACGAGTACGAATACGGGTGCATACGAGTAGAATTGTTGATGAAACTGAACGAAGATGTAATTGTAAGCATTTTTGTTAAGTAGAAGTATTTTGATAAGTGTCTTGAAGTCTTTCAAAAGTGTATGAATACATATTAAAACACTACATGTATATACATTTTAACTGAGTCGTTAAGTCATCGTTAGTCGTTACATGTAAATGTTGTTTTGAAACTTTTAGGTTAACGATCTTGTTGAATGTTGTTAACCCATTGTTTATTATAACAAATGAGATGTTAAATTGTTATATTATCATGATATTATGATATATAATATATCTTAGTATGATATATATACAGTTAAATGTCGTTACAACGATAATCGTTACATATATATCTCGTTTCGAAATCATTAAGTTAGTAGTCTTATTTTTACATATTTATTTCATTGTTAATACACTTAATAATATATTTACTTATCATTTAACATAATTAACCAAGTGTATCAATATCTTAATATGATTCATATGTGAAATGTCCCGTTCTTATTGACTAAAAACGTTCCATATTAATTGATTTCGTTGCGAGGTTTTGACCTCTATATGAGACGTTTTTCAAAGACTGCATTCATTTGTTCCTTTATTTCATAAATAAAGGTTTAAAAAGCTTTACGTAGATTATCAAATAATGATAATCTAAAATATCCTGTTTACACACGACCATTACATAATGGTTTACAATACAAATATGTTACATCGAAATCAGTTTCTTGAATGCAGTTTTTACACAATATCATACAAACATGGACTCCAAATCTTGTCCTTATTTTAGTATGCAACAGCGGAAGCTCTTAGTATTCACCTGAGAATAAACATGCTTTAAACGTCAACAAAAATGTTGGTGAGTTATAGGTTTAACCTATATATATCAAATCGTAACAATAGACCACAAGATTTCATATTTCAATACACATCCCATACATAGAGATAAAAATCATTCATATGGTGAACACCTGGTAACCGACATTAACAAGATGCATATATAAGAATATCCCCATTATTCCGGGACACCCTTCGGATATGATATAAATTTCAAAGTACTAAAGCATCCGGTACTTTGGATGGGGTTTGTTAGGCCCAATAGATCTATCTTTAGGATTCGCGTTAATTAGGGTGTCTGTTCCCTAATTCTTAGATTACCAGACTTAATAAAAAGGGGCATATTCGATTTCGATAATTCAACCATAGAATGTAGTTTCACGTACTTGTGTCTATTTTATAAATCATTTATAAAACCTGCATGTATTCTCATCCAAAAAATATTAGATTTTAAAAGTGGGACTATAACTCACTTTCACAGATTTTTACTTCGTCGGGAAGTAAGACTTGGCTACTGGTTGATTCACGAACCTATAACAATATATACATATATATCAAAGTATGTTCAAAATATATTTACAACACTTTTAATATATTTTGATGTTTTAAGTTTATTAAGTCAGCTGTCCTCGTTAGTAACCTACAACTAGTTGTCCACAGTTAGATGTACAGAAATAAATTGATAAATATTATCTTGAATCAATCCACGACCCAGTGTATACGTATCTCAGTATTGATCACAACTCAAACTATATATATTTTGGAATCAACCTCAACCCTGTATAGCTAACTCCAACATTCACATATAGAGTGTCTATGGTTGTTTCGAAATATATATAGATGTGTCGACATGATAGGTCAAAACATTGTATATGTGTCTATGGTATCTCAAGATTACATAATATACAATAGAAGTTGATTAAGTTATGGTTGGAATAGATTTGTTACCAATTTTCACGTAGCTAAAATGAGAAAAATTATCCAATCTTGTTTTACCCATAACTTCTTCATTTTAAATCCGTTTTGAGTGAATCAAATTGCTATGGTTTCATATTGAACTCTATTTTATGAATCTAAACAGAAAATGTATAGGATTATAGTCGGAAAAATAAGTTACAAGTCGTTTTTGTAAAGGTAGTCATTTCAGTCGAAAGAACGACGTCTAGATGACCATTTTAGAAAACATACTTCCACTTTGAGTTTAACCATAATTTTTGGATATAGTTTAATGTTCATAATAAAAATCATTTTCTCATAATAACAACTTTTAAATCAAAGTTTATCATAGTTTTTAATTAACTAACCCAAAACAGCCCGCGGTGTTACAACGACGGCGTAAATCCAGTTTTACGGTGTTTTTCGTGTTTCCAGGTTTTAAATCATTAAGTTAGCATATCATATAGATATAGAACATGTGTTTAGTTGATTTTAAAAGTCAAGTTAGAAGGATTAACTTTTATTTGCGAACAAGTTTAGAATTAACTAAACTATGTTCTAGTGATTACAAGTTTAAACCTTCGAATAAGATAGCTTTATATGTATGAATCGAATGATGTTATGAACATCATTACTACCTCAAGTTCCTTGGATAAACCTACTGGAAATGAGAAAAATAGATCTAGCTTCAAAGGATCCTTGGATGGCTTGAAAGTTCTTGAAGCAGAATCATGACACGAAAACAATTTCAAGTAAGATTTCCACTCGAAATAAGATTGTTATAGTTATAGAAATTGAATTAAAGTTTGAATATGATTATTACCTTGTATTAGAAAGATAACCTACTGTAAGTAACAAAGGTTTCTTGATCTTGGATGATTACTTGGAATGGATTTAGAAAACTTGGAAGTAAACTTGCAATCTTGGAAGTATTCTTGATTTTATGAAACTAGAACTTTTGGAATTTATGAAGAACACTTAGAACTTGAAGATAGAACTTGAGAGAGATCAATTAGATGAAGAAAATTGAAGAATGAAAGTGTTTGTAGGTGTTTTTGGTCGTTGGTGTATGGATTAGATATAAAGGATATGTAATTTTGTTTTCATGTAAATAAGTCATGAATGATTACTCATATTTTTGTAATTTTATGAGATATTTCATGCTAGTTGCCAAATGATGGTTCCCACATGTGTTAGGTGACTCACATGGGCTGCTAAGAGCTGATCATTGGAGTGTATATACCAATAGTACATACATCTAAAAGCTGTGTATTGTACGAGTACGAATACGGGTGCATACGAGTAGAATTGTTGATGAAACTGAACGAGGATGTAATTGTAAGCATTTTTGTTAAGTAGAAGTATTTTGATAAGTGTCTTGAAGTCTTTCAAAAGTGTATGAATACATATTAAAACACTACATGTATATACATTTTAACTGAGTCGTTAAGTCATCGTTAGTCGTTACATGTAAATGTTGTTTTGAAACCTTTAGGTTAACGATCTTGTTGAATGTTGTTAACCCATTGTTTATTATAACAAATGAGATGTTAAATTGTTATATTATCTTGATATTATGATACATAATATATCTTTGTATGATGTATATACAGTTAAATGTCGTTACAACGATAATCGTTACATATATGTCTCGTTTCGAAATCATTAAGTTAGTAGTCTTATTTTTACATATGTATTTCATTGTTAATACACTTAATAATATATTTACTTATCATTTAAAATAATTAACCAAGTGTATCAATATCTTAATATGATTCATATGTACCTAGTAAGACGTTTTTATAACGATAATCGTTATATATATCGTTTTCGAGTTTCTTAAATTAATAGTCTCATTTTTATGTATATAACTCATTGTTAAAATACCTAATGAGATACATACTTATAATAAAATCATGTTAACTATATATATAACCATATATATGTCATCGTATAGTTTTTACAAGTTTTAACGTTCGTGAATCACCGGTCAACTTGGGTGGTCAATTGTCTATATGAAACCTATTTCAATTAATCAAGTCTTAACAAGTTTGATTGCTTAACATGTTGGAAACACTTAATCATGTAAATAACAATTTCATTTAATATATATATAAACATGGAAAAGTTCGGGTCACTACAGTACGTACCCGTTAAATAAATTTCGTCCCGAAATTTTAAGCTGTTGGAGGTGTTGACGTATCTTCTGGAAATAAATGCGGGTATTTCTTCTTCATCTGATCTTCTCATTCCCAGGTGAACTCGGGTCCTCTACGAGCATTCCATCGAACCTTAACAATTGGTATCTTGTTTTGCTTAAGTCTTTTAACCTCACGATCCATTATTTCGACGGGTTCTTCGATAAATTGAAGTTTTTCGTTGATTTGGATTTCATCTAATGGAATAGTGAGATCTTCTTTAGCAAAACATTTCTTCAAATTCGAGACGTGGAAAGTGTTATGTACAGCCGCGAGTTGTTGAGGTAACTCAAGTCGGTAAGCTACTGGTCCGACACGATCAATAATCTTGAATGGTCCAATATACCTTGGATTTAATTTCCCTCGTTTACCAAATCGAACAACGCCTTTCCAAGGTGCAACTTTAAGCATGACGATCTCTCCAATTTCAAATTCTATATCTTTTCTTTTAATGTCAGCGTAGCTCTTTTGTCGACTTTGGGCAGTTTTCAACCGTTGTTGAATTTGGATGATCTTCTCGGTAGTTTCTTGTATTATCTCCGGACCCGTAATCTGTCTATCCCCCACTTCACTCCAACAAATTGGAGACCTGCACTTTCTACCATAAAGTGCTTCAAACAGCGCCATCTCAATGCTTGAATGGTAGCTGTTGTTGTAGGAAAATTCTGCTAACGGCAGATGTCGATCCCAACTGTTTCCGAAATCAATAACACATGCTCGTAGCATGTCTTCAACATTTGTATCGTCCTTTCGCTCTGCCCATCAGTTTGTGGATGATAGGTGAAATGCCCCGTCCTAATCCATCCGGACGAAGTCATCAACATTTGATCCTAGAGCGATGATCGACTCCAAGTAATGTCCTTAAAATGAGCTAATGCACAGCGGAAGGTTTCTTTCATACCTGAGAATAAACATGCTTTAAAGTGTCAACCAAAAGGTTGGTGAGTTCATTAGTTTAACATAAATAATCATTTTCATTATTTTAATAGGCCACAAGATTTTATATTTCCATTTCTCATAAACATACGTCCCATGCATAGAGAAAAAAATATCATTCATATGGATTGAACACCTGGTAACCGACATTCACAATATGCATATAAGAATATCCCCATCATTCCGGGATCCTCCTTCGGACATGATATATATTTCGAAGTACTAAAGCATCCGGTACTTTGGATGGGGCTTGTTGGGCCCGATAGATCTATCTTTAGAGTTCGCGTCAATTAGGGTGTCTGTTCCCTAATTCTTAGATTACCAGACTTAATAAAAAGGGGCATATTCAGTTTCGATCATTCAACCATAGAACGTAATTTCGATTACTTGTGTCTATTTCGTAAAACAGTTATAAAAGTTGCGCATGTATTCTTAGCTCAAAAATATGAAGAGTAAAAGGGAGCAAATGAAACTCACGCATATAATTATTGTAAAACAGTTAATAAAGCATTTGCATGTATTCTCAGGCCAAAAATGTAAAGAGTAAAAAGGATTCAAATGAAACTCACGCATATAAATATTGTAAAACAGTTAATAAAGCATTTGCATGTATTCTCAGTCCCAAAAATGTAAAGAGTAAAAGGGATTCAAATGAAACTCACGCATATAAATATTGTAAAATAGTTAATAAAGCATTTGCATGTATTCTCAGTCCCAAAAATATAAAGAGTAAAAGGGATTCAAATGAAACTCACGCATATAAATATTGTAAAACAGTTAATAAAGCATTTGCATGTATTCTCAGTCCCAAAAATGTAAAGAGTAAAAGGGATTCAAATGAAACTCACGCATATAAATATTGTAAAACAGTTAATAAAGCATTTGCATGTATTCTCAGTCCCAAAAATGTAAAGAGTAAAAGGGATTCAAATGAAACTCACGCATATAAATATTGTAAAACAGTTAATAAAGCATTTGCATGTATTCTCAGTCCCAAAAATGTAAAGAGTAAAAGGGATTCAAATGAAACTCACCTAATGTATTTTGTAGTAAAAATACATATGACTATATTGAACAACTGAACATTGTAGGGTTGGTCTCGGATTCACGAACCTATATTAATTGTATAACTATTAAATCATATAAGCGTAATCGAACAAAATATATGTATATTATTATTAGTGATCTAATTTTTATATTAATAACTTATAGGTTTCATTATTTAATTACATATATTCATTTTATTTATTTTAAGTAAATAAAAATAGTGTTATAGTTAAGTTATGTGTATTAAATATATTTTTATATAAAGATCTCTTATCTGTTACTTTAACAGTAATACTAGATTAAGGATAGTAATAATAATAATAATATTAATAATAAAAATGTTAATTTTAAATAATGATAATTTTAATAAAAATAATAACTTTAATAATAATAATAATAATTTTACTAACAATGATGTTTTTAATAATAAAGATAAAATAATAGTTTTACTAATAATGATTCTCTCAATACTAATATAGTTGTAAAGATAATACTTTTTATTAATAACTATCCTAATATCGAAAATACTAACGTTATTAATAATAATAATCCTTACAATAATAATAACTATATTCATTTTTGTAAGGATAGTATTTACTACATAAATTGATAATGATAACTAAATAATAATAATAATAATAATAACAATAATAAAAATGATAATTATAATGATAAGGGAAATGAAATAAAAATGTATACCATTAAAAAATGCTTTCCTAAAAAGATTTGCCTAGGACGAGGCTCGAACCCAAGACGTCTTGAATAACACCAACACTCAACACCAGTGATCTATCAGTTATGATATTGTAATTACTCAAGTTTCTATCTAGTTAACTCGTCAGAAAACGATTTAACCTCTTGCTCATATTCGAAATCAGCATCATCTATCAACATCGTTCGTTCTCAATTCCCACATGAAAAACCGAAACAATAGCCCATATGTATTTGTTTAGTGGATCCACAATATAATCCATTTATTTAAAAAAAAACAATCCGTAACCCAACATCCATTACTACTAGCTTTACGACCCAAGTTCCATGGAAGATGTTTAGATTTGCAGTTTTTAATCAAACATATAGGAATATTCGTACAGCTCACCATAACTTTATCATAAACTATAATTCATTAACCTCACATATGTCGGCTATAATTAATAAAATCCCACCATCTCAATTATTTTCATCAAGTTCATATTCATAAGTATGATATGTATTTTATTAAATTCATTATCATCTCACGAGCTCATTATTATTATCATTGTTTCATCACCGTATCATTAACAGAAAGTCGAAGCAGTAATTGCAGCGAAGAAGTAGTTGCAGCTGACTTTAGATACACAAAGTCGTAACAGTTTTCACGGTGGTGATTTATGATAGTTTGTGATGGCCGAAGAAACAGAAATAACTGAAAGAAACGAGCAGTTTGAATGTGGTGGATCAAGATGGTTTGATGGTGATCAAAAGCTACAACATTAAGTAGTGATGGAAGTTGTTTGTTGGTTTTTCAGATGAGAGAGAGAAGAGAAAGGTGGTTATGCTCAATGGGGTTTCTTATTGGTGATGTGGTGGTTTTTGGGTTGCTTTGTTCGTGGCACAAAACAACAGGAAAAAAAATAAAAAATAAAGAGAGTTATTCGGTTATAATGGGTTGTTTGAAGGTGGTAACATGTTGATGGTATGGTGGTGAAAGTGAGGTGGTTGTTTAATGGGTTTAAAGAAAAAAAAAATAAATGGTGAGGGTTGTGTCTTGGTCGATTGCAGCAACAAGTAACTATTAATATAGTTGCTCGATTCAATAATAGTAGTTACAATCCTTATTGGTTCGGGTGGGTTTTGAGCTGTAAATAGTAGCATAACAGAAAGATGTATCTTGTTCAAATAATAGAAGCAAGAAATAGAAAGGTAGACGTAGGTAGTTATGGTGTTCTCGAGTGGTGACAGGAACAATTGGGCAAGAGATAGGAGTAGTAGCAAATACCTTAATGGTCTCGATCGAATGGTAAACAGAATACAAAATTGTAGCAATATCAGTAATCTGATGATGATGGTATCGATTTTAAATGGGTTTTGATAGTGTCGGTTGTGGTTGGGGTAAAGGTAGCTCACGGTTGCAGTGACGGTGCATGGTTACTCGAATAATAAAGGGAGATGATGGTTATGGTTGGTGTTTAATAGCTCTAGCTTATTGGTGGTGGTTGATCTTCATATGTACTTGTATGAATATATAGAGAGGGTAGTTAGATGAGATAAGTGTGGCTAAATGTCATACAATGAAAACAGAAGTGTTTTAATTGAGTAGGAATATTATGCCAAACATAAGTGGGATGGAAGCACATAGAAAAGGAAAGAAATTATTAAAGTTGATATTGATGTCTAATAAAAATTGGTTGTTTCTGTGAATTTGCTTTAGACATGTTCAAGATCCCAGACAATACAATCTCGATGGTGATGCATAACAAGATTGGATTCTTTATTTGATTTTTATTGATTTTAATAAATAATAAATATAAATATATATTAAATAATAATAATAATAATAATAATAATAATAATAATAATAATAATAATAATAATACTATTAATAATACTAATAATTATATTACTACAAATAATCACATAAGTTGTATTATAATAACAATTATAATAATTTTTAGTATTATTAATATTAATAACCCTATTAAAAATACTAGTGATTATATTAATTATATATATTGAAACAAATAATATCTGAGTATAACATTTAATTACTTTGTTAATATTGATACATTATGTATATTCAATCTACTTTCTATATTCAAAATAATAAGTTTTTGTTATTTTAAGTTATCATTCATAATAACTAAATCACATACTAGTACATTAATATATTTAGTTTATTATATATAATTATCTACATATATGATTATATATATATGTATATTTCTGTTTACAATTAAAGGTTCGTGAATCGTCGGGAATAGTCAGAGGTCATTTGAATATATGAAACAGTTCAAAAGTTTTGAGACTCAATAATACAGACTTTGCTTATCGTGTCGGAAACATATAAAGATTAAAGTTTAAATTTGATCGGAAATTCTCGGGTCATCACAGTACCTACCCGTTAAAGAAATTTCGTCCCGAAATTTGAGTGCGGTCGTCATGGTTAACAATAAAAATGTTTTCATGACAAATATGAGTTGATAAATTGATTTTTATCATCATTGAGTAATATGGATAAAAATAATTCAATTGATCGAAGAGTACGAATGAAGCTATCACAAAAGAGTGAAATGAATAAATGAAGTTTCGTTTTAACTTCTGATGTTGCCTTGGTTGAATTCCGGAATTCGAGGGATTTAGAGGAAATCTTCGAAATCTAAAAGATTTGATTCTTCAGCGAATAAGGAAATTAAGGTCTCTATAATTAAATGCGGTGATCTGCCTCGATTCCTCTGTCTGATATTTTCACTATAAATTCTACCTTTTCCATTCCATTAATCTTCATCACTTCAATACTCAATTCCCAAATTCAAAAGGTCGTGATATGCTTAATCCAGTTTTGATCCTTGTCCTTATCCTGATTATCGCAACAATCATTCTCCTTTTTCAACTTCCACTTGAGGAATCCGTTTATTTCTACTATGCTTTAGGGATTATTGTATTTATAATCCTCCCGTGTCTTTATATTGCTATACGCACTGATATCCACGGTTTGTAATTTCAGTGTTGTTGTTGGGCTTTATATTTTCTCTTATATTTTGGAGCTCTTTGCCTTTTTATTATCCTCACGACCTCTAGTAAAGCGAGTAATGGTCCAGAATTCATAAGTATGGAATTTTGAAAAAACATCATGTTCTAAATAAGAACTAATGTATTAGCACGATTTGATTTATCAAATTACCAGAATCACTGAGAATAGAACTATCAATAAAATACTTTCTTGATATGTTCATAAGTTAAGCATAATGAAAGAGTTATGTAACATAGCACGTGATGACGTTAGGATCTGTGAATCATCACGTCCCATTAGAAACTCAGCATGACTTACTGTAATATAATCACGGTGATCAAGTGTCATTATATTATACTAACTCATGCATCAGTTCCCAACATTACTTCAATAACATTCATATTTTAAGCTCGGCAGTTTACAGAATATAGAAACTAACTGTTTCTATATAATGTAACACTGATATCATGAAGAGATTAATGATTTCAGATAAGAATACTTATGAAAATATCTTCAGAAATATGGAGGATATTTATAATGAAAGATACGATGATATCTTGGAATTTCTAATATCGATGGATGATGAAGAAGATTTATCCTCAAGATTTTAACATGACTTCGAAGCAAGATATTCTCTAAAGATTTCAACGGATCCAGAATTACCTGGATTCTCTGAATATAGGGTTTGGTCCTTGTATTTGTCCTTGGTCTCCTTCATGGTTAGCTCAATCCGTTTTCCAGTTTCAACTTTTCTGAGCTTTTCCAACATACTATTCTTTATTATCAAACTTCTGGCTATTAAGATCGTTTACGGTTGTCTACGGTTTCTGCTGCTTCATTCAGCTTTTTCAATATTCAGAGTATTGATTTGTAGACTGGGTGCTTTTCAAAATTTCAGAATGAGAGATCATAATTCTAAGAGATAAATGTCATACATATAACTGTTGATGTAGATATGCTGTGAGTTTTCAAAGTACTGATTGCTGATTCCTGGTAATTGTTATGGCAGTTCTCGTTACAAGATGCGGATGAGTATATGATAGGGTTTCAATGGATAAATATAGTGATTTATCGGAGAGGTTTAAGCCAAGGAGCAATGAGGTTGCTGGTAAGTTTACTGCTAATGTGGTGGAATATAAACGGTTCCCCGATAACGATGATGAAATGTAAACTTATATATCAAAGTTATAATAAGACTTATTCGAATAAAAGATCGATGTACTAGCTGGAGCTGTGACAAAATTTGCTACTTTGAAAAGGGATCGCAAAGTTATTTTTGCTAATAAATGCCAAAGGATCTGACGCGGCTACGTGTTAAACTTTTACTCAGTTGCCGAGAGTTTCTAGGTGCATAACTAAATGCATAAATCTTTCCCTCCGTAGATGAAGTGCGGTTGGTTCATCCTCTTGATTGAGGTGTTTTCAAGAATCATGAAAGGTTTGAACACAGATTGTAATTGTCAAGATACAATGAGGTTTAAGATGAAATCAAGTGGCAAACTTGAAGAATTGTTTAGTTTCATATGTTATAATCAATATCTTAATTCATTTTTAATTGTCCAATCTTATTAGTCCATAGTCGATAGTCCACAGTTGACAGTTCAATAATTCATATATAGTTTAATATATAATATTTGAATTAATTAATACGTGTCGTGACCCGTATACATCTCAGACTCGATCACAACTCAAAGTATATATATTATTATAGAATCAACCTCAACCCTGTATAGAGAACTCGATCATTACTGCATATAGAGTGTCTATGGTGATTCCAAATAATATATATAGATGTGTCGATATGATATGTCAAAACCTTAAATACGTGTCCCGATATTTAAAGTGCGTAAAATAAATAATAGAAATTAAATAACGATAAATAAAGTGCGTAAAGTAAATAACAGAAATTAAATAACAATAAATAAAATTGCGAGAATTAAATTACGAATAAATAAATTGCGATAATTAAATTGCGATAAATAAAATGTAATACAGAATTAACAGTTAGCTAGGAATAGTTAGCTAGGATTTTGTTAGCGTGGATTCTTAACAAAATTTCATATTGTTAATTAGTGTGTTTCTAATCAATTTTTATTATGTCCATTATTTCTTCATTATGCCACTTGTTGGATTCTGATAGGTCAAAATCCAAATATGAAATTGAATTTGAATGAAAATAGTTATTCTTTGGTGAACGGATACGTATATCGGTGGTTGTAAGTAGGATAGTAAATGACTGTTGAATCAGTTTCGTCAAATGTACAGTGTAACTTATTAAAGTGAAATCTAAATATTCCTCGAGTATTACCTACCCGTTAAAATATTTTCATCATTATCAGTTTGTACGAAAGAATTTTTAATTACAATCTTTATAAAAATATACTTGTATATATATTTTCTTCAGATGTAATCATGGATTCATTGAGTTAATATGATATTAAACTCATTTGGTTTACCGTTAGAACTAGAATACATAATCTCTAAAACATTTAGAGATTACTTAATCGTCATGAAGAACGAAGATAATCGAAGTGGAACGATACATAGAACGATGATTATACTCGAGGTACAGATTGAGATGTTGAGGTATGGATTATTGATGGTAGTGATGCTGTTATTGATGGTACTATTGGTGCCGGTGATGTTGCTGAAGCTGGTACGTTTTGCACCATATTTTCCAAGGCTACAACTCGGGCGCGAAGCTCGTTGACTTATTACTCCGGAATGATTGTCGGTAGGAACGAGTGAATGAATAAAGTTTTAGAATATTTGATATCATATCATCATTGCGTGGTATCCTGGAAATGAGTGTGAAAATGGTGTTTCGGACAGGTTCGCCGGTAAACGCTTCAGGTTCATTGTCAAGAGGGCAATGTGGCGGATGAAAAGGATCACCTTCTTCTTGTCTCCAGTGATTGAGGAGGCTACGAACTCATCATATGAATTGGGGATGGTTGGTTGGTTGATTCATTCTGGTGACGCTGCTTTCGGAGCTTAGGTGAACGTCCACGTCGGAATAGCTGTCGGAATAACTATCGGAATAGCTATCGGAATTCAAGGGACTCGAACTGGTTGAAGAATTCATCCCGTATGATTGGATGAAGGATTTTCGATAAGAAATAGATTATAGGATGTAGATTAGTACCCTGCAATACATAATTTACATATGTATATATAATAATAAAATTCCATAAGTTACGGAGGAATCTACGGAAGTTGTCAGGCAAAGGTAACAATAACAAATACGCTAAGATATGAACTTATCTATACACTGTCAATGCAATAGAGGCAGTAAGACGTGTCTAGACTAAGAGTGATAAGCAAGTGATTCCCTAAGAATGATAAGCAGGTAATTTTCGACACAAAATGATAAGCAAAACTTTTGACATGCAGACACGGTCGAAGTCCAGACTCACTAATGCATCTAAACAACTATCAGTTAGACATACTAATGCAAGACCTGGTTCGCTAAGACCACCACTCTGATACCAACTGAAATGCCCCGTCCTAATCCATCCGGACGAAGTCATCAACATTTGATCCCAGAGCGATGATCGACTCCATGTAATGTCCTTAAAATGAGCTAATGCACAGCGGAAGGTTTCTTTCATACCTGAGAATAAACATGCTTTAAAGTGTCAACCAAAAGGTTGGTGAGTTCATTAGTTTAACATAAATAATCATTTTCATTATTTTAATAGGCCACAAGATTTCATATTTCCATTTCTCATAAACATACGTCCCATGCATAGAGACAAAAATATCATTCATATGGATTGAACACCTGGTAACCGACATTCACAATATGCATATAAGAATATCCCCATCATTCCGGGATCCTCCTTCGGACATGATATATATTTCAAAGTACTAAAGCATCCGGTACTTTGGATGGGGCTTGTTGGGCCCGATAGATCTATCTTTAGAGTTCGCTTCAATTAGGGTGTCTGTTCCCTAATTCTTAGATTACCAGACTTAATAAAAAGGGGCATATTCAGTTTCGATCATTCAACCATAGAACGTAATTTCGATTACTTGTGTCTATTTCGTAAAACAGTTATAAAAGTTGCGCATGTATTCTCAGCTCAAAAATATAAAGAGTAAAAGGGAGCAAATGAAACTCACGCATATAATTATTGTAAAACAGTTAATAAAGCATTTGCATGTATTCTCAGGCCAAAAATGTAAAGAGTAAAAAGGATTCAAATGAAACTCACGCATATAAATATTGTAAAACAGTTAATAAAGCATTTGCATGTATTCTCAGTCCCAAAAATGTAAAGAGTAAAAGGGATTCAAATGAAACTCACGCATATAAATATTGTAAAATAGTTAATAAAGCATTTGCATGTATTCTCAGTCCCAAAAATGTAAAGAGTAAAAGGGATTCAAATGAAACTCACGCATATAAATATTGTAAAACAGTTAATAAAGCATTTGCATGTATTCTCAGTCCCAAAAATGTAAAGAGTAAAAGGGATTCAAATGAAACTCACGCATATAAATATTGTAAAACAGTTAATAAAGCATTTGCATGTATTCTCAGTCCAAAAAATGTAAAGAGTAAAAGGGATTCAAATGAAACTCACGCATATAAATATTGTAAAACAGTTAATAAAGCATTTGCATGTATTCTCAGTCCCAAAAATGTAAAGAGTAAAAGGGATTCAAATGAAACTCGCCTAATGTATTTTGTAGTAAAAATACATATGACTATATTGAACAACTGAACAATGCAGGGTTGGCCTCGGATTCACGAACCTATATTAATTGTATAACTATTAAATCATATAAGCGTAATCGAACAAAATATATGTATATTATTATTAGTGATCTAATTTTTATATTAATAACTTATAGGTTTCATTATTTAATTACATATATTCATTTTATTTATTTTAAGTAAATAAAAATAGTGTTATAGTTAAGTTATGTGTATTAAATTTATTTTTATATAAAGATCTCTTATCTGTTACTTTAACAGTAATACTAGATTAAGGATAGTAATAATAATAATAACATTAATAATAAAAATGTTAATTTTAAATAATGATAATTTTAATAAAAATAATAACTTTAATAATAATAATAATTTTACTAACAATGATGTTTTTAATAATAAAGATAAAATAATAGTTTTACTAATAATGATTCTCTCAATACTAATATAGTTGTAAAGATAATACTTTTTATTAATAACTATCCTAATATCGAAAATACTAACGTTATTAATAATAATAATCCTTACAATAATAATAACTATATTCATTTTTGTAAGGATAGTATTTACTACATAAATTGATAATGATAACTAAATAATAATAATAATAATAATAATAATAACAATAATAAAAATGATCATTATAATGATAAGGGAAATGAAATAAAAATTTATACCATTAAAAAATGCTTTCCTAAAAAGATTTTCCTAGGACGAGGCTCGAACCCAAGACGTCTTGAATAACACCAACACTCAACACCAGTGATCTATCAGTTATGATATTGTAATTACTCAAGTTTCTATCTAGTTAACTCGTCAGAAAACGATTTAACCTCATGCTCATATTCGAAATCAGCATCATCTATCAACATCGTTCGTTCTCAATTCCCACAAGAAAAACCGAAACAATAGCCCATATGTATTTGTTTAGTGGATCCACAATATAATCCATTTATTTAAAAAAAAAACAATCCGTAACCCAACATCCATTACTACTAGCTTTACGGCCCAAGTTCCATGGAAGATGTTTAGATTTGCAGTTTTTAATCAAACATATAGGAATATTCGTACAGCTCACCATAACTTTATCATAAAGTATAATTCATTAACCTCACATATGTCGGCTATAATTAATAAAATCCCACCATCTCAATTATTTTCATCAAGTTCATATTCATAAGTATGATATGTATTTTATTAAATTCATTATCATCTCACGAGCTCATTATTATTATCATTGTTTCATCACCGTATCATTAACAGAAAGTCGAAGCAGTAATTACAGCAAAGAAGTAGTTGCAGCTGACTTTAGATACACAAAGTCGTAACAGTTTTCACGGTGGTGATTTATGATAGTTTGTGATGGCCGAAGAAACAGAAATAACTGAAAGAAATGAGCAGTTTGAATGTGGTGGATCAAGATGGTTTGATGGTGATCAAAAGCTACAACATTAAGTAGTGATGGAAGTTGTTTGGTGGTTTTTCAGATGAGAGAGAGAAGAGAAAGGTGGTTATGCTCAATGGGGTTTTTTATTGGTGATGTGGTGGTTTTTGGGTTGCTTTGTTCGTGGCACAAAACAACAGGAAAACAAAAAAAAATAAAGAGAGTTATTCGGTTATAATGGGTTGTTTGAAGGTGGTAACATGTTGATGGTACGGTGGTGAAAGTGAGGTGGTTGTTTAATGGGTTTAAAGAAAAAAAAATAAATGGTGAGGGTTGTGTCTTGGTCAATTGCAGCAACAAGTAACTATTAATATAGTTGCTCGATTCAATAATAGTAGTTACAATCCTTATTGGTTCGGGTGGGTTTTGAGCTGTAAATAGTAGCATAATAGAAAGATGTATCTTGTTCAAATAATAGAAGCAAGAAATAGAAAGGTAGACGTAGGTAGTTATGGTGTTCTCGAGTGGCGACAGGAACAATTGGGCAAGAGATAGGAGTAGTAGCAAATACCTTAATGGTCTCGATCGAATGGTAAACAGAATACAAAATTGTAGCAATATCAGTAATCTGATGATGATGGTATCGATTTTAAATGGGTTTTGATAGTGTCGGTTGTGGTTGGGGTAAAGGTAGCTCACGGTTGCAGTGATGGTGCATGGTTACTCGAATAATAAAGGGAGATGATGGTTATGGTTGGTGTTTAATAGCTCTAGCTTATTGGTGGTGGTTGATCTTCATATGTACTTGTATGAATATATAGAGAGGGTAGTTAGATAAGATAAGTGTGGCTAAATGTCATACAATGAAAACAGAAGTGTTTTAATTGAGTAGGAATATTATGCCAAACATAAGTGGGATGGAAGCACATAGAAAAGGAAAGAAATTATTAAAGTTGATATTGATGTCTAATAAAAATTGGTTGTTTCTGTGAATTTGCTTTAGACATGTTCAAGATCCCAGACAATACAATCTCGATGGTGATGCATAACAAGATTGGATTCTTTATTTGATTTTTATTGATTTTAATAAATAATAAATATAAATATATATTAAATAATAATAATAATAATACTATTAATAATACTAATAATTATATTACTACAAATAATCACATAAGTTGTATTATAATAACAATTATAATAATTTTTAGTATTATTAATATTAATAACCCTATTAAAAATACTAGTGATTATATTAATTATATATATTGAAACAAATAATATCTGAGTATAACATTTAATTACTTTGTTAATATTGATACATTATGTATATTCAATCTACTTTCTATATTCAAAATAATAAGTTTTTGTTATTTTAAGTTATCATTCATAATAACTAAATCACATACTAGTACATTAATATATTTAGTTTATTATATATAATTATCTACATATATGATTATATATATGTATATTTCTGTTTACAATTAAAGGTTCGTGAATCGTCGGGAATAGTCAGAGGTCATTTGAATATATGAAACAGTTCAAAAGTTTTGAGACTCAATAATACAGACTTTGCTTATCGTGTCGGAAACATATAAAGATTAAAGTTTAAATTTGATCGGAAATTCTCGGGTCATCACAATAGGCAGTACTCATGTCTAGACGAGTTCCTAATGCTTGCTGTAATGTCTGCCAGAATCTTGAAATAAATCTGCCATCCCTATCAGAGATAATAGAGATTGGTATTCCATGTCTGGAGACGACTTCCTTCAAATACAGTTCTGCTAACTTCTCCATCTTGTCATCTTCTCTTATTGGCAGGAAGTGTGCTGATTTGGTGAGACGATCAACTATTACCCAAATAGTATCAAAACCACTTGCAGTCCTTGGCAATTTAGTGATGAAATCCATGGTAATGTTTTCCCATTTCCATTCCGGGATTTCGGGTTGTTGAAGTAGACCTGATGGTTTCTGATGTTCAGCTTTGACCTTAGAACACGTCAAACATTCTCCTACATATTTAGCAACATCGGCTTTCATACCCGGCCACCAAAAATGTTTCTTGAGATCCTTGTACATCGTCCCCGTTCCAGGATGTATTGAGTATCTGGTTTTATGAGCTTCTCTAAGTACCATTTCTCTCATATCTCCAAATTTTGGTACCCAAATCCTTTCAGCCCTATACCGGGTTCCGTCTTCCCGAATATTAAGATGCTTCTCCGATCTTTTGGGTATTTTATCCTTTAAATTTCCCTCTTTTAAAACTCCTTGTTGCGCCTCCTTTATTTGAGTAGTAAGGTTATTGTGAATCATTATATTCATAGATTTTACTCGAATGGGTTCTCTGTCCTTCCTGCTCAAGGCGTCGGCTACCACATTTGCCTTTCCCGGGTGGTAACGAATCTCAATGTCGTAATCATTCAACAATTCAATCCACCTACGCTGCCTCATATTCAGTTGTTTCTGATTAAATATGTGTTGAAGACTTTTGTGGTCGGTATATATAATACTTTTGACCCCATATAAGTAGTGCCTCCAAGTCTTTAATGCAAAAACAACCGCGCCTAATTCCAAATCATGCGTCGTATAATTTTGCTAGTGAATCTTCAGTTGTCTAGATGCATAAGCAATCACCTTCGTTCGTTGCATTAATACACAACAGAGACCTTGCTTTGATGCGTCACAATAAATCACAAAATCATCATTCCCTTCAGGCAATGACAATATAGGTGCCGTAGTTAGCTTTTTCTTCAATAACTGAAACGCTTTCTCTTGTTCATCCTTCCATTCAAATTTCTTCCCTTTATGCGTTAATGCAGTCAAGGGTTTTGCTATTCTGGAAAAGTCTTGGATGAACCTTCTGTAGTAACCAGCTAGTCCTAAAAACTGGCGTATGTGTTTTGGAGTTTTCGGGGTTTCCCACTTTTCAACAGTTTCTATCTTTGCCGGATCCACCTTAATACCTTTTTTGTTCACTATGTGACCGAGGAATTGAACTTCTTCCAACCAAAATGCACACTTTGAAAATTTAGCGTACAATTCTTCCTTCCTTAATACTTCTAACACCTTTCTCAAATGTTCACCGTGTTCTTGGTCATTCTTTGAGTAAATAAGTATGTCATCAATGAAAACAATGACAAACTTGTCAAGGTATGGTCCACACACTCGGTTCATAAGGTCCATGAACACAGCTGGTGCATTAGTTAAACCAAAGGGCATGACCATAAACTCGTAATGACCGTAACGTGTTCTGAAAGCAGTCTTTGGAATATCATCTTCTTTCACCAGCATTTGATGATACCCGGAACGTAAGTCAATCTTTGAATAAACAGACGAGCCTTGTAGTTGATCAAATAAGTCGTCGATTCTCGGTAGTGGGTAGTGGTTCTTGATGGTAAGTTTGTTCAACTCTCGGTAGTCGATACACAACCTGAATGTACCATCTTTCTTCTTGACAAACAAAACAGGAGCTCCCCACGGTGATGTGCTTGGTCGAATGAAACCACGCTCTAAAAGTTCTTGTAATTGGCTTTGCAGTTCTTTCATCTCGCTGGGTGCGAGTCTGTAAGGAGCACGAGCTATTGGTGCAGCTCCTGGTACAAGATCTATTTGAAATTCAACGGATCGATGTGGGGGTAATCCCGGTAATTCTTTCGGAAATAAATCGAAAAATTCTTTTGTGACGGGAACATCATTGATGCTCTTTTCTTCAGTTTGTACTTTCTCGACGTGTGCTAGAACAGCATAGCAACCTTTTCTTATTAGTTTTTGTGCCTTCAAATTACTAATAAGATGTAGCTTCGTGTTGTCCTTTTCTCCGAACACCATTAAGGGTTTTCCTTTTTCTCGTATAATGCGAATTGCATTTTTGTAACAAACGATTTCTTCTTTCACTTCTTTAAACCAGTCCATACCGATTATCACATCAAAACTCCCTAACTCTACTGGTATCAAGTCAATCTTAAATGTTTCGCTAACCAGTTTAATTTCTCGATTCCGACATATATTATCTGCTGAAATTAATTTACCATTTGCTAATTCGAGTAAAACTTTACTATCTAACGGCGTCAATGGACAACTTAATTTAGCACAAAAATATCTACTCATATAGCTTCTATCCGCACCCGAATCAAATAAAACGTAAGCAGATTTATTGTCAATAAGAAACGTACCCGTAACAAGCTCCGGGTCTTCCTGTGCCTCTGCCGCATTAATATTGAAAACTCTTCCGCGGCCTTGTCCATTCGTGTTCTCTTGGTTCGGGCAATTTCTAATAATGTGGCCCAGTTTTCCACATTTATAACAAACTACATTGGCATAACTTGCTCCGACACTACTTGCTCCGCCATTACTCGTTCCGACACCATTTGTTCCTTTCGTTCTGTTAACCCCTGGTCCGTAGACCTCACACTTCGCCGCGCTATGACCATTTCTTTTACAATTGTTGCAAAATTTGGTGCAGAACCCCGAGTGATACTTTTCACACCTTTGGCATAGCTGCTTCTGATTGTTGTTGTTGTTGCGATTGTTATTGTTGTTAGGACGATTGTTGTAGTTGCTGTTGTTGTTGTTGTTGTTGTTGTTGTTGGGCCGTTTGTTGTAGTTGCGATTGATGTTGCGATTGTTGGGATAATTGTTGCGATTATTATTGTAATTGCTGTTGTTGTTGTATTGGTGATTCTTATCACCGTTTTCCTCCCATTTTCTTTTGACTTGCTTCACATTGGCCTCTTCAGCCATCTGTTCTTTAATTCTTTCCTCAATCTGGTTCACTAGTTTGTGAGCCATTCTACATGCCTGTTGTATGGAGGCGGGGTCGTGTGAACTTATATCTTCTTGGATTCTTTCTGGTAATCCTTTCACAAACGCGTCGATCTTCTCTTCCTCATCTACGAATGCTCCCGGACACAATAGGCACAATTCTGTGAATCGTCTTTCGTACGTGGTAATATCAAATCCTTGGGTTCGTAACCCTCTAAGTTCTGTCTTGAGCTTATTGACCTCGGTTCTGGGATGGTACTTCTCGTTCATCAAGTGCTTGAATGCTGACCACGGTAGTGCGTAAGCATCATCTTGTCCCACTTGCTCTAGATAGGTATTCCACCATGTTAACGCAGAACCTGTGAAGGTATGCGTAGCGTACTTCACTTTGTCCTCTTCAGTACACTTACTTATGGCAAACACCGATTCGACCTTCTCGGTCCACCGTTTCAATCCGATCGGTCCTTCGGTTCCATCAAATTCCAAAGGTTTGCAGGCAGTGAATTCTTTGTAGGTGCATCCTACACGATTTCCTGTACTGCTAGATCCAAGGTTATTGTTGGTATGTAGCGCAGCCTGTACTGCGGCTATGTTTGAAGCTAGAAAAGTACGGAATTCCTCTTCATTCATATTCACGGTGTGTCGAGTAGTCGGTGCCATTTCCTTCAAAATAGTCAAATGGAACAAGTTAATCATACAGAATATTAAGAGTAGTTAATAGTATTTCGCAGCATAATATGAACTCATTTATAAAAGCTTTTTCTTCATATTAGCGTTTTATAAGTTTAAATTAGGGTAGTACCTACCCGTTAAGTTCATACTTAGTAGCTAATATACAATTCAACTACTACAATTCTATATGAAAAACTGATTATAATAATATTTCGCGTTCAAACTTTTATACAATATCTTACAAACTTACAATACCGCTTATTTTACATAAAGCATGAAATATAGCACACAATAACTTTGATACATGATAGTTGTGAAGATAATTCTAGCTAGTACACAAGTCGTTCAGCAAAGGCAATAAAGACACGTAATTCATACGTCCAGAAACAAGTCATGCATTCTGGTTTTACTAGGACTACTTCCCATCCTTGGTCTTGTGGAACATAACCGTTATGGCCGTTGATAAGACAGCGTGTTGTAACGTCGTCAAAGGGACGAGGGTTACGTAATGACCAACAGTCTCGTAATAACCTAAAAACCTCATTTCTTACCCCAATTACCGACTCCGTCACTTGTGGGAACGTTTTGTTTAATAGCTGTAGCCCGATGTTCTTTTTCTCACTTTGGTGAGAAGCGAACATTACTAACCCGTAAGCATAGCATGCTTCTTTATGTTGCATGTTAGCCGCTTTTTCTAAATCATGAAGTCCTATATTCGGATACATTGAGTCAAAATAATTTCTTAACCTGTTGCGTAAAATAGCATTTGGGTTCCCCGCAATATATGCGTCAAAGTAAACACATCGTAACTTATGGGTTTCCCAATGTGATATCCCCCATCTTTCAAACGAAAGTCTCTTATAAACCAAGACATTCTTAGAACGTTCTTCGAATGTCTTACAAACTGATCTCGCCTTAAATAGTTGTGCCGAGGAATTCTGACCGACTCTAGACAAGATTTCATCAATCATGTCTCCGGGTAGGTCTCTTAAAATATTGGGTTGTCTATCCATTTTGTGTTTTTAAACTGTAAAATAGACAAGAGTTAGATTCATAAAAAAATACTTATTAATACAAGCAATTTTTACATATATCATAAAGCATAAGCACACTATATTACATATATTACACCACACGAATACAACTATCTTATTCCGACTCGCTCGTTTCTTCTTCTTCGGTTTTGGTTCGTTTTGCCAAGTTTCTAGGGATATATAATGTTCCCCTAATACTAGCTGTCGTTTTTCACAACGGTTTAGAAAAACCTGGTGGTTTAGAGGTTCCCGGGTCATTGTTACAACTTAAGGACTTCGGGGGTTGACGATACATATAAAGTTCATCGGGGTTGGAATTAGATTTCTCTATTCTTATGCCCTTTCCCTTATTATTTTCTTTTGCTTTTTTAAATTCAGTTGGGGTAATTTCTATAACATCATCGGAATTCTCGTCGGAATCTGATTCATCTGAGAATTGGTAATCCTCCCAATATTTTACTTCCTTGGCGGAAACACCATTGACCATAATTAACCTTGGTCGGTTGGTTGAGGATTTTCTTTTACTTAACCGTTTTATTATTTCCCCACCGGTTCTATTTCCTCCTTCGGTTCCTCCTCTTCTGGTTCTCATTCTTCTTCCGGTTCTGATTCTTCTTCCGGTTCCTCTTCGGGAACTTGTGAATCAGTCCAATATATATTCGACTCTTCGTTATTATTAGGTGAGTCAATGGGATTTGTGCTAGAGATAGACATCTATCACACGATATCAAACATGTTAAGAGATTAATATATCACATAATATATACATGTTAATAATATATAGTTTCCAACAAAAATGTTAAGCAATCATTTTTAAAGAAAACACGGTCGAAGTCCAGACTCACTAATGCATCCTAACAAACTCGATAAGACACACTAATGCAAATTTTCTGGTTCTCTAAGACCAATGCTCGGATACCAACTGAAATGTCCCGTTCTTATTGATTAAAAACGTTCCATATTAATTGATTTCGTTGCGAGGTTTTGACCTCTATATGAGACTTTTTCAAAGACTGCATTCATTTTTAAAACAAACCATAACCTTTATTTCATAAATAAAGGTTTAAAAAGCTTTACGTAGATTATCAAATAATGATAATCTAAAATATCCTGTTTACACACGACCATTACATAATGGTTTACAATACAAATATGTTACATCGAAATCAGTTTCTTGAATGTAGTTTTTACACAATATCATACAAACATGGACTCCAAATCTTGTCCTTATTTTAGTATGCAACAGCGGAAGCTCTTAGTATTCACCTGAGAATAAACATGCTTTAAACGTCAACAAAAATGTTGGTGAGTTATAGGTTTAACCTATATATATCAAATCATAACAATAGACCACAAGATTTCATATTTCAATACACATCCCATACATAGAGATAAAAATCATTCATATGGTGAACACCTGGTAACCGACATTAACAAGATGCATATATAAGAATATCCCCATCATTCCGGGACACCCTTCGGATATGATATAAATTTCGAAGTACTAAAGCATCCGGTACTTTGGATGGGGTTTGTTAGGCCCAATAGATCTATCTTTAGGATTCACATCAATTAGGGTGTCTGTTCCCTAATTCTTAGATTACCAGACTTAATAAAAAGGGGCATATTCGATTTCGATAATTCAACCATAGAATGTAGTTTCACGTACTTGTGTCTATTTTGTAAATCATTTATAAAACCTGCATGTATTCTCATCCCAGAAATATTAGATTTTAAAAGTGGGACTATAACTCACTTTCACAGATTTTTACTTTGTCGGGAAGTAAGACTTGGCCACTGTTGTCACGAACCTATAACAATATATACATATATATATCAAAGTATGTTCAAAATATATTTACAACACTTTTAATATATTTTGATGTTTTAAGTTTATTATGTCAGCTGTCCTCGTTAGTGACCTACAACTAGTTGTCCACAGTTAGATGTACAGAAATAAATCGATAAATATTATCTTGAATCAATCCACGACCCAGTGTATACGTATCTCAGTATTGATCACAACTCAAACTATATATATTTTAGAATCAACCTTAACCCTGTATAGCTAACTCCAACATTTACATATAGAGTGTCTATGGTTGTTCCGAAATATATATAGATGTGTCGACATGATAGGTCGAAACATTGTATACGTGTCTATGGTATCTCAAGATTACATAATATACAATACAAGTTGATTAAGTTATGGTTGAAATAGATTTGTTACCAATTTTCACGTAGCTAAAATGAGAAAAATTATCCAATGTTGTTTTACCCATAACTTCTTCATTTTAAATCCGTTTTGAGTGAATCAAATTGCTATGGTTTCATATTGAACTCTATTTTATGAATCTAAACATAAAAAGTATAGGTTTATAGTCAAAAAATAAGTTACAAGTCATTTTTGTAAAGGTAGTCATTTCAGTCGAAAGAACGACGTCTAGATGACCATTTTAGAAAACATACTTCCACTTTGAGTTTAACCGTAATTTTTGAATATAGTTTCATATTCATAATAAAAATCATTTTCTCAGAATAACAACTTTTAAATCAAAGTTTATCATAGTTTTTAATTAACTAACCCAAAACAGCCCGCGGTGTTACTACGACGGCGTAAATCCAGTTTTACGGTGTTTTTCGTGTTTCCAGGTTTTAAATCATTAAGTTAGCATATCATATAGATATAGAACATATGTTTAGTTGATTTTAAAAGTCAAGTTAGAATGATTAACTTTTATTTGCGAACAAGTTTAGAATTAACTAAACTATGTTCTAGTGATTACAAGTTTAAACCTTCGAATAAGATAGCTTTATATGTATGAATCGAATGATATTATGAACATCATTACTACCTCAAGTTCCTTAGATAAACCTACTGGAAATGAGAAAAATAGATCTAGCTTCAAAGGATCCTTGGATGGCTTGAAAGTTCTTGAAGCAGAATCAGGACACGAAAACAATTTCAAGTAAGATTTCCACTCGAAATAAGATTGTTATAGTTATAGAAATTGAATTAAAGTTTGAATATGATTATTACCTTGTATTAGAAAGATAACCTACTGTAAGTAACAAAGGTTTCTTGATCTTGGATGATTACTTGGAATGGATTTAGAAAACTTGGAAGTAAACTTGCAATCTTGGAAGTATTCTTGATTTTATGAAACTAGAACTTTTGGAATTTATGAAGAACACTTAGAACTTGAAGATAGAACTTGAGAGAGATCAATTAGATGAAGAAAATTGAAGAATGAAAGTGTTTTTAGGTGTTTTTGGTCGTTGGTGTATGGATTAGATATAAAGGATATGTAATTTTGCTTTCATGTAAATAAGCCATGAATGATTACTCATATTTTTATAATTTTATGAGATATTTCATGCTAGTTGCCAAATGATGGTTCCCACAAGTGTAGGTGACTCACATGGGCTGCTAAGAGATTATCATTGGAGTGTATATACCAATAGTACATACATCTAAAAGCTGTGTATTGTACGAGTACGAATACGGGTGCATACGAGTAGAATTGTTGATGAAACTGAACGAAGATGTAATTGTAAGCATTTTTGTTAAGTAGAAGTATTTTGATAAGTGTCTTGAAGTCTTTCAAAAGTTTATGAATATATATTAAAACACTACATGTATATACATTTTAACTGAGTCGTTAAGTCATCGTTATTCGTTACATGTAAATGTTGTTTTGAAACCTTTAGGTTAACGATCTTGTCGAATGTTGTTAACCCATTGTTTATTATAACAAATGAGATGTTAAATTGTTATATTATCATGATATTATGATATATAATATATCTTAGTATGATGTATATACAGTTAAATGTGGTTACAACGATAATCGTTACATATATGTCTCGTTTCGAAATCATTAAGTTAGTAGTCTTATTTTTACATATGTATTTCATTGTTAATACACTTAATAATATATTTACTTATCATTTAACATAATTAACTAAGTGTATCAATATCTTAATATGATTCATATGTACCTAGTAAGACGTAGTTATAACGATAATCGTTATATATATCGTTTTCGAGTTTCTTAAATTAATAGTCTCATTTTTATGTATATAACTCATTGTTAAAATACCTAATGAGATACATAATTATAATAAAATCATTTTAACTATATATATAACCATATATATGTCATCGTATAGTTTTTACAAGTTTTAACGTTCGTGAATCACCGGTCAACTTGGGTGGTCAATTGTCTATATGAAACCTATTTCAGTTAATCAAGTCTTAACAAGTTTGATTGCTTAACATGTTGGAAACACTTAATCATGTAAATAAAAATTTCATTTAATATATATATAAACATGGAAAAGTTCGGGTCACTACAGTACCTACCCGTTAAATAAATTTCGTCCCGAAATTTTAAGCAGTTGGAGGTGTTGACGTATCTTCTGGAAATAAATGCGGGTATTTCGTCTTCATCTGATCTTCTAGTTCCCAGGTGAACTCGGGTCCTCTACGAGCATTCCATCGAACCTTAACAATTGGTATCTTGTTTTGCTTAAGTCTTTTAACCTCACGATCCATTATTTCGACGGGTTCTTCGATAAATTGAAGTTTTTCGTTGATTTGGATTTCATCTAATGGAATAGTGAGATCTTCTTTAGCAAAACATTTCTTCAAATTTGAGACGTGGAAAGTGTTATGTACAGTCGCGAGTTGTTGAAGTAATTCAAGTCGGTAAGCTACTGGTCCGACACGATCAATAATCTTGAATGGTCCAATATACCTTGGATTTAATTTCCCTCGTTTACCAAATCGAACAACGCCTTTCCAAGGTGCAACTTTAAGCATGACCATCTCTCCAATTTCAAATTCTATATCTTTTCTTTTAATGTCAGCGTAGCTCTTTTGTCGACTTTGGGCGGTTTTCAACCGTTGTTGAATTTGGATGATCTTCTCGGTTGTTTCTTGTATTATCTCAGGACCCGTAATCTGTCTATCCCCCACTTCACTCCAAAAAATCGGAGACCTGCACTTTCTACCATAAAGTGCTTCAAACGGTGCCATCTCAATGCTTGAATGGTAGCTGTTGTTGTAGGAAAATTCTACTAACGGTAGATGTCGATCCCAACTATTTCCAAAATCAATAACACATGCTCGTAGCATGTCTTCAAGTGTTTGTATCGTCCTTTCGCTCTGCCCATCAGTTTGTGGATGATAGGTAGTACTCATGTCTAGACGAGTTCCTAATGCTTGCTGTAATGTCTGCCAGAATCTTGAAATAAATCTGCCATCCCTATCAGAGATAATAGAGATTGGTATTCCATGTCTGGAGACAACTTCCTTCAAATACAGTCGTGCTAACTTCTCCATTTTGTCATCTTCTCTTATTGGCAGGAAGTGTGCTGACTTGGTGAGACGATCAACTATTACCCAAATAGTATCATAACCACTTGCAGTCCTTGGCAATTTAGTAATGAAATCCATGGTAATGTTTTCCCATTTCCATTCCGGGATTTCAGGTTGTTGTAGTAGACCTGATGGTTTCTGATGTTCAGCTTTGACCTTAGAACACGTCAAACATTCTCCTATATATTTAGCAATATCGGCTTTTATACCTGGCCACCAAAAATGTTTCTTAAGATCCTTGTACATCTTCCCCGTTCCAGGATGTATTGAGTATCTGGTTTTATGAGCTTCTCTAAGTACCATTTCTCTCATATCTCCAAATTTTGGTACCCAAATCCTTTCAGCCCTATACTGGGTTCCGTCTTCCCGAATATTAAGATGCTTCTCCTATCCTTTGGGTATTTCATCCTTTAAATTTCCCTCTTTTAGAACTCCTTGTTGCGCCTCCTTTATTTGAGTAGTAAGGTTATTGTGAATCATTATATTCATAGATTTTACTCGAATGGGTTCTCTATCCTTCCTGCTTGTAACGACCCGGAAAATTTCGACTGATTTTGAACCAAACTCTCGATACGACTTCATATTTTTGACACAATGAGCAAAATCTGTTAGGTTGAGTCTCAAAAATTTTGAACTGTTTCATGTATTCAATTGAACTACGACTGCTCTCAACGATTCACGAACCATTATTTGTAAATAGGTACATATATATATATATATATATATATATATATATATATATATATATATATATATATTTAAATATATGAATATATAATAATATTATGAGATATGAATTGAAATATTATATGATTCAATTATTAGAATTTGTTATAATAATATGCGATGTAATGAAAACTACTATTATAAATATATAGATATGTCTATATATGTATATCTAAATATTTCTTGTAAATATATCAAATTATATTAAATCTAATTGTTTAAAAACATATAATATATTTATTTTAGTAGTTAAAACTTGCTAGTTAAAACTGTTTGCATATAGAAAGAGAATATATTAAAAGTAATTGATCTCGAGCCTAATTAGTAATCGTCAGTGACACTAGGTTGACGTTTCGTTAGTTTTAATATAAATATAATACATGTTTATGAAAGGATTGAAATAAAAGTTGAACTGTAAATTGATTACAAAGATTTTACATTTGTTAAACATATTTTATCCTTTTAGTTTAAATTTTAGTACTCCGTACATATTAATGGGTACATAAAATAAATAATTGCCGAACCTTTTTGATCGGGTTTCAAACAGATAATGAGTGAAATAATTAAAAATATTTTATATAAAAATTTGGGATTTTTAGAAACACCTTTATATTTTAACTGTTTAGCAATGGACACGATATACTCCTCGAGTTAAAATCGTCGGTATAAGATTTCAATTATGCGACTATGTGTCAGTTCATTTCACGTGTGGCTTATTAGAATTATTGATGTATTATTATTCTTAATTATTTAACTATATATATATATATATACATATATATATATATATATATATATATATATATATATATATATATATATATATATATATATATATATATATATATATATATATATATATATATATATATATATATATATATATATATATATGTGTGTGTGTGTGTGTGTATCTATATTTACTCCTACACTAACATAGATTAAACACTTGCTTCTTCAACCCTCTCATCACCACCACTGCCGCTGACTGCCACCCTAAAACCACCTCAACCGTCACCATATATGATCTAGTACCTGTCTCTTGTTTTTGAGGTAAACCATCTCCACCATCATCGTTATTATCTTCCTTCTGTTTAATTTTGAAGAACACCACCGGCCATCCTCGCATCATTCTTACAAATAACCACAATATCACCACCATCTTCTACTACACGACACCACCACTCGACGACCATCCTACTAAAACTCATTTGTTTTAGTTTCAACACTTTGTTAAAACCCACTTATGCTTTATGTTATTCAAGAATCACCACCTCTATTCTCATTATCACCCTATATCTCTCATTTTGATTCAAACCCAACACAACCACAACCGGTTACCACTACCCTCGTCATCTCTTTATCTCTCTTCGTTTGATGAACCACCCACCACAATCCATCTTCTTCATTCAAGCTTCACCAACCGAAGCCGCCACCATCACCCACAACCTCACGACAACCACAAGGTGTATTTTTTTTTGTCTTCTTTTACTGTTCGAAGGCTCCAAGAACAAAACCCATTTGCTAATAAACAAATGATAGTGTTGCTTGCATGTTCCTCTTTGTGGCCGACAACTTCTATATCAAAACCCCACATGGAGTATAAATTGAGTTTGTGGCATACATAAAGCTTTTCTCTTTAAAATTAACCAAACACTTAAGCACGTACACTTTTTTTTTTGTTTTTGTATTACGGGTTTTCCTTCACAGGTCACCACGTTTTTTTTTTTTTTTACTTGGGCCGATGATTGAATTTTCAAGTTGGGCCAACAAAAATTATTCATAAACAACGATTAAGCAAGTTGGGCTAGTAGTATTTATTTGGACTAGTCATCGTTGGGCTTTTGAAAAAAAAATGATGGGTGGATATAAATTCTGGACAGCATGGCGATGGGTAGTTAATGAAATGAATTAGGATTATGAGTTAATGATATAATGTAGGTAGTAATGAACTTATGTATTGTTGATGATATATAAGTTGGATATAATGCTTGAGTTATGATTATGAAAATGGTTAGGATTCATGATCCATGATTCATGAGGATGATGATTTAATGGGTATGATAATCATGATCATAAAGAAGAATTAGAATGATGATGATTAAGACGATTAGTAAATGACATAAGTTGAAGAAGAAGAATACAGGATTTATGGGTTATATAAATACTCAGAGTAAATAAAACAGAAAAATGGGCATGGATGAGTGGTTTGAGGGGTGTTCGGAGTAGCGAGAGATCGCGGGTTAAGCCCGGCTATGGCCATTTCTTTTTACAACAAGCTTAGGAAAGGGTATACATTTTTTATAATTTTATTTTCATAATTATAATTATTATTATTATTATTATTATTATTATTATTATTATTATTATTATTATTATTATTGTTATTATTATTATTATTATTATTATTATTATTATTATTATTATTATTATTATTATTTTTACCATTACTAATATTAAAATAATATCAATATAATTACTATTTTAAAACCAATGAAATATTTAATACATATAACATAACAAAAATTGATATTTTTATATACAAAATGAATATATGAGACGTATATATATTATTAATATAAAAATGATATAATTAGTAAATCATATATACATATATATATATATATATATATATATATATATATATATATATATATATATATATATATATATATATATATATATATATATATATATATATATATATATATATATATATATATATATATATATATATATATATATATATATATATATATGTTTATCCGATTACAGTTATGTATATTAATAAATACACAAATGATATAGGTTCGTGAATCCGAGGCCAACCTTACTTTTGTTCAATGTCGTCATATGTATTTTTACTACAAAATACAATAGGTGAGTTTCATTTGCTCCCTTTTTAATTGTTTTTGCAATATATATTTTTGGGCTGAGAATACATGCGCTGCTTTTATAAATGTTTACGAAATAGACACAAGTACTTAAAAATATATTCTACGTTGAGTTGTACCACTGGCATACTTCCCTGTAGCTTGGTAACTACTATTTACATGTGGTATTGTAAAAGCAAATCCTGTTGATAGATCTATCGGGCCTGACAACCCCAACCGGACTGGACGACCAGTATTCAACGGTTGCACAGTACTTCGTTTCGGTGACTACACTTGGTACGGTGTAGTGAGATTTCATAATAAAGGGAATATGCGACGTGATTAAATGTTAAGTATGGTTACCAAGTGCTCAACCACTTAGAATGCTTTACATACACTTGCGAGTGTATTATGTTTAAAATTATGAAATCTTGTGGTCTATTAATATTGAAAAGATTGTTATGATAAACCTATGAACTCACCAACCTTTTGGTTGACACTTTTAAGCATGTTTATTCTCAGGTACGAATTAAGTCTTCCGCTGTGCATTTGCTCATTTTAAGGACATTATTTGGAGTCGATCATTGCAATGGGACCAAATGTTGATGACTTCGTCCAGGTGGATTAGGACGGGTCACTACAGGTGGTATCAGAGCGGTGGTCTTAGCGAACCAGGTCTTGCATTAGTGTGTCTAACTGATAGTTGCTTAGATGCATTAGTGAGTCTGGACTTCGACCGTGTCTGCATGCCAAAAGTTTTGCTTATCATTTCTAGTCAGAAATCATCTACTTATCATCTGTAAGAAATTACCTGCTATTCATTCTTAAAGTCTAAACACGTCTTACTGCCTCTATTGCATAGACAGTGTATAGATAAATTCATATCTTAGTGTATCTGTTATTGTTACCTTTGCCTGACAGCTTCTGTAGATATCTCCATAACTTATAGGATTTTAGTATTATATATGCATATGTAAACTATGTATTGCAGGGTACTAATCTATATCCTATAATCTATTTCTTATCGAAAATCCGTCATATGATCGTACGAGATGAATCACTTAACCAGTTCGAGTCCCTTAGATTTCGATAGTTATTCCGATAGTTATTCCAACAACTATTCTGACATGGATATTCACCTAAGCTCCGAAAGCGGTGTCACCAGAATGAATCAATCAGTCAACCATCCCCAATTCACTTGATGGGTTTGTAGTCGACTTAATCAATGGAGACGAGAAGAAGGCAATCCTTTCCTTCCACCAACTGAATTCACCATCGGCGAAGAACCTGAAGCACTTACCGATGAACCTATTCGAAACACCATTTTAGCCTCATCTCCAGGGTAGCTCATCATGATTATCTTCCATCTAAAATTCTAAACCTTATTCATCCGCTCATTCTGACCGACAATCATCCCGGAGTAATAGAAGAAGTCAACGAGCTTCGCGCTCGAGTAGTGACTTTGGAGAATATGGTGTAAAACTTAACAGCTCCAGCAACATCACCGGCACCAACAGTACCACCAACAACCCAAGTTTCAACATCACATGCCTCAACATCTCATTCTGTACCTCAAGCGTAATTTTCGTTCTACGTATCGTTCTACACTGACTATCTTTGTTCTACATATCATTCTATATCAATTACCTTTGTTCTACATGACGATTATGTAATCTCCAATGTTTTAGAGATTATATATTCTTATTCTAATGGTAAATCAAATGAGTCTAATATCATATTGACTCATTAAATCCATTATTACATCTGAAGAAAATATATATGTAAGTATATTTTCATAAAGATTGTAATTAAAATTCTTTTGTACAAACTGTTAATGGTGAAAATATTTTAACGGGTAGGTAATACCCGAGGAATATTTAGATATCACATTAATCAGTTACACAGTACATTCATCGACTCTGATTCAACAGTCAGTCACTATCCTACTTATATCCATAGATATACGTATTCGTTCACCACAGAACAATCATTTTCATTCAATTTCATATTTGGATTTTGACCTATCAGAATCCAACAAGTGGCATAATGAAGAAAACATCGGACAAAGTAAAATTTATTAGAAACAAACGAACTAACTAATTGAAATATTGTTAAGAATCCACGCTAACTGTTCCTAGCTAAATGTTCCTAGCTAACTGGTTACATTTTATTTATCGCAATTTACATTCTCGCAATTTACATTCTCGTAATTTACATTCTCGCAATTTTATTTATCGTCATTTAATTTCTGTATTTATTTTACGTACTTTAAATAACGGGACACGTATACGAGGTTTCGACATATCATATTGACCCATCTATATATTTATCTTGGAACAACCATAGACACTCTATATGCAAATGACGGAGTTAGCTATACAGGGTTGAGATTGATTCCAAAATATATATATAGTTTGAGTTGTGATCAATACTGAGACCGGTACACGGGTCACGATACGTATTAATTAATTCGAATGTTATATATTAAACTATATATGAACTATTGGACTATTGGACTACTAACTTTGGACAATTAAAATGAAATAAAATATTGATTATAATATATGAAACTAAATAATTCTTCAAGTTTGCCACTTGATTTTCATCTTAAACCTCATTCGTATCTTGACGATTACAATTTGCGTTCAAACCTTTCATGATTCTTGAAAACATCTCAATCGAGAAGATGAACCAACCGCACTTCATCTACGGAAGAAAAGATTGATGCATATGGTTATGCACCTGGAAAAAAAAAAACCCCTCGGAAACTAAGTAAACGTTTAACACATATCTGTGCTAGCTTCTTTGGAGCTATTATTACCCAAAATAATTTTGCAATTCCTTTCCAAATTAGCCAATTTTGTCACAGCTCCAGCAAGTTGATTTCGACTTTTCGTTCAAAACAACCTTATTATAACCTCGGAATATATACGTGCTTATTTATTGTTACCAGAGAACCTTTTATATTCCACCATACTACCATCAGCGTTTAATCATCCCAAAATGCAATTCTCCTGAAAACACCTCGATTTGATAACCAATGATCCAGATCCGTTAACTTTGTAAATGCTGACGAAGCAGCATGTAGTAAATGGTCTTAATGGCCAAAAGTGATGATAAAAGGATGGAGTGTTGGGAACGCTCGAAAGAAAATTTGGTACTGAAAAACAGATTGAGCAAACCATGAAGGAGATCAAGGACAAATACAAGGATCAAACTCTATATTCAAAGAACCCAGATAAATCTGGATCCGATGAAATCTTTAGAGAATATCTTGCTCCGTCCCCACGTTAAAATCTTGTGGAAATTTTTTTTTCCCTTATCAACTTTCGAACTTAGAAATTCCAAAATATCATCATAAATATCTTCGATATTTCTGAGGATATTTTCATAAATATTCTTGTTCGAAATTATCTACCTCTTCGTGTTTTCTTTATTCCATTATATTGGAAACTTCTGTAAAAAAAACTAAGTATAAACTATGAATGAATAGCAGAAAAGTGTTGGGAATTGAAGCATGAGTTAGTATAATATAATGACATCAGGCCAACGTGATTATATTACAGTAAGTCATGCTAAATTTCTAAGGTAACGTGATGATGATTCACAGACCTTATCCTCATCATGTGTCATGTTACACGACTCTTTCATTCTACTTAATTTCTAAGCATATCACGGAAATATTCCCTTGATATTTATATTCTTCCGTAATTCCAACAAATTGCTAATAAATCGTGCTATTACATTTTCTTTCTGATTAGAAGATTTCCTTAAATTCCTTGAATTGCGGAAATCCACCATGACTACGTCAAAAGTTAAGACGAAACTTTTCACTCTTTTGTGATAGCTTCACTCGTACGCTTCACATGATCGAATCATTTTATCTATATTAATAAATAATGATAAAACTCTATTTATCAATACATATTCGTCATAAAAACATTTTTATTGTTAGCCATGACGACCTCGATCAAATTTCAGGACGAAATTTCTTTAACGGGTAGGTACTGTCACGACCCGGAAAATTTCGACTGATTTTGAACCAAACTCTCGATACGACTTCATATTTTTGACACAATGAGCAAAATCTGTTAGGTTGAGTCTCAAAAATTTTGAACTGTTTCATGTATTCAATTGAACTTCGACTGCTCTCAACGATTCACGAACCATTATTTGTAAATAGGTACATATATATTTAAATATATGAATATATAATAATATTATGAGATATGAATTGAAATATTATATGATTCAATTATTAGAATTTGTTATAATAATATGCGATGTTATGAAAACTACTATTATAAATATATAGATATGTATATATATGTATATCTAAATATTTCTTGTAAATATATCAAATTATATTAAATCTAATTGTTTAAAAACATATAATATATTTATTTTAGTAGTTAAAACTTGCTAGTTAAAACTGTTTGCATATAGAAAGAGAATATATTAAAAGTAATTGATCTCGAGCCTAATTAGTAATCGTCAGTGACACTCGGTTGACGTTTCGTTAGTTTTAATATAAATATAATACATGTTTATGAAAGGATTGAAATAAAAGTTGAACTGTAAATTGATTACGAAGATTTTACATTTGTTAAAAATATTTTATCCTTTTAGTTTAAATTTTAGTACTCCGTACATATTAATGGGTACATAAAATAAATAATTGCCGAACCTTTTTGATTGGGTTTCAAACAGATAATGAGTGAAATAATTAAAAATATTTAATATAAAAATTTGGGATTTTTAGGAACACCTTTATATTTTAACTGTTTAGCAATGGACACGATATACTCCTCGGGTTAAAATCGTCGGCATAATATTTCAATTATGCGACTATGTGTCAGTTCATTTCACGTGTGGCTTATTAGAATTATTGATGTATTATTATTCTTAATTATTTAACTAACTTTATAGATATATATATATATATATATATATATATATATATATATATATATATATATATGTATCTATATTTACACCTACACTAATATAGATTAAACACTTGCTTCTTCAACCCTCTCATCACCACCACTGCCGCTGACTACCACCCTAAAACTACCTCAACCGTCATCATATATGATCTAGTACCTATCTCTTGTTTTTGAGGTAAACCATCTCCACCATCATCGTTATTATCTTCCTTCTGTTTTATTTTGAAGAACATCACCGGCCATCCTCGCATCATTCTTACAAATGACCACAATATCACCACCATCTTCTACTACACGACACCACCACTCGACGACCATCCTACTAAAACTCATTTGTTTTAGTTTCAACACTTCGTTAAAACCCACTTATGCTTTATGTTATTCAAGAATCACCACCTCTATTCTCATTATCACCCTATATCTCTCATTTTGATTCAAACCCAACACAACCACAACCGGTTACCACTACCCTCGTCATCTCTTTATCTCTCTTCGTTTGATGAACCACCCACCACAAGCCATCTTCTTCATTCAAGCTTAACCAACCGAAGCCGCCACCATCACCCACAACCTCACGAAAACCACAAGGTGTATTTTTTTTGTCTTCTTTTACTGTTCGAAGGCTCCAAGAACAAAACCCATTTGCTAATAAATAAATGATAGTGTTGCTTGCATGTTCCCCTTTGTGGCCGACAACTTCTATATCAAAACCCCACATGGAGTATAAATTGAGTTTGAGGCATACATAAAGCTTTTCTCTTTAAAATTAACCAAACACTTAAGCACGTACACTTTTTGTTTTGTTTTTGTATTACGGGTTTTCCTTCACAGGTCACCACGTTTTTTTTTTTTTTTTACTTAGGCCGATGATTGAATTTTCAAGTTGGGCCAACAAAAATTATTCATAAACAACGATTAAGCAAGTTGGGCTAGTAGTATTTATTTGGACTAGTCATCGTTGGGCTTTTGAAAAAAAAAATGATGGGTCGATATAAATTCTGGACAGCATGGCGATGGGTAGTTAATGAAATGAATTAGGATTAGGAGTTAATGATATAATGTAGGTAGTAATGAACTTATGTATTGTTGATGATATATAAGTTGGATATAATGCGTGAGTTATGATTATGAAAATGGTTAGGATTCATGATCCATGATTCATGAGGATGATGATTTAATGGGTATGATAATCATGATCATAAAGAAGAATTAGAATGATGATGATTAAGACGATTAGTAAATGACATAAGTTGAAGAAGAAGAATACAGGATTTACGGGTTATATAAATACTCAGAGTAAATAAAACAGAAAAATGGGCATGGATGGTGGTTTGAGGGGTGTTCGGAGTAGCGAGAGATCGCGGGTTAAGCCCGGCTATGGCCATTTCTTTTTACAACAAGCTTAGGAAAGGGTATACATTTTTTTATAATTTTATTTTCATAATTATTATTATTATTATTATTATTATTATAATTATTATTATTATTATTATTATTATTATTATTATTATTATTATTATTATTATTATTATTATTATTATTATTATTATTTTTACCATTACTAATATTAAAATAATATCAATATAATTACTATTTTAAAACCAATGAAATATTTAATACATATAACATAACAAAAATTGATATTTTTATATACAAAATGAATATATGAGACGTATATATATTATTAATATAAAAATGATATAATTAGTAAATCATATACATATATATATATATATATATATATATATATATATATATATATATATATATATATATATATATATATATATATATATATGTTTATCCGATTACAGTTATGTATATTAATAAATACACAAATGATATAGGTTCGTGAATCCGAGGCCAACCTTACTTTTGTTCAATGTCGTCATATGTATTTTTACTACAAAATACAATAGGTGAGTTTCATTTGCTCCCTTTTTAATTGCTTTTGCAATATATATTTTTGGGCTGAGAATACATGCGCTGCTTTTATAAATGTTTACGAAATAGACACAAGTACTTAAAAATATATTCTACGTTGAGTTGTACCACTGGCATACTTCCCTGTAGCTTGGTAACTACTATTTACATGTGGTATTGTAAACGCGAATCCTGTTGATAGATCTATCGGGCCTGACAACCCCAACCGGACTGGACGACCAGTATTCAACGGTTGCATAGTACTTCGTTTCGGTGACTACACTTGGTACGGTGTAGTGAGATTTCATAATAAAGGGAATATGCGACGTGATTAAATGTTAAGTATGGTTACCAAGTGCTCAACCACTTAGAATGCTTTACATACACTTGCGAGTGTATTATGTTTAAAATTATGAAATCTTGTGGTCTATTAATATTGAAAAGATTGTTATGATAAACCTATGAACTCACCAACCTTTTGGTTGACACTTTTAAGCATGTTTATTCTCAGGTACGAATTAAGTCTTCCGCTGTGCATTTGCTCATTTTAAGGACATTATTTGGAGTCGATCATTGCAATGGGACCAAATGTTGATGACTTCGTCCAGGTGGATTAGGACGGGTCACTACACTGCTCAAGGCGTCGGCTACCACATTTGCCTTCCCCGGGTGGTAACGAATCTCAAAGTCGTAATCATTCAACAATTCAATCCACCTACGCTGCCTCATATTCAGTTGTTTCTGATTAAATATGTGCTGAAGACTTTTGTGGTTGGTATATATAATACTTTTGACCCCATCTAAGTAGTGCCTCCAAGTCTTTAATGCAAAAACAACCGCGCCTAATTCCAAATCATGCGTCGTATAATTTTGTTCGTGAATCTTCAATTATCTAGATGCATAAGCAATCACCTTCGTTCGTTGCATTAATACACAACCGAGACCTTGCTTTGATGCGTCACAATAAATCACATAATCATCATTCCCTTCAGACAATGACAATATAGGTGCCGTAGTTAGCTTTTTCTTCAATAACTGAAACGCTTTCTCTTGTTCATCCTTCCATTCAAATTTCTTCCCTTTATGCATTAATGCAGTCAAGGGTTTTGCTATTTTGGAGAAATCTTGGATGAATCTTCTGTAGTAACCAGCCAATCCTAAAAATTGACGTATATGCTTCAGAGTTTTTGGGGTTTCCCACTTTTCAACGGTTTCGATCTTTGCCGGGTCCACCTGGATACCTTCTTTGTTCACTATGTGATCGAGGAATTGAACTTCTTCCAACCAAAATGCACACTTTGAAAACTTAGCGTACAGTTTTTCTTTCCTCAATACTTCTAGCACTTTTCTCAAATGTTCTTCGTGCTCTTGATCATTCTTTGAGTAAATAAGTATGTCATCGATGAAAACAATGACAAACTTGTCAAGATATGGCCCACACACTCGGTTCATAAGGTCCATGAACACAGCTGGTGCGTTAGTCAATCCAAACGACATAACCATAAACTCGTAATGACCATAACGCGTCCTAAAAGCAGTTTTTGGAATATCATCCTCCTTTACTCGCATTTGATGATATCCAGAACGTAAATCGATCTTCGAATAAATCGACGAGCCTTGTAGTTGATCAAATAAGTCGTCAATTCTCGGCAATGGATAACGGTTTTTGATGGTAAGTTTGTTCAACTCTCGGTAGTCGATACACAACCTGAATGTACCATCCTTCTTCTTGACAAACAAAACAGGAGCTCCCCATGGTGATGTGCTTGGTCGAATAAAACCACGTTCTAATAGTTCTTGCAGTTGGCTTTGCAGTTCTTTCATCTCGCTGGGTGCGAGTCTATAAGGAGCACGAGCTATTGGTGCAGCTCCTGGTACAAGATCTATTTGAAATTCAACAGATCAATGTGGAGGTAGTCCCGGTAATTCTTTCAGAAATACATCGGGAAATTCTTTTGCGACGGGAACATCATTGATGCTCTTTTCTTCGGTTTGTACTTTCTCGACGTGTGCTAGAACAGCATAGCAACCTTTTCTTATTAGTTTTTGTGCCTTCAAATTACTAATAAGATGTAGCTTCCTGTTGCCCTTTTCTCCGTACACCATTAAGGGTTCTCCTTTTCCTCGTACAATGCGAATTGCATTTTTATAACATACGATCTCTGCTTTCATCTTCTTCAGCCAGTCCATGCCAACTATTACATCAAAACTCCCTAACTCTACTGGTATCAAATCAATCTTAAATATTTCGCTACCCAGTTTAATTTCTCGATTCCGGCATATATTATCTGCTGAAATTAATTTACCGTTTGCTAATTCGAGTAAAAATTTACTATCCAACGGCGTCAATGGACAACTTAATTTAGCACAAAAATCTTTACTCATATAGCTTCTATCCGCACCCGAATCAAATAAAACGTAAGCAGATTTATTATCAATAAGAAACGTACCCGTAACAAGCTCCGGGTCTTCCTGTGCCTCTGCCGCATTAATATTGAAAACTCTTCCGCGGCCTTGTCCATTCGTGTTCTCCTGGTTCGGGCAATTTCTAATAATGTGGCCCGGTTTTCCACATTTATAACAAACTACATTGGCATAACTTGCTCCGACACTACTTGCTCTGCCATTACTCGTTCTGACACCATTTGTTCCTTTCGTTCTGTTAACCCCTGGTTCGTAGACCTCACACTTTACCACGCTATGACCATTTCTTTTACACTTGTTGCAAAATTTGGTGCAGAACCCCGAGTGATACTTTTCACACCTTTGGCATAGCTGCTTCTGATTGTTGTTGTTGTTGTTGCGGTTGTTATTGTTGTTGGGATGATTGTTGTAGTTGCTGTTGTTGTTGTTGTTGTTGTTGTTGTTGTTGTTGTTGTTGTTGTTGTTGTTGTTGTTGTTGTTGTTGTTGTTGTTGTTGTTGTTGTTGTTGTTGTTGTTGTTGTTGTTGTTGTTGTTGTTGGGCCGTTTGTTGTAGTTGCGATTGATGTTGCGATTGTTGGGATAATTATTGCGATTTATATTGTAATTGCTGTTGTTGTTGTATTGGTGATTCTTATCACCGTTTTCCTCCCACTTTCTTTTGACTTGCTTCACATTGGCCTCTTCAGCCGTCTGTTCTTTAATTCTTTCCTCAATATGGTTCACTAGTTTGTGAGCCATTCTACATGCCTGTTGTATGGAGGCGGGCTCATGTGAACTTATATCTTCTTGGATTCTTTCTGGTAATCCTTTCACAAACGCGTCGATCTTCTCTTCCTCATCTTTGAACGCTCCCGGACACAATAGGCACAATTCTGTGAATCGTCTTTCGTACGTGGTAATATCAAATCCTTGGGTTCGTAACCCTCTAAGTTCTGTCTTGAGCTTATTGACCTCGGTTCTGGGACGGTACTTCTCGTTCATCAAGTGCTTGAATGCTGACCACGGTAGTGCGTACGCATCATCTTGTCCCACTTGCTCTAGATAGGTATTCCACCATGTTAACGCAGAACCTGTGAAGGTATGCGTAGCGTACTTCACTTTGTCCTCTTCAGTACACTTACTTATGGCAAACACCGATTCGACCTTCTCGGTCCACCGTTTCAATCCGATCGGTCCTTCGGTTCCATCAAATTCCAAAGGTTTGCAGGCAGTGAATTCTTTGTAGGTGCATCCTACACTATTTCCTGTAATGCTAGATCCAAGGTTATTGTTGGTATGTAGCGCAGCCTGTACTGCGGCTATGTTTGAAGCTAGAAAAGTACGGAATTCCTCTTCATTCATATTCACGGTGTGTCGAGTAGTCGGTGCCATTTCCTTCAAAATAGTCAAATGAAACAAGTTAATCATACAGAATATTAAGAGTAGTTAATAGTATTTCGTAGCATAATATGAACTCATTTATAAAAGCTTTTTCTTCATATTAGCGTTTTATAAGTTTAAATTCGGGTAGTACCTACTCGTTAAGTTCATACTTAGTAGCTAATATACAATTCAACTACTACAATTCTATATGAAAAACAGATTATAATAATATTTCGTGTTCAAACTTTTATACAATATTTTACAAACTTACAATACCGCTTATTTTACATAAAGCATGAAATATAGCACACAATAACTTTGATACAAGATAGTTGTGAAGATAATTCTAGCTAGTACACAAGTCGTTCAGCAAAGGCAATAAAGACACGTAATTCATACGTCCAGAAACAAGTCATGCATTCTGGTTTTACTAGGACTACTTCCCATCCTTGGTCTTGTGAAACATAACCGTTATGGCCGTTGATAAGACAGCGTATTGTAACGTCGTCAAAGGGACGAGGGTTACGTAATGACCAACAGTCTCGTAATAACCTAAAAACCTCATTTCTTACCCCAATTACCGACTCCGTCACTTGTGGGAACGTTTTGTTTAATAGTTGTAGCCCGATGTTCTTTTTCTCACTTTGGTGAGAACCGAACATTAATAACCCGTAAGCATAGCATGCTTCTTTATGTTGCATGTTAGCCGCTTTTTCTAAATCATAAAGTCCTATATTCGGATACATTGAGTCAAAATAATTTCTTAACCCGTTGCGTAAAATAGCATTTGGGTTCCCCGCAATATATGCGTCAAAGTAAACACATCGTAACTTATGGGTTTCCCAATGTGATATCCCCCATCTTTCAAACAAAAGTCTCTTATAAACCAAGACATTCTTGGAATGTTCTTCGAATGTCTTACAAACCGATTTCTCCGTAAATAGTTGTGTCGAAGAATTCTGACCGACTCTAGACAAGATTTCATCAATCATGTCTCCGGGTAGGTCTCTTAAAATATTGGGTTGTCTATCCATTTTGTGTTTTTATACTGTAAAATAGACAAGAGTTAGATTCATAAAAAAAAATACTTATTAATACAAGCAATTTTTACATATATCATAAAGCATAAGCACACTATATTACATATATTACACCACACGAATACAACTATCTTATTCCGACTCGCTCGTTTCTTCTTCTTCGGTTTTGGTTCGTTTTGCCAAGTTTCTAGGGATATATGATGTTCCCCTAATACGAGCTGTCGTTTTCCACAACGGTTTAGAAAAACCTGGTGGTTTAGAGGTTCCCGGGTCATTGTTACAACTTAAGGGCTTCGGGGGTTGATGAAACATATAAAGTTCATCGGGGTTGGAATTAGATTTCTCTATTTTTATGCCCTTTTCCTTATTATTTTCTTTTGCCTTTTTAAATTCAGTTGGGGTAATTTCTATAACAACATCGGAATTCTCATCGGAATCCGATTCATCGGAGAATTGGTAATCCTCCCAATATTTTGCTTCCTTGGCGGAAACACCATTGACCATAATTAACCTTGGTCGGTTGGTTGAGGATTTTCTTTTACTTAACCGTTTTATTATTTCCCCCACCGGTTCTATTTCCTCCTCCGGTTCCTCCTCTTCCGGTTCTGATTCTTCTTTCGGTTCTGATTCTTCTTCCGGTTCTTCTTCGGGAACTTGTGAATCAGTCCAATATATATTCGACTCTTCGTTATTATTAAGTGAGTCAATGGGATTTGTGCTAGAGGTAGACATCTATCACACAATATCAAACATGTTAAGAGATTAATATATCACATAATATATACATGTTAATAATATATAGTTTCCAACAAAAATGTTAAGCAATCATTTTTAAAGAAAACACGGTCGAAGTCCAGACTCACTAATGCATCCTAACAAACTCGATAAGACACACTAATGCAAATTTTCTGGTTCTCTAAGACCAACGCTCTGATACCAACTGAAATGTCCCGTTCTTATTGATTAAAAACGTTCCATATTAATTGATTTCGTTGCGAGGTTTTGACCTCTATATGAGACGTTTTTCAAAGACTGCATTCATTTTTAAAACAAACCATAACCTTTATTTCATAAATAAAGGTTTAAAAATCTTTACGTAGATTATTAAATAATGATAATCTAAAATATCCTGTTGACACATGACCATTACATAATGGTGTACAATACAAATATGTTACATCGAAATCAGTTTCTTGAATGCAGTTTTTACACAATATCTACAAACATGGACTCCAAATCTTGTACTTATTTTAGTATGCAACAGCGGAAGCTCTTAGTATTCACCTAAGAATAAACATGCTTTAAACGTCAACAAAAATGTTGGTGAGTTATAGGTTTAACCTATATATATCAAATTGTAACAATAGACCACAATATTTCATATTTCAATACACATCCCATACATAGAGATAAAAATCATTCATATGGTGAACACCTGGTAACCGACATTAACAAGATGCATATATAAGAATATCCCCATCATTCCGGGACACCCTTCGGATATGATATAAATTTCGAAGTACTAAAGCATCCGGTACTTTGAATGAGGTTTGTTAGGCCCAATAGATCTATCTTTAGGATTCGCGTCAATTAGGGTGTCTGTTCCCTAATTCTTAGATTACCAGACTTAATAAAAAGGGGCATATTCGATTTCGATAATTCAACCATAGAATGTAGTTTCACGTACTTGTGTCTATTTTGTAAATCATTTATAAAACCTGCATGTATTCTCATCCCAAAAATATTAGATTTTAAAAGTGGGACTATAACTCACTTTCACAGATTTTTACTTCGTCGGGAAGTAAGACTTGGCCACTGGTTGATTCACGAACCTATAACAATATATACATATATATCAAAGTATGTTCAAAATATATTTACAACACTTTTAAAAAATTTTGATGTTTTAAGTTTATTAAGTCAGCTGTCCTCGTTAGTAACCTACAACTAGTTGTCCACAGTTAGATGTACAGAAATAAATCGATAAATATTATCTTGAATCAATCCACGACCCAGTGTATATGTATCTCAGTATTGATCACAACTCAAACTATATATATTTTGGAATCAACCTCAACCCTGTATAGCTAACTCCAACATTCACATATAGAGTGTCTATGGTTGTTCCGAAATATATATAGATGTGTCGACATGATAGGTCGAAACATTGTATACGTGTCTATGGTATCTCAAGATTACATAATATACAATACAAGTTGATTAAATTATGGTTGGAATAGATTTGTTACCAATTTTCACGTAGCTAAAATGAGAAAAATTATCCAATCTTGTTTTACCCATAACTTCTTCATTTTAAATCCGTTTTGAGTGAATCAAATTGCTATGGTTTCATATTGAACTCTATTTTATGAATCTAAACAGAAAAAGTATAGGTTTATGGTCAGAAAAATAAGTTACAAGTCATTTTTGTAAAGGTAGTCATTTCAGTCGAAAGAACGACGTCTAGATGACCATTTTAGAAAACATACTTCCACTTTGAGTTTAGCCATAATTTTTGGATATAGTTTCATGTTCATAATAAAAATCATTTTCCCAGAATAACAACTTTTAAATCAAAGTTTATCATAGTTTTTAATTAACTAACCCAAAACTGCCCGCAGTGTTACTACGACGGCGTAAATCCGATTTTACGGTGTTTTTCGTGTTTCCAGGTTTTAAATCATTAAGTTATCATATAATATAGATATAGAACATGTGTTTAGTTGATTTTAAAAGTTAAGTTAGAAGGATTAACTTTTATTTGCGAACAAGTTTAGAATTAACTAAACTATGTTCTAGTGATTACAAGTTTAAACCTTCGAATAAGATAGCTTTATATGTATGAATCGAATGATGTTATGAACATCATTACTACCTCAAGTTCCTTGGATAAACCTACTGGAAATGAGAAAAATAGATCTAGCTTCAAAGGATCCTTGGATGGCTTGAAAGTTCTTGAAGCAGAATCATGACAGGAAAACAATTTCAAGTAAGATTTCCACTCGAAATAAGATTGTTATAGTTATAGAAATTGAATTAAAGTTTGAATATGATTATTACCTTGTATTAGAAATATAACCTACTGTAAGTAACAAAGGTTTCTTGATATTGGATGATTACTTGGAATGGATTTAGAAAACTTGGAAGTAAACTTGCAATCTTGGAAGTATTCTTGATTTTATGAAACTAGAACTTTTGGAATTTATGAAGAACACTTAGAACTTGAAGATAGAACTTGAGAGAGATCAATTAGATGAAGAAAATTGAAGAATGAAAGTGTTTGTAGGTGTTTTTGGTCGTTGGTGTATGGATTAGATATAAAGGATATGTAATTTTGTTTTCATGTAAATAAGTCATGAATGATTACTCATATTTTTGTAATTTTATGAGATATTTCATGCTAGTTGCCAAATGATGGTTCCCACATGTGTTAGGTGACTCACATGGGCTGCTAAGAGCTGATCATTGGAGTGTATATTCCAATAGTACATACATCTAAAAGCTGTGTATTGTACGAGTAAGAATACGGGTGCATACGAGTAGAATTGTTGATGAAACTGAACGAGGATGTAATTGTAAGCATTTTTGTTAAGTAGAAGTATTTTGATAAGTGTCTTGAAGTCTTTCAAAAGTGTATGAATACATATTAAAACACTACATGTATATACATTTTAACTGAGTCGTTAAGTCATCGTTAGTCGTTACATGTAAATGTTGTTTTGAAACCTTTAGGTTAACGATCTTGTTGAATGTTGTTAACCCATTGTTTATTATAACAAATGAGATGTTAAATTGTTATATTATCATGATATTATGATATATAATATATCTTATTATGATATATATACAGTTAAATGTCGTTACAACGATAATCGTTACATATATGTCTCGTTTCGAAATCATTAAGTTAGTAGTCTTATTTTTACATATGTATTTCATTGTTAATACACTTAATAATATATTTACTTATCATTTAACATAATTAACCAAGTGTATCAATATCTTAATATGATTCATATGTACCTAGTAAGACGTTGTTATAACGATAATCGTTATATATATCGTTTTCGAGTTTCTTAAATTAATAGTCTCATTTTTATGTATATAACTCATTGTTAAAATACCTAATGAGATACATACTTATAATAAAATCATGTTAACTATATATATAACCATATATATGTCATCGTATAGTTTTTACAAGTTTTAACGTTCGTGAATCACCGGTCAACTTGGGTGGTCAATTGTCTGTATGAAACCTATTTCAATTAATCAAGTCTTAACAAGTTTGATTGCTTAACATGTTGGAAACACTTAATCATGTAAATAACAATTCATTTAATATATATATATAAACATGGAAAAGTTCGGGTCACTACAAGTAGGATAGTAAATGACGGTTGAATTAGCTTCGAAGAATGTACATTGTAACTTATTAATGTGAAATCTGAATATTCTTCGGGTATTACCTACCCGTTAAAATATTTTCACCATTAACAGTTTGTACAATAAAAATTTTAATTACAATCTCTATGAAAACATATATACATATATATTTTCTTCAGACGTAATCATGGATTTAATGAGTCAATGTGATATTAAACTCATCAGATTTACGGCTAGAACTAGAGTACATAATCACTAAAACATTAGAGATTACATAATCACCATGACGGACGAAGATAGTTTATCTAGAACGATTCGTAGAACGATGATTATACTTGAGGTATAGACTGCGAGTTTGAGACGTGTGATGATGTTGTTGTGGTTGGTACTGGTTATGCTGCTGGTGCTGCTGATGGTGGTACTGTTGATATCGGTGCTACAAGTGTTGTTGGTGTTGAGGTTGATGATGATGTTGGTGTAGTAAGTATAGCTTGTAAATCACGCACCATTCTTGTCAGGTTTTCTATCCTACTCTCTATCATTTCTATCCATCCACTCATCTAATTCGATAGATCTTGATTATCAATTCGAAGTTCCCTAACTTCTTCTAATATTCCCCTTCGGTTGGTATTCAGAAGTAGAGGTTGAATATTTTCTGAGATTGCAGTAACGCGACCTTCGAGGTGGAAAACTTTAGCAAGAAGGGTGAATACAGTGTTGCGCATAGGTTCACCGGTGAGTACATCATTTTCTCCAATGTTAGGAGGTAAGTTTGGTTCGCAGTAGGGCTCGCCTTCTTCGTTTCTCCATCGAGTGAGTAAGTCTCGGACCCACCCCCATCTCCTCCAGAAAGAAAATTAACTAAATGGTTGAGACACTTCTGGTTCATTGACTTCGGAGTCTGCTTCAGTATACATCTCGAAATCGCTTTCGGAACTAATGGAATCCAAGCTAGGTGTAGGATCCATCTCTCATGATCATTTAAAGAATTTTGATATGAAATGATTTTTGAATATCGAATGATATTCTAATTATATATAAAATATCTATACATACTTACAAAGATCCCGTGAATTACGGAGAAAATTAAGGAAACGTGTCAGATAAAGTCTACAGTGACAGATACGTTAAGATATGGATTAATAGATATGCTAAGATATAAATTTTGTCTATACACTATTCATGCAATCATTGCAGTAAGATGTGTCTAGACTAAGAATGATAAACAGGTAATTTCTTAAGGATGATAAGCAGATGATTTTCGACTAGAATGATAAGCAAAACTTTTGACATGCAGACACGGTCAAAGTCCAGACTCACTAATGCATCTAAACAACTATCAGTTAGACATATTAATGCATGACCTGGTTCGCTAAGACCACCTCTCTGATACCAACTGTAGAGACCCGTCCTAATCCATCCGGACGAAGTCCATATTGATTATAAACTATTCACAACAGTTGATTACATCGCGAGGTACTTGACCTCTATATGATACATTTTACAAACATTGCATTCGTTTTTGAAAAGACAATCTTTCATTTCAACGAAAGTTGACGGCATGCATACCATTTTATAATATATCTAAATATAATTGATTTAATAATAAACTTGATGATCTCAACGACTCGAATTCAACGTCTTTTGAAATATGTCATGAATGACTCCAAGTAATATCTTTAAAATGAGCAATTACACAGCGGAAGATTTCTTTCGTACCTGAGAATAAGCATGCTTTCAAGTGTCAACCAAAAGGTTGGTGAGTTCATTAGTTTACATAAATAATCATTTCCATCATTTTAATAGACCACAAGATTTTCATTTCCAGTTCTCATATATATACATCCCATGCATAGAGACAAAAATAATCATTCATATGGTGAACACCTGGTAACCGACCTTAACAAGATGCATATAGAATATCCCCATCATTCCGGGATCCTCCTTCGGACATGATATAAATTTTGAAGTACTAAAGCATCCGGTACTTTGGATGGGGCTTGTTGGGCCCGATAGATCTATCTTCAGGATTCGCGTCAATTAAGGTGTCTGTTCCCTAATTCTTAGATTATCAGACTAAAAAGGGGCATATTCGGTTTAATAATTCAACCATATAATGTAGTTTCAATTACTTGTGTCTATTTCGTAAAACATTTATAAAAATTGCGCATGTATTCTCAGCCCAAAAATATAAAGGGTAAAAAGGCAAATGAAACTCACCTAATGTATTTTGTAGTAAAAATACATATGACTATATTGAACAATGCAGGGTTGGCCTCGGATTCACGAACCTATATCATTTGTATATTTATCAATACTCATAATCGTAATCGAATAAATTTATATATATTTATACATAACTTATTAGTTATATCATGTTTATATTAATAATATATTTAAGTTTTATATATTCATTTTATATATGTAAAAAAAAAATACTTTGTTATGTTGTATGTGTTACATATATTTATGTAAATATATTTTGTTTTTTTATCAAACAGTAGTTCTAATTATACTAAGTTAATATTAGTAAAGGTAAAAATAATGATAATAACCTTAATAATATACTTATGATAATAATACTAATATTTATGTAAGTACTAATAAATCGTATCATTTTTATAATAATATTACCAATGTTAATCATAATCATAATATTTATAATAGTACTAAAATCGTACGATTAATAATATTAATATTACTTATAATAATACAATTGATAATATTAAGAATATTATTACTTAATAATAATACTAGTGATAATGATAATAATAGTAGTCATAATTGTAACTTTCAATTGTATTAGTAATAATAAATGATAGCTTTTATTAGTGATGATGATAATAATAATAATATCTAATATTAATAATAATATTAACCATAATGATAATATTTTTAGTAATAATAATGTTAATACTAATAATTTCTAAATATACTGCTAATAACAATAATAATAATAATACTTGTATTAATAACAATAATTAATAATACATAACAATAACAATAACAATCATAATAATAATAATAATAATGATAATAATAATAATAATAATAATAATAATAATAATAATAATAATAATAATAATAATAATAATAATAATAATAATAATAATAATAATAATAATAATAATAATTATAATAATAATAATAATTATAATAATAATAATAAAAATAATATTAATAATGATAATAAAAATAATAAAATGAAGTGTATACCCTCTAAAAAAAATCCATCCCAAAAAGAATTGTCTCATGCGAGACTCGAACCCATGACCCATCGAACACCCGACAACACTCACGACCACCTATCTGTCTAGCCTTTTCTGTTTTAGACTCATTCCTGAATTATATTTAATCCGTAATCCATCAACTTTAATTCCTTCATCTTCTTCATCATATACAAGTCGACCAGAGATAATACCATAATCAACAACTAGTTAACCAACGATTTTAGGTTTCTTAATTTAAACAGAAACGTTTACGAGTGGTTAAAACAAAACAGACCAAAAGAAAAAAAAAAAAAACTGAACCCGTCGCTGTAAGAAGTCGATGAACTCAAAATCAATTAACAAATTCTAGTTCATTTCAGATAATGTTTATAACACGAATTAGTTTACTATACATATATAGAAACTAATGGGATCATCGATTGGACCTGGAACACAAACACAATTCCGAATTTTGATGAAGAACAAACAGTTAACTTTTATGAATAAAATTTTGACTTCGAAATTCTTGATGAATATGAATAATTAAAATCTATAATTTTGCAGATAGATTAAACACGTGATTTCTAATCGAACAGCATTTTTAGATTTTCAAAATCGTTACAAATTGGTGACTTGGATAAAATGAAAAAAACAGGATTATCGGCTTCTTCTGCTTCGAATTTCTATTAGATTTCAATAGATATAGATATGAACCGTGATAATTTATAATGATGATGGATGAATGTTTGGTTATAACAAAAAATAAAATTTGATCCGATGTCTTGTTGGAGTAGGACGATAGACAGAAACAAAGTGGGAGATAAATAAAAAGAAAACAAAAAAACAGATGGTGATATAAAGCAATTGAAGGGATCCTATAAAACCTGCTCGTGATATCACAGGGTTTTCTTTTATATCTGCTTATTTTTTTTATTTAAATAGATGTACATTATATAATTATATATATATATATATATATACATATATATATATATATATATATATATATATATGTATATATATATATGAATTATATTTTCTGTATAACTATATATATACACGGTATAATTTCGTATTTTATATCTGTTTATACATCTGTATAAGTATATCTGTATTTACATTATATAATTATTCTTATTAATTAGAAGATATAATTATAATAATAATACATTTATTATTATAAATAAAAATAAGAATTTATAATAATAATATGGTATCAACAATTATATTATATTATTATTAATGATAATGAATATAATATATATAAAATTAATAATAATATTATTATTTATCATATTATAATATTAATTATAATAGTAATACTAATATTACTAATATTAATAATAATATTAGTAATGATAATATTATTACAAATTATATATATCACTTTCGTAACTATAGATTATATATTTAAAATAATATTAATATCATTAGTATTGACATTAATATTAGAAGTAATAACAATATCATTTTAACAATTATAGTTGTACTTGTATTATTACATATGTGGTATTTATATATTAACTTTTATTGAATAATTATTATCTATACATTCAAAATATATCACAAAATATATATAGTTTCATTTTTAATATTAACTTTTTATCTTGTATGTTATTTTATGTTTTTAGTTCTAATAATTCAATTGTATTTAATTGTTTTCACTACTTACATTTATATTTATATATTTATTTATTTACAAACAATTGTTAGTGAATCGTCGGGAGATAGTCAAAGGTTAAATGATACATGAAACAAATTCAAGATTTTTGAGATTCAGTTTAACAGACTTTGCTTATCGTGTCGAAACCATATAAAGATTAAGTTTAAATTTGGTCGGAAATTCCCGGGTCATCACATAACTTTTGACCATTGACCTATTTATTAAAGATACGGGAATTATACAAAAAAGAACACTATCCTACGTCTATTTTGAAAGATTTGACTAACTTATGACGGATTATTACTGAATTTTAAATTATTGACCGGCATTTACTGAACTTTTGATGGATTTAACCTTACTTTTGATCATTCACGTGTTTACTAAAGAGACAGGAAAGGGTCACAAACAGACATCATTTACAAAACAGAATCAATACATAATGCAAAAAATATGAATTAACTAAGATTTGTAAATCATGCATTTAATGTGATGTTTATATGCATTAATTAGATAAATAAAAAAATGTTACCTTGTTTGTAATTTTCTCAGTTACATGCCACATACAAAGTCTGTGTCTTGCTTTCTTAAAAACAACTTCAATAGCAACTATCATGGAGGAATCATGATCAGTCAATACTATTTGCGGTTCTTCGGGGAATGCTTTCTTAAAAGCTTCACATAACCACTTATACGAATCCGCATCTTCTTTTGCTAATAACGCAGCACCAAAAGTAACACACTTCTTATGGTTATCAATACCAGTAAATGGTATGAACTTCATATCATATCTGCAACAAACCACAACAAAAAAATAACAATTACATTTATTTTAGTAATGTATATAATAAATGAAAAAATAAAATAACAATATAATGATAAAAAAGTATAAAAACAGTACTTGTTTGTTCGATAGGTTGAATCAAATGAAACTACGTCTCCAAAAACTTTGTAATTTTCTTTTGAAGCTTAATCAGCCCAAAATGCTCCAGCTAACTCCCACTTATCATTATTGAACACCGTAAAATATTCAAATGAAAAGTTGTTTAAACTCTTTTTCTTATTTTCTAACAGTTGAACAAACATTTCACCATCTCCCTCTCCTATATACTTAATAACATCTCTTTTTCAATTCTTACAATCAACCTTCGAACATCCAACATCTTCATCACCACCTTTCACTTTACCCAAAATTCGATAACCTCTACAAGGACCAATCCCAGCTTGATTCAACTTGAATAAAAATGATTTTTGAGAATTATTTAATCGTCTTTGAGATTTTAAATGTTTTATGTGATAAGGATGAACCAATATATGGTTATGAGCTTTCACAAACTTTTGAATGACAAATTTATTGTATTTATTCAACACAATACCAATAGAAGCAAGACATCCTGTCCTCTGTGATGGCCTATTTCTTTTCTTCTTCTTTTTGTTATTATGTACTCGAATAGGCAGCGTTTGTTTAACTCTATAACCAACATTATCATCAACAGACGTTAATGTAATAACTTCCCCAAAACAATCCACATTCATATCAAATATATCATCAGTAGCTGAAACATCCTCAGGTTTATGCAAAATCTCTTGATTAGATCCTTGCTTGCTACATAGAAAATACTTATATCTGACTAGACTATTACCAAATTCATCAAACCCTCTCTTTGATGAAGACTTCCTTACCTCAAACCCACCATTAATTGCATACTCCTTGTAGAAATTATATGCTAAATCTATAGAATCAAAAACCATTCCTATAGCTGGTAAAAGAGATTCGTCTACATTAGGTGTCCACGATTTTATACCAGAAGATGAAATTTCCTCAGAACCAACACAGAAACTTTTGGGTACATAAACACCTATGAAAAAGTATAAAAAAAACATAAATATAAATATAATCCATCAAAAAAGATGCATAAAGGTGCATCGAAAAAAATTTACGTAGAACAGAGATTTTATACCTCTAAAAAGTACAAAACACACATGTAGAACACAGATTTTATACCACAAAATTGTAAAAGCTTAACTTGAACATTAGGAATTTCTACATGTAAATCTATATGCCTAAATGGCTTAGAACATACACATGTACATGTAAATCTATATGCCTAAATGGCTTAGAACATACACATGTACATCACAGATGTAGAACACATATGTACATGTACATCAGAGATGTAGAAACACAGATGTATTAAATGTATAAAACACTAAATGCATCATGTAGAACACACGTGTGCAAAAAAAAAGTAAATAAAGATGCATACATCACTAGAATGCATAGATGCATCATCTTGCATCTAGTTATGAAAAAAGAAATTGCTTCTAATAGTAGGAATTTCTCAAATAAATAAAGAATGATTTTTAATTAAAACATGTAAACGTACATTCTCCGTCAGTATCATGATGATCAAAGATCTCGATATGATCAAATTCATCACTGACGTCAGAAAAATGAGATTGTTCATCATCATCGCCGTCGTTAACAACAAAATCATCTTTGACATGAAACTGATCATTACGATGAATCAAGTCATCAACTTGAACATTTTTATCACCGATCGACATTGTTTCCTATCAAATTTGTTTTTTAAAATTCAGAACAGAGAATTTGAATAATGTAATCAAATGACCTAAAAAAGATAAAGAATGTAAAAACGAAAATCAATTTGAACGATAGAACCCTAATATTGAATCGTAAAAGAATGAACTCGTAGAATTGGGGAAAAACATAGAACCCTAATTTTTGTATTAAACGATTTAAACATCAAAGTATATATAGGTTAGACACATGTAAAATGACGAAATTACCCTTTACCAGTAAAATTAGGGGAAAACGAAAATTGTTCGAATCAACCATTTTTTGTTCGTCCGTGATGTTTTTTTGTTCGGCCGCGTGAGTTCTCAGGGTTCTCAAATACAAAAAATTCTCATTTGATCCCTCTACTATATATATATATATATATATATATATATATATGCTTTGATATATGTGAAAAATTATATAAATAGATTTTTTAGTATATGAGTAATTCTGAATTTTGGCCCTTTTTAAAGTATGAGGTATTTAAAACTTAATCGACTTAAATATCAGATTTTAACATATAATTTTTAATAGATATAGTGTGTCAATTTGAGTAGATAATTGAGTAAAATGGGCGTATACTAAGTATGATCTTTCTTTCTTTGTTGATTTAATTTAGAATTTATAAAAAAACTAAACTAGAAAAAGTAAAACAAGATTTATACCGGACTACACGAAAAAATAAAAATAAAATATAAGTCACACTTCTTTGTACTTTTTTTATTTACTAGCTCAATAGCTCGTACGTTGCACGGTTGAATTAAAAATGTAATCAAAAAGTTTCACAATCTTATTAAAAAACGTATGCGTTATTGATGTTTTCGAAATAAGTAACATACAAGTACATTTCAAATTCGTCAATGTTTTCCTGACCTGCACATAAGAAAATGAAAGTACGTATTATGAAATAGTATTTGTAGTTGTTATAAACTGATTTGTATAATTATTAAACGGGAATAATAATCTATAAACATGTTAATTCGAACCTGTATCTATATTTGTTGTAGTACCTCCTTGTAGACTACAATTTTAGTAGTCTTTGAAATCTCATTCTCCTTGTTTAAAATGAGGACCTTTAGTCCTTTTTTCGATGTAACACATAAAGATGACCGTGACTAGAGACTGGTTTAGAAAGGAATAAACCAACATGCGCGAGAGACTGGGAATTCGTATTTCCACAGATATTACCCCCTATACAAACAATATCATTTACACGAAAAGGGAATTGGTATTTCCACAAATATTACCCCCTATACAATAATATCATATATTTAATCCACTAAATACTAAAGCTAAGCTTTTAGTTTTATCTACGATCATAAGAAATTATATGAAACATGTAGAATTCAACGTCTGGACAATCTAACATAAGAGTGAAAATCGCCACTCACTATAATTCCAAGGACACAAAGTACAAATCGAAACTTGCAAACTCAACATATACAAAATCGATATATAAACACAATAAGAATAAGAATTGCAAAGATATTACATGGATTCATACCCCATTATAGTGTCAAAAATGTTGAATAAATTGGAAATCATACAACAATGTCAAAAATGTTGGAACGCTACATTAGAAAATGACGGTAATTGACTTTATGTAAAAAACAAAACAACAACCCGCCTAAATGCAATGAAAACATCTATTCTGACTACTCAAACCGCATCCCATTAGTCTGCTAAGCATCTCCGCTGAGTACTTAATTTATCCTTCTTCACCGATTGCAAACATCCACCCTGTCGTGTCGTCACCGTCATCGTCGCTACCACTGTCATCGTCGCTATCACCGTCACTATTAGCGTGTATTGCACGTAAGTTCTTAAAAATTGTATTGGAAAACGTTGTTATTTATATTGATTAGCCTGTATGATACAATTATAATGACAAAACCCTTCATTTAGAGCCTGTGTGTTGCACTCGGGGTAAAAACAACTATGCAAAGATATCTCTCTACCTACACAGTAAAAAACTTAAAACATTACAGTCGACAATCAAATAGAAATGATAATGTTAACAGAATCGAACAGATCTACTGAATGGTAACAGAAACATGTAACATATAGACAATCAGCTATTAATTACACACCTCATTAGGTGAAGAAACTCGGTTCTATATAAGTTTTTAATATTTCGAAGAAAAAAATTGTGATTAATCTGGTTTATAAGTATTATTATCATTGAGGAATATTCAAATGAGACCAAGTTTTAAGTTGAGATTCAAGGGACCAATCAGATTGCGACACGTGGCGCGATAATCACATGTGATTGGAAAAAAAAATTCAAAAATTTGTTTTTTTCGAAAAAACAAATTTCAAAAAAAAAATTTTTGAAATTTTTTCGAAATTTTTTTTTCCAATCACATGTGATTAAATTTGACATGCAGTAAATCACATGTGATTGGGCATGCCAATCACATGTGATTGTAAAACCCAATCACATGTGATTATTGCATGCCAAATCCAATCACATATGATTGAAAAATAAAATTCAGTAAAATGACGAATAATGATGAATTTCACTAAATTTGTGCTGAAACCTTCAAACACCAAGTTTTGGATCAAAACTTGATCAAATCACTGAATTAACGTCTAAAATTTTGAAGATATGATCACGAAACGCTAACAAACTTGATCAAATCACCGAATTAAAGTATGTTTCCAGTTGAAATTTTTTTTAAAAAATTGTAATTTTTTTTAATCACATTTGATTGGATTTGATATGCAGAATCACATGTGATTGAGTTCCACAATCACATGTGATTGGGTTTTACAATCACATGTGATTGGATTTGACATGCTAAATTTTAAAAAAAAAATTCGAAATTTTTTTTTTTTTAATTTTAAAAAAAAAAATTTAAAAATTTTTTTTAATTTTTTTTCCAATCACATGTGATTGTCGCGTCACATGTGCTCTGATTGGTCCACTGAATTTCAAGTAAATTTTTGGTTTTAAAGGAATACAACTCTATTATCATTTTCATTGTTAATCAAGTGTTTAGAAAAACAAAAGAGCATTCATAACATAAGTGTTCAGGCCAAATTCAAATTGATGATGATTTCAACAAATCGGATAGAAATCATACGAACCGCTAAACTCGTAACACCACAGCGCATGGAGTGAATTATGTGAAGGTATGCAGCTGATGGATCTCTTGATGAAGTGATCGAAGTACACGAAGCCTACTTACTCTCAATTCAGCGTCAATGTTTTGTTGTTCCAGACAAGCTGGTCAGTAACATGTTTCTGTTGGTTTTGCTTGTGTTTTCATCAAGGTGTAAAAGTCACCAGTTGGGGGCGAGTCGGTCGGGTCAAGTCTCGAGCTTTGACCAACATTGACTTTTAGTAATACCTGGAGGTTAGGTTGGAGTTTCACAAGTGATGACGGATTGATAACCAAAACTAATGAGCGCCTAAGAAAAAAAAGTGAAAAATATGGGCCAAAGTAGATCTTACGACGTGCAAGGCAAACATGTAACACTGAACTATCCAAGTTAAAGACTTACTCATTCATATATGCAGAAATAAGTTATATTTAAGAAAACATTTTGTATAAAATTAAAAGGAAAAAAACAGAAAATGACAAATTCTGAGAAGGCATTTCAGGAGTATGTGCACAGTGTTTTGGCTTTTGATGTTTATAATTACAATTATGGCATCTTTAATTTATTATACCTGTGATTGTCGTCTTGTCTTCCATGGTCGATGCATCTTACGCCAATTTCGATGTTGTAGCACCAGATGCGTTGTTTTTCTATATTATGTATGGTTCCTTGGCAGGTGAAAAGGTGTCCCTCTATTATCACAATCGTAGATTCCAAATACGTAATTTAAAAAAACTAAAGCAAACCAATCAAACTTTGCATTGATGTGTAACACATTGGTCAGTCGTAAAGCAAACCAAGCGATTATCACAATCATTCGATTTCCTGTGTTTAAACAAACCTTATTAGAATCTTATAAGAATAACCTTAATCATATTAAGATTTTCATCACCATTTCAAGTCAACAGCTGAATTCCATCTGAAACCATAATCAAAGGATAAAAATTAAGTAGATATCAAAGTACAAAAACCATATTCAAATTAAAAATTTTAACACCATACAAATGAGTAAACACCAATCATATATTTCTCTATACTAAAAAATGACAGCTTGTTAGGCATAAAAAATAATTTTAATTGTATATAATCTAAATAGGTGGAAATTTAATTAATACAGACCTTACAATAATAGTATGAAATAGAATAAGGGCTGAGTTGATTTTAAGCTGATAAAACACTCCAAGGTTGAACTTCCTGAACAATTACAAAAACATAAAAACCTTACATAATCATAAAGAGTTCCAATCTATGAAAATGAACATAGGACATTAGTTACATTTTTTCGGAAAAAAAATCGATTCAATGATTTCATGGTGTTCTATCATTTTAGTGATCACTTCCAAGTAACAATGATGTGTTGCTTTCATGTTTCAACCACTTGCTGCTTATCCCTTAAATCCAATTTACAACCTAGCAACATAGCCTTCTGCTTTATTAAAAAAACAAACATTCATACTAATTTATAAACTACTGAATCAAGAATGAAGTGCTTTGATTTGACACAAATTTACGGTTGAATTTAACGTTGTAAATAGAAACAAATTCATAACAATCGCAATAACAAATTCATAAGAATCACAAAATAATAATACCTATAGATTTATATAATCTGTACTTCTGATTAAAAGAACTAGAATCATACCTACAAATTCATAGAAGTAACTTAATTATCCAAGAAAAACTGACACATACCAATATAACAGAACACTAAAGTATCATAGTAAAAATTTAGTCTAAATAGATATAAGCATATATAATGGAGGTTTGCCAAAAAGAACTTAATCATTTTATCATTCTGTTTTCTTTTTTCATATGTTTTCCTATATCTCTTCCATCTTATGAATGTGATATATTAAATATGTCAAAAATTGACAACTGATATATGCAATTAGCAAACAACTAACGCAAGGAACACGTGAAAAGGAATGCAACGGGTAACTTTTAACTTATTAAAACCTTTATGTTGTGTTAATTTTTTGATCCATTATATAATACATAAGTTCAAATAGCCCATACATATAATCTAGAGTAAATATCTGGGCACGGCGATGGAGTGCTACCTAGCAACAGAAGCAACATCAGATGACGCTAAAAACTATCAACTATGCTGCAGTTCTGGTTTGAGCATCAAAAGAACTTCGAACAACAACAAACACACTTCTTTTACTCCAGCTGCAAGAGCAGTCCCTAATCCCAGAAAGATAGTGATATCAGTTCACGGTAGTATATGTAGTACCAATATTTGACAAAAAAAAGTGTCATTACCATATGAAGTGTGGCGACCCGACAAAATCGTCATTGACGGCGCCGCTAACTTAGGTCCCGTTACGTGGTCGTAGTCCCTATATGAGACTCGTTTGACCAAAATTATGTCGCGTTCATTTGAAAAGTACAAGACTTGCAAAGTTTAGTTTACAAAACCATTCGACAACAATTTCAAGTTTGCAAAAGTATAAATTATAAATGAGATAACTTGCGACATAATTAGTTTAAAATCACGGTTGCTATAAATAGCGTAAGTCTGTAGACAAAAGTTTGAATCCAAAGGTGCTATCACTAGCGTATGTATGTATGTATGTATGTATGCTTGACCCCAAGCAATAAATCAGAGTGTATGCATGTATCAAATAGCCAAGTATGAACCTGAGAAACATATTGAAAACTGTCAACGAAAAACGTTGGTGAAATCATAGGTGTTTTAGTAAACGTTGTATTTGAACCACAAGATTTAGTATAAGATGATTATCAAAATCATTTGCATTCCAAAGTTGTTGTTTGTATCCCGGGCACCCAATTATCAAACTTAACTGTTTTGCACCCTTTGCGTAGTGTTAGAACATACACTAGACCCGAAAATATATTTCATCCGCTAACGGTAGCGAACCGTCCGAATGAGGCTCGTCAAGCCTATGTGATCACATAATATAAGTTCACGTTTACACCCTGCAAGTGTAACTAATGATAATTGAATTGAGGCTTTTTGTTCAAACCCGTACGTGGAATGTTCGTTTTCGTACTTGTGTTCAAGTGTAAAAGTATGATACGTATATGTTTCTCATCCCATAGTTTAAAGCATAAAAGTTGTTGAAAGATGGGACTATGAACTCACCTCGAGTGCACGAGTATAAAAGTACTTCACAAAGTAAACGTGTGCATGAAAGTTGCTTAGCCTTGACCTAAACAAGTAAGTTGTATCAATTAACCAGTTACAACACAAGGTCGGGCGAAATGTGTTCAATTAGTCCTATGGCTCGTTACGACTCGAATAGTATAGCATGTAAATCACGTTGTCAAGTTTCATGCAAGAATCAAGTATAAAAGAAGATTAGAACGATTGCATAAACGTTTGGTTAAGTTTAACTAAAAGTCAAACTCGGTCAAGTCAAAGTCAACAAAAAATCAACACGTTCGGGTCGGGTCCCGAACTATTTTTCTGATGTTTTTATTCATATATAAGCATGTTAGAACAAGTTACATGTGAATTGGAGGTACGTAGCATAGCAAATATTTTTCGAATTTTGACCATGTAGGTCAGAACCTGGACACGCCATAGGTCGCGCCGCGCCGCGGCATTTAACGTGTGCTGGTACCTGGTCAGTCTCAAATGTCCAAGTCTCAAATCAAAACTCTTTCAAGCATAAATCACAAACCGCAAACGCTTAGAACTCGTATCTTATATCGTTAGAAAGCTCTTTTGACAAGGAATACAACTAACTACCTTTCACCAAGCAAAAACATCAATTACAATAACCGAAATCTCGTCAAGTGATCAATAAAGGTTTATTTTCAAAGTTTCAAGTTCATCAAATGCATTTTAAGTTTCGGGCATCCAATTCACACACTTACTAATAACATTTCATGGCATTCGAAACATCAAAAGCTCGTTTTAAGTCTATCAAACCCTAACCAAAATCCACAAAAATCAATATTCATGTTTTTGAAGTTTTCTTAATCAACCTACGCATCAAAACGAAGCTAGTGATACTAGTAACACAATTAAAACATGAACTTTAACAATTTAACAACATTAACTCATCCAAAATCAAAGATTAAGCAAACCCATTTTCAAATGTTCAAACTAGTGACTCAAAACAACAAATCGAGCAAACAAATCATATATTCATGTTATACACGAGCCATAGACACTAACTAACACAATTTCAAGTATATAAAACGAATTTAGAGAAATTTAGTGTTCTAGAAATGTTACCCAAACGAGATGAAATTGGTACCAAAATGTAGAGGATGAAGAGAGGATCACGAAATGTAATTTGTTTTGATGTTTGCTTCTTGATTCGAATTTAGATGATGATTTTGTGAGTTGGGTGTTTAAGTTCCAAAATGGAAGTAAGAAGAGAGAAAGAGAGAAAGAGATGAGGAGGTGGGTGGAAATGAATGGGTGGATGAGGTGGGTTGACTATTTGACCTAGTCAACTAGTTTGCCCACTTGGCAACTTTAGTCCCTCAAGTTTCAAAGCGGGTGCGGGAATTAACCAAACGAATATTTTAAAAACGCTCGAGTAAACGAGTGATGTTATAATTAAATAACGGGAATATTATGAACGTTAGTCAACGGAAACTACGAATTTAAATAACGAAAGGTATTATTTAAAAAAAAAAGATAGTGTTAAAAATAAATTTAACGGAAAAACGCGGGATGTTACATTACCTACACCTTAAAAGAAATTCCGTCCCGAAATTTAGTTGGAAGTAGTAGATGTTGTTTCTTCTTCGAAACCTTGCGTTGCAAATTCTACGAATATGTGAAGGTACTTCCTTGGGCATTTCAACGAACTTTGACAGTTGGGATTTTACGTTGGTTTAAAGTTTGGTTTCAAGATTTATAGTTTCAACCGGTCCTCCTAGGGAGCGAAGTTTATCGTTGATAGTAAGTTCATCGAAGAGGATAACAAGTTCTTGTTTCGCAAGACACGCCCTTAAGTTTGATACACAGAATGTAGGATGAACGGAATTTGTTTGAGTCGGAAGTTCGAAACGGTAAGCAACGGGCACAACACGCCCCAAGATTTAAAAAGGACTAAAAATATCGCGGATTTAGCTTTCTACGTTTCCGAAACGGACTACACCTTTTCAAGGTGCAACTTTTAACGTTACGCGGTTTCCCACATGGAATTCGAAAGGTTTACGTCTAACATTGGCATAGCTCCTTTGGCGACTACGGGCCGTCTCGAGCCTTTCTCGGATTGGAACGATTTTAACGGTTACTCCATGAATGAGTCCAGGTTCGGTGACTTGATTATCATTTACTTGGTTCTACAAAAGGAGAATGACGTTTCCGGTCATATAAGATTTTAAAAGGTGTGACGTTAAGACTTGAATGATAACCATCGTTGTAAGAGAATTTGGTTAAAGGCAAAAACTTTTCTCAAGTAAATTTGAAGTTGATAATGCAAACTCGTATTATGGTTTCCAAGGTTTGAATCATGTGTTTGCTTGGTCCGTCGGTTTGTGGATGATACGCGGTACTCATGTTTAAACGTGGTCCCGAAGCTTTTTGTAAGGCACTCCGAAATCTAGAAGTGAAATGAGAATCTCGATCCGAAACGAGGTACATTTCTTTAAGGTATATTTGAAAAAGTTTGTTAGGACTTGAAAACGTTTGTTGGAACAAGTTTCTGTTTCTCAAGAATTTCGCGCCGCGGAAGATTTATCGGTTTCTAAAAACGTTCGTTAGGACTATTCACCCTCGTGGCGAATGCTAGTATAGTGTAAAGAGTCTCTCTCTCCATTGAGAATTTAGATAGAAGGTTTCTTTATACGAAAGTACGAGTGTAATGCGGAAGAAGTTTCCGCCTCGATATGAGCATAACAAGCATATTGTAGTTCGTCGATAAAACTGTAAGAAAACGAGATAGTATACACGTGTAACATATGTTTGGAGTCGAAAGAATTTGTCATTCATTCGGAAGCATAAATATGGTTCGACAATAATCGAAGGTGTGTCCTTGGTATGGTTGTTATCAATATTCTCGGAGTTTTCGGATACCTAACAAGAAAGATGAAGTCATGTACATGGCACATGGTGGTGATTAGGTTGATCGAGTCCAACCACCATCACGTGTCATTAGAACTTTGGTATGACTTACCATAATATAACCATGTTGATCGAGTGTCGTTATATTACGCTAACTCATACCTCCATTCCCACCTCACTCCATAGATTCAAGTTCGTGTAATCATAAAGATCTAAAATGAACAAAGTGTAACGATGTCTCAAACGTGACTTGTATTGAATCGAAAGAATTAGTGCGACTCTAAAGAAGCGTTCCCCGAGGGAAGTGTATAAATGAGCGTTCACGTCAATGCAGTTCAAGTCAAACGATAATGCCTTTAGGCACGAAAAGAGTAACGAATCATGATAACAAATAGTACGCAGACGTAGTGATAAGCATTGATGACGATACTCACATATAGTAATGATGGTAGTAACAAGAAGTGGTAGATAGTAAGGAACACCGGTGTGACACCGATAGTAAGTTGAAACGGTGGCGAATAACAATCTGGGAGACAGAGTTCCCGAACAAGTGTGACTAATGAAGTCGTTGTCATCCTTACGCGTATGAATCTCGAATTTACGTGTGTTACCCGGAAGTGGCAGAATACGGATTCGTATGATGAAAGTTTGGTACCATTATGGAGTTCACCTAAGAAAGATTCAAGTATATATGCACAAGTAGTCAAGTAAGTGCTATCTATAGCAAATGCAAGTCAGGATGCAATGATTAACTATCCGGTTGTAGTCTAGATTCACTAATGCGTCCTAATGACTCTGTCAGACACAATAATGCACATCCTAGTTCCCTACAACCAACGCTCTGATACCATCTGTGGTGACCCGACAAAATCGTCATTGACGGCGCCGCTAACTTAGGTCCCGTTACGTGGTCGTAGTCCCTATATGAGACTCGTTTGACCAAAATTATGTCGCGTTCATTTGAAAAGTACAAGACTTGCAAAGTTTAGTTTACAAAACCATTTGTGACGATCGCTCCAAATCCATATGGACGAACACGTCATTCATCCATTTCATTGCGAGGTATTTGACCTCTATATGATACGTTTTGTAAACATTGCATTCTTTTGAAAAGGCACACCATAAATGAATATTTAAATCAAAGGTTTTCGACATCTGATGATTTATACATATAGACAATCACCGTAAATAATAGTTTACAATAGTACTTCCGTTGACAATGCAGTCAAAATAAGATACATGGTGATGATTTGGTGAATGCAACGTTTCCTTGAAAAATATGCCATGTAAGACTCCATGCACATAGCTTGTCTAACATATAAGCAAACAACGGAAGACTTCTAGGGAACCTGAGAATAAACATGCTAACAAGTGTCAACACAAAGGTTGGTGAGTTCATAGTTTTAATGTTTTGCATAATCTGTACATAAAGGTGGATCACAAGATTTCAGTTGTTTCATCCAGAAACGTTTATCAAACTATTCTACAAGATTGAGCACCCTGGTAACTAAGCTTTAACATTAGAATAAGTACCCCTGTTTTAACATACATGCAACCAACATGTACAATACACGCAAACCAACGTGTACTAAACTCAAATAGCATAAGTTTGTTTAATAGTTCAGGCTAGGGTTTCTAAACCTGGAACAGACGGGGATGTCAAGCCCTATGGATCCATATACTACTACTCGCGCCCACCAGTTCTTATAACTGGCAGTTACTAGTTACCAAAGCTAAGGGATTTTCGGTTCAAACTTAGTGTAGAATTTAGTATGTACTTGTGTCCATTGTTTTTAAAATAAAGTGCATGTATTCTCAGCCCAAAAATATAGATTGCAAAAGCAATTAAAAAGGGAGCAAATGAAACTCACCTTAGCAGTACATAAAGTCGTTCACCGAAATGTGACCAAAACTTGGAATACCAAATAACCGTAGATCTCAACCTAGAGAACATATGTTGGTCAATAATTGTCTATCAAGCTAGGTCAGGTCATAGTGTATCACAATCCTAATGCTCGAGATCGACATACAAAAGTTATCCAAAGTCGTTTCAAAAAGTCAATTTTGACAATAGTTTAACAAAACGAGACGTACCTTATATAAGGATTCATTTACTCGGTTGGTAATATTCAAAAATCCAATTTATCAATCTTACAAACGAGTTGTTTAAATCTTAATTGCAGATTCAAAAGCAATTTCAATTAACGTCAATCATAATTCAGTTGATAATATCTTTTAATCCGTTCATCGAAATTATTTGATATCTAAATGAAAAGTTATTGATTTTTCGCCAGCTTTCCAAAAACATGTATATCATATACCTTTTACCAGTAATATATGTATTTAATTCGTGATTCATTATAAACTGTTTAACGATGAAATTTAGCATACAAGCATATATAAATATATATACTCGAGCACTAGACATGGATACACATTTAATATATAAAAGATAAGATATGAATGCTCACGTATCAATATTGTGATTCAATATTGCAGGAAAGTATGTAGACGCAACGAAGATGAAAAACACTAGATTTGATTCACAAATATACCCTCGAACATTACCCATAACCTCCTTGGCAAAAACCCATAATTTCCTTAGCTCTATCCCGCTCAAAAACCCATTTTGAAGGTGACACGCTCATAACCTCGTCGTAGTATTTTATGTATATATACTACTAATAATAATATTATAATAAGATTAATAATAATAATATAAATCTTAATAATAATAATAATAATAATAATAATAATAATAATAATAATAATACTAATAATAATAATAATAATAATAATAATAATATAATAAATAATAATAGTATGTGGAGACCAGATCGAGCTTTTATAGTATGTGGCCTGCTACAGTACCTCATGCGATCGCATGAGTTTTAAGTGTTTTTGCCATGCGATCGCATGGCCGCCTTATCTGTTTTTGTTTGCTAGTTTGTCGACATCAAATAGTGTACTGTAGCAAATAGTGTTTACTGTAGCAAATAGTATTTTAATGTAGCAAAGTTGTTTTCACTGTAGCACTGTAGCAAAGTACGGTTTCACTGTAGCAAAGTCGTTTTCACTGTAGCAAATAATGTTTTACTGTAGCAAAGTCATTTTTACTGTAGCAAATAGTGTTTTACTGTAGGAAAGTCGTTTTTACTTGTACATATATATATATATATATATATATATATATATATATATATATATATATATATATATATATATATATATATATACATATAATTGTTCATGAATCGTCGAGAGCAGTCAAATGTAATTGAATACATGAAACAGTTCTAAAATTTTGAGATTCAACTTCATAGACTTTGCTTATCGTGTCAGAAACGTTAAAGATTAAGTTTAAATTTGGTCAGAAATTTCCGGGTCATCACAGTACCTCCCCGTTAAAGAAATTTCGTCCCGAAATTTGAGTGAGGTCGTCATGGCTAACAATAAAAAATATTTTCATAACGAATATGAGTCGATAAATAGAGTTTTATCACCATTGAATAACACGGATAAAACAATCCGATTACTCGAAGCGTATGAGAGAAGTTATCGTAATAAAGTGAAATGAGGGAATAGAGATTCATCTTAACTTTTGACGTATTAACGATTGATTTTCGGAATTTAAGGAATAGAAAATCTTCATAATCTATATAAGATTTGATTCTTCAGAATTTGCGGAAATTAGGATTTTCTTTGATTAAATGCGTAATCTGCCTCGATTGTTATGTCTGATATTTCGCTATAAATTGACCAATTCCGTTTCATTTATTTTCACCACTCCTATAATCTTCTTTCTTATTTCATACATCCCAATAGATTGTGAAAATGCTTAATCCAGTTCCGATTCTTGATATTTTCCTGACTATCGTATCCTTCATTCTTCTTTTTCATCTGCCACCAGAGGAATTTATTTTCTTCTACTATTACCTTGGGGTTATAGTGTTTTTCATTCTCCCGTGTCTTTATATTGCTATACGCATTGATATACACGGTTTGTAATTTCGGAGTTGTTATCGGGCTTTATATTCTCCAATATATTTCGAAGCTTCATGCTTTCGTTATCTCTTCCCGACCTTAAGTCAAGCAGATAATGGTCCAGAATTCATAGGTATGAAGTTTCAGATGAACATAACTAATGTTCTAAGAAAGAAATGGTAATAGCACAATCTGACTTGTCAAATTACCAGAATACCTCGAAAAAGATCGAATCATTAAGAAAATATTTTCTTGATATTTTTAGAGATTATATAGAATGAAAGAGTTATGTAACATGGTTCATGATGAGGGTATGATCTATGAACCTTTATCACGTTCCATTAGAAACTCAGCATGACTTACTGTAATATAATCACGTTGATCAGGTGTCATTATATTATACTAACTCATGCTTCAGTTCCCAAACACTACTTCAAAAACATTTGTATTTTAAATTCGAATTTTTCAGAATCTAGAAACTAAAACAGTTTCTTTTATGATATTACACAGATAGCGTGAAGAGATAAATAATCTCGGACAATGATAGTTATGAAGATATCTTCAAAAATATCGAAGATATTTATAATGAAAGATATGATAATATCTTAGAATTTCTAATATCAACGGATGGTGAAGAAGATTTTTCTGTGAAGGTTTAGAGTCAGGAGCAAGGTATTCGTTAATATCTTCAACAGATACTGAATCATTTGGATTCTTTGAAGGCAGGTTTAGTCTTTGTGATTTGTCCACAGCCTCCTTCATGGTTTGCTCAATCCGTTTTCCAGTTCCAAACCTTCTCTTTTTCTGAGTTTTGCCAACACACTATTCTTTATCATCAAACTTTTAGCTGTTAAGATCGTTTACAGTTTTTGCTGCTTCATCAACATTCAAAGTTATCATAACCGAATCGTCGGTTATCAATCCGAGGTGTTTTCAAAAGTTTGAAGGGTTTGCATGAAGATTGTAATTGTCAAGATACATATGATGTTCTAGAATTTTTGAATGATACAAATATTTTTTTTTTTTAGGGTTTATGAATAGAAGTGATGTTCTAGCACAGTTTTGAAGTCAAAGTATAGCTTTGAAAGATGTAAGAATCTAAGAGTGATGTTTTCTGTTAAATCTTGGCTTGGATTATGATTTTTCAAAATCAGAATATGTAATCAAATTTGGATGTGGATGGTTGTTTTGATTTCTCAGAAAGAATGTATATCGTTGTGAAAGTAGTGAGTATAGTTGATGATTTGTTGAATCAGAATTGAATAATGTAACATATTACTTGTGAATTTATATATCTTTCGGGTATTACCTACCCGTTCAAAGTTTCACAAGTAATATTTTGTACCAGAGAATTTTATTACAGTCTTTATGAAAATATATGTATGTATATTTTCTTCAGATGTAATACATATTTAATGAATTAATATCATATTAAGCTCATTTGATTTTTGGCTGGATTAGAAATGAATAATCTCTAAAATATTAGAGATTTCATAGTCTTCGCAGAGTATTTCACTAATGTAATCAATACTTCATTATTCATTCTTATTCCTCGGTGAAGGATGTTGATTCTCGTGGAATTTTTGTGAACCTTACAAGGCACATTTGATGTTTTCTGGAAAGTTTCGAGTATATCGAAAATGAAAATGTAAAATCAATTATGTAATTGAATAATACACTTGGTTTATTATGAAATGGATTTCATTAAGTTGAAACAGAGATTGTAGTTAACAATGGTTAAGTCGTTAACGAAGGATGTACATCATAGCATATTAGTAATATGAATTAACCGAGTAGTACCTACTAGTTAAGATTCACACGTAATAGCTTAGTACGAAAAGATTTATTTTGATCTCAGAATTCATATAAAATATACATATAATTTCTTTAGAGGGAATGAGTTAATACTGCATAACTCGTTGATACGATATATGCGTTGTTGATTAGTGATGATGTTTGCGGTGATTATGGATCTGGCGGAGCTTGTGGTTGTTGTAGATGCTGCTGATGCTGACGATGCTAATGGTACTGACGGTGCTGCTGCTAACAGATCTAGCTTGTAAATCGTGCACCATTCCGATCAGGGTTTTATTTCATCATTTCTATTCGCTCATTCATCTGGTTTACAAATAGAACTAGAATAAGTAATCTCTAAAACTTTTTGACACTACATATTCTATGCAGAATATTTCTTCGGTGAAGTTATGAATCAATACTTCATCGTTTGTTGTTGTTGGTATTCCTTGGTATCTATGGGGCGTATGACGTTGATGTTCGAGGTACAGATTGTGATGTTGAGGTGTGGGATGCGGATGTTGTTGTTGTTGGTGGTGATGGTACTGTTGGTGTTGCTGATGGTGGTATTGTTGATGCCGGTGATGCTGCTGGTGCCTGTAACCTTTGCACCATATTCTCCAAAGCCACTACCCGAGCGCGAAGCTTGTTGACTTCTTCTACTACACCGGGATGATTGGCGGTTCGAACGAGCGGATGAATAAGATCCAGAATTTGAGATAGTATATTATCGTGACGAGATACTCTGGAAATGAGAGAGAAAATGGTGTCTCGAACAGGTTCGCCGGTAAGTGCTTCATGTTCTTCGCCAAGAGGGCAATGTGGTAGATGGAAGGGATCGCCTTCTTCTTGTCTCCAATAATTATGTAGGCTACGAACCCATCCCCAATTCATCCAGAATAGGTGATGGCTGATTGGTTGATCCATTCCGGTTACACTGTCTTCGAAATTCAGGTGAATATCCATATCGGAATAGCTGTCGGAGTTTAAGGAATTTGAACTAGATACAGGATCCATCTAATATAATTAGAGAGATGATTTTTGATATGAAATAAATTATATAATTTAGATTGGTACTCTTCAATACATAATTTACATATGTATATATAATACCAAAATTCCATAAATCACGGAGGAATTTTCGGAAGATGTCAGGAAAAGTTTACAGTAACAGATACGCTAAGATATGAATTTTGTCTATACACTATCTATGCAATCATTGCAATATTATACGCGGTTAGACTTAAGATGATAAACATGTAATTTCCGACAAGAAATGATAAGCAAAACTTTTAACATGCAGACACGGTCGAAGTCCAGACTTACTAATGCATCCTAACCACTATCAGTTAGACACACTCTTGCAAGACCTAGTTCGCTAGGACCAATGCTCTGATACCAACTGTGACGATCGCTCCAAATCCATATGGACGAACACGTCATTCATCGATTTCATTGCGAGGTATTTGACCTCTATATGATACGTTTTGTAAACATTGCATTCTTTTGAAAAGGCACACCATAAATGAATATTTAAATCAAAGGTTTTCGACATCTGATGATTTCTACATATAGACAATCACCGTAAATAATAGTTTACAATAGTACTTCCGTTGACAATGCAGTCAAAATAAGATACATGGTGATGATTTGGTGAATGCAACGTTTCCTTGAAAAATATGCCATGTAAGACTCCATGCACATAGCTTGTCTAACATATAAGCAAACAACGGAAGACTTCTAGGGAACCTGAGAATAAACATGCTAACAAGTGTCAACACAAAGGTTGGTGAGTTCATAGTTTTAATGTTTTGCATAATCTGTACATAAAGGTGGATCACAAGATTTCAGTTGTTTCATCCAGAAACGTTTATCAAACTATTCTACAAGATTGAGCACCCTGGTAACTAAGCTTTAACATTAGAATAAGTACCCCTGTTTTAACATACATGCAACCAACATGTACAATACACGCAAACCAACGTGTACTAAACTCAAATAGCATAAGTTTGTTTAATAGTTCAGGCTAGGGTTTCTAAACCTGGAACAGACGGGGATGTCAAGCCCTATGGATCCATATACTACTACTCGCGCCCACCAGTTCTTATAACTGGCAGTTACTAGTTACCAAAGCTAAGGGATTTTCGGTTCAAACTTAGTGTAGAATTTAGTATGTACTTGTGTCCATTGTTTTTAAAATAAAGTGCATGTATTCTCAGCCCAAAAATATAGATTGCAAAAGCAATTAAAAAGGGAGCAAATGAAACTCACCTTAGCAGTACATAAAGTCGTTCACCGAAATGTGACCAAAACTTGGAATACCAAATAACCGTAGATCTCAACCTAGAGAACATATGTTGGTCAATAATTGTCTATCAAGCTAGGTCAGGTCATAGTGTATCACAATCCTAATGCTCGAGATCGACATACAAAAGTTATCCAAAGTCGTTTCAAAAAGTCAATTTTGACAATAGTTTAACAAAACGAGACGTACCTTATATAAGGATTCATTTACTCGGTTGGTAATATTCAAAAATCCAATTTATCAATCTTACAAACGAGTTGTTTAAATCTTAATTGCAGATTCAAAAGCAATTTCAATTAACGTCAATCATAATTCAGTTGATAATATCTTTTAATCCGTTCATCGAAATTATTCGATATCTAAATGAAAAGTTATTGATTTTTCGCCAGCTTTCCAAAAACATGTATATCACATACCTTTTACCAGTAATATATGTATTTAATTCGTGATTCATTATAAACTGTTTAACGATGAAATTTAGCATACAAGCATATATAAATATATATACTCGAGCACTAGACATGGATACACATTTAATATATAAAAGATAAGATATGAATGCTCACGTATCAATATTGTGATTCAATATTGCAGGAAAGTATGTAGACGCAACGAAGATGAAAAACACTAGATTTGATTCACAAATATACCCTCGAACATTACCCATAACCTCCTTGGCAAAAACTCATAATTTCCTTAGCTCTATCCCGCTCAAAAACCCATTTTGAAGGTGACACGCTCATAACCTCGTCGTAGTATTTTATGTATATATATTACTAATAATAATATTATAATAAGATTAATAATAATAATATAAATCTTAATAATAATAATAATAATAATAATAATAATAATAATAATAATAATAATAATAATATAATAAATAATAATAGTATGTGGAGACCAGATCGAGCTTTTATAGTATGTGGCCTGCTACAGTACCTCATGCGATCGCATGAGTTTTCAGTGTTTTTGCCATGCGATCGCATGGCCGCCATATCCGTTTTTGTTTGCTAATTCGTCGACATCAAATAGTGTACTGTAGCAAATAGTGTTTTACTATAGCAAATAGTATTTACTGTAGCAAATAGTGTTGTACTGTAGCAAAGTTGTTTTCAATGTAGCACTGTAGCAAAGTACGGTTTCACTGTAGCAAAGTCGTTTTCACTGTAGCAAATAATGTTTTACTGTAGCAAAGTCATTTTTACTGTAGCAAATAGTGTTTTACTGTAGGAAAGTCGTTTTTACTTGTACATATATATATATATACATATATACATATATATACATATATATACATGATAATGCTAAAAAGGAACATATATTTCATAGCAAAATCCCTCAAGAAAGACAAGCTTTTAGTTGCAATTGTTCTATTTACAAGTGATATTCGTTTAAATAATAAAAGGTGAAGACAAAAGACAGATTCGACGATTTGAAGACGCAAACGACCAAAAAGCTCAAAAGAACAAAAGACAATCAAAAAGGTTCCAATTATTGATAAGAAACGTCTCGAAATCACAAGAGTACAAGATTCAAAACGCAAAGTACAAGATATTAAATTGTACGCGAGGACGTTCGAAAATCCGGAACCGGGACTAGAGTCAACTCTTAACGCTCGACGCAACGGACTAAAAATTACAAGTTAACTATGTATATAAATATAATATAATATATAATTAATTAAATTAATTATATATATATTATATATATATATTTAAAACCGTCGGCAGCAGGAAACTCCAAGGGTGAAAACTGAAAATACCTCTCCGCGACTCGCGGAGTTTTAAGGCTATTTGGCCGCGAGTCGCGGAGCCCCAAAAATCATTCCTGGCTATAAATCAACCCGAATTCTGATCAAAAAAATCATCATTTTTTCTTCTCATTCATACGAAGTAATATATTTATATTTATAATTTATATTTTAATTTTAATTATAATTCTAATAATAAGGGTATGTTAGCGAATGTTGTAAGGGTGTAAGTCGAAATTCTGTCCGTGTAACGCTACGCTATTTTTAATCATTGTAAGTTATGTTCAACCTTTTTATATTAATGTCTCGTAGCTAAGTTATTATTATGCTTATTTAAAACGAAGTAATCATGATGTTGGGCTAATTACTAAAATTGGGTAATTGGGCTTTGTACCATAATTGGGGTTTGGACAAAAGAACGACACTTGTGGAAACTAGACTATGGGCTATTAATGGGCTTTATATTTGTTTAACTAAATGAAAGTTTGTTAATGTTAATATAAAGATTTACAATTGGGCGTCCCTATAAATTACCATATACACTCGATCGGACACGATGGGCGGGGTATTTATATGTACGAATAATCGTTCATTTAACCGGACACGGGAATGGATTAATAGCCACTAGAATAATCAAAACAGGGGTGAAATTACATTCAAGGGTAATTGGTGTAATTGTTAACAAAGTAGTAAAACCTTGGTTTACACGCAGTCGATAACCTGGTGTATTCATTAAACAAAGTATTAAAACCTTGTTACAATTCGAATCCCCAATTAGTTGGAATATTTATCTTCGGGTATAATAATAATTTGACAAGGACACTTGCAATTTATATTTATGACTGATGGACTGTTATGGACAAAAACCAGACGGACATATTGAATAATCCAGGACAAAGGACAATTAACCCATGGGCATAAAACTAAAATCAACACGTCAAACATCATGATTACGGAAGTTTAAATAAGCATAATTCTTTTATTTCATATTTAATTTCCTTTATTTTATATTTAATTGCACTTCTAATTATCGCACTTTTATTTATTGTTATTTTATTTAATCGCACTTTTAATTATCGTACTTTTAATTATCGCAATTTTATTTTATCGCATTTTTATTATTCGCAATTTCATTATCGTTATTTACTTTACGCTTTAATTTAAAGTCTTGTATTTATTTTATATTTTACATTAGGTTTTAACTGCGACTAAAAGTTTTAAAATCGACAAACCGGTCATTAAACGGTAAAAACCCCCCTTTATAATAATAATATTACTTATATATATATTTGTATTTTTATAAAAGTAAACTAATATAGCGTTGAGCTTTGTTTAAAGATTTCCCTGTGGAACGAACCGGACTTACTAAAAACTACACTACTGTACGATTAGGTACACTGCCTATAAGTGTTGTAGCAAGGTTTAAGTATATCCATTCTATAAATAAATAAATATCTTGTGTAAAATTGTATCGTATTAAATAGTATTTTCTGCTAAAATTTAATAGTATTTTATACCCCTCTGCTTTGACATCAAGTATTTTTGGCGCCGCTGCCGGGGAACATCTTAAAAGCCGGAAGCGCAACGCTAATATAATATAAAAAAAAAAAAAAAACAAGATTTTTAGTTACTTTTATTAAAAATTTGCTTTTGTAGAAATACGTTTTAATTATTCAAAAATATAAAAAAACAAAAATATTAGTATTTTTAGGATTTTATTAAATATTTAAGTTTTATAAGTTTCTTTATTTTTATTTTAGTTTATAAAAATATAAGTTTTAATTTTAATATCTTTTAATTATTTAAAAAAACAGAAAACAAAATAAAAAAAAAAAAATAAAGAAAAACGCGTAAAAAAGTGAAACCTGTCAACTGTTTTTCTGAACCCCGCGACTCGCGGGGTTTTCCTCTTTATTAGCCGCGACTCGCGGAGACCCTCTGACACACGGACAAAACCCTAATCACGGGTTATTTTTAATTATTATTATTATTAAAACCTAATTACTATTATTATTATTATTAGTTTTAATTTTACTTATACTTTTTATTTATTTATTTTAGTTAAATTAGTTTTAATAAAATTGTATTATTTGTAGTTTTATTAAATAAATAATATAAAAATAATATTTTTATAAAAATTGTACTTTTTACAACTTTTTGTATATTTTTATATTTTGTACCTTTTTAATCGTTGTAGCGTAATATTTGTATTTTTTAGCTCATAATTAATTTTAAACTTAGTTTTAGCTAAAGTTATTTTTACTCCTAGATTTTTAGGCTTTGCCGTAGAATTCCTTAAGTGCTTTTTCTTTAAACTAAGAATTAGGTGCTTTAGAATTTTGCGACGCCTTTTTAAGTTTTAGTTTCTTTTTAAGTTATTTCCATTTGGGATTTAGTTTTTCCTGTAAGCTTTAATATTTTTAGACCTTTTACTATGTATCAATTATCATTCCAATTAGTAATTTCAATTTGCGATTATAATTTTAAGTTAGTTGTAGTAATAAGGTTAAATTAGTTAAGTATTTTTAAGTTTTTATAAGTTTCTTTTATTTTTCCGTCACCTTTTATTTTTCAACCATTTTTTTTTTTTTTTTTTCTTTTTCGACCTTTTGCGACGAACTCTTTGTCTTTCTTATTTCTCGCCATTCTAGTTTTAGGACTTAGAATTTTATTCTACTTCTTATCTAAATTTCTTAAAATTACGAAAATTTATTTTGAGTGGTTAAATTAATAGACATCAAAATTTTCTGGTTCGTAGTAATAGTTGGATTTGTACGTGGACCGGGTTATTGGAGCCAAACAGTCCTCAATTATATTGAGACCAAACGAATCCTGCCCCTCTGCTGCATCTTTTGGCTATTCGAAACGTGGGCAAAATCAGAAAAGTCTATTGATTGGATAACTTATTATAATTTTTCTTTCCTTTTAAAAACTAATAGGATATTCAGTGAATGCACCGAGCAAGACGTTCACCACCTTTAATACGTTCACCACCTTTAACTCGATCAAGACATCGTTTAACAAATATAACCGCCGTTGATTTTTCTTTAGAATCGTCATCCAGTCGACCAAGTACTTCAGTTCAAATTTCCGATAATCCAGTTTTTGAAACAAACCTCACAATTGAGAATCCAGAAAATATTCAGGAACGGTTCATAGATCCTGAACCATTAAACTTTCCTCCGGAACCACCAATCATTCAAACAGAGATTGTTGAGGAACGAACTATTAAATCAGAATCATCTAGTGATACCGAGTCAACAAATTCAATTATGGAGAATCTGGAACCTTTAAGTATGGAAGACCGAATGAGAGCTAAACGCACTGGCCAAGGTCACGCAATTACTCATCCAGACATTAATGCGCCAGATTATGAAATTAAAGGACAAATTCTACACATGGTGACTAATCAATGCCAATTTAGTGGTGCGCCGAAGGAAGATCCAAATGAACATCTACGTACCTTTAATAGGATCTGCACACTATTTAAAATCCGAGAAGTGGAGGATGAACAGATATATCTCATGTTATTTCCCTGGACTTTAAAGGGAGAAGCCAAAGATTGGTTGGAATCGTTACCTGAAGGGGCGATCGATACATGGGACGTTTTAATTGATAAATTTCTTAAACAATTTTTTCCTGCATCTAAAGCCGTAAGACTTCAAGCAGAAATTGTTACGTTCACACAGAAACCAAATGAAACTCTATATGAGGCGTGGACAAGATATGGAAAGTTATTAAGAGGATGTCCGCAACATGGTTTAGACACTTGTCAAATAGTACAAATATTCTACCAAGGATGCGACATCACTACAAGAAAAGACATAGATATAGCAGCTGGTGGTTCGATTATGAAGAAAACCGAAACTGATGCTTACAAAATTATTGATAATACTGCTTCCCACTCACATGAGTGGCACCAAGAAAAAGATATCATTAGATCATCTAAAGCAGCTAGAGCCGATTCTAGCCATGACTTAAATTCCATTTCCGCAAAGATAGATGCTGTGGAGAGACGAATGGAAAAAATGACTAAGGATATTCACTCTATACGAATTAGTTGTGAGCAGTGTGGAGGACCACATTTGACAAAAGATTGTCTCAGTATTGAATTAACAATGGAACAAAGAGAGAATATTTCATACATAAACCAAAGGCCTGGAAATAATTATCAGAATAATTATCAACCGCCAAGACCGATTTATAATCAAAATCAGAATTATAACCGAAATATTCCATACAACAACCAACAAGGTCCTAGCAATCAACAAGTATCCAATAATACTTACAATCAGCAAAGACCGAATTTTCAAAACAAACCACCACAACAAACCGAAGATAAAAAGCCGAATTTAGAAGATATGATGACGAAGCTAGTTGAAACTCAAACGCAGTTTTTCACATCTCAAAAACAAACCAATGAACAAAATGCTCAAGCATTTAGAAATCAACAAGCTTCTATTCAAAATCTGGAACAAGAAGTGAGTAACCTAGCAAGGTTAATAGGTGAAAGAAAACCAGGAAGTTTACCTAGTGATACAAATGCTAACCCCCGGAATGAAACAGCTAAAGCTATTACCACAAGAAGTGGTACAACAATTAAATCACCTGAAATACCTGTAACTTCTGATGAAACTATTCCTACTTCACAAGAACCACAACCTGATCAAGATAAGGAAAAAGAACCGGTAGTTGAAAAGGTTAATGAAGATAACACAGTTAAGGATAAACCTTATGTTAAACCATACCAACCACCACTTCCTTACCCGAGTAAAATGAAGAAGGAAAAACTTGAAGCCGAGCAATCCAAATTCTTGGATATGTTTAAACAAATAAATGTAAATCTTCCTTTCATTGATGTGATTTCAGGAATGCCAAGGTATGCTAAATTCTTGAAAGATCTAATCACGAATAGAAAGAAAATGGAAGAACTCTCGGCTGTTACTATGAATGCTAATTGTTCAGCAGTGCTGTTGAATAAGATACCAGAAAAACTATCTGATCCAGGAAGTTTCACAATTCCATGTTTTCTGGGTAGTCTTAGTTCAATAGAAGCATTGGCAGACTTAGGTGCTAGTATAAATCTAATGCCGTATTCACTATACGCTAAACTAGACCTTGGAGAATTGAAACCAACCAGAATAAGCATACAACTAGCCGATAGATCAATAAAATATCCTAGAGGGATAATGGAGAACATGCTAGTTAAAGTTGGTACTTTAGTATTCCCAGTAGATTTTGTTGTTTTGGACATGGAAGAAGATTCTCAAGTTCCTCTCATATTAGGAAGACCATTCTTAAACACGGCTAAAGCAATGATAGACGTGTTCGGTAAGAAACTGACCCTAAGTATAGAGGATGAGAGTGTTACCTTTTCAGTGGATAGAGCTATGCAACAACCACAATCTGCAGATGATACATGTTATTATATTAAAACTATAGATGCACATGCAGAATTATTAGAAGAATTTCCAGAATTACAAGGAACAGGAGAATGTTCTTTAGGAGAAGGAAATGAACCAATTGATGAAGCTGAAATGTTAGCTACACTTATAGCTAATGGATATGAACCAACAACAGAAGAAATTCAAATGCTAAAAGAAGAAGACAGATATCGATATAAATCATCGATAGAAGAACCTCCGAAATTAGAGTTAAAGCCACTTCCAAACCATTTGGAATACGCTTATTTACATGGTGAATCTGAATTACCTGTAATAATATCGTCTTCTCTTACTGAAAATGAGAAATCACAACTCATTTCTGTGTTGAAAGCTCATAAACCAGCCATTGCATGGAAGATTCATGATATTAAAGGAATAAGTCCTTCGTATTGCACACATAAAATCCTTATGGAAGAAGGTCATAAAACGTATGTGCAACGCCAACGAAGACTAAATCCTAATATGCAAGATGTAGTTAAGAAAGAGATTATTAAACTGCTAGATGCAGGTTTGATATATCCAATTTCTGATAGTCCATGGGTAAGCCCAGTTCAATGCGTACCTAAGAAGGGTGGCATGACTGTCATCACAAATGAGAAAAATGAGCTTATTCCTACTAGGACTGTAACAGGATGGCGTGTATGTATTGATTATAGAAAATTAAATGACGCCACCAGAAAAGATCACTTTCCCTTACCTTTCATAGATCAAATGTTGGAAAGATTAGCCGGAAATAGTTACTATTGTTTTCTAGATGGATTTTCCGGATATTTTCAAATTCCAATAGCACCCGAGGATCAAGAGAAAACCACATTCACGTGCCCTTATGGTACTTTTGCTTACAAACGCATGCCATTTGGACTTTGTAACGCCCCTGCAACCTTTCAAAGGTGCATGATGGCAATTTTTCATGACATGATAGAAGAATGCATGGAAGTATTCATGGATGACTTTTCAGTCTTCGGTGATACATTTAAATCATGTCTAGTTAATCTGGAACGAATGCTAATTAGATGCGAAAAATCAAATCTAGTACTTAATTGGGAGAAATGCCATTTCATGGTTAAAGAAGGCATCGTTCTTGGACATAAAATTTCAAAAGAAGGAATTGAAGTGGATAGAGCTAAAGTAGATGTAATTGCTAAACTTCCACATCCCACCAATGTTAGAGGAGTTAGGAGTTTTCTAGGGCATGCCGGTTTTTACCGACGTTTCATAAAAGATTTTTCTAAAATTGCCACTCCTATGAATAAACTCCTAGAAAAGGATGCGCCATTCATCTTTTCAGATGAATGTATCAAATCTTTTAATATTCTTAAAGAAAAACTCACTAATGCACCGATCATGATAACACCAAATTGGAATCTACCATTTGAACTAATGTGCGATGCAAGTGATTTTGCAATGGGAGCCGTTTTAGGACAAAGGATTGAAAAACGATTTCAACCTATATATTATGCTAGTAAGACGTTACAAGGAGCACAAACGAACTATACAACTACTGAAAAAGAACTCCTTGCTATTGTCTTTGCTTTTGACAAATTTCGATCATATCTCGTTCTAGCAAAAACGGTGGTCTATACCGACCATTCTGCTCTTAGATACCTATTTTCAAAACAAGATGCTAAACCAAGATTAATCCGTTGGATCTTACTCTTACAAGAGTTTGATATTGAAATCCGAGATAAAAAAGGAGCAGAAAATCTCGCCGCTGATCATCTTTCTCGTCTTGAAAATCCCGAATTAGAAGTTCTGAATGAATCGGCCATACAAGACAACTTTCCTGATGAATATCTATTGAAGATAGATTATAAAGAAATCCCATGGTTTGCAGACTATGCAAACTACTTAGTTTGTGGATTCCTTGAAAAAGGATTATCGTACCAAAGACGAAAGAAATTCTTCAGTGATATAAAACACTATTTCTGGGAAGATCCACATCTGTTTAAAAGTTGTCCCGATGGAATAATACGCCGATGTGTATTTGGAGATGAAGCTAGTAAAATTTTAAACCATTGTCACACAGGACCAACAGGAGGGCATTATGGGCCTCAACTAACAGCAAGAAAAGTTTATGAAGCTGGATTCTATTGGCCTACAATTTACAAAGACGCACACCTTCTTTGCAAATCCTGTGATGCATGTCAAAGGGCCGGAAAAATAAGTCAACGTGATGAAATGCCACAAAATGTCATCCAAGTATGTGAAGTATTTGACATTTGGGGTATTGACTTTATGGGTCCATTTCCAAAATCTCATAATAATTTATATATACTCGTAGCCATTGATTATGTATCTAAATGGGCGGAAGCACAAGCTCTCCCAACTAACGATGCACGAGTTGTAGTCAACTTTTTAAAACGTCTTTTTGCAAGGTTTGGAACACCGAAAGCTTTAATAAGTGATCGGGGTACTCATTTCTGTAATAATCAACTTGAGAAAGTTCTTAAAAGATATGGAGTAACTCATAAAATCTCCACCGCATATCATCCACAAACAAGTGGACAAGTTGAAAATACAAACCGAGCTTTAAAACGTATTCTAGAGAAAACCGTAGGATCAAATCCGAAGGAATGGTCCATTAAATTGGAGGATGCACTCTGGGCTTTTAGAACAGCCTACAAAACTCCAATTGGAACCACACCTTTTAGACTTGTTTATGGAAAAGCATTTCATCTTCCAGTGGAAATTGAACACAAAGCATTTTGGGCTTTGAAGACATGTAATCTTGATTTACATGAAGCTGGACGTCTACGATTAAGTCAACTAAACGAATTAGAAGAATTAAGACATGAAGCATACGAAAATTCGTTAATCTATAAAGAAAGAACGAAGAAATGGCATGATAAAAGAATCAGAAGTTCAAAAGAATTTAAAGAAGGAGACAGAGTTCTTCTTTTCAATTCACGATTCAAGCTATTTCCTGGAAAATTGAAATCAAGATGGTCTGGACCATTCATAGTCAAAAGAGTTTTCCCATACGGAACGATAGAATTAATAAATTCAAATGGGATTGAATTTAAAGTTAATGGTCACAGAGTTAAACATTACATACATGGTCCGATGGAAGTCGACAACGAAGTTAATCACAATTTCGACACCACAACTAACTAAGTGTGGGGAGAATCAAGTCTTTAAAGGATAATATGTATTTCTGTTAGAGTTAGATTGTCTGTTTTCGTGTAGTTCTCGGAAATGGAACACGTATGGTCTTTCCCTAGCAGACCCTAAAGAACTAGCCTTCTCCCCCCATTCTGAATTTTTGTTTTTTTTAGGTTTTTACAAAATGAAGACTGCCTGTGAACTAAACCATGGTCTAATGCTACACGCTTTGATCACTAAACGTAATAATGACATACTACCGAGTGAAATAGTATCAGTAATCAGAGAAAGAATGGACGGAGTTAGAAAAGGATCCAGATGCGAAGATAATAAGTTACAATTTGGTAAAGGAAAATCAAAATCCGCAGCGAAAAGAAGAGCACGACACCTAGAAAAATGTCACAAATGCGGAAAATGGTCACATGGAGGTAAATGTTCAAATAATCAAACCTATTCAAATACCGAATTTGTTACTTTATGCAGAGACGGACCGTTCATATGTTTAGAAGAAAAGACAATGAATGCTCGAGGTTACGCCTATGCAGCCATGGAAAACCAATTAAACCGACTATCTTATGAATATAATAGGTCATATAACTAAGAAATCTATTTCACAGGTATGTCTGTACAGTTTTTATTTTTTTTATTATTTTTAACCTTTTGATAATAAACGCTAATTTGTTCGCTAAAAAGTATTAAATTGGTATTAAATAAAATTAGGTTTGGCGACCGAAATTATTGATATCGTTCAAAAATTTATTACATCACTGCGAAATTTAACGTTTATTCTTAAGGTATAAATATCTTTAATCAATCAACCCAAAATATTTCAAAAATTCGTCATGAGTTAAATTAGGTCTTGGAACCGAAATTACTTTACCGAAAAGAGGGGCGCATATTTTTGATAATATTTGACTGATTAAAGTGGAATAAAAAGACAAAAAGATTTTTAATTTTATTTTTACCATGTTTTTAATCTTAAATTTTAAATCTTAAATTAATATTGTAAACTTTGTAAAAACAATATATTTAAAATTGTAAATATTTGAAAAATTAAATTAAGTTTGGTGTGAATTTATAATATGAATTTTTAAATTAAGTTTGGTGTGAATTTATAATATGAATTTTTAAATTAAGTTTGGTGTGAATTTTTAATTTTTAAATATAAAATTTTAATTATATGCATTTCAAATTTTGAGTTTGGTGTGAATTTTTAATATTAATTTTGAATTTTATATTTAAGTTGTGTGAATTTAAAAACAAAAATTTACTTTATCTCATTAAGTTAAAAATATGATTTTTAAAAAATTCGTCGTAAGTTGAAGACTAGGTCTTTGAACCGAAATTGCTTTACCCGAGGGAGGGACGAGAAATTTTATTATCAATATTTTTAATCTTGTTGATTTAAAGTATGCCAAAAACATTAAAAAACCCAAAAATCTTAGCTTTTAAAACAATCGCTACAAAAAGACAAATTTTAAAATTTTGTCGAGGGACGGACTAGGACATCGATCCGAAACGACCTCGTCCTAAATAACAAGGGAAACAAAATTTTAAAATTAATTTCTTAATTGTTTTATAAGTTAAAGATTATAAAAAAAAAAAAAAAAAAAAAAAAAAAAAAAAAAAAATAACTCCGCGACTCGCGGAGTTTTAAGTGAAAACCTCCGCGACTCGCGGAGGGACAAAATTACAGAAAAAAAATATAACCAGCTGCACGATCTGTACACACAAAACACAAAAACACAGAAAAAAAACTGCGAAAAAGAGCTCGAGAAAACCCACGAAAATCATCCCAAAAACTCGATTTTTCACCGTTAATCTTCAAATTTTTCACTACAATCATGTTGAGGAGGATCTTATCTAAGAATTACTCAAGAAAACAGGTACAATTACACCCCAAATCACCTTTAAATCCGAATTTTAGTGTGTTCTTGAGCATATTTTCATAATTTGAATTTTGTTAATTTTTAGTGTAATTAGTGTTAAATTGTTAGTATATTATGCATGTATAACCTAGATTGCTGCTTGTTAACATGATTTGAAACCAAAAACTTCAAAATCTTTAGAATCTAGGGTTTGTGTTCTTGAGCAATTTGGGGCTTTTTGATATAAACAGGTTATGGCCGATTTTTGTCATGAATTATTGCTAAATTGAGTAGTGTAACATGTCTAGGTAGTTAAATGATCCAAACTTTGAGCCTAAACATGATTTTGAGAATTAAAGTGGACTTTTTCAAGTCCAAAATTCATGAACTTGATTTTTGAAAGATAATGCCATTTGAGACTTGTTTATTTGCTAGTAATGATTATTTTGACATGTTATTTGAGTTGAATGCTTATGAACTTGGCGAAAATTTTCGTATATGCTTATTTGAAAAAGTGTAGATTTGATAAAAATGTGAAAATAAGCTTAAGTTTGATGTAAATTGATAATGTCATTGTAATTATTTTGATTGATGATTTTGCTGACACTAATGCATATTTGGATGCACAAAATTTGTGTTTGATGTGTTTTGCAGAATGAAAGGGGTGAATCTTCATCCCAAGCCCGTCATGCTCCTGCTGAGAACTTGGAACAACAGGAGGTAGATAACTACTACAAGCAGGATGTACCTCATCCAGTCATGACCTTTTCAGATATGCACTTGGAACAGTTGCACCCGAACCTGAGATTTGACAGACTTTGGATAGATTATCCAAAATATCAACGGGGTTTGCATACTCTTCACTCTAAGGTTGTTGAGGTACCGAGGGTCATAGAATGGGGACCCTTGGAAGCTGTAGAATTGGCCGGGCCAATTAGGGAATTACTGGTACAGAGGTATGGTAATTCTTCTTTTAATGACTGGATATGTTTATTCACCATACGCAGACCTGTATATAAAGTATGGTGTGAAGAGTTGTTATGTAGTATAGAGTTGAATGATCGGGTAGCTAGTTTAACCGATCGTTCTTTTATTAGATTTTTGTTAGGCGGTTCGATGCGCCACATGTCTTTACTAGACATGGCTCAGGCTTTACGTATATATACGCCTGAGGAATTAGCGTCTGCCGATTGTAGAGGATTGATACTAAACGGTAGGAAAATAGATGAAAATTTTGATACACACGGTGTGTGGAGTCAAATGACAAGCCATCACCGTTTCAAAGGGGGAAACTACTCTTATTTGGATATAGATAGAGCCGAATTAAGAGTAATACATAGGTTTTTAGCTAACTCGATTACACAAAGGGGTAAAAACAAAGAAAAGGTAAATGAACAAGATTTGTTTTACCATATGTGTATTCGAGACCCACACAGCGCTGTAAGTATACCATATTGTGTGGGTTATTATTTATCAGCTATGGTTCGAGGGATGCGTCCACATAGCATAATAGGAGGTGGTATTTTTATTACTTTGATTGGTGAATATCTCGGTGTGGATATAAGTCGGGGGGGATTATTAGTAGAAGAGCCGGAACCCCGCGACACTATAGGTTTAAATGTATACCATGGTGCGAAAGTGTTGAAGCGGCGAAATAACGCCGCAGTACGATACAATGGTAGACATCCACAGGTAGAGAGAAACCAGGAACAAGGTAATGTAGGAGGGGGGCAAGAAATGCATAGGTTTATAGCTTCTCAGGAATACGAAAATGCTAGACAGAGAGCATTTGAAGATTGGCAAGTTCATCAGAACCAGATCATAGCGCATTGCCAACATATAGGTAGAAACTATATTCCTACACCGAAGCCCGTCTTCCCTCCTTGGTCGATAGAGATGCAGCCACCATATCCTACGTATGACCCTGCCGAAGCATTCTATAGCACTTATGGTTATGCGTGGAACCCCTATTGGTACCAATATCATCCTTAGTTTACTTATTTTTTTTTTTATTATTATTATGTAATTTGTAATTATTGATGTATTTAATATTTTTGTTAATATTGTAATCATTTTTATAATTATCTAACTTTTATTCTTAGATTTTAATAATTTTTGAATGTGGGGTAATAAACCAAACTTCAAAAATATATATATATGTTTGCAGTTTATCTTATGTAAACAACAGGGTAAAACAACGCATTTTCAAAGACTGGCATTAAGTTCAGCAAAAGCAAGTAATTTTGACGACAATGATGCAAAATATATGTGAAATAACAACAAGACGGAATGAACAAATGACGTGCACCATTTATCATTCAGCAAACAAACGCCAATATATTTGGAAACTTTGGTAAAAATTTAATCATTTTCACACAAATCACCCTCAATAATTTAAATTGTTACTGATTTCTTGCAAATGAGGGCATTGCAAGATCTTAAGTGTGGGAAGGGGTTAAATTCTTTCGGATTTTAAAAATTTTTATATTAAACACTTGGTTACCATTAAAAATACTAGTAAAGCAGTAGTTGTATTAGAATCTAGTGCTCTCTGATAAAAAAGAACAGCCCTAGTCTTATATACTGACTACCCAATTCTAGTAAAATTTTTCAAAATTTTCAATTAAATGAATTAAAATCATGTTTATACATATTTATGAACGATAAAACTAGGTTTTAACACCGAAATTATTGTTACCTCGGAAAGGACATAAATTGAGAAACAAACTAAAATGTTAAAATTCATTTAAAATGGAATAGAGGACGATAAAAAGAAAAATAAAAAGCCAAGTGTGGGAAAATTTACCAAGTTATTTTAAACATATGCCACATATATTTGTAACAAATAACTGAAAATACTTTTGCTTTAAACTAAACTAAACTGTTTTACCCAATGAAAGAAAAGAAGAGATGGATCTACACGATGAATCAATTCCATCATTAAAAGGAAGTAAAGTCTTCCGAAAAAGACACGCGCTTCTTGATTTAGGTCATGAAGTTGTCGTCCAGACCAGCTGTAGGTTGACGAAAAATCTAGAAAAGTCATCTCTAAAATCAGCAGGAAATCTACGGACCTCAGCATCAAACAGGGTCGCCAAGTGGTCAGATTTATCCTAACCATGAGAAGGATTTATCTCGTACAATGGGGAGGCACCGTGCAAATTAGCTTGATAAGACTAATGAATCAGATCCCCAGAAAGGATAATCTCCTTAAAGATTAAAAATCAGCTTTTAAGACTGATATTACTCAATCCTTGAGATTGACCTTAAAGATTGAGAATTCAAACTCATGGAATTCAATGATATCTAAACTCGAGCTTGAACGAGAAAATATTTTGATCAAAAATACAAACCGATTTGTTTTCTGAAAACCCATTTTCAATGCGTTCATTACCATTGAACGTAAAATCCTAGGAATTCACCTGGAATTCATTAGGTCACCTGAACCAAATCGGGTGTCAACCGTAAGAACGGTGGTTGCATAGCATGGTCGGAGACAGGACCTTGTGCCAGACCAAAAAATCATAGGATGATCTTTACTATCGCTCCTACCAAGGATAGTTCTAGCATCCGACACGTTTTTAGACCATAATCATCTGCATGTCACGGGACATTGCCTTAACAGTTTCTTGTTCATCGCTTTCCTTTACAACCGGACGGTAGTTTACCGAAAGGTAATATACGGAACAAGTAAATTGGATGTGTGCTTTCCGATACCGGGATAGCAGTGGATTACACGAACCTAAATGTTTTTAGCCAAAATATTGATTCACAAATATATTTTGCAACACCGATGGTGGGTCAAATCAGAAAACTTGTCTAGGGTAAAATCTAGCTTGAATTTTTAAAAGATCAAATGTTTTCATAAAGATCCAATTTCCTAAAGGATCTACATTTTTATAGTCATGTGGGACTGTAAACCGCCTTTCAAATGTGCACTTTGCTTTGGAAACCGAAAGTAAATCGGCTATTTGATTGCAAGTGTCGTTGACCTAAACCCAAGGCAACTGTGGATGACACACCTACCTTTAACCATGGTTCTATTGTTAATATCATTGTTTATACCGCTCTATCAAAATCACTGATGTACAAAGTGTGAAGAATAAAGAAGTGATTCGTGTGATGTATTATATTATTTCAAGACTGTATTGCTTGAGGACAAGCAACGCTCAAGTGTGGGGATATTGATAATGCTAAAAAGGAACATATATTTCATAGCAAAATCCCTCAAGAAAGACAAGCTTTTAGTTGCAATTGTTCTATTTACAAGTGATATTCGTTTAAATAATAAAAGGTGAAGACAAAAGACAGATTCGACGATTTGAAGACGCAAACGACCAAAAAGCTCAAAAGAACAAAAGACAATCAAAAAGGTTCCAATTATTGATAAGAAACGTCTCGAAATCACAAGAGTACAAGATTCAAAACGCAAAGTACAAGATATTAAATTGTACGCGAGGACGTTCGAAAATCCGGAACCGGGACTAGAGTCAACTCTTAACGCTCGACGCAACGGACTAAAAATTACAAGTTAACTATGTATATAAATATAATATAATATATAATTAATTAAATTAATTATATATATATTATATATATATATTTAAAACCGTCGGCAGCAGGAAACTCCAAGGGTGAAAACTGAAAATACCTCTCCGCGACTCGCGGAGTTTTAAGGCTATTTGGCCGCGAGTCGCGGAGCCCCAAAAATCATTCCTGGCTATAAATCAACCCGAATTCTGATCAAAAAAATCATCATTTTTTCTTCTCATTCATACGAAGTAATATATTTATATTTATAATTTATATTTTAATTTTAATTATAATTCTAATAATAAGGGTATGTTAGCGAATGTTGTAAGGGTGTAAGTCGAAATTCTGTCCGTGTAACGCTACGCTATTTTTAATCATTGTAAGTTATGTTCAACCTTTTTATATTAATGTCTCGTAGCTAAGTTATTATTATGCTTATTTAAAACGAAGTCATCATGATGTTGGGCTAATTACTAAAATTGGGTAATTGGGCTTTGTACCATAATTGGGGTTTGGACAAAAGAACGACACTTGTGGAAACTAGACTATGGGCTATTAATGGGCTTTATATTTGTTTAACTAAATGAAAGTTTGTTAATGTTAATATAAAGATTTACAATTGGGCGTCCCTATAAATTACCATATACACTCGATCGGACACGATGGGCGGGGTATTTATATGTACGAATAATCGTTCATTTAACCGGACACGGGAATGGATTAATAGCCACTAGAATAATCAAAACAGGGGTGAAATTACATTCAAGGGTAATTGGTGTAATTGTTAACAAAGTAGTAAAACCTTGGTTTACACGCAGTCGATAACCTGGTGTATTCATTAAACAAAGTATTAAAACCTTGTTACAATTCGAATCCCCAATTAGTTGGAATATTTATCTTCGGGTATAATAATAATTTGACAAGGACACTTGCAATTTATATTTATGACTGATGGACTGTTATGGACAAAAACCAGACGGACATATTGAATAATCCAGGACAAAGGACAATTAACCCATGGGCATAAAACTAAAATCAACACGTCAAACATCATGATTACGGAAGTTTAAATAAGCATAATTCTTTTATTTCATATTTAATTTCCTTTATTTTATATTTAATTGCACTTCTAATTATCGCACTTTTATTTATTGTTATTTTATTTAATCGCACTTTTAATTATCGTACTTTTAATTATCGCAATTTTATTTTATCGCATTTTTATTATTCGCAATTTCATTATCGTTATTTACTTTACGCTTTAATTTAAAGTCTTGTATTTATTTTATATTTTACATTAGGTTTTAACTGCGACTAAAAGTTTTAAAATCGACAAACCGGTCATTAAACGGTAAAAACCCCCCTTTATAATAATAATATTACTTATATATATATTTGTATTTTTATAAAAGTAAACTAATATAGCGTTGAGCTTTGTTTAAAGATTTCCCTGTGGAACGAACCGGACTTACTAAAAACTACACTACTGTACGATTAGGTACACTGCCTATAAGTGTTGTAGCAAGGTTTAAGTATATCCATTCTATAAATAAATAAATATCTTGTGTAAAATTGTATCGTATTAAATAGTATTTTCTGCTAAAATTTAATAGTATTTTATACCCCTCTGCTTTGACATCAATACATATATATATATATACATATATATATATATATATATATATATATACACATACATACATACATACATATAATTGTTCATGAATCGTCGAGAGCAGTCAAATGTAATTGAATACATGAAACAGTTCTAAAATTTTGAGATTCAACTTCATAGACTTTGCTTATCGTGTCGGAAACGTTAAAGATTAAGTTTAAATTTGGTCAGAAATTTCCGGGTCATCACACCATTCGACAACAATTTCAAGTTTGCAAAAGTATAAATTATAAATGAGATAACTTGCGACATAATTAGTTTAAAATCACGGTTGCTATAAATAGCGTAAGTCTGTAGACAAAAGTTTGAATCCAAAGGTGCTATCACTAGCGTATGTATGTATGTATGTATGTATGTATGTATGTATGTATGTATGTATGTATGTATGTATGTATGTATGTATGTATGTATGTATGTATGCTTGACCCCAAGCAATAAATCAGAGTGTATGCATGTATCAAATAGCCAAGTATGAACCTGAGAAACATATAGAAAACTGTCAACGAAAAACTTTGGTGAAATCATAGGTGTTTTAGTAAACGTTGTATTTGAACCACACGATTTAGTATAAGATGATTATCAAAATCATTTGCATTCCAAAGTTGTTGTTTGTATCCCGGGCACCCAATTATCAAACTTAACTGTTTTGCACCCTTTGCGTAGTGTTAGAACATACACTAGACCCGAAAATATATTTCATCCGCTAACGGTAGCGAACCGTCCGAATGAGGCTCGTCAAGCCTATGTGATCACATAATATAAGTTCACGTTTACACCCTGCAAGTGTAACTAATGATAATTGAATTGAGGCTTTTTGTTCAAACCCGTACGTGGAATGTTCGTTTTCGTACTTGTGTTCAAGTGTAAAAGTATGATACGTATATGTTTCTCATCCCATAGTTTAAAGCATAAAAGTTGTTGAAAGATGGGACTATGATCTCACCTCGAGTGCACGAGTATAAAAGTACTTCACAAAGTAAACGTGTGCATGAAAGTTGCTTAGCCTTGACCTAAACAAGTAAGTTGTATCAATTAACCAGTTACAACACAAGGTCGGGCGAAATGTGTTCAATTAGTCCTATGGCTCGTTACGACTCGAATAGTATAGCATGTAAATCACGTTGTCAAGTTTCATGCAAGAATCAAGTATAAAAGAAGATTAGAACGATTGCATAAACGTTTGGTTAAGTTTAACTAAAAGTCAAACTCGGTCAAGTCAAAGTCAACAAAAAATCAACACGTTCGGGTCGGGTCCCGAACTATTTTTCTGAGGTTTTTATTCATATATAAGCATGTTAGAACAAGTTACATGTGAATCGGAGGTGCGTAGCATAGCAAACATTTTTCGAATTTTTACCATGTAGGTCAGAACCTGGACACGCCATAGGTCGCGCCGCGCCGCGGCATTTAACGTGTGCTGGTACCTGGTCAGTCTCAAATGTCCAAGTCTCAAATCAAAACTCTTTCAAGCATAAATCACAAACCGCAAACGCTTAGAACTCGTATCTTATATCGTTAGAAAGCTCTTTTGACAAGGAATACAACTAACTACCTTTCACCAAGCAAAAACATCAATTACAATAACCGAAATCTTGTCAAGTGATCAATAAAGGTTTATTTTTAAAGTTTCAAGTTCATCAAATGCATTTTAAGTTTCGGGCATCCAATTCACACACTTACTAATAACATTTCATGGCATTCGAAACATCAAAAGCTCGTTTTAAGTCTATCAAACCCTAACCAAAATTCACAAAAATCAATATTCATGTTTTTGAAGTTTTCTTAATCAACCTACGCATCAAAACGAAGCTAGTGATACTAGTAACACAATTAAAACATGAACTTTAACAATTTAATAACATTAACTCATCCAAAATCAAAGATTAAGCAAACCCATTTTCAAATGTTCAAACTAGTGACTCAAAACAACAAATCGAGCAAACAAATCATATATTCATGTTATACACGAGCCATAGACACTAACTTACACAATTTCAAGTATATAAAACGAATTTAGAGAAATTTAGTGTTCTAGAAATGTTACCCAAACGAGATGAAATTGGTACCAACATGTAGAGGATGAAGAGAGGATCACGAATATGTAATTTGTTTTGATGTTTGCTTCTTGATTCGGATTTAGATGATGATTTTGTGAGTTGGGTGTTTAAGTTCCAAAATGGAAGTAAGAAGAGAGAAAGAGAGAAAGAGATGAGGAGGTGGGTGAAAATGAATGGATGGATGAGGTGGGTTGACTAGTTGATCTAGTCAACTAGTTTGCCCACTTGGCAACTTCGGTCCCTCAAGTTTCAAAGCGGGTGCGGGAATTAACCAAACGAATATTTTAAAAACGCTCGAGTAAACGAGTGATGTTATAATTAAATAACGGGAATATTATGAACGTTAGTCAACGGAAACTACGAATTTAAATAACGAAAGGTATTATTTAAAAAATAAAGATAGTCTTAAAAATAAATTTAACGAAAAAACGCGGGATGTTACATGAAGTTCGGAAAAAGGACACAAATTGTAACTTATACCCAAATGTGTAAACAATATCAACACCATCAAACATGATAACATCTAAAAAAAACACTAATACATTCCAAACTCTGGTAATGAACTAAAATTTTGAACTGTAAGAAAATTTTTTTACAATATTATACAAATCTAATGTGTTAAAAAAGCAAATAGTATAGTTTTTCTTAATCAAAAGAAAAAATAAGAAAAGGATTTAACATTGCAAGTTCGACTAAAGACGTCGTAACTAAACATTTAAATAAACCATATAAAATTGAAGTACTTTAGTTTATTTGTTAACATAGAGTTTTTACCTCGGGTTCATTAGATTACTACTGGTAAGATATTTTATACTAATAGAAAATTGTTCAATCAGCGCATCATCGACAACAATTACTCACCTAAAGGAAATAAATACTGACAAATATGGAATTAAAATTGTTACTATGAAACGGTTTGAGACTTTATAACTTAAAAATATTCCAAAAAACACTCCATACCTATAAGTTCAATAAATCTTCCAGTCCAGCTCCATCTTGAAGAGCCTGATTCAGAATGGGTCAGCAAACGATTTTGACCAGTTGTCTAATTGACAATTAGACTCGTGGACTTGCAAAAGCGTTCTAACTCCAAGGTGCAAACCCCCTTTGATCCTTTCGTCCACCATTCGCAGCACCCTATATTACACAAAACAGCCACAAAAATATTAAAACTGACAAATTAACTAAAAACTTACATATAATAGTAACAGAATATTCAACTTGCTTAATTTAACGCCATAGTTATCAAACACATAACTTCTCATTACCTGCAAGTCACGGATTTTGTTTTTCGCTTTAACATCGGGAACACCCATCTTTTAGCCCTTAACTATAGGTTCTCATGGGGTGTTGAAACACACCCCAAAAATATACAACTTTTAGTACTTGTAAACACCACTTTAGCAGAGAGAATTTTGACACCAACAAAATTCTACACAACCTGTATATGAGAAGAGATAAAAACACATGAATTGACCCGACCCGGCCAAACCGTTTGATTTATTTTTAACGGTTAAGCCCAAAAGGACACAATAGTATTGCACTGTTACTATCTTGCTTTGTAACAACTTTGAGAGGAGTTGCTAACTTAGTTATGATCAAAGCCCCTAACTAAAAAGATTGAAAATGTTACATAGAAGTCGTAAGAATTGCATAAAAGGGAACAATGAAACAATATTCATATCCAAGTCTTCACCCATGTAACAATAATTTAAAATGAAAAAAAAAAAAAAGAAAAGAAAAACATAAACTCGATTAGTTCGGAGAATACAGACACCTTCTGGTCAATCCAACAATGTGCTACTTGATCATCCATTTAAACACCCTACAAAACGACATGCACAATTAGACCAAGCATCACAGTTTAGATATTTGAATGGTGGTGTACAACAATCAACTTACCATGAATGTTTGATTGAGTTGTTACCACTTACTCCCTCCGTCCCATATTTATTGTCACCAGACAAAAAACACACAGTTTTAGAAAATTCCACTAACTTTATTTCTCCACCAATGAAATTTCTTCTCTCTCCAGATCCACCTATGAAATATCTTCTTTCCTTTCTATTTATGGAAGTGGACAATTAATTTGGGACATCCCAAAATAGAATAGTGGACAATAATATAGGGACGGAGGGAGTATAAACAAAGAACATCGCTTAATACTCTAAACTAAACGAAACATATTATAGCGTGAACATCTACAACATTCTTTACGTTTGAGTGGCATTTGATGTGACAACCCGGAAATTTTCGACCAAATTTAAACTTTATCTTTATATTATTCCGACACGATAAGCAAAGTTTATTAAGTTAAATCTCAAGAATTTTAAAATTTTGTTCATACATTCATTTAACCTCGACCAAACTCCGACGATTCACGAACCATTATATAAATGGATATGATTGTGTATATATATATATATATATATATATATATATATATATATATATATATATATATATATATATATTATAACTTGAGAATATTAACAAAGTATTAAACGTATAATACTTTACATGAACGTATTTGTTTCAATATGATTATCGATGGAAGTAGAAGATAATATCAAATAATTGATTTATCAGATACATTGTATGATTACGAGTCTCTGTTGAGAGGTCCACTTTGATTTAGGAAACCTGTCCTTTTTAACGGTATTCGGAATAATTGGTAAAGTGAATTACAAGTAAGAACAAATGTGTCAATTAACGGAAACTAGACAAGGGTTAGTGGAGATTCCTGTTTGAATTGCACTTCATGGTTTACAATATTATCCTAGTGACTTTTTATACGGTAATTATTAGCTTTCATAATATTTAATGTGAAAATAATATTATGGAATATAGATAACTTAGAAAATAAATATCGACGTTTTATTATAATTTCGTACGTTCCTTTAACCTCTTAACTTTATCTCACACTTCATCATCAAATGGTAATTTAAAAACTTGAAACCTATTATGAGTATTTATAATTTTATTTTCCTAATATGTTTTATGATATAACAATTTCCATTATTTTAACTTTTAAACAAAATGATTCTTAAATACAGTTAGTTTTGGAAAACAAAATCTTTATATTTATTTGATATAGTTTCAAACGTACAAAACGTTTTCAGTTTAAAAAGAACGTTATTATTAAAACATTTTGTAAGATAATTTGTTTATGAATTTTGAAGGATTTTAATTAAAGCTTATATTATAAATTACAAGTGTATATATATATATATATATATATATATATATATATATATATATATATATATATATATATATATATATATATAGTATTTCAAAAACGAAAACGAAATACAACATAATATATTTCCTATTATTTAAACGATTATAAATGAATTTCAAAATATAATTATTTTTGAAAAACTAAAATTAATATCTTAATTCTATATGATATGTACAAATTGATATATATATATATATATATATATATATATATATATATATATATATATATATATATATATATATATATATATATATATATATATATATTTTACAAAGTGATTAATTATAATATTAACTTAATACAAAACGTTTTGGATTTAAATTAATACTATCATGTGTATATATAACGAGACGTCGATTTATAGAAGCAAATGACCATAACACTCATATGTTCAAGTTACATTTTGAGTGATATAGTTTATTAATAACTTAAGTTATATTTTGTTAAAGGTACACGTCGCGAAACGTAAAGCACTAGTTTTTTAAGCGTACGAAAACGCGTTCGAGAAACCGGAACCGAGACATAGGTCGAGTGACAACGTACGAGTCATTGGAACTAATTTTACAAGTCAACTAAACACGAGAATATAATATAATATTTATATAATTATAAAGATTTAATATATATATTTAATTATTATTAAAACTGTCGGCAGCCCTTAAATAATTGATTGTGAGCTGGATACACTAGCCATGCGATCGCATGGCCAAGTGCCTTCAGACCCATGCGATCACATGGCATGCTGGGTCAGGCAAGGTCTATAAAGTCGAGCGAGTTTCAGGGTTAATCACACACACATATCAATATTACTCCGTAGTATTATTACTTACATTATTAAATATATCATTTTTATTATTAATTATATTATTATTATTATTATTATTATTAAGGTTAATCTTATTATTATTATTATTATTATTATTATTATTATTATTATTATTATTATTATTATTATTATTATTATTATTATTATTATTATTATTATTTATACATAAAATACTACGACGAGGTTCTGCTCGTGTGTTTTCAAAACAGGTTTTGCGAGCGGGATAGAGCTAAGGAAATTATGGGTTATAGCTATGGAGGTTATGAGTATGATTCAGGGGTATTGCTCATGAGTCAAACTAGTGTTTATCATCTCCGTTGCGTCTACGTACTTTCCTGCAATATTGAATCGCAATATTGATACGTGAGCACTCATATCCTATCTTTTATATATTAATATTGTATCTCTGACTAGTTGTCATAACCCGTCCTTAACCGTAAGAACGTGTTAGATAACGTATGATTTCATTGCGAGGTATTGACCTCTATATGCGACATTTTTAAAAGAAAAACTGCATATATTATACATTACAAACCATGATTCTTATTTTTGATACAAGCTTTGGACGAAATAAAGATGATTATCGTTTAGCGATAATCTTCGACTTACAAACTTTACAAATGATGATAACAACACGATTTCTAGCATATTTTACAACACAAGTTCTTGGATATGCAGTCTTATTTTTGACACAAATATGCGTACGCAAGATCCTGCTCAAATTCAACATAATGCAGCGGAAGCTTTTAGAAATCACCTGAGAATAGACATGTTTTAAAAGGTCAACATAAAGTTGGTGAGATATAGGTTTAGTGCCGGCAGCAATATATATATAGACCACAAGATTTCGTATATAAACAGTTTAATAAAAATATTCTAAGTGGTTGAGCACTTGGTAACCATACTTAACAATTAATCACGTCGCATATTCCCTTTAATATGAAATCTTACTACACTGTACCAAGTGTAGTCACGAAACGAAGTACTGTGCAACCGTTGAATACTGGTCGTCCAGTCCGGTTGGGGTTGTCAGGCCCGATAGATCTATCAACAGGATTCGCGTTTACAATACCGCTGTAAATATTAGTTACCAAGCTACAGGGAAGTATGCCAGTGGTACAACTCAACGTAGAATATATTTTTCAGTTACTTGTGTCCATATTGTAAAACATAAAATACATGTATTCTCATCCCGAAATATTTAGAGTTTAAAAGTGGGACTATATACTCACTTTCGTCTTGAAGACATATATATATAATTTGACTTGGTCTCCGGTTGATATCACGAACCTATCCATATATAATATATCAATACCTTTTCTTTTTAAACAAACGTCACATATATATACTTGTTATACTTTTAATACTTTGAATAATTCCTTAGTCCGTAGTTAGCAGTTCGTTGTTAGTAATTCAATTTTAATGGTTCATTTTTAGATGTTTAATATACCCGCAATGAAATAAATAAAACCCCCCAACGAAATAAATAAAACCCCATCGTATATGTATTGGTCGAGATTAATCTTGACCCACGGTACCGGTGTTGTCAAATGACGTGTTGCGTACATAAAGTACCGGTGTTGTCAAATGACGTGTTGCGTACAATCATGGGATCTTATGATTAATCTTCTCGTGTTGTTTACGGGTGATCCTGAACCATATAAAATTGAATTATATAAAATATCATGTTATCTTAGAAAGATGTGATTTTATTTAATTTTTCCCAATTAATCCCGAAGTTAAACAAGTCTTGGATAACCAATTTTGTTTCGGTCATAGTTTCTTTGTTACAAATCCGTTTTCGTTGATTCAACTTGCCATCTCCTTGGATCGAGTCCCTCTTTAAGACTATGAACTGAAAATACCTTGGTTTGTATTCAAAATCACACGGCATAGGTGAAACTTTAGTGAAACTTATGAAGTTAAACATTTTCCTTTATGTAAACAACCTTAAATGATTATTTTTCTAAAAATACTTATACTTTGAATTAAATCATGGAATTTTTATGTGTTATCATATCCATAGTAAAAATCATTTTTCCAGAACATAAACCTCCAATTCAAAGTTTAAGATAGTTTTTAATTATCCAACCCAAAACAGTCCCCGGTGGCACTCCGACGTCGTAAAAAACAGTTTTTAAGATAATCTTTGAAAAACCAAGTTATACCTTGTTAAATTAGCATATATTTAAGTTATATTACAGGTCTTGGAGTATTTTAAAAGTTAAGTTAGAAGGATCTATTTAGTTTGCAAACAAGTTTGAAAACATTCAAACTATGTTCTTGTTGTTAAAATTTTATACCACAAAATAAGATAGCTATATATATATGAATCGAATAAGGTTATGAACATAGATTCTACCTCAAATTCCTTGGACAAGGTTGCTGTAAAAGAGGAGTAAGAACCTAGAACCAAAAGGGTGATGGAAGTGGATGAAAGATTGGAAGTAAGTTGGTGTTCTTGGAAGGTTTTCTTGAAGTATTTTTGTAAGGGTTTTCTTATGATGATTAAGTGATGTTTTGAAGCTAAAAACTTATGAGGACCTTGAAGAACACTTGAAGGTTGAAGATAAGAGAGTTTAGAAGATCATTTAACTTGAAAGAAAATTGTTATGAAAGTGTGCATATGTGTATATAGGCGTATATATGTATATGTATATATAGACTTTATTTTTTTGATTTTTAGCTCAAAAGTCCTCATATATGATCCCACATGTATTGACTAATCAAAGGCTGCTAAGATCATATAATTGAAGTCTAATAATTGGTATTTTTCAATAGTAAAACTTCTAGAAACTGCGTATTTATACGGGTACATATACCCTAAGTATACGTATAGAAATCTTGTGAAAACGGAACGAGGATTCAAATATAGCTATCTTTTGTGAATATACTTATATGGTTTTATGTATTTAAGTCCTTAAAAATGATTAAATACATTACTTATACGATATATGTATAAACATTATATGTCATAAGTATTTAAGTCAAATAACGTTACGTATGGTTATCGTTTTGAAAACTTAAGTTAGTAGTTTCAAAATATACTTATAACTTATTGTTATTAATACAAAATGAGGTATTAAAACATCCTTAAATCATGTTAAACATGTATATATACATATATATATACAAACGTATAATTATCATATATTGTATAGTTCGTGATATCATCGGTCAAACTAGACGGTCAAATGTTGTGTAAATCTCTTTTCGAAAAACATAAGTCTCGACAATTTGGATTGCTTATCATGTTGGTAAGGTTTAATTTATGTAAATATTAATCTTATAAGTATAGAATGATCGAAAAAGTGCGGGTCGTTACATTACCTCCCCGTTAAATAAATTTCGTCCCGAAATTTTAAAATTGTACCTATTTTGCGTCATCGAGAAACAAGTGTGGATACTTTTGTTTCATCTGATCCTCTCGTTCCCAAGTAAACTCGGGACCTCTTCTAGCATTCCAACGAACCTTAATAATCGGTATGTTGCTCTGTTTGAGCTGTTTAACTTCACGGTCCATGATTTCGATTGGTTCTTCGACGAATTGTAGTTTCTCGTCGATATGGATTTCTTCAAGAGGAATAGTGAGGTCTTCCTTTGCAAGACACTTCTTAAGGTTTGAGACGTGAAAGGTATTATGTACCCCGGCGAGTTGTTGCGGTAACTCAAGTCGATAAGCTACCGGTCCAATGCGTTCAATAATCTTGAACGGGCCTACATATCTTGGGTTCAGCTTACCCCTTTTGCCGAAACGTATTACACCTTTCCAAGGTGACACCTTTAACATAACCATGTCCCCGACCTGAAACTCTAATGGTTTCCTTCGGACATCGGCGTAGCTCTTTTGGCGACTACGGGCTGTTTTCAATCTCTCCTTGATTTGTACTATCTTCTCAGTCGTTTCGTGTATGATCTCGGGACCAGTTAATTGTCGATCTCCTACTTCATTCCAACAGATAGGAGATCTACACTTCCTTCCATACAATGCTTCGAATGGCGCAGCTCCAATGCTCGCATGATAACTATTATTATACGAGAATTCTGCTAACGGTAAATACTTATCCCATCCGTTTCCAAAATCGATCACACATGCCCTGAGCATATCTTCAAGAGTCTGAATTGTTCTTTCACTCTGCCCGTCCGTTTGCGGATGATATGCGGTACTCATATCTAAACGAGTTCCCAGTGCCTCCTGTAGTGCTTGCCAGAACTTTGAGGTAAATCTACTATCACGATCAGATATAATGGAAATAGGTATTCCATGCCTTGAAACAACTTCCTTTATATACAATCGTAATAGTTTCTCCATTCTATCCGTTTCCTTTATAGGCAAGAAATGTGCAGACTTGGTGAGACGATCAACAATCACCCAAATGGTGTCGTAACCCCAGGCAGTCTTTGGTAACTTCGTGATGAAATCCATGGTAATACCATCCCATTTCCATTCTGGGATTTTTGGTTGTTGAAGTAACCCTGACGGCTTTTGGTGTTCTGCTTTGACCTTGGAACAAGTTAAACACTCCCCAACATATGTTGCTACGTCTGTCTTTAAATTAGGCCACCAATAACGTGTCTTAAGATCTTGATACATCTTTCCAACTCCAGGATGTATCGAGTATCTTGTCTTATGTGCCTCATTCAATATCAACTTCCTTAATCCACCCAACTTCGGTACCCAAATACGATTTGCAAAATATCGAATTCCGTCTTCCCGTATAACGAGTTGCTTCTCATACTTCTTCATTATTTCATTTCTTATGTTTTCTTTATTGAGTGCTTCTTGTTGAACTTCTTTGATTTGTGAGTTGAGATTCATGCGAATTTTTATGTTCATTGCTCGAACTCGGATTGGTTCTCGTTCCTTTCTGCTTAGAGCATCGGCCACTACGTTCGCTTTCCCGGGATGATAACGAATTTCACAATCATAGTCATTTATTAACTCGACCCACCTACGTTGCCTCATGTTCAACTGTTTCTGATCAAAAATATGTTGAAGGCTTTTATGATCAGTAAACACAGTGCATTTAACCCCATACAAGTAGTGTCTCCATATCTTCAATGCAAACACGACTGCTCCCAGTTCTAGATCATGCGTCGTATAATTCCGCTCGTGAATCTTTAATTGTCGAGATGCGTATGCAATAACTTTCTTCCGTTGCATAAGAACGCAACCAAAACCTTGTCGCGAAGCGTCGCAATATATTTCAAAATCATCGTTCCCTTCTGGTAACGATAAAATAGGCGCCGTAGTTAACTTCTTCTTTAGTAATTGAAATGCACTCTCCTGCTCAGAAGTCCATTCATATTTCTTCCCTTTTTGTGTTAACGCTGTCAACGGCTTAGCTATTCGGGAAAAATCTTGAATAAACCTTCTATAATAACCGGCTAAACCCAAAAATTGGTGTATCTGCATTGCTGTCTTAGGAGTCTCCCATTTTTCAATGGCTTCAATTTTTGCTGGATCAACCTGAATTCCTTTGCTACTAACAACGTGGCCAAGAAATTGCACTTCTTTCAACCAGAAGGCACATTTAGAAAATTTAGCATATAGCTGTTCTTTTCTTAACAACTCTAATATTAAACTTAAATGCTGCTCATGCTCTTGCTCACTCTTGGAATAGATAAGAATGTCATCAATGAAAACAATAACAAACTTATCTAAATATGGACTACAAACTCGATTCATGAGGTCCATGAATACAGCTGGCGCATTCGTCAATCCAAACGGCATGACCAAAAATTCGTAATGACCGTAACGTGTCCGAAAAGCAGTTTTCGGTATATCTTCTTCTTTGACACGTAATTGATGATAACCCGATCTTAGGTCGATTTTCGAATAAACACATGATCCTTGGAGTTGATCAAATAAGTCGTCAATTCTCGGTAGTGGATACCGATTCTTGATAGTTAACTTATTTAATTCACGATAATCTATACACATTCGGAAAGATCCGTCTTTCTTCTTGACGAATAAAATTGGAGCTCCCCACGGTGAAGTACTTGGTCGTATGAATCCATGATCCAGTAATTCTTTTAACTGACTCTGAAGTTCTTTTAACTCGGACGGTGCAAGTCTATATGGAGCACGGGCAACCGGTGCAGCTCCTGGTACAAGATCTATTTGAAATTCTACAGATCTAAATGGAGGTAATCCCGGCAACTCTTCCGGAAATACTTCAGGAAAATCTCTTGCCACAGGCACGTCATTGATGCACTTCTCTTTTTCTTTCTTTTCGACTTTATTAACATGTGCTAAGATAGCATAGCACCCTTTCTTCAAGTACTTTTGAGCTTTCAAATAACTAATGAGTTTTAGCTTTGAGTTACCCTTCTCTCCATAAATCATTACTGGCGTTTTATCCTTACGAGGAATGCGAATTGCCTTCTTGGCGCACACAACTTCAGCTCCTATTTTGGACATCCAGTCCATGCCGATTATTACATCAAAACTTCCTAATTCTACGGGTATCAAATCAATCTTAAATGTTTCTCCGGCTAAATTTATTTTACAATCACGGCAAATTTTATCGGCTTTAATTAGTTTACCATTAGCTAACTCAATCATGTACTTAGCATCTAGAGGTAATGATGAACAATTCAATTTAGCGTGAAAGTCTCTACACACGTAACTTCTATCAGCACCAGTATCAAATATAATAGATGCGGATAAGTTATTAATGGTAAACGTACCCGTAACAAGCTCCGGATCTTCGCGTGCCTCTCTAGCATTAATAACAAATGCTCTCCCACGTGCAGGTCTGACATTCTTCTCTGAATTCGGGCACTGACTCTTATAGTGACCTTGTTTTCCACACCCAAAACAAGTAACGGTAGCCAAAGCAGTTCTATTTGCATTGGTGGCAGGAGTCTTGGTACCATTTGTATTTGTAACGAGAGCCCTACAATCTTCAGCAAGATGACCCTGTCGATTACACTTGGTGCATAACACACTACAGTAACCAAAGTGATGTTTGTGACAACGGTTGCATAAAGGATTTTGTCCTTTGTAACCAAAGCTTGAACCACTACCTGCACCTTGCGTGGTTTCTTGTTTCTTAAAAGATTGTTGTTGGTTACCTCGATCATAATTTCCATTCCACTTTCTTTTGTTACCTGATACCTTCATATCAGTATTGGATGCTTTCTTATCCATGATGACCTGATCCATTAGCTCGTTTGCCATGGTTATAGCTTCATGAATTGTCTTAGGTTTCGATGCTGTAACATTTGCCTTGACCTTTTTGGGCAAACCATCTTTGTACATTTCAATCTTCCGTTCTTCGGTTGGAACCAATTCAGGACATAGCAAAACTAATTCCATGAATCGCTGATTGTAGTTGGTTATTTCAGTACCAACAACCTTCAGGCTTCGTAATTCATCTTCCAACTTTCTAACCTCGTTCCTTGGACAATACTCGTTGATTAACATTATTTTGAATTCTTCCCATGGAGTATCATAAGCTACATCTCCTCCTACAGCCTTCACATAATTTTTCCACCACGTGAGTGCACTATCTTGTAAAGTGCACGATGCATACTTGGTCATGTCCTTTTCAACACAACCACTGATTTTAAACACAGTCTCCATCTTTTCTATCCACCGGGTTAAACCGATCGGTCCTTCTGTTCCACTGAATGATGAGGGCTTGCAAGCTTGAAAAGTTTTGTAAGTGCACCCCACACGAGGATTTGGGTTAACTGCAGCACCTCTTGCAGCCTCGACCCATAACATTCTGTCGTTCACTCGCTGATTGATGAGTTCCTGGATTTCTTGTTCCGTCATTCGGTTCAATCGCGCCATATTCTTCTATAAGAATGAAAAGAAAATAATTATTCACATGGAATATTATAGATGTAGTGTATATTTACAGTACATTATAGCTTATTAATAATATGAACCAGGTATTATTATAAAAGCCTTTTCTTCTTATTAGCGTTTTATAATTATATCTAGGGTAGTACCTACCCGTTAATGTCCATACTTAATAGCTTAGTACAGAATCAATTACTACCATCTAAATAATACTTAACCATGGAAAATTATTGCATTTCACACTTCACTATTTTACATATGCTTATCTTACATCGAACATTAAGCAAACCACACTAATAATATTATACAAAACATTATATGATCCCATGGTTTAATACGGCAGCGCATCGTTTGGTCTATTTTCTAGGACGCTTAGGTTCAAAGAATCGCTTAACGCTTATCCTGGCTGTCTGCCTATATTTTGGCTGTGGGGCTGAAGAACTGGATGCCGGGATAGAACGAATAGGAATAGCGGGAATAGGGGTGGTAGTGTCTAGTGGAGTTGGTGCCACATCATCCTTACTAAACTCGGGATTTGAATTTTCTAATTCATTAGCCTTTCGTTTCTTTCCTAGTTTGAACTCGTCTTTTGTAATTTCCTGTATTTCTTCCTCGGGTTCACTTTCCTCCTCGGGTTCACTTTCCTCCTCGGGTTCACTTTCCTCCTCGGGTTCACTTTCCGGGTTCTCTATAGTCGGTTCATCCGGAATTTGTGAGTCTTCCCCAAAGATATTATTTTCGTCATCGGATAGGTTAATGACTGGAACACCATCTGAAGATTCTGGTTCGGAGTCGCTGAACGTGATGACAAGTTTTGAGCCTGACATCTATCACACAACAACTAACCCATTAGTACTACATAATATTTACATATAAATTTTAACCAACAATGATAAGCAATGGTTTTTAAATCAGACCCGGTAAAAGTCCAGACTTACTAATGTATCCTAACGACTTCTCGGTTAGACACACTAATGCAAACCTGGTTCGCTAAGACCACCGCTCTGATACCACATGTCATAACCCGTCCTTAACCGTAAGAACGTGTTAGATAACGTATGATTTCATTGCGAGGTATTGACCTCTATATGCGACATTTTTAAAAGAAAAACTGCATATATTATACATTACAAACCATGATTCTTATTTTTGATACAAGCTTTGGACGAAATAAAGATGATTATCGTTTAGCGATAATCTTCGACTTACAAACTTTACAAATGATGATAACAACACGATTTCTAGCATATTTTACAACACAAGTTCTTGGATATGCAGTCTTATTTTTGACACAAATATGCGTACGCAAGATCCTGCTCAAATTCAACATAATGCAGCGGAAGCTTTTAGAAATCACCTGAGAATAGACATGTTTTAAAAGGTCAACATAAAGTTGGTGAGATATAGGTTTAGTGCCGGCAGCAATATATATATAGACCACAAGATTTCGTATATAAACAGTTTAATAAAAATATTCTAAGTGGTTGAGCACTTGGTAACCATACTTAACAATTAATCACGTCGCATATTCCCTTTAATATGAAATCTTACTACACTGTACCAAGTGTAGTCACGAAACGAAGTACTGTGCAACCGTTGAATACTGGTCGTCCAGTCCGGTTGGGGTTGTCAGGCCCGATAGATCTATCAACAGGATTCGCGTTTACAATACCGCTGTAAATATTAGTTACCAAGCTACAGGGAAGTATGCCAGTGGTACAACTCAACGTAGAATATATTTTTCAGTTACTTGTGTCCATATTGTAAAACATAAAATACATGTATTCTCATCCCGAAATATTTAGAGTTTAAAAGTGGGACTATATACTCACTTTCGTCTTGAAGATATATATATATAATTTGACTTGGTCTCCGGTTGATATCACGAACCTATCCATATATAATATATCAATACCTTTTCTTTTTAAACAAACGTCACATATATATACTTGTTATACTTTTAATACTTTGAATAATTCCTTAGTCCGTAGTTAGCAGTTCGTTGTTAGTAATTCAATTTTAATGGTTCATTTTTAGATGTTTAATATACCCGCAATGAAATAAATAAAACCCCCAACGAAATAAATAAAACCCCATCGTATATGTATTGGTCGAGATTAATCTTGACCCACGGTACCGGTGTTGTCAAATGACGTGTTGCGTACATAAAGTACCGGTGTTGTCAAATGACGTGTTGCGTACAATCATGGGATCTTATGATTAATCTTCTCGTGTTGTTTACGGGTGATCCTGAACCATATAAAATTGAATTATATAAAATATCATGTTATCTTAGAAAGATGTGATTTTATTTAATTTTTCCCAATTAATCCCGAAGTTAAACAAGTCTTGGATAACCAATTTTGTTTCGGTCATAGTTTCTTTGTTACAAATCCGTTTTCGTTGATTCAACTTGCCATCTCCTTGGATCGAGTCCCTCTTTAAGACTATGAACTGAAAATACCTTGGTTTGTATTCAAAATCACACGGCATAGGTGAAACTTTAGTGAAACTTATGAAGTTAAACATTTTCCTTTATGTAAACAACCTTAAATGATTATTTTTCTAAAAATACTTATACTTTGAATTAAATCATGGAATTTTTATGTGTTATCATATCCATAGTAAAAATCATTTTTCCAGAACATAAACCTCCAATTCAAAGTTTAAGATAGTTTTTAATTATCCAACCCAAAACAGTCCCCGGTGGCACTCCGACGTCGTAAAAACAGTTTTTAAGATAATCTTTGAAAAACCAAGTTATACCTTGTTAAATTAGCATATATTTAAGTTATATTACAGGTCTTGGAGTATTTTAAAAGTTAAGTTAGAAGGATCTATTTAGTTTGCAAACAAGTTTGAAAACATTCAAACTATGTTCTTGTTGTTAAAATTTTATACCACAAAATAAGATAGCTATATATATATATGAATCGAATAAGGTTATGAACATAGATTCTACCTCAAATTCCTTGGACAAGGTTGCTGTAAAAGAGGAGTAAGAACCTAGAACTAAAAGGGTGATGGAAGTGGATGAAAGATTGGAAGTAAGTTGGTATTCTTGGAAGGTTTTCTTGAAGTATTTTTGTAAGGGTTTTCTTATGATGATTAAGTGATGTTTTGAAGCTAAAAACTTATGAGGACCTTGAAGAACACTTGAAGGTTGAAGATAAGAGAGTTTAGAAGATCATTTAACTTGAAAGAAAATTGTTATGAAAGTGTGCATATGTGTATATAGGCGTATATATGTATATGTATATATAGACTTTATTTTTTTGATTTTTAGCTCAAAAGTCCTCATATATGATCCCACATGTATTGACTAATCAAAGGCTGCTAAGATCATATAATTGAAGTCTAATAATTGGTATTTTTCAATAGTAAAACTTCTAGAAACTGCGTATTTATACGGGTACATATACCCTAAGTATACGTATAGAAATCTTGTGAAAACGGAACGAGGATTCAAATATAGCTATCTTTTGTGAATATACTTATATGGTTTTATGTATTTAAGTCCTTAAAAATGATTAAATACATTACTTATACGATATATGTATAAACATTATATGTCATAAGTATTTAAGTCAAATAACGTTACGTATGGTTATCGTTTTGAAAACTTAAGTTAGTAGTTTCAAAATATACTTATAACTTATTGTTATTAATACAAAATGAGGTATTAAAACATCCTTAAATCATGTTAAACATGTATATATACATATATATATACAAATGTATAATTATCATATATTGTATAGTTCGTGATATCATCGGTCAAACTAGACGGTCAAACGTTGTGTAAATCTCTTTTCGAAAAACATAAGTCTCGACAATTTGGATTGCTTATCATGTTGGTAAGGTTTAATTTATGTAAATATTAATCTTATAAGTATGGAATGATCGAAAAAGTGCGGGTCGTTACACTAGTGCTCGAGTAATATGATTATGCATGCTTGTATGTTTAACTTTGTCGTTAGATAGTTTATGATAGATCATGAATTTGTTACATTTGCGACTGAGATAAGGTATATGATATGCATGTCGTTGGAAAGCTGGCGAAAAATTAATAACTTTTCATTTAGAAAGGGTATGATTTCGTTGAACGGTTTAAAAGATATAGTCAACTAAATTATCGTTAAATTTTGTATTATTATTAAAAATGATTATTATTATCGACGTTATTATCGTCGTTATTATTATCTAATAACTATTATTATTATTATTATTATTATTATTATTATTATTATTATTATTATTATTATTATTATTATTATTATTATTATTATTATCGTTATTAATATAAGTATCATTATTTAAAATTGTTATTGTTATTATTAATACTATCGTTATTATCACAAAGGTTATTATTATTATTATTATTATTATTATTATTATTATTAATTAATATTATTATAATACTTATTAGTATCATTATCATTAAAACTAATATTAGTATTATCTAATTGTTATGATTGCGATTATTATCATTTCTATGAATGCGTTATAAAAGAGGACTAAAAGCTATTAAACAAATCGATTAAGAAATAATGAGTATAAGTATCATGATAAAATTAAAATATTGTAAGTTATTGATTTAGATAAAAATATCGTTTTCATTATCTTTATCAGTATTATTATTATTAAAAGTATTATTAATATTAAAATTAACATTTTTACTAAATATTAAAAGAGGACTATGCTTAATTTTTATGGGCTCAACTGACCCTATTCAATTGTTAATTATCTCATTCATTTATTGGACTGATATATATTTTGTGTAAGCATCTTAATATAGTTTGTTACCCTATGACTCATTTTCCTTTTACTTAAGCATAGACATAGATAGATGGTTTATTTTTTAGTAATAGATTAGTGTTGGGATTATAATTTCTCATTGATGTAATTGATTATTCTTACATGTTCCTAATTTTTTTTATTTAATATCGATATTTACATACCTCAATTAATTATATATATGTAACTGTTTTTGCACGGTTTTTTACCTACTCGTGCAACACGCGGGCTCTAAAACCTAGTATATATATATATATATATATATATATATATATATATATATATATATATATATATATATATATATATAGCGCGTGCTTATAATCTTACGTGCCACGTGTCACTCTATAAATTAATTTCATATATGAAAGATTTTTTTGTATATAAATCTTATCTTAATTAAAAGGTATCTTAAATTTTAAAAGTTATCTTAGATCGTATATAAGTCTTCGTATATAAATCTTTAACTAACATAAATTTATACTCTGTATGAAATAATTATCTTAATTTAAAGATTATATGTCCTTAAGTTAAGGGGGATGATTCTCACACACACTTTTTTGATCCTCACACACCTATTTTAACCTTTTACTCTTCTAATAATACTCGATTGGTATGTGAGGATCAAAAAAGTGTGTGTGAGAATCATCTCCCGTAAGTTAATTATACATTATTATTATTATATTATGTTATTTTATTTTATTGTCATCTTAAAAGGGTAACAGAGAGCAAATTGTTCAGACAATTTATGTTACTTATATTAGAAACAATCAGTTTTAAAGTAACCTATTACGAGCTCATGTTTAGTGTTTTATCGATTATTTGTCAATTAAAGTTAAAATGATTCTAACGGACGGACTCATAATCTATGTTTTAGTAACTAATGATTTCGATACAAATGTTGTCAGTAATAAAAGATTTTTTTTATTGTAATTGTATTATAAATTCGATAAGTATCAATACTAACATTATCGACTACTGGCTCATAAAACTTGTAATAATAATATAATATAATGCTCCCTAGGTATCTTATTCCATGTTTGAATTATTGATAGCAAAAATCAAACGTGGACCTCTATTAAGGTGACATGATAGTCAAGAAAAGATACAATAGAATTTGATGCCACAATTATAACTCGATTATTATAGTTTATTATGGATATGGATTATGGATTATGGATATGGATATGTTTCAGCTATCTACATTCTACATTATATAAAATAACAAAGTCCTATTTAGCTAATCTTTTTAAAAAAAAAATTAAATAGAAGAGAAATAACCATTAGATCAAACAACAACATTCAAAATCTACCATTGGATCAAGTGATCACTCAACATTTGTTTCTCTCCTCCAATTCATTTGTTGAGTGACCACAATGCCCTCCCATCTAACGTATACAATATAACAAAATTCCAAACCCTCAGTTCATCCACAATTAACGTATTCAGCAAAATCAATTCCAGCCGCTTTATATTCCTATCAGAGATTGAAAGATCTAATTCGAAGGATTTTTGCAATTCAATCAAGGTACGAGAATTGTGGATGCAAATATTTACAGTTATAAGTCGTCTACTGTGAAAATAGGGTTCCATTTTTTGTTAATCTACAATCGAATTCAGTCGCAATTCAATCAAGGTACGAGAATTTATGTTGCAAATATTTACAATTATAAGTTCTGTTCCATTTTTTTTTATCTAATCTACACTCGAATTCAGTTGGTATATGCAAATCATTCAAAGTTCGACAATTGATGCTGCAAATAGTTATAATTAACAAATGGGGGTGTTCTATCAACATATGGTTCTTCATTTTATATCAAAATGAGGTTTATTCATTGTGAAAGTCATAGTGGTAATAAGAGCATGCTGTAATTTTTCTTCTAAAGCTTAACGGATGGTTTTATGCAGGAACACACTTCAAATGGTCAAATGGGTAATATTTTGGCACAAAGAAGAACATTTTAGATTTTTAGGTCGACCCACCAACACCTATTTTCTATGTACAAACTCAAGCATAAGGTTCGATTAGGCTCAAAGGTACAGAGATGAATACGACTATCCATTGATGAATTACGACTACGGATTTTGATTCTTGGTCTTTTTGGATAAATCAAGAGGTAGTAAATATGTTTGCTAACTTTTTTATTTATTATTTTTTATGATGATCTATTTCTTGATAATATGTATACTATTCTGTAATTGGGTTGCTTATCTTTTCGGTAGTTTTTATGCTATGGTGATTAAAATTAGGTATTTGTAAAAGTGATTTTTAATTGCAACTAGAATAGGAATTTGATACCTTGTGTTATTAAGTTTATGAAGTTTGACATTAGAGAGTCTATGCCTGTGATATGAAGTTTGATACTTTGTGTTGTTTAGTTGATGAAGTTTGACATTAGGTATATACCACTAACAACTACAGGAGGCACTGGAACACCACTTGTCTTACTAATATCTAATAGTTTAGTTGTAAGTATTAAAATAATTAACAATTCTTTAATTCACTAATGTTGTTTTTTGTTTTATTTTGTGAATTAGGATACTAATATGGAATGGGCTAAATTTTGGGCATCACATTTGAAATGTCCTGTTTATATAGATTATAAACGTTCCATATTAATTGATTTTGTTGCGAGGTTTTGACCTTAGAACACGTCAAACATTCTCCTACATATCTCGCAATATCGGCTTTCATACCCGGCCACCAAAAATGTTTCTTGAGGTCCTTGTACATCTTTCCCGCTCCGGGATGTATTGAGTATCTGGTTTTATGTGCTTCCCCAAGTACCATTTCTCTCACATCTCCAAACTTTGGTACCCAAATTCTTTCATCTCTATACCGGGTTCCGTCTTCTCGAATAATAAGGTGTTTCTCCGATCCTTTGGGTATTTCATTCTTCAAATTCCCTACTTTTACAACTCCCTGTTGTGCCTCTTTTATTTGAGTAGTAAGATTAGTACGAATAATTATATTCATAGCTTTTACCCGTATAGGTTCTATGTCCTTTCTACTCAAAGCGTCAGCTACCATATTCGCCTTCCCCGGGTGGTAACGAATCTCGAAATCATAATCATTCAATAACTCAATCCACCTACACTGCCTCATGTTCAGTTGTTTCTGATTAAATATGTGTTGAAGACTTTTGTGGTCAGTATATATAATACTTTTGGCCCCATATAAGTAGTGCCTCCAAGTCTTTAATGCAAAAACAACAGCGCCTAATTCCAAATCATGTGTCGTATAATTTTGCTCGTGAATCTTCAATTATCTAGACGCTTAAGCAATTACCTTCGCTCGTTGCATTAATACACAACCGGGGCCTTGCTTTGAGGCGTCACAATATATCACAAAATCATCATTCACTTCATGCAGTGACAATATAGGTGCCGTAGTTAACTTTTTCTTTAGCAATTGAAATGCTTTCTCCTGCTCATCCTTCCATTCAAATTTCTTCCCTTTATGCGTTAATGCAGTCAAGGGTTTTGCTATTTTAGAAAAATCTTGGATGAAACTTCTGTAGTAACCTGCCAATCCTAAAAATTGGCGTATCTGCGTAGGAGTTTTCGGTGTTTCCCACTTCTTAACGGTTTCAATCTTTACCGGATCAACTTGAATACCTCATTTGCTCACTATATAACCAAGGAATTGAACTTCTTTCAACCAAAATGCACACTTTGAAAATTTAGCGTACAATTTTTCCTTCCTCAACAATTCTAGCACTTTTTTCAAATGTTCTTCGTACTCTTGATCATTCTTTGAGTAAATAAGTATGTCATCAATGAAAACAATGATAAACTTGTCAAGATATGATCCACACACTCGGTTCATGAGGTCCATGAACACAGCTGGTGCGTTAGTCAATCCAAACGGCATAACCATAAACTCATAATGATAGTAACGAGTTCTAAAAGCAATCTTTTGAATAGCATCCTCCTTTACTCGCATTTGATGATACCCAGAACGTAAATCAATCTTCGAATAAACCGACGAACCCTGTAGTTGATCAAATAAATCGTCGATTCTCGGTAGTGGATAACGGTTCTTGATGGTAAGTTTGTTCAGCTCTCAATAGTCGATACATAACCTGAATGTACCATCCTTCTTTTTGACAAACAAAACAGGAGCTCCCCATGGTGATGTGCTTGGTCGAATGAAATCACGCTCTAAAAGTTCTTGTAATTGACTTTGAAGTTCCTTCATTTCACTGGGTGCGAGTCTGTATGGAGCACGAGCTATTAGTGCAGCTCCTGGTACAAGATCTATTTGAAATTCAACAGATCGGTGTTGAGGTAGTCCCAGTAATTCTTTTGGAAATACATCGGAAAATTCTTTTGTGATGGGAACATCATTGTTGTTCTTTTCTTCAGTTTGTACTTTCTCGACGTGTGCTAGAACGGCATAGCAACCTTTTCTTATTAGTTTTTGCGCCTTCAAATTACTAATAAGATTTAGCTTCGCGTTGCTATTTTCTCCGTACACCATTAATGGTTTCCCTTTTTCTCGTACAATGCGAATTGCATTTTTGTAACAGACGATCTCTGCTTTCACCTCTTTCAACCTGTCCATGCCGATTATCACATCAAAACTCCCTAACTCTACTGGTATCAAATCAATCTTAAACGTTTCGCTAACAGTTTAATTTCTCGATTCTGACATATTTTATCTGCTGTAATTAATTTACCGTTTGCTAATTCGAGTAAAAATTTATTCTCCAATGGCGTTAATGGGCAACTTAATTTAGCACAAAAATCTCTACTCATATAGCTTCTATCCGCACCCGAATCAAATAAAACATAAGCAGGTTTATCGTCAATAAGGAACGTACCCGTAATAAGCTCCGGGTCTTCCTGCGCTTCAACCGCATTAATGTTGAAGACTCTTTCACGGTTTTGGCCATTATTATTTACTTCGTCCGGGCATGCAGTTTTGTAATGGCCCGTCTTTCCTGTGATGACCCGAAGATTTCTGATCAAATGTAAACTTAATCTTTACATGTTTTCGACACGATAAGCAAAGTCTGTTAGGTTGAGTCTCAAAATAATTTTGAACTGTTTCATATATGCAATTGACATTCGACCATTCCCGACGATTCACGAACCACTATTTGTAAATAGTTATGTGCGAATATATATATATATATATATATATATATATATATATATATATATATATATATATATATATATATATATATATATATATATATATATATATATATATATATATATATATATATAATTGGAAATATAATTCGCAACATTATATGTTGTTGTTGTTAAAATGCATTATGTAAAATAAAATAAAAATAGAATATTATAATAATTATTATTTATAACATAACTATATATAAATAAAGTATAGTAAAAATAAATACTAAATGATTGTAATACTCGTTTGATGTTCCAATTGATATTAAGCAAGTTAAATTCAAACTTATATGATTTTAAAATAAACGGTGATCCGAAAATGAGTTATACGAACTACAGGCTTATTAAAAATACAATTAGGAACTATTTGTTTAATTTTAAAACTTTTTATATTTTACTTAGGGTTGGGAGTGAATAATTAATGTCATTTTTATTTAATAGTTAATGCTCGAATTTTATACCATATTGACCAAAATAAATAAATATAGTTAATTTAAAAATATGGAATTTTTTCGAGGACTTTTATCCGCCACTAATTACAACGAAATACGAAATCCAGTCCGTAAATGGTGACGACTAAACTTATGACACGTTTTTTATTAATTACATTATAATAAGTACTAGTGGTAGTTTTTGTAATTGAAAATAAAAAGGAATCCAGTTGTTTTCAATTTAACTTATTCAGAAATTTGATGAGATTATTGTTGTTTTGCTTTTGTTTTTACATCTCACCAATTATCTATCTATCCGAAATTTGATGAGATTATTGTTGTTTTGCTTTTGTTTTTGCATCTCACCAATTATCTATCTATCCATTATTCTCTCTGTATATAACATACATATGCATATATATAAAACCACAAGAATACATAACCACACACTAGAGAACTTCTTCTTCCTTCTCGTTTCCTTTTCGAAAAACAAACAACAACAAACACGCCATAGTCACCTTGCTCAATCCCCCATACAACCAACCTTCCTCTTCAATCACCGGCTATCACCTCTGGCAATCACACGCCACCTTTGATCACCAATAACTCAACACTATAACACCACCTTCAACCACTTCAACTACCACCCTTGTTAACCACATGAAACCCATTTCGGTTTTTCGGCTTTGTTATATTTTGTTTTTTCCCTTTCTTTCGTTCTAAATTCACACGAAAATCCACACCTCACTCAACCATAAAACCCACTTGCAAGTCGTTTGTCAAATTGTAACAGTTTCAATGCATCAGTTAATTGATTATCGAATACGCTGAACACCTTGTCACCACCTGGTCGTCTGTCAACCCAAAACAAGAAAAAAACCGACAACCACCACAACCCAAACTCTCATAACCTGCTGCTATACGTCTCATTTTCTATTTTTGCTTTTGTTTACTGTTCGAGCTGTTGCTTTGCTACTCCAATTTGCAGCCTTCGCTGTTACTATCTTGGACGATTTCCTACTATTATTTCCTCCTATTGTTACAACTCAAAAACCACTTGTTTTATTTTGTTCGCCTACTGCTACTTTCGGTTACAAATCAAAACGAGAAAGAAGCTGCACCACTTAATTGTTGGAAGGTTTTGTCAACTTAAAAATAAAATATTATGGCACTTTATCAAATTACATATGGAACAAAGTAAGTTAAATGGCCGACCAACTTTACCTCTTAAATTGACATTTCATTTTTTATTTATTAGCGTATGACTAAGGAAATGAAAAAGAGTGATAGCGATGTTTAAAGAATGAGGATTTCGTATATCATTCTTTGATTTGTTACTGTGCTTTTGAAAGAACCAGACAACCTACAAAATGCTTTCTGGGGCTTCCAATCCAAACAAACTATAAGAGATTTTTTAGTAGGCTTATCATATTGGGTCATGTCCTGTTCAAGATCCAGTTTCCGTTTTAGTGGGCTGCCCGTTCTTTTTATTTCCTCCTTCGACAGATGACTTGTGTCATTTACTAAAACTAACCATACTCGATCACCTTTTTCTCTCTTCCGTTTATGTGATGTACTATAACAAACAAGGACGTTATGATGATGATGAGTGATGAAGTTCAACGATGATTGATGATGATCATGTATAATGATTAGGATAATGAAGGTGATACATGTATGATGATTAGGAGATGATGATTATGATAGAAGTTAATGATAATAGTGAGATGTTAGATGAGATGATGATCGCTATGTTGATGATATAGTGGTGATTCTATGTTAACGACGAATTGATAATAATAATCATATAGAAGATGATACGAGAATGAGATGTTTATGATTATGATAATAATTAAATTATGTCATACCTCGTCCTAATCCATCTGGACGAAGTCACCAACATCTGGTCCCATTGCGATGATCGACTCCAAATGATGCCTTTTAAAATGAGCAAATGCACAGCCGATGATTTCTTTCATACCTGAGAATAAACATGCTTTCAAGTGTCAACCAAAAGGTTGGTGAGTTCACAGGTTTATCATAAAACAATAAAATTCATCATTTTGATAGACCACAAGATTTAAATGCTGCATGGTACAAATGGGCCCGAATCCTATAACCACCTGTAATGTACATGCGATATCTTTTAAATACAGTACACCTTTCTCGTGTACGAAATCATCTTTCATAAATCTTAGTAACCGTATACATATTTAGTGCACAAAAATAACATACACATAACCTGTGTATAAAATCATTCTCTCGATACATAACATTCACTTTTCATTTCTTTCATAGCTTGGCTTGGTAACCGACCTTAACATATAATGCGCATAAATAATATCCCCAAAAACAGAACATCTCGTCTGTATAATATATAAACCTCGAAGTACTATACACCACGCCCACTAGCCCGTCCGTCTTGTGAACATTCTGGGTGGGGGTGTTAAACCCGGTAGCTACCTTTAGGATTCGCGTCAATTAGGCGTACACTAATTCTCAAAATTAGTGATGTTCCCTAATTCTTAGGTTACCAAACAATAATAATCAGGGGAAAAATATTCATATCAATTGTGACAATTATCACGTCCACATAATTCAATGGTGGCAATTATCACGTCCACATAATTCATTCGAGGAATGTTTTGCTTGTGTCTATCTCGTCAAACATTTATAAAAGCATTTCATGTATTCGCAGTTCAAAATGTATTTCAAAAGCATTTAATAAAGCAGTTGTAAAAGTAGCGCATGTATTCTCAGTCCCAAAAATGTAAAGAGTAAAAGGGAATCAAATGAACTCACGCATATAAATATTGTAAAATAGTTAATAAAGCATTTGCATATATATTCTCAGCCCAAAAATGTAAAGAGTAAAAGGGGCAAATGAACTCACCCTAATGTATTTTGTAGTAAAAATACATATTACGATATTGAACAAATGCAGGGTTGGCCTCGGATTCACGAACCTATATCATTTGTATATATATTAATACATATACTTGTAATCGAATAAATCTATTTATTATTAGTAATGTATTTGTTATATTAATACTTTCTAAGTTTCATTATTTATTTATATATTTTCATTTTATATATATAGAGAATTTTAATATAGTTAAGTTATGAAATTTAAATATATCTTTGTATTTAAAATTTTTATTTTTTTTATACCTATAATTTTAACAACGTTATTAAAACTTTTATTTTTATATTCATAAATTATTTTAATAATAATATTGATAATAATTATAATAATAATATTGATAGTTTTTAATGATAACTTTTAGTAAAATTGATAGTAATGATAATACTAATAATAATACCTATGTTATGATAATAATGGTACTAATAATTATAAAACGATAGTAATAATAATATTTATGAAAATAATAATAATATAGATATTAATAATGATAACCATAATACTTGATAATAATTGATAATAATAATACCAACAATAATAATATTACTATTTCTAATACTTTATGATAATAATAATATTAACATAGTGATAAGTGTAATAATGATAATAATCATAGTAAACATAATAATAATAATAATAATAATAATAATAATAATAATAATAATAATAATAATAATAATAATAATAATAATAATAATAATAATAATAAAAATAATAGAAATGCTACCTTAATGTAATAGGCCCTTAAAAAATAAATGCCCCTGCCTTGGCTTGAACCCTCAACTTCTCGTTAAACACAAACACTCCCATACCATTCATCCAATGTAGTTTTTCTGAGATTAATTCACACCATTTACTTATAACCCGAATCGCAGCCCACCTACCCAACCACGGCCCAACAGGTGTAGAGACCCGTCCTAATCCATCCGGACGAAGTCCATATCGATTATAAATGATTTACAACAGTTGATTACATCGCGAGGTACTTGACCTCTATATGATACATTTTACAAACATTGCATTCGTTTTTGAAAAGACAATCTTTCATTACATCGAAGGTTGACAGCATGCATACCATTTTATAATATATCCACTATAATTGACTTAATAATAATCTTGATGAACTCAACGACTTGAATGCAACGTCTTTTGAAAGATGCCATAAATGACTCCAAGTAATATTTTTAGAATGAGCAAATGCACAGCGGAAGATTTCTTTTGTACCTGAGAATAAACATGTTTTAAAGTGTCAACCAAAAGGTTGGTGAGTTCATTAGTTTAACATAAATAATCATTTCTATCATTTTAATAGACCACAAGATTTGCATTTCTCATATATATACGTCCCATGCATAGAGACAAAAATAATCATTCATATGGATTGACCACCTGGTAACCGACATTAACAAGATGCATATATAAGAATATCCCCATCATTCTGGGACTCCCTTCAGATATGATATAAATTTCGAAGTACTAAAGCATCCGGTACTTTGGATGGCGTTTGTTAGGCCCAATAGATCTATCTTTAGGATTCACGTCAATTAGGGTGTTTGTTCCCTAATTCTTAGATTACCAGACTTAATAAAAAGGGGCATATTCGATTTCGATAATTCAACCATAGAATGTAGTTTCACGTACTTGTGTCTATTTTGTAAAACATTTATAAATATTGCGCATGTATTCTCAGCCCAAAAATATAAAGGGTAAAAAGGCAAATGAAACTCACCTAATGTATTTTGTAGTAAAAATACATATGACGACATTAAACAACTGAACAAAGCAGGGTTGGCCTCGGATTCACGAACCTATATCATTTGTATATTTATTAACACATATATTCGTAATCGAACAAGCATATATTTTATTGTTACTGATATAACTTTTGTATTAATAACCTATGTATATACTTTATTATTAAATATATTTATTTTGTATATTTAAGATACATAAGAATTTTATATGATTAAGTTATGTATTTTGATTATATCTTTATATATATATATATATATATATATATATATATATATATATATATATATCATTTGTTTATTAAATCAGTAGTTATAATAATTCTATGATAACTTTAGTAAAAATAATAATAATAATAGTATAAATTTTATTATTAATGATTTTAATATTAGTGATAGTTTTGAATAAAAGCTCCTAAAATTTTAATTCTAATAATAATACTTGTAGTTTCTTAAATGAAAAAATTTACTAATAATGATAATGAAAATAATCTTTTTGGTAATAATACTTCATACTTAATAATGACCATAATTATAAAATCTTATTACAAATGATAATTTTATTAGTACTACTTTTGTTAATAATAATATTAATAATTCAAAAAATATGATACTAATACTAATGTTAATGAAGATGACAATAACTTTTATTATTTTCATAATAATAATAATAATAATAGTGATAATCCTACTTATGATAATATTAATAATAATTATAATACTCTTAGATATGATAACAATGATAATAATTATAACCTTAATAATAAGAACAATAATAATAAATGATCATAAATCTTGTATTAGTAATAATAACTTTATATTCCTAATAATAATAACAATAACAATAACAATAATAATAATAATAATAATAATAATAATAATAATAATAATAATAATATAATAATAATAATAATAATAATAATAATAATAATAATAATAATAATAATAATAATAATAATAATAACAATAATAGTAATAATAATAATAATAAGAACTACCTTAAGAGTATAATCTCAAAAAAAAATAAAAGTGCCTCTACAAGGACTCGAACCCGCGACCTCACGCTTAACCAACAACACTCTTTACCATTCCTCTGCGATTACCTTTTGTTTTAATTCAAGAATTAAACATATATAAACAATTGGGTTTCGGCCCAAGTTGCTTAGTCCATGAGGAACTCTTCCGGCCCAAGTTAATCCCTAACCCAAATCTCGGCCCAACAGCAAAATGACCCAACATCTAATCATGGCCCAACAGACAAATGGACTCGGCCCAACATATGTATCGGCCCAATAGCAACTTTTATTACGAAAAAAATAATGTAGTGGCCTAGTTTCGAACCTAGGACCTCTCGCTTACTCAACAACACTCTAAACCATTCCGCTACTACTTACTTTTCTGTTCTAAATACGATTTTAATTTTGTTTAACTCGTTTTCAGTTTCTCTCTTCTTGTTATTAAATTGTAGTCGACCCAAGACCACAACAGAAATAAATCCAGGAATCATCATACCCTCGTCATATCCTCTTCATCATACATGTACCGTTTTGCTCATCTTAAACATTTGTATTATCATTAACGTTTTCACTATTCATCATCTTCTCAGATCATCATCACCTTATGATCATCGATCACCATGAACCTCATCATCATTCGTTTAATCACACCTTGTTTTTGTTGGGGGTTGACAGAAACACATATGCACAGCTGTAACATCATTCCTGTTTCTTTTTGGGTGTCGACTGATAAAAAAAATATAAATTAATAGTAGTAGCAACGGTGAAATGAAGGTGGTGATTGTTGACAACGACTGGAATGGAAACAGGTGTATAAATTGCTGCAGGTGTTGATCGTGGTTTACGGTGGTGGAACCAGAAACAGGAAAACAGAAAACATAAATGTTTTATTCGATGGTGGTTGTGATGGACTCTCGGTGGTGGTGGCTAGTTGAATAGGAACAAGAAACGTGAATCATAGCAGCAGCAGTAATATGAGTAGGTCGTGGTGGTTCTTGTTGTGCCTTACGAACATAAATTTAGAGAGAGAGAAAATGATATAGAGAGATGGAGACGGTGGTTAGTTCAATGGGAGGAAGGTGGTCGTTGGGTGGTGATAGGTGGAGAAGGTTCACGATGGTGGTGGTCCGGTGTGGAAGGTAGTGAGGGTGTTCTCCCAATCTCGATCTATATATGGAGATATATGTATATTACAATACATATAGTAATTATAACATTAATAATTATTAATAATAATTATAATTAATTAATAATAATAATAGTAAAGTAATAATGAAAAAAATCTTGAAGTGGAAGTCAAATGAAAACAGTAATAATGCGCAACTTTTTTAATTAAGCACAGTGGACAGATGAGATGATTTGTTATTTAGTTACAGACAGTTTTCACGGGGTGTGTCCATTGCTAAACAGTTATGGCTAATTTAATTCGGAAAAATCCCATATTTTTAGATTAAATATATTTAATTATTTCACTCATTAACTGTTTGAAACCTGACCAAAAAGGTTCGAAAATTATTTATTTTCTGTTTCGATTTATATGTACGGAGTACTAATATTTAAACTTAAAAAGGTAAAAAATATTTTTAACAAATCTAAAATCTTCGTAATCGATTTACAGTTCAAATTTTATTTTAAAACTTCATATATATATATATATATATATATATATATATATATATATATATATATATATATATATATATATATATATATATATATATATATATATATATATATATATATATATATTAGACCTATTTTAAAATAATAAAATGTCAACCGAAAGTTACAGACATTTACAATTTAAGTTCAAAATTAATTATATTTAATATACACTATATATATATATATATATATATATATATATATATATATATATATATATATATATATATATATATATATATAACAGTTTTAAAATATCAAGTTTAATTACTAAAATAATAATATTATATAGTTTTAAACAAATAGGTTTAATATAACTTTATATATTTACAAGTAGTATTTATATACATATTTATATTTATCTATATATAATTAAATATAGTTTCCATTACATCGCATTTTACTATTTTGACAATATAAATTCTAATAATTAAATTATATAATATTCCAAATTATATTTCAAATTATAAATACCTATTTAAATATATATGTTATCTATTTACAAATAGTTGTTCGTGAATCGTCGGGAATGGTCGAAAGTCAAACGAATATATGAAACAGTTCAAAGTTTATGAGACTCAACCTAACAGACCTTTCTTATCGTGTCGAAATCATAATAAGATTTAAGTTTAAATTTGGTCAGAAATTCCCGGGTCGTCACAGTACCTACCCGTTAAAGAAATTTCGTCCCGAAATTTGAGTGAGGTGGTCATGGCTAACAATAAAAAATGTTTTCATGACGAATATGAGTTGATAAATAGAGTTTTATCATCATTAAGTAATATGAATAAAACAATTTGATTATTTAAAGAGTACGAGTGAAGCTATTCACAAAAGAATGAAATGGGAAACAAAAAATTTGTTTTTAACTTTTGACGTAGTCAGGTTTGAATTCCGGAATTCAAGGGATTTAAAGAAAATCTATGAAATCTATAAGATATGATTCTTAGGTAAATGAGGAAATTAAGATCTCTATAATTAAATACGGTCATCTGTCTCGATTGTTACGTCTAATTTTTTTTTTTATAAATTAAACTCTTCCGTTCTATTATTCTCACCATTCATATACTTTCTTTCTTAGTTCGTACATCCAAAAGATTATGAAAATGCTTAATCCAGTTCTAATCCTTGATATTTTCCTAATTATTATTTCTGTCACCCTTCTTTTCAATCTTCTGTCACCCTTCTTTTCAATCTTCTACTAGAAAAATCTGTTTACTCCTACTATTACCTTGGGGTGATACTATTCTTAATTTTATCGTATCTTTATATTGCTATTCGTATTAATATTCACGGTTTGTAACCTCCGTGTTGTTATTGGGCTTTATATTTTCTCTTATATTTTGGATCTCTTTGCCTTTTTATTCTCTTCTTGACCTCTAGTAAGGCGAGTAATGGTTCAGAATTCATAAGTATGGGGTTTCGAATGAACTTCATGTTCTAAATAAGAAAGAACGTAACAGCACGATTTGATTTGTCAAATTACCAGAATAACTGAGAATAGAACTATCAAGAATATATTTTTCTTGATACGTTCAGAAGTTAATCAGAATGAAAGAGTTATGTAACATAGCACATGATGACGTTATAGTCTGTGAATCATCACGTTCCATTAGAAACTCAGCATGACTTACTGTAATATAATCACGTTAATCAAGTGTCATTATATTATACTAACTCATGCATCAGTTCCCAACATTATTTCAATAACATTCAAATTTTAATCTCGAAAGTTTACAGAATATAAAAACTAACAGTTTCTATATGATGTAACACTGATAGCACGAAGAGATTAATGATTTCAGATAAGAATAATTATAAAAATATCTTCAGAAATATGGAGGATATTTATAATGATAGATACGATGATATCTTGGAATTTCTAATATCGAAGGATGATGAAGAAGATTTATCCGTAAGGGTTTAGATTCTGAAGCATGGTGTTGGCTAAAGATTTCATCAGATATAGAATCATCAGGATTTTATGTACAAGTTTAGTCCTTTTGATTTGTTCAGAGTCTCCTACTGTTTTTCATTATCAAATTTTCTATCGAGCGTTCCCAACACTCCATTCTTTATCATCAAACTTTTGACCGTTTAGACCATCTATAATTTTTCTGTTTCCTCTGCATTTAATGCTACGATATCTGAATCATCGGTTATCATTCCGAAGTGGTTTCAAGAGAATTGTGTTTTTAGATGATTAAACGCTGATGGTAACATGGTGGAATATGAAAGGTTCCCCGGTAACAATAAAAGAGGACACATATATATATCAAGGTTATAATAAGGTTGTTTCGAACGAAAAGTCGAAGTTGACTTGCTGGAGCTGTGACAAAATTGGCTACTTTGAAGAGGGATTGTAAAGTTATTTTCGGTAATAACAACGCCAAAGAAGCTAGTACAGATACGTGTTAAACGTTTACTCAGGTTCCGAGTGTTTTCAAGTACATAACTATATGCATCAATCTTTCCTTCCGTAGATGAAATGCGGTTGGTTTATCCTCTCGATTGAGGTGTTTTCAAGTATCATGAAAGGTTTGAACGCAGATCGTAATCGTTAAGATATAAATGAAGTTTAGGATGAAATCAAGTGGCAAACTTGAAGAATTGTTTAGTTTCATATGTTATAATCAATATTTTAATTTATTTTAATTGTCCAATGTTATTAGTCCACAGTCGATAGTCCACAGTTAATAGTTTAATAATTCATATATAGTTTAATATATAATATTCGAATTAATTAATACGTATCGTGATCCGTGTACATGTCTCAGACTCGATCACAACTCAAAGTATATATATTATTTAAGAATCAACCTCAACCCTGTATAGAGAACTCGATCATTACTGCATATAGAGTGTCTATGGTTATTCCAAATAATATATATATATATATATATATATATATATATATATATATATATATATATATATATATATATATATATATGCGTCGATATGATATGTCAAAACCTTGTATACGTGTCCCGATATTTAAAGTGCGTAAAATAAATAACAGAAATTAAATGACGATAAATAAAATTGCGAGAATTAAAATTGCGATAAATAAAATGCGATAAATAAATTGCGATAAATAAATTGCGATAAATAAATTGTGATAAATAAAAGGTAATACGGAATTAACAGTTAGCTAGGAACAGTTAGCTAGGATTTTGTTACCGTGGATTCTTAACAAAATTTCTCATAATAATCGTTTGTTTCTAACAAATTTTATTTTATCCAATGTTTTCTTCATTATGCCACTTGTCGGATTCTGATAGGTCAAAATCCAAATATGAAATTGAATGAAAATGGTTATTCTGTGGTGAACGGATACGTATATATGTGGATGTAAGTAGAATAGTAAATGACTGTTGAATCAGATTCTAAGAGTGTACAGTGTAACTTATTAATGTGGAATCTAAATATTCTTCGGGTATTACCTACCCGCTAAAATATTTTCACCATTAACAGTTTGTACAATAAAACTTTTAATTACAATCTTTATGAAAACATATATACATATATTTTCTTCGGACGTAATCATGGATTTAATGAGTCAATGTGATATTAAACTCATCAGATTTACGGCTAGAACTAGAGTACATAATCTCTAAAACATTAGAGATTACATAATTGCCATGAAGGACGAAGATAGTTTATGTAGAACGATTCGTAGAACGATGATTATGCTTGAGGTATAGATTGCGAGGTTGAGGCGTGTAATGATGTTGTTGTTATTGGTACTGGTTTATGCTGCTGGTGCTGCTGATAGTGGTACTGTTGCTGTCGGTGCTACAAGTGTTGTTGGTGCTGAGGTTGGTGATGATGTTGGTGTAGTAAGTATAGCTTGTAGATCACGCACCATTCTTGTCAGGTTTTCTATCCTACCCTCTTTCATTTCTATCCATCCACTCATCTGATTCGATAGATCTTGGTTATCAATTCGAAGTTCCCTAACTTCTTCTAATATTCCTCTTCGATTGGTATTCGGAAGTAGAGGTTGAATATTTTCTGAGATTGCAGTAATACGACCTTCGAGGTGGAAGACTTTAGCAAGAAGGGTGAATACAGTGTTGCGCATAGGTTCACCGGTGAGTATATCGTTTTCTCCGATGTTAGGAGGTAAGTTTGGTTCGCTGTAGGGCTCGCCTTCTTCATTTCTCCATCGAGTGAGTAAGTCTCGGACCCACCCCCATCTCCTCCAAAAAGAAAAATAACTAAATGGTTGAGGCACTTCTGGTTCATTGACTTCGGAGTCTGCTTCAATATACATCTCAAAATCGCTTCCGGAACTAATGGAATCCAAGCTAGGAGTAGGATCCATCTCTCACGATCAGTTAAAGGGTTTTGATATGAAATAATTTTCAAATATCGAATGATATTCTAATTATATATAGAATATCTATACATACTTTCAAAGATCCCGTTAATTACAGAGAAAATTAAGGAAACGTGTCAGATAAAGTCTACAGTGAAGATATGCTAAGATATGGATTTTTGTCTATACACTATTCACGCAATCAATGCAGTAAGATGTGTCTAGACTAAGAATGATAAGCAGATGATTTCCGACTAAAAATGATAAGCAAAACTTTTGACATGCAGACACGATCGAAGTCCAGACTCACTAATGCATCTAAACAACTATCAGTTAGACACACTAATACAAGACCTGGTTCGCTAAGACCACCGCTCTGATACCAACTGTAGAGACCTGTCCTAATCCATCCGGACGAAGTCCATATCGATTATAAACGATTCACAACTGTTGATTACATCGCGAGGTACTTGACCTCTATATGATACATTTTACAAACATTGCATTCGTTTTTGAAAAGACAATCTTTCATTACATCGAAGGTTGATAGTATGCATACCATTTTATAATATATCCACTATAATTGACTTAATAATAATCTTGATGAACTCAACGACTCGAATGCAACGTCTTTTGAAAGATGCCATAAATGACTCCAATTAATATTTCTAGAATGAGCAAATGCATAGCGGAAGATTTCTTTCGTACCTGAGAATAAACATGCTTTAAAGTGTCAACCCAAAGATTGGTGAGTTCATTAGTTTAACATAAATAATCATTTTCATCATTTTAATAGATCACCAGATTTGCATTTCTCATAAATATACGTCCTATGCATAGAGACAAAAATAATCATTCATATGGATTGAACACCTGGTAACCGACATTAACAAGATGCATATATAAGAATATCCCCATCATTCCGGGACTCCCTTCAGATATGATATAAATTTCGAAGTACTAAAGCATCCGGTACTTTGGATGGCGTTTGTTAGGCCCAATAGATCTATCTTTAGGATTCACGTCAATTAGGGTGTTTGTTCCCTAATTCTTAGATTACCAGACTTAATAAAAAGGGGCATATTCGATTTCGATAATTCAACCATAGAATGTAGTTTCACGTACTTGTGTCTATTTTGTAAAACATTTATAAATATTGCGCATGTATTCTCAGCCCAAAAATATAAAGGGTAAAAAGGCAAATGAAACTCACCTAATGTATTTTGTAGTAAAAATACATATGACGACATTAAACAACTGAACAAAGCAGGGTTGGCCTCAGATTCACGAACCTATATCATTTGTATATTTATTAACACATATATTCGTAATCGAACAAGCATATATTTTATTGTTACTGATATAACTTTTGTATTAATAACCTATGTATATACTTTATTATTAAATATATTTATTTTGTATATTTAAGATACATAAGAATTTTATATGATTAAGTTATGTATTTTGATTATATCTTTATATATATATATATCATTTGTTTATTAAATCAGTAGTTATAATAATTCTATGATAACTTTAGTAAAAATAATAATAATAATAGTATAAATTTTATTATTAATGATTTTAATATTAGTGATAGTTTTGAATAAAAGCTCCTAAAATTTTAATTCTAATAATAATACTTGTAGTTTCTTAAATGAAAAAATTTACTAATAATGATAATGAAAATAATCTTTTTGGTAATAATACTTCATACTTAATAATGACAATAATTATAAAATCTTATTACAAATGATAATTTTATTAGTACTTCTTTTGTTAATAATAATATTAATAATTCAAAAAATATGATACTAATACTAATGTCAATGAAGATGACAATAACTTTTATTATTTTCATAATAATAATAATAATAGTGATAATCCTACTTATGCTAATATTAATGATAATTATAATACTCTTAGATATGATAACAATGATAATAATTATAACCTTAATAATAATAACAATAATAATAAATGATCATAAATCTTGTATTAGTAATAATAACTTTATATTCCTAATAATAATAATAATAATAATAATAATAATAATAATAATAATAATAATAATAATAATAATAATAATAATAATAATAATAATAATAATAATAATAATAATAATAATAATAATAATAATAATAATAATAATAATAAGAAGAAGAAGAAGAATAATAAGAACTACCTTAAGAGTATAATCTCAAAAAAAATAAAAGTGCCTCTGCAAGGACTCGAACCCGCGACCTCACGCTTAACCAACAACACTCATTACCATTCCTCTGCGATTACCTTTTGTTTTAATTCAAGAATTAAACATATATAAACAATTGGGTTTCGGCCCAAGTTGCTTAGTCCATGAGGAACTCTTCCGGCCCAAGTTAATCCCTAACCCAAATCTCGGCCCAACAGCAAAATGACCCAACATCTAATCATGGCCCAACAGACAAATGGACTCGGCCCAACATATGTATTGGCCCAATAGCAGCTTTTATTACGAAAAAAAATAATGTAGTGGCCTAGTTTCGAACCTAGGACCTCTCGCTTACTCAACAACACTCCAAACCATTCCGCTACTACTTACTTTTCTGTTCTAAATACGATTTTAATTTTGTTTAACTCGCTTTCAGTTTCTCTCTTCTTGTTATTAAATTGTAGTCGACCCGAGACCACAACAGAAATAAATCCAGGAATCATCATACCCTCGTCATATCCTCTTCATCATACATGTACCATTTTGCTCATCTTAAACATTCGTATTATCATTAACGTTTTCACTATTCATCATCTTCTCCGATCATCATCACCTTATGATCATCGATCTCCATGAACCTCATCATCATTCGTTTAATCACACCTTGTTTTCGTTGGGGTTTGACAAAAAAAATAGATGCACAGCTATAACATCATTCCCGTTTCTTTTTGGGTGTCGACTGATAAAAAAAATATAAATAAATAGTAGTAGCAACGGTGAAATGAAGGTGGTGATTGTTGACAACGCCTGGAACGGAAACAGGTGTATAAATTGCTGCAGGTGTTGATTGTGGTTTACGGTTTTGGAACCAGAAACTGGAAAATAGAAAACATAAATGTTTTATTCGATGGTGGTTGTGATGGACTCTCGGTGGTGGTGGCTAGTTGAATAGGAACAAGAAACGTGAATCATAGCAGCAGCAGTAATATGAGTAGGTCGTGGTGGTTCTTGTTGTGCCTTACGAACATAAATTTAGAGAGAGAGAAAATGATATAGAGAGATGGAGACGGTGCTTGGTTCAATGGGAGGAAGGTGGTCGTTGAGTGGTGATAGGTGGAGAAGGTTCACGATGGTGGTGGTCCGGTGTGGAAGGTAGTGAGGGTATTCTCCCTATCTCGATCTATATATGGAGATATATGTATATTACAATACATATAGTAATTATAACATTAATAATAATTAATAATAATTATAATTAATTAATAATAATAATAGTAAAGTAATAATGAAAAAAATCTTGAAGTGGAAGTCAAATGAAAACAGTAATAATGCGCAACTTTTTCAATTAAGCACAGTGGATAGATGAGATGATTTGTTATTTAGTTACCGACAGTTTTCACGGGGTGTGTCCATTGCTAAACAGTTACGGCCAATTTAATTCGGAAAAATCTCATATTTTTAGATTAAATATATTTAATTATTTCATTCATTAACTGTTTGAAACTTGACCAAAAAGGTTCGAAAATTATTTATTTTCTGTTCTGATTTATATGTACGGAGTACTAATATTTAAACTTAAAAAGGTAAAAATACTTTTAACAAATCTAAAATCTTCGTAATCTATTTACAGTTCAACTTTTATTTTAAAACTTCATATATATATATATATATATTAGACCTATTTTAAAATAATAAAATGTCAACCGAAAGTTACAGACATTTACAATTTAAGTTCAAAATTAATTATATTTAATATACACTATATATATAAACAGTTTTAAAATATCAAGTTTAATTACTAAAATAATAATATTATATATTTTTAAACAAATAGGTTTAATATAACTTTATATATTTACAAGTAGTATTTATATACATATTTATATTTATCTATATATAATTAAATATAGTTTCCATTACATCGCATTTTATTATTTTTACAATATAAATTCTAATTATTAAATTATATAATATTCTAAATTATATTTCAAATTATAAATACCTATTTAAATATATGTGTTATCTATTTACAAATAGTTGTTCGTGAATCGCCGGGAATGGTCGAAAGTCAAACGAATATATGAAACAGTTCAAAGTTTTTGAGACTCAACCTAACAGACCTTTCTTATCGTGTCGAAATCATAATAAGATTTAAGTTTAAATTTGGTCGGAAATTCCCGGGTCGTCACAACAGGAACAACAATTACTCACGGCCCAACTTAGGATTAGTGAAATGGCGACCCAACACCATTTATTAAGTTTACACCCTAAAATACATTTTTATCAATTTTGCTATAACCATAGGATCCCATTTTCATTTTTATGTTATTATTAACATAACTACATCAACTTTTTCTTTACAGCTCACCACCATCTAAATCATATTATCTTGTATGAATAACTACATAATTAAGTATGCTCATAACTTGCTCCACTACCACCATAATATCCTCTTCATTATGTTTATTTCCTTATATGTTCATTTTTGTTTTCCTTTCATTAATATGTACGTAGTAACCCTTTTTTTTTACATAAACACTACAAATATATGGTTCATAGGGAATACAAAATACTTTTCGTTTGTTATTACCTTGAATGCATTGATCACGGTGTTGATCACGTACCCAATGAGGAAGATGGATAAATGCATGACCATGTGCGTAAGCAGCCATGTCTATAGTTTCACCGGAATGACTAGCGCCAAATTTTGAATGTGAGTGCATAATTGTAAGAAGGTCCACGTGGAGGTTTGTTTATTGAGGTCCCATATACGACTTTTTAGGTTCGACAGTGAAGATTCCATCTTTGGTGTCTACCATATCGATATCAGATGGGTGATGGAATTCTTGTAACAACACAATAAGGATGTTCGGTGGTTATAGTTGGTTGTAACAGCGAGCATTAATGAAGCTACAAATGGGTTTTCGAATAACAACATAATAACCGTGAAGTGCTCGATCTTGAAATATTTATTTCGACTGCATAGGTGATTCACGATGGAGATGAGAGAGAGATACCGTATGGCGGTGGTAGGGTGGTTGTGAAGGTTGTAGCATGCTTGTGTTGTTCTCGATCCATGACTAAAACAGAAAATAGAAGAGGTGATCGTGAGGTTTGGTGAAGGTGAGATGGTGTCGATTGGTGGTTGTAGCCGTAGGGTATCGGGTGATGAGTTCACGAAGGAGAAGAGCTAAGGTGGGTGATTAAGTGGATTTCATAATGGTGATGAAGGTGGCGAAGGTGGTGGTCCAACGGTGGTCGAGTGCCGGAGCTCGTTGGTGGTGGTGTTTTGGGTGGACTTCGAATAGAAAAAAAAATAACATAATAGTAGCAGGAATAAGAATTTAAATGATGGTGGTCTGTGGTATTTGTTCACGTCCAAAACAGAAGAGATAAGAGAAAAAAATAGTTTTTATTGATCTAGTTAGCAGATGAAATCGATTTATATTATATTCCTGGTCCCGCTTGTGATTTTGTATTGCAGTCATGGTATTACGCCTTTACAGCACACCATTTATCTTTTCTTTTGTCGACAAGAAATCACATGTAATATAGAAAGTTGATGGTGACTGTTAATCATGCAATGCATGTATGTATCCGTGAATTGGAAAAATAACAAACGTAGTACACATTTAATAATATAATCTTACATCACAAATTCAATTCACGGGTTAAATAACTGTTTCTTTTGCCGTCATATTTAAAGGAGGTATTATTTTGTATTTCGTTGTTAATCGATAGCGGATAAAAGTTCAGATAAAATCTCAAATTTTGACATTAATTATATTTATTTAATTCGGTCTTTTAGGGTGTAAAATAAATCATAAAAAGATGATTAATTATTAATGCTCAGTCCTAAGTAAAAATATACAGTGTATTAAAATAACTACTAAATATATTTTTAATACAACTACAATTTTTATAACTTACTTTCGAATCACCATTTATTTTAAAATTATATAAGTTTGAATTTAACTTACTTAATATTCATCGAATGGTAATTGAGCATTACATTCGTTTACTAAATAGATTTAAAATCACAAAATATATATTTAATATACTTTAGTATATATATATATATATATATATATATATATATATATATATATATATATATATATATATATATATATATATATATATATATATATATATATAGATATATATATATAGATATAGATATATTTTCATGTTTTTATTTTTATTTCACATGATTACTTTTAATATTAACATATAATATTTCAAATTATATTACCTCTTATTATTTATATATATAAATATGTACACACATAACTATTTACAATTAACTCTTCGTGAATCGTCGGGAATAGTCAAAGGTCAAATGATTACATGAACACAGTTCAAAGTTTTTGAGACTTCACATTACAGACTTTGCTTATCGTGTTGAAATCATATTAGGATTAAGTTTAAATTTGATCGGAAATTTCCGGGTCGTCACAGTACCTACCCGTTAAAGAAATTTCGTCCCGAAATTTGAGTGAGATCGTCATGGCTAACAATAAAAATGTTTTTATGACGAATGTTCATTGATAAATAGAGTTTTATTACCATAGTGTAATATGGGTAAAACAATTTGATCTTTCGAAGAGTAAGAATGAAACTATCACAAAAGAGTGAAATGAAGAAATAACGATTCGTCTTAACTTTTGACGTAGTCACTGTTGAATTTAGAAAATAAGATGCGTCTTAACTTTTGATGTTGTCTTAGTTGAATTCCGGAATTTAAGGGATTTAAAGAAAATCTTCGAAATCTAAAAGATTTGATTCTTCGGCGAATAAGGAAATTAAGATCTCTATAATTAAGTACGGTGATCAGCCTCGATTACTCTGTCTGATATTCCCATTATAAATTAAACTTTTTCTGTTCCATTATTTTCACCATTCCTATACTTTCTTTCTTAGTTCGTACATCCAAAAGATTGTGAAAATGCTTAATCCCGTTCTAATCCTTGATATTTTTCTAATTATCATTTCTGTCATCCTTCTTTTCAATCTTCCACCAGAAAAATCTGTTTGCTTCTACTATTACCTTGGGTGATACTATTCTTAATTATATCGTGTCTTTATATTGCTATTCATATTAATATCCACGGTTTGTAATTTTTGCGTTGTTGTTGAGTTTTATATCTTCCCTTATATTTCGATATCCCTGCTTCTGTTTCCTATAATCATTGTCATCCACAGTTAATGCTTTCTTCTTTCGCTGCGATTTATACCCCCATTTACACTTCAAAGCTTTATGCTCTGTTTTCTCTTCTATCCGTTAAGCACATCAAGTAATGGTCCAGAATTCGTAGATATAGAGTTTTGAATGATTTTAATGTTCTAAGCAGGAAGAAACGTGATAGCACGATTTAATTTTCAAATTTATCAACATCACGGAAGATAGAACCATCCAGAATACATTTTCTTGATATGTTCAGAAGTTAAGTAGAATGATAGAGTTATGTAACATGGCACATGATGACATTATGATCTGTGAATCATCATGTTCCATTAGAAACTCAGCATGACTTACTGTAATATAATCACGTTGACCAAGCGTCATTATATTATACTAATTCATGCTTCAATTCCCAACACTTCTCCACCATTCATTCATAATTTATACTTAAATTTTACAGAAGTTTCCAATATAATGGAATACAGAAAACACGAAGAGGTAGATAATTTCGGACAAGTATATTTACAAAAATATCCTCAAAAATATCGAAGATATTTATGACGATATTTTGGAATTTCTAAGTTCGAAGGTTGATGAAGAAAAATTTTCCGCAAGATTTTAACATGACCTCGGAGCTAGATATTCTCTAAAGATTTCATCGAATCCAGAATTACCTGGATTCTTGGAATATAGGGTTTGGTCCTTGTCTTTGTCCTTGGTCTCCTTCACAGTTAGCTCAATCTATTTTTTCAGTACCAAATTTGCTATTGAGCGTTCCTTACACTCCATTCTTTATCATACTTTTGGCCATTAAGACCATCTACAACATATTGCTTTGTCAGCATTTTCAAAGTTAACGGATGTGGATCATCGGTTATCAAACCGAGGTGGTTTCAGGAGAATTGTGTTTTTAGATGATTAAACGCTGATGGTAGTATGGTGGAATATAAAAGGTTCTCCGGTAACAATAAAAGTGCACGCATATAAATCAAGGTTATAATAATACAGTTGTTTTGAACGAAAAGTCGAAGTTGATTTGTTGGAGCTATGACAAAATTGACTAATTTGGAGGGGAATTGTAAAATTATTTTCAGTAATAATAACGCCAAAGGAGCTAACACAGATGCGTGTTAAACGTTTACTCAGATTCCGAGAGTTTTCAGATACATGACTGTATGCCTAAATCTTTTCTTCCGTAGATGAAGTGCGGTTGGTTCCTTCTCTCGATTGACGTATTTCAAGAATTATGAAAGGTTTGAGCGCAGATTGTATTCGTCAAGATATAAATGAGGTTTAAGATGAGATCAAGTGGCAAACTTGAAGAAATGTTTAGTTTCATATGTTATATTCAATATTTTAATTAATTTTAATTGTCCAATATTATTAGTCCACAGTCGATAGTCCACAGTTACAGTCCAATAATTCATATATAGTTTAATATATAATATTCGAATTAATTAATACGTATCGTGACCCGTGTACATTTCTCAGACTCGATCACAACTCAAACTATATATATTATTGTAGAATCAACCTCAACCCTGTATAGCTAACTCCGGCATTACTGCATATAGAGTGTCTATGGTTATTCCAAATAATATATATAGATGCGTCGATATGATATGTCAAAACCTTGTATACGTGTCCCGATATTTAAAGTGCGTAAAATAAATAACAGAAATTAAATGACGATAAATAAAACTACGAGAATTAAAATTGCGATAAATAAAATGCGATAAATAAAAGGTAATACGGAAGTAACAGTTAGCTAGGAACAGTTAGCTAGGATTTTATTAGCGTGAATTCTTAATAGAATTTATCATAGTTAATTCGTTTGTTTCTAACAAATTTTATTTTGTCCAATGTTTTCTTCATTATGCCACTTGTTGGATTCTGATAGATCAAAATTCAAATATGAAATTGAATGAAAATGGTTATTTTGCGGTGAACGGGTTCGTATATCTATGGATGTAAGTAGGATAGTAAATGACCGTTGAATCGGATTCGTAGAATATACAGTGTACTTTTTAATGTGAAATTTAAATATTTCTCCGGTATTACCTACCCGTTAAAATATTTTCACTATTAACAGTTTGTACAAAAGAATTTTTAGTTACAATCTTTATGAACACATACATACATATATATTTTCTTCAGATGTAACCATGGATTTAATGAGTCAATATGATATTAAACTCATTTGATTTACCGTTAGAACAAGAATTTATAATCTCTAAAACATTAGAGATTACATAATCACCATGTTGAATGAAGATAAATGATGTAGAATGATACGTAGAATGATGATTATACTCGAGGTATAGAATGAGATGTTGAGGTTTGTGCTACAGATGTTGTTATTGATGGTACTGGTGTTACCGGTGCTGTTGCTGAAGCTGGTAGGTTTTTCACCACGTTTTCCAGATTGATTATTCGAGCTCGAAGTTCGTTGACTTCTTCCATTATTCCGGGATGATTGTCGGTCGGAACGAGCGGATGAATAAGGTTTAAGATTGTGGATAGAATATAATCATTACGAGATACTCTGGAAATGAGCAAGAAAATGGTATTACAGACATGTTCACCGGTAAGTGCTTTAGGTTCATCGTCAAGAGGTAAATTCGGTTGGTGAAAAGGATCGCCTTCTTCGCATCTCCATTGATTAAGTCGACTACGAACCCATCAGATGAATTGGGGATGGCTGATTGGTTGCTCCATTCTGGTTACACTGCTTTCGGAGTTTGAGTCGAAATCCATATCGGAATAGCTGTCGGAATAACTATTGGAATAGCTATCGTAATCTAATGGACTCGAACTGGTTGGGGGATTCATCTCATACGATCAGATGAAGGATTTTTGATAAGAAATAGATTATAGGATGTAGATTAGTACCCTGCAATACATAATTTACATATGCATATATAATACTAAAATCCCATAAGTTACGGAGGATTCTACTGAAGTTGTCAAGCAAAGTCTACAGTAACAGATACGCTAAGATATGAATTATCAGATACACTAAGATATGAATTATCAGATACACTAAGATATGAATTTTGTCTATTCACTGTCTATGCAATAGAGGCAGTAAGACGGGTCTAGAATTTAAGGATGATAAGCAAATAATTTTCGACACTAAATGATAAGCAAAACTTTTGATATGCAGACACGGTCGAAGTCCAGACTCACTAATGTATCTAAATAACTATCAGTTAGACACACTAATGCAAGACCTGGTTCGCTAAGACCACCACTCTGATACCACATGTCATACCCCGTCCTAATCCATCTGGACGAAGTCACCAACATCTGGTCCGATTGCGATGATCGACTCCAAATGATGTCTTTTAAAATGAGCAAATGCACAGCGGATGATTTCTTTCATACCTGAGAATAAAGATGCTTTCAAGTGTCAATCAAAAGGTTGGTGAGTTCATAGGTTTATCATAAAACAATAAAATTCATCATTTTGATAGACCACAAGATTTAAATATTGCATGGTACAAATGGGCCTGAATCCTATACCCACCTATAATGTACATGCAATATCTTTTAAATACAGTACACCTTTCTCGTGTACGAAATCATCTTTCATAAATCTTAGTAACCGTACATATATCTCGTGCACAAAAATAACATACACATAACCTGTGTATAAAATCATTCTCTCGATACATAACATTCACTTTTCATTTCTTTCATAGCTTGGCTTAGTAACCGACCTTAACATATAATGCGATAAATAATATCCCCAAAAATAGAACATCTCGTCTGTATAATATATAAACCTTGATGTACTAAACACCACGCCCACTAGCCCTTCCGTCTAGTGAACATTCTGGGTGGGGGTGTTAAACCCGGTAGCTACCTTTAGGATTCGCGTCAATTAGGCATGCACTAATTCTAAAAATTAGTGATGTTCCCTAATTCTTAGGTTACTAAGCAATAATAATCAGAGGAAAAATATTTATATCAATTGTGGCAATTATCACGTCCACATAATTCAATGGTGGCAATTATCACGTCCACATAATTCATTCGAGGAATGTTTTGCTTGTGTCTATCTCGTCAAACATTTATAAAAGCATTTCATGTATTCGCAGTTCAAAATGTATTTCAAAAGCATTTAATAAAGCAGTTGTAAAAGTAGCGCACGTATTCTCAGTCCAAAAAATGTAAAGAGTAAAAGGGAATCAAATGAACTCACGCATATAAATATTGTAAAACAGTTAATAAAGCATTTGCATGTATTCTCAGCCCAAAAATGTAAAGAGTAAAAGGGGCAAATGAACTCACCTTAATGTATTTTGTAGTAAAAATACATATTACGATATTGAACAAATGCAGGGTTGGCCTCGGATTCACGAACCTATATCATTTGTGTATATATTAATATATATACTTGTAATCGAATAAATCTATTTATTATTAGTATTGTATTTGTTATATTAATACTTTCTAAGTTTCATTATTTATTTATATATTTTCATTTTATATATATAGAGAATTTTAATATAGTTAAGTTATGAAATTTAAATATATCTTTGTATTTAATTTTTTTTTATACCTATAATTTTAACAACGTTATTAAAACTTTTATTTTTATATTCATAAATTATTTTAATAATAATATTGATAATAATTATAATAATAATATTGATAGTTTTTAATGATAACTTTTAGTAAAATTGATAGTAATGATAATACTAATAATAATACCTATGTTATGATAATAATGGTACTAATAATTATAAAACGATAGTAATAATAATATTTATGAAAATAATAATAATATAGATATTAAAAATGATAACTATAATACTTGATAATACTTGATAATAATAATACCAACAATAATAATATTACTAGTTCTAATACTTTATGATAATAATAATATTAACATAGTGATAAGTGTAATAATGATAATAATCATAGTAATCATAATAATAATAATAATAATAATAATAATAATAATAATAATAATAATAATAATAATAATAATAATAATAATAATAATAATAATAATAATAATAATAATAATAATAATAATAATAATAATAATAATGATAATAATAATAATAAAAAAATAGAAATGCTACCTTAATGTAATAGGCCCTTAAAAAATAAATGCCCCTGCCTTGGCTTGAACCCTCAACTTCTCGTTAAACACAAACACTCCCATACCATTCATCCAATGTAGTTTTTCTGAGATTAATTCACACCATTTACTTATAACCCGAATCGCGACCCAACTACCCAACCACGGCCCAACAGGAACAACAATTACTCACGGCCCAACTTAGGATTAGTGAAATGGCGGCCCAACACCATTTATTAAGTTTACACCCCAAAATATGTTTTTATCAATTTTGCTATAACCATAGGATCCCATTTTCATTTTTATGTTATTATTAACATAACTACATCAACTTTTTCTTTACAGCTCACCACCATCTAAATCATATTACTTTGTATGAATAACTACATAATTAAGTATGCTCATAACTTGCTCCACTACCACCATAATATCCTCTTCATTATGTTTATTTCCTTATATGTTCATTTTCTTTTCCCTTTCATTAATATGTACGTAGTAACCCTTTTTTTTTTTACATAAACACTACAAATATATGGTTCAGAGGGAATACAAAATCCTTTTCGTTTGTTAATACCTTGAATGCGTTGATCACGGTGTTGATCACGTACCCAATGAGGAAGATGGATAAACGCATGACCATGTGCGTAAGAAGCCATGTCTATAGTTTCACCGAAATGACTAGCGCCAAATTTTGAATGTGAGGGCAGCATTGTAAGAAGGTCCACGTGGAGGTTTGTTTATTGAGGTCCCATATACGACTTTTTAGGTTCGACAGTGAAGATTCCATCTTTGGTGTCTACTATATCGATATCAGATGGGTGATGGAATTCTTGTAACAACACAACAAGGATGTTCGGTGGTTATAGTTGGTTGTAACAGCGAGCATTAATGAAGCTACAAATGGGTTTTCGAATAACAACATAATAACCGTGAAGTGCTCGATCTTGAAATATTTGTTTCGGCTGCATAGGTGATTCACGATGGAGATGAGAAAGAGATAGCGTATGGTGGTGGTAGGGTGGTTGTGAAGGTTGTAGCATGCTTGTGTTGTTCTCGATCCATGACTAAAACAGAAAATAGAAGAGGTGATCGTGAGGTTTGGTGAAGGTGAGATGGTGTCGATTGGTGGTTGTAGCCGTAGGGTGTCGGGTGATGAGTTCACGAAGGAGAAGAGCTAAGGTGGGTGATTAAGTGGATTTCATAATGGTGATGAAGGTGGCGAAGGTGGTGGTCCAACGGTGGTCGAGTGCCGGAGCTCGTTGGTGGTGGTGTTTTGGGTGGACTTCGAATAGAAAAAAAAATAACATAATAGTAGCAGGAATAAGAATTTAAATGATGGTGGTCTGTGCTATTTGTTTACGTCCAAAACAGAAGAGACAAGAGAAAAAAATAGTTTTTATTGATCTAGTTAGCAGATGAAATTGATTTATATTATATTCCTGGTCCCGCTTGTGATTTTGTATTGCAGTCATGGTATTACGCCTTTACAGCACACCATTTATCCAATTTCTGATAGTCCATGGGTAAGCCCAGTTCAATGCGTACCTAAGAAGGGTGGCATGACTGTCATCACAAATGAGAAAAATGAGCTTATTCCTACTAGGACTGTAACAGGATGGCGTGTCTGTATTGATTATAGAAAATTAAATGATGCCACCAGAAAAGATCACTTTCTCTTACCTTTCATTGATCAAAAGTTGGAAAAATTAGACGGAAATAGTTACTATTGTTTTCTTGATGGTTTTTCTGGATACTTTCAAATTCCAATAGCACCCGAGGATCAAGAAAAAACCACGTTCACGTGCCCTTATGGTACTTTTGCTTACAAACGCATGCCATTTGGACTTTGCAACGCCCCTGCAACCTTTCAAAGGTGCATGATGGCGATTTTTCACGACATGATAGAAGAATGCATGAAAGTTTTCATGGATGACTTTTCAGTTTTCGGTGATACATTTGAATCATGTCTAGTTAATCTTGAACGAATGCTTATTAGATGCGAACAATCAAATCTAGTACTTAATTGGGAGAAATGCCATTTCATGGTTAAAGAAGGCATCGTTCTTGGTCATAAAATTTCAAAGGAAGGAATTGAAGTGGATAGAGCTAAAGTAGATGTAATTGCTAAACTTCCACATCCCACCAATGTTAGAGGAGTTAGGAGTTTTCTAGGACATGCCGGTTTTTACCGACGTTTCATAAAAGATTTTTCTAAAATTGCCACTCCTATGAATAAACTCCTAGAAAAGGATGCTCCATTCATCTTTTCAGATGAATGCATCAAATCTTTTAATATTCTTAAAGAGAAACTCACTAATGCGCCGATCATGAGAACGCCAAATTGGAATCTACCATTTGAACTTATGTGCGATGCAAGTGATTTTGAAATGGGAGCCGTATTAGGATAAAGGATTGAAAAATGATTTCAACCTATTTATTATGCTAGTAAGATGTTACAAGGAGCACAAACGAATTACACAACTACTGAAAATGAACTCCTTGCCATTGTCTTTGCTTTTGACAAATTTCGTTCATATCTCATTCTAGCAAAAACGGTGGTCTATACCGACCTTTCTGCTCTTAGATACCTATTTTCAAAACAAGATTAATTCGTACTCTTAGAAGAGTTCGATATTGAAATCCGAGATAAAAAAAGGAGCAGAAAATCTCGCAGCTGATCATCTTTCTCGTCTTGAAAATCCTGAATTAGAAGTTCTAAATGAATCAGCCATACAAGATAACTTTCCTGATGAATATCTATTGAAGATAGATTATAGTAAAATTTCATGGTTTGCAGACTATGCAAACTACTTAGTATGTGGATTCCTTGAAAAAGGATTATCGTACCAAAAATGAAAGAAATTCTTCAGTGATATAAAACACTATTTCTGGGAAGATCCACATTTGTTTAAAAGTTGTCTCGATGGAATAATACGCTGATGTGTATTCGGAGATGAAGCTAGTCAAATCTTAAACCATTGTCACACAGAACCAACAGGAGGGCATTATGGGCCTCAACTTACAGCAAGAAAAGTTTACGATGCTGGATTCTATTGGCCTACAATTTTCAAAGACGCACACCTTCTTTGCAAATCCTGTGATGCTTGTCAAAGGGCCGGAAAAATAAGTCAACGTGATGAAATGCCACAAAATGTCATTCAAGTATGTGAAGTATTTGACATTTGGGGTATTGACTTTATGGGTCCATTTCCAAAATCTCATAATAATCTCTACATTCTCGTTGCCATTGATTATGTATCTAAATGGGCGGAAGCACAAGCTCTCCCAACTAACGATGCACGAGTTGTAGTCAACTTTTTAAAATGTCTTTTTGCTAGGTTTGGAACACCGAAAGCCTTAATAAGTGATCGGGGTACTCATTTTTGTAATAATCAACTTGAGAAAGTTCTCAAAAGATATGGAGTAACTCATAAAATCTCAACCGCTTATCATCCACAAACAAGTGGACAAGTTGAAAATACCAACCAAGCTTTAAAACGTATTCTAGAAAAAACCGTAGGATCAAATCCAAAGGAATGGTCCATGAAATTGGAGGATGCACTCTGGGATTTTAGAACAGCCTATAAAACTCCAATTGGAACCACACCTTTTAGACTCATTTATGGAAAAGCATGTCATCTTCCAGTAGAAATTGAGCATAAAGCATTTTGGGCTTTGAAGACATGTAATCTTGATTTACATGAAGCTGGACGTCTACGTTTAAGTCAACTAAACGAATTAGAAGAATTAAGACATGAAGCATATGAAAATTCATTAATCTATAAAGAAAGAACGAAGAAATGGCATGATTAAAGAATCAGAAGTTCAAAAGAATTTAAAGAAGGAGACAGAGTTCTTCTTTTCAATTCACGATTCAAGCTATTTCCTGAAAAATTGAAATCAAGATGGTCTGGACCATTCATAGTCAAAAGAGTTTTCCCATACGGAACAGTAGAATTAATAAATTCAAATGGAATTGAATTTAAGGTTAATGGTCATAGAGTCAAACATTACATAGATAATCCGATGGAAGTTGAAGATGAAGTTAATCACAATTTCGACACCACAGCTAACTAAGTGTGGGAAAGTTCGAATCTTTTTAGGGTAATATGTATTTCTGTTAGAGTTAGATGTTCTGTTTTCGTGTAGTTCTCGAGAATGGAATCCGAATGGTCTTTCCATAGCAGACCCTAAAGAACTAGTCTTCTCCCCCCATTCTGAATTTTTATTTTTTTTAGGTTTTACGAGATGAAGAATTCCTTTGATCTGAACCATGGTCTAATGCTACATGCTATGATTACTAAACGTAATAATGACACACTTCCGAGTAAACTAGTTGAAGGTATTTCGTATGCCCGAGAGACATATTAAATTAATGTAGCTAATGTGTTATGATCCAAGTCGGGTCATACCCAATAACAAGCTTACCGACACTTTATATGTATTTAATTTTAATGATTGGATCATTAAGTAAATACGCGACACTTGAACTTTAGAAAATCGGTTTTCTAAAATATTATCACTTGAGATAAATTATTTGGATAATTTATATTTACAAAGGGTTTAATTATTTATAGGTTTAAATAATTAAGGTGTGTTATGTTTTATAAATTGGTTTATAAAACAAAATAAAATGCAAGTAACATAATATAAGCATGTTATTTTATTACAAGTTTTAAAAAAACTGATTTTGTATAAAATATGGGGGTGGTGGCGGTTTTATATGACCAAGAAAGACCACCCATGCTTTGGTTGTTGCTTTCTATGTGCACACTCCTTATGTACATGCATGCTTCTCTTTAACCAAGTAATGGACTAAGGAATTCAAGTGATAAGTTTTCAAAAAAACTCTCTCCCTCTCTTTGAAAGCTGCTGGCCGAAATATAGGACAAAAAAAGAGGGTGCTTTGAGCTTGATAAACTAGTTCATTTGGTGTCTAAATCCTAACTAAAACAAAGGTGGTGTTGGTGCATAAAGGGCTTGTGGGTATAACACTCTTGAGGCTTCAAGTTAGAGGCTAGGTTCCATCATTTTCATCATCAATTTGTTGTCCAAAATTCAGCTCTCTACTCATCTTAGAGGAGGTATAACCTTCTTCCTTTATGTATATATATGTAAGCATTTATTTCATAACTTGATAACCTTATGGAATTCATCTAAAATGGTTTAACATATTAACTTGCTTTCTAAATTATCATGCTTCATCTTGTTATAACTTTACATGAATGGGTTTTATGATCAAGTTAACATTATGAACTTGTTGATATGTTGAATTCCATCAATGGTATCTAGAGCCGAAGTTTATGAAATATGCTTCTTATATTTGGTCTTTAAAATCCATCAACTTTGCATTCTACTAACATGCATGAAAGTAAAATGCAAAATTAATAGATTTGGGTGGGTTTGTAGTTTTGGCCGAATTGTTTAGGACCCAAAATGGGTTTCGAGTTCTTCCATTTTGGTCATTTTATTGATATATTAATGTTCACAATCAATGCCTTGACCTTATGTTTGAATGCATGCTTGTTTGGTTGATTAATTATTCATTTGGCATGTAATATTAATTCATTCATTTGGTTTGTAATATTTATTCATTTGGTTATGTAATTTATTTTATATTTGGTATGTAAAATAGATTAGGTTGTAATTTCTTTTTTTAGAGAAAAATGTATTAGGATATATTTTTTGTAAAAAATGATGAAGATGATGATGACTTGAAGAACACAAGAAGCATTTGGATGCAAGATTAAGTGGGAGATTTAAAATCTCCTACTTTGTGTTATCACCCCTTAACCGGTGGCATTTGTTTTTGGCTAAACAAATGTCTATCAAATTGGCTTGATTGTGAACATATTTGTTTTACATGCATGGTTGTTTATTGTATGATTGTGGATTGTATGTTTGTATGCTACAAGTTAATCACAAGATAACAACAAGAAAAATAACAATTTAATTGGTTAAATTAGACATTATTTATGACATGCAAAACGACGATTTAATTGGTTAAATTAAAAATGGCAAAAGGACATTAATAAATGGTTATTAAGAACACTAAAAGGATTATAATAAATGGTTATTGAATCACATATATAAAATGGTTTATATCAAGTAATTGGCTAAATTACAAGACATGAAAATGGTTTTTCATAAGTACCATACACTAAATGCATGTTGGGGTATGGCATAAAAGTTTTCTTAAACTAGATATTATGAAAACTTAAATTCCCTTTAATTAACAAGGCAAACAAGTTAAACGCCATCCTTTTGTGCAACACTTAAAAATATTAGGGAAATCATAATGGGATAAAGGTCACCTAACCGTTATCAGCAAACTAATATGATTGAGGTGAATCTCGCACACTTGTGGGATAAAGATCACCTAACCACTTGTGTGTTGAATTTACACGTTGGCACAAGTAGGACGACTTGATTTAGGAATCATGAACTTAGGGTCACCGAAGCATGAGGAACAAATAGGCGTTGATGGGATAAATATGTCATGCAAAAGGATTGTATGATCCCATAACTAAGAAATTGCAAAAGGATTGCAATTGTCATATAATGACTACCTAGCTAAATCAAATGACGGAATAAAGGTCACCTAACTGAAATTTGGTTTACCGTTGGATTCTAAAATTTAATAAATATCAATTGGATTTAAAGGGTATTGATTGTTAAATTAAAATTGATACTTAAACAACTTTGTTAAATTTTGTAGATGGCCGCCAATAACAACAACATTCCCAACGCACCAATCAACTTTAACAACCTATCGTTGAGGTCAATCCTCGAAAAGGAAAAACTCAACCATACGAACTTCATGGATTGGTTCCACAATCTAAGAATTGTCCTCAAACTAGAGGACAGGGCGTATGTGTTGGAAGACCCCATTCCTGATCAACTGGACGAGGATGATACGGAAGGCATGGCTTATTGGGAGAAATATTGCACCGATTCATTGCAAGTTTCTTGCCTCATGCTTGGGACTATGATACCCGAACTCCAAAAGGACTTCGAGCATCATAGTGCATATGACATGATCACACAGTTGAAGGAGATGTTCCTTCAACAAGCTCATGTCGAGTGCTTTGAAACGGTCCGAGCGCTTCATGCATGTCGGATGGACGACTCCCAATCCGTTTCATCTTATGTCCTTAAGATGAAAAGCCTAATTGATCGAGCAAACCGTCTAAATTGCAACGTGTCTAATGAATTAGCCACGGACCTTATTCTCAACTCATTGTCAAAAAGGTTTGACATATTTGTAATGAATTACAACATGAATGGTTGGGATAAAAGCATTGGCGAATTACATGCCATGCTTAAGACGGCAGAAGCAAGCATGGGTAAAAGGGCTTCACCCATGTTTATGATCAATGAAAGCGGGTCCAAGAACAATAACATTTCTAAGCCAAAGGCGGCTAAGAGGAAAGGACCCACCTACCAAGGCAAGGGCAAGGGAAAGGGGAAGATGGTTACCCCAACCAACAACAACAAGAAGCAAAAGGTTGCCGGAAAGGCTAACCCCAAGGATGACCCGTGCTTTAGTTGTGGTGAAATGGGTCACTGGAAACGCAACTGCCTGGTCTACCTTAAGGAGTTGAAGGAAAAGAGGGATGCAGGGCAAACCTCAGGTAATGTATATATGGTATACATTGAGCTTAGTATTACTTCTTCTAATACATGGGTATTAGACACAGGATGTGGAGCTCATATTTGCAATTCTTTGCAGGGGTTTAAAAGAAGTAATCAAGATGCGGAAACAACAAGTCTATATTCATGGGAAATGGAGCAAGGGTGCAAGTGAAAGCTCATGGAGACTTTGTTTTAAAGCTTCCAAGTGGTTTGGAGCTTATTTTGAAAAATGTTTTGTATGCACCCGATTTATCATGAAACATTATTTCTGTATCCCATTTGAAACAATATGGTTTTAATCTTAATTTCATTAATGATGATATCCATGTTTCTTTAGATAATGTGTTCTATTTCAAGGCCTCGCCTTCGAATGGTATTTATGAATTGGTTCATGATGACACATCATACAATAGCTCAATGTTCCATGCAAACACCAAGAAACTCAAAAGGGATTTGAGTGATTCCTACTTATGGCATTGTCGCCTTGGTTACATAAACAAGAATCGAATGCATACACTTCAAAAGAATGGACTTTTGAAATCAAATGAACTAGACTCATTTGATGTATGTGAATCTTGTTTACAAGGCAAAATGACTAAAGCACCTTTCAAAGGGACCTATGAAAGGGCTAAAGACTTATTGGGATTAATACATTCGGATGTATGTGGACCCTTTAAGCCCATATCTAGGAATGGTGAAAGATACTTCGTTACTTTCATTGATGACTTTAGTCGTTTCAGATATGTCTACTTGTTAAGACATAAGGATGAAACTTTTGAAGCATTCAAAGAGTATCAAAACGAAGTACAAAATCAACTCAATAAGACAATCAAGGTACTTCGTACCGATAGAGGAGGTGAATACCTAAGCGATGCTTTCCAATATCATCTTAGAAGTTGTGGGATTATCTCGTAACTTACTCCACCCGGGACACCACAGCTTAATGGTGTATCCGAAAGGAGGAACCGAACCCTAATGGATATGGTTCGATCTATGATGGCTAGACGCTCGTTGCCTCTATCATTTTGTGGTTATTGTCTATGCTCCACGGCTCGTATTCTAAATATGGCCCCAACCAAGAAAGTGGAACGAACTCCTCATGAGATGTGGTTTGGAAAACCTCCATCTCTATCATACTGATAGTGTTCCAAATGAACATATATTTAGTAGCAATATCGTTCCAATATGTAAAGTTTTTAAATGTAATTTCCTTATTTTTAGTTGTAATAGTTAAATAAATAAGTGCGAAGACGAAAGACGCAAATCGCTCGAAAATGAAGATTTAAAGACAAAAACGAAGATTTGAAAGACCAAAACGTCCAAAAAGCTCAAATGTACAAGATACAATCAAAAAGGTTCAAATTATTGATGAAGAACGTCTAAAAATGACAAGAGTACAAGTTACAAAACGCAAAGTACAAGATATTAAATTATACGAAAGGACGTTCGAAAATCCGGAACCGGGACATGAACCAACTCTCAACGCTCGACGCAACGGTGTAAAAATTACGAGTCAACTATGCACAAGAATAAAATATAATATTTAAATAATTCATAATAAGAATAATATTAAATAATAAAAAGTTGTTAATTGAGCATAGTTCAGGGGTCGTAAATGAAAATTCAATTTCTAATTTGCCTATAAAAGGCTATATTACGTTCGATGAAGGGAGGAAGAATTTTTTCCGATCTTTTTTTTTTATCAATCAAATATCTATATCAATTATCAATATCTATATTCTATATCTCTATCATAATGTTAACTTAATAAGATATAACAATAATCTTAATTTTAATTTTAAATTATGATAATAATAAGATTTATGATAGAGATCGTTTGAGTGTGTAAGTCGAAATTCTGTCCGTGTAACGCTACGCTATTTTTAATCATTGTAAGTTATGTTCAACCTTTTTACATTAATGTCTCGTAGCTAAGTTATTATTATGCTTATTTAAAACGAAGTAATCATGATGTTGGGCTAATTACTAAAATTGGGTAATTGGGCTTTGTACCATAATTGGGGTTTGGACAAAAGACCGACACTTGTGGAAATTGAACTATTGACTATTAATAGATGGGGGGTATTGTCTAATTGAGTGACAACTCATTGGAGTCTGTCGAACCTATCTTCAAATTAATTAACCTAATAATTAATAATGATTATGGTTGTCCTATTTAGTGATGTTCATATGGAATCTGTTATAATCATTTAATTAATCAATTGGGTTGGGTAATTGATTATTCATTCTGATCAAGTGGATGAATTAATATTCATAAACTAATTAAAACAGGGGTGAATTACATACAGTGATAACTGGTGTAATTGTTGACAGAAGTGATAACTGCGTCACAGTTTAAATCCTTAATCAGTTGGAATATTTGACTTCGGGTATAAGGGTAATTTGACGAGGATACTCGCACTTTATATTTATGACCGATGGACTATTATGGACAAAAAACCAGATAGACGTATCAAATAAACTAGGACAAAGGACAATTAACCCATGGTAATAAATTAAAATCAACACGTCAAACATCATGATTACGGAAGTTTAAATAAGCATAATTCTTTTATTATATTTCTCATCGTATCTTTATTTTCTGTCATTTTATTTATCGCAATTTATTTTACACACTTTAATTTTTGTCATTTATTTTTACGCTTAAAATCGACAAACCGGTCATTAAACGGTAAAACCCCCATTTTATAATAATACTACTACTTATTTATATATATATTTTTACAAATAAACTTAATAATATAGCGTTAACTTCACCAGCTCCCTGTGGAACGAACCGGACTTACTAAAAACTACACTACTCTACGATTAGGTACACTGCCTATAGTGTTGTAGCAAGGTTTAGGTATATCCCATCCGTAAATTAATAAAACTTGTGTCATATTTTGTAGTATTTTGTATTAAAAATAATACTATTTCGTACCCTCACGCTACATCATCAAGTTTTTGGCGCCGCTGCCGGGGAGCGCTAAAACGCTATATTTTTAATTATAATAATATTGAAATAAAATATAATAATATAATAATATTGAAATAGAATATAATAATATAATAATATTGAAATAGAATATAATAATATAATAATATTTAAGAATCAAAAATTTATACGTAAATTTTAAAAAAGTCGTATTTATTAAATACTTCAGGGGTATATTATGTAACTTATAATTAATAATTGCTATCATGTCGCTTTCATGTGAATAGTAAATTAATTAATTTATTTTCATTTACTATTCATGAATAGTAAATGAATTAAAAAAAAAAAAAAAAAGTTTTGAAAAAAAAATTATAATTATAAAAAAATTATTAATTTGTAAAAAAAAAATCGTTTTTTTTAAAAAAAAAAAAAAACTGTTTTTTAAAAAAAAAAAATAAATTTCGTTTTAAAAAAAAAAAAAAAAATTTGTGTAAAAAAAATCGTTTTTTTTTAAAGAAAAAAAAAATTCGTTTTAAAAAAAAATTTGAAAAAAAAAAAAAATCGTTTTTTTTAAAAAATTTAAAAAAAAAAAAAAAAAAATTAAAAAAAAAAAAAAAAAAAACGTAAAAAAAAACAAAAACGTAAAAAAAAAAAAAAAACAAAAACAAAAACGTAAAAAAAAAAACGTAAAAAAAAAAAAAAAAAAAAAAATTTTTATTAAAAAAAAAAATTTATATTTTTAAAATTTTGTCTATAAAAAAAAAATGTTTTTTTTTAGTTTTATTACCTTTAGATTTTTAGACTATAGTCGCAACTTTTAGTATTAAGTTTAGTTTTGCCATAGTTATTTTTACTTCTAGAATTTTTAGGCTTTGCCGTAAAATCCCTTAAGTGCTTAATCCTTAGACTAAGTTTTAGGTGCTTAGAATTTTACGACGCCGTATTTCGCACTACTTTCTTATTTTTATTTTTCGACGCCTATTTTTCGACCTTTTATTTTTCGACATTTTTCGACGCGCAATCTATTTCTTTCTTATTTCTCGCCATTCTAGTTTTTAGGACTTAGAATTTTTTTCTACTTCTTCTCTAAATTTCTTAAAATTACGAAAATTTATTTTAAGTGGTTAAATTGATAGACATCAAAATTTTCTGGTTCGTAGTAATAGTTGGATTTGTACGTGGACCGGGTTATTGGAGCCAAACAGTCCTCAATTATATTGAGACCAAACGAATCCTGCCCCTCTGCTGCATCTTTTGGCTATTCGAAACGTGGGCAAAATCAGAAAAGTCTATTAATTGGATAACTTATTATAATTTTTCTTTCCTTTTTAAAAACAAATAGGATATTCAGTGAATGCACCGAGCAAGACGTTCGCCGCCGGTCATACGTTCACCACCTGTAACTCGATCAAGACATCTAGCAAATATTGTCGCCGTTGATTTTTCTTTAGAATCGTCATCTAGTCGAACAAGAACTCCAACTCAAATTTCCGATAATCCATCTTTTGAACCCGACTTCACAATTAAGAACCCGGAGCATATTCAAGGACAATTCCAAGATCTTGAACCACTAATTATTCCTCCTGAGCCACAAACCATTAAATCAGAATCCTCTAGTGATTCGTATTCAACAAATTCAATTATGGAAGTAACGGAACCTCTAAGTATGGAAGATCGAATGAGAGCCACACGCACGGGCCAAGGTCACGCCATTATTAAGCCAGAAGTTAATGCGTCAGATTATGAAATCAAAGGACAAATTCTACACATGGTAACTAACCAATGCCAATTCAGTGGTGCACCGAATGAAGATCCTAACGAACACCTTCGTACGTTTAAAAGAATTTGTACACTATTCAAAATCCGAGAAGTGGAAGATGAGCAGATCTATCTCATGTTATTTCCCTGGACTTTAAAGGGAGAAGCCAAAGATTGGTTAGAATCGTTACCTGAAGGGGCGATTGACACATGGGATGTTTTAGTTGAAAAATTTCTTAAACAATTCTTTCCGGCATCTAAAGCCGTGAGACTTCAAGGAGAAATTGTTACGTTCGCGCAAAAGCCAAATGAAACATTATATGAGGCGTGGACAAGATTCGGAAGGATGTTGAGAGGATGTCCTCAACACGGTTTAGACACTTACCAAATAGTACAAATATTTTACCAAGGTGTCAACGTTGCTACACGAAAAGACATCGACATAACAGCTGGTGGTTCCATTATGAAGAAAACCGCAACTGAAGCTTACAAAATTATTGATAACACAGCCTCCCACTCGCATGAGTGGCACCAAGAAAAAGATATTTTTCGTTCATCTAAAGTGGCTAGAGCCGATTCTAGCCATGACTTTGATTCCGTTTCCGCAAAAATAGATGCTTTCGAAAGACGAATGGAAAAGATGAATAAAGATATTCACGCAATACGAATCAGTTGTGAGCTATGCGGTGGACCACACTTATTGAAAGATTGTCACATTGAACCAACATTGGAACAACTAGAGAATGTTTCCTATATGAACCAAAGGCCTGGAAATAATTATCAAAATAATTATCAACCGCCAAAGCTAAACTTCAATCGAAATCAAAACATTCTTTACAATCCAAAAGGACCCGAAAATAACTGGTATAACCAACAAGGTCCGAATAACCAACCAACTCAAAACAACACTTTCAATCAACAAAGACCTGGCTTATATAAACCACAACAACAAACCGAAGAGAAAAAGTCAAATATGGAAGACGTGGTATTCAAGCTAGTTGAATCTCAAACACAATTTATTGAAACTCAAACCCAAACGAACGAGAGATTTGATCAGTCATTAAGAACTCAACAAGCTTCCATTTTGAATCTAGAAAAACACGTAGGTACTCTTGCTAGCATGATGAGTGAGAGGGAATAAGGAAAGCTACCGAGTAATACTGAAGTAAATCCTCGGAATGAGAATGTTAATATGGTTTCAACGAATTCTGAAAAACCAGCACCAGAAGATGGGAAGGTTTTAGATGAGAGTAACAATGAAGAAGTTACACCACCACCACCCGAGTATGTAAAGCCAGTGGTGGCACCATACAAACCACCCATCCCGTTTCCAAGAAAAGGAGTTGAGTATGAGCAAGTGATAGGTAATAAAGATTGTGATACCTCTGGAAAGAAGAAGAAGAAAAAGAATAAGAAAGTGCAAGAAACAAAAGCCGTAAATATAAACCCGGTGAAGACAGTTCCACCAAAACCTCCACCTAGGGTAGGTGATCCGGGTGAATTTATTGTTCCTTGTCTACTTAGTGATTGTGTCATGTATGATGCACTAGCAGATTTAGGTGCAAGTGTAAGTGTTATGCCTCTTTCCTTATATAAGAGATTAGGTGTAGGTAAGTTAAGTCCAACGGATATGAGTGTTCGACTCTTTGATCAAACCATTAAGCACCCAGTTGGAATTGCTGACAATCTACCCGTTCAAGTAGGCAATTTAACCTTTCTAGTCGAATTTATTGTCATTGACATAGAAGAGGACCCAAACGTTCCTCTAATTTTAGGTCGACCATTCTTTGCGTCCACCGGGGCGTTATTTGATGTAGGAAATGGAAGAATGACACTTAAAAGTGGTAACAAATCAATCACCTTTATGATTCGAAAGTCTAAATCTCCACCAACTAAAACCGTTAAACCAGTAAAAACGATTGGTAATAACCATGTTGTTTTACCAACTCCAACGGTAGTGCTTAGCAATAATAAAACGCCTAAGTGTGGGGAAAATGAAGTAAAACCTAATGATGACTTGATAATAAAGAACCCCGTTGTTGATACGAAATTAAATGACCCCGTTATTAACAGTTCAATGAAGAAACTTTTTAAACGGGCTATCGATGCTAGAAGTAAGGGGAACTTTAAGTTATGTAACCGGTTAGTATCCAATCTGTCGCCTAAAGAAAAGGCAAAACTAGTTGAATTTTGGGATATTACGGAAGAAGCAGGGCACTGGCTTAAAGAAAAAGTCACAGATAGGCAAGTTGATTATGGACCAAAAGAAATTGACGATGAAGTTAATCACAATTTCGACACCACAGCTACCTAAGTGTGGGGAGATTCAAATGTTCTAAGAAAATGTTATCTAGAGTTATTTGTTCTGTTCTCGTGTAGTTCCGAGAATGGAATTCGATTGGTCTTTTCCGCTAGCAGACACTAAAGAACTAGTTTTCTCCCCCCATTCTGATTTTTTTTTATTTTGTAGGTTTTATATGAAATTAATATGCTTTTTAAATTTAAGTTTTGTGTGAATTTAAAAACAAAATTTACTTTATTTCATTAAGTAAAAAAATGATTTCTAAAATTCGTCGTGAGTTGAAGATTAGGTAGTTGAACCGAAATTGCTTTACCCGAGGGCGGGACGAAAAATTTTGTTATTATTATTTTTAATTTTATTGATTTAAAGTATGCCAAAAAAAATACTATGTTTTATAAATTTTTGAAGGGGTTATATACCAAACTTCAAAAATATGTATATATGTTTGTATTTTATGTTATGTACAAAACAGGGTAAAACAACGCACTTTCAAAGACTAGCATTAAGTTCAGCAAAAGCTAATAATTTTGACGACAATATCAAATGTGAGATAACAACAATATGTTTGCAAACTCGGTATTTTTAATAACTTTTCTACGCTAATCACCCTCATGAATTTATAATTATAGTCTGATTTCATGCAAATGAGGGCATTGCATGATCTCAAGTGTGGGGAAGGGTTATAAATTCTCTCGGGTTTACACTTGGTTTATTTGCCAAATTTTGTAAAAATTTGAAAAATTTTCAACTAAATGAACTCAAAATCATGTTTATACATATTTATGAACGATGAAAACTAGGTGTTAATACCGAAATTATCGTTACCTCGAAAAGGACATAAATTGAGAAACAACTTAAAACGCTTGAATTCATTTAAAATGGAATAAAGGAGAATAAAAAGGCAAAGAAAGAAACTAAGTGTGGGGAGAATGTACCAAGTTATTCAATTAAAAACTATCTATCACATATTTTTGTACAAACAATTGAAAATACTTTTGTTTTGAACGATAATCAACTGTTTTATCCGATGAAAGAAAAGAAGAGATGGATCTACACAATGAATCAATTCCATCATTTGAAGGAAGTAAAGTCTTCCGAAAAAGACACGCGCTTCTTGATTTAGGTCATGAAGTTGTCGTCCAGACCAGCTGTAGGTTGACGAAAAATCTAGAAAAGTCATCACTAAAATCAGCAGGAAATCCACGGACCTCAGCATCAAACAGGGTCGCCAAGTGGTCAGATTTATCCTAACCATGAGAAGGATTTATCTCGTACAATGGGGGGCACCATGCAAATTAGCTTGATAAGACTAATGAATCAGATCCCCAGAAAGGATAATCTCCTTAAAGATTAAAAATCAGCTTTTAAGACTGATAATACTCAATCCTAGAGATTGACCTTAAAGATTGAGAATTCAAACTCATGGAATTCGATGATATCTAAACTCGAGCTTGAACGAGAAAATATTTTGATCAAAAATACAAACCGATTTGTTTTCTGAAAATCCATTTTCAATGCGTTCATTACCATTGAACGTAAAATCCTAAGAAATTCACCTGGAATTCATTAGGTCACCTGAACCAAATCGGGTGTCAACCGTAAGAACGGTGGTTGCATAGCATGGTCGGAGACAGGACCTTGTGCCAGACCGAAAAATCATAGGATGATCTTTACTATCGCTCCTACCAAGGATAGTTCTAGCATCTGACACGTTAAAAGACCATAATCATCTGCATGTCACGGGACATTGCCTTAACAGTTTCTTGTTCATCGCTTTCCTTTACAACCGGATGGTAGTTTGCCGAAAGGTAATATACGGAACAAGTAAACTGGATGTGTGCTTTCCGATACCGGGATAGCAGTGGATTACACGAACCTAAATGTTTTTAGCCAAAATATTGATCCACAAATATATTTTGCAACACCAATGGTGGATCAAATTAGAAAACTTATCTAGGGTAAAAGCTAGATTGAATTTTCAAAAGATCAAATGTTTTCATAAAGATCCTATTTCCTAAAGGATCTAAATTTTTATAGTCATGTGGGACCGTAAACCGCCTTTCAAATGTGCACTTTGCTTTGGAAACCGAAAGTAAATCGGCTATTTGATTGCAAGTGTCGTTGACCTAAACCCAAGGCAACTATGGATGACACACCCACCTTTAACCATCATTACTGTCATTGTTTATACCGCTATATCAAAATCACTGATGTACAAAATGTGATGAATAAAAAAGTGATTCATGTATGTTTTTATTTCAAGTTCTGTATTGCTTGAGGACAAGCAACGCTCAAGTGTGGGGATATTTGATAGTGTTCCAAATGAACATATATTTAGTAGCAATATCGTTCCAATATGTAAAGTTTTTAAATGTAATTTCCTTATTTTTAGTTGTAATAGTTAAATAAATAAGTGCGAAGACGAAAGACGCAAATCGCTCGAAAATGAAGATTTAAAGACAAAAACGAAGATTTGAAAGACCAAAACGTCCAAAAAGCTCAAATGTACAAGATACAATCAAAAAGGTTCAAATTATTGATGAAGAACGTCTAAAAATGACAAGAGTACAAGTTACAAAACGCAAAGTACAAGATATTAAATTATACGAAAGGACGTTCGAAAATCCGGAACCGGGACATGAACCAACTCTCAACGCTCGACGCAACGGTGTAAAAATTACGAGTCAACTATGCACAAGAATAAAATATAATATTTAAATAATTCATAATAAGAATAATATTAAATAATAAAAAGTTGTTAATTGAGCATAGTTCAGGGGTCGTAAATGAAAATTCAATTTCTAATTTGCCTATAAAAGGCTATATTACGTTCGATGAAGGGAGGAAGAATTTTTTCCGATCTTTTTTTTTATCAATCAAATATCTATATCAATTATCAATATCTATATTCTATATCTCTATCATAATGTTAACTTAATAAGATATAACAATAATCTTAATTTTAATTTTAAATTATGATAATAATAAGATTTATGATAGAGATCGTTTGAGTGTGTAAGTCGAAATTCTGTCCGTGTAACGCTACGCTATTTTTAATCATTGTAAGTTATGTTCAACCTTTTTACATTAATGTCTCGTAGCTAAGTTATTATTATGCTTATTTAAAACGAAGTAATCATGATGTTGGGCTAATTACTAAAATTGGGTAATTGGGCTTTGTACCATAATTGGGGTTTGGACAAAAGACCGACACTTGTGGAAATTGAACTATTGACTATTAATAGATGGGGGGTATTGTCTAATTGAGTGACAACTCATTGGAGTCTGTCGAACCTATCTTCAAATTAATTAACCTAATAATTAATAATGATTATGGTTGTCCTATTTAGTGATGTTCATATGGAATCTGTTATAATCATTTAATTAATCAATTGGGTTGGGTAATTGATTATTCATTCTGATCAAGTGGATGAATTAATATTCATAAACTAATTAAAACAGGGGTGAATTACATACAGTGATAACTGGTGTAATTGTTGACAGAAGTGATAACTGCGTCACAGTTTAAATCCTTAATCAGTTGGAATATTTGACTTCGGGTATAAGGGTAATTTGACGAGGATACTCGCACTTTATATTTATGACCGATGGACTATTATGGACAAAAAACCAGATAGACGTATCAAATAAACTAGGACAAAGGACAATTAACCCATGGTAATAAATTAAAATCAACACGTCAAACATCATGATTACGGAAGTTTAAATAAGCATAATTCTTTTATTATATTTCTCATCGTATCTTTATTTTCTGTCATTTTATTTATCGCAATTTATTTTACACACTTTAATTTTTGTCATTTATTTTTACGCTTAAAATCGACAAACCGGTCATTAAACGGTAAAACCCCCATTTTATAATAATACTACTACTTATTTATATATATATTTTTACAAATAAACTTAATAATATAGCGTTAACTTCACCAGCTCCCTGTGGAACGAACCGGACTTACTAAAAACTACACTACTCTACGATTAGGTACACTGCCTATAGTGTTGTAGCAAGGTTTAGGTATATCCCATCCGTAAATTAATAAAACTTGTGTCATATTTTGTAGTATTTTGTATTAAAAATAATACTATTTCGTACCCTCACGCTACATCATCACATACTTAAAGGTATGGGGATGTAAGTAGGTGTTTGATATCTAACAAGAGTGGTGATAGTGATAGTTATTCGATAGTGTTCGGTTGTTGTGATCAGTACTCGAAATTGATTAGAGTTATGGCAGTAACTTCGACTTGTTTTGAATTGGGTTTGGGTTTCATCGAAATCAAATGGACAATAAGATGGTTGCAGCAATTTTGTATATTCGAACAGAAGTAAACTAAAGGATATATTCGTGGTGATTTAAGGGTGGCTGTTTCATGGCTTGTCAAAACATACACAGAGCATTATTTTGCAGGGATGGTGTACATCGAACAGGAGGAACAACAGATGCAATAGTAGCCTGGTTTGCCTTTCGAATGCTGCAATTATATTTGTTGTTGTGAACTTGTGAGATAGATTTGAATTGTGACATTTGGATTGGTGGTTTGAAATATTGTGCAGGTGGTTGAAGTAGGTTTGCTGAGAATGAAACAAGAATAGCTGTAGCACGCCGGTTGGTGGTGATTGTTTGCAGCTGTACAGTGGCTGCTGCTGGTGTTCGTTTTGATGGTACTTTGGTTTTCGAACAACTGACCAGCGTGGGTTTTGATGATAACGGAGTTCGAGGTACGGTTGTGGTGATGATGTCGGTTATGATGACAGCAGCCCTTGTTGGTTGTTCTTCAAGTTGTAAACGGTTTTGATGGTGATAATGGTTTGCGGTATACTTCATACGTATGTATTCATATCTATAGGGAAGATGGTGAAATGATTTGCAAACTAGGTGATTTGCAAGCTAGGTGATGGTTGTCTGTGATTGATTTTTCTGTGTTTTTCTTTCCATTAACTGTAACGATTGATACTATATATTAGTTGAAATTAGATAACTGAAACTATTATATGTGATGTGATCAATTTATCTGTATTGTCCATTGATTTGGACTGGTAACTTATTTGAGACCAAAAAAAGTTCCTTTAAACCACTAAAGTCAATAATCAAATGGGTGAGATCATCTAATTGGTACAATTGTTACTGTGAAGCAACGAATTTACGAATATAACAAAATCACATACAGTTTGTTTGGTACCTAAAGCAAATTCTGATCCAATATCTTTACTTTATATATATACGATTTTATATAGATAATATATTAATAATAATAATAATAAATAAAATAATAACAATAATAATATTAATATAATTCACAATATTTATTAATAATAGTAATAACATTAATGATAATAATATTAAGTTGTATCTTAATATAAATAACAATACCTATAATAATGATTTTTAATAGATATTAATACCCATTATGTTAATATTAATAATAATACTAATAATAATCATATATTAATAATAATTATAATCATACTAGATAATAATGATATTAACAAAAATAAATAAATAAAATAAATAATAATAATAATAATAATAATAATAATAATAATAATATGTTTAATGATAATAATTTATATTATTGTTTAGTATTAATAATACTAAATATGATAATCGTATTAATAATATTGAGGTTAAAAATAATAATGAAAGTAATAAGTATAATAATTATATTTTTCTTGTAGTTAAATTTATTATATTAATATAAAATATTATTAATTATGTAATAGTTGATACTTATATAATTAATATATATTGAACATTTATTTTTATTTTATTTTAATTTTATATATATTACAATATACACATAATATTAAATACATATAGAAATCATGCACATGTATACATATAGATTCATTTTAATTAAATGATTAAATTGTATTTTATCATTATATACTTTTATTTTTGTACACGTATATCTATATATATTTATTTATAACCAATTGTCCGTAAATCATTGGGAGCAGTCGAAGGTCAATTGAATATATGAAACAGTTCGAACTTTTTGAGACTCAATCTTACAGACTTTGCTTATCATAGCGGAATCATATAAAGATTAAGTTTAAATTTAGTCGGAAATTCCCGGGTCATCACAGCTAAGGTATTGAAGAGCAGATGCAATCAGGCAGTACCCTATGTTGGTCACCATCCACAGGTAGAGAGAGGTTCAAATGAGGAAATGGAGGAAGCAGATGACATTAGGGATGTCATTAGGGAGGCTATGACTGATGTCTACCAGCGTATAGATGAGGTAGAAATGACAAACCAGGATAGACATAATCGATACGAGCAGTGGCAAGCCCGGAATGAGTACGAGCATTCTAGGCAACGACAGCATGATAGATGGGACTATCATCAGCATCAGATCATGAGTCGGCTATCACCTCAGGATTACTACGTACCGACCCGACCCGCTTACTATCCTCCACACCAGCCTGAGATGAGACCACCATTTACTCTCTATGACCCTAACCAGGCCTACCAGTACACCTATCACCAACCATGGAACCCGACCGACGATATGAACTGGAATCCCTATCCAGATTGATATAGTTCCCGTTGGTGATTTCTATGATTTTTTTTATTATTTCTATTTATTTATGTTTAAACCTATGATATTGTGATACTTTTATTGTAATGTTTAATATTTTTATTATGTTGTACTAATATTTCATATTTGATTTGAAAGTGGGATGTTAAGTCCCATTTCAAATTACCATGCATGTTATTATTTGTATATATGTATATTGTTAATTGTACACAACAGGGTAAAACAGCGCATTTTCAAAGACAGGCATTAAGTTCAGCAAAAGCTACTAATTTTGACGGCAAAACGAAAAACAAATGTGATGAAACAACAAGACGGAATGAACAAATGATGTACACCATTTATCATTCAATAAACAAACGCCAATATGTTTGGAAACTTTGGTAAAATTTAATCATTTTTCTACGCTAATCACCCTCAATAATTTAAATTGTTACTGATTTCTTGCAAATGAGGGCATTGCAAGATCTTAAGTGTGGGAAGGGGTTAAATTCTTTCGGATTTTTAAAATTTTTGACTTATACACTTGGTTACCATTAAAAATACTAGTAACGTAGTAGCTGTATTAGAATCTAGTGCTCTCTGATAATAAAGAACAGCCCTAGTCTTATATACTGACTATCCAATTCTAGTAAAAATTTTCAAAATTTTCAAATAAATGAATTCAAAATCATGTTTATACATATTTATGAAGGATAAAACTAGGTGTTAACACCGAAATTATTGTTACCTCGGAAAAGACATAAATTGAGAAACAACCCAAAATGTTAGAATTCATTTAAAATAGAATAGATGACAATAAAAAGGCAAAGAAAGGAAAATAAAAGCCAAGTGTGGGAAAAATTTACCAAGTTATTTAAAACATATATCACATATTTTTGTACAAATAATTGAAGATACTTTTATTTTGGACAAAATTAACCGTTTTACCCGGTAAATTGTAATATATTTGAAAGAAAGATGGATCTACACGATGAATCAATTCCATCATTAAAAGGAAGTAAAGTCTTCCGAAAAAGACACGCGCTTCTTGATTTAGGTTAGGAAGTTGTCGTCCAGACCAGTTGTAAAGTCTACGAAAAACCTTGAAAAGTTTTCTCAAAAATCAGCTGGAAATCCACGGACCTCAGCATCAAACAGGGTCGCCAAGTGGTCAGACTTATCCTAACCATGAGAGGATCTATCTCGTAAAATGGGGAGGGCGCCGTGCAAATTAGCTTGATAAGACTAATGAATCAGACCCCCAGAAAGGATAATCTCCTTAAAGATCAAAAATCAGCTTTTAAGCCTGATATTACTCAATCCTAGAGATTGACCTTAAATATTGAGAATTAAAACTCATGGAATTCAATGATATCTAAACTCGAGCTTGAACGAGAAAATATTTTGATCAAAATTAAAACCAATTTGTTTTCTGAAAACCCATTTTTAATGCGTTCATTACCATTGAACGTAAAATCCTAGGAATTCACCTAGAATTGATTAGGTCACCTGAACCAAATCGGGTGTCAACCGCAAAAACGGTGATTGCATAGCATGGTCAAAGACAGGACCTTGTGCCAAACAGAAAAACTATAGGGTGAGCTTTACTATTGCTCCTACCAAGGATAGTAATTGCATCCGATACAATATAGACCATAATTAAAAGCATGTCACGGGACATTGCCTTAACAGTTGCTTGTTCAACGCTTTCCTTTACAACCGGACGGTAGTTTACCGAAAGGTAATATACGGAGCAAGTATACTGGACGTGTTGCTTTCCTAATACAAGGTTAGCAAGTGGGTGACACAAAACCATAAGTTTTGAGCTAAAAATCTGAAACCCACCAAACCCACAAAAACATTTTGCAAACACCGGTGAAGGGTTATTCCGGAAAACTTATCTAGGGTAAAAGCTAGATTTAATTTTCAAAAGATCAAATGTTTTCATAAAGATCCAATTTCCTTAAGGATCTAAATTTTCATAGTCATTAGGGACTGTAAACCACAACGTTACTACCATTGTTCATACCGCCGTATAGAAATCACTGATGTACAAAGTGTGAAGAATAAAGAAGTGATTCTTGTATTTTTATTTCAAGACTATATTGGTTGAGGACAAGCAACGCTCAAGTGTGAAAATATTTGATAATGCTAAAAACGAACATATATTTCATAGCATTATTCCTCAAGAAAGACAAGCTTTTAGTTGCAATTGTTCTATTTACAAGTGATATTCGTTTAAATAATAAAAGGTGAAGACAAAAGACAGATTCGACGAATTAAAGATGCAAACGACCAAAAAGCTCAAAAGTACAAAGTACAATCAATGTGGTTCAAATTATTGATGAGAAACATCTCAAAATTACAAGAGTACAAGACGCAAAACGCAAAATACAAGATATTAAATTGTACGCAAGGACGTTCGAAAATCCGGAACCGGGACCTGAGCCAACTAACAACGAGCGACGCAACGGAGCTAAAATTACAAGTCAACTATGCACACGAATATAATATAATATTTAAATAATTCTATAATTTATTTATATATTATATTATTATTAAATACCGTCGGCAAGAAAGTAAACAAACTCATGTAAGCTGGAAAAGCAGGCCATGCGATCGCATGGCCTAGCAGTTATAAATCCATGCGATCGCATGGTGAACAGAATCAGGTGACATCCTATAAATTTCGCAGTTTTTGATCAAATGTTTACACCTTTTATCTATCTCTCTCTCAAACGTATATATATATATATATATATATATATATATATATATATTAATTTTAATTTTAATTTTAATAATAAGGGTATGTTAGCGAATGTTGTAAGGGTGTAAGTCGAAATTCTGTCCGTGTAACGCTACGCTATTATTAATCATTGTAAGTTATGTTCAACCTTTTTAAATTAATGTCTCGTAGCTAAGTTATTATTATACTTATTTAAGCCGAAGTAATCGTGATGTTGGACTAAAATATTAAGACGGGGTAATTGGGTTTTGTACCATAATTGGGGTTTGGACAAAAGAATGATACTTGTGGAAATTAGACTATGGGCTATTAATGGGCTTTATGTTTGTTTAATTAAATGATAGTTTGTTAATTTAATATAAAGATTTACAATTGGACGTACCTATAAATAACCACATACACTCGATCGGACACGATGGGCGGGATATTTATAAGTACTAATAATCGTTCATTTAACCGGACACGGGAATGGATTAATAGTTAATGGACTTATTAAAACAGGGGTGATTTATGTACAAGGACACTTGGCGTAATTACAGTTTAAGTCCCCAATTAGTTGGAATATTTAACTTCGGATATAAGGATAATTTGACGAGGACACTCGCACTTTATATTTATGACTGATGGACTGTTATGGACAAAAACCAGATGGCCATATTGAATAATCCAGGACAAAGGACAATTAACCCATGGGAATAAACTAAAATCAACACGTCAAATATCATGATTACGAAAGTTTAAATAAGCATAATTCCTTTATTTCATATTTAATTGCACTTTTAATTATCGCAATTTTATTTATTGTCATTTTATTTATCTCACTTTAATTTATCACACTTTAATTATTGTTATTTACGTTACGCTTTAAATTAAGTCTTTTATATATTCAATATTTTACATTAGGTTTTAACTGCGACTAAAGTTTTAAAATCGACAAACCGGCCATTAAACGGTAAAAACCCCCTTTTTATGATAATAATACTACTTATATATATATTTATATTTTTACAAATATAGTTTTTAAAAATATAGCGTTAAACTTGGCGAGTTCCCTGTGGATGAACTGGACTTACTAAAAACTACACTACTGTACGATTAGGTACACTGCCTATAAGTGTTGTAGCAAGGTTTAGGTATATCCACTCTATAAATAAATAAATAACTTGTGTAAAATTGTATCATATTTAATAGTATTTCCTTGTAAAAATATAACTATTTCGTATACACCTCGCATAACATCAATGTTCTGTTATTGTGGAAAAATATTAATGCTGTAAAAATTGTTGGATTTATAGTCAGAAGTGCAGTCTTAATTGCAGATGGTTTGTCTACGTAAGTGTTTGCTTTTGACCAAATTTATATATTTTTTATTTATTTTTTATTTTTTTGGTTCAGTAGTTCACAAAATACCATTCTTCCTTCAACAGCTCCTTTAGGCTCAAAATGTTCACAGTCGCCGACAACTCATGTTGCTATGTCGCCCTCTTCGCCTTTAAATACAAATGGTGCAACTCGGATAAATACGCTCAGAACAACATTGTCGTTATGTTATAGGAAGGTAATTCCTTTGGTTTCTACCACATTGTCTTTAGTAAACTGATTTAGTTATTATTCAAGTCCATTAATGCATGTCTATGTATAGTTTAATTACAATGTTAAGATTGACAACTGAGAGCTTGCGATCATGTTTCATATATATTATACATGCCATTTACTTAAAAGGAGTAATCAAATGTGTGGAAGTGATGTTATAGGAAGGTAATGATACTATAGGTTTGGGATGGGGTTGGGTTGTCAAAGTTTAGATATGAAGTTGAACAACTTAAAGAACTATCAGTCTCAGTAGTTTTGAATTTAATTTTTATTTTATATTCATTAGGATTTCCTTAACTCAATCTTATGTTCTTGGTTTTTAATTTTATAGATTAGTTTTGATATGTCTGTTCTCGATTTCAATCGGCCATTACAAGAGAAGAAGTTCTACTTCAGTTGTAAGTTTTCTTTTTACCTCAATCGACTGTACAGTTAATTTTTAATATAATCAATCGCAAGTTCAATTATTGTATTATCTGAAATGAAAGGGGATCAAACATATGAATTTCAAATATACATTTTCTCCTAATAGATTTAAACACTTGATAGAGGAAACTTTAAACAAGTTGATTCATTGGATACAAATCAGATACAAGTCATCATGCTAATATATGCTAATTTAAATGTGTACTAACCTAACATCTCTTTTATTGATTGCTCATGTGCTAGCTCATATTTATCAAATATTTATTTAAGTATTATACAAATTATGGTTTCGATAGTAGTCTTAATTTTTACTATATGATATAATATTTCTACAGTTAATGGTGACTTCTCTATTCTGAAGCCATTAGATTGTTGGTTGTCTCGACGTCTTCTCATATGTAAGACTTGGATTCTGATTCTGGCCAGTAGCACGCCGCGCGGGGTTATGGCGCGCCGCACCATATGTCGCTGGCAGACCCCTTTGGCTATTTTAGAGTTTTTAAAAGGGCATTTTAGTCTTTTCGCATTTGAGCCAGATTTGGGGACTTAACCTCATCCACCCATTTCATTTATTCATTTCTTTTTCCTTTTCTTTTCATATTTCTCTCAAGAACTCAAACACCCATTTGATTCAAAGGGATTTTTGGAAAGGAAGAAGCGGGTTTTGATCTTTGGCGTAGTAGACAAGTTTGTTCTCCTCGTTCTTAGCTACACGGTGATACTAGTGGTAAGCTCTAACTCCGAATTTCATTTTCGTGTTCATCATTCAATTTTGAGGCTTTTAATTGTATGATTCATAGATGGAACCCATTTAGTTGTTAATTGAAGATTAACACCAAGATTCGGGTTTATAAGTGTTAAAAGGAAGGTTTTGGATTGGTTAATGATTTAACCATGTTTAAGACTTGAGAATGGTGTATAATCACTAGTATTAGTGATTATTGATGATTTGGAGACCTTTAGGGTTCTTGTGGTTGACTAATTTTGACTAGAGTCAAAATTAGGGTTTGTTGATGATTATGACCCGAATGTCAATTCGATAAGGTTTATAAAATTAAAATGGATTAAGTTGAAGTATAAAACCGAGTTAACTATGTTTTGGTGTCAAAACTTGTAATTGGTGAGATTTTGACTTAATGGGTCAAAATTAGGGTTTATGGACGATTTTGAGAACGATAAGTGTTTAACACTTGCGTTCGGATTTAAATTGGCATATTAGGACCATTATCACTTGTGTTAGTGATTATTGGTTAGTTTGGGCACGGTTTGTGCTTGGAAGTGCAATTGGGTCGAAATTGCACTAAGTGTCGAATTGGGTTGGTTTTAAATCCATCCTAATTGTGTTGTGGTATTTATGATTATGGAATAGGTGCTTTCCATTGACGAGTTGCGGATTATTTGGAAGCGTTTCATCAAGGCGACAAGGTGAGTGTTAATATCCTATGTGCATATGTATGTGTAGGATGGGTGCGGGTCGGGTGAAGTGGTTTTCGGTTATAGAGCTCACTTCACATATAGGTGGATTTGATGGACTTGTGTATAGGTCCAATTATCACGGATGTGCATTTTGGTTGACCACCTTTGGCGAGGTACACGTTTTGTGTGTACATTATCACACGTGATTGTGAATTGGATAACCCCAATGGCGAAGGGTTGATATTGAATTGTGATGTGTTTATTTTTATGAATGGATATGTGTTATCCAAGTTAGTGATATATGTGTTGTACGCTAACGGCTTTACGAATGGATATGTGTTGTCCAAGTTAGTGATATATTTGTTGTACGCTAACGACTTTACGAATGGATATGTGTTGTCCAAGTTAGTGATATATGTGTTGTACGCTAACGACTTTATGAGTGGATATGTATTGTCCAAGTTAGTGATATATGCGTTGTACGCTAACGGTTTCATGAACGGATATGTGTTGTCCAAGGGTTAGTGATATATGTGTTGTACACTAACGGTTGTTACGAACACCGATGGGAAATTCGAGTACCATTCCTTTGTGCGATTGGTTAACCTTGGGCGGTTTTACTCTCTGTTATATATATATATATATATATATATATATATATATATATATATATATATATATATATATATATATATATATATATATATATATATATTAATGTATTGTTGTGATGTAGCTAACCCTCCGGGTGTAGCTTATTGGCGTTGTTCACATCGTCGTTGGTGAATTACTTTATGGTTGTTGTTACTAGCTTGTTGCTTAGTGATTATACGGTATGCTTAGCTTAGCTTGCCTTTATGCTTGGATGCTCCAGTATGCGGTATTTGATTATTTGTGTGGCGTGTCCATTTTATACATATATATGTATGTAGTATGTTATCACTCACTAAGCGTTAGCTTACCCTCTCGCTGTTTACATTTTTATAGATTGCATGGATGCGGTGGCTCGGGTAAGCGGGGACTAGTGGACTTGCGTAGTTGCTTTAGAAGGCTTGCTTTTGGATTGATTAGGATTGGGTAGCGTATCCCCAATCGCCATGCTCGGCTTTATTTTGTATTAAAAGTCTTGTGGTCGAAAACTTGTAATTCGTACTTTAAGGGTAATTTGGGCATAGGTGGGCCCGGCGTTGTAAAACCCTTTTTATTAATGGAACGTGTTAGTTTTACATATTTGAATATGTGGTGAAAAGCGTTTTGTCTATTTATGTCGGGAGGTGGTCAAACATTTTCACGTTTTTGACTTTTTGGGACAGCAGCCTGTCCAGGCCTTTCTGCGCGCCGCGCGGGGTCCTGGCACGCCGCGCCAATAGCTGTGCAACAAAATAAATTTTTTTGTGTTATTTTAAGCGGGTTCGAACATGGTTTGGTTTGGGTTGTTACAAGTGGTATCAGAGCATGGTCTAAGGGATTTAGGTGACTTGAGATAGGTGCCTAGACTTAGACTTTTGTGTGTGCTTAATTTGTTGCGGGACTTGTAGGAGTACGGGTCGGAATAGGTTATAGTTAGTGCCTTGTTTGTAGGTGGACTAACATTTATATTAGTAATGCGGATATTATTAATATACTTTCGTGTTGTGATAATAATTCTCGCGTGTGTTTATATCGCGTAGAATTTTGTTTGTGTTTGTTTATATCATAGAGCGAGGCAGTCATTGTACTAACGAGTTGATACGACGTGTGTGCGTAATAAGGACTTGCAAACATTATTACGGGTGCAAATCGTGTCTAACAAGTGATGTACAACGAGTGTCGAGCAAGATGGGGCAGAGTTGTGCGTATGGTTTTATACGTTCGTGGACTAATCGTTTTGCATTCTTTAGAATGACGACGCGAAACGAGATCGAGACGAATGATGAGGCGTTTAACTCTAGAGTTGCGGCCGCCGTTGTGGAGCAAATGAGTGTGTTTCGAGAAGAAATGGATAGGAAGTATTCTGAATTTCGAAATAGCGGAGAAATGGAGCATTGTCTTAAGAGCTTCATGAGGACTAAACCTCTGATGTATGACGGGAAACCGGATCCTTTGGTAAGCACAACTTGGATCTCGGATGTCGAAGGGTGTTTTCGTACTATTGAATGCCCTCCCGAGAAAAAGACAAGACTCGCTACTAGTTTGTTGCGGGGTAGGGCAAAGGATTGGTTGAATGGTAAGATTGATCTTGTCGGTGGTGAGCCGTTTATGACGTTATCGTGGGACAATTTTAAGAAGGAATTCTTCGAGGAGTTCCGGACTTCGGCCGACTTGTCGGAATTGCGTAATGAGTTGCGAAATTTGCAACAGGGTTCTATGGATTTAAATACTCTCAAGACGACCTTTATAGCGAAGGCTCGTTTTTACCCGGAGTATTTAGGGAATGATCGGTTGTTGATGGAGGATTTCTATCGGACCTTGAATGATGACTTGAAGAGTAAAATTAGTCGAGGTCAAACAAAATCATTTGCGGAATTATTCGACTTGGAAAGAGGTTTCGAGTCGTACTCGCGATCCAAGAAGGGTGAACCTTCAAGTGAGAGAAGGGTTGTTTCTTATGGTGCTCCAAATAAGAGGACTAAGGGTCCGAGGGTGAGCACGGGTGGTACGCGGACGGGTATACCGGATTCTAGTACGTCTAGATGTTACAATTGTGGCATGAGGGGTCACAAGTCTTGGGAATGTTCGGTACCAAGGGGTGATGGCATGGTGTGCTTCAACTGCTAAGAAGAAGGACATCGTAAGTCAAAATGTCCCAAGTTAGTGGGGACGGGTGCCACAAGGAGACGTTAAGGTACGTTTCGTTTTAATAAATATGTCCTTTGATTATTTATTAAGTGCCGTTTGTGTTTGAGTTGTAAAATGCCTTGTGTTATGCATATTGTTGTTATGGGTGACGTTCTTAATGGAAGTACCCTATGGTGACGTTTGATTGTTGGGCGAAGGGCGTAAGACTTGGTGCAACCAAGCATTTCTTAGTATTGGGAAATGTTTTGTCAAGCCATGGAAATGGGTTTTGGTGTTCGGTTGTTAAGCGCTTGTTTGCTTTCGTGTTGTAGTTGATGAACCATGAGGTTCGTCGGGTGGATTGAAACCCTTGAGATCGAGTGTTTTGGATCTCGATGTTGTAGTGACCCGAACTTTTCCATGTTTATATATATATTAAATGAAATTGTTATTTACATGATTAAGTGTTTCCAGCATGTTAAGCAATCAAACTTGTTAAGACTTGATTAATTGAAATAGGTTTCATATAGACAATTGACCACCCAAGTTGACCGGTAAAAACTATATGATGACATAAAACTTGTAAAAACTATATGATGACATATATATGGATATATATATATATATATATATATATATATATATATATATATATATATATATATATATATATATATATATATATATATATATATATATATATATATATAGTTAACATGATATTATGATAAGTAAACATATCATTAAGTATATTAATAATGAACTACATATGTAAAAGCAAGACTACTAACTTAATGATTTTGAAACGAGACATATATGTAACGATTATCGTTGTAACGACATTTAATGTATATATATCATATTAAGAGATATTCATACATCATATTATCATGATAATATAATAATTTAAAATCTCATATAAATTATAAACATTGGGTTAACAACATTTAACAAGATCGTTAACCTAAAGGTTTCAAAACAACACTTACATGTAACGACTAACGATGACTTAACGACTCAGTTAAAATGTATATACATGTAGTGTTTTAATATGTATTCATACACTTTTGAAATACTTCAAGACACTTATCAAAATACTTCTACTTAACAAAAATGCTTACAATTACATCCTCGTTCAGTTTCATCAACAATTCTACTCGTATGCACCCGTATTCGTACTCGTACAATACACAGCTTTTAGATGTATGTACTATTGGTATATACACTCCAATGATCAGCTCTTAACAGCCCATGTGAGTCACCTAACACATGTGGGAACCATCATTTGGCAACTAGCATGAAATATCTCATAAAATTACAAAAATATGAGTAATCATTCATGACTTATTTACATGAAAACAAAATTACATATCCTTTATATCTAATCCATACACCAACGACCAAAAACACCTACAAACACTTTAATTATTCAATTTTCTTCATCTAATTGATCTCTCTCAAGTTCTATCTTCAAGTTCTAAGTGTTCTTCATAAATTCTACAAGTTCTAGTTTCATAAAATCAAGAATACTTCCAAGTTTGCTAGCTTACTTCCAATCTTGTAGAGTGATCATCCATCCTCAAGAAATCTTTCTTATTTATAGTGAGATATCTTTCTAATACAAGGTAATACTCATATTCAAACTTTGATTCAATTTCTATAACTATAACAATCTTATTTCGAGTGAAAATCTTACTTGAACTTGTTTTTCGTGTCATGATTCTGCTTCAAGAACTTTCAAGCCCTCCAAGGATCCTTTGAAGCTAGATCCATTTTTATCATTTCCAGTAGCTTTATCCAGAAAACTTGAGGTAGTAATAATGTTCATAACATCATTCGATTCATACATATAAAGCTATCTTATTCGAAGGTTTAAACTTGTAATCACTAGAACATAGTTTAGTTAATTCTAAACTTGTTCGCAAACAAAAGTTAATCCTTCTAACTTGACTTTTAAAATCAACTAAACACATGTTCTATATCTATATGATATGCTAACATAATGATTTAAAACCTGGAAACACGAAGAACACTGTAAAACCGGACATACGCCGTCGTAGTAACACTGCGGGCTGTTTTGGGTTAGTTAATTAAAAACTATGATAAAATTTGATTTAAAAGTTGTTCTTCTGGGAAAATGATTTTTCTTATGAACATGAAACTATATCCAAAAATCATGGTTAAACTCAAAGTGGAAGTATGTTTTCTAAAATGGTCATCTAGACGTCGTTCTTTCGACTGAAATGACTACCTTTACAAAAATGACTTGTAACTTATATTTCCAACTATAAACCTATACTTTTTCTGTTTATATTCATAAAATAGAGTTCAATATGAAACCATAGCAATTTGATTCACTCAAAACGGATTTAAAATGAAGAAGTTATGGGTAAAACAAGATTGGATAATTTTTCTTATTGTAGCAACGTGAAAATTGGTAACAAATCTATATTAATCATATCCTAGCTAACTTATATTGTATTATACATGTATTCTGATATATTATGTAATCTTGGGATACCATAGACACGTATGCAAATGTTTTGACATATCATATCGACCCATGTGTATATATTATTTGGAACAACCATAGACACTCTATATGCAGTAATGAGGGAGTTAGCTATACAGGGTTGAGGTTGATTCCAAAAATATATATACTTTGAGTTGTGATCTAGCCTGAGACGTGTATACACTGGGTTGTGGATTGATTCAAGATAATATATATCAATTTTTTTCTGTACATCTAACGTTGGACAACTAGTTGTAGGTTACTAACGAGGACAGCTGACTTAATAAACTTAAAACATCAAAATGTATTAAAAGTATTGTAAATATATTTTGAATATACTTTGATATATATGTACATATTTGTTATAGGTTCGTGAATCGACCAGTGGCCAAGTCTTACTTCCAGACGAAATAAAAATCTGTGAAAGTGAGTTATAGTCCCACTTTTAAAATCTAATATTTTTGGGATGAGAATACATGCAGGTTTTATAAATGATTTACAAAATAGACACAAGTACGTGAAACTACATTCTATGGTTGAATTATCAAAATCGAATATGCCCCTTTTTATTAAGTCTGGTAATCTAAGAATTAGGGAACAGACACCCTAATTGACGCGAATCCTAAAGATAGATCTATTGGGCCTAACAAACCCCATCCAAAGTACCGGATGCTTTAGTACTTCGAAAATTATATCATATCCGAAGGGTGTCCCGGAATGATGGGGATATTCTTATATATGCATCTTGTTAATGTCGGTTACCAGGTGTTCACCATATGAATGATTTTTATCTCTATGTATGGGATGCGTATTGAAATATGAAATCTTGTGGTCTATTGTTACGATTTGTTATATATATAGGTTAAACCTAAAACTCACCAACATTTTTGTTGACGTTTAAAGCATGTTTATTCTCAGGTGAATACTAAGAGCTTCCGCTATTGCATACTAAAATAAGGACAAGATTTGGAGTCCATGTTTGTATGATATTGTGTAAAAACTGCATTCAAGAAACATATGTCGATGTAATATATTTCTATTGTAAACCATTATGTAATGGTCGTGTGTAAACAGTATATTTTAGATTATCATTATTTGATAATCTACGTAATGCTTTTGAAACCTTTATTGATAAAATAAAGGTTATGGTTGTTTTAAAAATGAATGCAGTCTTTGAAAAACGTCTCATATAGAGGTCAAAACTTCGCAACGAAATCAATTAATATGGAACGTTTATAATCAATATGAACGGGACATTTCAGTTGGTATCCGAGCGTTGGTCTTAGAGAACCAGAATTTTGCATTAGTGTGTCTTATTGAGTTTGTTAGGATGCATTAGTGAGTCTGGACTTCGACCGTGTTTACTTGAAAAATGATTGCTTAACAAATTTTGTTGGAAACTATATATTTTTAACATGTGAATATTATGTGATATATTAATCTCTTAATGTGTTTGATATTATGTGATAGATGTCTACCTCTAAAACAAGTCCCATTGACTCACCTAATAATAATGAAGAGTCAAATGTAAATTGGAATGATTCGTGGACTGATTCACAAGTTCCCGAAGAGGAACCGGAAGAAGAGTCGAAACCGGAAGAAGAATTGGAACCGGAAGAAGAAATAGAACCAGTGGGGGAAATAATAAAACGGTTAAGTAGAAGAAAATCCTCAACCAACCGACCAAAGTTAATTATGGTCAATGGTGTTTCCGCCAAGGAAGCAAAGTATTGGGAGGATTACCAATTCTCCGATGAATCGGATCCCAACAGGGATTCCGATGATGTTATAGAAATTACCCCAACACAATTTAATAAGGCAAAAGAGAACAATAAGGGAAAGGGTATAAAAATAGAGAAATTTGATTCCAAACCCGATGAACTTTATATGTATCGTCAACACCCGTATTTCTTAAGTTGTGACAATAACCTGGGAACCTCTAAACCACCAGGTTTTTCTAAACCAATGTGGAAAACGACGGCTCGTATTAGGGGAACATCATATATCCCTAGAAACTTATCAAAAAGAACCAAAACCGAAGAAGAAGAAATGATAGAGTCGGAATAAGATAGTTGTATTCGTGTGTTGTAATATATGTAATATAGTGTGCTTATGCTTTATGATATATGTAAAAATTGCTTGTATTATTAAGTATTTTTTTTATGAATCTAACTCTTGTCTATTTTACAGTATAAAAACACAAAATGGATAGATAACCCAATATTTTAAGAGACCTACCCGGAGACATGATTGATGAAATCTTGTCTAGAGTCGGTCAGAATTCCTCGGCACAACTATTTAAGGCGAGATCAGTTTGTAAGACATTCGAAGAACATTCCAAGAATGCCTTGGTTTATAAAAGGCTTTCGTTCGAAAGATGGGGGATATCACATTGGGAAAACCATAAGTTACGATGTGTTTACTTTGACGCATATATTGCGGGGAACCCAAATGCTATTTTACGCAACGGGTTAAGAAATTATTTTGACTCAATATATCCGAATATAGGACTTCGTGATTTAGAAAAAGCGGCTAACATGCAACATAAAGAAGCATGTTATGCTTACGGGTTAGTAATGTTCGCTTCTCACCAAAGTGAGAACAAGAACATCGGGCTACAACTATTAAACAAAACGTTCCCACAAGTGACGGACTCAGTAGTTGGGGTAAGAAACAAGGTTTTTAGATTGTTACGGGACTGTTGGACATTACGCAACCCTCGTCCCTTTGACGACGTTACAACACGCTGTCTTATCAACGGCCATAACGGTTATGTTCCACAAGACCAAGGATGGGAAGTAGTCCTAGTAAAACCAGAATGCATGACTTATTTCTGGCCGTATGAATTACGTGTTTTTATTGCCTTTGCTGAACGACTTGTGTACTAGCTAGAATTATCTTCACAACTATCTTGTATCAAAGTTATTGTGTGCTATATTTCATGTTATATGTAAAATAAGCTGTATTGTAAGTTTGTAAAATATTGTGAAAAAGTTTGAACGCGGAATATTATTATAATCAGTTTTTCATATAGAATTGTAGTAGTTGAATTGTATATTAGCTACTAAGTATGAACTTAACGGGTAGGTACTACCCGAATTTAAACTTATAAAACGCTAATATGAAGAAAAAGCTTTTATAAATGAGTTCATATTATGCTACGAGATACTATTGACTACTCTTAATATTCTGTATGATTGACTTGTTTCATTTGAGTATTTGAAGGAAATGGCACCGACTACTCGACAAACCATGAATATGAGTGAAGAGGAATTTCGTACCTTTCTTGCTGTAAACATAGCCGCAGTACAGGCTGCGCTACATACCAACAATAACTCCGAATCTAGCAATGCAGCTAACGGCGCAAAAAATCGTGTAGGATGCACCTACAAAGAATTCACTGCCTGTAAACCTTTGGAATTTGATGGAATCGAAGGACCGATCGGATTGAAACGGTGGACCGAGAAGGTCGAATCGGTGTTTGCCATAAGTAAGTGTACTGAAGAGGACAAAGTGAAGTACGCTACGCATACCTTCACAGGTACTGCATTAACATGGTGGAATACCTATCTAGAGCAAGTGGGACAAGATGATGCTTACGCACTACCGTGGTCAGCATTAAAGCACTTGATGAACGAGAAGTACCGTCCCAGAACCGAGGTCAATAAGCTCAAGACAGAACTTAGAGGGTTACGAACCCAAGGATTTGATATTACCACGTACGAAAGAAGATTCACAGAATTGTGCCTATTGTGTCCGAGAGCGTTCGAAGATGAGGAAGAGAAGATCGACGCGTTTGTGAAAGGATTACCTGAAAGAATCCAAGAAGATATAAGTTCACACGAGCCCGCCTCCATACAACATGCATGTAGAATGGCTCACAAACTAGTGAACCAGATTGAGGAAAGACTTAAAGAACAGGCGGCTGAAGAGGCCAATGTGAAGCAAGTCAAAAGAAAGTGGGAGGAAAACGGTGATAAGAATCACCAATACAACAACAACAGCAATTACAACAATAATCGCAACAACTATCCCAACAATCACAACATCAATCGCAACTACAAAAAACGGCCCAACAATAACAACAACAACAACAACAACAGCAACTACAACAATCATCCCAACAACAATAACAACCGCAACAATAACAACAACAATCAGAAGCAGCTATGCCAAAGGTGTGAAAAGTATCACTCGGGGTTCTACACCAAATTTTGCAACAAGTGTAAAAGAAATGGTCATAGCACGGTGAAGTGTGAGGTCTACGGACCAGGGGTTAACAGAACGAAAGTAATAAATGGTGTCGGAACGAGTAATGACGGAGCAAGTAGTGTCGGAGCAAGTTATGCCAATGTAGTTTGTTATAAATGTGGAAAACCGGGCCACATTATTAGAAATTGCACGAACCAGGAGAACACGAATGGACAAGGCCGCGGAAGAGTTTTCAATATTAATGCGGCAGAGGCACAGGAAGACCCGGAGCTTGTTACGGGTACGTTTCTTATTGACAATAAATCTGCTTACGTTTTATTTGATTCGGGTGCGGATAGAAGCTATATGAGTAGAGATTTTTGTGCTAAATTAAGTTATCCATTGACGCCATTGGATAGTAAATTTTTACTCGAATTAGCAAACGGTAAATTAATTTCAGCAGATTATATATGCCGGAATCGAGAAATTAAACTGGGTAGCGAAATATTTAAGATTGATTTGATACCAGTAGAGTTAGGGAGTTTTGATGTAATAGTTAGCATGGACTTGCTGTAGAAGGTGAAAGCAGAGATCGTATGTTATGAAAATGCAATTTGCATTGTACGAGAAGAAGGAGAACCCTTAATGGTGTACGGAGAAAAGGGCAACACAAAGCTACATCTTATTAGTAATTTGAAGGCACAAAAACTAATAAGAAAAGGTTGCTATGATGTTCTAGCACACGTCGAGAAAGTACAAACTGAAGAAAAGAGCATCAATGATGTTCCCATCGCAAAAGAATTTCCCGATGTATTTCCGAAAGAATTACCGGGACTACCTCCACATCGATCTGTTGAATTTCAAATAGATCTTGTACTAGGAGCTGCACCAATAGCTCGTGCTCCTTATAGACTCGCACCCAACGAGATGAAAGAACTGCAAAGCCAACTGCAAGAACTATTAGAACGTGGTTTCATTCGACCAAGCACATCACCATGGGGAGCTCCTGTTTTGTTTGTCAAGAAGAAGGATGGTACATTTAGGTTGTGTATTGACTACAGAGAGTTGAACAAACTTACCATCAAAAACCATTATCCACTACCGAGAATTGACGACTTATTTGATCAACTACAAGGCTCGTCGGTTTATTCGAAGATCGATTTACGTTCTGGATATCATCAAATGCGAGTAAAGGAGGATGATATTCCAAAAACTGCTTTTAGGACGCGTTATGGTCATTACGAGTTTATGGTTATGCAGTTTGGATTGACTAATGCACCAGCTGTGTTCATGGACCTATGAACCGAATGTGTGGGCCATATCTTGACAAGTTTGTCATTGTTTTCATCGATGACATACTTATTTACTCAAAGAATGATCAAGAGCACGAAGAACATTTGAGAAAAATGCTAGAAGTATTGAGGAAAGAAAAACTGTACGCAAAATTTTCAAAGTGTGCATTTTGGTTGGAAGAAGTTCAATTCCTCGGTCACACAGTGAACAAAGAAGGTATCCAGGTGGACCCGGCAAAGATCGAAACCGTTGAAAAATGGGAAACCCCAAAAACTCCGAAGCATATACGTCAATTTTTAGGATTGGCTGGTTACTACAGAAGATTCATCTAAGATTTCTCCAAAATAGCAAAACCCTTGACTGCATTAACGCATAAAGGGAAGAAATTTAAATGGAAGGATGAACAAGAGAAGGCATTTCAATTATTGAACAAAAAGCTAACTACGGCACCTATATTGTCATTGCCTGAAGGGAATGATGATTTTGTGATTTATTGTAACGCATCAAAGCAAGGTCTCAGTTGTGTATTAATGCAACGAACGAAGGTGATTGCTTATGCGTCTAGACAATTGAAGATTCATGAGCAAAATTATACGACGCATGATTTGGAATTAGGCGCGGTTGTTTTTGCATTAAAGACTTGGAGGCACTACTTATATGGGGTCAAAAGTATTATATATACCGACCACAAAAGTCTTCAACATATATTTAATCAGAAACAACTGAATATGAGGCAGCGTAGGTGGATTGAATTGTTGAATGATTACTACTTTGAGATTCGTTACCACCCGGGGAAGGCAAATGTGGTAGCCGATGCCTTGAGCAGAAAGGACAGAGAACCCATTCAAGTAAAATCTATGAATATAATGATTCACATTAACCTTACTACTCAAATAAAGGAGGCGCAACAAGGAGTTTTAAAAGAGGGAAATTTAAAGGATGAAATACCCAAAGGATCGGAGAAGCATCTTAATATTCGGAAAGATGGAACCCGGTATAGGGCTGAAAGAATTTGGGTACCAAAATTTGGAGATATGAGAGAAATGGTACTTAGAGAAGCTCATAAAACTAGATACTCAATACATCCTGGAACGGGGAAGATGTACAAGGATCTTAAGAAACATTTTTGGTGGCCAGGTATGAAAGCCGATATTGCTAAATATGTAGGAGAATTTTTGACGTGTTCTAAGGTCAAAGCTGAACATCAGAAACCATCAGTTCTACTACAACAACCTAAAATCCCGGAATGGAAATAGAAAAACATTACCATGGATTTCATTACTAAATTGCCAAGGACTGCAAGTGGTTATGATACTATTTGGGTAATAGTTGATCGTCTCACCAAGTCAGCATACTTCCTGCCAATAAGAGAAGATGACAAGATGGAGAAGTTAGCACGACTGTATTTGAAGGAAGTCATCTCCAGACATGGAATACCAATCTCTATTATCTCTGATAGGGATGGCAGATTTATTTCAAGATTCTGACAAACATTACAGCAAGCATTAGAAACTCGTCTAGACATGAGTACTGCCTATCATCCATAAACTGATAGGCAGAGCGAAAGGACCATACAAATGCTTGAAGACATGCTACGAGCATGTGTTATTGATTTCGAAAACAGTTGGGATCAACATCTACCGTTAGCAGAATTTTCCTACAACAACAGCTATCATTCAAGCATTGAGATGGCGCCGTTTGAAGCACTTTATGGTAGAAAGTGCAGGTCTCCGATTTGTTGGAGTGAAGTGGGGGATAGACAGATTACGGGTCCGGAGATAATACAAGAAACTACCGAGAAGATCATCCAAATTCAACAACGGTTGAAAACCGCCCAAAGTCGATAAAAGAGCTACGCCAACATTAAAAGAAAAGACATAGAATTTGAAATTGGAGAGATGGTCATGCTTAAGGTTGCACCTTGGAAAGGTGTTGTTCGATTTGGTAAACGAGGGAAATTAAATCCAAGGTATATTGGACCATTCAAGATTATTGATCGTGTCGGACCAGTAGCTTACCGACTTGAGTTACCTCAAAAACTTGCGAATGTACATATTACTTTCCACGTCTCGAATTTGAAGAAATGTTTTGCTAAAGAAGATCTCACTATTCTGTTGGACGAAATCCAAATCAATGAAAAACTTCATTTCATTGAAGAACCCGTCGAAATAATGGATCGTGAGGTTAAGAGACTTAAACAAAACAAGATACCGATTGTGAAGGTTCGATAGAATGCTCGTAGAGGACCCGAGTTCACCTGGGAGCGTGAAGATCAGATGAAGAATAAATACCCGCATTTATTTCCAGAAGATACGTCAACACCTCCAAATGCTTAAAATTTCGGGACAAAATTTATTTAACGGGTAGGTACTATAGTGACCCGAACTTTTCCATGTTTATATATATATTAAATGAAATTGTTATTTACATGATTAAGTGTTTCCAACATGTTAAGCAATTAAACTTGTTAAGAATTGATTAATTGAAATAGGTTTCATATAGACAATTGACCACCCAAGTTGACCGATGATTCACGAACGTTAAAACTTGTAAAAACTATATGATGACATATATATGGATATATATATAGTTGACATGATATTATGATAAGTAAACATATCATTAAGTATATTAACAATGAACTACATATGTAAAAGCAAGACTACTAACTTAATGATTTTGAAACGAGACATATATGTAACGATTATCGTTGTAACGATATTTAATGTATATATATCATATTAAGAGATATTCATACATCATATTATCATGATAATATAATAATTTAAAATCTCATTTGATATTATAAACATTGGGTTAACAACATTTAACAAGATCGTTAACCTAAAGGTTTCAAAACAACACTTACATGTAACGACCAACGATGACTTAACGACTCAGTTAAAATGTATATACATGTAGTGTTTTAATATGTATTCATACACTTTTGAAAGACTTCAAGACACTTATCAAAATACTTCTACTTAACAAAAATGCTTACAATTACATCCTCGTTCAGTTTCATCAACAATTCTACTCGTATGCACCCGTATTCGTACTCGTACAATACACAGCTTTTAGATGTATGTACTATTGGTATATACACTCCAATGATCAGCTCTTAGCAGCCCATGTGAGTCACCTAACACATGTGGGAACCATCATTTGGAAACTATCATGAAATATCTCATAAAATTACAAAAATATGAGTAATCATTCATGACTTATTTACATGAAAACAAAATTACATATCCTTTATATCTAATCCATACACCAACGACCAAAAACACCTACAAACACTTTCATTCTTCAATTTTCTTCATCTAATTAATCTCTCTCAAGTTCTATCTTCAAGTTCTATGTGTTCTTCATATATTCTACAGGTTCTAGTTTCATAAAATCAAGAATACTTCCAAGTTTGCTAGCTTACTTCCAATCTTGTAAAGTGATCATCCAACCTCAAGAAATCTTTCTTATTTAGAGTAAGATATCTTTCTAATACAAGGTAATACTCATATTCAAACTTTGATTCAATTTCTATAACTATAACAATCTTATTTCGAGTGGAAATCTTACTTGAACTTGTTTTTCGTGTCATGATTTTGCTTCAAGAACTTTTAAGCCATCCAAGGATCCTTTGAAGATAGATCCATTTTTCTCATTTCCAGTAGCTTTATCCAGAAAACTTGAGGTAGTAATGATGTTCATAACATCATTCGATTCATACATATAAAGCTATCTTATTCGAAGGTGTAAACTTGTAATCACTAGAACATAGTTTAGTTAATTCTAAACTTGTTCACAAACAAAAGTTAATCCTTCTAACTTGACTTTTAAAATCAACTAAACACATGTTCTATATCTATATGATATGGTAACTTAATGATTTAAAACCTGGAAACACGAAGAACACTGTAAAACCGGACATACGCCGTCGTAGTAACACCGCGGGCTGTTTTGGGTTAGTTAATTAAAAACTATGATAAACTTTGAGTTAAAAGTTGTTCTTCTGGGAAAATGATTTTTCTAATGAACATGAAACTATATCCAAAAATCATGGTTAAACTCAAAGTGGAAATATGTTTTCTAAAATGGTCATCTAGACGTCGTTCTTTCGACTGAAATGACTACCTTTATAAAAATGACTTGTAACTTATATTTCCGACTATAAACCTATACTTTTTCTGTTTAGATTCATAAAATAGAGTTCAGTATGAAACCATAGCAATTTGATTCACTCAAAACGGATTTAAAATGAAGAAGTTATGGGTAAAACAAGATTGGATAATTTTTCTTGTTGTAGCAACGTGAAAATTGGTAACAAATCTATATTAATCATATCCTAGCTAACTTATATTGTATTATACATGTATTCTAATATATTATGTAATCTTGGGATACCATAGACACGTATGCAAATGTTTTGACATATCATATCGACCCATGTGTATATATTATTTGGAACAACCATAGACACTCTATATGCAGTAATGAGGGAGTTAGCTATACAGGGTTGAGGTTGATTCCAAAAATATATATACTTTGAGTTATGATCTAGCCTGAGACATGTATACACTGGGTCGTGGATTGATTCAAGATAATATATATCAATTTTTTTCTGTACATCTAACGTTGGACAACTAGTTGTAGGTTACTAACGAGGACAGCTGACTTAATAAACTTAAAACATCAATATGTATTAAAAGTGTTGTAAATATATTTTGAATATACTTTGATATATATGTACATATTTGTTATAGGTTCGTGAATCCACCAGTGGCCAAGTCTTACTTCTTGACGAAGTAAAAATCTGTGAAAGTGAGTTATAGTCCCACTTTTAAAATCTAATATTTTTGGGATGAGAATACATGCAGGTTTTATAAATGATTTACAAAATAGACACAAGTACGTGAAACTACATTCTATGGTTGAATTATCAAAATCGAATATGCCCCTTTTTATTAAGTCTGGTAATCTAAGAATTAGGGAATAGACACCCTAATTGACGCGAATCCTAAAGATAGATCTATTGGGCCTAACAAACCCCATCCAAAGTACCGGATGCTTTAGTACTTTGAAAATTATATCATATCCGAAGGGTGTCCCGGAATGATGGGGATATTCTTATATATACATCTTGTTAATGTCGGTTACCAGGTGTTCACCATATGAATGATTTTTATCTCTATGTATGGGATGCGTATTGAAATATGAAATCTTGTGGTCTATTGTTAAGATTTGTTATATATATAGGTTAAACCTATAACTCACCAACATTTTTGTTGACGTTTAAAGCATGTTTATTCTCAGGTGAATACTAAGAGCTTCCGCTATTGCATACTAAAATAAGGACAAGATTTGGAGTCCATGTTTGTATGATATTGTGTAAAAACTGCATTCAAAAAACATATGTCGATGTAATATATTTTTATTGTAAACCATTATGTAATGGTCGTGTGTAAACAGTATATTTTAGATTATCATTATTTGATAATCTACGTAATGCTTTTGAAACCTTTATTGATAAAATAAAGGTTATGGTTGTTTTAAAAATGAATGCAGTCTTTGAAAAACGTCTCATATTGAGGTTAAAACCTCGCAACAAAATCAATTAATATGGAACGTTTATAATCAATATGAACGGGACATTTCAGATGTAGGTTGGTAAAGGAGTCTACGTGACGCGACATTAGGTGCCTCTTTTTATGCCTACTAGCATGGTGTTCGACTCCGATTGTGTTACGGTTACATTGTACTTAGGGTACCGAAGTGAAACCCTTAGGTTCATGGGTGATCGGGTGAAATTCTACAAACTAAAGCAATTGGATGATTGCGAGTGTATAGTCATGTAATTTGTGGTACACTTTTGTAAGACCCTAATCAGTTTGTACAACAGTGTAAATATGTTACATAGAGTGTGGGTGATGTTGTGCAATTAAACAGAAGTCACTGAGTGAGCTGAGCCTAGTGCGCGCCGCGCACACTAAAGGGAGCGCGCCGCGCACCCTTACTGTAGCCGGGTTCCAGCTTTTTAAATCAGATATTTTGATGGGCATTTTGGTAAATTCACTTATGGACGGGTTAAAGACAGATAGGTCAGTTTGTGGAGCACCATTACTCCATTATCAACAACCTTATCACTTTAACTTTAATTCTAGAGAGAGATTGTGATTTTTGAGAGAGAAAGATTAAATCCAAGAGGAAGGAGCTTGTTTTGGGTTAAAGTTCAAGCATTAAAGTCGTTCATCTTATCTCTAGCTTCGTTGTGGTAGTTGTGGTATGTTCTAATTTTATTTTCCTTACTTTGATTTAGTGTAAGGGTTAGGGTTTGAGTAAATGATGAACACAAAACCCATTATTGGTGATTTTGGGTGTTCTTGGGTAAAATTGAGTCTTGAATACTAATTGGTGACTAGTCTAGGGTTTTAAAGTATTAAATGATGTTTATGAACCCTAATTGGTGAGTTAATTGCTAACACACCTAGTTATTTAGTAAATGGGTGTTGGTTAGTTAGTGGATGACCCGAAATGGGTGTGTTGTCTTAAAATGGTTATTTGAGTAATAAATTGACCTAGTTTGGAAAGATGGGTATGAATTACCCTAATTATGTATTAGTTGGTGTTGTTGGACCTTAATCACTAGCTTTTAAGTGATTAGTGGTGGTCTTGACTTTAATTGGGCGGTTTTGGTATAAATGGGCGATTTAATACATTAAGTCATTAAATGCTCATGTGTAAGTGTTAGTATTGAGTCCACTTAGCTTGTGTGTTGATCAAATACTTATTATATTAGGTACTTTGCTTTGAAGCTTGTGGAGGTTGAAATCGTCATCTAATTGTTAAGGTGAGTGGAATAATTATATGCGTATGTATATAATGTATCTATTTGTTGTAGCGTGAAAGGTGTAGTGTCGAGGTGTTAAGACACCACGTTTCATGTGAAGGGTGTAGCATCGAGGTGTTAAGATGCCACCTAGGAGTGTAGTGTCGAGGTGTTAAGACACCACTCCGTAAAATAATGAGTGTTGCATCGAGGTGTTAAGATGCCACTCGGGGTGATGTGCCGAGGTGTTAAGGTGCCACCCTAGGGGTTAGTGGTGCGAGGTGTTAAGTGCCCTAATGGATGTTATGAACACCGATGGAGTTTTCGCGAGCGTCGTTCCCTTGTACTATTGGTTGACCATGGTTACTTGTGTTGTAAGCATATTATATCATTTCGAGTTATATTATTATGCGGTTGTTGCTAGCTTGTGGTATTGGAGATTATAGCTTGTTAATGTGACGATAAGCTAATTGTGTTGCTAGCATGTTTGCGGTTTGTGTAAGTGTATGCAAGTAGGTATAATTATATATGTATTCGTATAATTATTGCATTCACTAAGCTTTGCTTACCCTCTCGTTTTTTTACCATTTTATAGGTTCGGTTTTGGACAAGGGTAAGGGCATCGTATTGGACTAGAGATCCCGCTTGATGCTAGGGGACGCTTTTGGCTTTAGTAGCTCTTGGAGTTTGACCGGTAGTTGGGTAGTTTAATCCCAAACGCCATGCTCATTGTGTAGTTTGGAACTTAAACTTTTTGGTGGTCGAAACTCTAAACTTGTATTAAACTTGTATTTTGGGTCGTGTGGGCCCCGCTTGTAAAACATCATTTTTATGTTTGATTCGTGTTAGTTTTACATATATAAGTTTGTTGTGAAAAGCGTTCGGTCTAAAAATGTCGGGAAGTGGTCCATCTTTTTGTGTGTTAAAAATAGTTCGGACAGAAGCTGGAGTGCTCTGTGCGCGCCGCGCACTACAGGGGATGCGCGCCGCGCACTCCCCTGTCCAGCAGCTTTTAAAATTTTTTTTTTTTTGGGACTGTTTATGGTCGGTTATTGGGTTGGGTTGTTACAAGTGGTATCAGAGCATGGTCTAAGGGATTTAGGTGACTTGAGATAGGCGCCTAGACTTAGACTTTTGTGTGCGCGTGTATGCGGGACTTGTAGGACTTTGGGTCGGATCGGGATTGGTTTGTGCATAGGTTTATGTAAACTAATCATGCGCTATTTGTTATGTATGTTTAGCGGGCATCGAGCGAGATGGACGTTGTACTAGGAAGTTAATGCGACGTGCTCGCGTAACAATGATTAGCTACCATTGTTACGGGCGCAAATCGTGTCGAACAAGCAATGTACGACGATTGTTGAGCAAGATGGGGTAGTGTGGTGTATATGTATATACATACGTGTTATGTCCTTTTGTTTTGCCGCTTAACCTACTTCGTTTTATAGAATGAAGACGAGAAACGGACCCGATCATGATAACGGAAGTACAAGCGAGGACACCGAGTTTTCGGCCAAGGTTGAGGCCGTCTTTAAAAAGTTAAAAGCAGATTTTCTTACGGACGTCCGAAAGGTCTTTCAAGATTCGGTCGATGGGCAGGTGACCGATTTGATAAATGAACGAATGAAGGCCACTATCGAAGAGGCCCTTGATGCTAGAAACCTTTATCCTCACGGTGAAGGAGGTGAAGGAAGGCGGGACTTCTATTATAAGAATTTCAAGGACACTCAACCCCCGATGTTTAATGGGGTGCGAGATCCTTTGAAGAGTACATGTTGGATCTCCGATATCGAGGGAGCTTTCTGTACCGCAGAATGCCCTCCTGAGAAGAAAACAAGGTTTGGTTCAAGCATGTTGCGGGAGGAAGCTAAGTTGTGGTGGGACGATAAGATCAACTTATATGGCGAAGAACAATGTCCGAACTTGACATGGGAGGAGTTTAAGAAGGAATTCTTCAAAGAATACCGAACTTCTTCCGATCTTGATAGAATCCGGGACGAGTTGCACCATTTGCAACAAGGTTCCATGGATTTGGTTACCCTCAAGTCCACATTCTTGGCAAAGACTCGTTTTTGCCCGGAATATGTTGGTGATGATCATAAGCTCATGAAGGATTTCTACCGTACTTTGAATGATGAGTACAAGGGGAAGATTAGTTGGGGTATGGCTAAGTCTTTTGATGAATTGTTCGAGTTGGCTCGGGGTTTTGAGCCGGAGGTTCCAAGAAAGAGTGATTTCATGTTTTCCAAAAGAAAGTTTGAAGGTTTTAGTTACTCTAACGCCTCAAGCAAGAAGAGCAAGAGGGGGGCCGAAAGTGTCAATAGTGCAAAGAAGGGCACTACCGGTGGGTTTTCTTATACGTGCTACAATTGTGGGCAACCGGGTCATATGGCTCGTGAGTATCCGAAACCATCTTTCGGAAACAAAATCACTTGTTTTAATTGCGGCAAAGAGGGGCATAAGAAGCCGGAGTGTCCTGATTTGCGAAATGTTGATGTGAAGCTGTTAGAGAAAGCGGCGGGTACGGCTAGGGGTCGCAACTACTTGATGACTAATGATGAAGCCAAACAATCGAACGAAGTTGTCTCAGGTACTTTCATGGTTAATTCTAATCCGGCGAGGATTCTTTTTTATAGCGGTGCAAATTTGTCGTTTGTGTCTCCAAAATTTGTGCCTAAACTTGATATACCGTTAACTAAGTTAAGTCGTCCGGTAGAAGTTGGAATAGCGGACGGTAAGACGGTGCTAGTGGTTGATGTGTGTAAGAATTGTGATGTTGTTTTTGGTGCCGAAACTTTTAAAAGTGATCTTATTCCAATGACCTTGGGCGACTTTGATATTGTCGTTGGTATGGATTGGCTCGATCGTTATAGAGCCGGTATTGCATGCCATGATAAGTTTATTCGTGTGAAGACCCTAAGTGGGGGAGAGTTAATTATTCATGGTGATAAGCGAAGGAGACCGGTGCCGATATGCACTTTTGCACGGGCACGTCGTTTTGTTGTTAGTGGTGGCATGGCTTTCCTTGCTCATGTTGTTGATACTCATAATGAGCCACCACCTATTCCTGAAATTCCCGTTGTTAGTGAATTCGAAGACATTTTTCCGGACGAATTACCGGGTGTTCCGGCGGAAAGACAAATTGAGTTTCGTATTGAGTTGGTTCCGGGAGCTACTCCCATTGCTAAAACTCCTTATCGTTTAGCACCAACGGAAATGCAAGAGTTGTTAAATCAAACCCAAGAGTTGCTCGAGAAGGGTTTTATTCGACCGAGTGCTTCGCCATGGGGCGCTCCGGTGTTATTTGTGAAGAAGAAAGATGGTAGTATGCGTATGTGCATTGATTACCGTGAGTTGAATAAAGTGACGATCAAGAATCGTTATCCATTACCTAGGATTGACGATTTATTTGATCAACTTCAAGGTGCAACGTATTTCTCTAAGATCGACCTACGGTCCGGCTATCACCAAATGCGGGTCCGTGAGGAAGACATTGAGAAAATGGCTTTTAGAACGCGGTATGGGCATTTTGAGTTTGTGGTGATGCCTTTTGGTCTTACGAATGCACCGGCGGCATTCATGGATCTTATGAACCGGGTGTGCCAACCTATGTTGGACAAGTCGGTGATCGTGTTCATTGACGACATACTAGTCTACTCGAAAAGTATGAACGAACATGAACGTCAATTGCGTGAAGTATTGAAGACTTTACAAAAGGAGAAATTGTATGCTAAGTTCTCCAAATGTGAATTTTGGCTAAGGGAAGTCTAATTCCTTGGTCATATTGTGAACAGAGACGGTATTCAAGTAGATCCGGGGAAGATCGAGACGGTGAAGGATTGGAAGCAACCGACTACGCCTACGGAAATCCGAAGTTTTCTCGGATTAGCCGGTTATTATCGTCGGTTTATCCAAGATTTCTCTAAGATCGCTTCTTCATTGACGAAATTGACAAGGAAGAATGCGAGGTTTGTTTGGGAGAATGAGCAAGAAATTGCTTTTCAATTGTTAAAAGAGAAGTTGTGTCAAGCTCCGGTGTTAGTGTTACCGGAAGGTGTTGAAGACATGGTGGTTTATTGTGATGCCTCCTTAAATGGGCTCGGGTGTGTTTTTATGCAAAGGGGTAAAGTCATCGCTTATGCCTCTCGACAATTAAAGGAACACGAAACAAGGTACCCGACTCATGATCTTGAAATGGCGGCGGTTGTGCATGCGTTGAAAATTTGGCGCCACTACTTGTATGGTGTCAAATGTACGATTTATTCGGATCACAAGAACTTGAAACATCTTTTCACTCAATGAGATTTGAATTATCGGCAACGTAGATGGATGGATGTGGTGAAAGATTATGATTGTGAAATACTTTATCATCCGGGCAAGGCGAATGTGGTCGCGGATGCGTTGAGTCGAAAGAGTCAACATCCGGCGATACGAGTTGGATCGTTACGTTTGATTATTACCAACGATTTTCTTGAAAATCTTGGTGAGATTCAAATAGAGGCTTATGTTCACAACAAGCATACGGAGCGAATCGTGGGCCAATCGGAGTTTATTACTATGGGTCCGCGTGGTTTGTTGTCTTTCCAAAGAAGGGTGTGGGTGCCTAAGATGGGTGATTACCGACGAGTGCTACTTGATGAAGCACATAAGTCAAAATATTCCATTCATCCGGGCGTGACGAAAATGTATCTTGACTTGAAGAAAGATTATTGGTGGCCGGGCATGAAGCGTGATGTTGTAAAATATGTTGAACAATGTGTTACTTGTTTGCAAGTTAAAGTCGAGCACCAAAAGCCGTATGGTAAGTTGCAACCGTTAGAAATCCCGAAATGGAAATGGGAGCACATTACCATGGATTTCATCACGAAGTTACCTAAGACGGCGAGGACCCAATTTGACTCGATTTGGGTAATAGTTGATCAGTTGACGAAAAGTGCTTTGTTTCTTCCCATTAAAGAAGTGATATCGTCGGAGACCTTGGCTAAGTTGTTTATCAAGGAAGTGGTCGCTCGACATGGGGTTCCTATATCTATTATTTCGGATCGAGATACCCATTTTACATCTCGATTTTGGGAAAAGTTTCATGAGGATATGGGTACACAATTGAAGTTGAGCACGGCGTATTATCCTCAAACGGACGGTCAAACCGAACGTACGAACCAAACTTTGGAAGATATGTTACGGGCGTGCATTATTGATTTCGGTGGTAGTTGGGACGAGCATTTGCCTTTGGTGGAATTCTCGTACAATAATAGTTATCACACTAGTATCAGGATGCCACCTTATGAGATGCTATATGGGCGGAGGTGTCGAACTCCCATTTGTTGGGGAGAAGTGGGTCAAAGAGAAATCGGGAGTACCGATTTGGTTTTAGAGACGAATAACAAGATTGATATTATTCGGGAACATTTGAGAAAGGCTCAAGATAGATAAAAGTCGTATGCCGACAAATGTAGACGAATGATCGAATTTTAAAAGGCGATATGGTGATGCTTAAGGTTTCCCCATGGAAGGGTATTATTCGATTTCGAAAATGGGGAAAGTTAGCTCCTCGGTTTATTGGTCCCTTTAAAGTTTTAGCTCGTGTTGGTGAAGTCGCGTATCGTTTGGAATTACTCGAAGAACTTGTGGGTGTAACATCCCGCCTTTTTCCATTTACTTTTCCGTTATACTAATATAAAGTCCGTTATATGTTTATAACATCTCCCGTTGATAAGCGTTTTAAATTATCTCGTTTAGGTAATTCCCGCACCCGAACGAAAGTTGAGGGACTAAACTTGACAAGGGATCAAACCCTTGACTAGGTCAAAGGGTCAAACCCCTTTCACCCATTCATTTCATCTTCATCTCTCTCTCTTTCTCTCTAGCAAGAACACACACACCCAAAACCATATTCATTCAATCATCATCTAAATTCGATCTAGGAGGCTTACAACAAAATAAATTACATATTCGTGATCCTCTCTTCATCCTCTTCATTTTGGTACCAACTTCATCTCATTTGGGTAACTTTCTAAAATCACTAGATTTTGTGTTCTTGATGTTTTTAACTTATAAAAGTGTTAATTAGTGTCTATGGCTCAAGTCTAACATGAATATATGATTTATATGCTCGATCTCGTTGTTTTAGTGTAACTAGCATGAACTTGAATTTTGGTGTGTTGTTCTTGAATTTTGGATGATCATATGTTGTTAGATGTTAAAAGTTGATGTTTTAATTGTGTTACTAGCATCACTAGCTTCAATTTGATGTGTAGGTTGCCTTAGAAAACTTCATGAACTTGATTAGTGATTTTGGTGAATTTGGGTTAGGGTTTGATGAACTTGAAATGGACTTTTGATGCATTGAATACCATGGATTATTATTGGTAAGTGTTTAGTCGGATTGTATGCTTGATTACCTTCGAAACGGCATATCATTCATGTAAATTGGTTGCCCGAATCATTGAATTGCATTTATGAACTTGTATGCGGTTAATGTTAAGCATTAGATGCGGTTTTGGTTGTTGTAATAGGTAGATTGATTGATGAAATGTGTTTAGTTGTTTTCCTTGTCAAATTACCTTTCCAACGATATATAGTATGCATTTTAAATGTTTTCGGTTCATAAAATATGTTAATTTGAGTTTTGGTTCGTGACTTGGACCATTTTTTTCTGCAAACTGCATGATTCCCAGGTATTGCGCGCCGCGCATTTATCCGCGCGCCGCGCAGAATCAGAAATCTCAGATGCTTGCCTTCTTGGTTGAGTTCTGACCAGAAATTGCACTGGGTGCGCGCCGCGCAACCCATTGCGCGCCGCGCATATGCCCAGCTCATTTTTGTTTTTATTTTTCCTTTCACAAAATGTTTCCCGCTTAACCGTAACTCCGATTAACATGAAACTTGGCCATTCTACTCATTAATGATTTCTCATCATGGGAAAATTGTCGGATACCCGACCCGACCCCGTTGACTTTGACTTTGACCAAGTTTGACTTTTAGTCAAACTTAACCAAACGATTATACAATCGTTCTAACATACTTAACTACTTGTATCGTGCATGAAACTTGACAAATTGATTCACATGCTATATTAATCGAGTCGTAACGAGCCATAGGACTAATTGAACATCTTTGACCAATCGTGACTATCGTTATTGATACAACCTATTTGTTTAGGTCAAGACTAGCATTGTTCTTTGCACACATTTACTTGTTGAAGTACTTTACTACTCGTGCATTCAAGGTGAGATCATAGTCCCACTTTTACTCTTTTTTGAACTTACATTTGGGATGAGAAAACATAAACATTTCTTTTACTAAGTGAACACAAGTACAGGAAAACAAACATTCTACATACGAGTTTAGAACAAAATCCTCAATTCGATTATCATTAGTTACACTTGCCGGGTGTAAGCGAGAACTTATGTTGTATGGATCCATATGGGTTTGACAAACCCTCATTCAAACGGTTCGCTACCGTTTACGAATGAAATATATTTTCGAGAAACAGTGTATGTTCTAGCACTAAGTGATGGGGTTCAATGGAAGGAAATGTTAAGCATTGATAATTGGGTGCTCGTGAAACAAACTTTTGGAATGTATTACTATTAATTCATTGATGCAAATCTTGTGGTTCACTTGTACTTACTTACTTAAACCTATGATTTCACCAACGTTTTCGTTGACAGATTTCTATGTTTTTCTCAGGTCCTTGAACGATACATGATACATGCTTCCGCTCATTATTTGATACTTGCATTGGATGTCGAGTATATGTGCATTTCATGGAGCGTCTTTTGATTTTACTTTAAACCGTGTCGCCTAGATTTCATTCGTATTATAACGTTGTAACTTAACTATTGGTTGAACAATTCTTGTAAACTTTGGGAACAATCTTTATTTTGAAATGAAGGCGACATATTTTGGTCAAACTTTGTCTTAAAGACTTATGACCACGTAACGGGACCTAAGTAGACGGCGCCGTCAAACATGATTTGGTCGGGTCGCTACAGATGGTATCAGAGCGTTGGTTGTAGGGATTTAGAGTTCATTAGTGTCAACCCCGAGTCATAGGGTACATTGGTGAGTCTAGACTACAACCGGCATATAGACTTGAAGTAGGAATTACTTGACTACTTGTGCATTTATACTCGAACGCTTCTACTCATATCTACTCTTAGTTCATCTTAATCTCACGTTGTTTAATTTGATTGACACGCCACCTTGACTATATGAAATGATGTCGAATGCACATATGAATCAGGGTAATATAATTTCCGGGATTATATTACGGTGACTCATATGAACGTTCCGACATTATGGCATAAAGAATTTAAGGCGAGTCGAGGAAAAACTTCTCTTTATCTTTATTCTATATCACGGTTAGTATTATTGAGAATACTAATCAATGATATTCTTGTGTCTTGAAGGAACAATGGCTCCTCGTCGTGTACGCCGCAATGAAACTCCCGAACAAGCTCTCGAACGGATGATAGCTACCGCCGTAGATGCGGCCATGGCCGGTCACTCATCCAACAACAATAATAATAACAACCACAACCACAACAACAACAACAACAACAACAACAATGGAGCCGGAAACTCAAACGAGGGATGCTCCTATAAAGCTTTCATGGGGTGCAAACCTCACACTTTTGATGGAACCGGGGGACCGGTCGTGCTCACCCGATGGTTTGAGCAAACGGAAGCCGTCTTTAGCATAAGCGGTTGTCGGGACCAAGACAAGGTCAAATACTCCACTCACACTTTCTCCGGAATTGCTCTAACATGGTGGAACACCTATGTTCAATCGGTGGGTACCGATGAAGCTCATGCCCTCTCTTGGGCCGATCTAAAGGAAAAGATGATTGTTGAATATTTTCCGCGCGAAGAAACCCGAAAGCTTGAGGAAGAACTAAGAGCTTTGAAAGCGGTCGGAAACGATCTTAAAGCTTATAATCAACGCTTCGCCGAACTATCCTTGATGTGTCCTAATCTTGTTAACCCCGAATCTCAAAGGATTGAGCTCTACATGCTCGGTCTTCCAAAAAGCATCAAACAAGGGGTGATGTCATCCAAACCCACTACTCATCAAGCCGCTATGAACATGGCTCGCCAACTAATTGAAACGGTTGACGAAATCGTAGTTCCGGCACCTAAGGCCGAGGATAAATCGGGCGGCAACAAAAGAAAGTGGGAACCCTCCCAATCAAGCAACAACAACTTTGCTAAGAAGCCTTACACCTCCGACGGCAAGAGGGGTTATGCCGGGAACCTACCTCTTTGCAACAAATGCAACAAACATCACTTTGGTGAATGTGGCAAGTTAATCTGCCACCGGTGCCAAGGAGTTGGTCATAAGGCCAACGATTGTAAAAGTGCCACTTCCGTTGCTCGAAAGTGGCCCAATGCACCAAAGACGGGCACTTGTTACGAATGTGGCCAAACGGGTCATTATAGAAATGCATGCCCAAAGAAGAAAGATAACCCCAATACGCGCGGCCGAGCTTTTAACATCAACACCGAGGAAGCCCGGGATGACACTGAACTAGTCACGGGTACGTTTCTTCTCAACAATTCTTATGTCTCTTGCTTATTCGATTCAGGTGCCGATAAATGCTTTGTATCCAAGACCTTGACTCATTCTTTTAGCACTCCACCTCTTCCATTAGGTACCACTTATACCATTGAAGTGGCTAACGGGAAACTATTAAGTGCCAACACATATTACCGGGGGTGTACGTTAAACATTTTGGGTAAGGAATTTGAAATTGACTTGATACCCATGGAACTAGGAAGCTTTGATGTAATAATCGGTATGAATTGGTTAGTCAAAACGAAATCTCACATTCTTTGCGATCTTAACGCAATCCGAATTCCTATCGAGAATGGTGAACCTTTGATTGTCTATGGCGATAAGAGTTGCACCAGACTCAACCTCGTTTCGTGCCTTAAAGTTAGAAAACTGCTCCGTAAGGGTTGTTTTGCGATCCTTGCCCACGTTAAGAAAGTCGAGTCCGATGATAAGCATATCGATGATGTGCCAATTGTTAGTGACTATTCCGATGTATTTCCCGATGAATTGCCGGGTCTTCCGCCTCATCGACCGGTTGAATTCCAAATCGATCTTATTCCGGGAGCCGCACCCGTAGCACGTGCACCATATAGGCTCGCTCCATCTGAAATGCAAGAATTGCAAAGTCAAATCCAAGAACTACTTGATCGTGGTTTTATCCAACCTAGCCATTCACCTTGGGGCGCTCCGATTTTGTTTGTTAAAAAGAAAGACGGATCCCTACGAATGTGCATTGATTATCGTGAACTAAATAAATTGACGGTTAAGAACCGATATCCTCTTCCTCGCATCGATGACCTCTTTGATCAACTACAAGGGTCTTGTGTATATTCGAAAATCGATCTCCGCTCGGGTTATCATCAATTGAGGGTTAAAGGGGAAGATGTCTCCAAAACCGCTTTCCGAACTCGTTATGGTAGTTATGAATTCCTTGTCATGCCATTTGGTCTCACTAACGCACCGGCGGTGTTCATGGATCTTATGAACCGCGTGTGCAAACCGTATCTCGATAAATTCGTTATTGTGTTCATCGATGACATATTGATCTATTCTAAAAATGAAGAAGAGCACGAACAACATCTCCGACTTGTGCTTGAACTTTTAAGACAAGAACAACTCTATGCCAAATTCTCCAAGTGTGAATTTTGGTTAAAGGAAGTTCAATTTCTTGGTCATGTTGTAAGTGACCAAGGTATTAAAGTCGATCCAACGAAGATCGAAGCCATTAGCAAATGGGAGACTCCTACTACTCCTACTCACATTCGTCAATTCTTGGGTCTCGCCGGATACTACCGTAGATTCATCAAGGATTTTTCTTTGGTTGCTCGTCCTCTAACCGCTTTAACTCACAAGGGAAAGAAATTCATTTGGGCGACCGAGCAAGAATCCGCGTTCCAAATCTTGAAGACAAAGCTTACCACCGCTCCTATCTTGTCACTTCCCGAAGGCAACGATGATTTTGTTGTGTATTGCGACGCCTCGAAACATGGTTTTGGGTGTGTATTGATGCAACGAACGAAAGTCATTGCTTATGCTTCTCGACAACTCAAAATTCATGAACGAAACTATACGACACATGATCTCGAACTCGGAGCCGTTGTCTTTGCACTTAAAATGTGGAGACACTATCTTTATGGAACCAAGAGTACTATCTTCACCGATCACAAAAGCCTTCAACACATTTTCGATCAAAAGCAACTAAACATGAGACAACGAAGGTGGATTGAAACCTTAAACGATTACGATTGCGAGCTTCGTTACCATCCTGGGAAGGCAAATGTAGTAGCCGATGCCTTAAGTCGAAAAGAAAGAGCGGTGCCTCTTCGTGTCCGAGCCTTAAACATCACCATCCACACAAACCTTAATAGCCAAATTCGGGTAGCCCAAGATGAGGCTCTCAAGGATGAAAACATCTCTCTCGAACACTTGAACGTCCTCACCTCTCGATTCGAAGTCAAAGAAACCGGACTCCGATATTTCGCCGGAAGAATTTGGGTGCCTAGTTATGGGGATCTACGAAGCCTTATCTTAGACGAAGCCCATAAGTCACGATACTCGATTCACCCCGGTGCCAATAAGATGTACCACGATCTTAAACAACTATATTGGTGGCCGAACATCAAAAGGGACGTAGCTACGTATGTTTCCAAGTGTTTGACATGTTCCAAAGTGAAAGCCGAACACCAAAGACCGTCCGGACTACTTCGACAACCCGAGATCCCGCAATGGAAGTGGGAAAGAATAACGATGGATTTTATCACCAAACTACCAAAAACGACGGGCGGTTATGATACCATTTGGGTTATTGTTGACCGTCTCACCAAATCCGCACACTTCCTTGCCATGAAAGAAACGGACAAAATGGAGAAACTTGCACAACTTTACATTAAGGAGATCGTAGCCCGACACGGTGTACCTTTATCGATTATCTCCGACCGAGATGGCCGTTTCGTTTCTAGATTTTGGCGTACATTGCAAGAAGCGTTGGGAACGCGTTTAGACATGAGCACCGCATATCATCCTCAAACCGATGGACAAAGCGAACGTACAATTCAAACCTTAGAGGACATGTTACGAGCTTGCGTGGTTGATTTCGGAAAAGCTTGGGACAAGCACTTACCTCTCGCCGAGTTCTCTTACAACAATAGTTATCACGCGAGTATTAAAGCCGCACCTTTTGAAGCGCTATATGGCCGCAAATGTCGTTCACCTCTTTGTTGGGCCGAGGTAGGCGACGTGCAAATCACCGGACCCGAACTCATTCAGCAAACCACCGAGAAAATCATTCAAATCCGAGATAGGCTTAGGACGGCCCGAAGTCGTCAAAAGAGCTATACCGACAAACGACGCAACGATCTTGAATTTCAAGTCGGTGACCGAGTTATGTTAAAAGTCGCACCTTGGAAGGGTGTAATCCGTTTTGGGAAACGCGGGAAGCTAAATCCGCTGTATATTGGTCCTTTCGAAATCTTGGAGCGTATTGGAACCGTTGCTTATCGTTTAGATCTTCCGCCTCAATTGAACTCCGTTCATCCTACCTTCCATGTATCTAACTTGAAAAAGTGTCTTGCCGAACCCGATATCGTCATCCCTCTCGAGGAACTTACTATTGATGACAAACTTCATTTTGTGGAGGAACCGGTTGAAATTGTGGACACCTCCGTCAAGACATTGAAACAAAGCCGAATCCCGATTGTCAAGGTTCGTTGGAATGCCAAAAGAGGACCCGAGTTTACTTGGGAAAGACGAGATCAAATGCAAAGGAAGTATCCTCATCTATTCGTGAATTCGGAAACGCAAGATCTCGAGGAAGAAACAACGACTACTACGCCTACTTAAATTTCGGGACGAAATTTCTTTTAAGGAGTAGGTAATGTAACATCCCGCCTTTTTCCATTTACTTTTCCGTTATACTAATATAAAGTCCGTTATATGTTTATAACATCTCCCGTTGATAAGCGTTTTAAATTATCTCGTTTAGGTAATTCCCGCACCCGAACGAAAGTTGAGGGACTAAACTTGACAAGGGATCAAACCCTTGACTAGGTCAAAGGGTCAAACCCCTTTCACCCATTCATTTCATCTTCATCTCTCTCTCTTTCTCTCTAGCAAGAACACACACACCCAAAACCATATTCATTCAATCATCATCTAAATTCGATCTAGGAGGCTTACAACAAAATAAATTACATATTCGTGATCCTCTCTTCATCCTCTTCATTTTGGTACCAACTTCATCTCATTTGGGTAACTTTCTAAAATCACTAGATTTTGTGTTCTTGATGTTTTTAACTTATAAAAGTGTTAATTAGTGTCTATGGCTCAAGTCTAACATGAATATATGATTTATATGCTCGATCTCGTTGTTTTAGTGTAACTAGCATGAACTTGAATTTTGGTGTGTTGTTCTTGAATTTTGGATGATCATATGTTGTTAGATGTTAAAAGTTGATGTTTTAATTGTGTTACTAGCATCACTAGCTTCAATTTGATGTGTAGGTTGCCTTAGAAAACTTCATGAACTTGATTAGTGATTTTGGTGAATTTGGGTTAGGGTTTGATGAACTTGAAATGGACTTTTGATGCATTGAATACCATGGATTATTATTGGTAAGTGTTTAGTCGGATTGTATGCTTGATTACCTTCGAAACGACATATCATTCATGTAAATTGGTTGCCCGAATCATTGAATTGCATTTATGAACTTGTATGCGGTTAATGTTAAGCATTAGATGCGGTTTTGGTTGTTGTAATAGGTAGATTGATTGATGAAATGTGTTTAGTTGTTTTCCTTGTCAAATTACCTTTCCAACGATATATAGTATGCATTTTAAATGTTTTCGGTTCATAAAATATGTTAATTTGAGTTTTGGTTCGTGACTTGGACCATTTTTTTCTGCAAACTGCATGATTCCCAGGTATTGCGCGCCGCGCATTTATCCGCGCGCCGCGCAGAATCAGAAATCTCAGATGCTTGCCTTCTTGGTTGAGTTCTGACCAGAAATTGCACTGGGTGCGCGCCGCGCAACCCATTGCGCGCCGCGCATATGCCCAGCTCATTTTTGTTTTTATTTTTCCTTTCACAAAATGTTTCCCGCTTAACCGTAACTCCGATTAACATGAAACTTGGCCATTCTGCTCATTAATGATTTCTCATCATGGGAAAATTGTCGGATACCCGACCCGACCCTGTTGACTTTGACTTTGACCAAGTTTGACTTTTAGTCAAACTTAACCAAATGATTATACAATCGTTCTAACATACTTAACTACTTGTATCGTGCATGAAACTTGACAAATTGATTCACATGCTATATTAATCGAGTCGTAACGAGCCATAGGACTAATTGAACATCTTTGACCAATCGTGACTATCGTTATTGATACAACCTATTTGTTTAGGTCAAGACTAGCATTGTTCTTTGCACACATTTACTTGTTGAAGTACTTTACTACTCGTGCATTCAAGGTGAGATCATAGTCCCACTTTTACTCTTTTTTGAACTTACATTTGGGATGAGAAAACATAAACATTTCTTTTACTAAGTGAACACAAGTACAGGAAAACAAACATTCTACATACGAGTTTAGAACAAAATCCTCAATTCGATTATCATTAGTTACACTTGCCGGGTGTAAGCGAGAACTTATGTTGTATGGATCCATATGGGTTTGACAAACCCTCATTCAAACGGTTCGCTACCGTTTACGAATGAAATATATTTTCGAGAAACAGTATATGTTCTAGCACTAAGTGATGGGGTTCAATGGAAGGAAATGTTAAGCATTGATAATTGGGTGCTCGTGAAACAAACTTTTGGAATGTATTACTATTAATTCATTGATGCAAATCTTGTGGTTCACTTGTACTTACTTACTTAAACCTATGATTTCACCAACGTTTTCGTTGACAGATTTCTATGTTTTTCTCAGGTCCTTGAACGATACATGATACATGCTTCCGCTCATTATTTGATACTTGCATTGGATGTCGAGTATATGTGCATTTCATGGAGCGTCTTTTGATTTTACTTTAAACCGTGTCGCCTAGATTTCATTCGTATTATAACGTTGTAACTTAACTATTGGTTGAACAATTCTTGTAAACTTTGGGAACAATCTTTATTTTGAAATGAAGGCGACATATTTTGGTCAAACTTTGTCTTAAAGACTTATGACCACGTAACGGGACCTAAGTAGACGGCGCCGTCAAACATGATTTGGTCGGGTCGCTACAGTGGGGATCCATAATACCTTTCATGTTTCCCATCTTCGTAAGTGTCTTGCGGATGATTCATCTTGGGTGTTGTTAGACGAGATTGAGCTAAATAACAAGTTGGAGTATGTTGAGGAGCCGGTTGCTATACTCGATGAAAAGGTTAAGAAATTGAGAAATAAAGAGGTGAGGACTTTTAAAGTCCAATGGCGTCGAAGTATAGGTTCCGAGTTTACTTGGGAGCCCGAAGAGTTCGTGTTGGTATATCTTCCCTCTTGTCATGCGGCTTGGATTGCGAGGACGCAATCCGAATAAGTGGGGGAGAGTTGTAAGACCCTAATCAGTTTGTACAGCAGTGTAAATATGCTACATAGAGTGTGGGTGATGTTGTGCAGTTAAACAGAAGTCACTGAGTGAGCTGAGCCTAGTGCGCGCCGCGCACACTAAAGGGAGCACGCCGCGCACCCTTACTGTAGCCGGGTTCCAGCTTTTTAAATCAGATATTTTGATGGGCATTTTGGTAAATTCACTTATGGAAGGGTTAAAGACAGATAGGTCAGTTTGTGGAGCACCATTACTCCATTATCAACAACCTTATCACTTTAACTTTAATTCTAGAGAGATATTGTGATTTTTGAGAGAGAAAGCTTAAATCTAAGAGGAAGGAGCTTGTTTTGGGTTAAAGTTCAAGCATTAAAGTCGTTCATCTTATCTCTAGCTTCGTTGTGGTAGTTGTGGTATGTTCTAATTTTATTTTCCTTACTTTGATTTAGTGTAAGGGTTAGGGTTTGAGTAAATGATGAACACAAAACCCATTATTGGTGATTTTGGGTGTTCTTGGGTAAAATTGAGTCTTGAATACTAATTGGTGACTAGTCTAGGGTTTCAAAGTATTAAATGATGTTTATGAACCCTAATTGGTGAGTTAATTGCTAACACACCTAGTTATTTAGTAAATGGGTGTTGGTTAGTTAGTGGATGACCCGAAATGGGTGTGTTGTCTTAAAATGGTTATTTGGGTAATAAATTGACCTAGTTTGGAAAGATGGGTATGAATTACCCTAATTATGTATTAGTTGGTGTTGTTGGACCTTAATCACTAGCTTTTAAGTGATTAGTGGTGGTCTTGACTTTAATTGGGCGGTTTTGGTATAAATGGGCGATTTAATACATTAAGTCATTAAATGCTCATGTGTAAGTGTTAGTATTGAGTCCACTTAGCTTGTGTGTTGATCAAGTACTTATTAAATTAGGTACTTTGCTTTGAAGCTTGTGGAGGTTGAAATCGTCATCTAATTGTTAAGGTGAGTGGAATAATTATATGCGTATGTATATAATGTATCTATTTGTTGTAGCGTGAAAGGTGTAGTGTCGAGGTGTTAAGACACCACGTTTCAAGTGAAGGGTGTAGCATCGAGGTGTTAAGATGCCACCTAGGAGTGTAATGTCGAGGTGTTAAGACACCAATCCGTAAAATAATGAGTGTTGCATCGAGGTGTTAAGATGCCACTCGGGGTGATGTGCTGAGGTGTTAAGGTGCCACCCTAGGGGTTAGTAGTGCGAGGTGTTAAGTGCCCTAATGGATGTTATGAACACCGATGGCGTTTTCGCGAGCGCCGTTCCCTTGTACTATTGGTTGACCATGGTTACTTGTGTTGTAAGCATATTATATCATTTCGAGTTATATTATTATGCGGTTGTTGCTAGCTTGTGGTATTGGAGATTATAGCTTGTTAATGTGACGATAAGCTAATTGTGTTGCTAGCATGTTTTCGGTTTGTGTAAGTGTATGCAAGTAGGTATAATTATATATGTATTCGTATAATTATTGCATTCACTAAGCTTTGCTTACCCTCTCGTTGTTTACCATTTTATAGGTTCGGTTTTGGACAAGGGTAAGGGCATCGTATTGGACTAGAGATCCCGCTTGATGCTAGGGGACGCTTTTGGCTTTAGTAGCTCTTGGAGTTTGACCGGTAGTTGGGTAGTTTAATCCCAAACGCCATGCTCATTGTGTAGTTTGGAACTTAAACTTTTTGGTGGTTGAAACTCTAAACTTGTATTAAACTTGTATTTTGGGTCGTGTGGGCCCCGCTTGTAAAACATCATTTTTATGTTTGATTCGTGTTAGTTTTACATATATAAGTTTGTTGTGAAAAGCGTTCGGTCTAAAAATGTCGGAAAGTGGTCCATCTTTTTGTGTGTTAAAAACAGTTCGGACAGAAGCTGGAGTGCTCTGTGCGTGCCGCGCACTACAGGGGATGCGCGCCGCGCACTCCCCTGTCCAGCAGCTTTTAAATTTTTTTTTTTTTTTTGGGACTGTTTATGGTCGGTTATCGGGTTGGGTTGTTACAACTTTTCGTTCGAAGTGTTTAAGGATAGGTTAGGATCCTTGGTATGCTCAAAGTTAGAGCAAGACATGGTGATGGGCCGTGTGAACCCAATTATTGGTAAAGTCTACCTTTGGTAGCATTATACGGGTGTACGAGATGCGGTTATGGAACGTAATTCCAAGTTGGGGAGTTACACTCCCGCACGAGGAGGTTTTAGTGTGAGATTTCGGACAATGCTTATTGTAGATCCGAAATTTATGTCGGGACCAAGATTTGGTCGATTTGTGGTAGAGTACAATTTCGGTTAAATTGTACCTATGATCTTGGATTTGAATTATCACCAAGGTGGTAATGTGGTAAATCTCGTTGAGAGATAATGGACGGGTATGGCGAGCAGGGTGAAATCCCTCGGTTAAGGGATGTGTGTATCGGATTCTCTTTTAGAGAACTATTGTTGGGTACCTATGTTTGATATAGGTGGTTCTTGCTCAATTGTGTGAATGGTTAGTGGTATCCGTTAGGATTCACTATGGCGTAGCAGAGCGCGATGTTACGCTACTCGTTGTTCGAGGCCAAAAGGGCATTGATTGATGAAGCATGACCTTCGGGGTCCGCTGACTTCATCATGGTATTGATTGATTGGTGAAGCATGACCTTCGGGGTCCGCTGACTTCATCATGGTAGTACGTGATTGGTGGAGCATGACTTTCGGGGTCCGCTGACTTCATCATGAGCGTGGTGTTATATCGGTGAAGCATGACTTTCGGGGTCCGCTGACTTCATCCGGTGTTGAGATTGGTGAAGCATGACCTTCGGGGTCCGCTGACTTCATCATGGTAGTAGATCGCGTGTGATTTCGGATTCACGATGACGCGTGTGGTTTCGGTCATCTTATTGTGGAAGTGAATATCGTGTAGTTCGGATTCACAAATGACTCGTGTGATTTCGTTCATGGTATTGAGGAGTGAGTCTCGTGTAGTTCGGATTCACAAATGACTCGTGTAGTTCGGTCATTCCTCTGGGATAGAGACTCTCGTGTAGTTCAGATTTACTAAGTCGCGTGTAGTTCGGCCAATCCCGATTGTTGTTAAGGTGACGGTAGTGAGTCGCGTGTGGTTTCGGATTCACTAAGGCGCGTGTAGCTTTCGGCCAGCCTTCCTGTTGTGTGATCTATCAGTTGTTTTATACACCGATGGTGGGGTCGTAAGGACCATGTCGTTTGATCTATTGGTTATTTTATACGCCAATGGAGGGGTCGTGAGGACCATGTTGTATGATTAGTGATGCGATAGCCGTGTTTCGCTCACATGATGTTACGGGTGTGACGATAGTTGATTTTGTACACCTTAAGATTTGCGTTTCCATAGTCGTTTGGGGCGCTATCGGTTCTAGCTGTTGGATTATGATGTTACGGTAGTTGCATATGGGTCGTATTGCGCACTACAAGGGATGTTTAGTGGTAAGTGTTATCTGTAAGGATGTACTTCTTCTCAGTCTTCATCGGTTTAGATGGTTGACCTTAAGTTTGGTATGTGGTTACTTTAGCATTGTACTTGGTAATGGTATGCTAGGGGTTGATATCTCGGTTAGAGATTGGATGAGTTTTCCCGATACGAGGGAATGAGCAGGGTTTTAGTGCTCGGATTGTAGACTTGATAAATCGCGGGTGACGATTTAGTTGTTAAAGGTAAGTGGGGAAGAATTGCCTAGGAAAGTTCGGAATGGGATATGATTGAGGACCGTTGAGTGGATCTGGATTAGTTAAGTGGTGAAGATCACGAGGACGTGATCGATTTTAAGTGGGGGAGAGTTGTAAGACCTGGATTCTGATTCTGCCCAGTCGCGCGCCGCGCGGGGTTATGGCGCGCCGCGCCATATGTCGCTGGCAGACCCCTTTGGCTATTTTAGAGTTTTTAAAAGGGCATTTTGGTCTTTTCGCATTTGAGCCAGATTTGGGGACTTAACCTCATCCACCCATTTCATTTATTCATTTCTTTTTCCTTTTCTTTTTATATTTCTCTCAAGAACTCAAACACCCATTTGATTCAAAGGGATTTTTGGAAAGGAAGAAGCGGGTTTTGATCTTTGGCGTAGTAGACAAGTTTGTTCTCCTCGTTCTTAGCTACACGGTGATACTAGTGGTAAGCTCTAACTCCGAATTTCATTTTTGTGTTCATCATTCAATTTTGGGGCTTTTGATTGTATGATTCATAGATGGAACCCATTTAGTTGTTAATTGAAGATTAACACCAAGATTCGGGTTTATAAGTGTTAAAAGGCGGGTTTTGGGTTGGTTAATGATTTAACCATGTTTAAGACTTAAGAATGGTGTATAATCACTAGTATTAGTGATTATTGATGATTTGGAGACCTTTAGGGTTCTTGTGGTTGACTAATTTTGACTAGAGTCAAAATTAGGGTTTGTTGATGATTATGACCCGAATGTCGATTCGATGAGGTTTATAAACTTAAAATGGATTAAGTTGAAGTATAAAACAGAGTTAACTATGTTTTGGTGTCAAAACTTGTAATTGGTGAGATTTTGACTTTATGGGTCAAAATTAGGGTTTATGGACGATTTTGAGAATGATAAGTGTTTAACACTTGCGTTCGAGTTTAAATTGGCATATTAGGACCATTATCACTTGTGTTAGTGATTATTGGTTAGTTTGGGCACGGTTTGTGCTTGGAAGTGCAATTGGGTCGAAATTGCACTAAGTGTCGAATTGGGTTGGTTTGTAAATCCATCCTAATTGTGTTGTGGTATTTATGATTATGGAATAGGTGCTTTCCATTGACGAGTTGCGAACTATTTGGAAGCGTTTCATCAAGGCGACAAGGTGAGTGTTAATATCCTATGTGCATATGTATGTGTAGGATGGGTGCGGTGCGGGTCGGGTGAAGTGGTTCTCGGTTATAGAGCTCACTTCACATATAGGTGGATTTGATGGACTTGTGTATAGGTCCAATTAGCACGGATGTGCGTTTTGGTTGACCACCTTTGGCGAGGTACACGTTTTGTGTGTACATTATCACACGTGATTGTGAATTGGATAACCCCAATGGCGAAGGGTTGATATTGAATTGTGATGTGTTTATTTTTATGAATGGATATGTGTTGTCCAAGTTAGTGATATATGTGTTGTACGCTAACGGCTTTACGAATGGATATGTGTTGTCCAAGTTAGTGATATATGTGTTGTACGCTAACGACTTTACGAATGGATATGTGTTGTCCAAGTTAGTGATATATGTGTTGTACGCTAACGACTTTATGAATGGATATGTGTTGTCCAAGTTAGTGATATATGCGTTGTACGCTAAAGGTTTCATGAACGGATATGTGTTGTCCAAGGGTTAGTGATATATGTGTTGTACACTAACGGTTGTTACGAACACCGATGGGAAATTCGAGTACCATTCCTTTGTGCGATTGGTTAACCTTGGGCGGTTTTACTCTCTGTTATATATATATATATTAATGTATTGTTGTGATGTAGCTAACCCTCCGGGTGTAGCTTATTGGCGTTGTTCACATCGTCGTTGGTGACTTACTTTATGGTTGTTGTTACTAGCTTGTTGCTTAGTGATTATACGGTATGCTTAGCTTAGCTTGCCTTTATGCTTGGATGCTCCAGTATGCGGTATTTGATTATTTGTGTGGCGTGTCCATTTTATACATATATATGTATGTAGTATGTTATCACTCACTAAGCGTTAGCTTACCCTCTCGCTGTTTACATTTTTATAGATTGCATGGATGCGGTGGCTCGGGTAAGCGGGGACTAGTGGACTTGCGTAGTTGCTTTAGAAGGCTTGCTTTTGGATTGATTAGGATTGGGTAGCGTATCCCCAATCGCCATGCTCGGCTTTATTTTGTATTAAAAGTCTTGTGGTCAAAAACTTGTAATTCGTACTTTAAGGGTAATTTGGGCATAGGTGGGCCCGGCGTTGTAAAACCCTTTTTATTAATGGAACGTGTTAGTTTTACATATTTGAATATGTGGTGAAAAGCGTTTTGTCTAATTATGTCGGGAGGTGGTCAAACATTTTCACGTTTTTGACTTTTTGGGACAGCAGCCTGTCCAGGCCTTTCTGCGCGCCGCGCGGGGTCATGGCGCGCCGCGCCAATAGCTGTGCAACAAAATAAATTATTATTTTTTGTGTTATTTTAAGCGGGTTCGAACGTGGTTTGGTTTGGGTTGTTACATCATACAATAAAGTGGAGACAATTAGTTTGGAATAATCGGGTCCCGTCAAAAGTTGCTATTTTCCATTAGCTTGCTTGCAAACAAAGTATTCCGGTAAGTGATGTCCTTTATCCGGAGGCATATTCTTTCTCTTAATCATTCACCTTTTTGTATTTGGTGTGAAGAGAAATCCGAAACATCCGAGCATCTTCTTCTTCATTGCCCGTGGTCCTTTAAAATTTGGTCCCCTCTCTTTCAATGGTGGAATATTAGTTGGGTTATTCCGGGTTCAATGTTACGTTTTTCGGTCGATTGGTATTAAGGTATGGGCATCGGTGATAGGAAATTATGGAGACTCATTGGGCCGGCTACTATTTGGGCTATTTGGTTAGCTCGCAACGATTTTATCTTCAATGGCAACTACTCGTGTTGGTCTTCTATTGTTCGACAAATCAAACTCAAAGTGTTCATTTGTGCTACTACTTTCAAGTTTTGTTATAGTCACCAATCCTACGTTTGGGATTCAAATCCCGAACTTTTGTGTCGTTCGGTTTAAGTTCATTGTAATAGGATTTTGCTTTTCTTTACTTTCATATCGTGTACTTTGTAATGGCTTTATTCATCATTTTGATGAAAAAACTTATTTAATATCAATGAAATGATTCTCTTCGCTGAAAAAATAAAATTATATTATGCAGAGTAGTTTTTTGTACCATAATAATGAATGTTATAATAATGAATGTTGTTTTGTACTTGGTTGTATTTTCAGGCATTTGCACAACTAAGGAATTACATAACTTACATTTTACATGATTTTATGATTTTATTTTTTGCATTTTCGAAAAAAAAATCAGTAATCATTGTTGAGAAAGTTACTTTAACAACTTTCAAGCGATTGAACCATGTATGTGAATGTGTTTAATACAACTAATATATCAAAAACTCTTAGCATCCAACAACTTGCAAGCAATGGAACACTAAAACTAATATATATAAAAATTTTCATGTGAAATCCCGCGAACTCGCGGGTTATAAACTAGTTTTATTAACAAATTAATCCAATCTTCTATTAAACTACTATATTAGAATCTGATTCTAATTATACAAAACAATATACTCTTTTATATTTGTGACATTTTAAATTTTGATGTCATTATCATTACTAGTTATAAATATTGCTTTTTTTCTTTGGTAACATGTGTAGAATATATAGCTAATACTTTTTTCCAAGGTTGAAAAAGACGTGAGACGGGGTCGAGACGGTCGGGTCCTAAAAAGGTCGAGACGTTCGAGACGGGGTCGAGACGGGGGTCGAGACGGACGTTGACCAAAGTTGACTTTTAAATATATAAATATAAAAATGCATATATGTACACATATTTTATAGCTAAAAACTTTAATTGATTAATTTGTACCCATAATTGCTACCATCGTTAATTTAATACAAAAATTTCAAACTAAAATACGATATATTTCACCGATTTTACCGATTTTCTGACTTTTCTGAATTTTGACCGACTTTGACCTGATTTTTTTCAACTTTGACCCGAATTTTGACCGTTGACTGTCATATTAGACGGTTTTCTTCGAGACGGGACGGGTTAGTCACCAAACTGGCGAGACGGGCGTCGCAACGGCTCGAGACGGGGTGTTTTGCAACAGAGCTTTTTTCATAACATAATAAGCAGATTATTTTAAATTTTAAAAGTTTCTTTTTCTTGTGAAATTTAACTTTAATTTTGTTGAAAGTTAGAGTACAATACAAATTCAAACACATTTAGAAACCAACTACTGAAATGACCCGTGAATTCACGGGTTTGTTTAAACGAAACAATTTAATGACATGTTTTAGGTATTAAGTGAATGTAAATGTTAAACTCATTTATTTTAATAATCCGTTTGACTAAGAAACTTGTCGTTTTTTTACAAATATATAGAGATATGTATTTTCGCATACATATGTAACGTAATTAATTTCGTAAAAAAATCCATATTTAAATATTTAATAATAATATAATAATTATAATTACTATATTAAAAGTAAATAATAATAATAAAGTTCGCTCAAAGTTGAGTATTTATATTTTTAATAATAATAATAATTATTAGTAATAATAAATGCCTTTTAAATTTTTTTAGAAAATTAAAATACAATTATAATATATAAGTTGTACAATATGCTTTAAAATTTGTGTGTTTTGTAGAAGATTTTACAATTTAGGAGAGATTAGTATTTCCTTTTATAAAAGATTTTGTATTATTTTTTTACTTAAATTAATATAAAATTATGATATCATCATTATGAAAATCAAAGGGTAGTTAGCTTAATGATGACATTACTATTTTAGAGTTTTATATGACTATATAGATTTATTCATAAATTTTTTTATCAAATATGTTATAATACAAACAAAATATTTAAAGTCAACATTATTATTATTATTATTATTATTATTATTATTATTATTATTATTATTATTATTATTATTATTATTTTTTTTTTTTTTTTTTTTTTTTTTTTAAAACTTAAAAGTTTTAAAGCTTACAAAAAATTAGTGGGAAGCCTAGAGACAATCTGGGCCCCCACACCTCTAGCAATAGCAAAACCTATCCTAGTAAAAATATGAGCAGCAACACCGGCACCTATATCTTGCGCCATCGAACTCTTCTGAACCCGCTTAAGCAAAGAAACAGCCTCCTTCTCTAATTCCCCAAGGGAAGAAAATGAGAAAGGAATGAAACCATAACCAATCGCCTGACAGCAAGATTCGTACTTGACCCGCTTCCGACGAGCCGCCTCAACCACAGCACGTCCAGGGACAAAGTCAGAAAGCCCAGACTGTGTCAAAGGAGAAGACCATGTCAAGTCAACACAGACATCGCGACCACAATCCCAAGAATAAAGTAACACATCTGCAGGTCTGAGGGCCCTGTCGTTCCCTCCAGACAACCCAATGTCAACCTCCTTTCTCGCAGAAATCCCAGATCGATAACAAACATCAATAAGGGAATCCCGAACAATATTATGTCGATGCTTAATACCCACCATACCAGCACAAGACACCGCGTGATCCCCGAAAATATCCCCAGTAAAAACCCTTGAACAGGTAGAGCATGCCGTCGAGATAGAGAACAATGGAACACCTAACCGGTAGCACAACACACATCGGTAAGTCTTTGCGTTCATCGTCTGACCCAACCCCAAAATAGGGACTGCCCTTAGCCAAGCAGAGGTGTGAACACCCTGCTGTGATTTCCATAAGGCCGATTGTCGGGGAGATAACGAAAAAGTGGATTCTGCAGAAGCGGTAACCTTTGTGAAATAAACATCTGCCAATTTCTTCATGAGTATTGGGGCAGCGACCTCACTCGGATTACCTAAAATATCAAACCCAACCGTATTATTAAACAGACCCAATGCATCTTTAAAAGCATGACCAAGACCAACAATACCCGCATGATGTAGGAGCTTGGTCTGCAACCCAGCAGACTGTAACCGAGAAGCCAGAAAAGCATAATGACGAACATCTCCCTCCGAATAAACACCAAGCCCTCCAAATGCAAATGGCAAGGTGGCAAGCCGCCACTGCCAATCACCAAACCCAGGCCCTGAAGCAGTAACAATACACTCTAAGGAAGATCGAAGGGCTCCATCGAAAGCGCGTTGAGCCGCCTCTAATATACTAGGAGGACAAGTACGCAAGGTAAAGTAGAGTTTAGAAACTCCTGTACATGCCCTAAGCAACAACAACTCACACTGAGGATCATCAAGTTTAGCAACCTTATCCATAAGCGCAATGGACTTGGTCACCCTTTGCATCACCAGTTCACTACTAAAACCAGGATCGGAACTTGCGGGGGCCCCCAGCAACTTAACACCATTTAAAGGCTGAGCAATATTAGGAGGAAAGACACCTACTTGCCTGCTGCGAGGGTCCTCCGTAGGCCAGAAAATTTCTGTTTTTTCAACGTTGAGATGTAGCCCAAAACGAGGCCCATCCTCCATAATCAAATGCAAAACCTTCCCCACCACTAAAGTGTCCCCAATAATAGTTCCATCATCCAAATACCACGCCTGAAGACAAACCTCAAAATTATCTCTGATTTTAGAAACCAAGGGTTGTAAGACCAAAGCAAAAAGCAGCGGACCAAGGGGATCACCCTGTTGCACCCCCTGAGAAGACCATAGTGTGTGGTTCCCATAATACAATCTGGCTGGATTAGAGTAGCAAAATTCAACCCACCGAGAAATGCTCGGACAAAGGCGGCGAACTTCACGTAACATGACCGTACGATCAACTAGATTGAAGGCATTTTGAAAATCAACTAATAACATAGAGAGGCCAACATCAGAGCCACGATCCTCAATCAACCGATTCACAGCATGAAGAATTGCCTCACCACCTGAAGAAACACCAACACCAAATTGAAGACCATCGAAGTAACTTCCCAAAGACTGGCCAACCATAGCCGCGCCAACCTTTGAAACAAGACGTCGCCAAACAGTACCCACAGCTATAGGACGAAGACCACCGCCGGGCTTGACAAGCGGTGTGAGGGGAGCACTAGCTATATACTCTCCTAATTCCATAGGGCACCTTCCAGCTAGAAAGAGATTAACGACCCCGGTAATAGAGCCGACTAACTCATCCGAGACTGCCACAGCAGCACCACTCAAGCAATCCATAAGGTGTTGTGCACGTAAACCATCCCTACCACATGAAGTGCCCCGAGGGAAACTTTTAATCTGGCCCAAAACAACAGCAGAAGTCGTAACGAGGTGAAGGTGATCAACCGTCATATCAGGCAAGGATGGAGCTATAGAAGAAGGGTGTTTAGACAGCAAGTCCTCCAGAGTGGCGTCATTATAAGGAGCAACGCCTGATGAAGAAAGAACACGAGCAGCAGCGGTGTAATGACCATCACAAATCTTCCTATGACACTGCTTAATATTACGCTCTTCCAAATCAAGGACCTCATCATCAACCACTAACAACATAGGAGAATCCTCTGCCAAATACTCCCTCACAAGCTGTAAACTTCCACCCGTTGTCCCCCAAGAGCAAATAGCACGGGAAATATTCTCTTCCTGATGCCGACGCTTTATCGAAGACCTAGACTCACGACAACTCCGTGGCCGAAAGGTTTTAAGGGTACAAAGGGGTAACACCAACAAAGAGACCCAACTAGAAATGTCATCAGGCTTAGAGATCACCTTATCAAGAGCACCTTTCAAAACCCGAGAAAACCCCAAACGACACTTGGGAGGGATAGACTTAACCGTGCAAAACCCCTTAGAGAACAACCGATCAAGGAGAGCCACGTCAAAACCATCGTAATGATCACGTACCGAACCATCCTCAATACAAAGTCGAGCAGGAGAAGAGGGAGCTAGTGGCATGGAAAAATTATGAAGCATAAAACGAACAACACCATTTCCCTCATCGGGGGGCGACACATCCGGGCCCCTACCATGAAGGCACTTAGCACGTACCGTGTGTGTTTTGTAGCAAACACCACATAACCAAATCCCCATACGCCTAAAAGTAACATCAGCCTCAGTATAAACACCCAAATTAGAAGTAAGCGAATGTCGAGTGATATCCCGTGCATCGATACCACAATGACGATCACTAAGATGCTTGATAAGAGAACTTCTAACTAGTCCATTTCCACTCCCATTTTGACAGCCACTAAGACCCATGAAGGGACAATGAAACTTCACAGCGGTATGCGACATAGCCGCACACAACCTTTAGTTGTAGTGCATAGCTAAAATGACAGATGCAAAATCCCCATACACCAATATAATTATAACCATGAAGCCAAGTTAAAAGTCACAGGGGACTTTTAACAAACACCTGGTGGGCACAGACTCAATTGTATAATGATACAGATCCTATTGTAGCTGTCGTCCGATTGCTGGAAGGAAGGAGATGTAAGAGAGCTGTAACATGCGTTGTCAAACAAGTAGTATACAGAGTACTACACCTAATCTGCACTCCATCTTATTATTATTATTATTATTATTATTATTATTATTATTATTATTATTATTATTATTATTATTATTATTATTATTATTATTATTATTATTATTATTTTGGTCAAATACTACTTGTAGTGATTATCCATATTAAAAGAAGCCCTATTCTTTGTCGTAATACTGAGTAAAAAGACATCACATCTTAGTGGGTGTCCCTTGTGTTGCGACGGATTTTGAGTTTTTGATATTTTGCGTTTGTGATTACATTCTGGTGCATTTTTAATGGTAGCGTTTGCTGCTGATATATTTAAATTTATTTTACAAAAGTAGCATTACATAGGTAGTGCTGATAGGTAATGGTATAAAACATGTGGTGTCACCAACGAAGCAGTGCTTCAGTGATACCCGGTCCAAATGATCCCTAGGCCCCACACATGTAAAGATTGTAACAATAACGATGCAGGTTCGATTCTCGTTCCTGACATGCTGTAGAGGCATTTGGTGATGGTGTTTCACCAGGCTCCAGTGGGCTACGGGGGACCACTGGATGGGTTGACATAGTCAACACAGGGCTCACATGTCCCTGCCGATACACATGTTTTTTTGTAACAATAAAACATGTGGTGTCAGTTGCTAGATGGTGTTGTTGATTTTCTTCAGGATGTCAAAAGTATGCATGTGTCTGTCACTGGCGTGTCAAAAGATTGGGTTGATTGTTTCTCGGTATTTTCATAGGATTAACGCTATTGAGTTGGTAAAGAATAGGAAGGGAACTGGATCATTACTTTATTGATTTAAACAAGTAGGTGGTCAATCGCGTGTTGCGGCGGCCACCTTCAAAGTCATTATGTGCAGCTGGCGTAACTGTGCGTACATATATTGTATTAAATTCTCTTACTAATTACATTGTAGTTACATAGTTAAAGGCCAATATACATTAAAAAGTTAGCATTTTTTTGGGTTACAAAAGGCAAGTGGAAGTTGTTATTGTGATAATGATATATTTACTAACAAAAGGTGCCTGTTATCTTCATTTCACTTATGTGTCCAACCTTTTTTTACTTCGATTTACGTGTGCCAATATACTTTAAGTTATAATGATAACTTGTAGCCTCTTAATATTAATGAAACATAAAAAAATAACTTACAAACACCATAAATGTGGAAATGGGCCTGGAAGATGTGTGTTGCTCCTTCAAGGGGCTTGATGCATTAGCAGAGACAGGGAGGGGACAGAGGGGTGCTCAGCCTCTCCCAATAGGCCAAATTCCAATAAAATATTAATAGTTCATATTTAATTATTTTAACTTAGCCTCCCTCAATTATTCATATATTTCAATTGTTTGGGTCACGTATCTTCTAAATCTAAACCTGAATACGTAGTAATATTAACTAAAACACATCGTTAAGTTTACTTATCAATTATTTAGATGGGCCATAAGCTTTCATACTGCAAATTTTATAGTAGGATTTTTTTTTCTAATAGTTACTAATGTTTCGTAAAGTATTTATGCATATATGTATTAAACAAATAAATATGTATTAAACAAATAAAATGGGATATACATATACAGTTGACATCTTTTAGTTTTATTTAGTTTGCCTCGTTTAATTGTCGTGTAAGACTCCCCTATCGTCAAATCCTAGCTTCCCATCAAGCCTTGATGGATCGTTGGAGCTGGTATGGGTCATTGTAACCCATTTCACGAGCCATTGTTTGTATCTCCTACCAAAAAAGTGTGTTGTTTCCGAATAGAAAGTGAAATCGGATGTTGATGTCGTGGCTGCGATAAGCGCCTTGAAGCAGTAGTTGTTTATGTTTTCTGTTTCTCGTTGGTGATCGAGTAATGATGATGTAGTTGTAGCTTTTATTTACAACAAATCTTTAATCATTGCAATATAAACTTTTATTATTTATAAACAACGATCAGAAAACATTCATAAAAAAGCATATACAAACCGTGTTCCAATTGAAAAGCTAGATCAAAAGAACAAAATTCGATTATTTGTAAAAGAAATCTGCAAAACGAAAGATTATAATAATAGAAACCTGAAACACTTTGAGATGCATGTGAAGCCGATATAAAACCGTTGCCTACACAAATAATATCAACAATAAGTGAAGGTAAGCACCAAACATCTAAAAATCAAAGGAAAAAAAATAGAAAATAGTAACATATTTGTAGAAATTAGTAATAACAAAAACTAACCACCAATACTATCACCAACATTTAAAGACGAACTGTTCCCATCATTCTCATTACTAATAGCTTGTTGAGTACGATTACGTTCTAAAATGGAATGCTGCCTTTGAGACAATTGTTTTCTAGACATAGACAATACCAACAAATCCCACTAATGGAGTCTTGACAATACAACCAACAATCAATATTTATAAAACGAATATAAAAAAAAGTCTATATTTATAAATCGAAAAAGTGTGTTGCTAAATTAATGTTATCATGACTCCTTAAATAAGCATTGAAACTGAAAGGTTTGGGAAATGAAACAATGATAGCAATCCTGGAATATGTATCCTTTATAAATTGTACAAATGTGTTGCTAAATTAATGTTATCATGACTCCTTAAATAAGCATTGAAACTGAATGGTTTGGGAAATGAAACAATGATAGTAATCCTGGTATACGTGTCCTTATAATGAAAAAAGTGCTAACTCGATTCTTCCTAAAACACAAACAGTAGCAATAGTATGAAGGAATGTCATACATACTATAACTATAAACATCAGTCAAAACAAAACAGTTGTCATAATAGAAAATTAATAATCCAAAACCAACACAGCATGTAATCTTTAAAAAATAAGTAAATAATAAATGGTTACCGAAGTGTATCAGAACGGCAGAGAGCTCTTACTTGTAGTACATATACAGCAGCGATAAACGAAGCTGCTCGAAACAATCTGAAGTTATTCAGTAGAACAAATAGCTGTCGCCTCCCACAATCATTACGGACCTGCACTTAGTCCAACAACTTAGAGTTTTGAAAAAAATAACTCAGTGTCTAACACGTTGGAATAATGTTCCAGCAAAGAAATGTATGCACAAACTAAAACAATATCATATTATGACAATTCAAAACACCCATATTATGAGAGCATTACTTTATTTCTAACCAAAAAAAAAAAACAATATATATAAGAAAATAAAGCCATAATAGATTATGTATCATATGCCTTTCTTGCATCATATTTGTCTATATAAATGTACCAATATCATAAAATTCAAAGAATTATATACCAAAATTGAAATAAAATGGATTGAAACAAAACCGTATATGTAAAAAAATCCCCTGTATCAAAGAAATGTACATAAATTACCATAAGAGTATCAAAACCTCATCCTACTAATTTTAAAGTTCACTACAAATGAAATGGGTCTTCATGGGTTATCCGGATATGTACTATGTGATGTACCAAATTCCAAATTTTATAGCTGGCTAATTGTGTTTCTGTACAATGATTTGTTACGTAGATTTTATATAGGAAATGTTACATGTGTTTACTTATCTCTGCGATCGATAGGTCTCCCTTTGACAAAAAAGTCATTAGTACCACTGTTAAATATGCAAAAACCTCAAAACAACACATGTAATCTATAAACAAAAAACAAAAAAATATATGGTTACCGAGGTGTATTTTTACGGCAATACCAACGACTGTAGTGCCCCGACCAAATCATGTTTGACGGCGCCGTCTACGTAGGTCCCATTACATGGTCATAAGTCTTTAAGATAAAGTTTGACCGAAAAACATGTCGCATTCATTTCATAAGTATGGATGTTTCAAGGTTTACAAAGTAGTTCGACAACTAGTTACATAACAAAGTTTAAAGTACAATGAAACATATGCGACACAATTTGAAAGTAGTCAAAAGACGCTCCACGTATGCAAGTATACTCGACATCCAATGCAAGTATCAAAAAGAATGAGCGGAAGCATGTATCATTAAGCATTCAAGGACCTGAGAAAACATAAAAGAATCTATCAACGAAAACGTTGGTGAAATCATAGTTGTATGCATAAAGTATATTTGTATCACAAGGTTTAGTATAAATCGTTTATCAAGCGTATACATCTCAAAAGATGTGTTTGTATCACGAGCACCCAATTATCAAACTTAACTGAATCTTACCTCTGCATAATAGTGTTAGAACCTACACTATACATCGAAAGTACGTTTCATTCATCTGAATGAGGGTTCGTCAAACCCGCATGGCCACACAACATAATTTCTCGCTTACACTCTACAAGTGTAACTAATGATAATTGGACTTGAGGATTTTCGTTCTAACTCGTATGTATCTTTGCTTTCGTATAGTATTCAAAGTATCAAAGTATGAAAAGTATATATATACATGTGAAAAGTATATATAAGTATGTAATGTATATGTTTTCTCATCCCACGATTTTAAAAGTATAAAAGTATTTGAGAAGTGGGGCTATGATCTCACCTTGAGTGTAGGAAAGTAAATTTACTCCAACAAGTAACGTGTGCAAGAACAATGCTAGTCTCGACCTAAACAATTAGGTTGTATCAATAACGATAGTCACGATTGGTCAAAGATGTTCAATTAGTCCTATGGCTCAATACGACTCGATTATGTAGCATGTGAATCAAATTCTCAAGTTTCATGCAAGATACAAGTATAGAAACAAGTTAGAAAGATTGCATAATCATTTGGTTAAGTTTGACCAAAAGTCAAACTTTGGTCGGTCAAAGTCAACGAAAAAGTCAACACGTTCGGGTCGGGTCCCGAACTATTTTTCTGAGGTTTTTAATCATATATGAGCATGTTAGAACAAGTTACATGTGAATCGGAGGTGCGTAGCATAGCAAACATTTTTCGAAAATTGACAAAGTTGGACAGCCCACTTTGGCGCGCCGCGCCATTACCTGTGCAGAGAATTCTGGCAGTTTTTAAGTTTTATGCACAAACCTAACTTCAAACAATCACCATTTATGACCCGCAAACAACCAAAGCATGTATCTTATATCATCGGAAAGGTATTTTGACAAGGGAAACAACTAAACACATTTCATCAATCACATTTACTTTTACAACAACAAAAATCACATTCAAAGCTCCTCATTAAATGCATTCAAGTTCATAAATGAAATTCGATGATTCGGCAACAAATTTACATGAATGATATGCCGTTTTGAAGGTGATCAAGCATGCAATACAACCTAACACTTACAAATAACATTTCATGTCATTCAAAGCATTTAATGTTCACATTCAATTCTATCAAACCCTAACCAACAACATCAAAATCACTAATCATGTTTATGAAGTTTTCTAAAACAACCTACACATCAAATTGAAACTATTGATGTTAAGAACACATTTAATACATGCATTTATAACATTTTAACATCATTCAACAACCAAATCACCAAATCAAACACACCAAAGTTTATGTTCATGCTAGTTACTTCAAATAACAAAATCGAACATATAAATCATATATTCATGTTAGACTTGAGCCATAGACACTAATTAACAACTTTATAACTTAAAAACATCAAGAACACAAAATCTAGTGATTTTAGAAAGTTACCCAAATGAAATGAAATAGGTATGGAATCGAAGAGGAAGTTGCAAGGATTCCAAATATGTAATTTGTTTTGTGAAACACTTGCTAGATCTTGGATGGATGATGAGTTCTTTGTTTGAAGATTTGAGAGAATACTTGAAAGTATTAAATGAAAAGGAAAAATGAAATGGATAGAATGAATGGATGAGAAAGGGTGTTGACCCTTTGACCTAGTCAAAGGTTTGGCACTTTGGCAAGCTTGGTCCCTCTAGTTTCATTCGGGTGCGTGAATTACCTAAACGAGATAATTTAAAACGCGTATCAACGGGAGATGTTATAATTACATAACGGAATTTAAAATAGTATGACGGAAAGGTAAACGGAAAAAGTCGGGATGTTACATTACCTACTCCTTAAAAGAAATTTCGTCCCGAAATTTAAGCAGGCGTAGTAATCGTTGTTTCCTCCTCGGGATCTTGCGTTTCCGGAACCGGGAACAAGTGAGGGTATTTCTTTTGCATTTGGTCTTGCCTTTCCCAAGTAAACTTGGGTCCCCTTTTGGCGTTCCAACGGACTTTAACAATCGGAATTCGGCTTTGTTTCAATGTCTTGACGGAGCTGTCCACAATTTCAACCGGTTCCTCCACAAAATGAAGTTTGTCATCAATAGTAAGTTCCTCGAGAGGGATGACGATATCGGGTTCGGCAAGACACTTTTTCAAGTTAGATACATGGAAGGTAGGATGAACAGAGTTCAATTGAGGCGGAAGATCTAAACGATAAGCAACGGTTCCAATACGCTCCAAGATTTCGAAAGGACCAATGTACCGCGGATTTAATTTCCCACGTTTTCCAAAACGAATTACACCTTTCCAAGGCGTGACTTTTAACATTACTCGGTCACCGACTTGAAATTCGAGGTCGTTGCATCTTTTGTCGGTATAGCACTTTTGACGACTCCGGGTCGTCCGAAGCCTATCTCGGATTTGTACGATCTTCTCGGTGGTTTCGTGGATGAGTTCGGGTTCGGTTATTTGTACGTCGCCTACCTCGGCCCAACAAAGAGGTGAACAACATTTTCAGCCATATAGCGCTTCAAAAGGTGCGGCTTTAATACTCGCGTGATAACTATTGTTGTAAAAGAACTCGGCGAGAGGTAAGTGCTTGTCCCAAGCTTTTCCAAAATCAACCACGCAAGCTCGTAACATGTCCTTCAAGGTTTGAATTGTGCGTTCGCTTTATCCATCGGTTTGGGGATGATATGCGGTGTTCATGTCTAAACGCGTTCCCAACGCTTCTTGTAATGTACGCCAAAATCTAGAAACGAAACGGCCATCTCGGTCGGAGATAATCGATAAAGGTACACCGTGTCGGGCTACAATTTCCTTAATGTAAAGTTGTGCAAGTTTCTCCATTTTTTCGGTCTCCTTCATGGCGAGAAAGTGTGCGGATTTGGTGAGACGGTCAACAATAACCCAAATGGTATCATAACCGCCCGTCGTTTTTGGTAGTTTGGTGATAAAATCCATCGTTATCCTTTCCCACTTCCATTGCGGGATTTCGGGTTGTTGAAGTAACCCGGATGGTCTTTGGTGTTCGGCTTTGACTTTGGAACATGTCAAACACTTGGAAACATAAGTAGCTACGTCCCTTTTGATGTTCGGCCACCAATATTGTTGTTTAAGGTCATGGTACATCTTATTGGCACCGGGGTGAATCGAGTATCGTGACTTATGGGCTTCATCTAAAATAAGACTTCGTAGGTCCCCATATCTAGGCACCCAAATCCTTCCGGCGAAATATCGAAGTCCGGTCTCCCAAACTTCGAATCGAGAGACGAGAATATTCAAGAGCTCGTGTGAAACGTTTTCATCTTTGAGAGCCTCATCTTGGGCTACCCGAATTTGGCTATTAAGGTTTGTGTGGATGGTAATGTTTAAAGCTCGTACACGAAGAGGCACCGCTCTTTCTTTTCGACTCAAGGCATCGGCTACTACATTTGCCTTTTCGGGATGGTAACGAAGCTCGCAATCGTAATCGTTTAAGGTTTCAATCCACCTTCGTTATCTCATGTTTAGTTGCTTTTGATCGAAGATGTGTTGGAGACTTTTGTGATCGGTAAAGATAGTACTCTTGGTTCCATAAAGATAGTGTCTCCACATTTTTAGTGCAAAGACAACGGCTCCGAGTTCGAGATCATGTGTCGTGTAGTTTTGTTCATGAATTTTGAGTTGTCGAGAAGCATAAGCAATGACTTTCTTTCGTTGCATCAATACATACCCAAAACCATGTTTCGAGGCATCGCAATATACAACAAAATCGTCATTGCCTTCGGGAAGTGACAAGATAGGAGCGGTGGTTAGCTTTGTTTTCAAGATTTGAAATGCGGATTCTTGTTCGGTCGATCAAATGAATTTCTTTCCCTTGTGAGTTAACGCGGTTAGAGGACGAGCAACCAAAGAGAAATCCTTGATGAATCTACGGTAGTATCCGGCAAGACCCAAAAATTGACGAATGTGAGTAGGAGTAGTAGGAGTCTCCCAGTCACTAATGGCTTCGATTTTTGATGGATCGACTTTAATACCTTGATCACTTATAACATGACCAAGAAATTGAACTTCCTTCAACCAAAATTCACACTTGGAGAATTTGGCATAGAGTCGTTCTTGTCTCAATAGTTTAAGCACAAGTCAGAGATGTTGTTCGTGTTCTTCTTCGCTTTTAGAATAGACCAAGATGTCATCTATGAATACAATAACGAACTTATCGAGATACGATTTGCACACGCGGTTCATAAGATCCATAAACACCGCTGGTGCATTAGTGAGACCAAATGGCATTACAAGAAATTCATAACTACCATAACAAGTCCGGAAAGCGGTTTTGGAGATATCTTCCCCCTTAACCCTTAATTGATGATAACCCGAGCGGAGATCGATTTTTGAATATACACAAGACCCTTGTAGTTGATCAAAGAGGTCATCGATGCGAGGAAGAGGGTATCGGTTCTTAACCGTCAATTTGTTTAGTTCACGATAATCGATGCACATTCGTAGGGATCCGTCTTTCTTTTTAACAAACAAAATCGGAGTGCCCCAAGGTGAATGACTAGGTTGGATAAAACCACGATCAAGTAGTTCTTGGACTTGACTTTGTAATTCTTTCATTTCGGATGGAGCGAGTCTATATGGTGCACGTGCTACGGGTGCGGCTCCCGGAATAAGATCGATTTGGAATTCAACCGGTCGATGAGGTGGAAGACCCGGCAATTCGTCGGGAAATACATCGGAAAAGTCACTAACAATTGGCACATCATCGATATACTTCTCATCGGACTCGACTTTCTTAACGTGAGCAAGGATCGCAAAACAACCCTTACGGAGTAGTTTTTTAACTTTAATGCACGAAACGAGGTTGAGTCCGGTGCAACTCTTATCGCCATAAACAATCAAAGGTTCACCATTCTCGATAGGAATTCGGATTGGGTTAAGATCACAAAGAATGAAAGATTTCATTTTGGCTAGCCAATTCATACCGATTATTACATCGAAGCTTCCTAGTTCCATAGGTATCAAGTCAATTTCAAACTCATTACCCAAAATGTTTAACGTACACCCCCGGTAATATGTGTCGGCACTCAATAGTTTCCCGTTGGCCACTTCAATGGTATAAGTGGTATCTAGTGGGAGTGGTGGAGTACTAAAAGAATGAATCAAAGTCTTGGATACAAAGCATTTATCGGCACCTGAATCGAATAAACAAGTAACATAAGTGTTGTTGAGAAGAAACGTACCCGTGAATAATTCATTGTCATCCCGGGCTTCCTCGATGTTGATGTTGAAAGCTCGGTCGCGTGTGTTGGGGTTGGCTTTCTTCTTCGGGCATGCATTTCTATAGTGACCCGGTTGGCCACATTCATAGCAAACACTCGGTCTTGGTGCATTGGGCCCCTTTTGAGCAACGGGAGTGGTGTTTCTACATTCGTGGGCCAAATGGCCACTCTTTTGACACTTGATGCAATACGGCTTTCCACATTCATCCAAATGATGTTTGTGGCACTTGTTGCAAAACGGTAAAGTTCTGGCATAACCTTTCTTACCGTCGGGAGTGAAAGGCTTCTTGGCGGGGTTGTTGTTGTTGTTGCTTGATTGAGAGGGCTCCCACTTTCTTTTGTTGCCGCCCGTTTTATCCTCGGCCTTAGGAGCCGACACTACTACTTCATCCACCGTTTCTATCAATTGGCGGGCCATGTTCAAAGCGGCTTGATGATTAGCGGGTTTGGAGGACATCACACCTTGTTTGATGCTCTTTGGAAGACCATCCATATAGAGTTCAACCCTTTGAGATTCGGGGTTTACGAGATTAGGACACATCAAGGATAGCTCGGCAAAGCGTTGGTTATAGGCCTTGAGATCATTTCCGACCGCCTTCAAAGTTCTTAGCTCTTGTTCGAGCTTTCGGGTTTCTTCACGAGGGAAGTATTCAACAATCATCTTCTCCCTTAAATCGGCCCAAGAGAGGGCATGAGCTTCATCGGTACCCACCGATTGAACATAGGTGTTCCACCACGTGAGGGTGACACCGGCGAAAGTGTGAGTGGAGTATTTGACCTTGTCTTGATCCCGACAACCGCTTATGCTAAAGACGGCCTCCGTTTGTTCGAACCATCGAGTGAGAGTAACCGGTCCCCCGGTTCCATCATAAGTGTGAGGTTTGCACCCCATAAAAGCTTTGTAGGAGCACCCTTTGCTAGAGTTACCGGCCCCTTAGTTGTTGTTATCGTTGTTGTTGGAGGAGTGACCGGCCATTGCCACCTCTACGGCGGTGGCCACCATTCGTTGTAGTGCTTGTTCGGGAGTCTCATGGCGTGGCACGTGACGAGGAGGCATTGTTCCTTCAAAACACAAGATTACCGTTGATTAGTATTTTCAATAATACTAATCATGATATGGAATAAAGATAGAGAGAAAATTTTCCTTGACTCACCTTAAATTCTTTATGCCATAATATCGGAACGTTCATATGAGTCACCGTAATATAATCCCGAAAATTATATTACCCTAATTCATATGTGCATTCGACATTATTTCACTAAGTCAAGGTGGCGTGTCAATTAAATTAGTCAACGTGAGATTAAGGTAGAATAAGGATAGATATGAGTAGGAGAGTTCGAGTATAAATGCACAAGTAGTCAAGTAATTCCTACGTCAAGTCTATATGCCGATTGTAGTCTAGACTCACCAATGTACCCTATGACTTGGGGTCGACACCAATGAACTCTAAATCCCTACAACCAATGCTCTGATACCATCTGTAGCGACCCAACCAAATCATGTTTGACGGCGCCGTCTACGTAGGTCCCATTACATGGTCATAAGTCTTTAAGATAACGTTTGACCGAAAAACATGTCGCATTCATTTCATAAGTATGGATGTTTCAAGGTTTACAAAGTAGTTCGACAACTAGTTACATAACAAAGTTTAAAGTACAATGAAACATATGCGACACAATTTGAAAGTAGTCAAAAGACGCTCCACGTATGCAAGTATACTCGACATCCAATGCAAGTATCAAAAAGAATGAGCGGAAGCATGTATCATTAAGCATTCAAGGACCTAAGAAAACATAAAAGAATCTGTCAACGAAAACGTTGGTGAAATCATAGTTGTATGCATAAAGTATATTTGTATCACAAGGTTTAGTATAAATCGTTTATCAAGCGTATACATCTCAAAAGATGTGTTTGTATCACGAGCACCCAATTATCAAACTTAACTGAATCTTACCTCTGCATAATAGTGTTAGAACCTACACTATACATCGAAAGTACGTTTCATTCATCTGAATGAGGGTTCGTCAAACCCGCATGGCCACACAACATAATTTCTCGCTTACACTCTACAAGTGTAACTAATGATAATTGGACTTGAGGATTTTCGTTCTAACTCGTATGTATCTTTGCTTTCGTATAGTATTCAAAGTATCAAAGTATGAAAAGTATATATATACATGTGAAAAGTATATATAAGTATGTAATGTATATGTTTTCTCATCCCACGATTTTAAAAGTATAAAAGTATTTGAGAAGTGGGGCTATGATCTCACCTTGAGTGTAGGAAAGTAAATTTACTCCAACAAGTAACGTGTGCAAGAACAATGCTAGTCTCGACCTAAACAATTAGGTTGTATCAATAACGATAGTCACGATTGGTCAAAGATGTTCAATTAGTCCTATGGCTCAATACGACTCGATTATGTAGCATGTGAATCAAATTGTCAAGTTACATGCAAGATACAAGTATAGAAACAAGTTAGAAAGATTGCATAATCATTTGGTTAAGTTTGACAAAAAGTCAAACTTTGGTCGGTCAAAGTCAACGAAAAAGTCAACACGTTCGGGTCGGGTCCCGAACTATTTTCTGAGGTTTTTAATCATATATGAGCATGTTAGAACAAGTTACATGTGAATCGGAGGTGCGTAGCATAGCAAACATTTTTTGAAAATTGACAAAGTTGGACAGCCCACTTTGGCGCGCCGCGCAGGTATATGGCACGCCGCGCCATTACCTGTGCAGAGAATTCTGGCAGTTTTTAAGTTTTATGCACGAACCTAACTTCAAACAATCACCATTTATGACCCGCAAACAACCAAAGCATGTATCTTATATCATCGGAAAGGTATTTTGACAAGGAAAACAACTAAACACATTTCATCAATCACATTTACTTTTACAACAACAAAAATCATATTCAAAGCTCCTCATTAAATGCATTCAAGTTCATAAATGAAATTCGATGATTCGGCAACAAATTTACATGAATGATATGCCGTTTCGAAGGTGATCAAGCATACAATACAACCTAACACTTACAAATAACATTTCATGTCATTCAAAGCATTTAATGTTCACATTCAATTCTATCAAACCCTAACCAACAACATCAAAATCACTAATCATGTTTATGAAGTTTTCTAAAACAACCTACACATCAAATTGAAACTATTGATGTTAGGAACACATTTAATACATGCATTTATAACATTTTAACATCATTCAACAACCAAATCACCAAATCAAACACACCAAAGTTTATGTTCATGCTAGTTACTTCAAATAACAAAATCGAACATATAAATCATATATTCATATTAACTTGAGCCATAGATGTGAAGACCCGTCCTAATCCATCCGGACGAAGTCCATATCGATTATAAACGATTCACAACAGTTGATTACATCGCGAGGTACTTGACCTCTATATGATACATTTTACAAACATTGCATTCGTTTTTGAAAAGACAAACTTTCATTACATCGAAAGTTGACAGGCATGCATACCATTTCATAATATATCCAACTATAATTGACTTGATAATAATCTTGATGAACTCGACGACTCGAATGCAACGTCTTTTGAAATATGCCATGAATGACTCCAAGTAATATCTATAAAATGAGCAAATACACAGCGGAAGATTTCTTTCGTACCTGAGAATAAACATGCTTTAAAGTGTCAACCAAAAGGTTGGTGAGTTCATTAGTTTAACTTAAACAATCGTTTCCATCATTTTAATAGACCACAAGATTTCAGATTTCCATTTCTCATAAACATACGTCCCATGCATAGAGACAAAAATATCATTCATATGGATTGAACACCTGGTAACCGACATTAACAATATGCATATATAAGAATATCCCCATCATTCCGGGATCCTCCTTCGGACATGATATAAATTTCGAAGTACTAAAACATCCGGTACTTTGGATGGGGCTTGTTGGGCCCGATAGATCTATCTTTAGGATTCGCGTCAATTAGGGTGTCTGTTCCCTAATTCTTAGATTACCAGACTTAATAAAAAGGGGCATATTCGACTTCGATAATCCAACCATAGAATGTAGTTTCACGTACTTGTGTCAATTTCGTAAAACAGTTATAAAAGTTGCGCATGTATTCTCAGCCCAAAAATATAAAGGGTAAAAAGGCAAATGAAACTCACGATACTGTATTTTGTAGTAAAAATACATATGACGTCATTGAACAATGCAGGGTTGGCCTCGGATTCACGAACCTATATCAATTGTGTATATATTAATACGTATAATGTAAGTTACAAAATTTCATTTATTAATATGTATTATTTATATATTATAGTTTTGTAGAATTTATTCTAACCTTTATTTTAAAACGTATACTTATATTATATTTTAAGTTATATTTTATATATATATATCGATTTTATGTATATATCTATAATGATTTACGTTTATATAAATAGTGACATTAATATATTTATATACATATATTTGTGGTTAGTATTGTATTTATGAAATTTTATTAGTTTGTTATGTGAATTATTAATACAATCCTAGTATATACCATAAGTATATATATAGTGTACAAAAGATTTATTTGTTAAAATAATAATTTAGATAATAATGATTTACTAATAATAATAATAATTTTATTAATAATGATAATACTAATAGCAAAAAAAATGAAAATGATAACTGTTAATGATACTAATAATAATAACTCTAAAATAATATTAATACTAATACCATACTTATGTTAATAATAAGGGTTCTAATATTTATAAAATGATAAATGATAATCATAATAATACTAGTAAATATTAATGATGATACTGATAAATATGATATTATTAATTGTAAATGTACTGATGATACTATTATTTATAAACCGGTACAAATTCTAATATTGATGATAATAATATATTTTTATTTCCTTCATAATAATAATAATGATAATCATAATCATAATCCTAATGATGATAAAATACTAAAATGATAAGTTTATTACTAATAATAATATTATTAATACCTATCATAATAATAATAGTAATAGTAATGTCTATAATACTTTCAAATATGATAACAAGTATGATACTAATAATAACAATAACAATAACAATCAAAACAATCACAATAATAATAATAATACTAATAATAATTAATATATAATAACAATAAAAAAATTAGAAAAGAAAACTACCTCACATGAAAAGAGTTTCAAAAAAAAAAAAAAACTACCGTCCTCTGGACTCGATCTCGTGACCACATGCTCACACGCAAACACTCTCGACCATCCCACCAATTCTGATTCTCTGTACTAATATCGAATTTAAATTTTATATATAAACTGTTTTTCTTCTATTCCTCTTCTTCTCCACAAGTCTCATGGATTCAACAAAACATCAATAACCAAAAAAAAATAAAAAATCGGGGTTCCCTTTAAAGCTTCAAAACATTACAGAAAAAAAAATAATTTGGGTTCTAAAATAAAAAAAAAAAACACTAAGGCCTACTGCAGCGTCGGTTCTTGGAACAAAACAAAAAAAATTGATTTCGTAATAGATAACATTATAGATAATGTTTATAACACGAAATAGTTTTCTAAACATGTATAAAAACTACTGGAATCGTCAATTTGATCAGAAACATATACACGAACGCGAATTTGTCTCAAGAACAATTGTTGACTTTTTTTAAACTAAACTTTGACTTCAAAATTCAAGATCGATATAAAGATTTGAGAGTTGAGATTTTGCAGATAGATTCAAAGAAAGATTTCTAACCTTTCTGCATTTTTAGATTTTGAAACTTTATTTGAAATTGAATTAAGAGAAAAAAAAATTGGAGCGTGCAGAGAAGAAGAAAACAAAAATATCGCTGTGCTCTTTAATCCCATTGGATTTCCTTTTTATTTGATTTGCAATTATACATAATCATGTTGTAATAATAGAGATCGGTTGATAAAAAATGGAGAAAATGTCAACACAGGTTCACGAGTTGGGAGCAGGAAAGAAACAAAAAAAATAATAATAATAGAGATAAAGGATACAGAGGTCAAGCGTATAATATAGATCCCTACTGCTTTTTTTAATTAATAATAATAATATATAATAACAATACTATTAATATCTAATAATATTAATAAAATTAATAATAATGATAAATATAATATTAATGATAATAATAATTGTAAAAATGATAATAATAATAATAATAATAATACCATACTAATTATGATAATATTAATATTTTATCGATAATAATAATATTAGTAATAATAATCTAATTTATACATCCAATTTCATCTTTATATGATATAAAGTGATATTATGAATACAAATATTGATATTTGACGATACAAATAACATTACTACAACAACTATATTTGTATTTAAATTTAATTTATTAATATCATCTATTATTATGTAATATTTAATAATTATGTAATATGTATTGTAACATATACTGAATATTATATATTTATGCATTTTAATATAAATATATTATAATATTTATTTACATACTAATTATATTATACTTATGTATGTAATTATGAAAAATATAAATGTTTTATATATGTAAGTATTATATATATTTATTAAAATAGTACATTATTTCATCATAGATATATTATAAATTTCTACATATACATAATATAATAATTATGTATAAAATCATATATATATATATATATATATATATAGTTATATTTATGTATATATGTATACTACCATATATATAAAATCATGTTTTAAATGTTGAGTAGATGATTAATTATGTATATTAAACAATTAACTACAAAGTATAACATTGTACATTTAATATTTTGATAACGTTGGTAAAATATGTTTGAATCATTTATATACAATATACTATATATATTCAAAATGAAAATCTTTAGTTATTAAATGTTATCTTTTATAATAACAAAATTACTTAATAGTTCATTAATACTAATATAATTAGTTTTATATATAATTATTTATATTTACATTCTTAGTTACAATTAAAGGTTCGTGAATCGTCGGAAATAGTTAAAGGTCAAATGTTATCATGAAATAGTTCAAACATAATGAGACTCGGTTTAATAGACTTTGCTTATCGAGTCGAATCATATAAGATTATGTTTAAATTTGGTCGGAAATTCCCGGGTCATCACAGTACCTACCCGTTAAAGAAATTTCGTCCCGAAATTTGAGTGAGGTCGTCATAGCTAACAATAAATATGTTTTCCTGACGAATATGAGTTGATAACTTGAGTTTTATCATCATTGAGTAATATGGATAAAAATAATTCGATTATTCGAAGAGTGCGAATGAAGCTATTCACAAAAGGATGAAATGAGAAACAAAGATTTGTTTTTAACTTTTGACGTAGTCAGGTTTGAATTTAGAAAATAAGGCGCGTCTTAACTTTTGACATTGCCTTGGTTGAATTCCGGAATTTAAGGAATTTAAAGAAAATCTTGAAGATCTATAAAATCTGATTCTTCGGGATTTATGGAAATTAAGATCTCTTTAATTAAATACGGTGATCTGCCCCGATTACTACGTCTGATATTTCCAGTATAAATTAAGCTCTTCCTTTCCATTATTCTCACCATTCTTATACTTTCTTTCTTAGTTCATACATCCAAAAGATTCTGAAAATGATTAATCCAGTTTTGATTCTTGTCCTCATCCTTACTATCGCAACAATCATTCTCCTTTTCCAACTTCCACCAGAGGAATCTGCTTTCTTCTACTTCGCCCTCGGGATTATAATGTTTTTAATTCTCCCGTGTCTTTATGTTGCGATAAACATTGATATACACGGTTTGTAATTTATGTGTTGTTATCGGACTTTATATTCTCCCTTATATTTCAAAGCTCTATGCTTTTGTTTTCTCTTCCCGACTTCAAGTCAAGCGAATAATGGTCCAGAATTTATAGATATAGAGTTTCGAATGATTATAATGTTCTAAGCATGAAGGAACGTGATAGCACGATTTGATTTTCAAATTTATCAACATCACGGAAGATAGAACCATCAAGAATACATTTTCTTGATTTGTTACGGAGTTAAGTAGGATGAAAGAGTTATGTAACATGGCACATGATGACGTTATGATCTGTGAATCATCACGTTTCATTTAGAAACTCAGCATGACTTACTGTAATATAATCACGTTGATCAAGTGTCATTATATTATACTAACTCATGCATTAGTTCCCATCATTACTACAATAACATTCATATTTTAAGCTTGAAAATTTACAGAATATAGAAACTAACAGTTTCTATATGATGTAATACTGATAGCACGAAAAGATTAATGATTTCAGATAAGAATAGTTATAAAAATATCTCCAGAAATATGGAGGATATTTATAATGAAAGGTACGATAATATCTCAGAATATCTAAGATCATAGGATGATAGAAACTATTGTCTGCAAGGGTTTAGAGTAAGGAGCAAGTTATTCACTATAGACTTTAGCAGACATTGAATTATTTGGATTCTTTGAAGTCAAACTTATTCTTTGTGATTTATCCACGGCTTTCTTCATAGTTTCGCATAATCTGCTTTTCGGCACTATATTTTCTATTGAATGTTTCCAATATATTGATACACAGGAAGCACGAAGAGGTATATAATTTCGGACGAGAATATTTATGAAAATATCCTCAGAAATATCAAAGATATTGATGATGATATTTTGGAATTTCTAAGTTCGACGGTTGATGGAGAAAGATTTTCCGCAAGATTTTAACATGACTTCGGAGCAAGATATTCTCTAAAGATTTCAACGGATCCAGAATTACCTGAATCCTTTGAATATAGGATTTGGTCCTTGTATTTGTCCTTGGTCTCCTTCATGGGTAACTCAATCTGTTTTTCAATACCCAATTTTCTATCGAGCGTTCCTAACACTCCTTTCTTTATCATCAAACTTTTGTCCGTTTAGACCATCTACCATTTTTCTGTTTCCTCTGCATTTAATGCTATGATATCTGAATCATCGGTTATTAATCCGAGGTGGTTTCAGGAGAATTGTGTTTTTAGATGATTAAACGCTGATGGTAATATGATGGAATATGAAAGGTTACCTGGTAACAATAAAAGAGCACGCGTATATATAAACGTTATAATAAGGTTGTTTCGTACGAAAAGTCGAAGTTGACTTGTTGGAGCTGTGACAAAATTGGCTAATTTTGAAAAGGGATCGCAAAGTTGTTTTTGTTAATAAATGCCAAAGGATCTGACGCGGCTACGTGTTGAACTTTTACACAATTGCCGAGAGTTTCTCAGGTGCATAACTATATGCATAAATCTTTCCTTCCGTAGATAAAGTGCGGTTGATTCATCCTATCGATTGAGGTGTTTTCAAGAATCATGAAAGGTTTGAACGCAGAATGTAATCGTGAAGATACAAATGAGGTTTAAGACGAAATCAAGTGGCAAACTTGAAGAATTGTTTAGTTTCATATGTTATATTCAATATTTTAATTCATTTTAATTGTCCAATGTTATTAGTCCACAGTCGATAGTCCACAGTTGACAGTGCAATCATTCATATATAGTTTAATATATAATATTTGAATTAATTAATACGTATCGTGACCCGTGTACATGTCTCAGACTCGATCACAACTCAAAGTATATATATTATTATAGAATCAACCTCAACCCTGTATAGAGAACTCGATCATTACTGCATATAGAGTGTCTATGGTGATTCCAAATAATATATATAGATGTGTCGATATGATATGTCAAAACCTTGTATACGTGTCCCGATATTTAAAGTGCGTAAAATAAATAACAGAAATTAAATGACGATAAATAAAGTGCGTAAAGTAAATAACAGAAATTAAATGACAATAAATAAAATTGCGAGAATATAAATTGCGATAAAATAAATTGCGATAAATAAATTGCGATAAATAAATTGCGATAAATAAATTGCGATAAATAAAATGTAATACGGAATTAACAGTTAGCTAGGAACAGTTAGCTAGGATTTTGTTAGCGTGGTTTCTTAATAAAATTCAATATTGTTAATTAGTCTGTTTCTAATCAATTTTTATTGTGTCCATTATTTCTTCATTATGCCACTTGTTGGATTCTGATAGGTCAAAATTCAAATATGAAATTGAATTTGAATAAAAATAGTTATTCTTTGGTGAACGGATAAGTATCCCGGTGGTTGTAAATAGGATAGTGAATAACTGTTGAATCAGATTCGAAGAATATACAGTGTAACTTATTAATGTGAAATTTAAATATTCCTCGGGTATTACCTACCCGTTAAAATATTTTTATTATTAACAGTTTGTACAAAAGAATTTTTAATTACAATCTTTATGAAAACATATATACATATATATTTTCTTCAGATGTAATCATGAATTTAATGAGTTAACATGATATTAAACTCATTTAGTTTTCAGTTGGAACTAGAATAAATAATCTCTAAAACATTAGAGATTACATAATCACCATGTCGAACGAAGATAACTGATGTAGAATGTCATGTAGAATGATGATTATACTCGAGGTATAGATTGAGATGTTGAGGCATGTGATATTGAAATTTGGGTTGTTGGTGGTACTGTTGGTGCCGGTGATTTGGATGAAGCTGGTACGTTTTGCACCATATTTTCCAAGACTACAACTTATGCGCGAAGTTCGTTAACTTCTTCTATTACACCGGGATGATTGTCGGTTCGGACGAGCGGATGAATGAGGTTTAGAATCTGAGATAGTATATGATCGTGATGAGATACTTTGGAAATGAGAGAGAAAATGGTGTCTCGAACAGGTTCGCCGGTAAACGTTTTAGGTTCATTGTCAAGAGGTGAATTTGGTTAGTGGAAATGATCGCCTTCTTCGCGTTTCCATTGATTAAGTCGACTACGAACCCATCTCCAATTCATTCAGAATAGATGATGGCTAATTGATCGATTCATTCCGGTTACTCTGCTTTCGGAGCTCGAGTGGAAATCCATATCGAAATAGCTGTCGGAATAACTATCGAAATAGCTATCGAAATCTGATGGACTCGAACTGGTTGAGGGATTCATCTCGTACGATCAGATGAAGGATTTTCGATAAGAAATAGATTATAGGATGTAGATTAGTACCCTGCAATACATAATTTACATAAGCATATATAATACTAAAATCCCATAAGCTATGGAGGAATCTACGGAAGCTGTCAGACAAAGGTAACAATAACAGATACGCTAAGATATGAATTTAACTATACACTGTCTATGCAATAAAGGCAGTAAGACGTGTCTTAGACTTTAAGGATGATAAGCAAATAATTTTTTGACACTAAATGATAAGCAAAACTTTTGACATGCAAACACGGTCGAAGTCCAGACTCATTAATGCATTCTAACGACTATCAGTTAGACTCACTAATGCAAGACCTGGTTCGCTAAGACCACCGCTCTGATACCAACTGTGAAGACCCGTCCTAATCCATCCGGACGAAGTCCATATCGATTATAAACGATTCACAACAGTTGATTACATCGCGAGGTACTTGACCTCTATATGATACATTTTACAAACATTGCATTCGTTTTTGAAAAGACAAACTTTCATTACATCGAAAGTTGACAGGCATGCATACCATTTCATAATATATCCAACTATAATTGACTTGATAATAATCTTGATGAACTCGACGACTCGAATGCAACGTCTTTTGAAATATGCCATGAATGACTCCAAGTAATATCTATAAAATGAGCAAATACACAGCGGAAGATTTCTTTCGTACCTGAGAATAAACATGCTTTAAAGTGTCAACCAAAAGGTTGGTGAGTTCATTAGTTTAACTTAAACAATCGTTTCCATCATTTTAATAGACCACAAGATTTCAGATTTCCATTTCTCATAAACATACGTCCCATGCATAGAGACAAAAATATCATTCATATGGATTGAACACCTGGTAACCGACATTAACAATATGCATATATAAGAATATCCCCATCATTCCGGGATCCTCCTTCGGACATGATATAAATTTCGAAGTACTAAAACATCCGGTACTTTGGATGGGGCTTGTTGGGCCCGATAGATCTATCTTTAGGATTCGCGTCAATTAGGGTGTCTGTTCCCTAATTCTTAGATTACCAGACTTAATAAAAAGGGGCATATTCGACTTCGATAATCCAACCATAGAATGTAGTTTCACGTACTTGTGTCAATTTCGTAAAACAGTTATAAAAGTTGCGCATGTATTCTCAGCCCAAAAATATAAAGGGTAAAAAGGCAAATGAAACTCACGATACTGTATTTTGTAGTAAAAATACATATGACGTCATTGAACAATGCAGGGTTGGCCTCGGATTCACGAACCTATATCAATTGTGTATATATTAATACGTATAATGTAAGTTACAAAATTTCATTTATTAATATGTATTATTTATATATTATAGTTTTGTAGAATTTATTCTAACCTTTATTTTAAAACGTATACTTATATTATATTTTAAGTTATATTTTATATATATATATCGATTTTATGTATATATCTATAATGATTTACGTTTATATAAATAGTGACATTAATATATTTATATACATATATTTGTGGTTAGTATTGTATTTATGAAATTTTATTAGTTTGTTATGTGAATTATTAATACAATCCTAGTATATACCATAAGTATATATATAGTGTACAAAAGATTTATTTGTTAAAATAATAATTTAGATAATAATGATTTACTAATAATAATAATAATTTTATTAATAATGATAATACTAATAGCAAAAAAAAATGAAAATGATAACTGTTAATGATACTAATAATAATAACTCTAAAATAATATTAATACTAATACCATACTTATGTTAATAATAAGGGTTCTAATATTTATAAAATGATAAATGATAATCATAATAATACTAGTAAATATTAATGATGATACTGATAAATATGATATTATTAATTGTAAATGTACTGATGATACTATTATTTATAAACCGGTACAAATTCTAATATTGATGATAATAATATATTTTTATTTCCTTCATAATAATAATAATGATAATCATAATCATAATCCTAATGATGATAAAATACTAAAATGATAAGTTTATTACTAATAATAATATTATTAATACCTATCATAATAATAATAGTAATAGTAATGTCTATAATACTTTCAAATATGATAACAAGTATGATACTAATAATAACAATAACAATAACAATCAAAACAATCACAATAATAATAATAATACTAATAATAATTAATATATAATAACAATAAAAAAATTAGAAAAGAAAACTACCTCACATGAAAAGAGTTTCAAAAAAAAAAAAAAACTACCGTCCTCTGGACTCGATCTCGTGACCACATGCTCACACGCAAACACTCTCGACCATCCCACCAATTCTGATTCTCTGTACTAATATCGAATTTAAATTTTATATATAAACTGTTTTTCTTCTATTCCTCTTCTTCTCCACAAGTCTCATGGATTCAACAAAACATCAATAACCAAAAAAAAATAAAAAATCGGGGTTCCCTTTAAAGCTTCAAAACATTACAGAAAAAAAAATAATTTGGGTTCTAAAATAAAAAAAAAAAACACTAAGGCCTACTGCAGCGTCGGTTCTTGGAACAAAACAAAAAAAATTGATTTCGTAATAGATAACATTATAGATAATGTTTATAACACGAAATAGTTTTCTAAACATGTATAAAAACTACTGGAATCGTCAATTTGATCAGAAACATATACACGAACGCGAATTTGTCTCAAGAACAATTGTTGACTTTTTTTAAACTAAACTTTGACTTCAAAATTCAAGATCGATATAAAGATTTGAGAGTTGAGATTTTGCAGATAGATTCAAAGAAAGATTTCTAACCTTTCTGCATTTTTAGATTTTGAAACTTTATTCGAAATTGAATTAAGAGAAAAAAAAATTGGAGCGTGCAGAGAAGAAGAAAACAAAAATATCGCTGTGCTCTTTAATCCCATTGGATTTCCTTTTTATTTGATTTGCAATTATACATAATCATGTTGTAATAATAGAGATCGGTTGATAAAAAATGGAGAAAATGTCAACACAGGTTCACGAGTTGGGAGCAGGAAAGAAACAAAAAAAATAATAATAATAGAGATAAAGGATACAGAGGTCAAGCGTATAATATAGATCCCTACTGCTTTTTTTAATTAATAATAATAATATATAATAACAATACTATTAATATCTAATAATATTAATAAAATTAATAATAATGATAAATATAATATTAATGATAATAATAATTGTAAAAATGATAATAATAATAATAATAATAATACCATACTAATTATGATAATATTAATATTTTATCGATAATAATAATATTAGTAATAATAATCTAATTTATACATCCAATTTCATCTTTATATGATATAAAGTGATATTATGAATACAAATATTGATATTTGACGATACAAATAACATTACTACAACAACTATATTTGTATTTAAATTTAATTTATTAATATCATCTATTATTATGTAATATTTAATAATTATGTAATATGTATTGTAACATATACTGAATATTATATATTTATGCATTTTAATATAAATATATTATAATATTTATTTACATACTAATTATATTATACTTATGTATGTAATTATGAAAAATATAAATGTTTTATATATGTAAGTATTATATATATTTATTAAAATAGTACATTATTTCATCATAGATATATTATAAATTTCTACATATACATAATATAATAATTATGTATAAAATCATATATATATATATATATATATATATAGTTATATTTATGTATATATGTATACTACCATATATATAAAATCATGTTTTAAATGTTGAGTAGATGATTAATTATGTATATTAAACAATTAACTACAAAGTATAACATTGTACATTTAATATTTTGATAACGTTGGTAAAATATGTTTGAATCATTTATATACAATATACTATATATATTCAAAATGAAAATCTTTAGTTATTAAATGTTATCTTTTATAATAACAAAATTACTTAATAGTTCATTAATACTAATATAATTAGTTTTATATATAATTATTTATATTTACATTCTTAGTTACAATTAAAGGTTCGTGAATCGTCGGAAATAGTTAAAGGTCAAATGTTATCATGAAATAGTTCAAACATAATGAGACTCGGTTTAATAGACTTTGCTTATCGAGTCGAATCATATAAGATTATGTTTAAATTTGGTCGGAAATTCCCGGGTCATCACAATAGACACTAATTAACAACTTTATAACTTAAAAACATCAAGAACACAAAATCTAGTGATTTTAGAAAGTTACCCAAATGAAATGAAATCGGTATGGAATCGAAGAGGAAGTTGCAAGGATTCCAAATATATAATTTGTTTTGAAAAACACTTGTTAGATCTTGGATGGATGATGAGTTCTTTGTTTGAAGATTTGAGAGAATACTTGAAAGTATTAAATGAAAAGGAAAAATGAAATGGATAGAATGAATGGATGAGAAAGGGTGTTGGCCCTTTGACCTAGTCAAAGGTTTGGCACTTTGGCAAGCTTGGTCTCTCTAGTTTCATTCGGGTGCGTGAATTACCTAAAAGAGATAATTTAAAACGCGTATCAACGGGAGATGTTATAATTACATAACGGAATTTAAAATAGTATGACGGAAAGGTAAACGGAAAAAGGCGGGATGTTACAACGACGGCGACGACGGCGATAATATTGCTTTTTCGGCAACATGTATCAAAAGGAAAAAATCAGAATGAATCGCAACCAAAATCATAGACGGGCAGATATCGGCGCCAACTTATTAGAGCGGTGGTTACCAACAAATAGGGGAGCAGAAACCAGACGTCACCGTGTAAAAATGGAGTGGTTATATAATTATATAAGCGGTGGTTACCGATATCTTCATTTTGAGCGACTCCTGCACATTCCAAATACCAAATGCATCATGCATATTACCAACTATGAACAAAAAAAAAAAAAAAAAAATTCAGCTCATTGCAGTTATCTAGCAGGCCTTGTAATCACAAAAAACTGAATATAAAATATCTGGCATAAAGTTAACCTTGACATGTTTTGAGTCTTGTAAATAAAAGTCGATATAACGATACACAACATGATACACTGTATAGAGATTTGATACCAGAATTGAAGTTAAAGATAAATATTAACGAAACACATTCAAATAACATGGCCTGATAAGTTACAACTTACGATAAATACATGAAACCTAATATCAATGTAACGTATATTTGAAGTTGAAAACGATAAAAACAAATCATGATAATAGTTAATGTTAAAATTTGAATCCGTTTTTTTCAGGTATTTTATCTAGTTAATTAGATAAGATAAACTTCATAATTTGAATTTAAAAATTTTAATGTAAAATAATCAAATGTCGAGTATTTAAGAAATATAACAACAAAATATGTATATTATGTACAAAGGTATTCAATCTCATACAAAAAGAAATAGGGGTAGGTAGTTGATCGATTTAATTTATAGTAAACATATTGAAGCACTATTTAATAATGGAAAAGAAAATAAAATTTAAAAATTGTTATTGTTATTATAACTATATATGTAAAATACACATGAATAACAACTTTTTTATATAAACATTAAATCAAATGTATTGTCTATTTTCTAAAGAAAGAAAATAAGCTGTGACGAAACTTTTTGCAAACAATAGGTGAGTTTTTAAGATTTGAAATTATGATTAAAAATACATATAGTTTAATGACATAAATAACATTAAACACAACAGGAAAAAAGCTCTTCCCGGACGACTCTTGGGGACGATTTTTCGTCCTAGAAAGTCTTCCTGGACGACACATCGTCCGGAATGCGTCGTCCCGAAAGGTTCGTCCCGGAATGTTTTTCCGGACGGCATTTTTTTTCCCCGGACAGAAGGTGGGGCCCACATTGACTTTCAACGCTTGTCTTTGTGAACGCTTTTTCCGGACGACACTTGGGGACGACATATCGTCCCAAAAGAAATAATATTAAAATAATACTAATTATTTATTATTAATTATTTAGTAATAACAGAAAAGGGGGGAAAAACCCGGACGACTCTTCCTGGACGACTAGTCGTCCGGAGAGCCCCCTGCTGTTTCGGGACCAATTCGTTTCTGCTGTTTCCAGCCGTATTCGATACGGCACATTTCAAATATCCAAACCTGCAACATAAATAAGATTATACTTTCACAAAATACCACAATAACATTAAAAAAAATATCCAAACGTGACAATAATTGTCCATACATTTTAAAATCCGAAAAAACTACAATATCGTTTACAAATCAACTAAACTTAACATAATTGTCTTGCAATAACCGGAAAAACACCCAACAAAAGCATACTTGTCTTCAAACACACCAAACAAATTACAAACCGGCAAATGGATCGTCATACAAATCATCATCATTGTTACGGCTCGGGCGCGGAGTATTGGAATTGGAAGTACCGGTAGGATACCCAAAATTTGGTTGAATATCGGGAGGGACTTGAAGATTATTAAAACGAAAGATTTGTTCAATTTGACTTGCCGTGTAGTATGGTTCCATTAGTGGTTGGTGGCTCCGACCGGTAGAAGATGAAGATGCGGAATTACTTGCCGACTTTGGTAACTTTGGCCCCACTCCGCGTTGGTGTCCGGTTCGCTCACCCAAAACTTCATCCATGATATCGGTCTCGTCTCTTCCCGGTTGTTCATTTAGCAATTGCTTCATTTTTTTTTCTACAAGGTTAAACAAATAATATTATTTTTGTCTTTTTGTGGTTTGCTGTTTGAACTTGACTTCCCTTATATTGGGCTTCAACTCAGATTAACACATCCTGGTTTGACTATGGACACCTCATGCTTTGACTATCCAATGAGCAATTTTAACAATTGACGCCACGTACTTACACCATCCACTATAATTATTTATTTACTGACACGTTGTGTTCTTATCTTCCACGAATCAGTTTGCTTGGCATTAGACTTTTAACTTTTCATTTGTTTCCTTAAAACACACATCGATTCGTCTTCTTTCCCACTGAAATTTTATCAGGTACGTTTTTCATCTTGAATTGAAGAGGTTATCATGTATTCCTTTTATTCTTTTATTAAACTCATGTTAAATGTTACACGTAATATTAAACTTAACAGATTCTCCTCTATATTTTTATATTTTTTGTTTGCAACTCCACCTCATAATCATTGTCGTCTATGAAGGTTGCTACCTAATGAGAGCTTTCTCAATTTTTATTACCGTAGTATAATTTATTATCTCCTGCTGATTTTACTTTATCCAAATAATTATTCAGTTGTATTAGGTATTTATTAGCAGAATTATGATTATGATTTAACCCTTTTGATATTGTTATCTAGATTTAAACATTTGTTGATGAAGTTACTATTTGTAGGTTAAATTTAAAGAGATGAAAGCAGTGGTGTAACCAGGACTTGTTGATTTGGAGTTTCATGTATTGCAGTTCTCGAAGGTGAGTTAGATCAATTGCTTAATTTTTTTTGAAGAAATTCTATAGATTATTTAAAACTCTCTGTTTATTGCGAGTACTTACTTTTTTATATCGGTAAGTTATTGTGACTTATAATTTGATAGTCTTCTGTTGGGTGCAAAGAAGATCAAAACGAATGAGCTGAAGTTATGGTGTTCGGGTGATGTTTATCGTGTTCGGGTGATGTTTATTGTGTTCCAGTGATGTTTGTCGCAAAACGGGACAAGACTGGAAAGTGATAAAGTGCACTGAAACGAGACGAACATGACAGAAGTGGGTGTCAGAAGTTGTCACGTTCTGAACTACTTTGTCACGTTTTGATGTAGTTTGTCACAGAACGCGACAAAGTGTCGCGAGACACGACAATGTTCGTATTCAGCAAGTAATCTAGATCTTTCCATGTTTTGTTATTTGCACTATAAATACCCTCATTGTAACCTGTAATATTGTGCACGAAAAATATAGAAAAAGATCTCCGGTTTGCGCCCGTGGAGTAAACTCTTCTCCGTGTTTGGAGTTGGGATATAACCACGTTAAATCCCTGTGTCGTTTATGTTTTATTTATCGTATCGCTTATTCGTTTGTTGTATGTGGGTTATGTGATTATTGTAAATCACATGTTCTTGTTAGGGTCCACTACCGAATTCCTAACAAGTGGTATCAAGAGCTAAAGGTTTAAAGACCGGGCACAATGGCGAATTAAAAGCAGGTATACGATTGTTGGTGATTCGATTATCATCAAGAGAAGAAACGACAGATCTAGGGTTGTGTGTCTTGCAACTTGTGTCGAGATCTAGAGACTTAGTTGATCGCGGTGAACTTGGGGTATGTCTATGTATCCATGAAGTTGATCACACCAGGGTTGGTCTGATTCTGGGGGGTTATGATGTAAACGGGACGCTGGTTACATCGTGATGGTGATTTATTCGCGAAGGGTTACGGAGTCTAAGTGGTCGGTTCGATAGGGTTTGGTTGCAGAAGATACACGTAGAGATTTTCTGAAAGATCCGGGTGACGGATCGGGTTCTTGTTCCGCGTTATCCCGTATTAAGGAACGATTGAGCAAAATTCGAATGTTCATGCGCAGCTGCAGAAGAAAATTCATATCGGGTTCGTTAACCGTTGGATCGCCTTGAAAATTTTACTGTATTTAAAGGACTCATAGATCCAGTTACTGTAAAATTTTGAGGCCGATCGGACCATTGACTTTTGAGATACGATTTTTTCGAATCTGGGCAGTTTTCAGGGTGAACTTTTCGGGTTTTGATGACGCGAGTGCGAGATGGTTTTGTCTCGGGAAACTTCGGGCGATACAAGCTGGATATTATGGGATGTTGGTTTGTTACGGAAGCTCACGAGGGTGTTTCTCACAGGTTTGGGAATGGTTGGGTAACGTTGGGTACATCCGGGTTATTATCGACAGTGGAAGTAATCGGGGAAGTTTTATGCTTGCGGTTTTGAAACGGGACGACCAAAGGTTTTGCTTGTATATTCCAAAGTGTGTGGAATATGCAGGCGGGTTAGAGCTTCTCTCACTAAGGATATTGGTTGACGAAGGGTGTCGGATAGAACGCGTTCGACCAGTGCTCAAGGTTTTGGGTGATGTTTGGTTCAACAAACAAGCTTTTTTCTTCGGGGTTACCAATTAGGAGTTCTTAGGTGATTGATGGAGTGGATAATCTTGTAAGTCCTGGAACTTGAAGCTTTCAAGATATTGTTGAGAGTGTCGGGAACTTGGAGTGAGTTTGGAACTGACGGAAGTATCGGGTAAGTGGGAGTTGGACGACTAGTGGGAGTTGTAGAGATGGTTGTGCGATATGTTTCTCTGATTTTCACAGTGTTAGTGCGTCGATTCCGATTAGATACTCGGGTACTTGTTTTTACTCTCCAATGGCAAAGAAATTTGCAACTGATCGGGTGGTACGAAACAGATTCTTCTCGGATAGCATCGGTTTATTTTTCTTACTCGTACAGTGGGAGCGTGCTTGAGATTGAGAAGATGGGTTCGTAAAATTCATAGCTATGAGTATCAGTGTACCAGCGTGAAAGCGGAAAGTTGAAAGTGTAGTTTTCGAGGTTGTGACTGCGTTCTCACTGGAGCCTTGATGAATAGTCTACAAGGGCGTTTGTCAGATTTTCTGATTGCTGGGAAGGAAAATCAGTGATAAACGGAAATTCTGTATGAGGGTGATCATTGACATGTCGGTGACAGGATTGGGCGTGTCTAGAGTGATGAGTTGAGGACGTTTTGTCTCCTGTTTAAAATCCTACGATTGAAGTCTCGCACACTTCAATGGTGGCGCAGAAATCGAGAGATGACCCAAGCTAGCAACGAAGATCAGATTATTACTCAGCTATTTGAGTGTCGAAAGTCTTCCTTCCCATGGCGTGGAAGTGCGGCGTGTCCCGAGTGTTTATTCGGCGGTGTTCAAATGGAGTTCCATAATCGGGTGATCTAGAGTTGTTGTGGGTGTTTAACACAAGTAAAAGGTGAAGTTGATTACGTTTTGACAAGTGTAGTTGAAGTGTTCTTTATCGAAAGATGCTAACTTGTTGGTTAGATTGTGCGTGTCCCAAGAAGCTTTCTTGGCGGTATAGACGGGTACGTTCAAGAGTCGAAGTGTTGATCGAGTACAGGTTAAGGTTGGGTTTTGTTCTCATTTGAGTGGGAGAATTGTTGGGTGCAAAGAAGATCAAAACGAATGAGCTGAAGTTATCGTGTTCGGGTGATGTTTATCGTGTTCCAGTGATGTTTGTCGTAAAACGGGACAAGATTGGAAAGTGATAAAGTGCACTGAAACGAGACAAATATGACAGAAGTGGGTGTCAGAAGTTGTCACGTTCTGAACCACTTTGTCACGTTTTGATGTAGTTTGTCACGGAACGCGACAAAGTGTCTCAAAACACGACAATGTTCGTATTCAGCAAGTAATCTAGATCTTTCCATGTTTTGTTATTTGCACTATAAATACCCTCATTGTAACCTGTAATATTGTGCACGAAAAATATAGAAAAAGATCTATGGTTTGCGCCCGTGGAGTAAACCCTTCTCCGTGTTTGGAGTTGGGATATAACCACGTTAAATCCCTGTGTCGTTTATGTTTTATTTATCGTATCGCTTATTCGTTTGTTGTATGTGGGTTATGTGATTATTGTAAATCACATGTTCTTGTTAGGTTCCACTACCGAATTCCTAACATCTTCATGGAGTGTTATTTGGTTACTTAACTTGTAAAGAATTTTGTATTCACATTTTATTTTAGTTTCATTAAATTAGGATTACGAACAATTTTCCTTGTTTGAGGGTTAGTGTATTAAGAACATCGAAGGAGCTAAGACAAGATGGGTTCGGCCAAATGAGGTTTATGTTCAAGCGACCAATTATTGTTCAAAGCTGCATATCCTTATCTAAAATCAACAACAATACGGTTAAATTATTTGCTAAAAGAAACGCCTTACCTTTAGTTACCAGAAAACTAAAAGCGCGTCAAAGTGTTATGTTTTCAGTTTAGAATGTGACCATTGGTCTTGACATTGTAACACGGGGTGACCGAATGTACTTACAAATAGAAACGGTACACTCTAAATGAACGGGTATCATTGAGCTTATTATATGTGACTTGCACTATGATAGGCTATCAATTGGTTTGTTTGAAAATTTTCGCTTATTTTGTAGATTAACAAACTTGGCGTGCTGTCTTGTTATAACAAGCAAGAGAAACTTATATAAGTCGGTGACTAACTCTTTCGATTCAACTTAATACATAAATAAACGACTATTTAACAACGTTTTTTCAAAAAATGTTTGCTTGTAGATACGATTAAAAGAGTCTCAATTGCTAAAAACGGTCCTCGATGTGAAACCAGGAAAACTGGAGTAAGATTGCTAAATTGAAAGATTGGGAGTTGTATAGCAGCTTTCTCAGTGGGTTGAAAACCAGAGTGACTAGGAGGTTCATGGTTATTAATTTATTTTCAATTGTGTAATACATATTATTATTACATAAATATAGATATAGATAGATCTAAATAAATAGAATTTGGACGTGTGCTACCATCACTAACGTTTTGAGACATACCACATGTACCCTTTTATACTCTGCTTAATCTACATTTACGCTACAATTAAAAACTTAATCAATAAAGTTCTGTACGTTTTTTCAGTTCTACATGGTTGTTAAAGTATACATCTATATGCAAGAAGAAGAATTCGTGTTTGACTAAAATGTCTAAACAGAATGTAATGGAAGTGTTCTAGATATTGTCTATGCTCTAGTGTTTTAAAGGCTTCTGTTTTGGTTTTTGTAAATGTTATTGCTGTTGGTTTTTTCATGTTTAAATTGAATGGATATGGCTATTGCTTGTAAATCCATGTCAATCCTATGTAATGCAAGGTAGTTCACTTTTGTGTGAAATGCTTTTTTATATTTAATTCATGTTTTTTACCAAAAAATAAAAAATAAATAAAGTTCTGTACGTATATAGGCAACTTACCTTGATCAATATGCAATACGGCAATACCTATGTTTGGTGAGATATTTATTTATATTTATACTTCTATAAATTTTGGAAATAGTCTACTAATATTCTACAATCGATACTAAGTTTGGGTTGTGCATTTGCACAACCTTAGATTGGCTTAGATTACCTGTATTCTTATATAGAACAATTAAAAATCCAAAATTATCCTTCAACTAAGACTAAAATTCAGAATTTGGATCTTTTTCTCAAAGAAAGTTACCGTTACGGTAAGTCGGTAACTCAGGGCATGTACAAACACCGACCTACAACTACACCTCACATATATATAAATCCGTAGCCGTTACTTTAATTCACAATCCAAATTTTCAGTTCAACTTATTATTATTATTATTATTATTATTATTATTATTATTATTATTATTATTTCCATTTCCATTTCCACTATATACTAATCAACACCAAACTTTTTGTCGTTTGGCCCCAACTCCCCCCAAAATCTTGATCAAAACGACAACAAGGGAAAAAAAGGGGAAAAATACCAAAACACCCCCTAAAAAATGTTTCGACTTACACCCAAACCCTCAAAACAGGGGTATAAAGTGTAAAATTAATATTTTAATGAAAAAACTTAAACAAACTCCACCCATGTACTAATCAACACCAAACTTTTGGTCGTTTGGCACCAACTCCCCCCAAAATCTTGAACAAAACGACAACAAGGGAAAATACCAAAACACCCCCCAAAAAATGTTTCAACTTACACCCAAACCCTCAAAACAGGGGTATAATGTGTAAAATTAATATTTTAATGAAAAAACTTAAACAAACTCCACCCATATTTTCAACGGGGCATATCTTTCCGCCCGCCTCGCGTTAAATTTTTTCGAACCCACTGTTCAACTCAAAAAAATCTAACGAACACAACAGGACTAACTATATGCGAAACGAACACTTCTAAAAAAACGCTAAATACCTCGGACTATATTCAATACATACACACACCTCTAATAAACTACCAAAACTAACTACATTATATCGATATTTCTGTTTCCCTTTTTTACGCAATCTTCCTGGCGTTAAAAACGCATAGGCCATTACGTACACCGGGTACTAACTACGTGTATCTAAAAACATTTGTACCAAAAGGTTTTACTTCTATAAACCCAAAGGCCCCGCGGCATCGTGCGGGCCCATTTAACTAGTATATATATATACGAATATACTTATATATATACATTTCGGGACTTTATATATATATATATATATATATATATATATATATATATATATATATATATATATATATATATACCATTTGACTTATATTTATATTTATATGTAGTACACCAAAATCTATGAAAATTTATTACTTACGTAATCCTGTTTTGGTTTGAAAGCGTTAGTTCACGTGGTTCCGTCCTTGGGTTTGTGCAAGAGCTTGTAATTTTTGATAGGACCGAAAGGTTGCGGACTGTGCTTTACCTTATTATCGTTCTACAAACACACAAAAAATAACTTAAATGTATATAAATCAAATAACATATTTTCTAACATTTTATCATTTATGTAAAACATTAAAAACAAGGAGGTTTAAGTAATTTACCAAATGTTTAACTATCGATTTGCTTCCATGCAAACTGTGGTATTGGACACAAGACCGGTTTTTTGCATTTTTCTCACAACGCTTTTGGTATTCTTCGTTAAGCATCAAGTCAACAAAAGGATTCCAGAGTTCGGCTTCAACATCCGGTGGTGGGTGGGAACGATTAAAATTCATATCATTAGGAAATTCGTTTACAAGGTCTTTGTAATAACCTTTTTGTTCACTTTTTGCATTTTTCCATCTATCCCCCGCTATCTTGTTAATAGCAGCTCGGACTTGTTGTTCTCTCTCCGATTGTAGCCAAATTTCAATTTTAAAGAAATTCTACGAAAAAAATAATAGATATATTAGAAGATTGTATATAAGAAACGCATATATTGTAGTGACCCGAACTTTTTCATGTTTATATATATTAAATGAATATGATATTTACATGATTAAGTATTTCCAACATGTTAAGCAATCAAACTTGTTAAGACTTGATTAATTGAAATAGGTTTCGTATAGACAATTGACCACCCAAGTTGACCGGTGATTCACGAACGTTAAAACTTGTAAAAACTATATGATGACATATATATGATTATATATATAATTAACATGATATTATGATAAGTAAGTATCTCATTAGGTATTTTAACAATGAGTTATATACATAAAATTGTGTTTATTGAATTAAGAAACTCGAAACGATATATATAACGATTATCGTTATAACAACGTCTTACTAATTACATATGAATCATATTAAGATATTGTTACACTATGTTTAATCATGATAAATGATAAGTAAACATGTCATTATGTATATTAACAATGAACTACATATGTAAAAACAAGACTACTAACTTAAGGATTTCGAAACGAGACATATATGTAACGATTATTGTTGTAACGACATTTAAATGTATATATATCATATTAAGATATATTAATATATCATAATATCATGATAATATAATAATTTAACATCTCATTAGATATAATAGACATTGGGTTAACAACATTTAACAAGATCATTAACTTAAAGGTTTCAAATCAACATTTACATGTAATGACTAACGATGACTTAACGACTCAGTTAAAATGTATATACATGTAGTGTTTTAATATGTATTCATACACTTTTGAAAGACTTCAAGACACTTATCAAAATACTTCTACTTAACAAAAATGCTTACAATTACATACTCGTTCAGTTTCATCAACAATTCTACTCGTATGCACCCGTATTCGTACTCGTACAATACACATCTTTTAGATGTATGTACTATTGGTATATACACTCCAATGATCAGCTTTTAGAAGCCCATGTGAGTCACCTAACACATGTGGGAACCATCATTTGGCAACTAGCATAAAATATCTCATAAAATTACAAAAATATTAATAATCATTCATGACTTATTTACAAGTAAACAAAATTACACATCCTTTATATCTAATCCATATACCAACGACCAAAAACACCTACAAATACTTTCATTCTTCAATTTTCTTCATCTAATTGATCTCTCTCAAGTTCTATCTTCAAGTTCTAAGTGTTCTTCATAAATTCTATAAGTTCTAGTTTCATAAAATCAAGAATACTTCCAAGTTTGCTAGCTTACTTCCAATCTTGTAAAGTGATCATCCAATCTCAAGAAATCTTTCTTATTTACAGTAAGATATCTTTCTAATACAAGGTAATACTCATATTCAAACTTTGATTCAATTTCTATAACTATAACAATCTTATTTCGAGTGGAAATCTTAATTGAACTTATTTTCGTGTCATGATTCTGCTTCAAGAACTTTCAAGCCATCCAAGGATCCTTTGAAGCTAGATCTATTTTTCTCATTTCCAGTAGGTTTATCCACAAAACCTGAGGTAGTAATTATGTTCATAACATCATTCGATTCATATATATAAAACTACCTTATTCGAAGGTTTAAACTTGAAATCACTAGAACATAGTTTAGTTAATTCTAAACTTGTTCGCAAACAAAAGTTAATCCTTCTAACTTGACTTTTAAAATCAACTAAACACATGTTCTATATCTATATGATATGCTAACTTAATGATTTAAAACCGAAAAACACGAAAAACACCGTAAAACCGGATATACGCCGTCGTAGTAACACCGCGGGCTGTTTTGGGTTAGTTAATTAAAAACTATGATAAACATTGATCTAAAAGTTGTTCTTTTGGGAAAATGATTTTTCTTATGAACATGAAACTATATCCAAAAATCATGGTTAAACTCAAAGTGGAAGTATGTTTTCCAAAATGGTCATCTAGACGTCGTTCTTTCGACTGAAATGACTACCTTTACAAAAATGACTTGTAACCTATATTTTCGACTATAAACTTATACTTTTTCTGTTTAGATTCATAAACTTAAGTTCAATATGAAACCATAGCAACTTGAAACACTCAAAACGGATTTAAAACGAAGAAGTTATGGGTAAAACAAGATTGGATATTTTTGCTTGTTGTAGCTACGTGAAAATTGGTAACAAATTTATATTAATCATATCCTAGCTAACTTATATTGTATTATACATGTATTCTAATATATTATGTAATCTTGGGATACCATAGACACGTATGCAAATGTTTTGACATATCATATCGACCCATCTATATATATTATTTGGAACAACCATAGACACTCTATATGCAGTAATGTTGGAGTTAGCTATACAGAGTTGAGGTTGATTCCAAAAATATATATACTTTGAGTTGTGATCTAGCCTGAGACGTTTATACACTGGGTCGTGGATTGATTCAAGATAATATATAATGATTTATTTCTGTACATCTAATTGTGGACAACTAGTTGTAGGTTACTAACGAGGACAGCTGACTTAATAAACTTAAAACATTAAAACGTATTAAAAATGTTGTAAATATATTTTGAACATACTTTGATATATATGTACATATTTGTTATAGGTTCGTGAATCGACCAGTGGCCAAGTCTTACTTCCCGACAAAGTAAAAATCTGTGAAAGTGAGTTATAGTCCCACTTTTAAAATCTAATATTTTAGGATGAGAATACATGCAGTTTTATAAATGTTTTACGAAATAGACACAAGTAATTGAAACTACATTATATGGGTGAATGATCGAAGCCGAATATGCCCCTTTTGCTTGGTAACCTAAGAATTAGTAAACCGATCTACTAGTTGACACGAATCCTAAAGATAGATCTATTGGGCCTAACGAACCCCATCCAAAGTACCGGATACTTTAGTACTTCGAATTCGTTTTTATCATCTCCGAAGGATTTCCCAGAATGATAGGGGATATTCTTATATGCATCTTGTTAATGTCAGTTACCAGGTGTTCACCATATGAATGAATTTTATCTCTATGTATGGGATGTATATTGAAATATGAAATCTTGTGGTCTATTATTATGATTTGATAATATATAGGTTAAACCTATAACTCACCAACATTTTTGTTGACATTTTAAGCATGTTTATTTTCAGGTGATTATTAAGAGCTTCCGCTGTTCATACTAAAATAAGGACAAGATTTGGAGTCCATGCTTGTATGATATTATGTAAAAACTGCATTCAAGAAACTTATTTTTGATGTAATATATTCTTATTGTAAACCGTTATGTAATGGTCGTGTGTAAACGGTATATTTTAGATTATCATTATTTGATAATCTACGTAATGCTTTTTAAACCTTTATCGATAAAATAAAGGTTATGGTTGTTTTAAAAATGAATGCAGTCTTTGAAAAAGGTCTCATATAGAGGTCAAAACCTCGCGACGAAATCAATTAATATGGAACATTTATAATCAATATGAACGGGACATTTCAGTTGGTATCCGAACGTTGGTCTTAGAGAACCAGAAAATTGCATTAGTGTATCTTACCAAGTTTGTTAGGATGCATTAGTTAGTCTGGACTTCGACCGTGTTTTTCTTCAAAAACGATTGCTTAACATTTTTTTTTGTTGGAAACTATATATTATTAACATGTAAATATTATGTGATATATTAATCTCTTAACGTGTTTGATATTGTGTGATAGATGTCTACCTCTAGTACAAATCCCATTGATTCACCTAATAATAATGAAGAGTCAAATATATTTTGGGAAGATTCACAAATTCCCGAAGAGGAACAGGAAGAGGAGGAACCGGAAGAAGAGGAGCCAGAAGAAGAGGAATCGGAAGAGGAGGAACCAGAAGAAGAAGAGGTTCCGGAGGAAGAAATATTGATACCTATAGTAAATCGATTAAATAAAATAAAATCCTCAACCAACGGACCAAAGTTAATAATGGTCAATTGTGTTTCCGCCGAGGAAGCAAAATATTGGGAAGATTACCAATTTTCTGATGAATCGGATCCCGATGAGGATTCCGATGATGTTATAGAAATTACCTCGACCCAATTTAATAAAGCGAAAGAAAATAACAAGGGAAAAGGTATAAAAATAGAGAAACCCGATTCCAACCCCGATGAACTTTATATGTATCGACAACATCCGTATTTTCTAAAATGTAACAATGACCCGGGAACCTCTAAACCACTAGGTTTTTCTAAACCATTATGGAAAACGACGGCTCGTATTAGAGGAACACCATATATTCCTAGAAAATTAGGAAAACGAACCAAGTCCGAAGAATAAGAAACCAGTGATTCAGATTAGAGGGTTGTAATCATGTTGTGTATTATATGTATTGTAGTGTGCTTGTACTTTTATGTTCTATGTAAAAATTGCTTGTATTGTTTGTTAATTATCTTTTACGAATCTAATCCTTGTCTATTTTACAGTATAAAAACAAAATGGATGTTAAGGGTAGACAACCGAATATTTTAGAAGACCTACCAGAGGATATGATTGAGAAAATCTTGTCTAGAGTCGGTCAGAATTCATCAGCACATTTAGTTATGGCAAAATTAACTTGTCAAACATTTGAAAGACTTTCCAGAAATGCCTTAGTTTATAAAAGGCTTTCCTTTGATAGGTGGGGTATATCACATTGGGGAGACTGTAAGTTACGCCGTGTTTTCTTTAAAGCATTAAATGCAGGGAACCCAAATGCAATTTTACACTACGGGTTAAGAAACTATTTTGACTCAACATATCCCAACATAGGATTTTGTGAATTAGAAAGAGCTTCTAACATGCAACATAAAGAAGCATGTTGTGCTTACGGGTTAGTAATGTTCGCTTCTTACCAAAGTGAGAAAAAGAACATCGGATTGCAACTTTTAAATAAAACCTTCCCACAAGTGACGGATTCAGTAGTTGGGGTGAGAAACAAGGTTTTTAGATTATTACAGGGCTGTTGGACATTACGAAACCCTCGTCCTTTTGAAGACATTACAACATGTTGCCTAGGCAATGGTCATAACGGTTATTTTCCACAAGACCAAGGATGGGAAGTCATCTTAATAAAACCAGAATGCATGACTTGTTTATGGACTTATGAATTACGTGTCTTTATTTCCTTTGCTGAACAATTTGCGTATTAACTAGGTTTATCTTCAAAACTGTCTTGTATCATAGTGTACTATATTTCATGTTATATGTAATATAGCGAAGTTGTAAGTTTGAAGAATATTTGTATGCGATATATTATTATAATCAGTTTTTCATATGGAATTGTAGTAGTTGAATTGTATATTAGCTACTAAGTATGAACTTAACGGGTAGGTAGTACCCGAATTTAAACTTATAAAACGCTAATATGAAGAAAAAGCTTTTATAAATGAGTTCATATTATGCTACGAAATACTATTGACTACTATTAATATTCTGTATGATTAACTAGATTCAGTTGGCTATTTTGAAGGAAATGGTACCGACTACTCGACACACCATGAAAATGAGCGAAGAGGAATTTCGTACCTTTCTTGCTGCAAACATAGCCGCAGTACAGGCTGCACTACATACCAACAATAACTCTGAATCTAGCAATGCAGCTAACGGTGCAAGAAATCGTGTAGGATGCTCCTACAAAGAATTCACTTCCTGCAAACCTTTAGAAATTGATGGAACCGAAGGACCAATTGGATTGAAACGGTGGACCGAGAAAGTCGAATCGGTGTTTGCCATAAGTAAATATACTGAAGAGGACAAAGTTAAGTGCACTACGCATACCTTCACAGGTACTGCGTTAACGTGGTGGAACACCTATCTTGAACAGGTAGGACAAAATGCTGCTTACGCACTACCGTGGTCGGCATTCAAGCAATTGATGAACGAGCAGTACCGTCCTAGAAACGAAGTCAATAAACTCAAGGCAGAACTTAGAGAGTTACGAACACAAGGGTTCGACATTACCACATATGAACGACGATTCACATAGTTGTGCCTATTGTGTCCGGGAGCATTCGAAGATGAAGAAGATAAAATCGACGCGTTTGTAAAAGGGTTACCAGTAAGGATTCAAGAAGATGTGAGTTCACACGAGCCCGCTTCTATACAGAAGGCAAGTCGAATGGCTCATAAAATCATAAATCAGATTGAGGGAAGAATTAAAGAGCAGGCGGCTAAAGAAGCCAACACGAAACAACTCAAGAGGAAGTGGGAGGAAAACGGTGACAAGAGTCACCAGTACAACAACAACAACAATTACAACCACAATCGCAACAACTATCCCAACAACCGCAACAACAATCGCAATAATAACCGCAATCCTAACAATAACTACAACAAACATCCCAACAACAACAACAATAACTACAACAACCGTTTCAACAACAATAACAATCCCAACAACAACCTCAATAACAACAACGGCAACAAAAACCAAAAACAGCCATGTCATAGGTGTGAAGAAAATCATCAGGGGTTTTGCACGACATTTTGCAACAGGTGTAAAAGAAATGGTCATAGCGTGACAAAGTGTGAGGTCTACGGACCAAAGTTTAACAGAAATAAAGGAACAAATAATGTCGGAATAAGTAATGCTGAAACAAATAGTGTCGGAGCAAGTAATACCAACGCCGTTTGTTATAAATGTGGAAAACCGGGCCACATTATTAGAAATTGCCCGAATCAGGGGAATACTAATGGGCAGGGCCATGGAAGAGTTTTCAATATTAATGTGGCAGAAGCACAGGAAGACTCGGAGCTTGTTACGGGTACGTTTTTTATTGACGATAAATCTGCTTATGTTTTATTTGATTCGGGTGCGGATAGAAGCTATATGAGTAGAGAATTTTGTGCTAAATTAAGTTGCCCATTGACGCCTTTGGATAGTAAATTTTTACTCAAATTAGCAAACGGTAAATTAATTTCAGCAGATAATATATGTCGGGAGAGAGAAATTAAACTAGGGGATGAAACGTTTAAAATTGATTTAATACCAGTCGAGTTAGGGAGTTTTGATGTAATAATTGGCATGGACTGGTTGAAAAAGGTGAGAGAAGAGGTCGTTTGTGACAAAAATGCGATTCGCATTATGCGTGAAAAAGGAAAACCTTTAATGGTGTACGGAGAAAAGAACAACGCGAAATTAAATCTTATTAGTAGTTTGAAGGCGCAAAAACTAATAAGAAAAGGTTGTTACGTCATTCTAGCACACATCGAGGAAGTTAAACCTGAAGAAAAGAACATCAGTGATGTTCCCGTTGAAATGTCCCGTTCTTATTGATTAAAAACGTTCCATATTAATTGATTTCGTTGCGAGGTTTTGACCTCTATATGAGACGTTTTTCAAAGACTGCATTCATTTTTAAAACAAACCATAACCTTTATTTCATAAATAAAGGTTTAAAAAGCTTTACGTAGATTATCAAATAATGATAATCTAAAATATCCTGTTTACACACGACCATTACATAATGGTTTACAATACAAATATGTTACATCGAAATCAGTTTCTTGAATGCAGTTTTTACACAATATCATACAAACATGGACTCCAAATCTTGTCCTTATTTTAGTATGCAACAGCGGAAGCTCTTAATATTCACCTGAGAATAAACATGCTTTAAACGTCAACAAAAATGTTGGTGAGTTATAGGTTTAACCTATATATATCAAATCGTAACAATAGACCACAAGATTTCATATTTCAATACACATCCCATACATAGAGATAAAAATCATTCATATGGTGAACACCTGGTAACCGACATTAACAAGATGCATATATAAGAATATCCCCATCATTCCGGGACACCCTTCGGATATGATATAAATTTCGAAGTACTAAAGCATCCAGTACTTTGGATGGGGTTTGTTAAGCCCAATAGATCTATCTTTAGGATTCGCGTCAATTAGGGTGTCTGTTCCCTAATTCTTAGATTACCAGACTTAATAAAAAGGGGCATATTCGATTTCGATAATTCAACCATAGAATGTAGTTTCACGTACTTGTGTCTATTTTGTAAATCATTTATAAAACCTGCATGTATTCTCATCCCAAAAATATTAGATTTTAAAAGTGGGACTATAACTCACTTTCACAGATTTTTACTTCGTCGGGAAGTAAGACTTGGCCATTGGTTGATTCACGAACCTATAACAATATATACATATATATATCAAAGTATGTTCAAAATATATTTACAACACTTTTAATATATTTTGATGTTTTAAGTTTATTAAGTCAGCTGTCCTCGTTAGTAACCTACAACTAGTTGTCCACAGTTAGATGTAAAGAAATAAATTGATAAATATTATCTTGAATCAATCCACGACCCAGTGTATACGTATCTCAGTATTGATCACAACTCAAACTATATATATTTTGGAATCAACCTCAACCCTGTATAGCTAACTCCAACATTCACATATAGAGTGTCTATGGTTATTCCGAAATATATATAGATGTGTCCACATGATAGGTCGAAACATTGTATACGTGTCTATGGTATCTCAAGATTACATAATATACAATACAAGTTGATTAAGTTATGGTTGGAATAGATTTGTTACCAATTTTCACGTAGCTAAAATGAGAAAAATTATCCAATCTTGTTTTACCCATAACTTCTTCATTTTAAATCCGTTTTGAGTGAATCAAATTGCTATGGTTTCATATTGAACTCTATTTTATGAATCTAAACAGAAAAAGTATAGGTTTATAGTCGGAAAAATAAGTTACAAGTCGTTTTTGTAAAGGTAGTCATTTCAGTCGAAAGAACGACGTCTAGATGACCATTTTAGAAAACATACTTCCACTTTGAGTTTAACCATAATTTTTGGATATAGTTTCATGTTCATAATAAAAATCATTTTCTCAGAATAACAACTTTTAAATCAAAGTTTATCATAGTTTTTAATTAACTAACCCAAAACAGCTCGAGGTGTTACTTCGACGGGGTAAATCCGGTTTTACGGTGTTTTTCGTGTTTCCAGGTTTTAAATCATTAAGTTAGCATATCATATAGATATAGAATATGTGTTTAGTTGATTTTAAAAGTCAAGTTAGAAGGATTAACTTTTGTTTGCGAACAAGTTTAGAATTAACTAAACTATGTTCTAGTGATTACAAGTTTAAACCTTCGAATAAGATAACTTTATATATATGAATCGAATAATGTTATGAACATCATTACTACCTTAAGTTCCTTGGATAAACCTACTGGAAAAGAGAAAAATGGATCTAGCTTCAACGGATCCTTGGATGGCTCGAAGTTCTTGAAGCAGAATCATGACACGAAAACAAGTTCAAGTAAGATCATCACTTGAAATAAGATTGTTATAGTTATAGAAATTGAACCAAAGTTTGAATATGATTATTACCTTGTATTAGAATGATAACCTACTGTAAGAAATAAAGATTTCTTGAGGTTGGATGATCACCTTACAAGATTGGAAGTGAGCTAGCAAACTTGAAAGTATTCTTGATTTTATGTAACTAGAACTTGTAGAATATATGAAGAACACTTAGAACTTGAAGATAGAACTTGAGAGAGATTAATTAGATGAAGAAAATTGAAGAATGAAAGTGTTTGTAGGTGTTTTTAGTCGTTGGTGTATGGATTAGATATAAAGGATATGTAATTTTGTTTTCATGTAAATAAGTCATGAATGATTACTCATATTTTTGTAATTTTATGAGATATTTCATGCTAGTTGCCAAATGATAGTTCCCACATGTGTTAGGTGACTCACATGGGCTGCTAAGAGCTGATCATTGGAGTGTATATACCAATAGTACATACATCTAAAAGCTGTGTATTGTACGAGTACGAATACGGGTGCATACGAGTAGAATTGTTGATGAAACTGAATGAGGATGTAATTGTAAGCATTTTTGTTAAGTAGAAGTATTTTGATAAGTGTATTGAAGTCTTTCAAAAGTGTATAAATACATATTAAAACACTACATGTATATACATTTTAACTGAGTCGTTAAGTCATCGTTAGTCGTTACATGTAAGTGTTGTTTTGAAACCTTTAGGTTAACGATCTTGTTAAATGTTGTTAACCCAATGTTTATAATATCAAATGAGATTTTAAATTATTATATTATCATGATATTATGATATATTAATATATCTTAATATGATATATATTCATTTAAATGTCGTTACAATGATAATCGTTACATATATGTCTCGTTTCGAAATCCTTAAGTTAGTAGTCTTGTTTATATGTATGTAACTCATTGTTAATATAATTATGGAGATACTTACTTATCATAATCTCATGTTAACCATATGTATATCCATATATATATCGTCATGTCATTTTTACAAGTTTTAACGTTCGTGAATCGCCGGTCAACTTGGGTGGTCAATTGTCTATATGAAACATATTTCAATTAATCAGGTCTTAACAAGTTTAATTGCTTAACATTTTGGAAACATTTAATCATGTAAATATCAATCTCAATTAATATATATAAACATGGAAAAGTTCGGGTCACTACAGTACCTACCCGTTAAATAAATTTCGTCCCGAAATTTTAAGCTGTTGAAGGTGTTGACGAATCTTCTGGAAATAGATGCGGGTATTTCTTCTTCATCTGATCTTCAAGCTCTCAGGGGAACTCGGGTCCTCTACGAGCATTCCATCGAACCTTAACAATTGGTATCTTGTTTTGCTTAAGTCTTTTAACCTCACAATCCATTATTTCGACGGGTTCTTCGATGAATTGGAGTTTTTCGTTGATTTGGATTTCATCTAACGGAATAGTGAGATCTTCTTTAGCAAAAAATTTCTTCAAATTCGAGATGTGGAAAGTGTTATGTACAGCCGCGAGTTGTTGACGTAACTCAAGTCGGTAAGCTACTGGTCCGACACGATCAATAATCTTGAATGGTCCAATATACCTTGGATTTAATTTCCCTCGTTTACCAAATCGAACAACGCCTTTCCAAGGTGCAACTTTAAGCATGACCATCTCTCCAATTTCAAATTCTATATCTTTTCTTTTAATGTCAGCGTAGCTCTTTTGTCGACTTTGGGCGGTTTTCAACCGTTGTTGAATTTGGATGATCTTCTCGGTAGTTTCTTGTATAATCTCCGGACCCGTAATCTGTCTATCCCCCACTTCACTCCAAAAAATCGGAGACCTGCACTTTCTACCATAAAGTGCTTCAAACGGCGCCATCTCAATGCTTGAATGGTAGCTGTTGTTGAAGGAAAATTCTGCTAACGGTAGATGTCGATCCCAACTGTTTCCGAAATCAATAACACATGCTCGTAGCATGTCTTCAAGCGTTTGTATCGTCCTTTCGCTCTGCCCATCAGTTTGTGGATGATAGGCAGTACTCATGTCTAGACGAGTTCCTAATGCTAGCTGTAATGTCTGCCAGAATCTTGAAATAAATCTGCCATCCCTATCAGAGATAATAGAGATTGGTATTCCATGTCTGGAGACGACTTCCTTCAAATACAGTCGTGCTAACTTCTCCATCTTGTCATCTTCTCTTATTGGCAGGAAGTGTGCTGACTTGGTGAGACGATCAACTATTACCCAAATAGTATCAAAACCACTTGCAGTCCTTGGCAATTTAGTGATGAAATCCATGGTAATGTTTTCCCATTTCCATTCCGGGATTTCGGGTTGTTGAAGTAGACCTGATGGTTTCTGATGCTCAGCTTTGACCTTAGAACACGTCAAACATTCTCCTACGTATTTAGCAACATCGGCTTTCATACCCGGCCACCAAAAATGTTTCTTGAGATCCTTGTACATCTTCCCCGTTCCAGGATGTATTGAGTATCTGGTTTTATGAGCTTCTCTAAGTACCATTTCTCTCATATCTCCAAATTTTGGTACCCAAATCCTTTCAGCCCTATACCGGGTTCCGTCTTCCCGAATATTAAGATGCTTCTCCGATCCTTTGGGTATTTCATCCTTTAAATTTCCCTCTTTTAAAACTCCTTGTTGCGCCTCCTTTATTTGAGTAGTAAGGTTATTATGAATCATTATATTCATAGATTTTACTCGAATGGGTTCTCTGTCCTTCCTGCTCAAGGCATCGGCTACCACATTTGCCTTCCCCGGGTGGTAACGAATCTCAAAGTCGTAATCATTCAATAATTCAATCCACCTACGCTGCCTCATATTCAGTTGTTTCTGATTAAATATGTGTTGAAGACTTTTGTGGTCGGTATATATAATACTTTTGACCCCATATAAGTAGTGCCTCCAAGTCTTTAATGCAAACACAACCGCACCTAATTCCAAATCATGCGTCGTATAATTTTGTTCGTGAATCTTCAATTGTCTAGACGCATAAGCAATCACCTTCGTTCGTTGCATTAATACACAACCGAGACCTTGCTTTGATGTGTCACAATAAATCACAAAATCATCATTCCCTTCAGGCAATGACAATATAGGTGCCGTAGTTAGCTTTTTCTTCAATAACTGAAACGCTTTCTCTTGTTCATCATTCCATTCAAATTTCTTCCCTTTATGCGTTAATGCAGTCAAGGGTTTTGCTATTCTGGAAAAGTCTTGGATGAACCTTCTGTAGTAACCAGCTAGTCCTAAAAACTGGCGTATGTGTTTCGGAGTTTTCGGGGTTTCCCACTTTTCAACAGTTTCTATCTTTGCCGGATCCACCTTAATACCTTCTTTGTTCACTATGTGACCGAGGAATTGAACTTCTTCTAACCAAAATGCACACTTTGAAAACTTAGCGTACAGTTTTTCCTTCCTCAATACTTCTAACACCTTTCTCAAATGTTCACCGTGTTCTTGGTCATTCTTTGAGTAAATAAGTATGTCATCAATGAAAACAATGACAAACTTGTCAAGGTATGGTCCACACACTCGGTTCATAAGATCCATGAACACAGCTGGTGCATTAGTTAAACCAAACGGCATGACCATAAACTCGTAATGACCGTAACGTGTTCTGAAAGCAGTCTTTGGAATATCATCTTCTTTCACCCGCATTTGATGATACCCGGAACGTAAGTCAATCTTTGAATAAACAGACGAGCCTTGTAGTTGATCAAATAAGTCGTCGATTCTCGGTAGTGGGTAGCGGTTCTTGATGGTAAGTTTGTTCAACTCTCGGTAGTCGATACACAACCTGAATGTACCATCTTTCTTCTTGACAAACAAAACAGGAGCTCCCCACAGTGATGTGCTTGGTCGAATGAAACCACGCTCTAAAAGTTCTTGTAATTGGCTTTGCAGTTCTTTCATCTCGCTGGGTGCGAGTCTGTAAGGAGCACGAGCTATTGGTGCAGCTCCTGGTACAAGATCTATTTGAAATTCAACGGATCGATGTGGGGGTAATCCCGGTAATTCTTTCGGAAATACATCGGGAAATTCTTTTGCAATGGGAACATCATTGATGCTCTTTTCTTAAGTTTGTACTTTCTCGACGTGTGCTAGAACAGCATAGCAACCTTTTCTTATTAGTTTTTGTGCCTTCAAATTACTAATAAGATGTAGCTTCGTGTTGCCCTTTTCTCCGTACACCATTAAGGGTTTTCCTTTTTCTCGTATAATGCGAATTGCATTTTTGTAACAAACGATCTCTGCTTTCACTTCTTTCAACCAGTCCATACCGATTATCACATCAAAACTCCCTAACTCTACTGGTATCAAATCAATCTTAAATGTTTCGCTAACCAGTTTAATTTCTCGATTCCGACATATATTATCTGCTGAAATTAATTTACCATTTGCTAATTCGAGTAAAAATTTACTATCCAAAGGCGTCAATGGACAACTTAATTTAGCACAAAAATCTCTACTCATATAGCTTCTATCCGCACCCGAATCAAATAAAACGTAAGCAGATTTATTGTCAATAAGAAACGTACCCGTAACAAGCTCCGGGTCTTCTTGTGCCTCTGCCGCATTAATATTAAAAACTCTTCCGCGGCCTTGTCCATTCGTGTTCTCCTGGTTCGGGCAATTTCTAATAATGTGGCCCGGTTTTCCACATTTATAACAAACTACATTGGCATAACTTGCTCCGACACTACTTGCTCCGCCATTACTCGTTCCGACACCATTTGTTCCTTTCGTTCTATTAACCCCTGGTCCGTAGACCTCACACTTCGCCACGCTATGACCATTTCTTTTACACTTGTTGCAAAATTTGGTGCAGAACCCCGAGTGATACTTTTCACACCTTTGGCATAGCTGCTTCTGATTGTTGTTATTGTTGCGGTTATTATTGTTGTTGAGATGATTGTTGTAGTTGCTGTTGCTGTTGTTGTTGTTGTTGTTGTTGGGCCGTTTGTTGTAGTTGCGATTGATGTTGCGATTGTTGGGATAATTGTTGCGATTTCTGTTGTTGTTGTATTGGTGATTCTTATCACCGTTTTCCTCCCACTTTCTTTTGACTTGCTTCACATTGGCTTCTTCAGCAGTCTGTTCTTTAATTCTTTCTTCAATCTGGTTCACTAGTTTGTGAGCCATTCTACATGCCTGTTGTATGGAGGCGGGCTCGTGTGAACTTATATCTTCTTGGATTCTTTCCGGTAATCCTTTCACAAACGCGTCGATCTTCTCTTCCTCATCTTCGAATGCTCCCAGACACAATAGGCACAATTCTGTGAATCGTCTTTCGTACGTGGTAATATCAAATCCTTGGGTTCGTAACCCTCTAAGTTCTGTCTTGAGCTTATTGACCTAGGTTCTGGGACGGTACTTCTCGTTCATCAAGTGCTTGAATGTTGACCACGGTAGTGCGTACGCATCGTCTTGTCCCACTTGCTCTAGATAGGTATTCCACCATGTTAACGCAGAACCTGTGAAGGTATGCGTAGCGTACTTCACTTTGTCCTCTTCAGTACACTTACTTATGGCAAACACCGATTCGACCTTCTCGGTCCACCGTTTCAATCCGATCGGTCCTTCGGTTCCATCAAATTCCAAAGGTTTGCAGGCAGTGAATTCTTTGTAGGTGCATCCTACACGATTTCCTGTACTGCTAGATCCAAGGTTATTGTTGGTATGTAGCGCAGCCTGTACTGCGGCTATGTTTGAAGCTAGAAAAGTACGAAATTCCTCTTCATTCATATTCACGGTGTGTCAAGTAGTCGGTGTCATTTCCTTCAAAATAGTCAAATGGAACAAGTTAATCATACAGAATATTAAGAGTAGTTAATAGTATTTCGTAGCATAATATGAACTCATTTATAAAAGCTTTTTCTTAATATTAGCGTTTTATATGTTTAAATTCGGGTAGTACCTACCCGTTAAGTTCATACTTAGTAGCTAATATACAATTCAACTACTACAATTCTATATGAAAAACTGATTATAATAATATTTCGCGTTCAAACTTTTTCACAATATTTTACAAACTTACAATACAGTTTATTTTACATATAGCATGAAATATAGCACACAATAAATTTGATACAAGATGGTTGTGAAGATAATTCTAGCTAGTACACAAGTCGTTCAGTAAAGGCAATAAAGACACGTAATTCATACGTCCAGAAACAAGTCATGCATTCTGGTTTTACTAGGATTACTTCCCATCCTTGGTCTTGTGGAACATAACCGTTATGGTCGTTGATAAGACAGCGTGTTGTAACGTCGTCAAAGGGACGAGGGTTACGTAATGTCCAACAGTCCCGTAACAATCTAAAAACCTCATTTCTTACCCCAATTACCGACTCCGTCACTTGTGGGAACGTTTTGTTTAATAGTTGTAGCCCGATGTTCTTGTTCTCACTTTGGTGAGAAGCGAACATTACTAATCCGTAAGCATAACATGCTTCTTTATGTTGCATGTTAGCCGCTTTTTCTAAATCACGAAGTCCAATATTCGGATATATTGAGTCAAAATAATTTCTTAACCCATTGCGTAAAATAGCATTTGGGTTCCCCGCACTATATGCGTCAAAGTAAACACATCGTAACTTATGGATTTCCCAATGTGATATTCCCCATCTTTCGAACGAAAGCCTTTTATAAACCAAGGCATTCTTGGAACGTTCTTCGAATGTCTTACAAACTGATCTCGCCTTAAATAGTTGTGCCGAAGAATTCTGACCGACTCTAGACAAGATTTCATCAATCATGTTGTAGCGACCCCGACAAATCGTCAAATGACGGCGTCATCTACGTATGGTCCCATTACATGGTCGTAAGTCTTTATAACAAAGTTTGACCGAAAAGTATGTCGCATTCATTTCATAAATAAGGGTGTTTCAAAGTTTACAAAAGTAGTTTCCATAACAAGTACATAACAATGTTTAAAGTTTGTATGAAACACGTGCGACACGATTAAAAGTAGTCAAAAAGACGCTCCACGTAAGCAAGTATACACGACATCCAATGCAAGTATCAAATAGTATGAGCGGAAGCATGTATCACCTAAGTTCAAGGACCTGAGAAAAACATAGAGAATCTGTCAACGAAAACGTTGGTGAAATTATAGGTTTAAATAAGTAAATGAGTAATAGTAAGTTGAACCACAAGATTTGCAACATCGATAAAGCCATAGTACATTCTAAAAGTTAATATTCACGAGCACCCAATTATCAAAGCTTAACGTTCCGTCCGTTGAATACCCCATCAATTAGTGCTAGAACAACACTGTTCCCGAAAATATATTTCATTCGTAAACGGTAGCGAACCGTTTGAATGAGGGTTTGTCAAACCCATATGGCCATATAACATAAGTTCTCGCTTACACCATCTGATGTAATTAATGATAATCGGATTGAGGATTTTCGTTCTAAACTCGTATGTAGAATGTTTGTTTTCCCGTTCTTGTGTTCACTTAGTTCAAAAGTATCGTTTATGTTTTCTCATCCCAAAAGTAAGTTTAAAAGAGTAAAAGTGGGACTATGATCTCACCTTTGATTGCAAGAGTGAAATAGTACTTCAACAAGTAAACGTGCAAAGAACAATGCTAGTCTCGACCTAAACAATTAGGTTGTATCAATAACGATAGTCACGAAGGGTCAAAGATGTGCAATTAGTCCTATGGCTCAATACGACTCGATTAATATAGCATGTGAAGCAAATTGTCAAGTTTCATGCAAGATACAAGTATAAAAGTATGTTAGGAAGATTGCAAAATCATTTGGTTAAGTTTGACAAAAAGTCAAACTTTGGTCGGTCAAAGTCAACGAAAAGTCAACACGTTCGGGTCGTGTCCCGAACTATTTTTCTGAGGTTTTTAATCATGTATGAGCATGTTAGGACAAGTTACATGTGAATCGGAGGTGCGTAGCATAGCAAACATTATTCGAAAATTGACCAAGTTGGACAGACCCAAACGGCGCGCCGCGCGGGTATATGGCGCGCCGCGCCAATACCTGTGCAGAGAATTCTGGCAGTTTTTAAGTTTTATGCACGAACCTAACTTCAAACAATCACCATTTATGATCCGCAAACAATCAAGACAAGTATCTTATACCGCTGGGAAGGTAATTTGACGAGGAAAACAACTAAACACATTTTATCAATCAATCTACCTATTACAATAACCAAAACCGCATCTAATGCTTAACATTAACCGCATACAAGTTCATAAATGCAATTCAATGATTCGGGCAACCAATTTACATGAATGATATGCCGTTTCGAAGGTAATCAAGCATACAATCCAACTAAACACTTACCAATAATAATCCATGGCATTCAATGCATCAAAAGTCCATTTCAAGTTCATCAAACCCTAACCCAAATTCACCAAAATCAATAATCAAGTTCATGAAGTTTTCTAAGGCAACCTACACATCAAATTGAAGCTAGTGATGCTAGTAACACAATTAAAACATCAACTTTTAACATCTAACAACATATGATCATCCAAAATTCAAGAACAACACACCAAAATTCAAGTTCATGCTAGTTACACTAAAACAACGAGATCGAGCATATAAATCATATATTCATGTTAGACTTGAGCCATAGACACTAATTAACAACCTTTTAATTCAAAAATCTCAAGAACACATAAAATTAGTGATTTTAGAAAGTTACCCAAATTTGATGAGGTCGGTATGGAATCGAAGAGGAGATCACGAGGAGTTCAAATATGTAATTTGTTTGGCAAGATGACCGCTAGCTCGATTTTGGATGATGAATCTTTGTATGGAAGTTGAGAGAAAAGTTGAAGTAGTAAGAGTGAAAGAGATGAGATTGAATGGATGAGGATGAGGGTTGACTCTTTGACCTAGTCAAAAGTTTCAACCCTTGGCAAGTTTGGTCCCTTAACTTTAAACCGGGTGCGGGAAATACCTAAACGAGATAATTCAACGCATATTAACGGAATGTGTTATAAACATATAACGGAACTTAAATAGTTAAACGGAAAAGTAAACGGAAAAAGGCGGGATGTTACATTACCTACACCTTAAAAGAAATTTCGTCCCGAAATTTAGGTAGGCGTAGTAGTAGTTGTTTCTTCCTCGGAATCTGACGTTTCCGGAACCGGGAATAGATGAGGGTGTTTCTTTCGCATTTGATCTTCTCTTTCCCAAGTAAACTCGGGTCCTCTTTTGGCGTTCCAACGAACCTTAACTATCGGGATCCGGCTTTGTTTTAATTCCTTCTCGACGTAGTCCACAATTTCAACCGGTTCCTCCACAAAATGGAGTTTGTCATTAATAGTAAGTTCCTCGAGAGGAACGACGATATCGGGCTCGGCAAGACATTTCTTCAAGTTAGATACATGAAAAGTAGGATGGACGGAGCTTAGTTGAGGCGGAAGATCCAAACGATACGCAACGGTTCCAACACGTTCTAAGATTTTGAAAGGACCAACGTACCGCGGATTTAGTTTCCCACGTTTCCCAAAACGGATGACACCTTTCCAAGGTGCGACTTTTAACATGACGCGGTCACCGACTTGAAATTCGAGGTCTTTGCGTCTTTTGTCGGTATAGCATTTTTGACGACTCCGGGCCGTCCGAAGCCTATCTCGGATTTGAAGAATCTTCTCGGTGGTTTCGTGAATGAGGTCGGGCCCGGAAATTTGCACGTCACCCACTTCGGCCCAACAAAGAGGAGAGCGACATTTTCGACCATATAACGCTTCAAAAGGTGCGGCCTTAATACTCGCGTGATAACTATTGTTGTAAGAGAATTCGGCGAGAGGTAAGTGATTGTCCCAAGCCTTCCCAAAATCAACAACGCAGGCTCGTAACATATCCTCTAAGGTTTGTATTGTACGTTCACTTTGCCCATCGGTTTGGGGATGATATGCAGTGCTCATGTCCAAACGCGTTCCCAACGTTTCTTGTAACGTACGCCAAAATCTAGAAACGAAACGACCATCTCGGTCGGAGATAATCGATAAAGGCACACCGTGTCGGGCTACAATCTCCTTAATGTATAGTCGTGCAAGTTTCTCCATTTTGTCGGTCTCTTTCATGGCGAGAAAGTGCGCGGATTTGGTGAGGCGATCGACAATGACCCAAATAGTATCATAACCGCCTGACGTTTTTGGTAGTTTGGTGATAAAATCCATCGTGATCCTTTCCCACTTCCATTGCGGAATCTCGGGTTGTTGAAGTAACCCGGACGGTCTTTGGTGTTCGGCTTTGACTTTAGCGCAAGTCAAACATTTGGCAACGTAAGTAGCGACTTCCTTTTTGATGTTCGGCCACCAATATCGTTCTTTAAGGTCGTGGTACATCTTATTGGCGCCGGGATGAATCGAGTATCGCGATTTGTGGGCTTCGTCTAGGATGAGGTTTCGTAAGTCGCCATATCTAGGCACCCAAATTCTTCCGGCGTAATATCGAAGTCCGGTCTCCTTAACTTCGAATCGGGAGACGAGAATGTTTAAAAGTTCGCGTGCGATGTTGTTGTCTTTAAGAGCCTCCTCTTGGGCTACACGAATTTGGCTATTAAGGTTGGAGTGAATGGTGATGTTTAAAGCTCGGACACGAAGAGGCACCGCTCTTTCCTTTCGACTTAAGGCATCGGCCACTACATTTGCCTTTCCGGGGTGATAACGAAGCTCGCAATTATAATCGTTCAAGGTCTCAATCCACCTTCGTTGTCTCATGTTTAGTTGCTTTTGATCGAAGATATGTTGGAGACTTTTGTGATCGGTAAAGATGGTACTTTTGGTACCAAGAAGATGATGTCTCCATAACTTAAGTGCAAAGATGACGGCACCGAGTTCAAGATCATGTGTCGTGTAGTTTCGTTCATGGACTTTGAGTTGTCGAGAGGCATAAGCAATGACTTTCTTTCGTTGCATTAATACGCATCCATAACCGTTTTTCGAGGCATCACAATATACAACAAAATCATCATTGCCTTCGGGAAGTGACAAGATAGGAGCGGTGGTTAGCTTAGTTTTCAAGATTTGAAAAGCGGTTTCTTGTTCGGATGTCCAAACGAATTTTCGTTCCTTGTGAGTTAACGCGGTTAGAGGGCGAGCGATTAAGGAGAAATCCTTGATGAATTTACGATAGTATCCGGCGAGACCCAAGAATTGACGAATTTGAGTAGGAGTAGTAGGAGTCTCCCATTTACTAATGGCTTCGATTTTCGCGGGATCGACTTTAATGCCTTGATCACTTACAACATGACCGAGGAATTGAACTTCCTTCAACCAAAATTCACACTTGGAGAACTTGGCATAGAGTTGTTCTTTTCTCAAGAGTTCAAGCACGAGTCGGAGATGTTCTTTGTGTTCCTCTTCGTTTTTAGAATAGATCAAAATATCATCGATGAACACGATAACGAATTTGTCGAGGTAAGGTTTGCACACGCGGTTCATGAGATCCATGAACACCGCCGGTGCGTTAGTGAGACCGAAAGGCATGACAAGGAACTCATAACTACCATAACGAGTCCGGAAAGCGGTTTTGGAGACATCTTCCCCCTTAACCCTTAGTTGATGATAACCCGAACGGAGATCGATTTTTGAATATACACGAGAACCTTGTAGTTGATCAAAGAGGTCATCGATGCGAGGAAGAGGATATCGGTTCTTAACCGTCAATTTGTTTAGTTCACAATAATCAATGCACATTCGTAGGGATCCGTCTTTCTTCTTGACGAATAAAATCGGAGCGCCCCATGGTGAATGGCTAGGTTGAATGAAACCACGGTCAAGTAACTCTTGGATTTGACTTTGTAATTCTTGTAATTCGGATGGAGCGAGTCTATACGGTGCACGCGCTACGGGTGCGGCTCCTGGAATAAGATCGATTTGAAATTTAACCGGTCGATGGGGTGGAAGACCCGGTAATTCGTCGGGAAATACATCGGAAAAGTCACTAACAATTGGCACATCTTCGATACGCTTTTCGTCGGCCTCGACTTTCTTAACGTGAGCAAGAATCGCGAAACAACCCTTGCGAAGTAGCTTTCGAACTTTAAGGCACGAAACGAGATTGAGTCAGGTGCAATTTTTGTCGCCATAGACAATCAATGGTTCACCATCCTCGATAGGAATTCGGATTGCGTGAAGATCGCAAAGAATGTGAGATTTATTTTTGACCATCCAATTCATACCGATTATTACATCAAAACTCCCTAATTCCATGGGTATCAAGTCAATTTCAAATTCCTTACCCAAAATGTTCAAAGTACACCCCCGGTAATATGTGTCGGCACTTAAGAGTTTTCCGTCGGCCACTTCGATAGAATAAGTAGTATCTAAGGGGTGTGGTGGAGTGCAAAGAGTAGGAGCCAAAGTCTTAGACACAAAACATTTATCGGCACCCGAATCGAATAAGCAAGTAACATAAGTGTTGTTGAGAAGAAACGTACCCGTGACTAGTTCATTGTCATCTCGGGCTTCCTCGGTGTTGATGTTAAAGGCTCGGCCTCGGTTGTTGGGGTTGGTTTTCTTTTTCGGGCATTCGTTCTTATAATGGCCCGTTTGGCCACATTCGTAACAAGTGACCGTTTTTGGAGGATTGGGCCCCTTTCGAGCGACGGGGGCGGTGCTTGTGCAATTGTTGGCCCTATGACCAACTCCTTGGCAACGGTGACAAATTAGCTTGTTACATTCGCCGTAATGATGTTTGTGGCACTTGTTGCACAAAGGTAAGTTTCCGACATAACCCTTCTTGCCGTCGTTGTTGAAGGGCTTTTTGGTGAAGGTGTTGTTGTTGTAGTTAGTTGATGGAGTGGCTTCCCATTTCCTTTTGTTGCCACCCGACTTGTCCTCGGCCTTAGGAGCCGGTACTACGATTTCGTCAACCGTTTCAATTAATTGGTGAGCCATGTTCATAGCGGCTTGATGAGTAGTGGGTTTGGATGACATCACCCCTTGTTTGATGCTTTTTGGAAGACCGAGCATGTAGAGCTCAATCTTTTGAGATTCGGGGTTAACAAGATTAGGACACATCAAGGATAGTTCGGCGAAGCGTTGATTATAAGCCTTAAGATCGTTTCCGACCGCTTTCAAAGCTCTTAGTTCTTCCTCGAGCTTTCGGGTTTCTTCGCGCGGAAAGTATTCGACAATCATCTTTTCCTTCAAATCGGCCCAAGAGAGGGCATGAGCTTCATCGGTACCCACCGATTGAACATAGGTGTTCCACCAAGTGAGAGCAACACCGGAGAACGTGTGGGTGGAGTATTTGACCTTGTCTTGATCCCGACAACCGCTTATGCTAAAGACGGCCTCGGTTTGTTCAAACCAACGAGTAAGCACAACCGGTCCACCGGTTCCATCATAAGTGTGAGGTTTGCACCCCATGAAAGCTTTGTAGGAGCATCCCTCGTTTGAGTTACCGGCCCCATTGTTGTTGTTGTTGTTGTTGTGGTTGTTGTTATTGTTATTGTTGTTGGAAGAGTGACCGGCCATGGCCGCATCTACGGCGGTAGCTATCATCCGTTCGAGAGCTTGTTCGGGAGTTTCATTGCGGCGTACACGACGAGGAGCCATTGTTCCTTCAAAACAAAAGAATACCGTTGGTTAGTATTCTAAATAATACTAACCGTGATATGGGATAAAGATAGAGAGAAAATTATCCTTGACCCGCCTTAAATTCTTTATGTCATAATGTCGGTATGTTCATATGAGTCACCGTAATATAATTTCCGGGAATTATATTACCCTAATTCATATGTGCATTCGACATTACATCATATAGTCAAGGTGGCGTGTCAATTAAATTATACAACGCAAGATTTAGATAGGATAAGAGTAGATATGAGTAAGAGAGTTCGAGTATAAATGCACAAATAGTCAAGTAATTCCTACGTCAAGTCTATATGCCGGTTGTAGTCTAGACTCACCAATGTACCCTAAGACTCGGGGTTGACACCAATGAACTCTAAATCCCTACAACCAAAGCTCTGATACCACTTGTAGCGACCCCGACAAATCGTCAAATGACGGCGTCATATACGTATGGTCCCATTACATGGTCGTAAGTCTTTATAACAAAGTTTGACCGAAAAGTATGTCGCATTCATTTCATAAATAAGGGTGTTTCAAAGTTTACAAAAGTAGTTTCCATAACAAGTACATAACAATGTTTAAAGTTTGTATGAAACACGTGCGACACGATTAAAAGTAGTCAAAAAGACGCTCCACGTAAGCAAGTATACACGACATCCAATGCAAGTATCAAATAGTATGAGCGGAAGCATGTATCACCTAAGTTCAAGGACCTGAGAAAAACATAGAGAATCTGTCAACGAAAACGTTGGTGAAATCATAGGTTTAAATAAGTAAATGAGTAATAGTAAGTTGAACCACAAGATTTGCAACATCGATAAAGCCATAGTACATTCTAAAAGTTAATATTCACGAGCACCCAATTATCAAAGCTTAACGTTCCGTCCGTTGAATACCCCATCAATTAGTGCTAGAACAACACTGTTCCCGAAAATATATTTCATTCGTAAACGGTAGCGAACCGTTTGAATGAGGGTTTGTCAAACCCATATGGCCATATAACATAAGTTCTCGCTTACACCATCTGATGTAATTAATGATAATCGGATTGAGGATTTTCGTTCTAAACTCGTATGTAGAATGTTTGTTTTCCCGTTCTTGTGTTCACTTAGTTCAAAAGTATCGTTTATGTTTTCTCATCCCAAAAGTAAGTTTAAAAGAGTAAAAGTGGGACTATGATCTCACCTTTGATTGCAAGAGTGAAATAGTACTTCAACAAGTAAACGTGCAAAGAACAATGCTAGTCTCGACCTAAACAATTAGGTTGTATCAATAACGATAGTCACGAAGGGTCAAAGATGTGCAATTAGTCCTATGGCTCAATACGACTCGATTAATATAGCATGTGAAGCAAATTGTCAAGTTTCATGCAAGATACAAGTATAAAAGTATGTTAGGAAGATTGCAAAATCATTTGGTTAAGTTTGACAAAAAGTCAAACTTTGGTCGGTCAAAGTCAACGAAAAGTCAACACGTTCGGGTCGTGTCCCGAACTATTTTTCTGAGGTTTTTAATCATGTATGAGCATGTTAGGACAAGTTACATGTGAATCGGAGGTGCGTAGCATAGCAAACATTATTCGAAAATTGACCAAGTTGGACAGACCCAAACGGCGCGCCGCGCGGGTATATGGCGCGCCGCGCCAATACCTGTGCAGAGAATTCTGGCAGTTTTTAAGTTTTATGCACGAACCTAACTTCAAACAATCACCATTTATGATCCGCAAACAATCAAGACAAGTATCTTATACCGTTGGGAAGGTAATTTGACGAGGAAAACAACTAAACACATTTTATCAATCAATCTACCTATTACAATAACCAAAACCGCATCTAATGCTTAACATTAACCGCATACAAGTTCATAAATGCAATTCAATGATTCGGGCAACCAATTTACATGAATGATATGCCGTTTCGAAGGTAATCAAGCATACAATCCAACTAAACACTTACCAATAATAATCCATGGCATTCAATGCATCAAAAGTCCATTTCAAGTTCATCAAACCCTAACCCAAATTCACCAAAATCAATAATCAAGTTCATGAAGTTTTCTAAGGCAACCTACACATCAAATTGAAGCTAGTGATGCTAGTAACACAATTAAAACATCAACTTTTAACATCTAACAACATATGATCATCCAAAATTCAAGAACAACACACCAAAATTCAAGTTCATGCTAGTTACACTAAAACAACGAGATCGAGCATATAAATCATATATTCATGTTAGACTTGAGCCATAGACACTAATTAACAACCTTTTAATTCAAAAATCTCAAGAACACATAAAATTAGTGATTTTAGAAAGTTACCCAAATTTGATGAGGTCGGTATGGAATCGAAGAGGAGATCACGAGGAGTTCAAATATGTAATTTGTTTGGCAAGATGACCGCTAGCTCGATTTTGGATGATGAATCTTTGTATGGAAGTTGAGAGAAAAGTTGAAGTAGTAAGAGTGAAAGAGATGAGATTGAATGGATGAGGATGAGGGTTGACTCTTTGACCTAGTCAAAAGTTTCAACCCTTGGCAAGTTTGGTCCCTTAACTTTAAACCGGGTGCGGGAAATACCTAAACGAGATAATTCAACGCATATTAACGGAATGTGTTATAAACATATAACGGAACTTAAATAGTTAAACGGAAAAGTAAACGGAAAAAGGCGGGATGTTACACATGTCTCCGGGTAGGTCTCTTAAAATATTGGGTTGTCTATCCATTTTGTGTTTTTATACTGTAAAATAGACAAGAGTTAGATTCATAAAAAAAATACTTATTAATACAAGCAATTTTTACACATCATAAAGCATAAACACACTATATTACATATATTACACCACACGAATACAACTATCTTATTCCGACTCGTTTGTTTCTTCTTCTTTGGTTTTGGTTCGTTTTGCCAAGTTTCTAGGGATATATGATGTTCCCCTAATACGAGCCGTAATTTTACACATTGATTTAGAAAAACCTGGTGGTTTAGAGGTTCCCAGGTCATTGTTACAACTTAAGGACTTCGGGGGTTGACGATACATATAAAGTTCATCGGGGTTGGAATTAGATTTCTCTATTTTTATGCCCTTTCCCTTATTATTTTCTTTTGCCTTTTTAAATTCAGTTGGGGTAATTTCTATAACATCATCGGAATTCTCGTCGGAATCCGATTCATCGGAGAATTGGTAATCCTCCCAATATTTTGCTTCCTTGGCGGAAACACCATTGACCATAATTAACCTTGGTCGGTTGGTTGAGGATTTTCTTTTACTTAACCGTTTTATTATTTCCCCCACCGGTTCTATTTCTTCATCCGGTTCCGATTCTTCTTCCGGTTCCGATTCTTCTTCCGGTTCCGACTCTTCTTCCGGTTCCTCTTCGGGAACTTGTGAATCAGTCCACGAATCATTTAAATTTACATTTGACTCTTCATTATTATTAGGTGAGTCAATGGGACTTGTTCTAGAGGTAGACATCTATCACATAATATCAAACGCGTTAAGAGATTAATATATCACATAATATTCACATGTTAAAAATATATAGTTTCCAACAAAATTTGTTAAGCAATCATTTTTCAACTAAACACGGTCGAAATCCAGACTCACTAATGCATCCTAACAAACTCGATAAGACACACTAATGCAAAATTCTGGTTCTCTAAGACCAACGCTCTGATACCAACTGAAATGTCCCGTTCTTATTGATTAAAAACGTTCCATATTAATTGATTTCGTTGCGAGGTTTTGACCTCTATATGAGACGTTTTTCAAAGACTGCATTCATTTTTAAAACAAACCATAACCTTTATTTCATAAATAAAGGTTTAAAAAGCTTTACGTAGATTATCAAATAATGATAATCTAAAATATCATGTTTACACACGACCATTACATAATGGTTTACAATACAAATATGTTACATCGAAATCAGTTTCTTGAATGCAGTTTTTACACAATATCATACAAACATGGACTCCAAATCTTGTCCTTATTTTAGTATGCAACAGTGGAAGCTCTTAATATTCACCTGAGAATAAACATGCTTTAAACGTCAACAAAAATGTTGGTGATTTATAGGTTTAACCTATATATATCAAATCGTAACAATAGACCACAAGATTTCATATTTCAATACACATCCCATTCATAGAGATAAAAATCATTCATACGGTGAACACCTGGTAACCGACATTAACAAGATGCATATATAAGAATATCCCCATCATTCCGGGACACCCTTCGGATATGATATAAATTTCGAAGTACTAAAGCATCCGGTACTTTGGATGGGGTTTGTTAAGCCCAATAGATCTATCTTTAGGATTCGCGTCAATTAGGGTGTCTGTTCCCTAATTCTTAGATTACCAGACTTAATAAAAAGGGGCATATTCGATTTCGATAATTCAACCATAGAATGTAGTTTCACGTACTTGTTTCTATTTTGTAAATCATTTATAAAACCTGCATGTATTCTCATCCCAAAAATATTAGATTTTAAAAGTGGGACTATAACTCACTTTCACAGATTTTTACTTCGCCGGGAAGTAAGACTTGGCCACTGGTTGATTCACAAACCTATAACAATATATACATATATATATCAAAGTATGTTCAAAATATATTTACAACACTTTTAATATATTTTGATGTTTTAAGTTTATTAAGTCAGCTGTCCTCGTTAGTAACCTACAACTAGTTGTCCACAGTTAGATGTACAGAAATAAATTGATAAATATTATCTTGAATCAATCCACGACCCAGTGTATACGTATCTCAGTATTGATCACAACTCAAACTATATATATTTTGGAATCAACCTCAACCCTGTATAGCTAACTCCAACATTCACATATAGAGTGTCTATGGTTGTTCCGAAATATATATAGATGTGTCGACATGATAGGTCGAAATATTGTATACGTGTCTATGGTATCTCAAGATTACATAATATACAATACAAGTTGATTAAGTTATGGTTGGAATAGATTTGTTACCAATTTTCACGTAGCTAAAATGAGAAAAATTATCCAATCTTGTTTTACCCATAACTTCTTCATTTTAAATCCGTTTTGAGTGAATCAAATTGCTATGGTTTTATATTGAACTCTATTTTATGAATCTAAACAGAAAAAGTATAGGTTTAGAGTTGGAAAAATAAGTTACAAGTCGTTTTTGTAAAGGTAGTCATTTCAGTCGAAAGAACGACGTCTAGATGACCATTTTAGAAAACATACTTCCACTTTGAGTTTAACCATAATTTTTGGATATAGTTTCATGTTCATAATAAAAATCATTTTCTCAGAATAACAACTTTTAAATCAAAGTTTATCATAGTTTTTAATTAACTAACCCAAAACAGCCCGCGGTGTTACTACGACGGCGTAAATCCGGTTTTACGGTGTTTTTCGTGTTTCCAGGTTTTAAATCATTAAGTTAGCATATCATATAGATATAGAACATGTGTTTAGTTGATTTTAAAAGTCAAGTTAGAAGGATTAACTTTTGTTTGCGAACAAGTTTAGAATTAACTAAACTATGTTCTAGTGATTACAAGTTTAAACCTTCGAATAAGATAGCTTTATATATATGAATCGAATGATGTTATGAACATCATTACTACCTTAAGTTCCTTGGATAAACCTACTGGAAAAGAGAAAAATGGATCTAGCTTCAACGGATCCTTGGATGGCTCGAAGTTCTTGAAGCAAAATCATGACACGAAAACAAGTTCAATTAAGATCATCACTTGAAATAAGATTGTTATAGTTATAGAAATTGAACCAAAGTTTGAATATGATTATTACCTTGTATTAGAATGATAACCTACTGTAAGAAATAAAGATTTCTTGAGGTTGGATGATCACCTTACAAGATTGGAAGTGAGCTAGCAAACTTGAAAGTATTCTTAATTTTATGTAACTAGAACTTGTAGAATATATGAAGAACACTTAGAACTTGAAGATAGAACTTGAGAGAGATTAATTAGATGAAGAAAATTGAAGAATGAAAGTGTTTGTAGGTGTTTTTGGTCGTTGGTGTATGGATTAGATATAAAGGATATGTAATTTTGTTTTCATGTAAATAAGTCATGAATGATTACTCATATTTTTGTAATTTTATGAGATATTTCATGCTAGTTGCCAAATGATGGTTCCCACATGTGTTAGGTGACTCAAATGGGCTGCTAAGAGCTGATCATTGGAGTGTATATACCAATAGTACATACATCTAAAAGCTGTGTATTGTACGAGTACGAATACGGGTGCATACGAGTAGAATTGTTGATGAAACTGAACGAGGATGTAATTGTAAGCATTTTTGTTAAGTAGAAGTATTTTGATAAGTGTATTTAAGTCTTTCAAAAGTGTATAAATACATATTAAAACACTACATGTATATACATTTTAACTGAGTCGTTAAGTCATCGTTAGTCGTTACATGTAAGTGTTGTTTTGAAACCTTTAGGTTAACGATCTTGTTAAATGTTGTTAACCCAATGTTTATAATATCAAATGAGATTTTAAATTATTATATTATCATGATATTATGATATATTAATATATCTTAATATGATATATATTCATTTAAATGTCGTTACAATGATAATCGTTACATATATGTCTCGTTTCGAAATCCTTAAGTTAGTAGTCTTGTTTATATGTATGTAACTCATTGTTAATATACTTATGGAGATACTTACTTATCATAATCTCATGTTAACCATATGTATATCCATATATATATCGTCATGTCGTTTTTACAAGTTTTAACGTTCGTGAATCGCCGGTCAACTTGGGTGCTCAATTGTCTATATGAAACATATTTCAATTAATCAAGTCTTAACAAGTTTAATTGCTTAACATGTCGGAAACATTTAATCATGTAAATATCAATCTCAATTAATATATATAAACATGGAAAAGTTCGGGTCACTACACCCGTCGCAAAAGAATTTCCCGATGTATTTCCGAAAGAATTACCGGGATTACCTCCACATCGATCCGTTGAATTTCAAATAGACTTTGTACCAGGAGCTGCACCAATAGCTCGTGCTCCATACAAAATCGCACCCAACGAAATGAAAGAATTACAAAGTCAGTTACAGGAACTTTTAGAGCGTGGTTTCATTCGACCAAGCGCATCACCATGGGGAGCTCCTGTTTTGTTTGTCAAGAAGAAAGATGGTACATTAAGGTTATGTATTGACTACCGAGAGTTGAACAAACTTACCATCAAGAACCGCTACCCACTACAGAGAATCGACGACTTATTTGATCAACTACAAGGCTCGTCTGTTTATTCGAAGATCGATTTACGTTCTGGATATTATCAAATGCGGGTGAAGGAGGATGATATTCCAAAGACTGCTTTTAGGATGCGTTACGGTCATTACGAGTTTATGGTTATGCCGTTTGGATTGACTAACGCACCAGCTGTGTTCATGGACCTCATGAACCGAGTGTGTGGGCCATATCTTGAAAAGTTTGTCATTATTTTCATCGATGACATACTTATTTACTCGAAGAATGATCAAGAGCACGAAGAACATTTGAGAAAAGTGCTAGAGTTGCTGAGAAAAGAAAAACTGTACGCTAAGTTTTCAAAGTGTGCATTTTGGTTGGAAGAAGTTCAATTCCTCGGACACATAGTGAACAAAGAAGGTATTCAGGTGGATCGAGCAAAGATTGAAACCGTTGAAAAGTGGGAAATCCCGAAAACTCCGAAACACATACGCCAGTTTTTAGGACTAGCGGGTTACTACAGAAGGTTCATCCATGACTTTTCCAGAATAGCAAAACCCTTGACTGCATTAACGCATAAAGGGAAGAAATTTGAATGGAAAGATGAACAAGAGAAAGCGTTTCAATTGTTAAAGAAAAAGTTAACTACGGCACCTATATTGTCATTACCTGAAGGGAATGATGATTTTGTGATATATTGTGACGCCTCAAAGCAAGGTCTCGATTGTGTATTAATGTAACGAACGAAAGAAATTGCTTATGCGTCTAGACAATTGAAGATTTGCGAACAGAATTATACGACGCATGATTTGGAATTAGGCGCGGTTGTTTTTGCATTAAAGACTTGGAGGCACTACTTATATGGGGTCAAAAGCATTATATATACCGACCACAAAAGTCTTCAACACATATTTAATCAGAAACAACTGAATATGAGGCAGCGTAGGTGGATTGAATTGTTGAATGATTACGACTTTGAGATTCGTTACCACCCGGGGAAGGAAAATGTGGTAGCCGACGCCTTGAGCAGAAAGGACAGAGAACCCATTCGAGTAAAAGCTATGAATATAGTGATTCACATTAACCTTACTACTCAAATAAAGGAGGCGCAACAAGGAGTTTTAAAAGAGGGAAATTTAAAGGATGAAATACCCAAAGGATCGGAGAAGCATCTTAATATTCGGGAAGACGGAACCCGGTATAGGGCAGAAAGAATTTGGGTACCAAAATTTGGAGATATGAGAGAAATGGTACTTAGATAAGCTCATCCTCGAACGGGGAAGATGTACAAGGATCTCAAGAAACATTTTTGGTGGCCAGGTATGAAAGCCGATGTTGCTAAATACGTAGAGGAATGTTTGACGTGTTTTAAGGTCAAAGCGGAGCATCAGAAACCATCAGGTCTACTTCAACAACCCGAAATTCCAGAATGGAAATGGGAAAACATTACCATGGATTTCATCACTAAATTGCCAAGGACTGTAAGCGGTTTCGATACTAATTGGGTAATAGTTCATCGTCTCACCAAATCAACAACCCGAAATTCCAGACATGGAATACCAATCTCTATTATCTCTGGTAGGGATGGCAGATTTATTTCAAGATTCTGGCAGACATTACAGCAAGCACTAAGAACTCGTCTAGACATGAGTACTGCCTATCATCTACAAACTAATGGGTAGAGTGAAAGAACGATACAAATGCTTGAAGACATGCTACGAGCATGTGTTATTGATTTTGAAAACAGTTGGGATCGACATCTACCGTTAGCAGAATTTTCCTACAACAACAGCTACCATTCAAGTATTGAGATGGCGCCGTTTGAAGCACTTTATGGTAGAAAGTGCAGGTCTCCGATTTATTGGAGTGAAGTGGGGGATAGACAGATTACGGGTCCAGAGATAATACAAGAAACTACCGAGAAGATCATCCAAATTCAACAACGGTTGAAAACCGCCCAAAGTCGACAAAAGAGCTACGCCGACATTAAAAGAAAAGATATAGAATTTGAAATTGGAGAGATGGTCATGCTTAAGGTTTCACCTTGGAAAGGCGTTGTTCGATTTGGTAAACGAGGGAAATTAAATCCAAGGTATATTGGAAAATTCAAGATTATTGATCGTGTCGGACCAGTAGCTTACCGACTTGAGTTACCTCAACAACTCGCGGCTGTACATAACACTTTCCACGTCTCGAATTTAAAGAAATGTTTTGTTAAAGAAGATCTCACTATTCCGTTAGACGAAATCCAAATCAACGAAAAACTTCAATTCATCGAAGAACCCGTCGAAATAATGGATCGTGAGGTTAAAAGACTTAAACAATACAAGATACCAATTGTTAAGGTTCGATGGAATGCTCGTAGAGGACCCGAGTTCACCTGGTAATGAGAAGATTAGATGAAGAAGAAATACCCGCACTTATTTCCAGAAGATATGTCAACACCTCCAACTGCTATAAATTTCGGGACGAAATTTATTTAACGGGTAGGTACTGTAGTGACCCGAACTTTTCCATGTTTATATATATTAAATGAATATGATATTTACATGATTATGTATTTCCAACATGTTAAGCAATCAAACTTGTTAAGACTTGATTAATTGAAATAGGTTTCATATAGACAATTGACCACCCAAGTTGACCGGTGATTCACGAACGTTAAAACTTGTAAAAACTTTATGATGACATATATATGATTATATATATAGTTAACATGATATTATGATAAGTAAGTATCTCATTAGGTATTTTAACAATGAGTTATATACATAAAATTGTGTTTATTGAATTAAGAAACTCAAAACGATATATATAACGATTATCGTTATAACAACGTCTTACTAATTACATATGAATCATATTAAGATATTGTTGTACTATGTTTAATCATTATAAATGATAAGTAAACATTTCATTGTGTATATTAACAATGAACTACATATGTAAAAACAAGACTACTAACTTAAGGATTTCGAAACGAGACATATATGTAACGATTATCGTTGTAACGACATTTAAATGTATATATATATCATATTAAGATATATTAATATATCATAATATCATGATAATATAATAATTTAACATCTCATTAGATATAATAACATTGGGTTAACAACATTTAACAAGATCGTTAACTTAAAGGTTTCAAATCAACATTTACATGTAACGACTAACGATGACTTAACGACTCAGTTAAAATGTATATACATATAGTGTTTTAATATTTATTCATACACTTTTGAAAGACTTCAAGACACTTATCAAAATACTTCTACTTAACAAAAATGCTTACAATTACATCCTCGTTCAGTTTCATCAACAATTCTACTCGTATGCACTCGTATTCGTACTCGTACAATACACAGCTTTAGATGTATGTACTATTGGTATATACACTCCAATGATCAGCTCTTAGCAGCCCATGTGAGTCACCTAACACATGTGGGAACCATCATTTGGCAACTAGCATGAAATATCTCATAAAATTACAAAAATATTAGTAATCATTCATGACTTATTTACAAGTAAACAAAATTACACATCCTTTATATCTAATCCATATACCAACGACCAAAAACACCTACAAACACTTTCATTCTTCAATTTTCTTCATCTAATTGATCTCTCTCAAGTTCTATCTTCAAGTTCTAAGTGTTCTTCATAAATTCTATAAGTTCTAGTTTCATAAAATCAAGAATACTTTCAAGTTTGCTAGCTTACTTCTAATCTTGTAAAGTGATCATCCAACCTCAAGAAATCTTTCTTATTTACAGTAATATATCTTTCTAATACAAGGTAATATTCATATTCAAACTTTGATTCAATTTCTATAACTATAACAATCTTATTTCGAGTGGAAATCTTACTTGAACTTGTTTTCGTGTCATGATTCTGCTTCTAGAACTTTCAAGCCATCCAAGGATCCTTTGAAGCTAGATCTATTAGAAAACTGTAAATTAATTTCAGCAGATAATATATGTCGGGAGAGAGAAATTAAACTGGGGGTTGAAACGTTTAAAATTGATTTAATACCGGTCGAGTTAGGGAGTTTTGATGTAATAATTGGCATGGACTGGTTGAAAAAGGTGAGAGCAGAGGTCGTTTGTTACAAAAATGCGATTCGCATTATGCGTGAAAAAGGAAAACCTTTAATGGTGTACGGAGAAAAGAACAACGCAAAATTAAATCTTATTAGTGGTTTGAAGGCGCAAAAACTAATAAGAAAAGGTTGTTACATCATTCTAGCACACATCAAGGAAGTTAAACCTGAAGAAAAGAACATCAGTGATGTTCCCGTCGCAAAAGAATTTCCCGATGTATTTTCGAAAGAATTACCGGGATTACCCCCACATCGATCCGTTGAATTTCAAATAGATCTTGTACCAGGAGCTGCACCAATAGCTCGTGCTTCATACAGACTCGCACCCAGCGAAATGAAAGAATTACAAAGTCAGTTACAGGAACTTTTAGAGCGTGGTTTCATTCGACCAAGCACATCACCATGGGGAGCTCCTGTTTTGTTTGTCAAGAAGAAAGATGGTACATTCAGGTTATGTATCGACTACCGAGAGTTGAACAAACTTACCATCAAGAACCACTACCCACTATCGAGAATCGACGACTTATTTGATCAACTACAAGGCTCGTCTGTTTATTCGAAGATCGATTTACGTTCTGGATATTATCAAATGCGGGTGAAGGAGGATGATATTCCAAAGACTGCTTTTAGGATGCGTTACGGTCATTACGAGTTTATGGTTATGCCGTTTGGATTGACTAACGCACCAGCTGTGTTCATGGACCTCATGAACCGAGTGTGTGGGCCATATCTTGAAAAGTTTGTCATTATTTTCATCGATGACATACTTATTTACTCGAAGAATGATCAAGAGCACGAAGAACATTTGAGAAAAGTGCTAGAGTTGCTGAGAAAAGAAAAACTGTACGCTAAGTTTTCAAAGTGTGCATTTTGGTTGGAAGAAGTTCAATTCCTCGGACACATAGTGAACAAAGAAGGTATTCAGGTGGATCGAGCAAAGATTGAAACCGTTGAAAAGTGGGAAATCCCGAAAACTCCGAAACACATACGCCAGTTTTTAGGACTAGCGGGTTACTACAGAAGGTTCATCCATGACTTTTCCAGAATAGCAAAACCCTTGACTGCATTAACGCATAAAGGGAAGAAATTTGAATGGAAAGATGAACAAGAGAAAGCGTTTCAATTGTTAAAGAAAAAGTTAACTACGGCACCTATATTGTCATTACCTGAAGGGAATGATGATTTTGTGATATATTGTGACGCCTCAAAGCAAGGTCTCGATTGTGTATTAATGTAACGAACGAAAGAAATTGCTTATGCGTCTAGACAATTGAAGATTTGCGAACAGAATTATACGACGCATGATTTGGAATTAGGCGCGGTTGTTTTTGCATTAAAGACTTGGAGGCACTACTTATATGGGGTCAAAAGCATTATATATACCGACCACAAAAGTCTTCAACACATATTTAATCAGAAACAACTGAATATGAGGCAGCGTAGGTGGATTGAATTGTTGAATGATTACGACTTTGAGATTCGTTACCACCCGGGGAAGGAAAATGTGGTAGCCGACGCCTTGAGCAGAAAGGACAGAGAACCCATTCGAGTAAAAGCTATGAATATAGTGATTCACATTAACCTTACTACTCAAATAAAGGAGGCGCAACAAGGAGTTTTAAAAGAGAGAAATTTAAAGGATGAAATACCCAAAGGATCGGAGAAGCATCTTAATATTCGGGAAGACGGAACCCGGTATAGGGCAGAAAGAATTTGGGTACCAAAATTTGGAGATATGAGAGAAATGGTACTTAGATAACCTCATAAAACCAGATACTCAATACATCCTGGAACGGGGAAGATGTACAAGGATCTCAAGAAACATTTTTGGTGGCCAGGTATGAAAGCTAATGTTGCTAAATACATAGGGGAATGTTTGTCGTGTTCTAAGGTCAAAGCAGAGCATCAGAAACCATCAGGTCTACTTCAACAACCCGAAATCCCGGAATGGAAATGGGAAAACATTACCATAGATTTCATCACTAAATTGCCAAGGACTGCAAATGGTTTTGATACTAATTGGGTAATAGTTGATCGTCTCACCAAATCAGCACACTTCATGCCAATAAGAGAAGATGACAAGATGGAGAAGTTAGCATGACTGTATTTGAAGGAAGTCGTCTCCAGACATGTAATACCAATCTCTATTATCTCTGATAGGGATGGCAGATTTATTTCAAGATTCTGGCAGACATTACAGCAAGCATTAAGAACTCGTCTAGACATGAGTACTGCCTATCATCTACAAGCTGATGGGCAGAGTGAAAGGACGATACAAATGCTTGAAGACATGCTACGAGCATGTGTTATTGATTTCGGAAACATTTGGGATCGACATCTACTGTTAGCAGAATTTTTCTACAACAACAGCTACCATTCAAGCATTGAGATGGCGCCGTTTGAAGTACTTTATGGTAGAAAGTGCAGGTCTCTGATTTATTGGAGTGAAGTGGGGGATAGATAGATTACGGGTCCAGAGATAATACAAGAAACTACCGAGAAGATCATCCAAATTCAACAACGGTTGAAAACCGCCCAAAGTTGACAAAAGAGCTACGCCGACATTAAAAGAAAATATATAGAATTTGAAATTGGAGAGATGGTCATGCTTAAGGTTGCCCCTTTGAAAGGTGTTATTCGATTTGGTAAACGAGGGAAATTAAATCCAAGTTATATTGGACCATTCAAGATTATTGATCGTGTCGGACCAGTAGCTTACCGACTTGAGTTACCTCAACAACTCGCGGCTGTACAAAACACTTTCCACGTCTCGAATTTAAAGAAATGTTTTACTAAAGAAGATCTCACTATTCCGTTAGACGAAATCCAAATCAACGAAAAACTTCAATTCATCGAAGAACCCATCGAAATAATGGATCGTGACGTTAAAAGACTTAAACAAAACAAGATACCAATTGTTAAGGTTCGATGGAATGCTCGTAGAGGACCTGAGTTCACCTGGGAATGAGAAGATCAGATGAAGAAGAAATACCCGCACTTATTTCCAGAAGATATGTCAACACCTCCAACTTCTATAAATTTCGGGACGAAATTTATTTAACGGGTAGGTACTGTAGTGACCCGAACTTTTCCATGTTTATATATATTAAATGAATATGATATTTACATGATTAAGTGTTTCCAACATGTTAAGCAATCAAACTTTTTAAGACTTGATTAATTGAAATAGGTTTCATATAGACAATTGACCACCCAAGTTGACCGGTGATTCACGAACGTTAAAACTTGTAAAAACTTTATGATGACATATATATGATTATATATATAGTTAACATGATATTATGATAAGTAAGTATCTCATTAGGTATTTTAACAATGAGTTATATACATAAAATTGTGTTTATTGAATTAAGAAACTCGAAACGATATATATAACGATTATCGTTATAACAACGTCTTACTAATTACATATGAATCATATTAAGATATTGTTACACTATGTTTAATCATGATAAATGATAAGTAAACATGTCATTATATATATTAACAATGAACTACATATGTAAAAACAAGACTACTAACTTAAGGATTTCGAAACGAGACATATATGTAACGATTATCGTTGTAACGACATTTAAATGTGTATACATCATATTAAGATATATTAATATATCATAATATCATGATAATATAATAATTTAACATCTCATTAGATATAATAACATTGGGTTAACAACATTTAACAAGATCGTTAACTTAAAGGTTTCAAATCAACATTTACATGTAACGACTAACGATGACTTAACGACTCAGTTAAAATGTATATACATGTAGTGTTTTAATATGTATTCATACACTTTTGAAAGACTTCAAGACACTTATCAAAATACTTCTACTTAACAAAAATGCTTACAATTACATCCTCGTTCAGTTTCATCAACAATTCTACTAGTATGCACCCGTATTCTTACTCGTACAATACACAGCTTTTAGATGTATGTACTATTGGTATATACACTCCAATGATCAGCTCTTAGCAGCCCATGTGAGTCACCTAACATATGTGGGAACCATAATTTGGCAACTAGCATGAAATATCTCATAAAATTACAAAAATATTAGTAATCATTCATGACTTATTTACAAGTAAACAAAATTACACATCCTTTATATCTAATCCATATACCAACGACCAAAAACATCTAAAAACACTTTCATTATTCAATTTTATTCATCTAATTGATCTCTCTCAAGTTCTATCTTCAAGTTCGAAGTGTTCTTCATAAATTCTATAAGTTCTAGTTTCATAAAATCAAGAATACTTCCAAGTTTGCTAGCTTACTTCCAATCTTGTAAAGTGATCATCCAACCTCAAGAAATCTTTCTTATTACAGTAATTTATCTTTCTAATACAAGGTAATACTCATATTCAAACTTTGATTCAATTTTTATAACTATAACAATCTTATTTCGAGTGGAAATCTTACTTGAACTTGTTTTCGTGTCATGATTCTGCTTCAAGAACTTTCAAGCCATCCAAGGATCCTTTGAAGCTAGATCTATTTTTCTCATTTCCAGTAGGTTTATCCAAAAAACTTAAGGTAGTAATGATGTTCATAACATCATTCGATTCATATATATAAAACTACCTTATTCGAAGGTTTAAACTTGAAATCACTAGAACATAGTTTAGTTAATTCTAAACTTGTTTCTTCTAACTTGACTTTTAAAATCAACTAAACACATTTTCTATATCTATATGATATGCTAACTTAATGATTTAAAATCGAAAAACACGAAAAACACCGTAAAACCGGATATACGCCGTCATAGTAACACCGCGGGCTGTTTTGGGTTAGTTAATTAAAAAAAATGATAAACTTTGATTTAAAAGTTGTTCTTCTGGGAAAATAATTTTTCTTATGAACATGAAACTATATCCAAAAATCATGGTTAAACTCAAAGTGGAAGTATATTTTCCAAAATGGTCATCTAGACGTCGTTCTTTCGACTGAAATGACTACCTTTACAAAAATGACTTGTAACCTGTATTTCCGACTATAAACTTATACTTTTTCTGTTTATATTCATAAATTTAAGTTCAATATGAAACCATAGCAACTTGAAACACTCAAAACGGATTTAAAACAAAGAAGTTATGGGTAAAACAAGATTGGATATTTTTGATTGTTGTAGCTACGTGAAAATTGGTAACAAATTTATATTAATCATATCCTAGCTAACTTATATTGTATTATACAGGTATTCTAATATATTATATAATCTTGGGATACCATAGACACATATGCAAATGTTTTAACATATCATATCGACCCATCTATATATATTATTTGGAACAACCATAGACACTCTATATGCAGTAATGTTGGAGTTAGCTATACAGGGTTGAGGTTGATTCCAAAAATATATATACTTTGAGTTGTGATCTAGTCTCAGACATGTATACACTGGGTCGTGGATTGATTCAAGATAATATATATTGATTTATTTCTGTACATCTAATTGTGGACAACTAGTTGTAGGTTACTAACGAGGACAGCTGACTTAATAAACTTAAAACATTAAAAAGTATTAAAAATGTCGTAAATATATTTTGAACATACTTTGATATATATGTACATATTTGTTATAGGTTCGTGAATCGACCAGTGGAAAAGTCTTACTTCCCAACGAAGTAAAAATCTGTGAAAGTGAGTTATAGTCCCACTTTTAAAATCTAATATTTTGGGATGAGAATACATGCAGTTTTATAAATGTTTTACGAAATAGACACAAGTAATTGAAACTACATTATATGGGTGAATGATCGAAGCCGAATATGCCCCTTTTGCTTGGTAACCTAAGAATTAGTAAACCGATATACTAATTGACGCGAATCCTAAAGATAGATCTATTGGGCTTAACGAACCCCATTAAAAGTACCGGATGCTTTAGTACTTCAAATTCGTTTTTATCATGTCCGAAGGATTTCCCGGAATGATAGGGGATATTCTTATATGCATCTTGTTAATGTAGGTTACCAGGTGTTCACCATATGAATGAATTTTATCTCTATGTATGGGATGTATATTGAAATATGAAATCTTGTGGTCTATTATTATGATTTGATAATATATAGGTTAAACCTATAACTCACCAACATTTTTGTTGACGTTTTAAGCATGTTTATTCTTTGGTGATTATTAAGAGCTTCCACTGTTGCATACTAAAATAAGGACAAGATTTGGAGTCCATGCTTGTATGATATTATGTAAAAACTGCATTCAAGAAACTTATTTTTAATGTAATATATTCTTATTGTAAACCATTATGTAATGGTCGTGTGTAAACGGTATATTTTAGATTATTATTATTTGATAATCTACGTAATGCTTTTTAAACCTTTATCGATAAAATAAAGGTTATGGCTATTTTAAAAATAAATGCAGTCTTTGAAAAACGTCTCATATAGAGGTCAAAACCTCGCGACGAAATCAATTAATATGGAACGTTTATAATCAATATGAACGGGACATTTCATATATGTATATATATATATATATATATATATATATATACACACACACACGTATATATATACACGTATATACATATACACGTATATATATACGTTTATATACACACGTATATATATATACGTGTATATATATACGTGTATATATATACGTGTATATATGTATGTATATGTATATGTTTAAGTACTAATTAGTTAAACTTACGCGGATATTAATCCAAACTAATTCTTTTGAAGAACTAGGCACATCCGCCCAATACGCGTAATGTTTCGGGAACTTTGGGGACCTAACAACACTAGCTATCAAATTAACAAACATTGAACTATTAGGGCCTATCGGATTAACGGTTCTCCACGTAAAATCAAAGTCAATGTCGAGTAGTCCGTGAGCATCTCTCAAATTTCGTAAACCTATGTTTTTGTTTTTCCCCGTTTACCCCTTGCATTAGGTTGGGGATCGTCATCTTGGCCACCGACCCTAGCACCGATCATTAGGAAAATGAGAGCAAATAAATTCATCTGCATAAATACAAATAAAGTGAATAGAACAATGATATATATATATATATATATATATATATATATATATATATATATACACACATTAAACTATAGTTTTTTTAACGACTATATATATATATATATATATATATATATATATATATATATATATATATATATATATATATATATATATATATATATATATATATATATATATATATATATCACGCACTTAGACCCGAAACCACCTTCTTCTTCTTTGATTTGAGCTCTCTCACTCTAAAATTTAACTCTCTCTCTAGAATTAAGTTGGAAGTGATAAGGTGGGTGAGAATGGAGTAAATGAGACTCCAACAACTGATTTGGGGCCTTAAAGTCGGACCCCAAAGTGATTTTACCAAATTGCCCCCAAAATATCTAATTTAAAAAGAAGAGGAAATCTGTCAGCCCGTAGTGGCGCGGCGCGCCATAGGGTCGCGCGGCACGCCAAATGCCCAGTTCAACTTCTTTTGCATTTTAATTATATACAACAAAACCCCACACCTTGAATACTTATAAATACACATATGTATAAAGAAAAATACACGGGTCTTACAACTCTCCCCCACTTACATCGGAGCGCGTCCTCGCGATCCAAGCCGCATGACACGAGGGAAGATAAACCAACATGAACTCTTCGGGTTCCCACGTAAACTCGGAACCTTTACTACGTCGCCATTGAACCTTAAAGGTCCTCACCTCCTTGTTACGCAACATTTTCACTTTCTCATCAAGTATAGAAATCGGCTCTTCAACATATTCCAACTTGTTGTTTAGCTCGATTTCATCTAATGGCATCCACGAAGAATCATCCGCAAGACACTTACGGAGGTGGGAAACAAGAAATGTGTTATGGATCCCCGCAAGTTCTTTGGGTAATTCTAATCGATATGCAACTTCACCAACACGAGCTAAAACTTTGAATGGCCCAATAAATCGAGGAGCTAACTTTCCCCGTTTTCGAAATCGGATAATACCCTTCCATGGCGAAACCTTAAGCATTACCATGTCGCTTTCTTGAAATTCGATCGTTCGTCTACGTTTATCAGCATACGACTTTTGTCTATCTTGAGCCTTCTTCAAATGATCCCGAATAATATCAATCTTGTTATTCGTCTCCAAAACCAAATCGGTACTCCCGATTTCCCTTTGACCCACTTCACCCCAACAAATTGGAGTTCGACACCTACGACCATAAAGCATCTCGTAAGGTGGCATCCTGATACTAGTATGATAACTATTATTGTACGAGAATTCCACCAAAGGTAAGTGCTCATCCCAACTACCAACAAAATCAATAATACACGCTCGTAACATATCCTCCAAAGTTTGATTCGTACGTTCGGTTTGACCGTCCGTTTGAGGATGATACGTCGTGCTTAACTTCAATTTCGTACCCATATCTTCATGAAACTTCTCCTAAAATCGAGATGTGAAACGGGTATCTCGGTCCGAAATAATAGATATAGGAACCCCATGTCGCGAGACCAGTTCCTTGATAAACAACTTAGCCAAGGCCTCCGACGATATCGCTTCTTTAATGGGAAGAAACAAAGCACTTTTCGTCAAACGATCAACTATCACCCAAATTGTATCAAATTGGGTTCTCGCCGTTTTAGGAAACTTTGTAATGAAATCTATAGTAATGTGCTGCCATTTCCATTTCGGGATTTCTAACGGTTGCAATTTACCATACGACTTTTGGTGCTCGGCCTTTACTTGCAAACAAATAACACATTGTTCAACATATTTTACAACATCACGTTTCATGTTCGGCCACCAATAATCCTTCCTCAAATCATGATACATTTTCGTCGCTCCCGGATGAATGGAATACCTTGACTTATGTGCTTCATCAAGTAGCACTCGTCGGTAATCACCCATCTTAGGCACCCACACCCTTCCTTGAAAAGACAACAAACCATGCGGGCCCATAGTAATGAACTCCGATTGGCCCACGATTCGTTCCGCATGCTTGTTGTGGACGTAAGCCTCTATTTGAATCTCGCCAAGCTTCTCAAGAAAATCGTTGGAAATAATCAAACGTAACGATCCTACTTTTATCGCCGGATGTTGACTCTTTTGACTCAACGCATCCGCGACAACATTCGCCTTACCCGGATGATAAAGTATCTCACAATCGTAGTCTTTCACCACATCCATCCATCTACGTTGACGATAATTCAAATCTCGTTGAGTGAAAAGATGTTTCAAGTTCTTATGATCCGAATAAATCGTACACTTGACACCATACAAGTAATGGCACCAAATTTTCAACGCATGCACAGCCGCCGCCATCTCTAGATCATGAGTCGGGTACCTCATCTCGTGTTCCTTTAATTTTCGAGAGGCATAAGCGATGACTTTACCCCTTTGCATAAGAACACACCCGAGCCCGTTTAGAGAAGCATCACAATAAACCGTCATATCTTCCACACCTTCCGGCAATACTAACACCGGAGCTTGGTACAACTTCTCTTTTAACAATTGAAAAGCGATTTCTTGCTCGTTTTCCCAATTAAATTTAGCATTCTTCCTCGTCAATTTCGTCAATGGAGAAGCAATCTTAGAAAAGTCTTGGATAAACCGACGATAATAACCGGCCAATCCGAGAAAACTTCGGATTTCCGCAGGCGTAGTCGGTCGTCCCCAACTCTTCACCGTCTCGATCTTCCCCGGATCTACTTGAATGCCGTCTTTGTTCACAATATGACCAAGGAATTGGACTTCCCTTAGCCAAAATTCACATTTGGAGAACTTTGCATACAACTTCTCCTTTCGTAACGTCTTCAATACTTCACGCAAATGACGTTCATGTTCGTTCATACTTTTCGAGTAGACTAGTATGTTATCAATGAACACTATTACCGACTTGTCCAACATAGGTTGGCACATTCGGTTCATAAGATCCATGAATGCCACCGGTGCATTCGTAAGACCAAAAGGCATCACCACAAATTCAAAATGCCCATAACGCGTTTGAAAAGCCGTTTTCTCGATGTCTTCCTCACGGACCCGCATTTGGTGATAGCCGGACCGTAGGTCGATTTTAGAGAAATACATTGCACCTTGGAGTTGGTCAAACAAATCGTCAATCCGGGGCAACGGATAACGATTCTTGATCGTCACTTTATTCAACTCCCTATAATCGATGCACATCCGCATACTACCATCCTTCTTCTTTACAAATAAAACCGGAGCGCCCCACGGCGAAGCACTCGGTCGAATAAAACCCTTTTTGAGCAACTCTTGGATTTGATTTAACAACTCTTGTATTCCGTCGGTGCTAAATGATAAGGAGTTTTAGCAATGGGGGTAGCCCCCGGAACCAACTCAATGCGAAATTCAACTTGTCTTTCCGCCGGAACACCCGGTAACTCGTCCAGAAAAACGTCTTCAAATTCATTAATCACCAGAATTTTATGAATGGGTGGTGGCTCATTACGAGTATCAACAACATGAGCAAGGAAAGCCATGCCACCAGTAACAACGAAACGACGTGCCCGTGCAAAAGTGCATATCGGCACCGGTCTCCTTCGCTTATCGCCATGAATAATTAACTCTCCCCCACTTGGGGTCTTTACACGAATAAACTTATCATGGCATGCAATATCGGCTCTATAACGATCGAGCCAATCTATACCAACGACAACATCAAAATCGCCCAAGGTCATCGGGATGAGATCAATTTCAAAACTTTCGGCACCAAACACAACATTACAATTTCTACACACATCAACCACTAGCGCCGTCTTGCCATCCGCTATTTCAACTTCTATCGGACGGCTTAACTTTACTAGTGGTTTATTTAACTTAGGCACAAATCTTGGAGACACGAAAGACAAATTAGCACCACTATCAAAAAGTATCCGCGCTGGATTAGAGTTAACCATGAAGGTACCTAAAACGACTTCATTGGATTGTTTGGCTTCTTCGTTCGTCATCAAGTAATTACGACCCCTAGCCGTACCCGCCGCCTTCTCTAGCCGCTTGACATTATCATTGCGCAACTCGGGACACTCGGGCCTCTTGTGCCCTTCTTTACCACAATTGAAACAAGTAAATTTGGTTGTAGAAGGTGGGTTGGTGCAATCACGGGCCATGTGCCCCCTTCGCCGGCAATTATGACAAGAATAACGAAATTCCCCCGGAGAACTCTTCTTCACACTACCGACGCTATCGGTTGCACCTTTACCCTTCTTGTTCGAATGACTAGTAGCTTCGAACTTCCTCTTAACAAAAGTAAAACTAATCTTTCTCAACACAAGTGCTTCAAAACCTTTAGCCATATTAAACAACTCATCGAAGCTTTTCACCACGTTCACATTAATTTTCTCTTGATAACTATCATTCAAGGTTCGATAGAAATCTTCTTTCAACATCTTATCATTCCCGACATACTCCGGGCAAAATTGGGTCTTGGACAAAAACACGGATTTGAGAGTGTTCAAATCCATCGACCCTTGCCTCAAGGTACGTAGCTCGTCCTTAAGCCTTGTAAGATCGGCCGTAGTTCGGTATTCGTCGAAAAACTCCGTCTTGAATTCATCCCAAGTGAAGTCCATGCATTGCACTTCACCATAAAGATGGATTTTCGCGTCCCACCATAACTTAGCATCGCCCCTTAACATGCTAGACCCGTACCTTGTCTTCTTATCGAGAGGACATTCGCAAGTACGGAAAGCCCCCTCCATATCGTAGATCCAACGGGCACTTTTAAGAGGATCTCTTTCGCCCTCAAAAGTGGGAGTTTGAGAATCCTTGAAGTTCTTATAGAAAAAGTCCCGTCTTCCCACATTATCATCATGAAGAACGGCCTTGACTTGCTCTTTGACTACATTGACTAATTGCTCGTCAATCGAGTCTAGAAACATCTTCTTAATCTCCTCAAGATATTCCACCTTTTGACGTTTAAAGATGGCCTCAACCTTGGCCGTGAACTCGGGGTCCTCACTCGTGCCCCCATTATCGGTGTCGTGTCTGTTCCTCATCTTCATTCTATAAAACGAAATGGGTTAAACGGCGAAACAAAAGGACATAACACATATGTATATACATATACACCACACTACTCCATCTTGCTCAATAATCGTTGTACATTGCTTGTTCGTCACGATTTGCACCCGTAACAATGGTAGCTAATCATTGTTACGCGAGCACGTCGCATTAACTTGCTAGTACAACGTCTATCTCGCTTGATGACTGTAAAACATACCACAAAACAATTAGCACGAGGTTAGTTAACATAAACCAAAGTACTAACAATTCCCGATCCGGCCCAAAGTCCTACAAGTCCCGCATAAAGCGTACACACAATAAAGTCTAAGTCTAGGCACCTATCTCAAGTCGCCTAAATCCCTTAGACCATGCTCTGATACCACTTGTAACAACCCAAACCAAACCACGAACAACCCGCGTTAAAATACAAAAAAAAAATTTATTTCCTGTTCAGCATGTGGCGCGGCGCGCCAGATGGCCGCGCGGCGCACCAAACTGGTCTGTCCAAAAAAGTTTTAAACGCGAAAAAGATCGACTACTTCCCGTCATAATTCGACCGAACGCTTTCACCAACATTTTCAAATATGTAAAACTAACACGATTCAAACATAAAAACAAGTTTTACATGATGGGGCCCACATTGGCCGGTTTACGAGTTTAATACAAAATATGAGTTTCGACCGCCAAAAAGTTTAAGTACCAAACTACACTACGAGCATGGCGTTTGGGATTAAACTACCCAAGTCTCGGTCAAACTCCAAGAACTAATACTTCCAAAAAGCATCCCCTAATCAACAAAGCGGGATCTCTATTCCATGATAATGCCCTTACCCTTGTCCACAAACGGACCTATAAAACAAAGCTTAGTGAATGCAATAATTATACACATACATATATAATCTACTTACTTGCATCACTTACACATTATCGCACACGAGCTAGCAATTCGACAACCATGCAAAACATTAAACATATACCAATAACCGCAAATTCATAAGGAGCTAGCAATACCAATAGCATATAGTTCATAATTAAATATGCTAACACAACATTCTTATAACCATGGTTAACCAATCGAGAAAAGGAACGGTACTTAAAAGCTGTTGGAGTTCATAACATCCGTTAGTGTTACTTAAATGACGCGTAATCACTAATCCCCCGTGTGATGTCTTAAACAACGCGACTCACTCACCCCCATGACAATGTGGCATCTTGAACAACGCGACGAATCCACATGCCAATCAAAACGATGAGTGGTGTCTTAAACAACGCGACATCTACTCCCATGACAATGTGGCGTCTTAGACAACGCGACAATACCACATGTCAATCAAACAATGAGTAGTGTCTTAAACAACGCGACAATACTACTCGTTACATAGAACGTGGTGTCTTAACAACGCGACAATGCCACATCCATTCTACACAAATAAATACATTATATACATACACGCATAATTATTCCACTCACCTTACGCCTTCGGTGAATCAATAAAATCAACCTTGAATCTTCAAGGTAACGCACCTATTATCACGCACATACAATCAATCAACCATTCAAGTTGGTCAAACTCACACCACTTACCACTACTATGTCATTTTGACCCATTTGGACACCTAACCCATAATTGGGTCCTCTTTTGCCAAAACCCTAACATTAGCCAAGTTAGGTCTTAAAACATCATTTAACACTAGGTTTATGCATTAATCATAAACATTTACTAACTTAGGTCCATTTTGACCCATTTGACCCATTTAAGGTCAACACGCCCATTTCGGGTCATCCACTAACCCACACAACACCCATTTACATATAATATAGGTGTTCTAGCCATTTACTAACTAATTAAGGTTTATTAACAACAATTAATACTTAAAAAACCCTAGTTAGTCATCCTTGAGTCAACATAACCCAAATTCACCTAAAACCCCCCAAACACTAACAAAATGGGTCTTTGGTTCATCACTAGCCCAAACCCTAACCCTTAAACACTTTAAATTAAGGAAATCGAGTTTAGGACTTACCACCACAATCAAAACTTAGCTAGTGAGTAGATGAACAACTTTAAAACACGCACTTAGACCCGAAACCACCTTCTTCTTCTTTGATTTGAGCTCTCTCACTCTACAATTTAACTCTCTCTCTAGAATTAAGTTGGAAGTGATAAGGTGGGTGAGAATGGAGTAAATGAGACTCCAACAACTGATTTGGGGCCTTAAAGTCGGACCCCAAAGTGATTTTACCAAATTACCCCTAAAATATCTAATTTAAAAAGAAGAGGAAATCTGTCAGCCCGTAGTGGCGCGGCGCGCCATAGGGCCTCGCAACGCGCCAAATGCCCAGTTCAGCTTCTTTTGCATTTTAATTATATACAACAAAACCCCACACCTTGAATACTTATAAATACACATATGTACAAAGAAAAATACACGGGTCTTACATAATTTCTAATAAATTAACTTTGGATGGGTATTCTATAGGATTGATTAATTTCGAACTTAAGGTACAACTATTCCGAAATTAACCACTAAACCTAATAATGTTCATAAAACAATAAGCATAAACATAAACATAAACATAAACAATAACATTTACACTTATACTTATACAAACTAAACATACAACTTTCATCATCAAACCCATCAAATTAGTAACTAAATAAATACTTAATTTTCTAATTAAAAAAATACATAACTAAACATAACTTAATTTCATTTTATATTAATTAAAAAAAAATATTAATTTTCAACCTACATAACAAACATAATCAACATACATAAGCAAAATTCGGATTTAATCAATAGCAATAACTCAAAGCATGTTCTTCATGAGCATAAACATAATCACACACAAAAATCTTCAAAACATACACACAAAATTCGGATTTAATAGCAATAACTCAAATTAAAGCATAAAAATTCGAATTTAACAAAAATAAGCAAAAAAAATCGGATTTAACAAAAATAAATGAAAAACATACCTTAGTTAGTGTTATAGGAGTAAGATTAGGTTGGATTTGGTTGGATTTGGTTGGATTTACCTCAAAATCGCCGGAGTGTATGGGAGTTTTTTTTTGTGATAAGCTCGACAGGCCCCAGCAGCTTTTTGGCCAAAGTTTTTTTCGGACGACTTTTCCCAGACGACATGTCGTCTGGGAAGCTGGTGGAGGAAACCCAAAAATTGCTGCGCCACTTTTTCATGGATATTTTAAATATTTTAACATTTTTAATTTATTTTCATTTATTAAACAAATCTATATAATTACTTAAGTAATTAATTAAAATTACTTAAAAATAAATTTTAAATTCTTAAAGATTATTTTTAATTACATTTAAATTATAAAATTACTTAAAATTTATTTTTAATAACTATAAAAATTACTTTTACTTACTTTTAAAATTACTTTTAATTACTTATATAATTAATTATAAATTACTTTTAAAAACTTAAATATATTTTTAATTACTTATAAATTATATAAATTAAATCCTAATTAAACCCTAATTATCTTCATCGTCATCGTCGTCATCCTCATCATCATCATCGTCATCATCGTCATCGTCATCATAATCCTCGTCATCGTTAAATTAATCCGTTATTATCATCGTCATCATCATCGTCATCGTCGTCATCATCATCGTCATCATCGTCATTGTCATCATCGTCATCGTCATCATCCTCGTCACATGTGACATCAAATCTTTGGCGGGAAACATTTGGTGGGAAATTTTTGGCGAGAAAACAGAAGATGGCTTTTTGTGCGGAAAAATACTTCTATATAGCTACCCCACCAATCACAACACTAGATGACAGCAACAATATGGCTGATAATTACCATTATGGTCCAGTGGAAACTTTTCCTGTGAAATTTTGTCGATCTTGTGGTTCAAAGATGGTTCTCAAAACTTGTTTGACTGATGAGTACCAGTACGGTTGACGATATTATGGTTGTGGTGGTAGGTTCGGCACCTTGATGTCTACACTTTGTAGAAAGCGACAAATTTGGATTGATCCGCTCTGGTCTGAGAGGGCGCTTGAGGTGATACCAGAATTGTTAAGGTCCAAAAAAGATCTAGAACGTTCACTCAAAACCGCAAAACGTCAAGCAAAAATGTTGAAACTGATGTTAATTTATGTTAATTTGTACTTTTGTAGCATTTGTGTCGTATTTCATTTTCAACTAGTATTTCAGTTTCTAGTATTTCAGTTTCAGTATCAGTTTGTAGTTTCATAATTAATTTCAGTTTCTAGTATTTCAGTTTCTACTATTTCAATGCATCTTCATGGTTGATATTGTCGCCAGCCTTCCATCATCTAATCCACCACCACCACATTCATGACCAACTTTGAATGCTTAAATTGTGTCATTGTTTAGCTATTTTTCTTTCTAGAGGAGATGGGGGTGGGTCCGAGACTTACTCACTCGATGGAGAAACGAAGAAGGCGAACCCTACCGTGAACCAAACTTACCACCTAACATCGGAGAAAACGATGTACTCGCCAGTGAACCTATGCGCAACACTGTTTTCACCCTTCTTGCCAAAATATTCCACCTCGAAGGTCATATTACTGCAATCTCAGAAAAATATTCAACCTCTACTTCCGAATACCAATCAAAGGGGAATATTAGAAGAAGTTAGGAAACTTCGAATTGATAATCAAGATCTATCGAATCAGATGAGTGGGTGGATAGAAATGATAGAAGGTAGGATAGAAACCCTGACAAGAATGGTGCGTGATTTACAAGCTATACTTATTACACAAGAACCATCAACATCGTACGCACCATAGATACCAAGGGGTACCAATAACAATGAACGATGAAGTATTGATCCATAACTTCATTAATATTCTGTGAAGAATATGTGGTTCCTAAAAGTTTTAGAGATTACTTATTCTAGCCCAAACCAAAAAGCAAATGAGATTAATATCATATTAACTCATTAAATCCATGATTACATCTGAAGAAAATATATATGCAAATATATTTTCATAACGATTGTAATTGAAAATTTTTTGTACAAACTGTAAATGATGAAAATATTTTAACGGGTAGGTAATACCCGATAGATATTTAGATTTTACATTAATAAGTTACATTGTACATTCTTCGAATCTGATTTAACGGTCACTTACTATCCTACTTACACCCACAGATATACGTATTCGTTCACCGCAGAATAACCATTTTCATTCAAATTCATAATTGGATTTTGACTTATCAAAATCCAACAAGTGGCATAATGAAGAAAATATTGGACAAAATAAAATTTGTTAGAAACAAATAATTTAACTATGAAAAGAATTTTGTTAAGAATCCACGCTAACTGTTCCTAGCTAACCGATTACATTTTATTTATCGCAATTTAATTATCGCAATTTACATTCTGGCAATTTTATTTATCGTCATTTAATTTCTGTTATTTATTTTACGCACTTTAAATATCGGGACACGTATACAAAGTTTTGACATATCATATCGACGCATGTATATATATTATTTGGAATAACCATAGACACTCTATATGCAGTAATGATCGAGTTCTCTATACAGGGTTGAGGTTGATTCTTAAATAATATATATACTTTGAGTTGTGATCGAGCCTGAGACATGTACACGGGTCACGATACGTATTAATTAATTCGAATATTATATGTTAAACTATATATGAATCATTGAACTGTTAACTGTGGACTATCGACTGTGGACTAAAAACATTGGACAATTAAAATGAATTAAAATATTGATTATAACATATGAAATTAAACAATTCTTCAAGTTTGCCACTTGATTTCATCCTAAACTTCATTTGTATCTCGACGATTACAATCTGTGTTCAAACCTTTCATGATTCTTGATAACACCTCAATCGAGAGGATGAACCAACCACACTTCATCTACAGAAAGAAAGATTGATGCATATAGTTATGCACCTGAAAAACTCTCAAAAACTGAGTAAACGTTTAACACGTAGCTGTGTTAATTCCTTTAGTGTTATTATTACCCAAAATAACTTTACAATTTCTTTCCAAATTAGCCAATTTTATCACAGCTTCAACAAATCTACTTTGACATTCTTTCGGATTAGCCTTATTATAACCTTGATATATGTGTTTGCTCTTGCATCGTTACCGGGGAACCGTTTATATTCCACCACATTAGCAGTAAACTTACCAGCAACTTCACTGATCTCTGACTTTCCGAAGAACCATTATATTTGTTCATTAAAACCCTATCATGTACTCATCCGCATCTTGTAACAAGAATTGCCATACCAATTACCGGAAATCAGAAAATCTGTATTGTGAGTCTCGCAACATTTCCACATCAACAATATATGTATCCATATAACATTTATCTCTTAGAACTATGATATTCCATTCTGAAATTCTAAAAAGCACCCAGTCTGCGAAGTAATGCTCTGAATTTTGAAAAGTTGAATGAAGCAACAAAAACTGTAAACGACCTCAACAGCCAAAAGTTGATGACAAAGATTTGTATGTTGGCAAAGCTCAGAAAAAGTTTGAAACTGAAAAACTGATTGAGCAAACTACGAAGGAGTCTCTGAACAAATCACAAGGACTAAACTTGTACATTAAGAATCCTGATGATTATGTTACTGATGAAATCTTTAGCGAATACCTTGCTTTTGACTCCAAACTTTTGAGGACAAATTTTCTTCACCATCCTTCGATATTAGAAATTTCAAGAAATCATCGTATCTTTCATTATAAATATCCTCCATATTTCTGAAGATATTTTTATAACTATTCTTATCTGAAATCATTAATCTCTTTGTGCTATTAGTGTTACATCATATAGAAACTGTTAGTTTCTATATTCTGTAAACTTTCGAGCTTAAAATATGAATGTTATTGAAGTAATGTTGGGAACTGATGCATGAGTTAGTATAATATAATGACACTTGATCAACGTGATTATATTATAGTAAGTCATGCTGAGTTTCTAATGGGATATGATGATTCACAGATCATAACGTCATCATGTGCCATGTTACATAACTCTTTCATTCTGCATAACTTCTGAACATATCAAGAAAATATATTCTTGATAGTTCTATTCTCAGTGATTCAGGTAATTTGACAAAACAAATCGTGCTACTACCTTTCCTTTCTACCTTGTATATTATGATAATTCGAAACTCCATACCTATGAATTCTAGACCATTACTTGCGAAAAGTAAACAAAAGCATGAAGCTCCGAAATAGAAAGGGGGTATAAATAGCAGCAAATAAGAGAGCGCATTAACTGTGGATGACAATAATTATAGGAGACAGAAGCATGGACATTGAAATATAATGGAAGATATAAAATCCAACAACAATGCAGAAGTTACAAACCGTGTATATCAATGTTAATTGCAACATAAAGACACGGGAGAATTAAAAACATTATAACCCCAAGGGCGAAGTAGAAGAAAATAGATTCCTCTAGTGGTAGATGAAAAAGGAGGAAAACAGAAGCGATTGTTAGAAGAATGACAAGAATCAGAACTGGATTAAGCATTTTCACAATCTTTGAAAGTATGAATTGAGGAAGAAAGTATTGGAGTGGTGAAAATATTGGAACGGAAGAGGTAAATTTATAGCGACATATCAGACAGAGTAATCGAGGCAGATCATCGCATTTAATTAAAGAGATCTTAATTTCCTTAAATCCTGAAGAATTAAATCTTTTAGATTTCGAAGATTTTCTCCAAAATCCCTTGAATTCCGAAAATCAACCGTGACGACGCCATGTCACGACCCTACTTTTTCCGTTATCTTTTCCGTTAATTATTTAACGACCGTTAACTGTTAATTGTGTTACGTCATTTCATGACCTATATTATTATTTTAGTAATAATATATTAATTATTATGTGTTATGTGAATATATGTATTCATATTTTAAATCGTACGTTTATACGAATCGCGGATTTCTATCCGGCGAATCTTTTCGGTTTTCAAACCAACGGTCGCGTTTTTGGGATATTTAAATCCTAAATATTTTAAATATGATATTTTAAGGTCATATTATTATATAGGGTATTTATATTTATTTTTCGTCGCGCGTTTGTTATCTTTCTAAATTTTTAATCGCGTAAGTGCGTTTTCGCGTTTCGGGTTTCGTTCGGGCTTTCGGGCCACAAGCTTTTAAACATTTAGCAATTTTGGGCCATGGGACCCACCCCCATGACCCCATTCGGCCGACCCATCAAGGGAGGGAGTATACTCCCTTGATTTTTCTATTTTTCCCATTTAATTTTTACTTTCCACTTTCTAATCAAACCTAATCTTATTTTTGCTCTCTTCCTTCTTTTTTTTCTTCCCCTTGCCATTTCCCAACACCACACTAACATCATCATCTTCATCAATTTTTCAAGCTTGGATCAAGAGATCATCTATACCAACGCGTTTCTCGTTCCGTTCTCTACGCGATTACACTTCTTGTTTCTTGATTAGGGTATAAACCCTAACCCTAGAACTTTCAATTTTTCATTTATTTTCTGTATTTTGATGATTGTTTAGTAGTATGATGTTTGTGGATTATTGTAATGATGTTTGTATGCGTAGAATTACTCTGAAACATATGTTTTCGGTTTGTTAAATTCTGGACAGCAGCTTTTTCGTGTGTTTCTGATATTTTAACTGATGTTGATCATAAAATAAAGTATATAAATGAGTTCCTCTCATCAAGACATTAATTTTAGACTCCGGATTCTTGTCGTTTCGATTTCCGGAACCCTAATTATGATCAAAATGGTATTTTGTTAAGATTGAAATGTGATTTTGGTATGAACCAGGTTTGGTTCAACTTTGTGACCATATTTGGTGAGTTTAGGGTGTGTTAGTGTGTTAGGACTGATGGTGGGGCGAACTTTCATGTTCGGGTCATCTCAATCCGAGCCACGAATCATCCGTTACGTCTAAAACACGTTTTTGATTGAATTGAAGATGCAAGTAGTGTGTTGGCTGTACATCACAACTTGTAGACTGTTCTTGGGGTGTTATTGAGTATACCAAAGTGTCGGGTGGTTTGCTTAGGCGGAGATATACGTAAGGCTCGCCGAAAACCGACACCCGGGGCTCAGGATACGACCCGATGAACTTTTGATTTAAAACTTTTGACTAATTATGAAACTTATGATATAAATAATGGATTTCATTTTCATTTAATTACTTATGATAAAAAAGTAATTATTATTATTTACAACTTATGATATATATATTTATTATATCATTTAATTAATATTTATGATTTAATTAACTTTTTAATTAAACCTATGATTAATAATATTTAATTATTAATGGAAAAATACTTATGATAAGTATTAAACTTATATTATGAGATTATTATAATAAGACTTACAATAAGGATTAAATAATTATTTAATTATTATATGACTTAGTTATTATTTAATTATAATTTAATTATTAAATACTTATGATTTAATAATTATAATTAGAAACTTATGATATGGTTAATAATTTATTATTAATTAATAATACTTATGATATGATTTAAAAATTATTATTAATTAATAATACTTACATTATGACTAATATTTAATTAATTAATTAAATGGGGGATGATTCTCACACACACTTTTTTGATCCTCACACACCAATTGAGTATTATTAGAAGAGTAAAAGGTTAAAATAGGTGTGTGAGAATCAAAAAAGTGTGTGTGAGAATCATCCCCCTAATTAAATACTTATGTTATATTAATTATATCATTTAAACTTATATTAACTTTAATAATTCATTTTAATTTAGTTAAACTTATGTTATGACATAATTAGACATTTTTGACTTTAATAAACGTTATAACTTATATTATTATTATTATAACTTACACTTTTAAAATTAACGTTGACCATGTTTGACCAAGGTTGACTTTTGAGTTGACTTTCGGTTGACTTTGACTTTCAGTTGACTTTTGTTGACTTCCTAATTAAGGAAACTTTCCTAACTTATAAACTTTCCTAATATAGCAACTTTCTAAATTTGAAAACGTTCCAAAAATAGAAACTTTCCAAAAATAGAAACTTTCCAAAAATAGAAACTTTCCAAAAATAGAAACTTTCTAAAAATAGAAACTTTCCAAAAATGGAAACCTGCTAAAAATAGAAACTTTCTAAAAATAGAAAGTGTGTGTCCGTAAGCTGTTCCAATCAAACCGATGCATATTGAGTATTGTTCTATGACTACTTGCAACATGTACAATAGCTATCATACTAAGACTTGACCTAAGTTAGTTATTTATATCGACCTGCTTTATTTATAGGTCGGCGTTGTGATCATTCCTGATCACTGTACTACATTTGTTGTTCGCTTAATTGTGTTGGTTACTTCATTACTATTAAGGTGAGTTATAGTCCCGTTTTTACATACTTTTCAAAGTATATTTTTGGGATGTGATTACATGCATTTTATTCACGTTTAGAAACAAGTGACAATTAAATTTAAATTATTCATTGTGAGTTGGACAAAAATATTCCCTAGTCTGGTAACTGTAATCACTGGTCTCTACTGGTGAACGCAAATCCTACGGATAGATCTATCGGGTTTGACAACCCCATTTCGAGCTAGTCGCGCTAGCAATTTATAATCGGAATGTTTAGTACTTCGTAATTTGTTGTAGATACACTGTCCAGTGTATATTTTTATTGTGTTTGGCAAGGGTAAATAAAGGGTTAAGTGGTTACCAGGTGGCTCATTGATAATGGAATAATGTTTAATGTTTTCTAACATTTTTAAATCTTGTGGTCTAAAGTTTATTCAATTATTTAAACCTATAATTCACTCAACCTTTGTGTTGACAGTTTACTCGCATGTTTTCACAGGTACTTGAGTTTATGTGATGCTTCCGCTGTGTTTAGAAGAGTCTGCATGTATTTTGGCAGATTTTTATGAAACAATTTATGAAACTTTGGCTTGCATTCGGTTTTTGAATAATTAATACTTGTGGGTTGTTGACAATGTTTTTGGTGTCAACTTTGGATTATTAATATGTTGGGTTACTTTTAAACTACATATTTTGGTATGCTTTCCTTTTTGAGAAACTTTTGAAATAAAAGAATGCAATGTCATTTATTAAATTCATTTAAGTTCGATCAAGCTGTGGGACCAAGTGACGGAGCCGTTAAGTGTTTTGACGGGGCCATCACAGTTGGTATCAGAGCTCTGGTTGTAGGGAACTAGGCGGTCTTAATGTGGTCAACCCGTGGTTCTTAGGGTGCATTAGAGTCTAGTCTACAGCCCGACCCTTTTGCTATAGCATTATTATGCATTTCATTTCGGATGTGTTATATCATTAGCATTTATATCTTTTGGTATGTGGTTTGCGGTTTTACTGTTTACAGATGTCGACTTCGGGCGATAACTCAGTTGCTGCTCCTGCTCCTCCGGCTGCTGCCAGATGCCGTGCTGATCAACCATAGATCGATGATCCTGTTCACTACTACTTTTCCACCCTTACCCATATGAACAGGGCTTACAATGAAGTGACGCGTATTAATGCTCTTAGTGATTGTATGCGTACTTTGCCACATAACGAGATGATGGACCAGATTCGAGCTAGTATGGATTCGTTTGTTAGCTTCAAGAACAAGGTTGGGATCGAGAGTCGTAAGCGTAACCGTGAAGTTGACGCTAGGTTCGAGGCTCTAGAGAGCACAGTTCGTGGTTTGAAGGAAGAGTTGGAAGAAGTGAAAGGAAAGTTGCGGAAGTATGAGCCACCTGCTGAGACTCATGCTGGCCCAGCTTATCACACCCGCTCTAAGCAGATGTGATATGATGATTCATGATTGATTACTTATTTCATAAAACTTAATGTCCTTTCATACATACATTTTTGGGTTATGTACGGCGTTTTGCCGAGGATTTTATTAAGATTTTATTATGGGATGTTTTTCATTATGTATGGATGGTTATTTTTATGACATCTATTATCATTATCACATTTTATTTCAGATGTTGTGACTCTTGGCATGTTATATTATGCGTAATGTAGATCATGTATGTTAGGTGCTATGTATGTTGTATGATGTTATCATAAAATATGTATGCATGTGGTGGTTATTTCTAAAACAATCATAACTGTCATGTTATTACTCATAGTGGTTACTGACTATTATTTTAATGGTTAATCTTTTCGTGTTCGATCTATTCCTTTATAACACTGGTATTATTCTTAGTACTAACGATTGTGTTATTCTGTTTTGAAGATCATGCCTCCTAGAGAGTCCAACGAAGCCCGTATCTAACATCTTGTTATCGAAGGGATAGCTGTTGCTATGGCAGCGAATGCAAATGCTAATGCGAACAACAATCAGGTGGGATGCTCCCACAAAACGTTCATGGCTAGTCGCCTACAGGAATTCAGTGGTACATAAGGACCCATAGGACTTACCCGCTGGTTCAAGAAAATCGAGTCTATTTTTAGGGTTAGTCGAGTTCGAGAGGAAGACAAGGTTAGTTTTGCTAGCTACACTTTGAAGGATAGTGCATTGACCTGGTGGAACAACTTGGTTAACAGTTTGGGAAATGATGTGGCTTATGGTTTAACTTGGAATAATTTCAAGGAAAGAATGATCATTCGCTACCGTCCTAAGGGTGAGATTAATAAGTTAGAGGTTGAACTTAAAAACTTGAAAATGAAGGGCACCGAATTAGATGCCTACGAGCAGAGATTCTTTGAGTTGACTTTGTTGTGCCCTAATGTTTATGCCGATGAGAATCTCAAGATTGAAGCTTACATTGATGGGTTATCAGAGAAAATTGAACATGGAGTTGAATCTAGTGAGCCACAGACTATTGAGGCCGCGATGTCGATGGCTCATAAGTTGAATGATAAGATCTTGAGAAGAAGCAAGGCTGCTGTAACCGAACCCAGTGAAGAGGCTATTAAGAAAGCTGATAATGGGAAGAGAAAGTGGGATAATAACCGCAATCAAAACCAGAGTCAGCAGAAAAAGCACGATACTTCTGGTTCAAATAACCGCAGTCAGCGTGTGTGTCCACGTTGTTACAAGGCTCATGATGGTTTCTGTACCGTGACTTGCAAGAGGTGTTCCAAACAGGGACACATTGCTAAGGATTGTACGGTGCTTCTGCCGGGTTCTGCTACTCCTGCCGCAGGTGGTAATAATGCTGGTAATAGAGGTGGTAATGGTAATGCCAATGGAAAGTCGAATAATGGTGGTAATCCGAGAGTGTGTTACGAGTGTGGAAAGCCAGGGCATTTTTGTGATGCCTATCCCAACAAGAAGACTGCAGAGACTGCGCGTGGTAGAGCGTTCAACATTAACGCTAGGGATGCTGAGGAAGATCCTAAACTTGTTACTGGTACATTCTCGGTCAACGATTTATCAGTTTATGTACTATTTGATTCAGGGGCTGATTTGAGTTTTGTGTCGCGTAAATTAAGTCCAAAAATCAAAACACCGTTAACTCCTTTAGACAATACTTATGTTGTTGAAATAGCTAATGGTAAGGTACTCACTACTAAGACTGTGCATCGTAAGTGTAACATTAGTTTAGCTGGTAGAGATTTTGTGATAGATTTGGTACCGATTGAACTTGGTAGTTTTGATGTTGTTATTGGGATGGATTGGTTATCTGCGAATCGTGCTGAGATTGTGTGTTATGATAAAGCTATTCGTATTACTAATGTGGTTGGAGAGCCGCTGATGGTTTTTGGAGATAAGAGGTACCGACAGTTAAATCTTATTAGCTGTCTGAAGGTTCTTAAACATCTTCGCAAAGGCTGTCATGATATTCTAGCCCATGTTGTTGATTCCGAAAGAGAAACGAAGAGTGTTGGAGATGTTCACATTGTTAGAGATTTTTCCGAGGTATTTTCCGAAGATTTACCTGGCCTTTCGTCGCAACGCGCGGTAGAATTTCAAATTGATCTTGTTCCCGGTGCTGCTCCCGTAGCACGTGCTCTTTATCGTCTTACGCCTTCTGAACTTCAAGAATTATCAAGTCAACTCCGTGAGTTATTAGACAAAGGTTTTATTCGTCCTAGTTCGTCCCCTTGGGGAGCTCCTGTTCTGTTTGTTAAGAAGAAGGATGGTTCTTTTCGTTTGTGCATTGATTATCGTGAGTTGAACAAGCTTACTATTAAAAACCATTATCCCCTTCCGAGAATTGATGATCTGTTCGATCAACTTCAGGGTTCATCTGTTTATTCAAAAATTGATCTTCGTTCCGGCTATCATCAGTTGCGTGTTAAAGAATCTGATGTTTCAAAAACTGCTTTTCGCACCCGTTACGGTCACTTTGAGTTTCTTGTTATGCCGTTCGGATTGACGAATGCACCTGCTATGTTCATGGATCTCATGAACCGTGTGTGTATACCCTATCTGGACAAGTTTGTTATTGTGTTTATCGACGACATCCTTATTTATTCGAAGAGTGATGAAGAGCACGAGGAACATTTGAAGTTAGTGCTTGATCTGTTGAGAAAAGAAGAGTTGTACGCTAAGTTCTCTAAGTTTGCATTTTGGTTACGAGAAGTTCAATTCCTTGGACATATTGTTAGTAAGCAAGGGATTCAAGTTGATCCTGCTAAGATTGAGGCGATTGAAAGGTGGGAAACTCCGAAAACTCCTACCCAGATTCGTCAGTTCCTAGGATTGGCAGGTTACTATCGAAGGTTCATTCAAGATTTCTCTCGTATTGCAAAACCTTTGACTGCTTTAACGCATAAAGGGAAGAAGTACGAGTGGAAGGATGAACAAGAGACTGCTTTTCAGATTTTAAAGAAGAAGTTGACTACCACTCCGATATTGTCACTACCTGAGGGTAATGATGACTTTGTTGTGTATTGTGATGCTTCGCGTGAGGCTTTGGTTGTGTTTTGATGCAACGAAAGAAAGTCATTGCGTATGCGTCACGTCAGTTGAAGATTCACGAGCAGAACTATACAACTCATGATTTAGAGTTGGGGGCCGTTGTTTTTGCACTTAAGATTTGGAGACATTATTTGTATGGGGTCAAGAGTACTGTGTACACAGATCACAAAAGTCTTCAACATATCCTCGATCAGAAACAATTGAACATGAGACAACGAAGATGGATTGAGACGTTGAATGATTATGATTGTGAACTTTTGTATCATCCGGGTAAGGCCAATGTTGTGGCTGATGCGTTGAGTCGTAAAGAAAGGGCTGAATCTCGCAGGTTTAGGGCCTTGAATATGACAATTAGAACAAACCTCGCAAGGCAGATTCTTGAGGCACAACAAGAAGCCTTAAAGGAAGAGAATTTTGTGAAAGAGAACGTAAGAGGTATGGCTAAGAAATTTGAGATTCGAGCAGATGGTACTAGGTACTTTGCAGGACGTCTTTGGGTTCCGAAGTTTGGTGAACTGCGACAACTTTTTTTGGATGAGGCTCATAAGTCTAGGTACTCTATTCATCCTGGTTCAGGAAAGATGTATCATGATCTTAAGGAGCTGTTGATGTCAAAGCTAAGGTATACGAAATAGTTTATATTTTACTAGGAAAAACTATTAAATACGATACAATTTTACACAAGATATTTATTTATTTAGAGAATGGATATACTTAAACCTTGCTACAACACTTATAGGCAGTGTACCTAATCGTACAGTAGTGTAGTTTTTAGTAAGTCCGGTTCGTTCCACAGGGAATCTTTTTTAAACAAAGCTCAACGCTATATTAGTTTACTTTTATAAAAATACAAACATATATATAAGTAATATTATTATTATAAAGGGGGGTTTTTACCGTTTAATGACCGGTTTGTCGATTTTAAAACTTTAGTCGCAGTTAAAACCTAATGTAAAATATTAAATAAATAAAAGACTTAAATTAAAACTTAAAGTAAATAACGATAATGAAATTGCGAATAATAAAAGTGCGATAAAATAAACTTGCGATAATTAAAAAGTACGATAATTAAAAGTGCGATTAAATAACAATAAATAAAAGTGCGATAATTAGAAGTGCAATTAAATATAAAATAAAGGAAATTAAATATGAAATAAAAGAATTATGCTTATTTAAACTTCCGTAATCATGATGTTCGACGTGTTGATTTTAGTTTTATGCCCATGGGTTAATTGTCCTTTGTCCTGGATTATTTAATATGTCCGTCTGGTTTTTGTCCATAACAGTCCATCAGTCATAAATATAAAGTGCGAGTGTCCTCATCAAATTATTCTTATACCCGAAGTTAAATATTCCAACTAATTGGGGATTCGAATTGTAACAAGGTTTTAATACTTTGTTTAATGAATACACCAGGTTATCGACTGCGTGTAAACCAAGGTTTTACTACTTTGTTAACAATTACACCAATTACCCATGAATGTAATTTCACCCCTGTTTTAATTATTCTAGTGGCTATTAATCCATTCCCGTGTCCGGTTAAATGAAAGATTATTCGTACATATAAATACCCCGCCCATCGTGTCCGATTGAGTGTATATGGTAATTTATAGGGACGCCCAATTGTAAATCTTTATATTAAAATTAACAAACTATCATTTAGTTAAACAAATATAAAGCCCATTAATAGCCCATAGTCTAATTTCCACAAGTGTCGTTCTTTTGTCCAAACCCCAATTATGGTACAAAGCCCAATTACCCAATTTTAGTAATTAGCCCAACATCATGATTACTTCGTTTTAAATAAGCATAATAATAACTTAGCTACGAGACATTAATGTAAAAAGGTTGAACATAACTTACAATGATTAAAAATAGCGTAGCGTTACACGGACAGAATTTCGACTTACACCCTTACAATAATCGCTAACATACCCTTATTATTAGAATTATAATTAAAATTAAAATATAAATTATAAATATAAATATAAATTTTACGTATGAATGAGGAAGAAAAAAGATGGATTTTACGATCAGAATTCGGTTGGCTTTATAGGCATTTTTTCATTTTGGGGCTCCGCGACTCGCGGCATATTTTGCCTTCAAACTCCGCGAGTCGCGGAGTTTGAAATTCCAGCTCACACTTTGGAGTCTTTCTCTGCCGACGGTTTTTATTTATAAATATAATATATATATAATTAATATAATTAATTATATATTATATTATATTTATATACATAGTTAACTTGTAATTTTTAGTCCGTTGCGTCGAGCGTTGAGAGTTGACTCTGGTCCCGGTTCCGGATTTTCGAACGTCCTTGCGTACAATTTAATATCTTGTACTTTGCGTTTTGAATCTTGTACTCTTGTAATTTCGAGACGTTTCTTATCAATAATTGGAACCTTTTTGATTGTCTTTTGTACTTTTGAGCTTTTTGGTCGTTTGCGTCTTCAATTCGTCGAATCTGTCTTTTGTCTTCACCTTTTATTATTTAAACGAATATCACTTGTAAATAGAACAATTGCAACTAAAAGCTTGTCTTTCTTGAGGAATAATGCTATGAAATATATGTTCGTTTTTAGCATTATCAAATATTCCCACACTTGAGCGTTGCTTGTCCTCAAGCAATATCGTTTTGAAATACTAGAATCACTTCTTTATTCTTCACACTTTGTACATCAGTGATTTTCTATACGGCGGTATAAACAATGGTAGTAACGATATGGTTTACAGTCCCACATGACTATAAAAATTTAGATCCATTAAGGAAATTGGATCTTTATGAAAACATTTGATCTTTAGAAAATTAAATCTAGTTTTTACCCTAGATAAGTTTTCCGGGATAACCCTTTACCGGTGTTTGCAAAATATTTTTGTGGGTTTGGTGGGTTTCAGAATTGAAAATTTTAGCTCAAAACTTGCTGTTTTGTGTCACCCACTTGCTAACCTTGTATTTGGAAAGCAACACGTCCAGTTTACTTGTCCCGTATATTACCTTTCGATAAACTACCGTCCGGTTGTAAAGGAAAGCGTTGAACAAGCAACTGTTAAGGCAATGTCCCCTGACATGCTTTTAATTATGGTCTATAACGTGTCGGACGCAATTACTATCCTTGGTAGGAGCAATAGTAAAGCTCACCCTTATAATTTTTCGGTATGGCACAAGGTCCTGTCTTTGACCATGCTATGCAACCACCGTTCTTACGGTTGACACCCGATTTGGTTCAGGTGACCTAATGAATTCCAGGTGAATTCCTAGGATTTTACGTTCAATGGTAATGAACGCATTGAAAATGAGTTTTCAGAAAACAAATCGGTTTATAATTTTGATCAAAATATTTTCTCGTTCAAGCTCGAGTTTAGATATCATTGAATTCCATGAGTTTGAATTCTCAATCTTTAAGGTCAATCTCTAGGATTGAGTAATATCAGTCTTAAAAGCTGATTTTTAATCTTTAAGGAGATTATCCTTTCTGGGGATCTGATTCATTAGTCTTATCCAGCTAATTTGCATGGTGCCCCCCATTGTACGAGATAAATCCTTCTCATGGTTAGGATAAATCTGACCACTTGGCGACCCTGTTTAATGCTGAGGTCCGTGGATTTCCTGCTGATTTTAGTGATGACTTTTCTAAATTTTTCGTCAACCTACAGCTGGTCTGGACGACAACTTCATGACCTAAATCAAGAAGCGCGTGTCTTTTTCGGAAGACTTTACTTCCTTTTAATGATGGAATTGATTCATCGTGTAGATCCATATCTTCTTTTCTTTCATCGGGTAAAACAGTTTAGTTTAGTCCAAAGCAAAAGTATTTTCAGTTATTTGTTACAGATATATGTGATATATGTTTTGAATAACTTGGAGAATTTTCCCACACTTGGCTTTTATTTTCCTTTTTATCGTCCTCTATTCCATTTTAAATGAATTTTAACATTTTGGTTTGTTTCTCAATTTATGTCCTTTCCGAGGTTACAATAATTTCGGTGTTAAAACCTAGTTTTATCGTTCATAAATATGTATAAACATGATTTTGAGTTCATTTAATTGAAAATTTTGAAAAAATTTTACTAGAATTGGGTAGTCAGTATATAAGACCAGGGCTGTTCTTTATTATCAGAGAGCACTAGATTCTAATACAACTACTGCTTTACTAGTATTTTTAATGGTAACCAAGTGTTTAAGATAAAAATTTTAAAATCCGAAAGAATTTAACCTCTTCCCACACTTAAGATCTTGCAATGCCCTCATTTGCAAGAAATCAGTAACAATTTAAATTATTGAGGGTGATTTGTGTGAAAATGATTAAATTTTTACCAAAGTTTCCAAATATATTGGCGTTTGTTTGCTGAATGATAAATGGTGCACATCATTTGTTCATTCCGTCTTGTTGTTATTTCACATATATTTTGCATCTTGTCGTCAAAATTAGTTGCTTTTGCTGAACTTAATGCCAGTCTTTGAAAATGCGTTGTTTTACCCTGTTGTGTACATAAGATAAACTGCAAACATATATACATATTTTTGAAGTTTGGTATATTACCCCACATTCAAAAATTATTAAAATCTAAGAATAAAAGTTAGATAATTATAAAAATGATTACAATATTAACAAAAGTATTAAACGTATCAATAATTACAAATTACAAAATAAAAAAAATAATAAGTAAACTAAGGATGATATTGGTACCAATAGGGGTTCCAGGCATAACCATAGGTGCTATAGAATGCTTCGGCAGGGTCATACGTAGGATATGGTGGCTGCATCTCTATAGACCAAGGAGGGAAGATGGGTTTCGGTGTAGGAATATAGTTTCTACCTATATGTTGGCAATGAGCTATGATCTGGTTCTGATGAACTTGCCAATCTTCAAATGCTCTCTGTCTAGCATTTTCGTATTCCTGAGAAGCTATAAACCTATGCATTTCTTGCATCTCATTCCCCCCTCCTACATTACCTTGTTGTTGATTTCTCTCCACCTGTGGATGTCTACCATGGTATCGTACTGCGGCGTTATTTCGCCTTTTCAAAACTTTCGCACCATGGTATACATTTAAACCTATAGTATCGCGGGGTTCTGGTTCTTCTACTAATAATCCCCCCCGACTTATATCCACACCGAGATATTCACCAATCAAAGTAATAAAAATACCACCTCCTATTATGCTATGCGGTCGCATCCCCCGAACCATAGCTGATAAATAATAACCCACACAATATGGTATACTTACAGCGCTTTGTGGGTCTCGAATACACATATGGTAAAACAAATCCTGTTCATTTACCTTTTCCTTGTTTTTACCCCTTTGTGTAATCGAATTAGCTAAAAACCTATGTATCACTCTTAATTCGGCTCTATCCATATCCAAATAAGAGTAATTTCCCCCTTTGAAACGGTGATGGCTTGTCATTTGACTCCACACACCGTGTGTATCAAAATTTTCATCTATCTTTCTACCGTTTAGTATCAATCCTCTACAATCGGCAGACGCTAACTCCTCAGGCATATATATACGTAAAGCCTGAGCCATGTCCAGTAAAGACATGTGGCGCATCGAACCGCCTAACAAAAATCTAGTAAAAGAACGATCGGTTAAACTAGCTACCCGATCATTCAACTCTATACTACATAACAATTCTTCACACCATACTTTATATACAGGTCTACGCATGGTGAATAAACGTACCCAGTCATTAAAAGAAGAATTACCATACCTCTGTACAAGTAATTCCCTAATTGGCCCGGCCAATTCTACAGCTTCTAAGGGTCCCCATTCTATGACCCTCGGTACCTCAACAACCTTAGAATGAAGAGTATGCAAACCCCGTTGATATTTTGGATAATCTATCCAAAGTCTGTCAAATCTCAGGTTCGGGTGCAACTCTTCCAAGTGCATATCGGAAAAGGTCATGACTGGATGAGGTATATCCTGCTTGTAGTAGTTATCCACCTCCTGTTGTTCCAAATTCTCAGCAGGAGCATTGCGGGTTTGGGATGAAGATTCACCCCTTTCATTCTGCAAAACACATCAAACACAATTTTTGTGCATCCAAATATGCATTAGTTTCAGCAAAATCATCAATCAAAATAATTACAATGACATTATCAATTTATATCAAACTTAAGCTCATTTTCATATTTTCATCAAATCTACACTTTTTCAAATAAGCATATACGAAAATGTTCGCCAAGTTCATAATCATTCAACTCAAATAACATGTCAAAATAATCATTACTAGCAATTAAACAAGTTTCAAATGGCATTATCTTTCAAAAATCAAGTTCATGAATTTTAAACTTGAAAAAGTCCACTTTAATTCTCAAAATCATGTTTAGGCTCAAAGTTTGGATCATTCAACTACCTAGACATGTTACACTACTTATTTTAGCAACAATTCATGACAAAAATCGGCCATAACCTGTTTATATCAAAAAGCCCCAAATTTGCTCAAGAACACAAACCCTAGATTACTCAAAATTTGAAGTTTAAGGCTTCTAATCATGTTAAACAGGATCAATCTAAGTTATACAAGCATAATACATAAACAATTTAAGTCTAATTACACTAAAAAGCATCAAAATCAAATTGGAAAAAAAATGACTCAAGAACACCAAATTTCGGATTAAATGGTGTTTAGGTGTAGAAATTTACCGTTTTTCTTGAGTAATTCTTAGATAGCATCCTTCTCAACATGATTTTAGCAAAAGATTTGGTGATTAACGGTTAAAAATTGTGATTTTGGGGGTTTTTCTCGGGTATTTTCGGAGTATTTCGCAGCTATTTTCTGTTTTGGGTGTGTGAAACTGAGCTGTTGCAGCTCTTTAATTTTTTTCTGTAATCCGACTCTCCCGCGAGTCGCGGGGATTAACCCTCCAAACTCCGCGACTCACGGAGTTTGGTATTTTTTTTTTTTTTTTATAATCATTAACTTATTAAAACAATTAAGTAATTAATTTTAAAATTTTGTTTCCCTTGTTATTTAGGACGAGGTCGTTTCGGATCGATGTCCTAGTCCGTCCTTCGACAAAATTTTAAAATTTGTCTTTTTGTAGCGATTGTTTTAAAAGCTAAGATTTTTGGGTTTTTTCAATGTTTTTGGGATACTTTAATTCAATAAGATTAAAAATAATGATATTAAAAGTTCTCGTCCCTCCCTCGGGTAAAGCAATTTCGGTTCAAAGACCTAGTCTTCAACTTACGATGAATTTTAAAAATCATATTCTTAACTTAATGAGATAAAGTAAATTTTTGTTTTTAAATTCACACAACTTAAATATAAAATTCAAAATTAATATTAAAAATTCACACCAAACTCAAAATTTGAAATGCATAAAATTAAAAATTCATATTTTAAAAATTAAAAGTTCACACCAATATTAATTTAAAAATTCATATTATAAATTCACACCAAACTTATATTAATTTTTTCAAATATTTACAATTTTAAAAATATTGATTTTACAAAGTTTACAATATTTATAAAGGGTTCAAATATTAATTTTTTTTAAAAAAACATGGTAAAAATAAAATTAAAAATCTTTTTGTCTTTTTATCCCACTTTAATCAATCAAATATTATCAAAAATATGCGCCCCTCTTTTCGGTAAAGTAATTTCGGTTCCAAGACTTAATTTAACTCATGACGAATTTTTGAAATATTTTGTGTTGATTGATTAAAGATATTTATACCTTAAGAATAAACGTTAAATTTCGCAGTGATGTAATAAATTTTTGAATGATATCAATAATTTCGGTCACCAAACCTAATTTTATTTAATACCAATTTAATACTTTTTAGCGAACAAATTAGCGTTTATTATCAAAAGGTTAAAAATAAAAATAAAAATAAAAACTGTACAGACATACCTGTGGAATAGATTTCTTAGTTATATGATCTATCCCATTCATAAGATAGTCGGTTTAATTGATTTTCCATGGCTACATAGGCGTAACCTCGAGCATTCAGTGTCTTTTCTTCTAAACATATGAACGGTCCGTCTCTGCATAAAGTAACAAATTCGGTATTTGAATAGGTTTGATTATTTGAACATTTACCTCCATGTGACCATTTTCCGCATTTGTGACATCTTTCTAGGTGTCGTGCTCTTCTTTTCGCTGCGGATTTTGATTTTCCTTTACCAAATTGTAACTTATTATCTTCGCATCTGGATTCTTTTCTAACTCCGTCCATTCTTTCTATGATTACTGATACTATTTCACTCGGTAGTATGTCATTATTACGTTTAGTGATCAAAGCGTGTAGCATTAGACCATGGTTTAGCTCACAGGCAGTCTTCATTTTGTAAAAACCTAAAAAAAATAAAAATTCAGAATGGGGGGAGAAGACTAGTTCTTTAGGGTCTGCTAGGGAAAGACCATTCGGGTTCCATTTTCGAGAACTACACGAAAACAGACAATCTAACTCTAACAGAAATACATATTATCCTTTAAAGACTTGATTCTCCCCACACTTAGTTAGCTGTGGTGTCGAAATTGTGATTAACTTCGTTGTCGACTTCCATCGGACCATGTATGTAATGTTTAACTCTGTGACCATTAACTTTAAATTCAATCCCATTTGAATTTATTAATTCTATCGTTCCGTATGGGAAAATTCTTTTGACTATGAATGGTCCAGACCATCTTGATTTCAATTTTCCAGGAAATAGCTTGAATCGTGAATTGAAAAGAAGAACTCTGTCTCCTTCTTTAAATTCTTTTGAACTTCTGATTCTTTTATCATGCCATTTCTTCGTTCTTTCTTTATAGATTAACGAATTTTCGTATGCTTCATGTCTTAATTCTTCTAATTCGTTTAGTTGACTTAATCGTAGACGTCCAGCTTCATGTAAATCAAGATTACATGTCTTCAAAGCCAAAAATGCTTTGTGTTCAATTTCTACTGGAAGATGACATGCTTTTCCATAAATAAGTCTAAAAGGTGTGGTTCCAATTGGAGTTTTGTAGGTTGTTCTAAAAGCCCAGAGTGCATCCTCCAATTTAATGGACCATTCCTTCGGATTTGATCCTACGGTTTTCTCTAGAATACGTTTTAAAGCTCGGTTGGTATTTTCAACTTGTCCACTTGTTTGTGGATGATATGCGGTGGAGATTTTATGAGTTACTCCATATCTTTTAAGAACTTTCTCAAGTTGATTATTACAGAAATGAGTACCCCGATCACTTATTAAAGCTTTCGGTGTTCCAAACCTTGCAAAAAGACGTTTTAAAAAGTTGACTACAACTCGTGCATCGTTAGTTGGGAGAGCTTGTGCTTCCGCCCATTTAGATACATAATCAATGGCTACGAGTATATATAGATTATTATGAGATTTTGGAAATGGACCCATAAAGTCAATACCCCAAATGTCAAATACTTCACATACTTGGATGACATTTTGTGGCATTTCATCACGTTGACTTATTTTTTCGGCCCTTTGACATGCATCACAGGATTTGCAAAGAAGGTGTGCGTCTTTGTAAATTGTAGGCCAATAGAATCCAGCTTCATAAACTTTTCTTGCTGTTAGTTGAGGCCCATAATGCCCTCCTGTTGGTCCTGTGTGACAATGGTTTAAAATTTTACTAGCTTCATCTCCAAATACACATCGGCGTATTATTCCATCGGGACAACTTTTAAACAGATGTGGATCTTCCCAGAAATAGTGTTTTATATCACTGAAGAATTTCTTTCGTCTTTGGTACGATAATCCTTTTTCAAGGAATCCACAAACTAAGTAGTTTGCATAGTCTGCAAACCATGGGATTTCTTTATAATCTATCTTCAATAGATATTCATCAGGAAAGTTGTCTTGTATGGCCGATTCATTCAGAACTTCTAATTCGGGATTTTCAAGACGAGAAAGATGATCAGCGGCGAGATTTTCTGCTCCTCTTTTATCTCGGATTTCAATATCAAACTCTTGTAAGAGTAAGATCCAACGGATTAATCTTGGTTTAGCATCTTGTTTTGAAAATAGGTATCTAAGAGCAGAATGGTCGGTATAGACCACCGTTTTTGCTAGAACGAGATATGAACGAAATTTGTCAAAAGCAAAGACAATAGCAAGGAGTTCTTTTTCAGTAGTTGTATAGTTCGTTTGTGCTCCTTGTAACGTCTTACTAGCATAATATATAGGTTGAAATCGTTTTTCAATCCTTTGTCCTAAAACGGCTCCCATTGCAAAATCACTTGCATCGCACATTAGTTCAAATGGTAGATTCCAATTTGGTGTTATCATGATCGGTGCATTAGTGAGTTTCTCCTTAAGAATATTAAAAGATTTGATACACTCATCTGAAAAGATGAATGGAGCATCCTTTTCTAGGAGTTTATTCATAGGAGTGGCAATTTTTGAAAAATCTTTTATGAAACGTCGGTAAAAACCGGCATGCCCTAGAAAACTCCTAACTCCTCTAACATTGGTGGGATGTGGAAGTTTAGCAATTACATCTACTTTAGCTCTATCCACTTCAATTCCTTCTTTTGAAATTTTATGTCCAAGAACGATGCCTTCTTTAACCATGAAATGGCATTTCTCCCAATTAAGTACTAGATTTGATTGTTCGCATCTAATTAGCATTCGTTCCAGATTAACTAGACATGATTTAAATGTATCACCGAAGACTGAAAAGTCATCCATGAATACTTCCATGCATTCTTCTATCATGTCGTGAAAAATCGCCATCATGCACCTTTGAAAGGTTGCAGGGGCGTTACAAAGTCCAAATGGCATGCGTTTGTAAGCAAAAGTACCATAAGGGCACGTGAATGTGGTTTTCTCTTGATCCTCGGGTGCTATTGGAATTTGAAAATATCAGGAAAATCCATCTAGAAAACAATAGTAACTATTTCCGGCTAATCTTTCCAACATTTGATCTATGAAAGGTAAGGGAAAGTGATCTTTTCTGGTGGCGTCATTTAATTTTCTATAATCAATACATACACGCCATCCTGTTACAGTCCTAGTAGGAATAAGCTCATTTTTCTCATTTGTAATGACAGTCATGCCACCCTTCTTAGGCACGCATTGAACTGGGCTTACCCATGGACTATCAGAAATTGGATATATCAAACCTGCATCTAGCAGTTTAATAATCTCTTTCTTAACTACATCTTGCATATTAGGATTTAGTCTTCGTTGGCGTTGCACATACGTTTTATGACCTTCTTCCATAAGGATTTTATGTATGCAATACGAAGGACTTATTCCTTTAATATCATGAATCTTCCATTCAATGGCTGGTTTATGAGCTTTTAACATAGAAATGAGTTGTGATTTCTCATTTTCAGTAAGAGAAGACGATATTATTACAGGTAATTCAGATTCACCATGTAAATAAGCGTATTCCAAATGGTTTGGAAGTGGCTTTAACTCTAATTTCGGAGGTTCTTCTATCTATGATTTATATCGATATCTATCTTCTTCTTTTAGCATTTGAATTTCTTCTGTTGTTGGTTCATATCCATTAGCTATAAGTGTAGCTAACATTTCAGCTTCATCAATTGGTTCATTACCTTCTCCTAAAGAACATTCTCCTGTTCCTTGTAATTCTGGAAATTCTTCTAATAATTCTGCATGTGCATCTATAGTTTGAATATAATAACATGTATCATCTGCAGATTGTGGTTGTTGCATTGCTCTATCAACTAAAAAGGTAACACTCTCATCCTCTATACTTAGGGTCAGTTTCTTACCGAACACGTCTATCATTGCTTTAGCCGTGTTTAAGAATGGTCTTCCTAATATGAGAGGAACTTGAGAATCTTCTTCCATGTCCAAAACAACAAAATCTACTGGAAATACTAAAGTACCAACTTTAACTAGCATGTTCTCCATTATCCCTCTAGGATATTTTATTGATCTATCGGCTAGTTGTATGCTTATTCTGGTTGGTTTCAATTCTCCAAGGTCTAGTTTAGCGTATAGTGAATACGGCATTAGATTTATACTAGCACCTAAGTCTGCCAATGCTTCTATTGAACTAAGACTACCCAGAAAACATGGAATTGTGAAACTTCCTGGATCAGATAGTTTTTCTGGTATCTTATTCAACAGCACTGCTGAACAATTAGCATTCATAGTAACAGCCGAGAGTTCTTCCATTTTCTTTCTATTTGAGATTAGATCTTTCAAGAATTTAGCATATCTTGGCATTCCTGAAATCACATCAATGAAAGGAAGATTTACATTTATCTGTTTAAACATATCCAAAAATTTGGATTGCTCGGCTTCAAGTTTCTCTTTCTTCATTTTACTCGGGTAAGGAAGTGGTGGTTGGTATGGTTTAACATAAGATTTATCCTTAACTTTGTTATCTTCATTAACCTTCTCAACTACCAGTTCTTTTTCCTTATCTTGATCAGGTTGTGGTTCTTGTGGAGTAGGAATAGTTTCATCAGAAGTTACAGGTATTTCATGTGGTTTAAGTGTTGTACCAATTCTTGTGGTAATGGCTTTAGCTGTTTCATTCCGGGGGTTAGCATTTATATCACTAGGTAGACTTCCCGGTTTTCTTTCACTTATTAACCTTGCTAGGTTACTCACTTCTTGTTCCAGATTTTGAATAGAAGCTTGTTGATTTCTAAATGCTTGAGCATTTTGTTCATTGGTTTGTTTCTGAGATGTGAAAAACTGTGTTTGAGTTTCAACTAGCTTTGTCATCATATCTTCTAAATTCGGCTTTTTATCATCGGTTTGTTGTGGTGGTTTGTTTTGAAAATTAGGTCTTTGCTGGTTGTAAGTATTATTGGATACTTGTTGATTGCTAGGACCTTGTTGGTTGTTGTATGGAATATTTCGGTTATAATTCTGGTTTTGATTGTAAATCGGTCTTGGCGGTTGATAATTATTCTGATAATTATTTCCAGGCCTTTGGTTTATGTATGAAATATTCTCTCTTTGTTCCATTGTTAATTCAATACTGAGACAATCTTTTGTCAAATGTGGTCCTCCACACTGCTCACAACTAATTCGTATTGAGTGAATATCTTTAGTCATCTTTTCCATTCGTCTCTCTACAGCATCTATCTTTGCGGAAATGGAATCTAAGTCATGGCTAGAATCGGCTCTAGCTGCTTTAGATGATCTAATGATGTCTTTTTCTTGGTGCCACTCATGTGAGTGGGAAGCAGTATTATCAATAATTTTGTAAGCATCAGTTTCGGTTTTCTTCATAATAGAACCACCAGCTGCTATATTTATGTCTTTTCTTGTAGTGATGTCGCATCCTTGGTAGAATATTTGTACTATTTGACAGGTGTCTAAACCATGTTGCGGACATCCTCTTAACAACTTTCCATATCTAGTCCACGCCTCATATAGAGTTTCATTTGGCTTCTGTGTGAACGTAACAATTTCTGCTTGAAGTCTTACGGCTTTAGATGCAGGAAAGAATTGTTTAAGAAATTTGTCAACTAAAACGTCCCATGTATCAATCGCCCCTTCAGGTAATGATTCCAACCAATCTTTGGCTTCTCCCTTTAAAGTCCAGGGAAATAACATGAGATATATCTGTTCATCCTCCACTTCTCGGATTTTAAATAGTGTGCAGATCCTATTAAAGGTACGTAGATGTTCATTTGGATCTTCCTTAGGCGCACCACTAAATTGGCATTGATTAGTCACCATGTGTAGAATTTGTCCTTTGATTTCATAATCTGGTGCATTAATGTCTGGATGAGTAATTGCGTAACCTTGGCCAGTGCGTTTAGCTCTCATTCGGTCTTCCATACTTAAAGGTTCCAGATTCTCCATAATTGAATTTGTTGAATCGGTATCACTAGATGATTCTGATTTAATGGTTCGTTCCTCAACAATCTCTGTTTGAATGATTGGTGGCTCCGGAGGAAAGTTTAATGGTTCAGGATCTACGAACCGTTCCTGAATATTTTCCGGATTCTCAATTGTGAGGTCGGGTTCAAAAAATGGATTATCGGAAATTTGAACTGAAGTACTTGGTCTACTGGATGACGATTCTAAAGAAAAATCAACGGTGGTTATATTTGCTAAATGTTTTGATCTAGTTACAGGTGGTGAACGTACAAAAGGTGATGAACGTCTTGCTCGGTGCATTCACTGAATATCCTATTAGTTTTTAAAAGGAAAGAAAAATTATAATAAGTTATCCAATTAATAGACTTTTCTGATTTTGACCACGTTTCGAATAGCCAAAAGATGCAGCAGAGGGGCAGGATTCGTTTGGTCTCAATATAATTGAGGACTGTTTGGCTCCAATAACCCGGTCCACGTACAAATCCAACTATTACTACGAACCAGAAAATTTTGATGTCTATTAATTTAACCACTTAAAATAAATTTTCGTAATTTTAAGAAAATTTAGATAAGAAGTAGAAAAAATCTATGTCCTAAAACTAGAATAGCGAGAAATGAGAGAGAAAAAGAGTTCGTCGCAAAAGGTCGAAAAAGAAAAAATGGTTGAAAAATAAAAGGTGACGGAAAAATAAAAGAAACTTATAAAAACTTAAAAATACTTGACTAACCTAACCTTATTACTACAACTAACTTAAAATTATAATCGCAAATTGATATTACTAATTGGAATGATAATTGGTACATAGTAAAAGTCGTCTAAAAATATTAAAGCTTACAGGAAAAACTAAATCCCAAATGGAAATAACTTAAAAAGAAACTAAAACTTAAAAAGGCGTCGCAAAATTTTAAAGTACCTAAATCTTAGTCTAAAGAAAAAGCACTTAAGGAATTCTACGGCAAAGCCTAAAAATCTAGGAGTAAAAATAACTATAGCAAAAACTAAGTTTAAAATTAAATATGAGCGAAAAATACAAATATTATGCTACAACGATTAAAAAGGGACAAAATATAAAAATATACAAAAAGTTGTAAAAATTACAATTTTTATAAAAATATTATTTTTATATTATTTATTTAATAAAACTACTAATTTTACAATTTAATTAAACTAATTAATACTAAATACAAATTAATTAAAAAGTAAAAGTTAAAATAAAACTAATAATAATAATAATAATTATTAGGGTTAAATAATAATAATAATTAATAATTATCCGTAATTAATGCAGGATTAGGGCTTCCTGTTCGCGTGTCAGAGCAGCTCCGCGAGTTGCGGTAATTTATAAAGAAAACCCCGCGAGTCGCGGGGTTCAGAAATTCAGATGACAGCTTATAATTTCAACGCGTTTTTCTTTATTTATTTATTTTTTTTTTTTCTGTTTTTTATATAAATAAAAGATATTTAAATAAAACTTATATTTTTTTATAAACTAAAATAAAAATAAAGAAACTTATAAAACTTTTAACAAACTCTTAAAAATATATAAATTTTTGTTTTTCTTTTTATATTTTCGAATTTTTAAAACGTATTTTTACAAAAGCGACTTTTAATAAAAGTAAAATAAAAATCTTTTTTTTTTATATTAGCGTTCCGCTTCCGGCTTTTAAGAGATTTCCCCGGCAGCGGCGCCAAAAATACTTGATGTCAAAGCTAAGGTATACGAAATAGTTTATATTTTACTAGGAAAAACTATTAAATACGATACAATTTTACACAAGATATTTATTTATTTAGAGAATGGATATACTTAAACCTTGCTACAACACTTATAGGCAGTGTACCTAATCGTACAGTAGTGTAGTTTTTAGTAAGTCCGGTTCGTTCCACAGGGAATCTTTTTTAAACAAAGCTCAACGCTATATTAGTTTACTTTTATAAAAATACAAACATATATATAAGTAATATTATTATTATAAAGGGGGGTTTTTACCGTTTAATGACCGGTTTGTCGATTTTAAAACTTTAGTCGCAGTTAAAACCTAATGTAAAATATTAAATAAATAAAAGACTTAAATTAAAACTTAAAGTAAATAACGATAATGAAATTGCGAATAATAAAAGTGCGATAAAATAAACTTGCGATAATTAAAAAGTACGATAATTAAAAGTGCGATTAAATAACAATAAATAAAAGTGCGATAATTAGAAGTTCAATTAAATATAAAATAAAGGAAATTAAATATGAAATAAAAGAATTATGCTTATTTAAACTTCCGTAATCATGATGTTCGACGTGTTGATTTTAGTTTTATGCCCATGAGTTAATTGTCCTTTGTCCTGGATTATTTAATATGTCCGTCTGGTTTTTGTCCATAACAGTCCATCAGTCATAAATATAAAGTGCGAGTGTCCTCATCAAATTATTCTTATACCCGAAGTTAAATATTCCAACTAATTGGGGATTCGATTTGTAACAAGGTTTTAATACTTTGTTTAATGAATACACCAGGTTATCGACTGCGTGTAAACCAAGGTTTTACTACTTTGTTAACAATTACACCAATTACCCTTGAATGTAATTTCACCCCTGTTTTAATTATTCTAGTGGCTATTAATCCATTCTCGTGTCCGGTTAAATGAACGATTATTCGTACATATAAATACCCCGCCCATCGTGTCCGATTGAGTGTATATGGTAATTTATAGGGACGCCCAATTGTAAATCTTTATATTAACATTAACAAACTATCATTTAGTTAAATAAATATAAAGCCCATTAATAGCCCATAGTCTAATTTCCACAAGTGTCGTTCTTTTGTCCAAACCCCAATTATGGTACAAAGCCCAATTACCCAATTTTAGTAATTAGCCCAACATCATGATTACTTCGTTTTAAATAAGCATAATAATAACTTAGCTACGAGACATTAATGTAAAAAGGTTGAACATAACTTACAATGATTAAAAATAGCGTAGCGTTACACGGACAGAATTTCGACTTACACCCTTACAATAATCGCTAACATACCCTTATTATTAGAATTATAATTAAAATTAAAATATAAATTATAAATATAAATATAAATTTTACGTATGAATGAGGAAGAAAAAAGATGGATTTTACGATCAGAATTCGGTTGGCTTTATAGGCATTTTTTCATTTTGGGGCTCCGCGACTCGCGGCATATTTTGCCTTCAAACTCCGCGAGTCGCGGAGTTTGAAATTCCAGCTCACACTTTGGAGTCTTTCTCTGCCGACGGTTTTTATTTATAAATATAATATATATATATAATTAATATAATTAATTATATATTATATTATATTTATATACATAGTTAACTTGTAATTTTTAGTCCGTTGCGTCGAGCGTTGAGAGTTGACTCTGGTCCCGGTTCCGGATTTTCGAACGTCCTTGCGTACAATTTAATATCTTGTACTTTGCGTTTTGAATCTTGTACTCTTGTAATTTCGAGACGTTTCTTATCAATAATTGGAACCTTTTTGATTGTCTTTTGTACTTTTGAGCTTTTTGGTCGTTTGCGTCTTCAATTCGTCGAATCTGTCTTTTGTCTTCACCTTTTATTATTTAAACGAATATCACTTGTAATTAGAACAATTGCAACTAAAAGCTTGTCTTTCTTGAGGAATAATGCTATGAAATATATGTTCGTTTTTAGCATTATCAAATATTCCCACACTTGAGCGTTGCTTGTCCTCAAGCAATATCGTTTTGAAATACTAGAATCACTTCTTTATTCTTCACACTTTGTACATCAGTGATTTTCTATACGGCGGTATAAACAATGGTAGTAACGATATGGTTTACAGTCCCACATGACTATAAAAATTTAGATCCATTAAGGAAATTGGATCTTTATGAAAACATTTGATCTTTTGAAAATTAAATCTAGTTTTTACCCTAGATAAGTTTTCCGGGATAACCCTTTACCGGTGTTTGCAAAATATTTTTGTGGGTTTGGTGTGTTTTAGAATTGAAAATTTTAGCTCAAAACTTGCTGTTTTGTGTCACCCACTTGCTAACCTTGTATTTGGAAAGCAACACGTCCAGTTTACTTGTCCCGTATATTACCTTTCGATAAACTACCATCCGGTTGTAAAGGAAAGCGTTGAACAAGCAACTGTTAAGGCAATGTCCCCTGACATGCTTTTAATTATGGTCTATAACGTGTCGGACGCAATTACTATCCTTGGTAGGAGCAATAGTAAAGCTCACCCTTATAATTTTTCGGTATGGCACAAGGTCCTGTCTTTGACCATGCTATGCAACCACCGTTCTTACGGTTGACACCCGATTTGGTTCAGGTGACCTAATGAATTCCAGGTGAATTCCTAGGATTTTACGTTCAATGGTAATGAACGCATTGAAAATGGGTTTTCAGAAAACAAATCGGTTTATAATTTTGATCAAAATATTTTCTCGTTCAAGCTCGAGTTTAGATATCATTGAATTCCATGAGTTTGAATTCTCAATCTTTAAGGTCAATCTCTAGGATTGAGTAATATCAGTCTTAAAAGCTGATTTTTAATCTTTAAGGAGATTATCCTTTCTGGGGATCTGATTCATTAGTCTTATCCAGCTAATTTGCATGGTGCCCCCCATTGTACGAGATAAATCCTTCTCATGGTTAGGATAAATCTGACCACTTGGCGACCCTGTTTAATGCTGAGGTCCGTGGATTTCCTGCTGATTTTAGTGATGACTTTTCTAGATTTTTCGTCAACCTACAGCTGGTCTGGACGACAACTTCATGACCTAAATCAAGAAGCGCGTGTCTTTTTCGGAAGACTTTACTTCCTTTTAATGATGGAATTGATTCATCGTGTAGATCCATATCTTCTTTTCTTTCATCGGGTAAAACAGTTTAGTTTAGTCCAAAGCAAAAGTATTTTCAGTTATTTGTTACAGATATATGTGATATATGTTTTGAATAACTTGGAGAATTTTCCCACACTTGGCTTTTATTTTCCTTTTTATCGTCCTCTATTCCATTTTAAATGAATTTTAACATTTTGGTTTGTTTCTCAATTTATGTCCTTTCCGAGGTTACAATAATTTCGGTGTTAAAACCTAGTTTTATCGTTCATAAATATGTATAAACATGATTTTGAGTTCATTTAATTGAAAATTTTGAAAAATTTTTACTAGAATTGGGTAGTCAGTATATAAGACCAGGGCTGTTCTTTATTATCAGAGAGCACTAGATTCTAATACAACTACTGCTTTACTAGTATTTTTAATGGTAACCAAGTGTTTAAGATAAAAATTTTAAAATCCGAAAGAATTTAACCTCTTCCCACACTTAAGATCTTGCAATGCCCTCATTTGCAAGAAATCAGTAACAATTTAAATTATTGAGGGTGATTTGTGTGAAAATGATTAAATTTTTACCAAAGTTTCCAAATATATTGGCGTTTGTTTGCTGAATGATAAATGGTGCACATCATTTGTTCATTCCGTCTTGTTGTTATTTCACATATATTTTGCATCTTGTCGTCAAAATTAGTTGCTTTTGCTGAACTTAATGCCAGTCTTTGAAAATGCGTTGTTTTACCCTGTTGTGTACATAAGATAAACTGCAAACATATATACATATTTTTGAAGTTTGGTATATTACCCCACATTCAAAAATTATTAAAATCTAAGAATAAAAGTTAGATAATTATAAAAATGATTACAATATTAACAAAAGTATTAAACGTATCAATAATTACAAATTACAAAATAAAAAAAAATAATAAGTAAACTAAGGATGATATTGGTACCAATAGGGGTTCCAGGCATAACCATAGGTGCTATAGAATGCTTCGGCAGGGTCATACGTAGGATATGGTGGCTGCATCTCTATAGACCAAGGAGGGAAGATGGGTTTCGGTGTAGGAATATAGTTTCTACCTATATGTTGGCAATGAGCTATGATCTGGTTCTGATGAACTTGCCAATCTTCAAATGCTCTCTGTCTAGCATTTTCGTATTCCTGAGAAGCTATAAACCTATGCATTTCTTGCATCTCATTCCCCCCTCCTACATTACCTTGTTGTTGGTTTCTCTCCACCTGTGGATGTCTACCATGGTATCGTACTGCGGCGTTATTTCGCCTTTTCAAAACTTTCGCACCATGGTATACATTTAAACCTATAGTATCGCGGGGTTCTGGTTCTTCTACTAATAATCCCCCCCGACTTATATCCACACCGAGATATTCACCAATCAAAGTAATAAAAATACCACCTCCTATTATGCTATGCGGTCGTATCCCCCGAACCATAGCTGATAAATAATAACCCACACAATATGGTATACTTACAGCGCTTTGTGGGTCTCGAATACACATATGGTAAAACAAATCCTGTTCATTTACCTTTTCCTTGTTTTTACCCCTTTGTGTAATCGAATTAGCTAAAAACCTATGTATCACTCTTAATTCGGCTCTATCTATATCCAAATAAGAGTAATTTCCCCCTTTGAAACGGTGATGGCTTGTCATTTGACTCCACACACCGTGTGTATCAAAATTTTCATCTATCTTTCTACCGTTTAGTATCAATCCTCTACAATCGGCAGACGCTAACTCCTCAGGCGTATATATACGTAAAGCCTGAGCCATGTCCAGTAAAGACATGTGGCGCATCGAACCGCCTAACAAAAATCTAATAAAAGAACGATCAGTTAAACTAGCTACCCGATCATTCAACTCTATACTACATAACAATTCTTCACACCATACTTTATATACAGGTCTACGCATGGTGAATAAACGTACCCAGTCATTAAAAGAAGAATTACCATACCTCTGTACAAGTAATTCCCTAATTGGCCCGGCCAATTCTACAGCTTCTAAGGGTCCCCATTCTATGACCCTCGGTACCTCAACAACCTTAGAATGAAGAGTATGCAAACCCCGTTGATATTTTGGATAATCTATCCAAAGTCTGTCAAATCTCAGGTTCGGGTGCAACTCTTCCAAGTGCATATCGGAAAAGGTCATGACTGGATGAGGTATATCCTGCTTGTAGTAGTTATCCACCTCCTGTTATTCCAAATTCTCAGCAGGAGCATTGCGGGCTTGGGATGAAGATTCACCCCTTTCATTCTGCAAAACACATCAAACACAATTTTTGTGCATCCAAATATGCATTAGTTTCAGCAAAATCATCAATCAAAATAATTACAATGACATTATCAATTTATATCAAACTTAAGCTCATTTTCATATTTTCATCAAATCTACACTTTTTCAAATAAGCATATACGAAAATGTTCGCCAAGTTCATAATCATTCAACTCAAATAACATGTCAAAATAATCATTACTAGCAATTAAACAAGTTTCAAATGGCATTATCTTTCAAAAATCAAGTTCATGAATTTTAGACTTGAAAAAGTCCACTTTAATTCTCAAAATCATGTTTAGGCTCAAAGTTTGGATCATTCAACTACCTAGACATGTTACACTACTTATTTTAGCAACAATTCATGACAAAAATCGGCCATAACCTGTTTATATCAAAAAGCCCCAAATTTGCTCAAGAACACAAACCCTATATTACTCAAAATTTGAAGTTTAAGGCTTCTAATCATGTTAAACAGGATCAATCTAAGTTATACAAGCATAATACATAAACAATTTAAGTCTAATTACACTAAAAAGCATCAAAATCAAATTGGAAAAAAAATGACTCAAGAACACCAAATTTCGGATTAAATGGTGTTTAGGTGTAGAAATTTACCGTTTTTCTTGAGTAATTCTTAGATAGCATCCTTCTCAACATGATTTTAGCAAAAGATTTGGTCATTAACGGTTAAAAATTGTGATTTTGGGGGTTTTTCTCGGGTATTTTCGGAGTATTTCGCAGCTATTTTCTGTTTTGGGTGTGTGAAACTGAGCTGTTGCAGCTCTTTATTTTTTTTCTGTAATCCGACTCTCCCGCGAGTCGCGGGGATTAACCCTCCAAACTCCGCGACTCACGGAGTTTGGTATTTTTTTTTTTTATAATCATTAACTTATTAAAACAATTAAGTAATTAATTTTAAAATTTTGTTTCCCTTGTTATTTAGGACGAGGTCGTTTCGGATCGATGTCCTAGTCCGTCCTTCGACAAAATTTTAAAATTTGTCTTTTTGTAGCGATTGTTTTAAAAGCTAAGATTTTTGGGTTTTTTCAATGTTTTTGGCATACTTTAATTCAATAAGATTAAAAATAATGATATTAAAAGTTCTCGTCCCTCCCTCGGGTAAAGCAATTTCGGTTCAAAGACCTAGTCTTCAACTTACGATGAATTTTAAAAATCATATTCTTAACTTAATGAGATAAAGTAAATTTTTGTTTTTAAATTCACACAACTTAAATATAAAATTCAAAATTAATATTAAAAATTCACACCAAACTTAAAATTTGAAATGCATAAAATTAAAAATTCATATTTTAAAAATTAAAAGTTCACACCAATATTAATTTAAAAATTCATATTATAAATTCACACCAAACTTATATTAATTTTTTCAAATATTTACAATTTTAAAAATATTGATTTTACAAAGTTTACAATATTTATAAAGGGTTCAAATATTAATTTTTTTTAAAAAAACATGGTAAAAATAAAATTAAAAATCTTTTTGTCTTTTTATCCCACTTTAATCAATCAAATATTATCAAAAATATGCGCCCCTCTTTTCGGTAAAGTAATTTCGGTTCCAAGACTTAATTTAACTCATGACGAATTTTTGAAATATTTTGTGTTGATTGATTAAAGATATTTATACCTTAAGAATAAACGTTAAATTTCGCAGTGATGTAATAAATTTTTGAATGATATCAATAATTTCGGTCGCCAAACCTAATTTTATTTAATACCAATTTAATACTTTTTAGCGAACAAATTAGCGTTTATTATCAAAAGGTTAAAAATAAAAATAAAAATAAAAACTGTACAGACATACCTGTGGAATAGATTTCTTAGTTATATGATCTATCCCATTCATAAGATAGTCGGTTTAATTGATTTTCCATGGCTACATAGGCGTAACCTCGAGCATTCAGTGTCTTTTCTTCTAAACATATGAACGGTCCATCTCTGCATAAAGTAACAAATTCGGTATTTGAATAGGTTTGATTATTTGAACATTTACCTCCATGTGACCATTTTCCGCATTTGTGACATCTTTCTAGGTGTCGTGCTCTTCTTTTCGCTGCGGATTTTGATTTTTCTTTACCAAATTGTAACTTATTATCTTCGCATCTGGATTCTTTTCTAACTCCGTCCATTCTTTCTCTGATTACTGATACTATTTCACTCGGTAGTATGTCATTATTACGTTTAGTGATCAAAGCGTGTAGCATTAGACCATGGTTTAGCTCACAGGCAGTCTTCATTTTGTAAAAACCTAAAAAAAATAAAAATTCAGAATGGGGGGAGAAGACTAGTTCTTTAGGGTCTGCTAGGGAAAGACCATTCGGGTTCCATTTTCGAGAACTACACGAAAACAGACAATCTAACTCTAACAGAAATACATATTATCCTTTAAAGACTTGATTCTCCCCACACTTAGTTAGCTGTGGTGTCGAAATTGTGATTAACTTCGTTGTCGACTTCCATCGGACCATGTATGTAATGTTTAACTCTGTGACCATTAACTTTAAATTCAATCCCATTTGAATTTATTAATTCTATCGTTCCGTATGGGAAAACTCTTTTGACTATGAATGGTCCAGACCATCTTGATTTGAATTTTCCAGGAAATAGCTTGAGTCGTGAATTGAAAAGAAGAACTCTGTCTCCTTCTTTAAATTCTTTTGAACTTCTGATTCTTTTATCATGCCATTTCTTCGTTCTTTCTTTATAGATTAACGAATTTTCGTATGCTTCATGTCTTAATTCTTCTAATTCGTTTAGTTGACTTAATCGTAGACGTCCAGCTTCATGTAAATCAAGATTACATGTCTTCAAAGCCCAAAATGCTTTGTGTTCAATTTCTACTGGAAGATGACATGCTTTTCCATAAACAAGTCTAAAAGGTGTGGTTCCAATTGGAGTTTTGTAGGCTGTTCTAAAAGCCCAGAGTGCATCCTCCAATTTAATGGACCATTCCTTCGGATTTGATCCTACGGTTTTCTCTAGAATACGTTTTAAAGCTCGGTTGGTATTTTCAACTTGTCCACTTGTTTGTGGATGATATGCGGTGGAGATTTTATGAGTTACTCCATATCTTTTAAGAACTTTCTCAAGTTGATTATTACAGAAATGAGTACCCCGATCACTTATTAAAGCTTTCGGTGTTCCAAACCTTGCAAAAAGACGTTTTAAAAAGTTGACTACAACTCGTGCATCGTTAGTTGGGAGAGCTTGTGCTTCCGCCCATTTAGATACATAATCAATGGCTACGAGTATATATAGATTATTATGAGATTTTGGAAATGGACCCATAAAGTCAATACCCCAAATGTCAAATACTTCACATACTTGGATGACATTTTGTGGCATTTCATCACGTTGACTTATTTTTCCAGCCCTTTGACATGCATCACAGGATTTGCAAAGAAGGTGTGCGTCTTTGTAAATTGTAGGCCAATAGAATCCAGCTTCATAAACTTTTCTTGCTGTTAGTTGAGGCCCATAATGCCCTCCTGTTGGTCCTGTGTGACAATGGTTTAAAATTTTACTAGCTTCATCTCCAAATACACATCGGCGTATTATTCCATCGGGACAACTTTTAAACAGATGTGGATCTTCCCAGAAATAGTGTTTTATATCACTGAAGAATTTCTTTCGTCTTTGGTACGATAATCCTTTTTCAAGGAATCCACAAACTAAGTAGTTTGCATAGTCTGCAAACCATGGGATTTCTTTATAATCTATCTTCAATAGATATTCATCAGGAAAGTTGTCTTGTATGGCCGATTCATTCAGAACTTCTAATTCGGGATTTTCAAGACGAGAAAGATGATCAGCGGCGAGATTTTCTGCTCCTCTTTTATCTCGGATTTCAATATCAAACTCTTGTAAGAGTAAGATCCAACGGATTAATCTTGGTTTAGCATCTTGTTTTGAAAATAGGTATCTAAGAGCAGAATGGTCGGTATAGACCACCGTTTTTGCTAGAACGAGATATGAACGAAATTTGTCAAAAGCAAAGACAATAGCAAGGAGTTCTTTTTCAGTAGTTGTATAGTTCGTTTGTGCTCCTTGTAACGTCTTACTAGCATAATATATAGGTTGAAATCGTTTTTCAATCCTTTGTCCTAAAACGGCTCCCATTACAAAATCACTTGCATCGCACATTAGTTCAAATGGTAGATTCCAATTTGGTGTTATCATGATCGGTGCATTAGTGAGTTTCTCTTTAAGAATATTAAAAGATTTGATACACTCATCTGAAAAGATGAATGGAGCATCCTTTTCTAGGAGTTTATTCATAGGAGTGGCAATTTTTGAAAAATATTTTATGAAACGTCGGTAAAAACCGGCATGCCCTAGAAAACTCCTAACTCCTCTAACATTGGTGGGATGTGGAAGTTTAGCAATTACATCTACTTTAGCTCTATCCACTTCAATTCCTTCTTTTGAAATTTTATGTCCAAGAACGATGCCTTCTTTAACCATGAAATGGCATTTCTCCCAATTAAGTACTAGATTTGATTGTTCGCATCTAATTAGCATTCGTTCCAGATTAACTAGACATGATTTAAATGTATCACCGAAGACTGAAAAGTCATCCATGAATACTTCCATGCATTCTTCTATCATGTCGTGAAAAATCGCCATCATGCACCTTTGAAAGGTTGCAGGGGCGTTACAAAGTCCAAATGGCATGCGTTTGTAAGCAAAAGTACCATAAGGGCACGTGAATGTGGTTTTCTCTTGATCCTCGGGTGCTATTGGAATTTGAAAATATCCGGAAAATCCATCTAGAAAACAATAGTAACTATTTCCGGCTAATCTTTCCAACATTTGATCTATGAAAGGTAAGGGAAAGTGATCTTTTCTGGTGGCGTCATTTAATTTTCTATAATCAATACATACACGCCATCCTGTTACAGTCCTAGTAGGAATAAGCTCATTTTTCTCATTTGTAATGACAGTCATGCCACCCTTCTTAGGCACGCATTGAACTGGGCTTACCCATGGACTATCAGAAATTGGATATATCAAACCTGCATCTAGCAGTTTAATAATCTCTTTCTTAACTACATCTTGCATATTAGGATTTAGTCTTCGTTGGCGTTGCACATACGTTTTATGACCTTCTTCCATAAGGATTTTATGTGTGCAATACGAAGGACTTATTCCTTTAATATCATGAATCTTCCATGCAATGGCTGGTTTATGAGCTTTTAACACAGAAATGAGTTGTGATTTCTCATTTTCAGTAAGAGAAGACGATATTATTACAGGTAATTCAGATTCACCATGTAAATAAGCGTATTCCAAATGGTTTGGAAGTGGCTTTAACTCTAATTTCGGAGGTTCTTCTATCGATGATTTATATCGATATCTGTCTTCTTCTTTTAGCATTTGAATTTCTTCTGTTGTTGGTTCATATCCATTAGCTATAAGTGTAGCTAACATTTCAGCTTCATCAATTGGTTCATTACCTTCTCCTAAAGAACATTCTCCTGTTCCTTGTAATTCTGGAAATTCTTCTAATAATTCTGCATGTGCATCTATAGTTTGAATATAATAACATGTATCATCTGCAGATTGTGGTTGTTGCATTGCTCTATCAACTGAAAAGGTAACACTCTCATCCTCTATACTTAGGGTCAGTTTCTTACCGAACACGTCTATCATTGCTTTAGCCGTGTTTAAGAATGGTCTTCCTAATATGAGAGGAACTTGAGAATCTTCTTCCATGTCCAAAACAACAAAATCTACTGGAAATACTAAAGTACCAACTTTAACTAGCATGTTCTCCATTATCCCTCTAGGATATTTTATTGATCTATCGGCTAGTTGTATGCTTATTCTGGTTGGTTTCAATTCTCCAAGGTCTAGTTTAGCGTATAGTGAATACGGCATTAGATTTATACTAGCACCTAAGTCTGCCAATGCTTCTATTGAACTAAGACTACCCAGAAAATATGGAATTGTGAAACTTCCTGGATCAGATAGTTTTTCTGGTATCTTATTCAACAGCACTGCTGAACAATTAGCATTCATAGTAACAGCCGAGAGTTCTTCCATTTTCTTTCTATTTGAGATTAGATCTTTCAAGAATTTAGCATATCTTGACATTCCTGAAATCACATCAATGAAAGGAAGATTTACATTTATCTGTTTAAACATATCCAAAAATTTGGATTGCTCGGCTTCAAGTTTCTCTTTCTTCATTTTACTCGGGTAAGGAAGTGGTGGTTGGTATGGTTTAACATAAGGTTTATCCTTAACTTTGTTATCTTCATTAACCTTCTCAACTACCGGTTCTTTTTCCTTATCTTGATCAGGTTGTGGTTCTTGTGGAGTAGGAATAGTTTCATCAGAAGTTACGGGTATTTCAGGTGGTTTAAGTGTTGTACCACTTCTTGTGGTAATGGCTTTAGCTGTTTCATTCCGGGGGTTAGCATTTGTATCACTAGGTAGACTTCCCGGTTTTCTTTCACCTATTAACCTTGCTAGGTTACTCACTTCTTGTTCCAGATTTTGAATAGAAGCTTGTTGATTTCTAAATGCTTGAGCATTTTGTTCATTGGTTTGTTTCTGAGATGTGAAAAACTGTGTTTAAGTTTCAACTAGCTTTGTCATCATATCTTCTAAATTCGGCTTTTTATCATCGGTTTGTTGTGGTGGTTTGTTTTGAAAATTAGGTCTTTGCTGGTTGTAAGTATTATTGGATACTTGTTGATTGCTAGGACCTTGTTGGTTGTTGTATGGAATATTTCGGTTATAATTCTGGTTTTGATTGTAAATCGGTCTTGGCGGTTGATAATTATTCTGATAATTATTTCCAGGCCTTTGGTTTATGTATGAAATATTCTCTCTTTGTTCCATTGTTAATTCAATACTGAGACAATCTTTTGTCAAATGTGGTCCTCCACACTGCTCACAACTAATTCGTATTGAGTGAATATCTTTAGTCATCTTTTCCATTCGTCTCTCTACAGCATCTATCTTTGCGGAAATGGAATCTAAGTCATGGCTAGAATCGGCTCTAGCTGCTTTAGATGATCTAATGATGTCTTTTTCTTGGTGCCACTCATGTGAGTGGGAAGCAGTATTATCAATAATTTTGTAAGCATCAGTTTCGGTTTTCTTCATAATAGAACCACCAGCTGCTATATCTATGTCTTTTCTTGTAGTGATGTCGCATCCTTGGTAGAATATTTGTACTATTTGACAGGTGTCTAAACCATGTTGCGGACATCCTCTTAACAACTTTCCATATCTAGTCCACGCCTCATATAGAGTTTCATTTGGCTTCTGTGTGAACGTAACAATTTCTGCTTGAAGTCTTACGGCTTTAGATGCAGGAAAGAATTGTTTAAGAAATTTGTCAACTAAAACGTCCCATGTATCAATCGCCCCTTCAGGTAATGATTCCAACCAATCTTTGGCTTCTCCCTTTAAAGTCCAGGGAAATAACATGAGATATATCTGTTCATCCTCCACTTCTCGGATTTTAAATAGTGTGCAGATCCTATTAAAGGTAAGTAGATGTTCATTTGGATCTTCCTTAGGCGCACCAATAAATTGGCATTGATTAGTCACCATGTGTAGAATTTGTCCTTTGATTTCATAATCTGGTGCATTAATGTCTGGATGAGTAATTGTGTGACCTTGGCCAGTGCGTTTAGCTCTCATTCGGTCTTCCATACTTAAAGGTTCCAGATTCTCCATAATTGAATTTGTTGAATCGGTATCACTAGATGATTCTGATTTAATAGTTCGTTCCTCAACAATCTCTGTTTGAATGATTGGTGGCTCCGGAGGAAAGTTTAATGGTTCAGGATCTACGAACCGTTCCTGAATATTTTCCGGATTCTCAATTGTGAGGTCGGGTTCAAAAAATGGATTATCGGAAATTTGAACTGAAGTACTTGGTCTACTGGATGACGATTCTAAAGAAAAATCAACGGTGGTTATATTTGCTAAATGTCTTGATCTAGTTACAGGTGGTGAACGTACAAAAGGTGATGAACGTCTTGCTCGGTGCATTCACTGAATATCCTATTAGTTTTTAAAAGGAAAGAAAAATTATAATAAGTTATCCAATTAATAGACTTTTCTGATTTTGCCCACGTTTCGAATAGCCAAAAGATGCAGCAGAGGGGCAGGATTCGTTTGGTCTCAATATAATTGAGGACTGTTTGGCTCCAATAACCCGGTCCACGTACAAATCCAACTATTACTACGAACCAGAAAATTTTGATGTCTATTAATTTAACCACTTAAAATAAATTTTCGTAATTTTAAGAAAATTTAGATAAGAAGTAGAAAAACTCTATGTCCTAAAACTAGAATAGCGAGAAATGAGAGAGAAAAAGAGTTCGTCGCAAAAGGTCGAAAAAGAAAAAATGGTTGAAAAATAAAAGGTGACGGAAAAATAAAAGAAACTTATAAAAACTTAAAAATACTTGACTAACCTAACCTTATTACTACAACTAACTTAAAATTATAATCGCAAATTGATATTACTAATTGGAATGATAATTGGTACATAGTAAAAGTCGTCTAAAAATATTAAAGCTTACAGGAAAAACTAAATCCCAAATGGAAATAACTTAAAAAGAAACTAAAACTTAAAAAGGCGTCGCAAAATTTTAAAGTACCTAAATCTTAGTCTAAAGAAAAAGCACTTAAGGAATTCTACGGCAAAGCCTAAAAATCTAGGAGTAAAAATAACTATAGCAAAAACTAAGTTTAAAATTAAATATGAGCGAAAAATACAAATATTATGCTACAACGATTAAAAAGGGACAAAATATAAAAATATACAAAAAGTTGTAAAAATTACAATTTTTATAAAAATATTATTTTTATATTATTTATTTAATAAAACTACTAATTTTACAATTTAATTAAACTAATTAATACTAAAAACAAATTAATTAAAAAGTAAAAGTTAAAATAAAACTAATAATAATAATAATTATTATTAGGGTTAAATAATAATAATAATTAATAATTATCCGTAATTAATGCAGGATTAGGGCTTCCTGTTCGCGTGTCAGAGCAGCTCCGCGAGTTGCGGTAATTTATAAAGAAAACCCCGCGAGTCGCGGGGTTCAGAAATTCAGATGACAGCTTATAATTTCAACGCGTTTTTCTTTATTTATTTATTTTTTTTTTTTTTCTGTTTTTTATATAAATAAAATATATTTAAATAAAACTTATATTTTTTTATAAACTAAAATAAAAATAAAGAAACTTATAAAACTTTTAACAAACTCTTAAAAATATATAAATTTTTGTTTTTCTTTTTATATTTTCGAATTTTTAAAACGTATTTTTACAAAAGCGACTTTTAATAAAAGTAAAATAAAAATCTTTTTTTTTTATATTAGCGTTCCGCTTCCGGCTTTTAAGAGATTTCCCCGGCAGCGGCGCCAAAAATACTTGATGTCAAAGCTAAGGTATACGAAATAGTTTATATTTTACTAGGAAAAACTATTAAATACGATACAATTTTACACAAGATATTTATTTATTTAGAGAATGGATATACTTAAACCTTGCTACAACACTTATAGGCAGTGTACCTAATCGTACAGTAGTGTAGTTTTTAGTAAGTCCGGTTCGTTCCACAGGGAATCTTTTTTAAACAAAGCTCAACGCTATATTAGTTTACTTTTATAAAAATACAAACATATATATAAGTAATATTATTATTATAAAGGGGGTTTTTACCGTTTAATGACCGGTTTGTCGATTTTAAAACTTTAGTCGCAGTTAAAACCTAATGTAAAATATTAAATAAATAAAAGACTTAAATTAAAACTTAAAGTAAATAACGATAATGAAATTGCGAATAATAAAAGTGCGATAAAATAAACTTGCAATAATTAAAAAGTACGATAATTAAAAGTGCGATTAAATAACAATAAATAAAAGTGCGATAATTAGAAGTGCAATTAAATATAAAATAAAGGAAATTAAATATGAAATAAAAGAATTATGCTTATTTAAACTTCCGTAATCATGATGTTCGACGTGTTGATTTTAGTTTTATGCCCATGGGTTAATTGTCCTTTGTCCTGGATTATTTAATATGTCCGTCTGGTTTTTGTCCATAACAGTCCATCAGTCATAAATATAAAGTGCGAGTGTCCTCATCAAATTATTCTTATACCCGAAGTTAAATATTCCAACTAATTGAGGATTCGAATTGTAACAAGGTTTTAATACTTTGTTTAATGAATACACCAGGTTATCGACTGCGTGTAAACCAAGGTTTTACTACTTTGTTAACAATTACACCAATTACCCTTGAATGTAATTTCACCCCTGTTTTAATTATTCTAGTGGCTATTAATCCATTCCCGTGTCCGGTTAAATGAACGATTATTCGTACATATAAATACCCCGCCCATCGTGTCCGATTGAGTGTATATGGTAATTTATAGGGACGCCCAATTGTAAATCTTTATATTAACATTAACAAACTATCATTTAGTTAAACAAATATAAAGCCCATTAATAGCCCATAGTCTAATTTCCACAAGTGTCGTTCTTTTGTCCAAACCCCAATTATGGTACAAAGCCCAATTACCCAATTTTAGTAATTAGCCCAACATCATGATTACTTCGTTTTAAATAAGCATAATAATAACTTAGCTACGAGACATTAATGTAAAAAGGTTGAACATAACTTACAATGATTAAAAATAGCGTAGCGTTACACGGACAGAATTTCGACTTACACCCTTACAATAATCGCTAACATACCCTTATTATTAGAATTATAATTAAAATTAAAATATAAATTATAAATATAAATATAAATTTTACGTATGAATGAGGAAGAAAAAAGATGGATTTTACGATCAGAATTCGGTTGGCTTTATAGGCATTTTTTCATTTTGGGGCTCCGCGACTCGCGGCATATTTTGCCTTCAAACTCCGCGAGTCGCGGAGTTTGAAATTCCAGCTCACACTTTGGAGTCTTTCTCTGCCGACGGTTTTTATTTATAAATATAATATATATATAATTAATATAATTAATTATATATTATATTATATTTATATACATAGTTAACTTGTAATTTTTAGTCCGTTGCGTCGAGCGTTGAGAGTTGACTCTGGTCCCGGTTCCGGATTTTCGAACGTCCTTGCGTACAATTTAATATCTTGTACTTTGCGTTTTGAATCTTGTACTCTTGTAATTTCGAGACGTTTCTTATCAATAATTGGAACCTTTTTTATTGTCTTTTGTACTTTTGAGCTTTTTGGTCGTTTGCGTCTTCAATTCGTCGAATCTGTCTTTTGTCTTCACCTTTTATTATTTAAACGAATATCACTTGTAAATAGAACAATTGCAACTAAAAGCTTGTCTTTCTTGAGGAATAATTCTATGAAATATATGTTCGTTTTTAGCATTATCAGCTGTATTGGTGGCCAAATTTGAAAGGTGATGTGGCTACGTATGTGGCTAAGTGTTTGACCTGTGCTAAGGTTAAAGCTGAACATCAAAAACCGTCTGGATTGTTAGTTCAACCCGAGATTCCCGAGTGGAAGTGGGAAGGAATTACGATGGATTTTATTACTAAGTTACCAAGAGTTGCGGGTGGCTATGACACTATTTGGGTGATTGTAGATCGACTCACTAAGTCGGCTCACTTTTTGCCGATTAGGGAAACAGATTCAATGGAAAAGCTTACTCATTTGTACTTGAAGGAGATTGTTTCTAGGCATGGTGTTCCTGTATCCATTATTTCGGACCGAGACAGTCGATTTGTATCGAGGTTTTGGCGATCTTTACAGGAAGCCTTGGGAACTAGATTAGATATGAGCACCGCTTATCATCCTCAAACCGATGGTCAGAGTGAAAGGACCATTCAGACATTGGAAGATATGTTGCGAGCGTGTGTTATTGATTTTGGTAATGGGTGGGATAAATATTTACCGCTAGCTGAATTTTCTTATAACAACAGTTATCACGCAAGTATTCAAGCCGCACCGTTTGAAGCTCTGTACAGTAGGAAGTGTAGGTCTCCTGTCTGTTGGAATGAGGTTGGGGATGCTCAACTCACAGGTCCAGAAATTATTCACGAGACTACCGAGAAGATTGTACAGATTAAGGAAAGGTTGAGAACCGCTAGAAGTCGGCAAAAGAGTTATGCCGATAGGGGAAGGAAAGATGTGGAATTTCAAGTTGGTGATCGTGTTATGTTAAAGGTTTCACCTTGGAACGGTGTGATCCGTTTTGGTAAAAGAGGAAAGCTAAGTTCTCGTTTTGTTGGACCGTTTGAGATTGTTGAGAGAGTTGGACCGGCGGCTTATCGTTTGAAGTTGCCACAAGAACTCAGTGCTGTTCACGATGTTTTTCATGTATCGAACTTAAAGAAGTGTTTGGCAGAAGCTGATAAGACTATTCCTTTGGAAGAACTTCATGTTGATAAGCAACTACACTTTATTGAGGAACCTATTGAAATTATGGATCGAGAAGTTAAGACTCTTAAGCAGAGCCGAATTCCTATTGTCCGGGTTAGATGGAACGCCAGACGCGGTCCCAAGTTCACTTGGGAGCGTGAAGATTAGATGAAGCAGAAGTACCCGCATTTGTTTCCAGATGCTGAGTCAACCCCTGCACCTGCTTAAATTTCGGGACGAAATTTCCGTAACGGGAAGGTACTGTCACGACCCTACTTTTTCCGTTATCTTTTCCGTTAATTATTTAACGACCGTTAACTGTTAATTGTGTTACATCATTTCATGACCTATATTATTATTTTAGTAATAATATATTAATTATTATGTGTTATGTGAATATATGTATTCATATTTTAAATCGTACGTTTATACGAATCGCGGATTTCTATCCGACGAATCTTTTCGGTTTTCAAACCAACGGTCGCGTTTTTGGGATATTTAAATCTTAAATATTTTAAATATGATATTTTAAGGTCATATTATTATATAGGGTATTTATATTTATTTTTCGTCGCGCGTTTGTTATCTTTCCGAATTTTTAATCGCGTAAGTGCGTTTTCGCGTTTCGGGTTTCGTTCGGGCTTTCAGGCCACAAGCTTTTAAACATTTAGCAATTTTAGGCCATGGGACCCACCCCCATGACCCCATTCAGCCGACCCATCAAGGGAGGGAGTATACTCCCTTGATTTTTCTATTTTTCCCGTTTAATTTTTACTTTCCACTTTCTAATCAAACCTAATCTTATTTTTGCTCTCTTCCTTCTTTTTTTTCTTCCCCTTGCCGTCGCCCAACACCTCACTAACATCATCATCTTCATCAATTTTTCAAGCTTGGATCAAGAGATCATCTTTACCAACGCGTTCCTCGTTCCGTTCTCTACGCGATTACACTTCTTGTTTCTTGATTAGGGTATAAACCCTAACCCTAGAACTTTCAATTTTTCATTTATTTTCTGTATTTTGATGATTATTTAGTAGTATGATGTTTGTGGATTATTGTAATGATGTTTGTATGCGTAGAATTACTCGTAAACATATGTTTTCGGTTTGTTAAATTCTGGACAGCAGCTTTTTCGTGTGTTTCTTATATTGTAACTGATGTTTATCATAAAATAAAGTATATAAATGATTTCCTCTCATCAAGACATTAATTTTAGACTCCGGATTCATGTCGTTTCAATTCCCGGAACCCTAATTATGATCAAAATGGTATTTTGTTAAGATTGAAATGTGATTTTGGTATGAACCAGGTATGGTCCGACTTTGTGACCATATTTGGTGACTTTAGGGTGTGTTAGTGTGTTAGGACTGATGGTGGGGCGAACTTTCATGTTCGGGTCATCTCAATCCGAGCCACGAATCACCCGTTACGTCTAAAACACGTTTTTGATTGAATTGAAGATGCAAGTAGTGTGTTGGCTGTACATCACGACTTGTGGACTGTTCTTTGGGTGTTCTTGAGTGTACCAAAGTGTCGGGTGGTTTGCTTAGGCGGAGATATACGTAGGGCTCGCCGAAAACCGACACCCGGGGCTCAGGATACGACCCGATGAACTTTTGATTTAAAACTTTTGACTAATTATGAAACTTATGATATAAATAATGGATTTCATTATCATTTAATTACTTATGATAAAAAAAGTAATTATTATTATTTACAACTTATGATATATATATTTATTATATCATTTAATTAATATTTATGATTTAATTAACTTTTTAATTAAACCTATGATTAATAATATTTCATTATTAATGGAAAAATACTTATGATAAGTATTAAACTTATATTATGAGATTATTATAATAAGACTTATAATAAGGATTAAATAATTATTTAATTATTATAAGACTTAGTTATTATTTAATTATATTTTAATTATTAAATACTTATGATTTAATAATTATAATTAGAAACTTATGATATGATTAATAATTCATTATTAATTAATAATACTTATGATATGATTTAAAAATTATTATTAATTAATAATACTTACATTATGACTAATATTTAATTAATTGATTAAATACTTATGTTATATTAATTATATCATTTAAACTTATATTAACTTTAATAATTCATTTTAATTTAGTTAAACTTATGTTATGACATAATTAGACATATTTAACTTTAATAAACGTTATAACTTATATTATTATTATAACTTACACTTTTGAAATTAACGTTGACCATGTTTGACCAAGGTTGACTTTTGAGTTGACTTTTGGTTGACTTTGACTTTCAGTTGACTTTTGTTGACTTTCTAATTAAGGAAACTTTCCTAACTTATAAACTTTCCTAATATAGCAACTTTCTAAATTTGGAAACTTTCCAAAAATAGAAACTTACCAAAAATATAAACTTTCCAAAAATAGAAACTTTCCAAAAATAGAAACTTTCCAAAAATAGAAACTTTCCAAAAATGGAAACCTGCTAAAAATAGAAACTTTCTAAAAATAGAAAGTGTGTGTCCGTAAGCTGTTCCAATCAAACCGATGCATATTGAGTATTGTTCTATGACTACTTGCAACATGTACAATAGCTATCATACTAAGACTTGACCTAAGTTAGTTATTTATATCGACCTGCTTTATTTATAGGTCGGCGTTGTGATTATTCCTGATCACTGTACTACATTTGCTGTTCGTTTAATTGTGTTGGTTATTCATTACTATTAAGGTGAGTTATAGTCCCGTTTTTACATACTTTTCAAAGTATATTTTTGGGATGTGATTACATGCATTTTATTCACGTTTAGACACAAGTGACAATTAAATTTAAATTATTCATTGTGAGTTGGACAAAAATATTGCCTAGTATGGTAACTTTAATTACTGGTTTCTACTGGTGAACGTGAATCCTACGGATAGATCTATCGGGTTTGACAACCCCATTTCGAGCTAGTCGCGCTAGTAATTTATAATTGGAATGTTTAGTACTTCGTAATTTGTTATAGATACACTGTCCAGTGTATATTTTTATTGTGTTTGGCAAGGGTAAATAAAGGGTTAAGTGGTTACCAGGTGGCTCATTGATAATGGAATAATGTTTAATGTTTTCTAACATTTTTAAATCTTGTGGTCTAAAGTTTATTCAATTATTTAAACCTATAATTCACTCAACCTTTGTGTTGACAGTTTACTCGCATGTTTTCACAGGTACTTGAGTTTATGTGATGCTTCCGCTGTGTTTAGAAGAGTCTGCATGCATTTGGGCAGATTTTTATGAAACAATTTATGAAACTTTGGCTTGCATTCGGTTTTTGAATAATTAATACTTGTGGGTTGTTGACAATGTTTTGGTATCAACTTTGGATTATTAATATGTTGGGTTACTTTTAAACTACATATTTTGGTATGCTTTCCTTTTTGGGAAACTTTTGAAATAAAAGAATTCAATGTCATTTATTAAATTCATTTAAGTTCGATCAAGCTGTGGGACCAAGTGACGGAGCTGTTAAGTGTTTTGACGGGGCCATCACAAGTCACCAGTTAAAATGAACTTATATTTACTCATTTCACTCTTTTGTGGTAGCTTCACTCGTACTCTTCACAAAAATCAAATTGTTTTATCCATATTACTCGCTGATGATAAAACTCTATTTATCAACTCATATTCGTCATGAAAACATTTTTATTGTTAGCCATAACCACCTCACTCAAATTTCGGGACGAAATTTCTTTAACGGGTAGGTACTGTGATGACCCGGGAAATTCTGACCAAATTTAAACTTGATCTTTATATGAACTCGACAAGATAAGCAAAGTTTATTTAATCAAATCTCAAAATCTTTGAACTGTTTACATGGATCCATTTAAATCATTTGACCATTGACTATGCCCGACGATTCACGGACATTTGTGTATAAATAAAAATGTAGATATACATGAATTCTATACATAAGTAGTAATATATATGCTGTAATAGTAAAGATTCATTAAATTGCATAATTGATAGATATGAAATAATAAATGTTAATATATTATATGTAATTAAAAGCTAAGGTATAATTGCTGTATTATTATCATTACTTACATTATTAATAACTGTATCATTACTATTATTATATAAAGTATATAAATATATATGAAATTTGATATATATATATATATATATATATATATATATATATATATATATATATATATATATATATATATATATAATTGATATATTATTATTAGTATCATTGTCATGATTAATAACATTAGTATAATTGGTATTATTATTATTATTATTATTATTATTATTATTATTATTATTATTATTATTATTATTATTATTATTATTATTATTAACAATATTATTGTTATATAGTTCATAATAATTAATATTATTATTATTATTAGTAATAATATTATTACTAGTACAATTATATCTGTATTAGTATTATTTTGATATTTTTAGTTAATATTCTTATTATTAGTTTTATTATTATTACTAATTATTTAACAGTACTTTAATGATTAAACAAAGAAAATTAATTACTAAAAATTAAGATAAAGTATATAGGATCAGATACAGATCAAAAAATTCAATTGCCATCTTCATCGAACTGTAGTTACTTCTTGTCTTTGTCTCCAATTTGTAGGAGGTCAGTACCAATTACCAATACAATATAATTTCAGTACAAATCATTACCAAATAAGTCAAATTATCAAACAAAATCAACTTTAACGGATTGTATCTTTCTTAATATTTCTTCTGACAGAATCAAAAAAATTGTCGAGCTAATTGAACTACTGAACAAGTGATAATTGGAATACATTAACTGTGATTATAATTAATAACCTCAATAAACACATATGCATATGACTTATGAGAGAATCACAACCTCATACCAACTATCACCCAAGATCGTCAACCCATTTGTTCCAAGCTTTTGTTCGAACAACTACTACAGCCTGCTTCCTACTTCTTCTCTGAATCCACTTGACCACAACCATCACCAAAGACAATCTCTCTCTCTCTCTCCTCCTTCTCTCTTATTTTCTTCTTCGTGAACCCTAAATTATCATCACAACATCGTCTATTTACATCTCTTTCACTCACTGCAACCAAACAACACCTGCTTATATGTACAATCACCAAACAATACCCATTTGATCACTACTTTTGTGTTATTCCTTGAAACATTTGAGTACACCAAAATAACCTACACCCACTGTAACTATGACTACGATTACATCTGTTTCTTGCTCCTAGCTGAACCATAAACCATCACCATTAAAGGCCTCCACTAAACTAATACCACTGCACGATTAATACCATTATGTTCTCTGCAGTAAACCGAAATCATTGAAAGTATTGCAACTAGTAGCAGACACCAAACCACAATCACGTGTTTCCTCTCTCTCCTAATTTCTGTCGTGAGAATGTCATCATCTTCAATTTCAAAACAATAACACCCTCACAGCTAAACGATCATTGCTCAGGATCTTGGCTAAAGGACGGCTGTTATTCTTTTCTTTCTTCTTTCTTTCTCTTCGCTATTTCTACAACACACCTGCTGCATCCTTCATTTCTGTTTTGATCACCACACCCATCGAACCTTTATAAAAACCCCATTATCGGCTGTGTAAATGATTAAATAAAGTTAAAGATAGTGGGAGAATTGATGATGATAATTCACGTGTAAAAAACTTTTTCTTCTTTGGTGTTCAGTTCTTGTGGGCCGAGACATACACCCATCATAAGATTTATCAAAATATGAGTAAATACCATTAGTTATAAGGCAAGTGGGGAAAAAGATTTATAGTGCAAGTCTTATTAAAATAATACAAGTTTGAGAATTGGTTTCTTGGAAACATGTAGACCTAAGATTATTGTCTTTCTGCTTCCAATACTTGATTGAATTCAATCAATGAGAAAGGGATTGGGCCATGAAACTTAAATGCTAGTAGTATTTGGTTTGGCCAAATTTTTCTTTTCTTCTTTTCTAGTGGAGCCGTGGGGTTAGCATGGTTGTGTTGAGATCCAATTTTTGTTGAGCCATGTTGTTTGTGTAGATAGGTTGAAAAGAATGATGACTAGGTGATAAATGATACATTTTAACGATGAAGGGTAATATGGGTTGATGTTAAATTTGATGATGAGATCGTGATTTCATGTTGAAGATATCATTATGATGTTGATCAATGATGAAATGGTCACGGTTAGGTTAATGATATTAATGATGGTGAGGTTAAAGAACGAAAGTAGATTATAGAGATTATGATTTATGATTATGATTTATGATTATGATTCATGATTATGAGTATGGGATGGTAAAATAATGATGATAAGTTGTAAAGAAAAGAAAAGGGATAATAGATCATGATAATAATGATGAAATGATAAGTGTTTGATGAAGATGAAATAGTTAATCATGCGGGTTAATACCAAAACAAATCGTTGGTTCATTGGTTTAAAGGTGTTAATTGGGTTAGTGGGACGTCGCGGGTTCAAACCCGGACTTGGGCATTTTTTAGGACTACTCCTTTGAGGTAGTTACTTATCCATTCATTTTATCAATATTATCATCTTATTATTATTATTAATATTACTACTACTACTATTATTATTATTATTATTATTATTATTATTATTATTATTATTATTATAGGTATTAATATATAACATTTTATTATTAGTATTATCATTATTTTAGTATTATTATAATTATTACTTTAACAAACAAAGGATACTTATATTAAAATATATTCAACACACATAACTTAACTATATTAATAATTCTATATATAAAATGAAAATATATAAATAAAAAATAAAACTTATAAATTATTAAATATAACAACTACATCACTAATAAGAACATATAAATTTATTCGATTACGATTACATGTATTAATAAATATATGAATAATATAGGTTCGTGAATCCGAGGTCAACCCTACACTTGTTAAATGACGTCATATGTATTTTTAATACAAAATACAGTATGGTGAGTTTCATTTGCCTTTTTACCCTTTATATTTTTGGGCTGAGAATACATGCGCAATTTTTATAAATGTTTTACGAAATAGACACAAGTAATCGAAACTACATTATATGGTTGAATGATCGAAGCCGAATATGCCCCTTTTGCTTGGTAACCTAAGAATTAGTAAACTGATCTACTAATTGACGCGAATCCTAAAGATAGATCTATTGGGCCTAACGAACCCCATCCAAAGTACCTGATGCTTTAGTACTTCGATGTTGTTTTTATCATGTCCGAAGGATTTCCCGGAATGATAGGGGATATTCTTATATGCATCTTGTTAATGTCGGTTACCAGATGTTCACCATATGAATGATTATTTTTGTCTTTATGCATGGGACGTATATTTATGAGAACTGAAAATGAAAATCTTGTGGTCTATTAAAATGATGAAAATGATTGTTTATGATAAACTAATGAACTCACCAACCTTTTGGTTGACACTTTAAAGCATGTTTATTCTCAGGTATGAAAGAAATCTTCCGCTGTACATTTGCTCATTTTAAAGATATTACTTGGAGTCATTCATGACATATTTCAAAAGACGTTGCATTCGAGTCATTGAGTTCATCAGGATTATTATTAAGTCAATTATAGTTGGATATATTATGAAATGGTATGCATGCCGTCAACTTTCGATGTAATGAAAGATTGTCTTTTCAAAAACGAATGCAATGTTTGTAAAATGTATTATATAGAGGTCAAGTACCTCGTGATGTAATCAACTGTTGTGAATAGTTTATAATCGATATGGACTTCATCTGGATGGATTAGGATGGGTCTCTACAAAGACCTCGAAGCTCTTCTTCTGGATATTTCAAAATATGACATGGCCATACTTGTGTGTCATATTACGGTTCCATTCAGAACCATAGAACGTTCAGGCATCCTTGACGAATACCTTCGTCCGGGAAATATTGCTATAAGAAATTCACTTATTAGGAGTAACATGTACCACCGCGAACCAAACGTCACTTGATTGTCAATGACCGAAGCATGTCTTCACTGGTGCATACCTCACAACATCCAAGTAAATATTGCTCATTTGGTCACTTCCCGAATAAATCAACTTCGTTATGCAGAAACAAGACCTCATCTTCCATTCGGAGCATTTCTGAACCGTCTATTTACTAGTATTGTTGCGGTTGAAGGTCTGGTGGGACGAAGTCCGATAACCACGTTACCTATCGACCGGTCCTTCGTTTCTGAAACATCGGCAGCATCGAGCTCAGGTTCTGAAAGTTCGTCCACTAAATCGGATGCTCGTAGTCATCCTCGACGTCGTTATTAGTGTGTTTCAATACCAGTAACTTTGTAGTCATGTGCTTGAAGTGTGTTTAATTCAGTAAGTGTGTTTAAATTTAGTAAGTGTGTTTAATTTTAGTCGTGTGCTTGAAGGATATGTAGGACGATGTCTGATAACTAAGTGTGTGTTTATTCCAGTAAGTGTGTTTAATTCTGTAAGTGTGTTTAATTCAGTAACTTTGTATTATATTAATTTAATGTTTGTCATTTGTTGTGTTTAATTCAAAAAAATTCGTTTGTCTACTTAAATATTGCTCTTTATATATAATAACCGATTTATCTACTTACAATCCGTTTTCATTCAAAACAAATGACAACAACATAACAATTTCATTCAACAGAACTAATACAACCGATACAAATACAAACGATACAAATGCAAACGAGACACAAATACAAACGATACAAATACAAACGATACAGAAATATAAACGATACAAATCCACCCAAGTTAACTAACTAACTTAACGGAAAGTTAAAAAAGTGTTTTCGTCTTCCAAAACCAAATAAAGAGAAATGCGATCAGAATGCCAACTTAGGGTTTCTTTTATACCGTTCCACTGATCGTCGGTACTGAGATATGTGGTGGACAATTCCGGAACACACTCATCTTCATAAAACAAGACGTCCGTGTGTTTGAATGGAACATTTTCTTTCAAAAAGGTTAAAAGCTCATCTAAACCAACGTCGTGAACGTCAATGTTTTTGAACGTAGATTTTGAACCACGCGTATAATCGTAAACTTTCATTTCATTACGGAATTCACTTCCGAAATACACTTCGATTGAGACAATCATCGACGAAAGGGTCACCATTTTGAGTTTGGAAGTGTGATAGTGCAGTTTAAGTATTGGATGTGTGTTAGATACGTGTTCAATATGTGTTGAGGATGAAGTATAAGTAGGCAAAATTGACCTGTCGTCCCCAAAGGTTTTCCAGACGACTAGTCATCCCCAAAGGCTTTCCAAACGACAAATCGTCCGGAAAAAAAGCCCGCGAAAACTTTCTATTTTTTGGAGCCAATTTTTTCGGGTACAATAATTGGAGCCTATCTTTCCGGACGACATTTGGTCGTCCGGGAAAAGCTGGTCAAATATTCAGGAAAAAGCAAACAGAAAAGGCAAAAAAATTTGTCGGTTTGTGGATTTTTGCGGACGACTTAAGTCGTCCGGAAAACCCCTGTCCCGAAAAATCGTTTTTCTTGTAGTGAAAATTAAAATGTGGGGTTAAAATTACCGATAAATATAAGTTGAGGGGTATAATATGAAAAATAAAAAAGATACTTCACCTTCTTCCAATTTTCAGCCGTAACAAAATAGACACGACCACAGTTGAGGATGGCTGAGCACCCCTCTGCCACCCTACTAACTCCGCCCCTGCCTCATCTTCACCTTACCCTTATCTTCAACCAAGCATTCATCTTTAATAAAAACTGGCCCAAATCAAATATTAAGAAATTAAAGTCTAAATCGTATATAATATAAGTTTTTTTAGATCAACAAAAAAGCCAACAATTAAATAAATGAAATCATACTCGACCAACAATTAAATCAAATCCCTAAATCTAAGATTTTACAAACTATACATTATATCAACAAAATGAAAGCATATAAATTTTACATGTTAGTCCGAAATTTTACATGTTGTTGCAACAGGAAAACTTACATACGGAGAAGACAATCATGGTTGTGAAACTGACGCTCGTTAGTATCCCTAGTGGGCAACCGCACGGTTGCATCATGTGATAGGTCAGATCATATTGAGATTAGAAGAACAGACAAGTTAGAATGAGATTCAGTATGTAAGAAGGAGACTCGGTATGAGAGAGAATCGGTAAAATTTACATTCCACAGCTTCTAGAACTCAGTTACAATGCAATGACTATCTAATTAGGACTACATAGGTTCCTTATATAGCCCTCTTCTAAAGAACCCTTATTTAAGCATGTTTCACATTAACACTATACAACTTCGGGGTCCTAACAATCTCCCCCTAGTGTTAAATGTGAAATTTACAATTAATCCTATTTGAAACATCTAAAGGAACTTTGTTCCTCTGAAATGAATCTTTGATTTGAATCCTTTGAGACTATTATATCTTCGTATGTTCACTCTTGTTTTGAGACGACTCTTCAATCTCGTGAGAATGTATTTGACTATCTCACTATCTTCAGTTGAATAGCAATTGTTGATCAGTCTCCATCTTAAGTGTTTGAAAGCATACATCAACGTTCCGTCTGAGTATCTTTTGAAGTCTGAAACTCTGATGAAGATCTTTGTATAGTGAGAATTGACAAATGCAAACCCATAAGGACAGTCACTTACTTCAAGTAAGGACATATATCTTAGCTCTTCAATCACTTGATTTGGTGGTTTGATTCCGAGCTTTTTGTGTCCAGATTCTAACCCCATCTGAAAATCCTGAATAGACATCCATCTCATTGAGTCAAGAATAAATTTGTAGACTGCCTTCATCGCAGTTGCATGATAAATTGTTGCAGATTCATTCAAGTCTATCAAGTAATTGTAGATGAAGATAATGTCGTCCATCTTTAAACTATCAAAATCCGCTTCTGAGAATTGATAATCCTCATCATCCATTCTTATCACTTGAAATAATGGCATCTTCACTCCATCCTTGTTAATTATCAAAACTTTATTAATGCTTTTGATTTCTAAATTCCGCTGTTCTTGAAGTTTCTCTTCATTCTTCAATTTGAATTTGTCATGAACACTTAGATAAGCTTTGAGATATTCTGGTTTCTTATGATGTTTCCATGCACCCAGAACACTCATTGATGCAGAAAGGACGAGATCAGAATCACCATAGATTCTATAAGCTTGTTGTTCTATGAATGGTGAACGAAGAATCATCTTCTCTTCATCCTTATCAAGTTGGTAATCAACATCACGCTCAAGAACAATCTCTGCATTTTGAAATGGAACGTTAAGATTAGGAGGAGTCGTAGTAACTTCTTTGCCATTTGAGAAAATCTCCTTTTCAAAGTGTATTCCAAATTCATCAGTTGGAGATGTCAAGTTGACAAATTAATGTTCATTGAATTCATTGGCAATACTCGATGACCCCTTCAAAATATTTTCAATATTATCAAAATTACGATTGTCCTCTGGAGCTGACTTGTTCTCTGATTGTCCAGCTGAATTCATAATCATTAGCATCCCTGAGTTACCCTCTATCTGAGCTTCTGATTCATCTAGAAAACTTTCACATTGAATTTCTTCAATTTCATCACTTGCAGAATCAGATATTTCAACAACATCGTGATCTCAATGTTGACTAGACGAACCAGCTTCATAAGTTGATCTTTGAAAACCACTGGACCTATAACCACCTTGTCTATTCTCCCCCTCATGAAGAGTATCGGGATCGAAATCGTCATGGTCAGGCATGTGAATTGGTCCAGGTGACTTACATGGAGATAAAGGATATACTATTCTTGCTTGCTCAAGATAAAGCATCATAGTCTCGCGAACTTCATCAAGATCAGTTCGTTTAACAAACTCAGCAAGATATAGCTCCTCTACCTCATTTTCATAGAGATATTTAAGTCCATATCTGTTTGAAATACGAGAAGGTGACCTAGTTGGTGAAACAACGGTGTAACCATGAGCAGCATCGGTTGAAGGCGATGTCGGTGGAAGTGTTTGAGTTGCCGTGAGGGAAGGTAAGGATAAATGTGCGATATTATTCTTATATGTAGGGATGTACATACTACTTGTCAGATTCATGATATCTCCTTCTGATGGAGGTTGGGCAACAACTGGAGTTGTCGCCGGCGAAGATTCTTTCGAATCACTCGCCTCCATGACTTTAGTCTCATGGGACTCTGACAGAGTAGCAGAACTACCCGTCGGTTTAGTTCTCGCAGAGATATTACTATCTCCGACTCCTGAAATCATTGATATACCATGATGTGACAACCCATAAATTTCCGACCAAATTTAAACTTTATCTTTATATTATTCCGACACGATAAGCAAAGTTTGTTAAGTTAAATCTCAAGAATTTTAAACTGTGTTCATACGTTCATTTAACCTCGACCAAATTCCGCCGATTCACGAACCATCATATAAATGGATATGATTATATATATATATATATATATATATATATATATATATATATATATATATATATATATATATATATATATATACATATTATGACTTGAGAAAGTCAACAAAGTATTTAAACGTAAAATGCTTTACACGAACGTATTTGTTTCAATATGTTATCGATGGAATTAGATGATAATATCAAAGGATTGATGTATCAGTTACATTGTATAATTACGAGTCTCTGTTGAGAGGTCCACTTTGATTTAAGAAACCTTTTGCTTTTTAACGGTATTCGGAATAAATGGTAAAGTCATTTACAAGTAAGAACAACTGTGTCAATTGATGTGGGTTAGACAAAAGTTAGTGGAGAACTAGATTTCATAATATTTGACTGATCTATTTTCAAACGTATGAAAACCATTTCAAAAACTGAGTTATTGTAATCTGTTATTTATAAAGAATTATATAGAATTAGAAGAATTCAATTAAAGCTTTATATTATAAATTTATATATATAGTGTTTCAAAAACATAAATGTGATACGACATAGTAAATTCTATTATTTAGACGATTATATATAATAATCCTTGAAATATAATTAAGTTTTGAAAAACTATATATATTACATTGTTAATTAAATATTTCAAAATTATATTTCGAAATGAATATATATATATATATATATATATATATATATATATATATATATATATATATATATATATATATATATATTTCAATGTAATAAAAATTAATATTAAGTTAGTTATAAAATGTTTTATATATATATATATATATATATATATATATATATATATATATATGTGTGTGTGTGTGTGTGTGTGTGTGTGTGTGTGTATGTATATATAACGAAACATTGATTTATAGAAGCAAATGACCAAAACACTCGATTGCTCGAGTTACATTTCAAATGATATAGTTTATTGTTGATTTAAGTCTACTTACTAATAATGGTACACATCACGAAACGTAAAGTATCAGTTTTCTAAGCGTACAAAAATGCGTTCGAAAAACCGAAACCGGTACGTAAGTCGAGTGTCAATGTACAATTCATCGGTGCTAAAATTACAAATCAACTATGCACGAGAATATAATATAATATTTAATTAATTCTAAACATTAAATATATTATATATTAAATAATATATATATATATATATATATATATATATATATATATATATATATATATATATATATATATATATATATATATATATATATATATATAAGATCATAAGTGTCGGCAAAGGGCTTTTAAGAGATTATGAGCTGGTAACATGACTCATGCGATCGCATGAGTCTTCCTCACAACTCTAATGCAATCGCATGAGGGAGGTAGGTGGCTGAAACATGTATATTAGTGAACGTTTTCAGTTTTCTGATTCATCCTCCTTCACATTCGCATACATAGAGATATATATATATTAATATTATTATTATTATTATAAAGATTAATATTATTATTATTAACCTTATTATTATTAAGGAATAATATTATTATTATTAGTATTATACATAAAATACTACGACGAGGTCATGAGCGAGTTATTTCAAAACGGGTTTTTCGAGCGGGATAGAGCTAAGAAAATTATGGGTTATAGTTATGGAGGTTATGGGTATGATTCGGGGGTATGCTCATGAGGTCAATCTAGTGTTTATCATCTCCTTTACGTCTACGTATTTCCTGCAATATTGAATCACAATATTGATACGTGAGCACTCATAACTTAACTTTTATATATTAATAGTGTATCCCTGATTAGTGCTCGAGTATATATGATTATCCATGCTTGTATGTTTAGTTTCGTCGTTAAATAGTTTATGATAAACCATGAATTTGATACATATGCGTTTGAGATAAGGTATATGATATGCATGTCGTTTGAAAGCTGGCGAAAAATTAAGAACTTTTCATTTAGAACTCGTGTGATTTTGATAAACGGATTAAAAGATATGGCCAACTGAATGTTAGTATTAATATTAAAAATGATTACTATTATTGTTATTACTACTATCGTCGTTATTATCTTCGTTATTATTATTATTTAATAATAATAATTATTATTATTATTATTATCGTTATCGTTATCAATATTATTATTATTATTATTATTATTATTATTATTATTATTATTATTATTATTATTATTATTATTATTATTATTATTATTATTATCATTAAAATAATTATTAGTATTATCATTAGTATTATTATAATTAGTACCATTACCATAAAAACCGATATTAGTATCAACTAATATTATGATTAATATTTTTATCATTATTATGAATGCGATATAAAAGAGAACTAAAAGCTATTAAAAAAATTGATTAGAAAATAATGAGTATGAATATCATGATGAAATTAAAATATTGTAAGATATTGATTTAAGAGAAAAATATCGTTTTCATTATTTTTATTGTTATTATTAAAAGTATTATTAATTATTAATATTAAAACTATCATTTTTACTAAAATTATCATTTTTAATAGAAATATTATTGTTATTATAAAATATCATTATTAATATCATTTTAGTATTACTATTATTAAAAATTATCATTTTGAATAGAATTATTATTTTTATAAAATATTATTATTATTACAGTTAATATTAAAAAGTATCGTTATTATTAAAATTATCATGATTAGAATTATCATTTTATTATAATTAATATTATCATTAGTAAATAAATATTATTATTATTTTTTTTATTATTATTATTATTATTATTATTATTATTATTATTATTATTATTATTATTATTATTAGAATAATAATTATTATTATTATTACAAAATAATACAACTTTTATTTATTATCATTATCAATATTGTCTTATCAAATAAATAAGTGATACAAAGATATTTTTACCACACGTAATATAATAACACATACCAGTATATTTTTATGATATTAAGTGAATTTTATAAATTTTATTACTTAAAATATAAAAGTATATTCTATCATATATAAATTTTAAATATAAAATTTTATTTATTAATAAAGGACTTGTATTATTTACTCTAATAAAATTTGATAAATATTTTAAATATATAAAATGACTTTTATTATTTACGCTAATAAAATCTGATAAATATATTTACATATATAAAACGACTACATATAAGTTGTATAATAAACATAAATAGATTTTGAAAGTCTTTTTGAGTCAAACTGACTTTTGTTGACTTTTGCATGATAATCTCGAGCATTAGGATTGTGATACACTACGACTTCACCTAAATTGTTAGACAGATATTGACCAACATATAAATATATATACTTAATATAGGTTCGTGAATCCGAGGCCAACCTTGAACTTGTTCAATGCCGTCATATGTATTTTTACTACGGAATACAATATTGTGAGTTTCATTACTCCCTTTTTAAATGCCTTTGCAATATATATTTTTGGGACTGAGAATACATGCGATGCTTTTATAAATGCTTTACGAAATAGGCACAAGTAATCGAAACTACATTCTATGGTTGGATTATCGAATCGAATATCACCCTTTTTAGTCTGGTAAACTAAGAATTAGGGAACAGAAATTCTAATTGACGCGAATCCTAAAGATAGATCTATTGGGCCTAACAAACCCCATCCGGGTTACGGATGCTTTAGTACTTCAATTTTATCATGTCCGATGAGAGTCCCGGAATGATAGGGATATTCTAGACGCGTTTTGTTAATGTCGATTACCAGGTGTTCACCATATGAATGATTTTTATCTCTATGCAGTTTGTGCGAAATGCCTGATATGAGATGTATATTGAAACGAAAAATAAAAATCTTGTGGTCTATTAAAATTATGGAAATGATCGACTATGATAAACTAATGAACTCACCAACCTTTTGGTTGATACTTTAAAGCATGTTTAATCTCAAGTTTGAAAGAAATCTTCAGCTGTGCATTTGCTCATTTTAAAGATATTACTTAAAGTTATTCATGGCATATTTCAAAAGACGTAGCATTCGAGTCGTTGAGTTTAACAAGATTACTATTAAGTAGATGACAGATTAAGTCATTTATAGTTTGGATATTATGAAATGGTATGCATGCCTGTCAACTTTCGATGTAATGAAAGTTTGTCTTTTAAAAACGAATGCAATGTTTGTAAAATGTATCATATAGAGGTCAAATACCTCGCAATGTAACCATATGTTATTGTATTCCTCTATATGGAATAGGACGGGTCATCTCATGTGGTATCAGAGCGGTGGTCTTAACGAACCAGGTCTTGCATTAGTGTGTCTAACTGCTAGTTGTTAAGATGCATTAGTGAGTCTGGACTTCGACCGTGTCTGCATGTCAAAAGTTTTGCTTATAATTTCATGTTAAAAATTACCTGCTTATCATTCTTAGTCTAGATACGTCTTACTGCATTAATTGCATGAATAGTGTATAGACAAAGTTCATATCTTAGCGTATCTGCTAAATCATATCTTAGCATATCTGTTATTGTTACCTTGCCTGACAGCTTTCGAAGTTTTCTCCGTAATCTGCAAAATCTTTATGCTATATATAAGTATTCTATGTAGTTAGAATATCATCTAATATCCTAAAATCATTTCATATCAAAAAATCCTTTATTCAATCGTACGAAATGGAATTCGCCACTAGTTCAAGTCCCTCAAATTCTGATATGGAGTTTCACTCGAGCTCCGAAAGCAGTGTGACCGGAATGGATCAACCAATAAGCCATCATCTATTCTGGATGAATTGGGGATGTATTCATAGCCTCCTCAATCATTGAAGACAAGAAGAAGGTGATCTCTTCCATCCACCCCATTGCCCTCTTGGCGATGAACTTTAAGCACTCACCGGCGAACCTGTTCGAGACACCATTTTTTCTCTCATTTCCAGAGTATCTCGGCATGATTATATACTATCTAACATTCTAGATCTTATATATCCACTCGTCCGAAATGACAATCACCCCGGTGTAGTAGAAGAAGTCAACGAGCTTCACGCTCGGGTACTGGCTTTGGAGAATATGGTGCAAAGGTTACAAGCACCAACAGCATCACCGACATCAACAGTACCATCATCAATACCAATAGTATCATTACCTCCACCAACAACAACATCCACATCCTATGCCTCAACATCACAAACTGTTCCACAAACATCAACGTCATACGCATTATAGATACCAAGGAATACCAACAAAAACAAACGATGAAGTAACTTCATCGAAGAAATATTATGCAGAGAATATGTAGTTTCTAAAAGTTTTAGAGAATATTTATTCTAGTTCAAATTGTAAACCAGATGAGTGAGCAAATATAAATGATGAAATGAAACCCTGACCAGAATGGTGTACGATTTACAAGCTAGACTTGTTTTACCAGCAGCATCAACAGTACCGTCAGCATCATCAGCACTAGCAGCACCTATAACATCACAAGCTCCGCCAGTTCAAGAATCACCGTGGACATCATTACGAATCAACAACGAGTATATTGTATCAATGAGTTATGAAGTATTAACTCATTTCCTCTGAAGAATTTATATGTATATCTTAAATATATAAATTTTGAAACCATCATAACCCTTTTCGTACTAAACTATTATGTATGAATTGAAAAAGGGTAAATACTACTCAATTAAATTCATATTACTAATATGCTATAATCCTTCGATTAATGACTTAATCATCGTTAACTACAACCTCTGTTTCAACTCAATGAATTCCATGTCGTAATAAACCAAGTGTATTATTCAAATACATGTTTGATGTTACACTTTCATTTTCACTATACTCGAAACTTTCTAGAAACATTATTCGTACCTTGCAAAGTTCACAAGAATCCCACGAACACCAACATCATTCACCGAGTAAATATCAATAAAAATGAATAATGAAGTATTTATTCATAATTTCATTTACATCAAAGTGATAATCCACGAAGAATATGAAATCTCTAAAGTTTTAGAGATTACTCATTTCTAATTTCAACCGAAAATCAAATGAGTTTAATTTAATATTAACTCATCAAATCTGTATTACTTCTGAAGAAAATATACATATATTTTCACATAGACTGTAATAAAAATTCTCTTGTACAAAATATTACTTGTGAAAATTTTAACGGGTAGGTAATACCCGAGAGATATATAAATTCACAATTAATATGTTATATTCTTCGATTCTAATTCAGAAATCATTAACTATACTCCCTACTTTCACAACAATATAAATTCTTTTATAGAGATCAAAACAACCATACTCATTCAAATTCAATTATACATGCTGATCTTGAAATCTCACAATTCAATTCGAGATATAACCAGTAACATCACTTTTAGATTCCTACATCTTTCAAAGCTATACTTTGATTTCAAAACTGTGCTAGAACATCATATGTATGTTAACGATTACAATTTGTTTTCAAACCCTTCGAAATTCCTGAAGACACTTCAAATAATGAACAACCGAGATAATAATCCAACCACATGTTACCCACAGTTAGGTACCTGAAAAAACTCTTGAAACCAAAGTCATAGTTTAACACGTACCCGTGTCAGACCCTTTGGCATTTATTAGCTAAAATAAATTTGCAATCCCTTTTCAAAGTAGTAAATTCTATCACAGCTCTAACAAGTTAACTTCGACTTTTCAGTCGGACTAGCCTTATTATAACCTCGATATATACGCTGCCCTTTCGCCATCGTTACCGGGGAGCCGTTTATGTTCCACCACATTAGCAATAAACTTACCAATAGCTTCACTGATCTTTGATTTTCCGAAAATCATTATATTTATCGAAACCCCATCATTTACTCATCCGCATCTTGTAACAATAATTGTCATACCAATTACTGGGAATCAGCTATAAGTATTTTGAAATCTCACAACATGTCTACGCCAACAGTTATAGGTGTACATATAACGTCTATCTCCTAGACTCACATACTTTGAATGTGAAGTTTCTGAAAAATACCCCAATCTACGATTTAGTTCTCTGAATTTTTGGAAAAGCTGAATGGAGCAACAGAAACTGTAGACAACCATAACGGTCAAAAGTTTGATGATAAAGAATAGTGTGTTGGCAAAGCTCAGAAAAAGAGAAGGTTTGGAACTGGAAAACGGATTGGACTAACCATGAAGGAGGATGTGGACAAATCACAAGGACAGAATCTACCTTCAAAGAATCCAAATGATTCAATGTCTGCTGAAGTCTTTAGTGAATACCTTGCTCCTTACTCTAAAACCATTGCGAACAATATTCTTTATCATCCTCTGATCTTAAATACTCTAAGATATCATCATATCTTTCATTATAAATATCTTCGATGTTTCTGAAGATATCTTCATAACTATTGTTATTCGAAATCATTTGCCCCTTCGCGCTATTTGTGTTACATCATAAAAGAAAGTATTTTAGTTTCTAAGTTCTGAAACCTTCAAGTTTAAAATAAGAATGTTTTGAAGTAGTGTTGGGAACTGAAGCATGAGTTAGTATAATATAATGACACTTGATCAACGTGATTATATTACAGTAAGTCATGATGAGTTTCTAAATGGAATGTGATGATTCACAGATCATAAGGTCATCATGTGCCATGTTACACGACTCTTGTATTATACTTAACCTCTAAACATATCAAGAAATATTTTACTTGATGATTCGGTCTTTTCCGAGGTATTCTGGTAATTTGACAAATCAAGATCGTGCCATTACAACTTCCTTCTTATAACATTAACTATGTTCATTTCAAAATTCATACCTACGAATTCTGTACCATTACTTGATGTGTTTAATGGATAGAAGAGAAAACATAGCATAAAGCTTCGAAGTGTAAATGGGGGTATAAATCGCAACAAATAGGAGAGAGCATTAACTGTGGATGACAATGATTATAGGAGACAGAAGCAGGGACATTGAAATATAAGAAAAGATATAAAACCCGACAACAACACATAACTTACAAACCGTGTATATCAATACGTATTGCAACGTAAAGACACGGGATGATTAAAAACACTATAACCCCAAGGTAATAGTAAAAGTAAATAAAATCCTCCGGCGGTAGATGAAAGAGAAGAATGACAAATATGAAAGTTAGGAGTATATCAAGGATCAGAACGGGATGGAGCATATTGACGAATGCTTTAAAGTATGAATTGAGGGAGAAAGAATAGAAAGTATGAGTTGTGGAAATAAGGAAACGAAGGGGCGGATTTATAGTAAAATATTCGACAGAGAAATCGAGACAGATTATCGCATCAAATTGAAGAGTATCATAATTTCCTTGATCGCCAAAGAATCAAATCTTATTATGTAACAACCCAACTTTTTCCGTTTACTATCGTTAATTGTCCGTTAAGTATTTAACGGTGGTTACTTACATTTGTGTGTTTAATAGAATTAAATACATACTTATTAGAGAAATGTTTGAATTAATATGCTATATTAATTTACGAACTTATTTCGGTTAGCGAAATAACTAGAAAACGTTACGATTAAGTTTATCGTCTAGAAAGCTTTTCAGTTTACGGAACTCAGAAAAACGACACAATAATTATTTTCGATAATTATTGACTTTATGAAAATTGTTTTTAATTTATTATTTATTTAATGAATTAAACTCGGTGATTGCGTTTCAAAGACTAGTTAACGTTCCGGAGACCCGGTATTGTTAACGCCACTCGAAACGGACCACGCGCGTATGAGCTAGTAGACAAAACGAGCCCAATGACCCCCCTATTAGGGCCATCGGCCGAACTCCCCATGGGACCCCATGTTGGACCTTAAGTTGCTAATTGGGTCATTAGTGGTGAGATTAGGGCCTAAGGGGACTATAAAAGAAAAAATAGAATTAGAAACCCTCATTCTTCTCCCTTGTTTAGTTGACATCTCCCTCCCCTCTCCCTCTCTTTGGCCTTCGATCACCACCACACCACCATCATCACTAAAACTCAAAATTAGATCAAGTCTTAAACACGAACGTTGTTCCTTGTGTCGTTCTCTACGCGTTAGTGTGCTCAATTTAATCGTTTGAGGTATAACTAGTAACCCTAATTTCATTAATTTAGTTTTTTGTTCAATTACATAGTGTAATCAAGTCTAGTGCTCAATTAATGGTGATTGATGTTGTTAATTGTTGATTGATTGCGTAATTAACGTTGTATGTTCGATAAACGAATTTGTTTCTTGTTGATCTGGTTAAATTGGTATGATATCTGATCTGGTAATGTGTTTAAATAGAAAGATATCGAAAATTTATTAATTTTAGACTCCGATTTTGCTTGATTTCGTTATCGTATGCTCATGATATGATTAATCGAAGTTTCGTTAGGGTTTCACATGATATCCGAATTTTCTGAGTTGCATACTTTGTGTTTTAGCTTATGAAAAGTATGCTACTGTATTCTTTGTGAAAATTTATGCAATTTGGACTAAAGATTTGCGTCGAAAGGTTATGTAATGCTCCCGATATGATAAAACGAAGATTTGATTTGTAAAGTATGTTGAATCAGTTTTTAAGTTCACATAAAAATTTCTAGAATGAACTAGGAATTGATTTAGACTTTGATCTTCTGGAATATGTTAGTTAATATGATACTTGACATGTTTCATTTGTATGCGAACTTGAGAGAACGTGATTTTCCATGAGATATATGCTCGTCTAAATGATATGTCCGATTGTTGGTCAAAAACTGGAAGGTCTGTAATGTTTTGCGAAACTGTACAAATTGGCTAAAGCAATGCTTCTGATTATTTTATCACTAAAACTTTGAGATGTTTTGAGATGATAACAATTGGCCGTTCGTCAAAATCTGTTTTCTATATTTTTTGAAAAATGTTTAAAAACTGACGCACGAGCAGCAATTTCTGTAATGAACTCAGACTTGATCCCTTCTGACTTCTGACTTTTAATTATTGTATGAGACTTTGGCCGGACTTTTTGGAATTAATTTTTAGTATAGTTATGATCTGGAGTTTATCATAATTTTATGAATTATGTGCTATGTGCTATAGACGTATCTCTTTACGACGTACGAATTTCTAAGGTATGCGCTAAGAAGCGGAAAATGCGATTTGCTAAACTACGAGCTATAACGTGTTATATGACCTAGGTTTGACTTGTTGACCATGTTTGCAGACTTACTGAAATGTTTGACTTTAGTTGACCACTTTGGCCGAGTTGACTTTTGGTTTGACTTTGGTTGACTTTTGTTGACTTGCTTGGATTAGTTGACTTTTACTTGTTCGTTGAGTCAGTCTGAGCACTAGGACTTTGCGTACACTATGGGTTGACGAAGTTTGACCTATTAGTGTATACTTAAGATGATTTACTTGATTAGGTTGCGTTGTTCAGTCGAGAGTTTCGACAACAGTACGAGTTGCTAAGATCTTTACGAGTGCTTTTGCTAAGGTGAGTCTACAGTCCCTACTATATTTTTACAGGGATGAGATGCATTCTTTTTACAAATGCTTTACGTGTTTGGTACAAGTAACTTACAAAGAATATACATATGAGTTCAGATCAAAAATCCCTTAGCTTGCACTACAAGAAAAACGGGCTTATAGGACCAATATTTATTTGGTCAAAAATGCGAAGGTCCTAAAAAACTATATATTAGGACCATTATTTTAGGGTCCTAACATGGTCATGGAAAGGGTCCTAACAGACTACCTTTTAGGACCTTTTAGTAACTGTGTCCTATATGTTGATTGACGAAATTTACTTAGGATCTTAAAAGGTATAACTAATAGGACACTTTTTCAAAGGTCTCGTCATAACTTGTGACCTTTTTAAAAAGGGTCCTATAATGGGATTAAATAGGACCTTTATTGATGGTGTCCTATATGTTGATTGACGGAATTTATTTAGGGTCCTAAAAGGTATAACTAATAGGACACTTTTTCAAAGGTCTTATCATAACTTGTGACATTTTTAAAAAGGGTCCTATAATTGGATTAAATAGGACCTTTTATTAATGGTGTCCTATATGTTGATTGACGGAATTTATTTAGGATCCTAAAAGGTATAATTAATAGGACACTTTTTAAAGGTCCTATCATAACTTGTGACATTTTTAAAAAGGGTCATATAATGGGATTAAATATGACCTTTTATTAATGGTGTCCTATATGTTGATTGACGGAATTTATTTAGGTAACTAAAAGGTATAACTAATAGGACACTTTTTAAAGGTCCTATCATAACTTGTGACATTTTTAAAAAGGGTCCTATAACTGGATTAAATAGGACCTTTTAATAATGGTGTCCTATATGTTGATTGACAGAATTTATTTAGGGTCCTAAAAGGTATAACTAATAGAGCACTTTTTAAAGGTCTTATCATAACTTGTGACATTTTTAAAAAGGGTCCTATAACTGGATTAAATAGGACCTTTTATTAATGGTGTCCTATATATTTATTGACGAAATTTATTTAGGGTCCTAAAAGGTTTAACTAATAGAACACTTTTTAAAGGTCATATCATAACTTGTGACATTTTTAAAAAGGGTCCTATAATGGGATTAAATAGGACCTTTTAGTAATGGTGTCCTATATGTTGATTGACGGAATTTATTTAGGGTCCTAAAAGGTATAACTAGTAGGACACTTTTTAAAAGTCCTATCATAACTTGTGACATTTTTAAAAAGTGTCCTATAATGAGATTAAATAGGACCTTTTAGTCCTATTAACTCCAACATCATGAACTAGTAATAAACAATCAAGTGTTTTATAAAAAGTAAAACAATCAAAGTGGAGCAGGGACTTGAACCTACGACATCCCCTTTACATACCAATATGACAACCATTTGACCCATTGTGTTAACCTGAAAGGTTTTTCTCTCTTTTTTTTACATAAAACCGCTAAGGTATAACTAATAGGACACTTTTTTAAAGGTCCTATGATAACTTGTGACTTTTTAAAAAAGGGTCCTATAATGAGATTAAATAGGACCTTTTAGTAATAGTGTCTTATATGTTGATTGACGGAATTTATTTAGGGTCCTAAAAGGTATAACTAACATGACACTTTTTAAAGGTCCTATCATAACTTGTGACCTTTTTAAAAAGGGTCCTATAATGGGATTAAATAGAACCTTTTAGTAATGGTGTCTTATATGTTGATTGACGAAATTTATTTAGGGTCCTAAAAGGTATAACTAATAGGACACTTTTTAAAAGTCCTATCATAACTTGTAACCTTTTTAAAAAGGGTCCTATAATAGGACCTTCTAGTAATGGTGTCCTATATGTTGATTGACGGAATTTATTTAGGGTCCTAAAAGGTATACCTAATAGGACACTTTTTAAAAGTCCTATCATAACTTGTGACCTTTTTAAAAAGGGTCCTATATTGGGATTAAATAGGACCTTTTAGTAATGGTGTCCTATATGTTGACTGACGGAATTTATTTAGGGTCCTAAAAGATATAACTAATATGACACTTTTTAAAGGTCCTATCATAACTTGTGACCTTTTTAAAAAGGGTCCTATAAGGTGTCCTATATGTTGATTGGCGAAATTTATTTAGGGTCCTAAAATGTATAACTATTAGGACACTTTTTGTGATGCCCCGTACAAAATCATTGTGTACGAATCATCAACAACAGGATCATTACAAGGCTAAGTACTATATGCGATTTCAAAAAGAGTTTGCATTCATTAATAAAGTGATGTCTAAACCAACATCGAATGTTTTACAATTCAAAAGCATGCTTCACTAAGTAGAAGAAAGTAATAAGTGTATGTGACCACAATGGTTGTTACAAGTCATAGTTCAAAAGTACTAATGTTTGAATGCAAAATAAAGTAGTTCATGCGATAACAACTCTAAGCAGCGGGTGTCTACAGCACGACTAGTACACAGCGAAAGCTAACCTCAAGCACCTGAGAAAAACATGCTTAAAAACGTCAACACAAAGGTTGGTGAGCTATAGTTTAAGTATAACAGTAAGTAAGGTAGGCCACAAGATTTCAGTGCTACAAAGAGCGTTTCAAAATAGTATGATAAAGTATATCTTAACCGTGGGCACTTGGTAACTAACTTAACATTTATACCCCCTGAAAGTACACTTGGCAAGTGCGTATGTTTACGAAGTATTAAACACTCGTTAAATGCTAGCGCGACTAGCCCGAGTGGGGATGTCAAACCCTATGGATCCATATCTAAGATTCGCGTTCACGGTTCAAAAACCAATGATTAAACGTTACCGAGCTAAAGGGAATGTTTATGCCGTTATATAACCCACACATATATAAGTTTAAGTACTCGTGCCTAGTATGTAAAACATAAAATCCGCATGTATTCTCAGTTCCCAAAATAAGTTAAAGTAAAAATGGAATGCTATCACTCACAATGATAAAGCAGCGGTAAAGTATGACTCGGAAAGTAAGCAAGTAATGAAGGTTGTTCAAACGGGTCCTCAACCTAAGTCAAATAGTACTAAGTCAGTAAATCGTCCGAAAAGGTTTAAAAGTATGTAAATAAGGTCTTAAGGGTCATCATCATTCATCATCAAACAAAAGGCGTAAAGTAAGTTTCGTTTATGAAAGTAGTTTAAAACAAAGGCTGACTTCAGTCAGTCACCACGGCCTCTACCCTTACTGAAACAAGGTGAGACCAGTGGCCATGGCTCCGTATATGAGTCCTTTAAGTGTGGTAAAATTTACAGAAGCAAACTCGTCTTCGTTTGACCGTGGCGACGGTCTAAGTGCGAGTAGGTCAGAAATTTCTGCACAACGATAAAGGACAAAGTGACGATCGGAGGGCCATAAATTCTAAACCGTAACTCGGATTAAGACGAGTCCTATATGAAAAGTTATCTAATCAAACAGATCTATTTGAAAATCTAGGTTACAGCAGCCCAGGTTTACTGGTCTGTTACAGAAACAGCAGAACAGTAGGCTGTAAACAAAAACAGAAAGATAAGTGGGTTCCGGTGGGTTTTGGTGCTTGATGTTCATCATGGTTCTCGTCCTTGATGCCTATAGCTTCAAGTGTACAACTCATTGATGTGTTTACATCATCTTTACCATAGTTTGACCATCATAACCCTTGTGCAAGTCTAAGACGTGAAGCACAACTCAATTAAGTGTTGCAAGTGTTTTGATGAACCAAAGTTACATCAAAGTCTTAGATTTAACACATACATGAAATATAAAAGTAATACTAACTAAGTTTTGACAATTATGACACAAGTGTGAGTCTAAGACATGTAGATCAACTCACTTAAGAGTTGTATGAAGTTGATGAACCAAAGTTACATCAAGGTCTTAGATCTAACACTTACATGAACTTTAAAAGTAAAAATAAGTTACAAACTTGAAAGTAAACTAACTAATCAAGATCTTAAGATGTAGAACATAGTTCTTAGTTAGATCTTGAAGATCCAAGACCCAAAAGTCTAGATCTAAGGTTATTAAGTTAAATCCAACACAAGTATGTAAAGTTATAAATAAAGAGTTACACTTCCATGTTCTTGAATCTTTAAAGTTAACTTTAAATTTCAAGAAAGTATGAGATCAAGACTAACTTGTAGTACTTGACCAACAACAACAACAAACATGAAATTAAAGTGTATAAAGTGAGGAAGTAAACTAAGTCATGGTTGTTCATACTTTTAAAGATTCAACCAAAGTTTGATCTTTAAGTAAAGTAAACTTTAAGTAAAGTAAACTTTAAGTTTACTTCAAGAACTACAAGTATGATTTTAATCAACACATAAACTTACAATCTTTTAAGAAAGTGTATGTAGAACATAACTAGTAAGTTTATGTTCTTGTTGTTCTTGTAAAACAAGATAAAAGGAGAATCAAACTAGAAAGTTTATTCTTGTAACATGTAAGTAAACAACAATAAACAAGTAATCAAACAAGCAAGTAACAAAAGATGATGATGATTTGGTAGCCAAGGCTACGGTTTTGGATGAAGAACAAGGAGAGAAAAGAGTTCAAGTTGCTTACAATATGAGAGAAAAAGTGAGAAAGAAAGTTGCAAGTTTGAGAGTGTTTTTGTGAATGAGAGAATGTGAGAGTTTGAAGTAATGAAAAATGAAACAAAAACTCCCCATATGCTTAAGGATGGCTGACAGTTTGAGCACCCATGGGGAGGAGGAAAAAGTTTGTTGGTTATTAGCTTGTAAAGTCTTACAAAGTTGGTTAATGGAGGTAGTCTCATGGGGATTATGTGCAAACTAGATTCCTAATGCCTTAACTAACTAGTTCCATTCAAATATGATACTTTCATGTAAAAGACTTGGGCTAAATAGTCCATTAAAGAAGTAGGGTGGGCTAATCAAGTCCATGTACAAAAATAAAGCCCAAGTTTGATAGTAATTAACAAGTAATCCAATTAAAGCCCAAGTAATTAACTAAAAACCTTAGTTAATTATAATGATTAATAAAACTAATCATGAATGTAAATAATACTCTAAAAATATTATTCGTGTAAGTCCCGGGTGTCACAAAGACGTTTCGGGCAATTAAAGTCAAGTACGTTTAGTCATGGTAACATGTAAATGTAATAACATACATTCGTTAAATCACAAGTATTAATAATAACAATTATTAATAAATAAACGTTGGAAAAATCCAGGGTCGTTACATTACCCACTTATTAAAGAAAATTTCGTCCCGAAATTTAAGCTGAGGTAGATGGAGGAGTCGGGAAAAGGTGAGGATACTTCCGCATCATTTGATCCTCTCGCTCCCAAGTAAATTCAGGTCCTCGTTTAGCATTCCATCGTACCCGGACGATCGGAATCTTGTTGCGTTTCAAAGTTTTGATCTCACGATCCATAATTTCAACAGGTTCTTCCACAAAGTGAAGTTTGTCATCAATCGTAAGTTCTTCCAGTGGTATGATAAGTTCCGGTGCCGCAAGGCACTTCTTCAAGTTTGACACATGGAAGGTAGGATGAACTGAGCTCAATTGTGCTGGTAGATCCAAACGGTATGCAACGGGTCCAACACGTTCCAAGATTTCAAAAGGACCAATGTATCGTGGGTTTAACTTTCCACGTTTTCCAAAACGGATCACACCTTTCCAAGGTGCAACCTTTAACATTACACGGTCGCCCACGTTGAATTCAAAGTCTTTACGTTTAAGATCAGCATAACTCTTTTGACGATCGCGGGCAGTCTTAAGTCTAGCTTGAATCTGAGCAATCTTCTTCGTGGTTTCGTGGACTACCTCGGGTCTGGTGATTTTCTTTTCACCTACTTCGGCCCAACAAATAGGAGATCGACACTTGCGGCCATACAATGCTTCAAAAGGTGCAGCATTAATGCTTGAGTGATAACTGTTGTTGTACGAGAATTTGGCTAACGACAAATGCCTTTCCCAGGCCTTTCCGAAATCAATGACACATGCACGCAACATGTCCTCCAAGGTCTGAATCGTTCATTCACTTTGCCCGTTGGTCTGTGGATGATAAGCAGTACTCATGTCGAGACGGGTTCCCATGGCTTCTTGCAAAGAACGCCAAAATCTAGAGGTAAAACGGGGATCGCGATCTGAGATGATCGATAAAGGTACACCATGACGAGATACAACCTCTTTGATGTATAATTGAGCAAGTCTCTCCATTGTATTTGTTTCCTTCATCGCTAGAAAGTGTGCAGATTTAGTAAGGCGGTCAACAATAACCCAGATGGTATCGTATCCGCCCACCGTCTTTGGTAGCTTAGTAATGAAATCCATTGCGATCCTTTCCCACTTCTATTGTGGGATTTCCGGTTGTTGAAGTAAACCAGAAGGTCTCTGATGCTCGGCTTTAACTTTCGAGCAGGTTAAACATTTACCAACATAGGTTGCAACGTCTTTCTTAAGATTCGGCCACCAATACTGTTCTTTAAGGTCGTGGTACATTTTGCCCGCTCCAGGGTGAATCGAATATCTCGATTTGTGTGCTTCATCAAGTATAAGGTTCCGTAGATCTCCATAACAAGGTACCCAAATTCTTCCGGCATAACATCGGAGTCCAGACTCCCTGACCTCGAATCGAGAGACAAGTATGTTCAAATGTTCATGAGATAAATTCTCCTCCTTGAGAACCTCTGCTTGGGCTACTCGGATCTGACTGTTGAGGTTTGAATGGATGGTGATGTTCAGAGACCTAACACGAAGAGGTGCCGTCCTCACCTTTCGGCTTAAAGCGTCAGCTACAATATTGGCCTTGCCAGGATGATAACGGAGTTCACAATCATAGTCGTTGAGCGTCTCGATCCATCGACGTTGTCTTATATTCAGTTGCTTCTGATCGAAGATGTGCTGGAGACTCTTGTGATCGGTGAAGATAGTACTCTTAGTTCCATACAAATAGTGTCTCCACAATTTGAGCGCAAAGACAACGGCTCCAAGTTCAAGATCGTGAGTAGTGTAGTTCTGCTCGTGAATCTTCAATTGGCGGGAGGCATAGGCAATAACCTTTGATCGTTGCATCAGTACACAACCAAAACCACTTTTTGATGCATCACAATAAACAACAAAGTCATCGCTGCCCTCAGGAAGTGATAGGATAGGTGCGGTGGTTAACTTCTTCTTCAAAGTTTGAAATGCTGATTCGTGTGCGGGTTCCCAAATGAACTTCTTGCCCTTGTGAGTCAGTGCGGTCAAAGGACGCGCAATCAGAGAACATCCTTCAATGAACCTTCGATAGTAACCGGCGAGACCTAGGAATTGACGAATATGCGTCGGAGTAGTGGGGGTCTCCCACTTGCTGATGGATTCAATCTTGGCGGGATCAACTTTGATACCCTGGTCGCTCACAACATGACCCAGAAATTGAACTTCCTTCAACCAAAATTCACACTTGGAGAATTTGACGTAAAGTTGCTCTTGTCTCAAGAGTTCAAGTACTAGTTGGAGGTGTTGTTCATGCTCTTCTTCGCTCTTAGAGTAGATGAGGATATCATCTATGAAGACGATAACAAACTTATCTAAGTACGGCTTGTAGACACGATTCATGAGGTCCATGAACACGGCAGGTGCATTTGTCAAACCGAATGGCATCACGAGAAACTCATAATGACCATAACGGGTTCTGAATGCAGTTTTCATCACGTCACTTTCCTTCACCCTCAACTGGTGATAACCGGATCGCAAATCGATCTTTGAGTAAACGCTCGATCCTTGTAGTTGGTCAAAAAGATCGTCAATTCGAGGAAGAGGATACCGATTCTTGATAGTCAATTTGTTGAGTTCACGGTAGTCGATACACATACGGAAGGATCCATCCTTCTTCTTTACAAACAACACAGGTGCGCCCCAAGGCGAGAAACTTGGTTGGATAAATCCACGGTCAAGTAGTTCTTGTAGTTGGCTTTGTAATTCTTGCATCTCGGAAGGTGCGAGTCTATATTAGGTGCGCGAGCTACAGGTGCAGCTCCTGGCACTAAATCAATCTGAAACTCTACTACTCTCTACGGCGGCAATCCAGGCAATTCCTCTGGGAAGACATCAGAAAATTTGTTCACAATTCGAACGTCGTTCACGCTCTTCACCTCAGTTTCTACTGCTTTCACATGTGCTAGGACAGCAAAACGTCCCTTCTTCATAATCTTTTGCGCTTTCACGCAACTAATGAGGTTCAACTTTGAGGTACATCTTTCTCCATAGATAACCAGTGGCTCGCCATCTCCTTGTGGTATGTGAAGTGCTTTATCTCCACAGATAATATCGGCCTTTATCTTGCTCAACCAATCCATACCGACGATCACGTCAAAACTTCCCAGTTTGATAGGTATCAAATCAATTTCGAAATCTGCACCAGCTATGTTGATAATAGCTCCTCGACTAATATGGTCAACTTTTTAAAGTTTTCCATTGGCGACCTCTACAAGCATACTCTCTTTTAACGGGACTAATGACCAATTAATCTTATCGAAAAAATGTCTACATACATAACTTATATCCGCACCAGTATCAAACAAGACAGAAGCTAAAAGATTGTTGATTTTGAATATACCTGTCACCAAGTCGGGGTTTTCGCGTGCGTCCCTTGCATTAACATTGAAAGCTCTAGCGCGCGGTGGTCCGCCATCTTTTTGCTTATTTAGACACGCATTTCTGAAATGGCCCATCTGCCCGCATTCGTAACACTTCCTTGGCCCTGTGGGGTTCGGCTTCCCATTCAAAGTGGTGACCTTGCAGTCTTTTCCAACATGCCCAGACCGTTGGCACTTCTCGCAGATAACATTGCAATACCCAGTGTGGTGTTTGTAACACCTCTTGCATTGTGGTAAGGTTCCCTTGTAGTTCAGGTTAGAATTGGTGTTGTTGTTGAGGTTGGGGTTTCCACCGTTGTTGTTTCCCCTAAAACCCTCATGTCGTTTCGCCGGATTCTGTTCATAGTTCCTTCCCCTGTTGTTGTTGTTGTGGTTATCCCATTTGCGATTCTCACTAGTACCCGCTTTAGACTTAGTTTTCTCTGGTTCATCGATGGTTATCTGATTCATTAAAGTATGCGCCATGCGCATCGCTTCGGGAACATTTGGGGTTTGGATGAGGTGACGTTTCCCTTAATGCTCTAAGGGAGTCCCCAGAAGTACCTTTCCATTCGTTTGAATTCCGGGGTGACCATTGTCGGACACATCAGGGCTAGTTCCAAAAATCTCCTGTTGTAACCATCAAGGTCGTTCCCAACGGCCTTTAACTGCATGAATTCCATTTCCATCTTTTGGATTTCGATTCTCGGACAATACTCCTCAATCATGGCACATTTAAATTCTTCCCATGGCGTAGCATACGCCTCATCAATGCCTTGTGCCTGTGCCATTGTGTTCCACCATGTGAGCGCGCCGTCAGATAGCGTGCAAGAAGCAAATTTGGTTTTGTTTTCCTCCGAACAGTTGCTAACTCGGAATACTGATTCAAGTTTCTCGAACCATCTGGTGAGACCAACCGGTCCCTCAGTGCCGCTGAAGTTATGTGGTTTACAGCTCTGGAATTCCTTGTAAGTACACCCATTTCGAACGGGTTGAATAACCGGTGGTGGTGGCGGTGGCGGTGGAGCTTGGGGTTGCATTTCCGCAATGGCTGCAGCTACACGTTCTTGGTTCATCTCTTCAATTTGAGCAGCAGTAGGTGTGGATCGACCGTTAGCCATGGTGTTCTATACAAACATGTTGACTCAAGTCAAAATCCAGCATTCAATATATAATAATATAGTATATAACAACCAACATGTAAACAGCACAACACATGTTAATTAAGTAACGCAAGTTGATACAAGTACCGCAAAACACCATACAGTAACGTAAATAGAACACTTGTGCAAAAAGTAACATCACAAAGTTTCCATTCATTAATAATAATAAGTTTCATACATCTGAATAAGTTCGTACAATACATAAGTAAAACTTAAAACTACAACTAGATTATATAATGAAATCTAAATACAAAAGCCCTACGGTGGAGGTGGGTGTACGATGTTCATAACATGGGCCATCTGCTCCTCAAGCTCAGCTACCCGAGCTCGGAGGATCTCCACCTCCCTTGTCAATTCCTCGACAGTGGGAGTTGGTGGGGCAGGCGGTACTGGTGGTGCAGGTGGGGCCGGTGGAGCGGATGGTGCTGGTGGAGCGGGTGGTGCAGACCGCACGAAGCGGGGTGCAGATGTCCCGGATCCAGAAATAGTCAGCACGTAATGAGGTGCCTTACGTATGAGTGGGTCGGCAGGGTACGGCACAAGCCGCTTACGGGCAGTAACCCTCCGACGCCGATCAAAAGCGTCAGTGAAAGCACGACCTCCATTCACCCCTGGAATGACGGTGGCATCAGGACGGTACCGCTTCTTCGGCGGGGTGGAGGGTGCCTGTATAGGTACATCATCAAGGTTCTCTTCGTCGGAGTCACTGGAGTCATCTGTAGAGGAGTCATTGGATGAAGGATCATCAGAATCATGTGGTGGTGACACGGGTGGCTGAACTGGTCGTCCATGAGCGGCCATCATCTGTCTGTATCTGAATGGCAGAATCGGCACTAAACGTCCATTAGGAGCGCGTCGGCACGGCATGCGCATATGGTTACGGAATGGCCCTTCCCCGAACTTCGCGGGAATCACAACGCCACCGATGCGGGGCTGTGGCTCCGAGGATCTGGGAGCAGATGGAGCTGGAATCTCCGTAGGGTCCGCGTGTCCGTCAATAGTAGCCACTGGTGCAGGCGGCTGGCTGCTAGTCCCAGAAGATGAAGCGTCGGGGTCACTCGTGCGTATCGGGATCGGTGGATCGGCAACGGTGGTAGGTGGAGTAGCTGAAGAGTCTAAACTGCCCAAAATGATAGCAGGTGGTACATCCGACATCTGAACAAGGAAAAATAAATTTTCCATGTCAGTAAGTCATAAAGCAAGCACGTATTAGGCCAACAGTTTAAATCATGTATAACAATAAGTAGCATGGCAATAACGACAAGTATCATGCAATCGAAAGCAGATAATAGCATGCAGTAGTGAAATCATGTAATAGCATACGGCATATAGCAGTGAAAGTAAGCAGCATCATGCAGTAATTTCAGCGGAAACAAGTAAACTAGCAAGTTGTAGATTAGTCCTATTAGTGAATCCTACTCGGGTCGGTCTTAGACTCACTAATGCATCCTAATTCCCTACAACCAACGCTCTGATACCAAATGTGATGCCCCGTATAAAACCATCGTGTACGAATCATCAACAATAGGATTATTACAAGGTTAAGTACTATATGCGATTTCAAAAAGAGTTTGCATTCATTAATAAAGTGATGTCTAAACCAACATCGAATGTTTTACAATTCAAAAGCATGCTTCACTAAGTAGAAGCAAGTAATAAGTGTATGTGACCACAATGGTCGTTACAAGTCATAGTTCAAAAGTACTAATGTTTGAATGCAAAATAAAGTAGTTCATGCGATAACAACTCTAAGCAGCGGGTGTCTACAGCACGACTAGTACACAGCGGAAGCTAACCTCAAGCACCTGAGAAAAACATGCTTAAAAACGTCAACACAAAGGTTGGTGAGCTATAGTTTAAGTATAACAGTAAGTAAGGTAGGCCACGAGATTTCAGTGCTACAAAGAGCGTTTCAAAATAGTATGATAAAGTATATGTTAACCGTGGGCACTTGGTAACTAACTTAATGTTTATACCCCCTGAAAGTACACTTGGCAAGTGCGTATGTTTACGAAGTATTAAACACTCGTTAAATGCTAGCGCGACTAGCCCGAGTGGAGATGTCAAACCCTATGGATCCATATCTAAGATTCGCGTTCACGGTTCAAAAACCAATGATTAAACGTTACCGAGCTAAAGGGAATGTTTATGTCGTTGTATAACCCACACATATATAAGTTTAAGTACTCGTGCCTAGTATGTAAAACATAAAATCCGCATGTATTCTCAGTTCCCAAAATAAGTTAAAGTAAAAAGGGAATGCTATAACTCACAATGATAAAGCAGCGGTAAAGTATGACTCGGAAAGTAAGCAAGTAATGAAGGTTGTCCAAATGGGTCCTCAACCTAAGTCAAATAGTAGTAAGTTAGTAAATCGTACGAAAAGGTTTAAAAGTATGTAAATAAGGTATAACAACCCTCACTTTTTGACTTCTGAAATTACTGAAATGACCCTAGGGTTTACTGTCTGACTATACGTATTAATTATTTAAGGGTTGTTATATACACAATCAATTTAACGTTGACCAAATAATAAACTTTTATTCGACACTCACTGCTAATTAAAATTTATGCATTTCAATAATATTATTTATAACTATTAATCTGTAAGTAATAAATAAAAAGTGACATTTATATAAATAATAAAACAATTGGGAACTAAATAAAAATAAATACAAGTCATGAATTAGTAAAAAGAAAATAATACTTATCATGTAGTAAATGTAAAAATAATAATAAACATAATAATAATAATAATAGTAATAATAATGAGACTAAAGAATCTTAAACAATTACATCCTTATGTTGACTAAAAATAAAGTATAAACTAGTACATCCTTATGTTGACTAATTATAAACTAGTACCACCTTTTGTTGACTAAAAATTATAAAACAAAATAAAATCATTAATTAGAACATCCTTATGTTGACTAACACTCTAATACTTGCACTATATAAACACTCCTAGACTCCTAGTTTCTCATTCACAAATCACACCAAAATCCTCTCTCAAAAACAATCTCTCCCTCTCCCTCTCTTGTGGTATTCGGATCTCCAAGCTTGTTCTTCGTGTTCTTCAAGAATCTTCAAGGAGTTCTTCAAGATTTTTAAGGCTTTGATCTTCCATCTTCATCGTGTTCATCTTTTCTTTGTTAATTATCTTGAATCTTCAAAGGTATAACATAAACCCTAAACTATTTACATAAACTTTAAACTTTGTTAATTCATATTCATATTATAAACTTGTTATTCATAAGTATATACATAAACACTCCTAGATTTATATATACATATATACATGTAAAAAAAAAAAAAATTATGTATATATACGAATTATATATACATATACATATTAAAACCTTAAACCCTAATACTACTTATACTAGTACTTAACATGTATACACTATTACTATTACTAGCACCTATAACCTACTACTTATATTGTAGCACAAAAACATTTTGGGATATGTATTAGAGATGTATAGATCTTCGAACTTTCTTGATGAATGGTTTCTACGAGATTCTAGGCAGAGGGTTTGGATTTCCGATTTAAAGGGTCCTATGGCTCAAGCCCCTAGATCTAAATTAGCCATTCGAAGGGAAAGGGGTGATTGGAAGCTTATCTAATACGGCAAGTATCCTAAAATGAAAAACACTCATAAAAGTAGAAACTCTCTAGTCATAGAAACTTAGTAAAATAAGAAACTTTCTAAAAATGGAAACTTTATAAAAATAGTAACTTACTAGGAATAGAAACTTAGTAAAACAAACTATACTTAAACACATACTTAAACTTAAACATGGGCAAAACACTTAACTACTCTTAAATGTCAATAGGTTGCCTTTTCTGCTCACTTGTTCAACTCTTTATTCCGAGGAATAACTCTCTCTACTTACTAAGGTGACTTTCATAGCCCCACTCTTATTGCTATAGCACTTTTTATACTTACTGGGGTGAGACACATGCTGCTTTTATACTTTAAACAACTTAGACACAAGTACGAACCTAAACTGTACTATGACTAGCTTATGCTACTAAGACCCCACAGTGATATTTTTTAATTGCTTTCAGGATAAGGCATTCTTAATTATTGGGGGTAGGCCTATCGGGAGTAACGTCCCCGATACATTTGACCGCGATGTCTTTGTATTACTTAATAATGATTTAAACATGGTGATAAGGTACTGCCAACTTATCATCGGGGCAACAAAACAAACGTTTAGTCTAAAATATCACGAATCAGTACTACTTTTGGATCTGCGAGATCTACTTTTTGATCCTGCAGGAGATCAACTTTACAACTAAATCTTGTGGTCTAAAAACAACGATAACTACTTTTGTTAAACCTATGAACTTCACTCAACCTTTTTGGTTGACACTTTAGCATGTTTTGTCTCAGGTGCTGTTTGATTCAAGCTTTCTTATCTACTACTTATGTGATGCTACTTGGACTTAGGATCAAGAGATATCGCATTTATTACTTCTGCATATGAACAATTACTTTATCGTTATTTCCATTATTGTAACGACATTTCATTTTCCGCTGCGTACTCAATAAAGTTAAATTTTCTCATTTAGTATTGTTCTCGTATTATAATATGTTGGTTTATTTGATATTAGTAACGTTTCTTCCAGACCCTATTGGGAGGACGTTACAGATTGGTATCAGAGCATAACCAGGCTGTTATAGAGAACCAGGATTGCATTTTTATGTGTGCCTTACTTGCTAGCTAGGGTGCCTTAGCAATCTAGGAAACTATAACCTTTCCTGCCTTAGACTTAAAGCATTTAGAATTGCCTTATAATCTTAACAATCATGCTTTACCAAACTTGACTTAAAGATTCTAATCAAAGTCTCTTTCCTAATGTAGGACTACAACTTTCCTTGACCATAGTGCCTTTAATTGTTGCCTTTAACTGTTAAATGCTACACTATACTTTAGAAACTTTACTTATCTTAGAATGCCGAGCTAATCTAAGAACTCTGCTCACTTTCCTGAGTACTATCCAATTACATCACCGCATCTAAATGCGACACAAAGATTTCAGAAATTCTTGACATTCATAAGTCATCTATCATGGTTATGTGTATTACATATGTATTACATGAAATATTATCCATGATTTTGAAATTCTTATAATTGTTACTACTCACACTCAAACGTATATAACTCTCTGTTATATCACGTACCTATATGCCTTATGCCTTTATGCATCGGTTTGCGAATTGAAAAATGTCATTGGGTTATCACAGTATACGAATTGAAAGTCTTTAATCAAAAGATTATTAGATTACATACTTATCACTTTATGATCTCGACACGTCATACTGCCATTATTAAAGTAAAGACACATCATATCTTATTATATCTTATCGTATCTATCCTAATACATTTTGTCTAACACTTTTTCTAAATTCCCTCCATAAATTACGGAAATCTTTTTGCTATATACACGTATTCGAGGAGACGAATATATCATCCAGTATTCAAAACTAATCTCATATCAAAAACCCTAATTCCAAACACATAATATGGATTCCTCGAACTCTTCGAGCTCCAATGGCAGCGTAACCGGAATGAACCAACCAATCAGCCATCATCTATTTTGGATGAATTAGGGATGGGTTCGTAGTAAACTTAATCAATGGAGACAAGAAGAAGGTGATCCCTTCCACCAACCGAATTCACCTCTTGGTGAAGAACCTGAAGCACTTACTGGCGAACCCGTTCGGAACACTATTTTCACCCTCATTTCCAGGATATCCAGTCACGAATATATAATATCTAAAATTTTAGATCTTATTCATCCACTTGTCCGAACCGCCAATCATCCCGGAATAATAGAAGAAGTCAACGAGCTTCGCGCTCGAGTAGTGGCTCTGGAGAATATGGTGCGAAACCTACGAACACCAGCAGCAGCACCAGCAGTATAACCAGTACCACCAGTACCATCGACATCACCACCAACATCACCAGCTTCACCAACGAAAACATCCGCATTCCACGCCTCAACATCACACTCAGTACCTCAAACATTAACATCATACGCCCCATAGATACCAAGGAATATTAGTAATAATGAGTTAAGATGTATTGACTCATTCTTCCTGAAGAATTACATATGTATACTTTATATATATGGATTGGAACAATAATAAATCTTTTCATACTAAGCTATTACGTGTGAATCTTAACTAGTATGTACTACTTGATTAATTCATATCATTAATATGCTATGATGTACATCCTTCGTTAATGACTTAACAATCGTTAATCACTGCTTCAACACAATAAACTCCATTTCATAATAAACCAAGTATATTACTCAAATACATGATTGATTGTATACTTTCATTTTCGATGTACTCGAAACTTTCTAGAAAACATCATTCGTGCCTTATGAATTTCACAAGAATTCCACGAGCACCAACATCATATACTGAGGTATATCAATAACAATGAACGATGAAGTATTGATTCATAACTTCATTAGCAAAATATTTCGCGACAATTATGAAATCTCTAAGGTTTTGGAGATTATTTATTCTCGTTTCAACCGCAAATCAAATGAGTTTAATATTATATTAACTCATTAAATCTATATTATATCTGAAGAATACATATATGAACGTATATCTTCTCTTTTGTACAAACTGTTAATTGTGAAAATATTTTAATGGGTAGGTAATACCCGAGAAATATTTATATCTCACATTAATATGTTACATTGTACATTCTTCAAATTCTGATTCAATAATCAGTAACTATACTACTTACATCCACATATGTATCCGCGCACCAAAGAACAACCATTTTCATTCAAATCAAATTACATATTCTGAATTTGACATATCAGAATTCAAGTAAAGCTATAGCAGATGTTATCTTCCTAAAGATCACTACATTCATGAATTATATTCATTCGTATTCTATGATGAATTATCACATTAAACCACCAAAATTATCATTCATTACTTTTGAAATCAACAACGCCTATTCGTCAACCATTAGATCCATTGACGATTACAATCAGCGTTTAATCATCTAAAAATAAAATTTCTTGAAACCATCTCGGGTTGTCAATCAATGATTCAGATTCGTTAACCTTGAGAATGCTGACGAAGCAGCAAATGCTATAGATGTTCTTAAGGGCTAACAGTTTGATAATAAAGAATGGTACGTTGGAAAAGCCCAAAAGAAAATATGGAACTGAAAAACGGATTGAGCTAACCATGGAGGAGACCAAGGACAAACACAAGGGCCAAACCCTATATTCAAAGAATCCAGGAAATTCTGAATTCGGTGAAATCTTTAGAGAATATCTTGCTCCAAAGTCATGTTAAAAGCTTGCGGAAAATTTTTCTTCATCAACTTTCAAACTTAGAAATTCCAAAATATCATCATAAATATCCTCTATATTTCAGAAGATATCTTCATAACGATTCATGTCCGCAATTAAGTATCTCTTTGCGATATCTTTATAAAGGAAACTGTTTTAGTTTCTATATTCTGTAAAATTCGAGTTTATATTATAAATGCTTTGAAGAAGTGATTGGGAATTGAAGCATGAGTTAATATAATATAATGACATCAGGCCAACGTGATTATATTACAGTAAGTCATGCTCAGTTTTTAATGGAAGATGATGATTCATAGATTTTATAATCATCATTTGCATGTTACACGACTCTTACATTCTATTTAACCTCTAAACATATCAAGAAAATATTTTTCTTGATGATTCGGTCTTTTTCGGATATTCTGGTAATATGACAAATCAAATCGTGCTATTACCTTTCCTTTCTACTTTATATATTATGATCATTCAAAACTTCATACCTATGAATTCTGGACCATTACTCGCTTGACTTGAAGTCGGGAAGAAGAAACAAAAACATAAAGCTACGACATATAAGGGAAAATATAAAGCCCGATAACTACTCCGAAATTACAAACCGTGTATATCAATGCGTATAGCAATATAAAGACACGGGATAATTAAAAACACTATAACCCCAAGAGCATAGAAGAAGTAAACAGATTCCTCTGGCGGTAAAAGAAAAAGAAGAATGACTGCATAGATGGTCAATATAATAACCAGGATCAGAACTGGATTTAGCATTTTCTTAATCTTTTGGAAGTTTGAATTGAGAAAGAAAGTATAGAAGTGGTGAAGATAATGAAACGGAAGAAGCTAATTTATAGCGAAATTCCAAACACATCAATCGAGGCAAATCACCGCATTTAATCAAACAAATCTCAAAATTTCGTAAATACCGGAGAATCAAATCTTATAGATTACGAAGATTTCCTTTAATTCCTTGAATTCCGGAAATCAATCGTGACTACGTCAAAAGTTAAGGCGAACATTTAATTTTCTCATTTCACTCTTTTATGATAGCTTCGTTTATACTCTTCCTATAAACGAATCGTTTTATCCATATTATTCAATAGTGATAAAACTTTATTTTTCAACTTATATTCATCATTAAAATATTCTTGTTGTAAACAATGAAGATCTCTATCAAATTTCATGACTGTGATTTTCACGAACTCCTCTCTGTTTGTCTGCCCTAATATTGTGGCATAAAATGCTCAAGGTTTTAAATGAGCTCAATACCATTCATAACACATTTCATGTATCCAATTTACTGAAATGACTTGTATAACATCATCATTTTGAATGATCTTCGCATTAATGATAAAATGCACTTTGTTGAAGAACCTATAGAAATCATGGAAGGAGAGGTCAAACAAACGCGTAAAAGCAACATACCTATCATTAAAGTCTGTTGGAATTCGCGTAGAGGCCCCGAATATACCTGGGAACGCAAAGACCATATGAAACGGAAATATCCCCATCTCTTCTCAACTGCTGATGCATCCGAGAAGTCTACCTAAAACTTCGGAACGAAGTTTTTATTAACGGGGAGGTACTATAACAACCCTCACTTTTTGACTTCTGAAATTACTGAAATGACCCTAGGGTTTACTGTCTGACTATACGTATTAATTATTTAAGGGTTATTATATACACAATCAATTTAACGTTGACCAAATAATAAACTTTTATTCGACACTCACTGCTAATTAAAATTTATGCATTTCAATAATATTATTTATAACTATTAATCTATAAGTAATAAATAAAAAGTGACATTTATATAAATAATAAAACAATTGGGAACTAAATAAAAATAAATACAAGTCATGAATTAGTAAAAAGAAAATAATACTTATCATGTAGTAAATGTAAAAATAATAATAAACATAATAATAATAATAATAATAATAATGAGACTAAAGAATCTTAAACAATTACATCCTTATGTTGATTAAAAATAAAGTATAAACTAGTACATCCTTATGTTGACTAATTATAAACTAGTACCACCTTTTGTTGACTAAAAATTATAAAACAAAATAAAATCATTAATTAGAACATCCTTATGTTGACTAACACTCTAATACTTGCACTATATAAACACTCCTAGACTCCTAGTTTCTCATTCACAAATCACACCAAAATCCTCTCTCAAAAACAATCTCTCCCTCTCCCTCTCTTGTGGTATTCGGATCTTCAAGCTTGTTCTTCGTGTTCTTCAAGAATCTTCAAGGAGTTCTTCAAGATTTTTAAGGCTTTGATCTTCCATCTTCATCGTGTTCATCTTTTCTTTGTTAATTATCTTGAATCTTCAAAAGTATAACATAAACCCTAAACTATTTACATAAACTTTAATCTTTGTTAATTCATATTCATATTATAAACTTGTTATTCATAAGTATATACATAAACACTCCTAGATTTATATATACATATATACATGTAAAAAAAATATATTTTTATGTATATATACGAATTATATATACATATACATATTAAAACCTTAAACCCTAATACTACTTATACTAGTACTTAACATGTATACACTATTACTATTACTAGCACCTATAACCTACTACTTATATTGTAGCACAAAAACATTTTGGGATATGTATTAGAGATGTATAGATCTTCGAACTTTCTTGACGAATGGTTTCTACGAGATTCTAGGCAGAGGGTTTGAATTTCCGATTTAAAGGGTCCTATGGCTCAAGCCCCTAGATCTAAATTAGCCATTCGAAGGGAAAGGGGTGATTGGAAGCTTATCTAATACGGCAAGTATCCTAAAATGAAAAACACTCATAAAAGTAGAAACTCTCTAGTCATAGAAACTTAGTAAAATAAGAAACTTTCTAAAAATGGAAAGTTTATAAAAATAGTAACTTACTAGGAATAGAAACTTAGTAAAACAAACTATACTTAAACACATACTTAAACTTAAACATGGGCAAAACACTTAACTACTCTTAAATGTCAATAGGTTGACTTTCCTGCTCACTCGTTCAACTCTTTATTCCGAGGAATAACTCTCTCTACTTACTAAGGTGACTTTCATAGCCCCACTCTTATTGCTATAGCACTTTTTATACTTACTGGGGTGAGACACATGCTGCTTTTATACTTTAAACAACTTAGACACAAGTACGAACCTAAACTGTACTATGACTAGCTTATGCTACTAAGACCCCACAGTGATATTTTTTAATTGCTTTCAGGATAAGGCATTCTTAATTATTGGGGGTAGGCCTATCGGGAGTAACGTCCCCGATACATTTGACCGCGATGTCTTTGTATTACTTAATAATGATTTAAACATGGTGATAAGGTACTGCCAACTTATCATCGGGGCAACAAAACAAACGTTTAGTCTAAAATATCACGAATCAGTACTACTTTTGGATCTGCGAGATCTACTTTTTGATCCTGCGGGAGATCAACTTTACATCTAAATCTTGTGGTCTAAAAACAACGATAACTACTTTTGTTAAACCTATGAACTTCACTCAACCTTTTTGGTTGACACTTTAGCATGTTTTGTCTCAGGTGCTGTTTGATTCAAGCTTTCTTATCTACTACTTATGTGATGCTACTTGGACTTAGGATCAAGAGATATCGCATTTATTACTTCTGCATATGAACAATTACTTTATCGTTATTTTCATTATTGTAACGACATTTCATTTTCCACTGCGTACTCAATAAAGTTAAATTTTCTCATTTAGTATTGTTCTCGTATTATAATATGTTGGTTTATTTGATATTAGTAACGTTTCTTCCAGACCCTATTGGGAGGACGTTACATAAGGTCTTAAGGGTCATCATCATTCATCATCAAACAAAAGGCGTAAAGTAAGTTTCGTTTATGAAAGTAGTTTAAAACAAAGTCTGACTTCAGTCAGTCACCACGGCCTCTACCCTTACTGAAACAAGGTTAGACCAGTGGACATGGCTCCGTATATGAGTCCTTTAAGTGTGGTAAAATTTACAGAAGCAAAATCGTCTTCGTTTGACCGTGGCGACGGTCTAAGTGCGAGTAGGTCAGAAATTTCTGCACAACGTTAAAGGAGATAGTGACGATCGGAGGGCCATAAATCCTAAACCGTAACTCGGATTAAGACGAGTCCCATATGAAAAGTTATCTACTCGAATAGAGCTATTTGAAAATCAAGGTTACAGTAGCCCAGGTTTACTGGTCTGTTACAGAAATAGCAGAAAAGTAGGCTGTAAACAGAAATAGAAAGATAAGTGGGTTCCGGTGGGTTTTGGTGCTTGATGTTCATCATGGTTCTCGTCCTTGATGCCTATAGCTTCAAGTGTACAACTCATTGATGTGTTTACATCATCTTAACCATGGTTTGACCATCATAACCCTTGTGTAAGTTTAAGACGTGAAGCACAACTCAATTAAGTGTTGCAAGTGTTTTGATGAACCAAAGTTACATCAAAGTCTTAGATTTAACACATACATGAAATATAAAAGTAATACTAACTAAGTTTTGACAATTATGACACAAGTGTGAGTCTAAGACATGTAGATCAACTCACTTAAGAGTTGTATGAAGTTGATGAACCAAAGTTACATCAAGGTCTTAGATCTAACACTTACATGAACTTTAAAAGTAAAAACAAGTTACAAACTTGAAAGTAAACTAACTAATCAAGATCTTAAGATGTAGAACATAGTTCTTAGTTAGATCTTGAAGATCCAAGACCCAAAAGTCTAGATCTAAGGTTATTAAGTTAAATCCAACACAAGTATGTAAAGTTATAAATAAAGAGTTACACTTCCATGTTCTTGAATCTTTAAAGTTAACTTTAAATTTCAAGAAAGTATGAGATCAAGACTAACTTGTAGTACTTGACCAACAACAACAACAAACATGAAATTAAAGTGTATAAAGTGAAGAAGTAAACTAAGTAAACAAGTAACTAAGTCATGGTTGTTCATACTTTTAAAGATTCAACCAAAGTTTGATCTTTAAGTAAAGTAAACTTTAAGTAAAGTAAACTTTAAGTTTACTTCAAGAACTACAAGTATGATTTTAATCAACACATAAACTTACAATCTTTTAAGAAAGTGTATGTAGAACATAACTAGTAAGTTTATGTTCTTGTTGTTCTTGTAAAACAAGATAAAAGGAGAATCAAACTAGAAAGTTTATTCTTGTAACATGTAAGTAAACAACAATAAACAAGTAATCAAACAAGCAAGTAACAAAAGATGATGATGATTTGGTAGCCAAGGCTACGGTTTTGGATGAAGAACAAGGAGAGAAAAGAGTTCAAGTTGCTTACAATATGAGAGAAAAAGTGAGAAAGAAAGTTGCAAGTTTGAGAGTGTTTTTGTGAATGAGAGAATGTGAGAGTTTGAAGTGATGAAAAGTGAAACAAAAACTCCCCATATGCTTGAGGATGGCCGACGATTTGAGCACCCATGGGGAGGAGGAAAAAGTTTGTTGGTTATTAGCTTGTAAAGTCTTACAAAGTTGGTTAATGGAGGTAGTCTCATGGGGATTATGTGCAAACTAGATTCCTAATGCCTTAACTAACTAGTTCCATTCAAATATGATACTTTCATGTAAAAGACTTGGGCTAAATAGTCCATTAAAGAAGTAGGGTGGGCTAATCAAGTCCATGTACAAAAATAAAGCCCAAGTTTGATAGTAATTAACGAGTAATCCAATTAAAGCCCAAGTAATTAACTAAAAACCTTAGTTAATTATAATGATTAATAAAACTAATCATGAATGTAAATAATACTCTAAAAATATTATTCGTGTAAGTCTCGGGTGTCACAAAGACGTTCCGGGCAATTAAAGTCAAGTACGTTTAGTCATGGTAACATGTAAATGTAATAACATACATTCGTTAAATCACAAGTATTAATAATAACAATTATTAATAAATAAACGTTGGAAAAATCCAGGGTCGTTACACTTTTTAAAGGTCCTATCATAACTTGCGACCTTTTTAAAAAGGGTCCTGTAATGGGATTAATTAAGACCTTTTTAGTAATGTTGTCATATATGTTGATTTACGAAATTTATTTAAGGTCCTAAAAGGTATAATAGGACACTTTTTAAAAGGTCCTATCAGTGTTGTAAATCTCCCGACATCTCCCCGAGATCTCCCCCGAGATCTCGTTTTTAGAAGGCAACCGAGACGAGATGTTCATCTCCCGAGATTTCTTGGTCAACAGGGTCAAACTTAGTCAAAGCCATAATTTCTCGGGTTTTCTTGCTAATTTGTAAGATTTTCTTATAAAATTCGTAATTTCTAAGATTTTCTCGCTCATTTCTCGGATATTTTTGTAAAATCTCGTAAAAACGTATATAAATATACATATATTTATGTTTTTATGTATATTTTTATTAGAAAAACTATAAAGTCAACGTAAGTCAACGTCCGAGATCTCCCCGAGATTATTCCGAGATGCCGAGATCTCCCTAAAAAAGTTCAAACGAGATCTCCCCGAGATTCGAATTCTCCAACTTTGGGTCCTATTAACTCCAACATCATGAACTAGTAATAAACAATCAAGTGTTTTATAAAAAGTGGAGCAGGACTCGAACCCACAACCTCCCCTTTACATACCAACATCCTAACCATTTGACCCATTGTGTTAAACCAAAAGGTTTCTTTATATATATATATATATATATATATATATATATATATATATATATATATATATATATATATATATATATATATATATATATATAACCGTTAAGAAAATTGGAGTAATTTCAAAGTTAATAGAACTCCAACAACGGGTCCTATAATGGGATTAAATAGGACCTTTAAGTAATGGTGTCCTATATGTTGATTGACATAATTTATTTAGAGTCCTAAAATGTATAACGAATAGGACACATTTTTAAAGGTCCTAATATAACTTGTAACCTTTTTAAAAGGGTCCTATAAGAGGACTCGCAACAGTTCGTCTTTGAGTCCGTCTTTGAGTCCGCCTTTGAAGGGCGCCACTACTAGCAAATTGTGGTTGCTTAGTGGTTGTTTCACCGTGGTTGGATTTTTTGTTGGATGACAGATTCAATCACGGAACAAAACGGAACAAAAGCATTTCTTTGTTGTACATTTTACTTTTAAACTTGTACCCGTAAATAATTAATTAATTTAGTGGGTTTGAAGAAGTGTGTGATGAGTATGTCATGGTTTTTAACAGTTAGTCTTTGGTTAGTGATCGAAGGAAGTGCTGATGTGGCAGTCAGTGATACCATGACATAACGTCATGGTTAAGAATGGTCTAATGGGAAGATCTAATGACTTAATAGAACAAATAAATGGTGGGTCTTAATCAGAGAATAATAGAGTAGTTTATAATATAACTTCATGGATTAAAAGTTTTGTCGAAAACAATGTACGTAATTGTTAATTTAAATGGTTTATTGTGCGCCAAAGCAATAATATTTTAACATTACAAGAAACAAATGACTATTTAATAACATTTTTGTTATCTCGAGTTCAAATCTCAAGTTCAAACAACCAAAAGCAAACAACATAAATTTGTTAAAAGTTACTATTTAAGAAGTCTGATTCTTTTTATTTTCTTTAAATATATTATAATATTATAATTATATATAGAATAGAACTAGTGAAGGGCTACGCGCGTTGCCGCCGCATTTTGCAAGCGATAGTCTTCTACAATTGTAAAGTTTTCTTCACAATGTTATGAGGTTTCTCATCGTTTAAGCAAGCAGATGATGTTTGAACAAAATTATCTACTGTAGCCTTTGTTTTCTTGGTTAAAGGTGTGGTGTTCTACTCCTTTCTTTACTATGCCATCTGTCACCTGCAAGATCAAAACTTGTTAGTTAAAATTTGTTGTATTTAGCCATGAAGTATAAAGGCTATTAGGAAAAAATTATATAAACTATTTTTTTTTTTTTTTAATTCTGTTCATCAACTTCAACTTGTTTCATTTTCAACCAGTCTAAATAGTCATCTATTGTTTCAAATAACTTGAAGACGATTACAAAAGTATCTATGGCACAATTCATAGTAAATTAAAAAGAAATCAGCACCAAAATAAATTAAAAATGGCTAGAGAAAATAATAAAAATTGGCCCTCAATTTGTTTACAACCAATGCAGATGTTCAGTTCTAATACTTCTCTATCTCAGCAAATATTTCTTCAACGATTGTATATGTACGTATGTGTGTATATATGTAAGAAGCAAACAGTATGGTGTGTATTAAGGTTGGGTTTAATTTGCTACTTGAGTCTCAAACTTGTATGTTGTTGGGCTCTGTGCATTTTAATGTTTCTCCAACCGCGCTGACCTTGTTTCTGCATTCGCTGCAAGTGAAGTAGTACCATTCTCTGCCAGATTCTATATGTGCTATGACTCCTTTGTATGCCGAAATCACTAACATTAGAATAACAATCAACAATTATAAAATAGACTACATACTACATAAACTAAAACCTATAGTAATTGAACGAAACCTAACCTTCATAGTGGATGAATTACGATTAGTCAAAACTCAATAAGTCATTAAAAATATTCGTGGGATTTATTTCCTGAAAGCCGAATTGCCCCGGGGAAGGTTTTACCGACCCGTATACAGGACCTAGGTCCGACCGTCTGCCCCACGGGATGGTTTAAGGTTCGGATCCCTGTATTACGGTTCGGGTTTCCTGCCGAAAGCGCGTGCGTGCGTGGCAAATGAGAGTATTCGATGCCAACACCTTGCCTTTCAAAAAAAAAAAGTCATTAATCTACATAATCAAATTTTCATACAAATTGGCCAAATGCTTACAATTGTAACCTGATAATGGTGCACTAACGATCAAACCCCTTATAAAACTGAAACCAAAATGTAGCATACTAAAGTAATTGATTACGGGGGCTAACATATTACTCATACGTTTGAGCCAGAGACAAAAAACAAAAGGCAACAAAAAAACTCAGACACGAAAGTTTGGATCACTAATAAGACATAAAACATGACATATCAGTTAGTTAAACCTATTGAAATCATAAGCCAGTAACGACAAAACACTCTGTATAGTCTGCCAAACGTAAACGGCTAGACTCACATTTCGCAAGATAACTCTTTCAGAATTGAGTAAGTCACTAAAAAAGAATTTCGTAAACAATATATCAAGATATCAAAATCAGAAAATGTTAACTCATAGTCAGCCTTTCTCTCACGAATATGCTTAACAACCCTAACCAATTCTAAACTCAAATACAAACCTGCAAGGCTGCAACAACCCAGAGATGACGGCGCCCGAAATCTGGAACCAAACGGATTAGCGGAAGAAGAGATGTCCATCTGATGGAGACGATGATGACCTATTGGACATGAGAAAGAGAAAACGTAACCCGTCGTTGACGATAATTAGGTAAAAACGCAACCTATCATTGATTCATACATACCTGTTGGAGATGGAAATGACGATGGCGGAAGAAAGGAAACCATCATTAGCGAACCACCTGATGAAGATGCCGATGGTTGGTGAGGGTTATTAAATTCTGTAATAATAATGTTAATAAAATAATACTAGTAGTATTAATAATAATGATAAAATTAATAAGAACCATGATAATGATAATTTTATATAAAAAATAATAATTTTTAGTATTAATAATAATACTAATTAATGATAATTATATTAATAATATCATTCGTAAGATAATACTAATAATACATAATGATAATAATAATATGATGATATTGATAATAACAATGCTAATTTCAATAAATTTTTATAATAATCAATAATAATAAAACTGTTAATATTAATATTAACATTATTATTAATACTAATAATAATACTAATTATAATTAACAATAAAAATGTTATAACAATTCTTACATATCAAATTTCATATCTATATGCTATATATAACAATATTATACCAACAACTATAATTATAGTTAAATTTATTGTATTAGCATTATGCAATATAATTTTAACTATATACATTACATAATAATTTATATTAACTATTAAATTTATATATATATATTTTAATATATACATTACAATATACATATAGTAATAATTATATATAGAAATCGAATATTCATATATATAAATCCATTTTACCTCCAACATAATTATTTTATATCTTATTTTTCATATTAAATTTTAAATGTTGAAATTATATTTTATTATTTTCCATTACTATTATATATGTACATACATTTATATTTATTTACATTTATTTACAAACTACCGTTCGTGAATCGTAGTCGAAGTCAAATGCATTCATGGAAATAGTTCAAACATTATGAGACTCAGTTTAATAGACTTTGCTTATCGTGTCGAAATCATGTAAGATTAAGTTTAAATTTGGTCGGAAATTCCCGGGTCATCACAGTACCTACCCGTTAAAGAAATTTCGTCCCGGAATTTGAGTGAGGTGGTCATGGCTAACAATAAAAATGTTTCTATGACAAATATGAGTTGATAAATGAAGTTTTATCATTATTGACTAATATAGATAAAACAATTCGATTATATGAAGAGCACGAATGAAGCTATCACAAAAGAGTGAATCGTAGAAATAAAGTTTCGTCCTAACTTTTGACGTTGTCTTGGTTGAATTTTGAAAGTAAGGTGTATCTTAACTTTTGACGTAGTCACGATTGAATTTAGAAAACAGGATGCGTCTTAACTTTTGACGTTGTTTTGGTTGAATTCCGGAATTCAAGGAATTTGAAGAAAATCTTCGAAATCTAAAAGATTTGATTCTTCGGCGAGTAAGGAAATTAAGATCTCTATAATTAATGCGGAAATCTGCCTTGATTTCTTTGTCTGGTAGTTTCACTATAAATGAACTTCTTCCGTCCCATTACTTTCACCATTCCTATATTTTCTTCCTCTATTCCTACTTCTAAAATATTAGGGACATGCTCCATCCAGTTCTGATTCTTGATATTTTCCTATCTATGTATCTGTCATCCTTCCTTTCAATTTTTCCACCAGAAAATCTGTTTACTTCTACTATTGCCTTGGGGAAATACTATTTTTAATTATACCGTGTCTTTATATTGCTATTCGTATTAATATCCACGGTTTGTAACTTCTGTGTTGTTATTTGGTTTTATATCTTCCCTTATGTTTCAATGTTACTGCTTCTGTCTCCTATAATTATTGTCATCCACAGTTAATGCGCTCTCTTATTTGCTGCGATTTATACCCCCTTTCTATTTCGGAGCTTCATGCTTTTGCTTACTTTTCACAAGTAACGGTCCAGAATTCATAGGTATGGAGTTTTGAATTATCATAATATACAAGGTAGAAAGGAAAGATAGTAGCACGATTTGTTTTGTCAAATTACCTGAATCACTGAGAATTGAACTATCAAGAATATATTTTCTTGATATGTTCAGAAGTTAAGCAGAATGAAAGAGTTATGTAACATGGCACATGATGACGTTATAATCTGTGAATCATCATGTTCCATTTAGAAACTCAGCATGACTTACTGTAATATAATCACGTTGATCAAGTGTCATTATATTATACTAACTTATGCATCAGTTCCCAACACTACCTCAAAAACATTCATATTTTAAATTCGAAGATTCGCAGAATATAGAAACTAATAGTTTCTCATATGATATAACACTGATATCTCAAAGAGATAAATGATTTCGAATAATATTAGTTATGAAAATATATTCAAAAATATCGAGGATATTTATAATGAAAGATACGATAATATCTTTGAATATTTAAGATCATAGGATGATAGAAACTATTATCTGCAAGGGTTTTGAGTAAAGAGCAAGATATTCACTAAAGACTTTAGTAGACATTGAATCATTTGGATTCTTTGAAGTCAAACTTAATCTTTGTGATTTGTCCACGGCTTTCTTCCTAGTTTCGCATAACCTGCTTTTTGGTACTAAATTTTCTATTGAATGTTTCCAATATAATGATACACAGGAAGCACGAAGAGGTATATAATTTCGGACGAGAATATTTATGAAAATATCCTCAGAAATATCGAAGATATTGATGATGATATTTTGGAATTTCTAAGTTCGATGGTTGATGGAGAAATATTTTTCGCAAGATTTTAACATGACTTCGGAGCAAGATATTCTCTAAAGATTTCAACGGATCCAGAATTACCTGAATCCTTTGAATATAGGCTTTGGTCATAATATTTGTCCTTGGTCTCCTTCATGGGTAGCTCAATCTGTTCTTCAATACCTAATTTTCTATCGAGCATTCCTAACACTCCTTTCTTTATCATCAAACTTTTGGTCGTTTAGACCATCTACCATTTTTCCGTTTCCTCTGCATTTAATGCTATGAAATCTGAATCATCGGTTATTAATCCGAGGTGGTTTCAGGAAAATTGTGTTTTTAGATGATTAAACGCTGATGGTAATATGATGGAATATGGAAGGTTCCCTGGTAACAATAAAAGAGCACGTGTATATATCAACATTATAATAAAGTTGTTTCGTACAAAAATTCGAAGTTGTCTTGCTGGAGCTGTGACAAATTTAGCTATTTTGAAGAAGAACTGCAAGGTTATTTTGGGTAATAATAACACTAAAGAAATTAGCACAGTTATGTGTTAAACGTTTACTCAGTTATTGAGAGTTTCTCAAGTGAAAAGTTATATGCCTCAATCTTTTCTTCCATAGATGAAATGCGGTTGGTTCATACTCTCGATTGAGGTGTTTTCAAGATTCATGAAAGGTTTGAACGTAGATTGTAATTGTCAAACTACAAATGAGGTTTAAGATGAAATCAAGTGGCAAACTTGAAGAATTATTTGGTTTCATATGTTATAATCAATATTTTAATTCATTTTAATTGTCCAATGTCATTAGTCCACAGTCGATAGTCCACATTTAGCAGTCCAATAATTCATATATAATTTAATATATAATATTCGAATTAATTAATACATATCGTGACCCGTATACGTCTCAGACTCGATCACAACTCAAAGTATATATATTATTTGAGAATCAACCTCAACCCTGTATAGAGAACTCGATCATTACTGCATATAGAGTGTCTATGGTGATTCTAAATAATATATATAGATGCGTCGATATGATATGTCAAAACCTTGTATACGTATCCCGATATTTAAAGTGCGTAAAATAAATACAGAAATTAAATGACGATAAATAAAATGCGTAAAGTAAATAACAGAAATTAAATGATGATAATTAAAATTGCGATAATTAAAATGCGATAAAATAAATTGCGATAAATAAATTGCGATAATTAAATGGAAATACGGAAATAACAGTTAGCTTGGAACAGTTAGCTAGGATTTTGTTAGCGTGGATTCTTAATAGAATTTCATATTGTTAATTAATCTGTTTCTAATCAATTTTTATTGTGTCCATTATTTCTTCATTATGCCACTTGTTGAATTCTGATAGATCAAAATCCAAATATGAAATTGACTTTGAATGAAAATAGTTATTCTTTGGTGAACGGATACGTAAATTGGTGGTTGTAAATAGGATAGTAAATGATCGTTGAATCAAATTTGAAGAATGTACAGTGTAACTTATTAATGTGAAATCTAAATATTCTTCGGGTATTACCTACCCGTTAAAATATTTTCACCATTAACAGTTTGTACGAAAGAATTTTAAATTACAAATTTAATGAAAATATATACATATATATTTTCTTCAGATGTAATCATGGATTTAATGAGTCAATATGATATTAAACTCATTTGATTTACCGTTAGAACAAGAATATATAATCTCTAAAACATTAGAGATTACATAATCGTCATATAGAACGAAGATAAATGATATAGCACATCATGTAGAACGATGATTATGCTCGAGATATAAGATGAGATGTTGAGGCATGGATTGTTGATGGTACCGGTGCTGTTACTGGTGGTACTGTTGGTGCCGGTGATGTTGCTGAAGCTGGTACATTTTGCACCATATTCTCCAGAGCCACTACTCGAGCGCAACACTCATTGACTTCTTCTATTATGCTGGGATGATTGTCGGTTCGAACGAGTGGATGAATGAGGTTTAGAATTTTAGATAGAATATAATCATTGCGAGATATTCGGGAAATGAGGGTGGAAATGGTGTTTCGGACTGGTTCGCCGGTAAGTGCTTCAGGTTCATTGCCAAGAGATAAATTCGGTTAGTGGAGGGGATTGTCTTCTGCGCATTTCCATTGATTAAGTCGACTACGAACCCATCAGATGAATTGGGGATGGATGATTGGTTGATTCATTCTGGTGACGTTGATTCCGGAGTTTAGATGACTATCCATTCGGGATAACTGTCGGAATAACTATCGGAATAGTTGTCGAAATCCGAGGGACTCGAACTAGTTGAGAGATTCATCTTGTACGATCAGATGAAGGATTTTCGATAAGGAATAGATTATAAGATGTAGATTAGTATCCTGCAATACATAATTTACATATGCATATATAATACTAAAATCTCATAAGTTATGGAGGAATCTACGGAAGCTGTCAGGCAAAGATAACAATAGCAGATACGCTAAGGTATGAATTAGTAGATACGCTAAGATATGAATTAGCAGATACGCTAAGATATGAATTAGCAGGTACGCTAAGATATGCATTTTTTTTGTCTATACATTATTCATGCAGTCAATGCAATAAGATGTGTCTAGACTAAGAACAATGAGCAGGTAATTTTCTAGGGATGATAAGCAGATGATTTCCAATAAAAAATGATAAGCAAAACTTTTGACATGCAGACACGGTCGAAGTCCAGACTCACTAATGCATCCTAACGACTATCAGTTAGACACACTAATGCAAGACCCGGTTCGCTAAGACCACCGCTCTGATACCAACTGAAAGGACCCGTCCTAATCCATCCGGACGAAGTCTATATCAATTATAAACGATTCACAATAGTTGATTACATCGCGAGGTACTTGACCTCTATATGATACATTTTACAAACATTGCATTCGTTTTTGAAAAGACAAACTTTCATTACATCGAAAGTGACAGGCATGTATACCATTTTATAATATATCCAACTATAATTGACTTGATAATAATCTTGATGAACTCGACTACTCGAATGCAACGTTTTTTGAAATATGCCATGAATGACTCCAAGTAATATCTATAAAACGAGCAAATGCACAGCGGAAGATTTCTTTCGTACCTGAGAATAAACATGCTATAAAGTGTCAACCAAAAGGTTGGTGAGTTCATTAGTTTCACATAAATAATCATTTCATAATTTTTAATAGACCACAAGATTTCATATTTCCATTTCTCATAAACATACGTCCCATACATAGAGACAAAAATATCATTCATATGGATTGAACACCTGGTAACCGACATTCACAATATACATATAAGAATATCCCCATCATTTCGGGATCCTCCTTCGAACATGATATAAATTTCGAAGTACTAAAGCATCCGGTACTTTGGATGGGGCTTGTTGGGCCCGATAGATCTATCTTTAGAGTTCGCGTCAATTAGGGTGTCTGTTCCCTAATTCTTAGATTACCAGACTTAATAACAAAGGGGCATATTCGATTTCGATCATTCAACCATATAATGTAGTTTCAATTACTTGTGTCTATTTCGTAAAACAGTTATAAAAACAGCGCATGTATTCTCAGTCCAAAAATGTAATGAGTAAAAAGGAAATAATGAAACTCACCTAATGTATTTTGTAGTAAAAATACATATAATAATATTGAACAACTGAACAATGCAGGGTTTGCCTCGGATTCACGAACCTATATCATTTGTATATATATATTAATATACATATTTGAAATCGAATGATTATTTGTATGTGAATTTCTTAGTTATATCATTTTTATATTAGTAATATATTTATATGTTTCATATAATCATTTTATATATAAAAATATTAATTTTATTGTTATTGATAGTTATGATAATGATCTTCGTAATTACATAATAATAATCTTAAAATTAAAATAATGATGATAATAATATTTATATTTATATTAATAATACTCATTTTAATGATAATAATATGTAGTTGCATTATTGTAGTATTACTAATAGTTAGATTAATAATGATAATAATAACCATATTAATAATGATAATCATGTTAATAATAATAATTGTAATACTAATACTAACACTTATAGTAATGATAATAATAATTGTAAAATATCATGATAACGGTAATATTTAATGATAGTATAAATAAGTTGTAGTATTATTTTTATAGTATTACATAAATTAACAATAGTAGTAATTATATTCATTTTTGTAAAAAAAAAATAGTATTTACTACTTAAATTGGTAATGACAACTAAATAATAATATTTATAATTCTAACAACTATAATATTAATAATAATAACTAGATTACTAATAATAATAAACAATAAAAGAACTACCTTCAAAAGAACTCAGAAAAAAAATGTCCCGAGTCAGGCTCGAACCCGCGACCTCCCGCTACCCAACACGCAAACACACCAACTAAGCTAATCTGTTTTTCTGAACCTATTTCTAACCCAATTACTTTTAAACCATTTCTATTTTATCTCCTTCTTCCACAAAACCAATTCAACCTAAGTACGATCCTATCACCTGTATGATTTATATTTCGTAAATGAAGCCTAAACAATCATACCATGGAGGTTTAAATCACCAGCAAATAAGAATTAAAAGAAATACATAAAAAAAATACTGTAGCGGCAGCTCACGATGAAACCGTAAGAACTAAACTCGATATTTTTATTTCTAGGATGTTTTAGACAAAAATTTGAACACGAAAGATGTTTAAAATTACACCTAGAAGCTTTACAAATTATCAATTTAACTGTAAACAAAACAGAGATGTTGAATTTGACCGATGAACAAAAGTTGACTTTTTGAATTCGGAAATTTGACTCGAAAATTTGTATTTGTTACATAAAATTGAGACCTGAGATTTTCAGGGAAGTTTAAGTAGGGGATTACCATCAAGACTGCAATCCCAGATTTTTCCAGTTCATTAAAATTCGTACTTTTGTTTCTTTGAGTTCAAAACAGGGGACCGATGGTGTTTCTTGGGTTATTCATTTAAATTTAATTGAATTGTAGCAGATATAGGTAAGGTATAGTTTTTAATTGGTGATAGAAGGTCGTAGGGTTTACCAAATACTGGGACTGATCAGATTATATGAAGAATTGAAGTCGACAGAAATAAGCTTGATCAGACAAGAACAAGAGAAGAAAAAAATAAAAAAAAATAATATAGACTTCTAATAGAATTGTACTAATTTGATATTAATCCTCAATAATTTGCAGAACAAAAACAAAAATCATAATAGTTGAATTGTACTGAAATCGAATTGGGAATCTGCTTTCTATGATTTTCCTTGACTTTTTATGTAAAATATAAAATATATAATTAATATTAATTATAACTATATAAATAATAATATTAATACTTTTAATTTCCTTATTAAATTCTGTAATAATAATGTTAATAAAATAATACTAGTAGTATTAATAATAATGATAAAATTAATAAGAACCATGATAATGATAATTTTATATAAAAAATAATAATTTTTAGTATTAATAATAATACTAATTAATGATAATTATATTAATAATATCATTCGTAAGATAATACTAATAATACATAATGATAATAATAATATGATGATATTGATAATAACAATGCTAATTTCAATAAATTTTTATAATAATCAATAATAATAAAACTGTTAATATTAATATTAACATTATTATTAATACTAATAATAATACTAATTATAATTAACAATAAAAATGTTATAACAATTCTTACATATCAAATTTCATATCTATATGCTATATATAACAATATTATACCAACAACTATAATTATAATTAAATTTATTGTATTAGCATTATGCAATATAATTTTAACTATATACATTACATAATAATTTATATTAACTATTAAATTTTTATATATATATTTTAATATATACATTACAATATACATATAGTAATAATTATATATAGAAATCGAATATTCATATATATAGATCCATTTTACCTCCAACATAATTATTTTATATCTTATTTTTCATATTAAATTTTAAATGTTGAAATTATATTTTATTATTTTCCATTACTATTATATATGTACATACATTTATATTTATTTACATTTATTTACAAACTATCGTTCGTGAATCGTAGTCGAAGTCAAATGCATTCATGGAAATAGTTCAAACATTATGAGACTCAGTTTAATAGACTTTGCTTATCGTGTCGAAATCATATAAGATTAAGTTTAAATTTGGTCGGAAATTCACGGGTCATCACAACCATGAACTACCGCCTATCACCGATCACCTTCGCTACCTGTTTTCGTTTTAGTTCAATAACCATCACCATGCTAAACAGTGTAGTATAAACAAACATCACAAACCCATTGAAACTTGTTTTCTGTTTCTATTTGGAGTAGCCAAAACCGAACTTCACACCTCATCGTGTTTTCTTGTTTGATCAACCATAGCCACCTTATTCAACCCATAAACCAAATTCTTTTGTTTGGCTATCGAAACCTCCAAACCATCACAACCCACATCATCTAAAACCCATTTGTTAATACTATTCGGGTTATGAGGAAACCCACCATCATTCGAGAACAACTCGACGAAACCCATTATCCTTAATCGAACACCAATACAAACCATGTCCATTGCTACAGTACGACTGCCATTACAGCCACATCTGCTATTGTTCAGTCCCAATCATCGAAGCCCATCACTATTATTATTTTTTTCTTTTTCCTTTCTCTTTTCTTTTTCTTGAGTCATTCGTGAACAACCCCATCGAACAAGCTGCTACTCATGTCCTGTCGTTACTATTTTTCTGTTTCATGTCATCAATCACCATGAAACCCACACTTACACTTTCGAACAACCCAAACACAGCCACAAAAACCATGGAAACCATCGCTGTATTTTTTTTTCTTCTTCTTTTGATGATGATGTGTATTGATGATAAAAGATGATTATGAACCATCTCTTGCCACCACCGTTAGCTAACCTTAAACCGCCATGATCATCTTTCTCTCTCTCATCTCTCTCTCTCTCCTATTCGTAATCAAGAACAACCTGCTCGTTCTATTTTTCTGTTCTATACTTCTGTTTTCGATCAACAACCACAAAACCCACGACTGCTGCTGCAGATTTTGTAACCTTTAAACTATGAACGAAGTAAAACGAGGTGATAATAATTAATGAAGATGATGATGAATAGTAACAGCAGTGTTATTGATGAAGATATACAGTGATGATAAGATTCGATGATGAAGGGGAGGGAAAACAGTGAAGAACGATTGATGATGATGATGGGATGATCACGTTTACGTGTAAGATGATGAAGAGCTTAATCTGTTCTCTTTCTGTTCGAAAAATCACAAACCCTACGGTTATCCTTCGATTTCTGCTATTCGTATGTTGTACGAGACCAGGAAACGGGTGTGTTTGATTACAGTTGTTGGACTACAATTTGGGTTTACCATAAATCACTATTCGGGCTTTAACTTAAGTCATTAAAACTAGTTAGATTAGGCTTCAAATGGGCCATTTATAATCTTGGGCTTGTATTTTAAAATGATCGATAATTATGGCGTGTATAACAATGGTACGATCCATGATATTGATGATGACTGTAAACGACGGGTAATATATTTATGGGCCGTAATAATAATTAGAAAAACTAGATTGGACGAATGGAATGGGTATCTGCTATATGAATGAGAGGTCATGAGTTCGAGCCCGGTTCAGGGCATTTTTTTTTGAAAAAGCTTATTTGAGGTAGTTACATATTTTTATTATTAATATTATTATTATTATTATTATTATTGTTATTATTATTATTATTATTATTAACATTAATTGCTATCAAGTATTATTAATATGTATTATTAGTACTAAGAGTTAGGATCAAAATTATAATTTTTATTGTAAAAATAATACAACTTTTTATTATTTATTATCATTAATATTTTTATTATTATTATTATTATTATTCTTATCATTATTATTATTATTATTATTATTATTATTATTATTAGTATTAACATTATTATTAATATTTTTATTATTTTTAATATTATTACTATAATTACTTTTACCATTATTATTATTATTATTAGAATTATATTAACATTATTATTATCAATATTACTACTACTATTATTATTATTACAATCAAAGTTAGTTATATAAAAATATATTTAATAAGACTATATTTTATAAATTATTTATTTGAAGTATATAAAGTAAATATATTTAAGTTAATAATGAAACACATGAATTACTAAAAATAACACTTATATTAATAATAATACATAAATTTATTTGACTTCAATTATAGGTGCTAATATATATATATATATATATATATATATATATATATATATATATATATATATATATATATATATATATATATATATATACATGATATAGGTTCGTGAATCCGAAACCAACCCTGCATTGTTCAGTTTCGTCATATGTATTTTTACTACAAAATACAGTATGGTGAGTTTCATTTGCTCCCTTTTTAAATGCTTTTGCAATATATATTTTTAGGACTGAGAATACATGCAAATGCTTTATTAACTGTTTTACAATATTTATATGCGTGAGTTTCATTTGCTCCCTTTTTAAATGCTTTTGCAATATATATTTTTGGGACTGAGAATATATACAAATGCTTTATTATCCGTTTTACAATATTTATATGCGTGAGTTTCATTTGCACCCTTTTTAAATGCTTTTGCAATATATATTTTTGGGACTGAGAATACATGCAAATGTTTTATTAACTGTTTTACAATATTTATATGCGTGAGTTTCATTTGCTCCCTTTTTAAATGCTTTTACAATATATATTTTTGGGACTGAGAATACATGCGCTGCTTTTATAACTGTTTTACGAAATAGACACAAGTAATCGAAACTACATTCTATGGTTGGATTATCGAATCGAATATCACCCTTTTTAGTCTGGTAATCTAAGAATTAGGGAACAGAAACCCTAATTGATGCGAATCCTAAAGATAGATCTATCGGGCCCAACAAGCCCCATCCAAAGTACCGGATGCTTTAGTACTTCAAAATTTATATCATGTCCGAAGGAGGATCCCGGAATGATGGGGATATTCTTATATGCATATTGTGAATGTCGGTTACCAGGTGTTAAATCCATATGAATGATATTTTTGTCTGTATGCATGGGACGTATATTTATGAGGAATGAAAAATGAAAATCTTGTGGTCTATTAAATTAATAGAAATGATTGTTTATAATAAACTAATGAACTCACCAACCTTTTGGTTGACACTTGAAAGCATGTTTATTCTCAGGTATGAAAGAAATCTTCCGCTGTGCATTTGCTCATTTTAAAGACATTATTTGGAGTCGATCATCGCAATGGAACCATATGTTGATGACTTCGTCCAGATGGATTAGGACGGGGTATGACATGTGGTATCAGAGCGGTGGTCTTAGCGAACCAGGTCTTGAATTAGTGTGTCTAACTAGTAGTTGTTTAGATGCATTAGTGAGTCTGGACTTCGACCGTATCTGCATGTCAAAAGTTTTACTTATCATTTAGTGTATTATTTGCTTATCATCCTTAAAGTCATTACACGTCTTACTGCCTCTATTGCATAGACTGTGAATAGATAAATTCATATCTTAGCGTATCTGTTATTGTTACCTTTGCATGACAGCTTCCGTAGATTTCTCCGTAACTTATGGGATTTTAGTATTATATATGCATATGTAAATTACGTATAGCAGGGTACTAATCTACATCCTATAATCCATTTCTTATCAAAAATCCTTCATCTTATCGTACGAGGTGAATCCCTCAACTAGTTCGAGTCCCTCAGATTCCGATAGCTATTCCGATAGTTATTCCAACAGATATTCCGACATGGATATTCACCTAAGCTCCAAAAGCAGTGTAAACGAAATGGATCAACCAACTAGTCATCTTCAATTCAATTGATGGTTTCGTAGTCTACTTAATCATTGGAGACAAGAAGAAGTGATCCCTTTCATCCGACATATTGTCCTCTAGGCGAAGAACCTGAAACATTTACCAGCGAACCAATCCGAAACACCATTTTCACTCTCATTTCCTGAATATCTCACCACGGTTATATTCTATTTAAAATTCTAAACCTTATTCATCCACTCGTTCCAACCGACAATCATCCCGGAATAATAGAAGAAGTCAACAAACTTCGCGCTCGAAAAATAAATTTGGAGAATGTGGTGCAAAATTTACCAGCTTCAACAATATCACCGGCACCAACAGTACCACCAACAACCCAAGTTTCAACATCACATGCCTCAACATCTCATTCTGTACCTCGAGAATAATCATTGTTCTACATGACGTTCTACATCATTTGTCTTCGTTCAACATGATAGTTATGTAACCTCTAATGTTTTAGAGATTATGTACTCTAGTTCTAAATGTAAACCAAATGAGTTTAATATCATATTAACTCATTAAATCCATGATTACATCTGAAGAAAATATATACGTATATATGTTTTCATAAAGATTGTAATTAAAAATTCTTTTGTACAAACTGTTAATGGTGAAAATATTTTAACGGGTAGGTAATACCCGAGGAATATTCAGATATCATATTAATAAGTTACATCGCACATTCTTCGAATCTGATTCAACAGTCAATTACTATCCTACTCACATCCACAACTATACGAATCCGTTCACCACAGAATAACCATTTTCATTCAATTTCATATTTGGATTTTGACCTATCAGAATCCAACAAGTGGCATAATGAAGAAAACATTGGATAAAATAAAATTTGTTAGAAATAAACAAATTAACTATGAAAAATTTTGTTAAGAATTCACGCTAACAAAATCCTAGCTAACTGTTCCTAGCTAACTGTTAATTCCTTATTACATTTTTATTTATCGCAATTTAATTATCGCAATTTACATTCTCGCAATTTTATTTATCGTCATTTAATTTCTGTTATTTACTTTACGCACTTTATTTATTGTCATTTAATTTATGTTATTTATTTTTACACACTTTAAATATCGGGACACGTATACAAGGTTTTGACATATCATATCGACGCATATATATATATATTATTTGGAATCACCAAAGACACTCTATATGCGGTAATGTCCGAGTTAATTATACAGGATTGAGGATTGATTCTATAATAATATATATATATACACTTTGAGTTGTGATCGAGTCTGGGACATATACACGGGTCACGATAGGTATTAATTAATTCGAATATTATAAACTATAAATGAATTATTGAATTAGTAACTGTGGACTTTGAACTATAGACTATCAACAGTGGACAATTAAAATAAATTAAAATATTGATTATAACATATGAAACTAAATAATTCTTCAAGTTTGCCACTTGATTTCATCTCAAACCTCATTTGTATCTTGATGAATACAATCTGCGTTCAAACCTTCCATGATTCTTGAAAACACCTCAAACGAGAGGATGGACCAACAGCACTTCATCTATGGAAGGAAAGATTTATGCATATAGTTATGCACCTGAAAGGCTCTCGGAAACTGGGTAAACGTTTAACGCGTAGCTGTGCTAATTCCTTTAGCGTTATTATTACCGAAAATAACTTTTCAATCTCTTTCCAAATTAGCCAATTTTGTCACAGCTCCAGCAAGTCAACTTCGACTTTTCGTTCTAAACAACCTTATTATAACTTTGATATATATGCGTGCTCTTTTATTGTTACCAGGGAACCTTTTATATTCCACCATATTACCAGCAGACGTACCAGCAACCTCGTTGCTCTTTGGCTTAAATATCCCCAATAAATCACTATATTTATTCATTGAGACCCTATCATATACTCATCCGCATCTGGTAACGAGAATTGCCATACCAATTACTGAGAATTGGCAATCTGTATATTGAATCTCGCAGTGTTTCTACATCAAAAGTTATATGTATACATATAACATTTATCTCTTAGAATTATGATCTCCCATTCTGAAATTCTGAAAAGCACTCTAGTCTACGAATCAGTTCTTTGAATTTTGAGAAAGCTGATAAAGCAGTGAAAACTGTTGATGACTTTAACAGTCAAAAGTATGATGATAAAGAATGGAGTGCTAGAAACGCTCAATAGAAAATTTAGTACCGAAAAGCGGATTATGCGAAACTATGAAGGAGGTTGTGGACATAATCACAAATACTAAACCCGCCTTCAAAGAATCCAAATGATTCAGTATCTGCTGAAGTCATTAACGAATACCTTGCTCCTTACTCTAAACCCTTGCAAACAATATTCTACATCATCCTTTGATCTTAGATATTCTAAGATATTATCGTATCTTTCAATATTAATATCCTCAATATTTTTGAAAATATCTTCAAAAATATTCTTGTCCGATATTATTTACCTCTCCACGTTATCTATATTATATCATAAAAGGAAACTGTCTTAGTTTCTATATTCTGTAACCATCGAGTTTAAATTATGAATGATTTCCTAGAGAAGTGTTGGGAATTGAAGCATCAGTTAGTATAATATAATGACGTCAGGCCAACGTGGTTATATTACAGTAAGTCATGCTGAATTTCTAATGGAACGTGATGATGGTTCACAGATCTTACCCTCATCATGTGCCATGATACATAACTCTTTCATTCTACTTAACCTCTAAACATATCAAGAGATTATTTTCTTGATAGTTCTATCTTTACCGTGATTACAGCAATTTGCTAATTAATCATGATATTACATTTTCTTTCTGATTAGAAGATTTCCTTAAATTCCTTGAATTTCGGAAATCCACCATGACTACGTCAAAAGTTCAGACGAAACTTTTCACTCTTTTGTGATAGCTTCACTCGTACGCTTCACATGATCGAATCGTTTTATCTATATTAATCAATAATGATAAAACTCTAACTCATATTCGTCATGAAAACATTTTTTATTGTTAGCCATGACGACCTCACTCAAATTTCGGGACGAAATTTCTTTAACGGGTAGGTACTGTAGTGACCCGGAAAATTTCGACTAATTTTGAACCAAACTCTTGATACGATTTCATAATTCTGACATGATAAGCAAAGTTTGTTATGTTGCGTCTCGAAAATTTTGAACTGTTTCATATATTCAATTGACCTTCGACCATTCCCGACGATTCACGAATAACTATCTGTAAATAGATGCATATATATTTAAAAATATAAATATATATATATTAATTCGAAATATTATATTATTTAGTTATTAGAATTAATTTTGTAAAATAATATAAGATATAATAAAGTTTATATATATATATATATATATATATATATATATATATATATATATATATAATAAATGTAATTATTTAATGATTGTAATACTCGTTGGACGTTTCGATTATCATTTAGAGAAGTTTAATTCGAACTTATGTGATTTTAAAATAAACGGTGATCCGAAAATGTGTTCTATAAATTTTAGGCTTACTAAAAATGTATTTAGGATCTAGTTATTTAATTTTAATACTTTTTGTATTTTACCCAGAATTGAGAGGGACAGTTGATGTAATTTTTATTTAATAAATTAATGATCAAATTTTATACCATAATGACTGAAATAAATAAAGGAAGTTAATTTAAAAATTTGAGAATTTTCAGAGGACATTTTATCCGCCACTGATTTATCAACGGAGCACGAATTTCAGTCCGTGAATGAAATAGTAGACGACGGCTAACCAAATGCACGTTTAATTTCTTTAATTATATTATAATCATTATAATATTTAATATTACTATTTATGATTGAATTATAATTAATTTACTGTGTCTAATTGATTCTTGATTGGTACTATATTGATTGATATCATTTCATTTCTCACTATACGTTTTATTTTCTTTCTAATAATGCACCAGGATGGATATTGATATATATTATATATATATATATATATATATATATATATATATATATATATATATATATATATATGTATGTATGTATGTATGTATGTATGTATGTATGTATGTATGTATGTATGTGGGTGTTAGGAAAAGCAAAAAACAACACCAATTGAATTACGTAGTACCTTTTTCTGTTTCCTTTCAATTTAACCACAGCTGTACACTATCACCATTATTATCATATTATATTATATTATTATTATAAATATAAATATCTAATACTGTTCTTTGTCTTTCAATATCACTAGTGTAATATATATATATATATATATATATATATATATATATATATATATATATATATATATATATATATATATATATATATATATATATATATATATATATATATATATATATATATACACATACAATAATGAATGATAGATAAAATGGTACATAAACACAAAACCACCTTCACCCTCAAACACGAGCCACCCCTGAGGTACCAATCCAAGAACTAAAATTGCCACCCTACAACACCCTTGACAACCACCATGAACTACCGCCTATCACCGATCACCTTCGCTACCTGTTTCATTTTAGTTCAATAACCATCACCATGCTAAACAGTGTAGTATAAACAAACATTACAAACCCATTGAAACTTGTTTTCTGTTTCTATTTGGAGTAGCCAAAACTGAACTTCACACCTCATCGTGTTTTCCTGTTTGATCAACCATAGCCACCTTATTCAACCCATAAACTAAATTCTTTTGTTTGGCTGTCGAAACCTCCAAACCATCACAACCCACATCATCTAAAACCCATTTGTTAATACTATTCGGGTTATGAGGAAACCCACCATCATTCGAGAACAACTCAACGAAACCCATTATCCTTAATCGAACACCAATACAAACCATGTCCATTGCTACAGTACAACTGCCATTACAGCCACATCTGCTGTTGTTCAGTCCCAATCATCGAAGCCCATCACTATTATTTTTTTTTCTTTTTCCTTTCTCTTTTCTTTTTCTTGAGTCATTCGTGAACAACCCCATCGAACAAGCTGCTACTCATGTCCTGTCGTTACTATTTTTCTGTTTCATGTCATCAATCACCATGAAACCCACACTTACACTTTCGAACAACCCAAACACAGCCACAAAAACCATGGAAACCATCGCTGTATTTTTTTCTTCTTCTTTTGATGATGATGTGTTGAAAGGACCCGTTCATATACATTATAAACGATTCATAATAGTTGATTACATCGCGAGGTATTTGACCTCTATATGATACATTTTACAAACATTGCATTCGTTTTTAAAAGACAAACTTTCTTTACAACGAAAGTTGACGGCATGCACACCATTTCATAATACATCCAACTATAATTGGCTTAATAATAATCTTGATGAACTCAATGACTCGAATGCAACGTCTTTCAAAATATGCCATGAATGACTCCAAGTAATATCCTTAAAATGAGCTAATGCACAGCGGAAGATTTCTTTAATACCTGAGAATAAACATGCTTTAAAGTGTCAACCAAAAGGTTGGTGAGTTCATAGGTTTATCATAACAATCATTTCAATATATTAATAGACCACAAGATTTCCGTTTATAAATATATGTACACCCGCAAGTGTATAAAAGTATTCTATAAGTTGTAGGCACCCGGTAACAAGCCTTAACGTTCATGTTTTACCCTCTGAAGTACACCAGATCAGGTGTGTTTAAAATAACCTCGAAGTACTAAAGCATCCCATAGTCAGGATGGGGTTTGTTAGGCCCAATAGATCTATTTTTAGGATTCGCGCCTACCGTACATAGACAAGTAGTTTAATGTTACCAAGCTAAGGGTATATTTCTGGTTTAAACCCACGTAGAATTAGTTTTAGTACTTGTTCCTATTTCGTAAAACATTTATAAAAACAGCGCATGTATTCTCAGTCCCAAAAATATATATAAAAGGGAGCAAATGAAACTCACAATAATGTATTTCATAGTAAAAATACATATAACGTCATTTAATAAGTGCAAGGTTGGCCTCGGATTCACGAACGTATCAATATTGAGATTCAATATTGCAGGAAAGTACGTAGACGCAACGGAGATGATAAACACTAGATTGACCTCACGAGCATACCCATGAACCATACCCATCACCTCCATAGCTATAACCAATAATTTCCTTAGCTTCGACTCATTCAAAAAAAACTATTTTGAAATCACTCGGACAGCACTCCGTCGTAATATTTTATGTATACTAATAATATCTTGAAATAATACAGAGCAAATATATATATATATATATATATATATATATATATATATATATATATATATATATATATATATATATATCAATTGAGAGAGTTTAGAGAAATATATTTTCAAGTTTCTATGAAATAATGAAACCTATTGAATTCTATTTATAATAGATTTTTGAATTATGAAAGTGAATTATTAAAGTATGAATTATTAAAGTGAATTATTAAAGTATGAATTATTAAAGTGAATTATTAAAGTATGAATTATTAAAGTGAATTTTTAAAGTATGAATTATTAAAGTATGAATTATTAAAGTTAAAGTAAAGTAAAAGTAAAGTAAAGGTAAAGTTAAAGTATAGTAAAAGTAAAAAAAACTATGTATGTATAATACGCGTATAAATATATATAATATTAATTTAAATCATTATATATATTTAATGAAATAAAATATAAATATCGTTATATTTATTATACTGGTTAAGTGATGAGTTGTCAAAAGTGATTCTAGATATTTATAAAAGTTATATACATTTTAATAATAAAGTTCTTTTTAAACTGAAAACGTCTTTATACGTTTGAAAATAGATTAATAGAATATTATGGAAACCAATTCTCCACTAACTTTTGTCTAACTTTCGTAAATGACACTTTTTGTTTTTATTTATAAATAGCTTTACAAATTATTCTGAATATCGTTAAGAGGAATAGATTTTCTCAAATCATAGTGGACCTCTTAACAGAGACTTGTAATCATAATTCAATGTTTCTGATAATTCAATCATTTAATATATTTTTTTTTTCGTCGAAAATCATATTGAAACAAATACGTTCGTGTAAAGTATTATACGTTTAATACTTTATTAATATTCTCAAGTTATAATATATATATACATATACATATCTATTTATATATAACGGTTCGTGAATCGTCGGAATTTGGTCGAGGTTATAATGAATGTATGAACACAGTTTAAAATTCTTGAGATTTAACTTAACAAACTTTGCTTATCGTGTCTGAATAATATAAAGATTAAAGTTTAAATTTGGTCGGAAATTTTCGGGTCGTCACAGTACCTACCCGTTAAAGAAATTTCGTTCCCGAAATTTGATAGAGGTTATCATGACTAACAATGAGAATGTTATTATAACGATTATAGAGTTTTATCATGCTCAAGAAGAATGGATAAAATAATTCGATTACTCGAAGCGTATGAGTGAAGTTATCGTAAATGAATGAAATAAGATAATAGTGATTCGTCGTATCTTTTGACGTCATCACGATTGATCTACGAAAAGAAAATCTTTGTAATCTATATTGGATTTGATTATTCGGCGATTAAGGAAATTATGATCCTCTTCGAATTAATGCGATAATCCATTTTGATTTCTCTGTCGGATATTTCACTATAAATCCACCTCATTTGTTTTCTTACAACTCACACCTTCTCAACTCATATTTTAAAGTATTTGTCAATATGCTTCATCCAGTTCTGATTCTTGATATACTCCTCACTTTCATATCTGTCGCTCTTCTTTTTCATCTGCCTCCGGAAGAATCTATTTACTTCTACTATACTCTTGGTTTTATAGTGTTTTTAGTTCTCCCGTGTCTTTATATTGCTATATGCATTGATATATACGGTTTGTGATTTCTGGGTTGTTGTTGGGTTTTATATCTTCCCTTATATTTCAAAGTCCTTGCTTCTTCTATAATCATTGTCATCCACAGTTAATGCTCTCTTCTATTTGCTATGATTTATACTCCCATTTCTAGTTCAGAGCTTTGTCCTTCCGTTTCTTCTTCTTGCGATTAAGCACCGCTTGTAATGGTCCAGAATTCGCAGATATAAATTTCGGAATGAACATTGTTAATGTTCTAGGAAGGAAATTGTAATGACACGATCTTGACTTGTCAAATTACCAAAATACCTCGGAAAAGGCCGAATCATCAAGAAATATTTTCTTGATATTTAGAGATCAAAGAGAATACAAGAGTCGTGTAACATAGCACATGATGACGTTATGATCTGTGAATCATCATGTTTCATTTAGAAACTCAGTACTGTAATATAATCACGTTGATCAAGTGTCATTATATTATACTAACTCATGCTTCAGCTCCCAACACTTCTTCAAGAATATTCCTATTTTAAACTCGAATGTTTCAGAATTTAGAAACTAAAATAGTTTCTTTTATGATATAATACAGATAGCGCGAAGAGGTAAATGATTTCAGATAAGAATAATTATAAAAATATCTACAGAAGTATGGATGATATTTATAATGAAAGATACGATGATATCTTAGAATGTCTAATATCAGAGGATGATGAAGGATATTGTTCGCAAGGGTTTAGAGTCAGGAGCAAGGTATTCGTTAATGACTTCAGCAAGTATTGAATCATTTGGATTCTTTGAAGGCAGGTTCAGCCTTTGTGATTTGTCCACAGCCTCATTCATACTTTGCTCAATCCGTTTTTCAGTTCCAAAGCTTCTCTTTTTCTGAGCTTTGCCAATATACTATCCTTTATCATCCAACTTTTTACTGTTAAGGTCGTTTACAGTTTTTGCTGCTTCATCAGCATTTTTCAAAATTTCGAGAGCTGGTTCGCAGTTTAGGGTGTTTTTCAGAAATTTCTCATTCAAAGAATGTAAGTCTTGGAGGTAGACATTGTGTATATGTAATTGTTGATGTAGACATGCTGCGAGGTTTCAAAATACTGATTGCTGATTCTCAATAATTGGTATGGCAATTCTTGTTATAAGGTACGAATGAGTATATGATAGGGTTTCGATAATTATAATGATTTTTTTTTTGGAAAGTCAAAGATCAATGAAGTTGTTGGTAAGTTTATTGCTAATGTGGTGAATATAAACGATTCCTCGGTAACGTTGGCGAAAGGGCAACGTATCTATCGAGGTTATAATAAGACTATTTTGATTGAGAAGTCGAAGATGACTTGCTGGAGCTGTGACAAAACTGTCTACTTTGAAACGGAATTGAAAAGTTATTTTAGCTAGTAAATGCCAAAGGGTCTAAAACGGATACGTGTCGAACTATGACTTGGGTTTTGAGAGTTTTTCAGGTGTATAACTGTGGGTAACATGTGGTTAGATCATCATCTCGATTGTTCCTTAGTTGAAGTGTCTTCAGGAATTTCGAAGGGTTTGAGCACATATTGTAATCGTTAATACATATGATGTTCTAACACAGTTTTGAAGTCAAAGTATAGCTTTGAAAGATATAGGAATCTAAGAGTGATGATACTGGTTATATTTTGAATTGAATTATGTGATTTCAAAATCAGAATATGTAATTGAATTTGAATGAGTATGATTGTTTTGATTTATATGAAAGAATGGATATTGTTGTGAAAGTAGGGAGTATAGTTGATGATTGCTGAATCAGTTTCGAAAAATGTAATATATTAATTGTGAATTTATATATCTCTCGGGTATTACCTACCCGTTAAAAAAAATTCACAATTAATATTTTGTACAAAAGAAGTTTATTACAGTCTTTATGAAAATATATGTGTATATTTTCTTTAGATGTAATATAGATTTAATGAGTTAATATTAAATTAAACTCATTTGTTTTATGGTTGGAACTAGAATTGAGTAATCCCTAAAACTTTATAAATTGCATAAGTATTTCTTCAATAATATTGAAATTATGAATCATTACTTTGTTATTTGTTGGTTTTCGTGAAATTCTTGTGAACTTCGCAAGGTACGAATGATGTTATTTGAAAAGTTTCGAGTACATCGATGATGAAAGCGTAAAATTAAACATATATTCGAATAATACACTTGATTTATTATAAATTGGATTTTTTATTGAATTGAGACAGAGATTGTAATTAACGATGGTTAAGTTGCGGACGAAGGACGTACATCATTGCATATTTGTAATATGAATTAACTGAGTAGTTAAGATTCACACATAATAGCTTAGTATGGGAAGATTTATTATGGTTTAAAAATTTATACATATAAAATATACATATAAATCTTTCGATTGGAAATGAGTTAATACTTCATAACTCGTTGATACAATATATTTGTTGTTGATTCGTAATGATGTCCACAATGATTCTTGAACTGACAGAGTTTGTGATGTTACAGGTGTTGTTGATTCTGACGATACTGACGGCACTGACTGTGTTGATGATGCTACGGTCCTGTTGATGTTGTTGGTAAAACAATTGTAGCTTGTAAATCGTACACCATTTTCGATCAAAGTTTCTACTCTACCATCTCCGTTCACTCATCCGATTTACGGTCAGAATTAAATAATCTCTAAGATTTTGGAGATTACATAACTGCCGCAGAGATATCTCTTCAATGAAGTTTATGAATTAATACTTCATCGTTTGTTGTTGTTGATATTCCTGGATATTTATAGGGCGTATGACGTTGATGTTTGAGATACATATTGTGATGTTGCGGTGTGGGATGTGGATGTTGTTGTTGGTGGTGGTGATGGTACTGTTGGTGTTGCTGATGGTGGTACTGTTTATGCTGCTGGAGCTGCTGCTGGTGTTTGTAACCTTTGCACCATATTCTCCAAAGCCACTACCAGAGCGCGAAGCTCGTTGACTTCTTCTATTACATTGGGGTGATTGTCGGTTCGGACGAGCGGATAAATAAAATCTAGAATTTGGTGTAGTATGTAATCGTGACGAGATACTCTGGAAATAAGAGAGAAAATGGTGTTTCGGATAGGTTCGCCGGTAAGTGCTTCAGGTTCTTCGCCAAGAGGGCAATGTGGTGGATGGAAGGGATCACCTTCTTCTTGTCTCCAATGATTAAGGAGGCTACGAACCCATCCCCAATTCATCCAGAATAGATGATGACTAATTAGTTGATCCATTCCGGTCACACTGCTTTCGAAACTTGAGTGGGATTCCATTTCGGAATCCGAGGGACTTGAACTAATGACGAATTCCATTTCGTACGATTGAATAAAGAATTTTTCGATATGAAATGATTTTCCAGCTATCGGGTGGTATTATAATTATATAGAATATCTATATATATATATATAGCGCAAAAGATTTCGTAGATTACGGAGGAAATTACGGGATATGTCAGGCAAAGTTTACAGTAACAGATAAGCTAAGATATGGATTAGCAGATACGCTAAGATATGAATTTTGTCTATACACTATTCATGCAATCAATGCAGTAAGACGTGTCTAGACTAAGAATGATAAGCAGGCAATTTCCGACAAAAATGATAAGCAAAACTTTTGACATGCAGACACGGTCGAAGTCCAGGCTCATTAATGCATCCTAACGACTATCAGTTAGACACACTAATGCAGACCTGGTTCGCTAAGACCACCGCTCTGATACCAACTGAAAGGACCCGTTCATATACATTATAAACGATTCACAATAGTTGATTACATTGAGAGGTATTTGACCTCTATATGATACATTTTACAAACATTGCATTCGTTTTTAAAAGACAAACTTTCTTTACAACGAAAGTTGACGGCATGCACACCATTTCATAATACATCCAACTATAATTGGCTTAATAATAATCTTGATGAACTCAATGACTCGAATGCAACGTCTTTCAAAATATGCCATGAATGACTCCAAGTAATATCCTTAAAATGAGCTAATGCACAGCGGAAGATTTCTTTAATACCTGAGAATAAACATGCTTTAAAGTGTCAACCAAAAGGTTGGTGAGTTCATAGGTTTATCATAACAATCATTTTAATATATTAATAGACCACAAGATTTCCGTTTATAAATATATGTACACTCGCAAGTGTATAAAAGTATTCTATAAGTTGTAGGCACCCGGTAACAAGCCTTAACGTTCATGTTTTACCCTCTGAAGTACACCAGATCAGGTGTGTTTAAAATAACCTCGAAGTACTAAAGCATCCCATAGTCAGGATGGGGTTTGTCAGGCCCAATAGATCTATTTTTAGGATTCGCGCCTACCGTACATAGACAAGTAGTTTAATGTTACCAAGCTAAGGGTATATTTCTGGTTTAAACCCACGTAGAATTAGTTTTAGTACTTGTGCCTATTTCGTAAAACATTTATAAAAACAGCGCATGTATTCTCAGTCCCAATAATATATATAAAAGGGAGCAAATGAAACTCACAATACTGTATTTCATAGTAAAAATACATATAACGTCATTTAATAAGTGCAAGGTTGGCCTCGGATTCACGAACGTATCAATATTGAGATTCAATATTGCAGGAAAGTACGTAGACGCAACGGAGATGATAGACACTAGATTGACCTCACGAGCATACCCATGAACCATACCCATCACCTCCATAGCTATAACCAATAATTTCCTTAGCTTCGACTCATTCAAAAAAAACTATTTTGAAATCACTCGGACAGCACTCCGTCGTAATATTTTATGTATACTAATAATATCTTGAAATAATACAGAGCAAATATATATATATATATATATATATATATATATATATATATATATATATATATATATATATATATATATATATATATATATATATATATATATATATATATATATATATATATGTGTGTGTGTGTGTGTGTGTATATATCAATTGAGAGAGTTTAGAGAAATATATTTTCAAGTTTCTATGAAATAATGAAACCTATTGAATTCTATTTATAATAGATTTTTGAATTATAAAAGTGAATTATTAAAGTATGAATTTTTAAAGTGAATTATTAAAGTATGAATTATTAAAGTGAATTATTAAAGTGAATTATTAAAGTATGAATTATTAAAGTGAATTATTAAAGTATGAATTATTAAAGTGAATTATTAAAGTATGAATTATTAAAGTATGAATTATTAAAGTTAAAGTAAAGTAAAAGTAAAGTAAAGGTAAAGTTAAAATATAGTAAAAGTAAAAAAAAAACTATGTATGTATAATACGCGTATAAATATATATAATATTAATTTAAATCGTTATATATACTTAATGAAATAAAATATAAATATCGTTATATTTATTATACTGGTTAAGTGATGAGTTGTTAAAAGTGATTCTAGATATTTATAAAAGTTATATACGTTTTAATAATAAAGTTCTTTTTAAACTGAAAACGTCTTTATACGTTTGAAAATAGATTAATAGAATATTATGGAAACCAATTCTCCACTAACTTTTGTCTAACTTTCATAAATGATACTTTTTGTTTTTATTTATAAATAGCTTTACAAATTATTCTGAATATCGTTAAGAGGAATAGATTTTCTCAAATCATAGTGGACCTCTTAACAGAGACTTGTAATCATAATTCAATGTTTCTGATAATTCAATCATTTAATATATATTTTTTTTCGTCGAAAATCATATTGAAACAAATACGTTCGTGTAAAGTATTATACGTTTAATACTTTATTAATATTCTCAAGTTATAATATATATATACATATACATATCTATTTATATATAACGGTTCGTGAATCGTCGAAATTTGGTCGAGGTTATAATGAATGTATGAACACAGTTTAAAATTCTTGAGATTTAACTTAACAAACTTTGCTTATCGTGTCTGAATAATATAAAGATTAAAGTTTAAATTTGGTCGGAAATTTCCGGGTCGTCACATGTGTATTGATGATAAAAGATGATTATGAACCATCTCTTGCCACCACCGTTAGCTAACCTTAAACCGCCATGATCATCTTTCTCTCTCTCATCTCTCTCTCTCTCTCTCCTATTCGTAATCAAGAACAACCTGCTCGTTCTATTTTTCTGTTCTATACTTCTGTTTTCGATCAACAACCACAAAACCCACGACTGCTGCTGCAGATTTTGTAACCTTTAAACTGTGAACGAAGTAAAATGAGGTGATAATAATTAATGAAGATGACGATGAATAGTAACAGCAGTGTTATTGATGAAGATGTACAGTGATGATAAGATTCGATGATGAAGGGGAGGGAAACAGTGAAGAACGATTGATGATGATGATTGGATGATCACGTTTACGTGTAAGATGATGAAGAGCTTAATCTGTTCTCTTTCTGTTCGAAAAATCACAAACCCTACGGTTATCCTTCGATTTCTGCTATTCGTATGTTGTACGAGACCAGGAAACGGGTGTGTTTGATTACAGTTGTTGGACTACAATTTGGGTTTACCATAAATCACTATTTGAGCTTTAACTTAAGTCATTAAAACTAGTTAGATTAGGCTTCAAATGGGCCATTTATAATCTTGGGCTTGTATTTTAAAATGATCGATAATTATGGCGTGTATAACAATGGTACGATCCATGATATTGATGATGACTGTAAATGACGGGTTATATATTTATGGGCAGTAATAATAATTAGAAAAACTAGATTGGATGAATGAAATGGGTATTTGCTATATGTTAGTCCCTTAATAACAACAGGAGTATTGTAGAAGGGGGGAGAATACAATTACTTTTCAATTAACTAGACAGTTAAACTCGATTATGTATTCAAGCATGCAAATTAGATAGAGTCACAGGTAATTTTCAACGGTTATTCTTTATTGATTGAATCACAAAGAATTACAACTATCCTTGGCGGAATGATAGTTGGTTGATATAGAATACCTAGATTATAGCTAAGAGGTAAACTAAAAACTATTACACGTTTAGGACTCTAAATAATGAAACCCACACCACAAGTTGATACAACAGTGAATACAACAATATATAGTAGTCCTATTGTCCGTGTAATTAATCTATTGTCCACTAGTACATTGGATGCCTTGTACTTGTGGGGACAATTGTGTCAGAAGGCGTGCTCTCCTTCTTTCCTCTTAGGTAGCTTTTTGCAGGAACAAACCAATTCGGTTTAGCACTACCATTTGATTTAAACAAATGGAATGTTATGTTCCCTAGGTATGAATAAAGTATAACACATGTCTGCATATGCGTTCCACTTCTGCATTCCCACGTGGTCTTGTAAGGTCACTTGTCAGCCGCCGACTCCTGTCCTTTTCTGTTCAACTTTGTCTTCGACTTCTATTGAATAGTGCGTTGATGTAGACCACTCTGGGAAACTACCATGCTTGTAATGGAGCATGGTTGTCTTGTGTTGTATGCTACTATCCAGATCTACTGGTTCTTCATATGCTGAGTCACTTGATATTCTTAATTAGCTGAGTACTCATCATGTGCTGAATCGAAGAATACATTCTACCTTGTGCTGGTAGAACAGCCAGCATACTACACACTCGACACAGCTATATTAGCTGACTGTACATAAACAACATAAACAAACTTGTGCTGGCTGCACATAACATTTTAGTGTAAATAAATTACAGTTTTGTCATAATTAAATCCTTAATTATTTTGGGGACTCAACAATCTCCCCCTATCTGATGATGACAAAACCTATGACATATAGAGAAAACACTAAAGCCAGCAACAAGGGAATAAATAAGAATATGCAGTGAGATTGTCCCTTTTTAAGTTTGTTTTGGGATCTTTTGCTGAGTTATCTATATCTTATAATTCGATATGATTTTGAAGATAAACTCATTTCACTTTCATTACAACAGGATATATACATTAAATACAGTGATAAAAGAATGAAAAGTGAGTTAGACAAAAGATTCAATTTAAGCATATAGGAGACTATCTATCTTTATCTTTGTCCCGTTCTTCTTCAGATAGCTCCTCTTGTTTGATTCTCCAGGATTCATAGAACAGAATAGGTATCTCAGCTGGGTCAAAAACAGGGATAGAAGGAGGTAGAATGATGGGGCCTCTTCCGGTTGGTCCTTCACCAGTAGATTGATGTCTTTTAAATTTTTGAGAAAGAACCTGTTCTACATCTACTGCTGGTGCATTCCCAAACTTCGTGGCTTTGTTGAAGAGCTGTTGGAGTTCAGATTTAATTGTCTTTTTGATGGCACTATCACCTTTGCCAATAAAATACTCCAGTATCTCCATCCATTCACTAAATCCAAGGGATCTTAACTCATTATAGTTAATCCTTTCTTGAACATTATTCTCCCTCATCACGTTGAAGGCTCTTTTTGACCCTCTGTTCACTTTGATGATCCGGCTGGGATTTGATCTTCTATTCATTACATCACCATATCTGCTCCTGTAATAATGATCAGGGACTTCAATAGTACTGATAGGTTTTATAGGAGCAGTAGCAGGTGCTTTCTCAGCAGCTTCCTTCTCATCAAGTGCCTTATCCTGTTCTTTGACAATGGCTTGAATTAGTTTGAGGGACTCAGCCTCTTCCTTTTCATCGGCAGCCAACTTGTCTTCTATTTCCTGAAGCCTTAATCTCTCAGTAAGTTCAGCATTAGCAGCCTCTCTTCTTTGATGTTCTGCCATTAAGCCTAGCAGATAATCAGTGTGGCTAATTTTTAGAGATCTGACTGCTTCAATCATTTTTCTTCCATCTTCAGTTCTTAGAGCAACCTGATACTCTTTCAGATCCATACCCAGCTGATGAGCTTCATGAAATTGAGCTTTCTCCTTATCAGTGGAGAGCCTTCGACCACGGTTATTCAAATATACACCAATATCAACGCCAAAGGTCAAGGCAGCGATGTAGAGTGGCTGATCAAGAGGATGATGCAGCAATCTGACTTGGCGTATTCTTTCATTAAGCTCTGCTTGTCTTTGCTCAAGCAATTCTAGAATAGTGATCTCCAGCCTGTAAGCTTCTCTTTCATCTGGATTCATTCTGAAAAGATTCGGCTCACTATGGTCAACTGAATCATCTTCCCAGGTTCTGTGTTTACCATGATGTTTAGGGGAAGATGGAGGATACATGTTTGATTCATCTATGCCAGATGAACTTACTGAGAATTGATTGACACGGTTATCCTTTGTTCTATTAAAATAAGTGAGAGTCCGAGGAGAGATAGGAGATTGAACAAATAAGTGATCTTCTCTACCCCAGACAGTAAAGTCAGCAGGATCAACCGTATCATCATCTGGTTTTGCACCCAGCTCAACCACCTTGGCTGGGTCTTCAACACTTGTGTCACCCAGCAGCACACTTCTGGCTGGGTCTTCTTTCTCAGCACTCCTTGCTGAGTCTTCAGTACCAGCTGATTGATTAGTATCAGCTGGCACAACTATCACAGTATCTTCATCAGCTGCCTCAAATAGGGGTCCTTTCCTGAGGGGCTGGTTATCCCTTGGAGTGGATTTCACCCTTTGTTTGTCAATAGGCTTGGGTTCAGCTGATGGTTCTTGTGTTGATACTGGTTCTTGTGGAGACAGATAGGGAACAATAGCAAGATGCTCCCCCTGAGTATCATCATCGTCAAGATTGATTATTTCTGCTGGTTGTTGCTGTGTAGCTGGCTGAGCAGTGGATGTTGGTCGAGGAGATGAGCTGGTTTCTAACACAGCATCTAACCATTTCATAAAAATATCAGCTCTAACTCCTCCCCCTGATCCAGTAGATGCAAGATAATCTTTCATTTCTTTTGGAGTCATTCGTTTAATTCTATCTGCACGCTCAGCATACAACTTTGCCCTCTTTTTGTCGTATTTGATCATGAAGTTGGCATTTCTTTTTCGTGCTTCTTTTTTGTAGAGATCAATGCCAGTCAGGTCATCATCAATGTCCTTCTTTTGTTGGGTCAGCCATCTCCTATGATCAATTCTGTGGCATTTAAGAGCAACATAGGCATCCCATTTGACATTGAAGGCATCATTTAAGTCTTGCTGTCTCTTCTGATATCTCTCAAGTTTTCTTTTCATTTTCCTTTCAATAGACTAAGAGACAAGAAGAGCTTTAGCAACAGCCATATCAGAAACATCACTGGGCTTACTGCCAGAACCAATATCATCCACTGATGTAACAGACTCACTGGGTTGAGAACCACCAGCTGCCTGTACACCAGTTTTAGTATGAGCATTGCTGGGCTTAGTGCCAGAGTCTTTACCATCACCATCATCATCACCATCCCTCCTTGGTTGTTTAGGAGCCTTTTCATGCTCATGCTCCTCCTCTTATTGTTTTCTCTTTTTAGATTTACTCTTAGATTTCTTCTTCTCCCCCTTTTTGTCATCAGCAGGGGCAGGAGAAAGAACAGGGGAGACTTGTGCATCAAAATCACTATCTGAGTTGGGAACAGAGAAAGAAAAATTGTTCCAATCAGCAACTTCAGGAGTGAGATGGGCACCAGGATCCACACCAAATTGTCTAAGGAGAAGGTTGGAGGATCTAACTTCATTCCTTGCAACACCCATGGCCATCTGTTCAACCATAGCCCTAACATCACCCTGTAGAGCAGCCAGGCGTTGCATATTCTCCACCATTTGAACATAGGCAGAGACAGGAATCATGTTAGCCATTTGTTGTTCCTGCGATTCCAATCTCTCATGCAGAACAGCATTTTCTTCATTAAGAAACAGGACTCTGCGATTGGCAGCCTCCAAATCAGCTTTAAGGCTAGCAATGTCCTCCATGTACTCATTGTGAGAAAGGATTCGCTTCTTTAATTCCTCCTCCCCTTCCAGTTGCTTGACAATGGCTGATACTGCAAGATCAGCAAAAGCACGTATTTGTCCTAGCTGGGCCTCAATATTTGAAAAGGTGACCTGCCCAGCATTCCAGATGGCTTGAGTTACACTATCATCAATAGCAGTGCGAATGGTGTTTTGGAGATCTGGTGTAACTTCTATGAGTGTCCTAAGTACAGCGAAGGTTGAAATATCAGCCACCTCATCAGCATTAAATTTAAGATAGCTGGTTGAGGGCTGGTCAGAAGCAGCTGACACGAGAGTACTTATGTGGGGTGGTGGAGGTGGAAGGTCAGGAGCTGACTCGTCACCATGATCACCATCATTTTTACCTTCACCCGAAGGTTTAGAACCACTAGTATCCTTGTCAGCATGAAGATCAGTGTCATCTGTGAGATCCACTGGTTTTTCTTTGGAACCAGTCACATTATCATGAGTGGCTGGTTCATCCTTACCAGTACCTTTATCAGCATCACCATCAGAAGAAGAAGATGATGAGGAAGAAGCTGATGAATCAGAAGGTACTGGCGAATCAGGAATATTTTGCATAACATATTTACCAGTAGAGGGATCCCTGATGAACTTGAGAGGCCTCCATGTACCAGGCCATGGAGAAGCAGCTGGAGCCATGCCAAAATAGTGATAAAATGGCTGCTCGTTTATCTGTTCTAAAGTAGCCAGCCTCTCATAAACTTCTTCTCTAGCTGGTTGGTCAAGCTGAGACAATAGTTCAGTCAGCTCCTCACGAGGCAATTTGCTGGCTGATACTATGGCAGTTTGAGGATCAAAAGTTAGCTGATCCACCAGCAGAGCAACTCTGGGAGTGATAGATGCTCCCCGATAGATGAAGTTAGGGACAACTTCATCAGGATCTGGCACCTGGCACACATAGGGTTTCTTCTCAGCAGAAACAGTAGCCTGAGAAGAGTCAGTAGTGGCAATATCAGAGGTACCAGCATCCATAACGGGTTCCGTAGAACCAGTAGCATCGGTGAGTAACTGTGCAGCATCTCCAGTAGTAGCATCAGTATCCACCGTTGGTTCTGTGGGAACATAGCCAACATAGCCAGCATTAACAAAATCAGGACCCTCCAGAACAATATCATCCTCTGAACCAGAATCTGATGGAAAAGTAGCACTTTTACCAGCATCCAGGATAAAATCAGATGGAAAAGTAGCACTTGTATCAGCTTCCATGATAACATATTGTGCATCGGTAGCAGTAGCAGATGTAATGTCACCCTTTGGTTCAGTGACAGGTTCATCAAGTAGAACATCCTTGACAATATTGTCAATTACCTTTTTAAGAACAGGAGGATCCACTATGATTTCATCTTCCACATCAGGTGTAGTAGTGGAAGCAACAATACTGGGAGCAGTATTACTAGCAGCTGTAGAAGCAACAGTACTAGCATCAGCACCACCAGTAGGAGAAACAGTAGCACCAATACCAGTAGCAGAGGCAGCAATCTGCTCAGTAGGAATAATAACATCTTTAACTTGCTCCCCCTCTGCCTGTTCATCTACCCTGCTAAGAACTGAAATAATAGAACATTTTAGGTTAACAACTTTAGAACCAAATAAATTTGACTCAACAATTGCATCTGTTGTTGGTCTCTGGGGACAGACTGGTGATTTGGTCAGCCCTTCGAATGAGATAGAAAAAGGTGTCTGTAAGTACAGCTGTGACTCTGCTGACTCATTGGCGACACATGTTGACCCAGATAGTGTAAGAGTTCTGGCTGGTAATGATGTAGGAGTGAGACTCTTAGCATGATCCGAGTAACATAATAGCTGTGCAGTATCTGGAGCTGGTTCAACACGATGAGGAGCCAGCTCAAGTTTGCTTTGGGGGTCAGGTATGTGCTCTGCTGATTGTGCTGGCAGCAGAGGATATAACATGAAGTTCAAATTTGAAAAATGTGGAAGTGTCTGGCTAGAGGAGTATGGGTTGCTACTCTTCTTAACACTAGTTTTAAAACCAGTCAGCTTGGGAGCCAGGGTTATACCTTGAACTCCACATTCATTTTTCAAGTCAGCAGATAAAAGATTTTTAATTATGTTAGAATTTTCTGCTGTATGGTCTAGAAACGCACCAGGTTCCATAGCCACATCCTTTGCAGGAGCAGCAGTTGAGACTGGTGCAATTCCCCCTGTGGTTTGCTTGGAGCCAGCTCTTACACGTTTGGATTTTCCTGTTACCAAGAAATAGTTAAGCAACGGATTCCAATACTAGAAGTGGGTAGCCAGTATATAAGACTAGGGCTGTTCTTTGTGATCAGAGAGCACTAGATTCTAATACAACTACTGTGTTACCAGTATGTGAGACGGTGGCTGTACTAGTTGAGGTAGCTGGCTTCTTCCTCTTGACAGCTGGCTTTCGCTGAAGACCCTCCCCCTCAGATGGTGCAACACCAGAGGCAGTCAATGGAGCAACTCCACCCTGAGCAGCTAGATACTCAAGCATTGCTAGTGTCAACGCAGTATATGGAGCAGTAGGCTTATCCTTTGGCATCCCCCCTTGTTTAAGAGGCAGGTTATATGATTTGTCAGCAATCTGCTGGTAAGCTTCACCCAGCTCATTTTCAAAAACAAGGCTCAAAAACCTTGGAAAGAGGATTAGATGTGTTCGTTTAGGTGCAAGCACCATTTCCCTTAACCTTAAGTAGATTTCACCGGCATAATCTATGTTGCGATTGAACAGCAGCCCGTAAGCCATCTTTAACTCATAATCTGAGCATTGATCAAAACTGCCAGATTTGTGACTGATACACTGAGTCAGCAACCCAAAGAAATAATACCATAGGGGTGGCATGTGTTTCCTGAGTGGTGTATGAGATACTGGTTGAGAATAGCCAATGATTTCCAGTACCTCCCTTCGAAACTCATCACTTGTAGGTGAATCTACAAATGGACCATTGGGTAATTGAAGAGCTCGTCGGATGGTGTCAACAGTAATGGAACAGGGTAAGCTATTAGTCACCATGCCATAAATACATGGAACGTTCTGTTCGGTGGTGGACATGGTGGCAGTATACCAGAATCTGGCCAAACAGGCTGGATATAATCGTGAAGGTACACCGGTAATGGCTCTGGCCAGAGGGGATTGACGGATATAAGTAATCAGCTCTTTATAGCCGGAATTGGCTTTCGATTTGGGAACAGAAAGGGCATGAGCAGCATTGCCTCTTGAAAGGCGAATCGTAGAGTGTTCAGGTGCGTTTGCAGCCCTAATAAGATTGGGGTGCAGGTTGAATAATGGCCCTTGTTCAATTTGTTCCTCGATAGCCGGCGGTGGTTGCTGTTCTGGTTGTGGTTCCACCGATGCTTGTGGTTGCTCCGATTGTTGTTCCGGTTACTGGGTCTCAGCAGGTGGTGATTGATGTTGTTGTTGTTCTGCCATTGATGATTGTAGAAAGTGAAGATATGAAGATTTGAGATTTTTTAGAGAGAGAAGTGTGAATTTGAAAACAGAATAACCAAAGGTTATTATTATGGAAGATAAAACACACTTTTAACCGTTGTGATTGGGTGAAAAAGGCAGGAGATAGAAAGTGACAACTACTATTAGCAGGTGCGTGGGTAGATGTGACAGACTGGCACACTCGAGGGGACACAGACTGATGATTTGATGTATATACGGATTGAATACTCATACCTCCCATTCAACATTAAATGCAGCAGGTTTTAATTTTAAAAAAATTGAAAACCACAAAATAAGTGTTGTATTAAATACAAGATACTTTGTTACATTTAATATGTCATGAATTTAATTTAAATCATTGGAAGTAAATGAGTTTCAGTTTTAAGGAATCATTTAATTTTGTGAGCTATTTATTATTTCAAAAAGAAACTTTGAGTAACCAAAATATAAAAGACCTTGTTGTGCTGAGTGTTTTATATGTAGGCAGTAAGATAACAAAAAAAATTGCTTACTGGTTTGCCCTACATGTTGTAGAGCCAGCACACCAACAAAAATTGTCTTTTATTTAAAGTTCAAGCATACCCAGCTCAGAGATGAGATAGTTAAAACGTTTCTCATCTAAGGGCTTTATGAATAGATCTGCTAACTGCTGGTCTGTTGAAATAAAATGTAGCTCCACGTCTCCTTTTTGAACATGATCCCTTATGAAATGATATCGAACGTCAATGTGCTTTGTTCTTGAATGCATCACAGGATTGTTGGTGATAGCTATTGCACTTGTGTTGTCACAGTAGATTGGAGTCTTTGTAACATGAACACCATAGTCTTTCAGCTGGCTTTGCATCCATAGTACTTGAGCTGTACAACTACCAGCAGAAATGTATTCCGCCTCAGCAGTAGATGTGGACACAGTATTTTGCTTTTTGCTTGTCCAGCTGACTAGCCTACCACCCAGTAACTGGCAGCCACCAGTAGTACTTTTCCTGTCTATTTTACACCCTGCAAAATCAACATCTGAATACCCAATTAGCTCAAAATCCTGGTCTTTGGGATACCAAAGACCACGTTTAGCAGTAGCTTTCAGATACCTAAATATCCTTTTGACTGCTAGCAAGTGTGACTCTTTAGGATCAGCTTGATATCTGGCACACAGACATGTGGAAAACATAATATCTAGTCTGCTGGCTGTGAGATAATGTAGGGATCCAATCATACCTCTATACTCAGTGATATTGACTGGTTCACCATTGGGATCAGCATCTATTTTAATAGATGCTGCCATTGGAGTCCCTATATCTTTTAAACAGGTCAGACCAAATTTCTTTAGCATATCTTTGATATATTTATCCTGACTTATAAAAATTCCATCATCAAGTTGTTTAATTTGCAATCCCAAAAAGTATTGCAAGTCTCTTTGTAAGCTCATTTCATATGTCTTTGACATAAGTTTTGAAAAATCTTGACAATGTTTCTCATTTTTAGATCCATAAATAATATCATCCACATATATCTGTACCAGCAAGAGATCACCATCTGTCTCTTTTGAGAACAGAGTGGTGTCAATTGTTCCAACTTTAAAGCCTATACCAGTGAGATACACATGAAGTGTCTCATACCATGCTCTTGGAGCCTGTTTGAGGCCATAAAGAGCTTTGTCTAACTTGTAGACATGGTCTGGATATTTACTGCTTACAAAACCAGGAGGCTGTTTGACATAAACTTCTTCTTGCAGCTTCCCATTTAGAAATGCAGATTTAACATCCATCTGGAATACCCTAAAGCTCATCTTAGCAGCATATGCCAAGAACAGTCTGATAGCTTCCATCCTAGCCACTGGAGCATAAGTCTCTCCATAATCCAATCCTTCTTTCTGTTTGAAACCTTGAGCTACCAATCTAGCTTTATTTCTGATCACAATCCCATCTTCATCCATCTTGTTTTTGAAAACCCACTTGGTACCAATGATTTTCTTAGTTTCATCATCAGGTTTAGGTACCAATGTCCAAACCTTATTCCTATCAAACTGGGAGATTTCTTCTTGCATCGCTCCTGCCCAGCTTGGATCTTTAATAGCTTCATCAGGACATGTAGGTTCAATGGTAAACACAAAGTTTACATGCATACAAAAATTGCTGGTTGCATGTCGTCTGGTTTTAACACCACTAGCCAGATTACCAATAACTTGCTCGATACGATGCTCTTTTGTCCATCTAGTGTTATGAACAGGTGAGCTTGTCGTGGAACACACAACATCTTGATCATCAGCTGGTTCGGAAGTATGAGCAGCAGTTGGAGATAGCTGTTCATTATTAGTGTAACCAGTATCAGCTTGTGATCCTTCAGAACCAGTAGACCTATGCTCAAGTTGTAAGACTTCAGTAGAGCCAGTAGGTCCACCTGGTTTAGACACAGATGGAACAGAGTGTTCCATCTCATCATCAGAGAACCCAGCAGCATGAATAGGCGAGGGTTGTGCTGCTGGTTCTTCATCATCTAGAGCTAGCTGAGTAGGCTCTTCAAACAGTAGCACTTCATCTTCATGATCAGAAGAAGAAAAAGAAGAAGGAGCAGTTTCATCAAATGTAACATTAATGGATTCTTCAAAACAACCCCTTCTCTTGTTGAAAACCCTGTATGCCTTTGACATGTTGGAATATCCTAAGAATATACCTTCATCAGCCTTAGCATCAAATTTGCCCAGCTGATCCCTATTATTGAGAATGTAACAGGGACTGCCAAATACATGAAGAAATGAAATTAAGGGTCTTCTACCTTTGAGAACTTCATAAGCAGTTTTCTGATGTCTTTTCACTATAAGAGATCTATTTTGGGTAAAACAAGCAGTATTCACAACTTCTGCCCAATATGAATTTTTCAACCCAGACTCAGCTAACATAGATCTTGCTGCTTCAATGAGAGTTCTGTTTCTTCTTTCTGCAACACCATTTTGCTGAGGTGTTCTCACAGCAGAAAAGTTTTGTGAAATACCTTTGTCAGCACAAAATTCTTCTAAAGTTGCGTTTCTGAATTCTGTACCATGATCACTTCTTAGCTGTTTCACCAGCTGCCCATTCAAAAGCTCCATTCGTTTGATAAAATTGATAATTTCATCAGCAGCTTCACTCTTTTGCTTCAAAAAGAATACCCAGGTGTATCTGGAATATTCATCAACAATAACCAGTGTATACTTCTTCCCACTACAGCTGGCCACATTAACAGGACCAAAAAGATCCATATAAAGTAAATGAAATGGTTTCTCAATAGATGAGATTTGCTTTGATTTGAATGAGGCATGGTGATGTTTTCCTTTTTCACAACCAGGACACAGTCTGTCCTTTACATAAGACATGGTGGGTAGCCCGAACACTAAACTTCTACTGGATAATTTGTGAATATCTTTGAAGTTGAGATGTGAGAGTCTCTTGTGCCATAACCATTTCAGGTTGTCTGCTGCCTTCGAATAGAAACAAGTATCAGTTGTTGTGACAGCTGTGTTCATGTCAATTTGATACATGTTTTCATGATGTTTTGCAGTCAGCAGTGGCTTCCCTGTCTTATCAAAAATAGTGCCAATTTTCTTTCTAAATTGGACTATCTTGTTCTTGCTTGTCAGTTGGCTTATGCTGAGTAAATTATGTTTAAGTCCAACCACATATGCAACATTTGAGAATGTGACATTCCCATTAGTCAAAGTACCAAAACCCTTTGTGTAACCCAACGAATTATCTCCATACGAAACAACTGGACCATCTTTTTCTTGATAGTTCATTAGCAGGGACTTACATTCGGTCATATGTCTAGAACATCCACTATCGAGATACCAGATTTGCTTATTTTGAATGCCCTGCACAGTAGCTAAGAGATTAGTTCTTTTTGGGAACCCATCCAAGGATGGGTTCTGGAAGGGTCATCTTTGATGATCTCTTCCTGTCTGCTGGTTTGCTTGAAGAAGCATCAGCAGACGGAGTAGGGGTAAAAGGACACCTGTTGGCTAAGTGAAACTTGCTGCCACATTTGTAGCATTTTCTCACATTTGGTATCGGTGATGGGTCATACACATTGTAAAGGGGATCGGGGCGATGTTTGGTAACTGCCTCAATAAGCTGGTTAAGCTTGACTGTCATAATCTCAGTGATAGACAGCTCTTCATTCGAGTCCACTTTTGCTTTTCCCTTAAGGGCAGCTTTCTTCTTGGAACCAGTACCATAGTCATGACGTATTGCTTTGCCTTTATCATTTGACGAGCCAGTGTGGGAAGTTACTGGCTTGTCAACTGAAGCTGATGAACTAGAAGATGTTTTTCCTGCTGCCTTGGACTTGCCAGTATTACATTTGGCTGGTTTGTCTGCAGCTACTGGTTAACCAGTAAGTTTGTCATCAGCTGGCTTAGCACAATTGGAACTCGAACACGAAGGGGAATCAGTAGATTTAACTTTTCTAAGATTATTTTCAATGATTTCCCTTTTTATACGTCTTTCTTTTGGAGTCATGTAGTAGATGCTTGAGGGGTCAGTGGTCTTATCAATTGAGGTACTGGCTTCTCTTGCTCTAACCTCATCCTCCAAAATCTCTTTCATGGCAGTGGTGGGGACACAGTAGCAGGTCTAACAAATTTATTCTTCAAGACCTTTTTACCTTTAACTATCTTGGCAAAAGTATTTGGCAAGACAGCTTCAGGATCTGTTTCAAGAATTGGGTCCATGAAAGTAACCTCTGCAATAGCAGCAGCAGTAGCATAATCACCAGCAAAGAAAGCTTCAACTTGGGCAGGCACCTGCTCGTTAACACACTTTGCTATGCGTTGAGCTGATGTACACCATGAAGCGACAACCTTTTTAAGATTATCCAGCTGGTTCTTGACTTCTGCTGCCTCAACGTGAAGAGACTTTAAAGCAAAATTTTGTTTTTCGAGTTTTGAAATATCATCTTTCAAGATTTTAATTTCATCATTTTTGCATTTAAGTTTCTCATTTAAAGATTTGTTGTCTGATATCAAAACTTCTTCACATTTGCTGCCTCTACATAAGTCAACTCTTAGGTAGTCAAACATTTCGGCCTTTTCATCATCAGTATAAGTTCGAAAATTATCAACCTTATTGATAATGCTAAAAACGAACATATATTTCATAGCATTATTCCTCAAGAAAGACAAGCTTTTAGTTGCAATTGTCCTATTTACAAGTGATATTCGTTTAAATAATAAAAGGTGAAGACAAAAGACAGATTCGACGAATTGAAGACGCAAACGACCAAAAAGCTCAAAAGTACAAAATACAATCAATGAGGTTCCAATTATTGATAAGAAACATCTCAAAATTACAAGAGTACAAGATTCAAAATGCAAAGTACAAGATATTAAATTATTCGCAAGGACGTTCGAAAATCTGGAATCGGGACCAGAGTCAACTCTCAACGCTTGACGCAACGGACTAAAAATTATAAGTCAACTATGCACATAAATATAATATAATATTTAAATAATTCTTATAATTATTTATATATTATATATTATATTATTAAAAACCGTCGGCAGAAAAAACAAAGGCATGTGAGCCTCTCCAGCTGGCCATGCGATCGCATGGCCTGGAAGGCATAAATCCATGCGATCGCATGGTGCACAGTTCCAGCCCACATGCCTATAAAAATCGAGCTTTGGTGTAACACAAAACACATCTTTTTCTTCTCCTCATTCATACGTAGTATATATTTATATTTTAATTTTAATTTTAATTTTAATTTTAATTCTAATAATAAGGGTATGTTAGCGAATGTTGTAAGGGTGTAAGTCGAAATTCCGTCCGTGTAACGCTACGCTATTTTTAATCATTGTAAGTTATGTTCAACCTTTTTACATTAATGTCTCGTAGCTAAGTTATTATTATGCTTATTTAATCCGAAGTAATCATGATGTTGGGCTAAAAATATTAAAATTGGGTAATTGGGTTTTGTACCATAATTGGGGTTTGGACAAAAGAACGACACTTGCGGAAATTAGACTATGGGCTATTAATGGGCTTTATATTTGTTTAACTAAATGATAGTTTGTTAATTTTAATATAAAGATTTACAATTGGACGTCCCTATAAATAACCATATACACTCAATCGGACACGATGGGCGGGATATTTATATGTACGAATAATCGTTCATTTAACCGGACACGGGAATGGATTAATAGTCACTAGAATTATTAAAACAGGGGTGAAATTATGTTCAAGGACACTTGGCATAATTGATAATAAAGTATTAAAACCTTGGGTTACACTCAGTCGACATCCTGGTGTAATTATTAAACAAAGTAATAAAACCTTGTTACAGTTTAAGTCCCCAATTAGTTGGAATATTTAACTTCGGGTATAAGGATAATTTGACGAGGACACTCGCACTTTATATTTATGACTGATGGACTGTTATGGACAAAAAACAGACGGACATATTAAATAATCCAGGACAAAGGACAATTAACCCATGGGCATAAAACTAAAATCAACACGTCAAACATCATGATTACGGAAGTTTAAATAAGCATAATTCTTTTATTTCATATTTAATTTCCTTTATTTTATACTTAATTACACTTTTAATTATCGTACTTTTTAATTATCGCAAATTTATTTTATCGCACTTTTATATATCGCAATTTCATTATCGTTATTTACTTTACGTTTTAAATTAAGTCTTTTATTTATTTAATATTTTACATTTTGTTTTAACTGCGACTAAAGTTTTAAAATCGACAAACCGGTCATTAAATGGTAAAAACCCCCCTTTATAATAATAATATTACTTATATATATATTTGTATTTTTATAAAATAAAACTAATATAGCGTTAAACTTTGATTAAAAGATTTTCCCTGTGGAACGAACCGGACTTACTAAAAACTACACTACTGTACGATTAGGTACACTGCCTATAAGTGTTGTAGCAAGGTTTAAGTATATCCATTATATAAATAAATAAATATCTTGTGTAAAATTGTATCGTATTTAATAGTATTTCCTGCTAAAATTTGATAGTATTTTATACCCCTTAGCTTTAACTATCAAGTATTTTTGGCACCGCTGCCGGGGAACAATCTAGCTTAAAAGCCGGAAGCGCAACGCTAATATATATAAAAAAAAAGATTTTTCTTTTTAGTTTACTTTTATAAAAAAATACGCTTTTGTAAAAATACGTTTTAATATATTAGAAAATATAAAAAGAAAACAAAATTATAAATATTTTTAAGAGTTTGTTAAATATTTAAGTTCTATAAAAGTTTATTTATCTTTATTTTATAAAAATATAAGTTTTATTTAATTTATATAAATATATTACATAAATATATAAAACAGAAAATTCAAAACAGAAAAAAAATATAAAAACACTCGGGCCTGCTACTGTAGCAGCCCGTAACCTGGCCCAAAACCTCAGCTCATGCGATCGCATGAGACCGAAGGCATAAACTCATGCGATCGCATGAGAGTGTCTGACACGCCAACTGCAACCCTAAACCTGCATTTATTACGGGGTATTATTATTATTATTTAATAAACCCTAATTAGGTTTTATTATTTAATTAGTTATTAGTTTTTAGATTTAATTTATATATTTAGTTTAATTAGTTTAATTAAATTTTAAAATTAATAGTTTTATAAAATAAATAATATAAAAATAATATTTTTATAAAAATTGTCCTTTTTACAACTTTTAGTATATTTTTATATTTTTGTCCCTTTTTAATTGTTTTAGTGTAATATTTGTATTTTTCGCTCGTATTTAGTTATTAATTCATAGTTTTTGCCATAGTTATTTTTATTTCTAGATTTTTAGGCTCTGCCGTAAAATCCCTTAAATGCTTTTTCTTTAGACTAAGATTTAAGTGCTTTAGAATTTTGCAACGCCTTTTTTAGTTTTAGTTCCTTTTTATAATATTGCCATTTGGGATATAGTTTTACTTGTAAGATTTAATATTTTTAGACGCAATTTTTAGTTTTTAGTTTTTAGTGCCTTTTTAAGTTTCAGCGCGCTACTTTCTTATTTTTCGACGCCTTTTACCTATGTATCAATTATCATTCCAATTAGTAATCTCAATTTGCGATTATAATTTTAAGTTAGTGATAGTAATAAGGTTGGGTTAGTCGAGTTTTTTTTTTTTAAGTTTTATAGTCATTTTTTTTTCTTTCTTATTTTTCGACGCCTTTTATTTTTCGATCTTTTATTTTTCGACCTTTTTCAACGCGCTCTTTTTCTTTCTTATTTCTCGCCATTCTAGTTTTAGGACATAGATTTTTATTCTACTTCTTATCTAAATTTCTTAAAATTACGAAAATTTATTTTAAGTGGTTAAATTGATAGACATCAAAATTTTCTGGTTCGTAGTAATAGTTGGATTTGTACGTGGGCCGGGTTATTGGAGCCAAACAGTCCTCAATTATATTGAGACCAAACGAATCATGCCCCTCTGCTGCATCTTTTGGCTATTCGAAACGTGGGCAAAATCAGAAAAGTCTATTAATTGGATAACTTATATAATTTTTTCTTTCCTTTTAAAAACTAATAGGATATTCAGTGAATGCACCGAGCAAGACGTTCACCACCTTTTGTACGTTCACCACCTGTAACTAGATCAAGACATCTAGCAAATATTACCGCCGTTGATTTTTCTTTAGAATCGTCATCCAGTCAACCAAGTACTCCAGTTCAAATTTCTGATAATCCATTTTTTGAACCCGACCTCACAATTGAGAATCCGGAGAATATTCAGGGATGATTCATAGATCCTGAATCATTAAATTTTCCTCCGGAACCACCAATCATTCAAACAGAGATTGTTGAGGAACGAACCATTAAATCAGAATCCTCTAGTGATTCCGATTCAACAAATTCAATTATGGAGAATCTGGAACCTTTAAGTATGGAAGACCGAATGAGAGCTAAATGCACTGGCCAAGGTCACGCAATTACTCATCCTGACATTAATGCGCCAGATTATGAAATCAAAGGACAAATTCTACACATGGTGACTAATCAATGCCAATTTAGTGGTGCGCCGAAGGAAGATCCAAATGAACATCTTCGTACCTTTAATAGGATCTACACACTATTTAAAATCCGAGAAGTGGAGGATGAACAGATATATCTCATGTTATTTCCCTGAACTTTAAAGGGAGAAGCCAAAGATTGGTTGGAATCGTTACCTGAAAGGGCGATTGATACATGGGACGTTTTAGTTGAAAAATTTCTTAAACAATTCTTTCCGGCATCTAAAGCCGTAAGACTTCAAGGAGAAATTGTTACGTTCACACAGAAACCAAATGAAACTCTATATGAGGCGTGGACAAGATTTGGAAAGTTATTAAGAGGATGTCCGCAACATGGTTTAGACACCTGTCAAATAGTACAAATATTCTACCAAGGATGCGACATCACTACAAGAAAAGACATAGATATAGCAGCTGGTGGTTCTATTATGAAGAAAACCGAAACTGATGCTTATAAAATTATTGATAACACTGCTTCCCACTCACATGAGTGGCACCAAGAAAAAGATATCGTTAGATCATCTAAAGCAGCTAGAGCCGATTCTAGCCATGACTTAGATTCCATTTCTTCAAAGATAGATGCTGTGGAGAGACGAATGGAAAAGATGACTAAAGATATCCACTCAATACGAATTAGTTGTGAGCAGTGTGGAGGACCACATTTGACAAAAGATTGTCTCAGTATTGAATTAACAATGGAACAAAGAGAGAATGTTTCATATCTAAACCAAAGGCCTGGAAATAATTTCAAAATAATTATCAACCGCCAAGACCGATTTACAATCAAAATCAGAATTATAACCGAAATATTCCATACAACAACCAACAAGGTCCTAGCAATCAACAAGTATCCAATAATACTTACAATCAGCAAAGACCTAATTTTCAAAACAAACCACCACAAACCGATGATAAAAAGCCGAATTTAGAATATATGATGACGAAGCTAGTTGAAACTCAAACGCAGTTTTTCACATCTCAAAAACAAACTAATGAACAAAATGCTCAAGCATTTAGAAATCAACAAGCTTCTATTCAAAACTTGGAACAAGAAGTAAGTAACCGAGCAAGGTTAATAGGTGAAAGAAAACCAGGAAGTTTACCTAGTGATACAAATGCTAACCCCCGGAATGAAACAGCTAAAGCCATTACCACAAGAAGTGGTACAACACTTAAACCACCTGAAATACCTGTAACTTCTGATGAAGCTATTCCTACTCCACAAGAACCACAACCTGATCAAGATAAGGAAAAAGAACCGGTAGTTGAAAAGGTTAATGAAGATAACACAGTTAAGGATAAACCTTATGTTAAACCATACCAACCACCACTTCCTTACCCGAGTGAAATGAAAAAAGAGAAACTTGAAGCCGAGCAATCCAAATTCTTGGATATGTTTAAACAGATAAATGTAAATCTTCCTTTCATTGATGTGATTTCAGGAATGCCTAGATATGCTAAATTCTTGAAAGATCTAATCTCAAATAGAAAGAAAATGGAAGAACTCTCGGCCGTTACTATGAATGCTAATTATTCAGCAGTGCTGTTGAATAAGATACCAGAAAAACTATCTGATCCAGGAAGTTTCACAATTCCATGTTTTCTGGGTAGTCTTAGTTCAATAGAAGCATTAGCAGACTTAGGTGCTAGTATAAATTTAATTCCGTATTCACTATACACTAAACTAGACCTTGGAGAATTGAAACCAACAAGAATAAGTATACAACTAGCCGATCGATCAATAAAATATCCTAGAGGGATAATGGAGACATGCTAGTTAAAGTTGGTACTTTAGTATTTTCAGTAGATTTTGTTGTTCTGGACATGGAATAAGATTCTCAAGTTCCTCTCATATTAGGAAGACCATTCTTAAACAAGGCTAAAGCAATGATAGACGTGTTTGGTAAGAAACTGACCCTAAGTATAGAGGACGAGAGTGTTACCTTTTCAGTTGATAGAGCAATGCAACAACCGCAATCTGCAGATGATACATGTTATTATATTCAAACTATAGATTCGCATGCAGAATTGTTAGAAGAATTTCCAGAATTACAAGGAACAGGAGAATGTTCTTTAGGAGAAGGTAATGAACCAATTGATGAAGCTGAAATGTTAGCTACACTAATAGCTAATGGATATGAACCAACAACAGAAGAAATTCAAATGCTAAAAGAAGAAGACAGATATCGATATAAATTATCGATAGAAGAACCTCCAAAATTAGAGTTAAAGCCACTTCCAAACCATTTGGAATACGCTTATTTACATGGTGAATCTGAATTACCTGTAATAATATCGTCTTCTCTTACTGAAAATGAGAAATCATAACTCATTTCTGTGTTGAAAGCTCATAAATCAGCCATTGCATGGAAGATTCATGATATTAAAGGAATAAGTCCTTCGTATTGCACACATAAAATCCTTATGGAAGAAGGTCATAAAATGTATGTGCAACGCCAACGAAGACTAAATCCGAATATGCAAGATGTAGTTAAAAAAGAAATTATTAAACTGCTAGATGCAGGTTTAATTTATCCAATCTCTGATAGTCCATGGGTAAGCCCAGTTCAATGCGTGCCTAAGAAGGGTGGCATGACTATCATTACAAATGAGAAAAATGAGCTTATTCCTACTAGGACTGTAACAGGATGGCGTGTTTGTATTGATTATAGAAAATTAAATGACGCCACCAGAAAAGATCACTTTCCCTTACCTTTTATTGATCAAATGTTGGAAAGATTAGCCGAAAACAGTTACTATTGTTTTCTTGATGGATTTTCCGGATATTTTCAAATTCCAATAGCACCCGAAGATCAAGAGAAAACCACATTCACGTGCCCTTATGGTACTTTTGCTTACAAACGCATGCCATTTGGACTTTGCAATGCCCCTGCAACCTTTCAAAGGTGCATGATGGCGATTTTTCATGACAAGATAGAAGAATGCATGGAAGTTTTCATGGATGACTTTTCGGTCTTCGGTGATACATTTGAATCATGTCTAGTTAATCTGGAACGAATGCTTATTAGATGCGAACAATCAAATCTAGTTCTTAATTGGGAGAAATGCCATTTCATGGTTAAAGAAGGCATCGTTCTTGGACATAAAATTTCAAAAGAAGGAATTGAAGTGGATAGAGCTAAAGTAGATGTAATTGCTAAACTTCCACATCCCACCAATGTTAGAGGAGTTAGGAGTTTTCTAGGGCATGCCGGTTTTTACCGACGTTTTATAAAAGATTTTTCTAAAATTGCCACTCCTATGAATAAACTCCTAGAAAAGGATGCTCCATTCATCTTTTCAGATGAACGTATCAAATCTTTTAATATTCTTAAAGAGAAACTTACTAATGCGCCGATTATGATAACACCAAATTGGAATCTACCGTTTGAACTAATATGCGATGCAAGTGATTTTGCAATGGGAGCCGTTTTAGGACAAAGGATTGAAAAACGATTTCAACCTATATATTATGCTAGTAAGACGTTACAAGGAGCACAAACAAATTACACAACTACTGAAAAATAACTCCTTGCTATTGTCTTTGCTTTTGACAAATTTCGTTCATATCTCGTTCTAGCAAAAACGGTGGTCTATACCGACCATTCTGCTCTTAGATACCTATTTTCGAAACAAGAGGCCAAACCAAGATTAATCCGTTGGATCTTACTCTTACAAGAGTTCGATATTGAAATCCGAGATAAAAGAGGAGCAGAAAATCTCGCCGCTGATCATCTTTCTCGTCTTGAAAATCCCGAATTAGAAGTTCTAAATGAATCGGCCATACAAGACAACTTTCCTGATGAATATCTATTGAAGATAGATTATACTGAAATTCCATGGTTTGCAGACTATGCAAACTACTTAGTATGTGAATTCCATGAAAAAGGATTATCGTACCAAAAACGAAAGAAATTCTTCAGTGATATAAAACACTATTTCTGGGAAGATCCACATTTGTTTAAAAGTTGTCCCGATGGAATAATACGCCGATGTGTATTTGGAGATGAAGCTAGTAAAATTTTAAACCATTGTCACACAGGACCAACAGGAGGGCACTATGGGCCTCAACTAACAGCAAGAAAAGTTTATGATGCTGGATTCTATTGGCCTACAATTTACAAAGACGCACACCTTCTTTGTAAATCCTGTGATGCTTGTCAAAGGGCCGGAAAAATAAGTCAACGTGATGAAATGCCACAAAATGTCATTCAAGTATGCGAAGTATTTGACATTTGGGGTATTGACTTTATGGGTCCATTTTCAAAATCTCATAATAATCTCTACATTCTCGTAGCCATTGATTATGTATCTAAATGGGCGGAATCACAAGCTCTCCCAACTAACGATGCACGAGTTGTAGTCAACTTTTTAAAACGTCTTTTTGCAAGGTTTGGAACACCGAAAGCTTTAATAAGTGATCGGGGTACTCATTTCTGTAATAATCAACTTGAGAAAGTTCTCAAAAGATATGGAGTAACTCATAAAATCTCCACCGCATATCATCCACAAATAAGTGGACAAGTTGAAAATACCAACCGAGCTTTAAAACGTATTCTAGAAAAAACCGTAGGATCAAATCCGAAGGAATGGTCCATTAAATTGGAGGATGCACTCTGGGCTTTTAGAACAGCCTACAAAACTCCAATTGGAACCACACCTTTTAGACTCGTTTATGGAAAAGCATGTCATCTTCCAGTAGAAATTGAACACAAAGCATGTTGGGCTTTGAAGACATGTAATCTTGATTTACATGAAGCTGGACGTCTACGGTTAAGTCAACTAAATGAATTAGAAGAATTAAGACATGAAGCATACGAAAATTCGTTAATCTATAAGGAAAGAACGAAGAAATGGCATGATAAAAGAAACAGAAGTTCAAAAGAATTTAAAGAAGGAGACATAGTTCTTCTTTTCAATTCACGATTCAAGCTATTTCCTGGAAAATTGAAATCAAGATGGTCTGGACCATTCATAGTCAAAAGAGTTTTCCCATACGGAACGATAGAATTAATAAATTCAAATAGAATTGAATTTAAAGTTAATGGTCATAGAGTTAAACATTACATAGATAATCCGATGGAAGTCGACAACGAAGTTAATCACAATTTCGACACCACAGCTAACTAAGTGTGGGGAGAATCAAGTTTTTAAAGGATAATATGTATTTCTGTTAGAGTTAGATTTTCTGTTTTCGTGTAGTTCTCGAAAATGGAACCCGAATGGTCTTTCCCTAGCAGACCCTAAAGAACTAGTCTTCTCCCCCCACTCTGAATTTTTATTTTTTTTAGGTTTTTACGAAATGAAGACTGCCTGTGAACTAAACCATGGTCTAATGCTACACGCTTTGATCACTAAACGTAATAATGACACACTTCCGAGTGAAATAGTATCAGTAATCAGAGAAAGATTGGACGGAGTAAGAAAAGAATCCAGATGCGAAGATAATAAGTTACAATTTTGTAAAGGAAAATCAAAATCCGCAGCGAAAAAAAGAGCATGACACCTTGAAAGATGTCACAAATGCGGAAAATGGTCACATGAAGGTAAATGTTCAAATAATCAAACCTATTCAAACGGAAAATGGTCACATGAAGGTAAATGTTCAAATAATCAAACCTATTCAAACACCGAATTTGTTACTTTATGCTGAGACGGACCGTTCATATGTTTAGAAGAAAAAACACTGAATGCTCGAGGTTACGCCTATGTAGCTATGGAAAACCAATTAAACCGACTATCTTATGAATGGGATAGATCATATAACTAAGAATACTATCTCACAGGTAAGTCTGTACAGTTTTTATTTTTTATTTTTATTTTTAACCTTTTGATAATAAACGCTAAATTGTTCGCTATAAAGTATTAAATTGGTATTGAATAAACTTAGGTTTGGCGACCGAAATTATTGATATCATACAAAAATTTATTACATCACTGCGAAATTTAACGTTTATTCTTAAGGTATAAAATTCTTTAATCAATCAACCCAAAATATTTTAAAAATTCGTCATGAGTTAAATTAGGTCATGGAACCAAAATTACTTTACCGAAAAGAGGGGCGTATATTTTTGATAATATTTGATTGATTAAAGTGGGATAAAAGCCAAAAAGATTTTTAATTTTATTTTTTACCATGTTTTTAAAATTAATATATAAATATTAAATTAATATTTTGAACTTTGTAAAATCAATATATTTAAGTTTGTAAATATTTAAAAAATTAATCTTTTTAATATAAGTTTGTATCTATAAAAACAAAAATATAATATAAGTTTGGTGTGAATTAATAATATGAATTTTTAATTAAGTTTGGTGTGAATTTTTAATTTTATGCATTTTAAATTTAAGTTTGGTGTGAATTTAAAAACAAAAATTTACTTTATTTCGCTAAGGTAAAAATATGTTTTTTAAAATTCTTCGTGAGTTGAAGACTAGGTCGTTGAACCGAAATTGCTTTACCCGAGGGAGGGACGAGAACTTTTATTATCATTATTTTTAATCTTATTGAATTAAAGTATGCCAAAAATATTAAAAAATCTAAAAATCTTTACTTTTAAAACCACGCTTTGATTTGACAAATTTTAAAATTTTGTCGAGGGACAGACTAGGACGACGATCCGAAACGCCCTCGCTCCTAAAGGAAATCAAATTTTTAAAATTTTATTAATTTTATGTTTTATAAAGTATAACCTTTAAAAAAAAAAAAAAACCCAAATCACTGTAGCCGGCACCCCATGCGATCGCATGGGGTTTGCCCTTGGAACCCATGCGATCGCATGGGGACCAAATGCAGGCCAGACTCAAAACAGACAGCAGGTCTGTCTTCTCCACACAACACACACAAAAACACGAAACTCTCTCAAATCTTCACCAAATTTCGCCAATTTTCCACCGTAATTCGTCATTTTTCTTGCTCTAATCATGCCTAGATTCTCATTCTTCAGCAAAATGGTAAAAATTACACCCCTAAACTCTATAAATTCATAGTTTTTGTGATAATTATCAATTTTTTACCTAATGCAATTTTGTTAATTTCTAGTGTAATTAGTGTTAAATTGTTAGTATTTTATGCATGTATAACCTAGATTGATGCTATTTAACATGATTTGAAGCCAAAAACTTCAAAATTTTTAGAAATCTAGGGTTAGTGTTCTTGAGCAATTTGGGGCTTTTTGATATAAACAGGTTATGGCCGATTTTTGTCATGAATTATTGCTAAATTGAGTAGTGTAACATGTTTAGATAGTTAAATGATCCAAACATTGATCCTAAACATGATTTTTAGAGATTAAAGTGGACTTTTTAAGTCCAAAATTTATGAACTTGATTAATTTGATATATTTGCCATTTGAGACTTGTTTAATTATTAGTAATGACTATTTTGACATGATATTTGAGTTAAATGCTTATGAATTTTGTATACATTTTCATATGTGCTTATTTGAAAAGTGTAGAATTGTGAAAAATTGTGAAAATGTGTATAAGTTTAATTTTAATTTAACATATTATAGTGATTGTTTTAAGTTGTTATTTTGCTAACACTAATGCATATTTGGATGCACAAATTTTGTGTTTAATGTGTTTTGCAGAAAGCCGATACTGGAGGTTCAGGAGTATCATCATCTAGACGACCAGCACCAGCACCAGAACCAGAACCAGAAATGCAACACGAACAAGAACCACAACAAGAACCACAACAACAGCCTGATCAGCACATACCTTATTATGATCCGGTACAGTTTGTTGATGAATTCATAGTATTCCCAATGAGGCCGCCAGTAGAATTCCCAACGATTCCTGAGCACACTCTGCATCCTAATCTAAGATTTGATAGGAGATGGAGAGATTACGAGACATATCAAAGGAACAAATTCAAATTGGTAACAAAAAATGTAGAGGTGCCAAGGGTAATCGATTGGGCCCCTTTGGAAACGGTCCATCTAGCTGACCGTGTTAGACAGCTTTTGGTACAAAGGTATGGCAGTTCTTCTTTTACAGTTTGGGAACGTCTTTTCACCATTCGTAGACCTGTATATAAGGAATGGTGTGTTGAGTTGATGAGTACTGTATCACTTGATACAAATATAGTTAGAATAGATGATAGAAGATTTCTTAGGTTTATCCTTGGCGGTAGGATGTACAGAATATCCATGCTGGACATGGCCAGGGCCTTACAGATATATACTCCTGGTGAGTTGCTATTACCCGATTGTACAAATTTGATTCATTATGGTGAAAGGGTAGATAGTAACTTTGACGCTGACGCCATTTGGAGGCGTATGTCCCATTTTGATGTTTTTACACGAGCAGGAGGACACTCCTATACACATATTGACAGAGCCGAGCTTTGTATTATTCATAGATTTTTGGCTAACTTAATTACACAGAGAGGTCACAATAAAGAAAAAATTACCTTACATGATTTATTCTACCTAAAGTGTATTCGGGATCCTAGAAGCTTTGTCAATATCCCTTACTGTGTTGCTTTTTATTTATCTAAAATGGTAGAGGGAATGCAGGACTGGAGTATAATAGGAGGAGGTATTTTTGTTACTCTCATTGGAGAGTATTTAGGTGTTGATAGGAACCAAGGGGGTCCATTACAGCTTTGTAGAGAACAGGTTGAGCCCTTAGGATTGAAAGCTTATGTGGGTGCTAAGGTATTGAAAAGTAGACGTAACCAGGCAGTACCCTATGAGGGATCTCATCCTCAGGTAGAGAGAGGCTCAGACGAGGAAATGGAGGAGGCGGAAGACATTAGGGATGTCTTTCGAGATGCTATTCTTGACGTTCACGTTCGTATAGATGAGGAAGCAATGACGAACGCGGCCAGACATAGTATGTACGAGCAGTGGAACTCCGAGTGAGTATACGAGGATTATAGGCGACGCCAACACCATAGCTGGGTAGTTCATCAGCACCAAATCATGAGCCAGCTATCATATCAGGTACCAAATAACTATGTACCTACTCGACCTGCTCATTTTCCGCCACACAGCCCCGATATCCGACCACCCTTTAACCGGTATGACTATAACTAAGTCTATCAGAACACCTATAACCAACAATGGAGCCCACCTGATGAGATGAACTGGAACCCCTATCCAGACTGATTTGGTTCCATTTAGTTATTTATATGATTTTTATGTTTTTATCTTTTTACTTATTCATGTTTAAACTTATGTTATTGAATATACTTATGTACTCTTTATCATTTTTATTATTATTGTGTACTAATATTTCACATTTAGGATTTGAAAGTGGGATATTAAGTCCCATTTCAAATTGCCATGCATGTTTATATTTGTATGTATGTATATTGTAAATTGTACAAAACAGGGTAAAACAACGCATTTTCAAAGACTGGCATTAAGTTCAGCAAAAGCTACTAATTTTGACGACAAGATGACAAATAAATGTGATGTAACAACAGACGGAATGAACAAATGATATGCACCATTTATCATTCAGCAAACAAACGCCAATATGTTTGGAAATTTTGGTAAAATTTAATCATTTTTCTACGCTAATCACCCTCAATAATTTAAATTGTTATTGATTTCTTGCAAATGAGGGCATTGCAAGATCTTAAGTGTGGGAAGAGGTTAAATTCTTTCAGATTTTAAAATTTTTACTTTATACACTTGGTTACCATTAAAAATACTAGTAACGTAGTAGTTGTATTAGAATCTAGTGCTCTCTGATAATAAAGAACAGCCCTAGTCTTATATACTGACTACCCAATTCTAGTAAAAATTTTCAAAATTTTCAATTAAATGAACTCAAAATCATGTTTATACATATTTATGAACGATAAAACTAGGTGTTAACACCGAAATTATTGTTACCTCGGAAAGGACATAAATTGAGAAACAAACCGAAATGTTAAAATGCATTTAAAATGGAATAGAGGACAATAAAAAGTAAAATAAAAGCCAAGTGTGGGAAAAATTACCAAGTTATCTTAAACATATGTCACATATTTCTGTAACAAATAATTGAAGATACTTTTGCTTTGGACTAAACTAAACTGTTTTACCCAATGAAAGAAAAGAAGAGATGGATCTACACGATGAATCAATTTCATCGTTAAAAGGAAGTAAAGTCTTTCGAAAAAGAAACGCGCTTCTTGATTTAGGTCATGAAGTTGTCGTCCAGACCAGCTGTAGGTTGATGAAAAATCTAGAAAAGTCATCTCTAAAATCAGCAGAAAATCCACGGACCTCAGCATAAAACAGGGTCGCCAAGTGGTCAGATGTATCCTAACCATGAGAAGGATTTATCTCGTATAATGGGGGGGCACCGTGCAAATTAGCTTGATAAGACTAATAAATCAGATCCCCATAAAGGATAATCTCCTTTAAAGATCAAAAATCAGCTTTTAAGACTGATATTACTCAATCCTAGAGATTGACCTTAAAGATTGAGAATTACAAACTCATGGAATTCAATGATATCTAAACTCGAGCTTGAACAAGAAAATATTTTGATCAAATTATAAACCGATTTGTTTTCAATGCGTTCATTACCATTAAACGTAAAATCCTAGGAATTCACCTGGAATTCATTAGGTCACCTGAACCAAATCGGGTGTCAACCGTAAGAACGGTGGTTGCATAGCATGGTCGAAGACAGGACCTTGTGCCAGACCGAAAAATCATAAGGGTGAGCTTTACTATTGCTCCTACAAAGGATAGTAATTGCGTCCGACACGTTATAGACCATAATTAAAAGCATGTCAGGGGACATTGCCTTAACAGTTGCTTGTTCAACGCTTTCCTTTACAACCGGACGGTAGTTTACCGAAAGGTAATATACGGAGCAAGTATACTGGACGTGTTGCTTTCCTAATACAAGGTTAGCAAGTGGCTGACACAAAACCACAAGTTTTGAGCTAAAATTTTCAAATCTGAAACCCACCAAGCCCACAAAAATATTTTGCAAACACCGGTGAAGGGTTATTCCGAAAAACTTATCTAGGGTAAAAACTAGATTTAATTTTCAAAAGATCAAATGTTTTTATAAAGATCCAATTTCCTTAATGGATCTAAATTTTATAGTTATGTGGGACTGTAAACCACATCGTTACTACCATTGTTTATACCGCCGTAAAGAAATCACTGATGTACAAAGTGTGAAGAATAAAGAAGTGATTCTAGTATTTCAAGACTATATTGCTTGAGGACAAGCAACGCTCAAGTGTGGGAATATTTGATAATGCTAAAAACGAACATATATTTCATAGCATTATTCCTCAAGAAAGACAAGCTTTTAGTTGCAATTGTCCTATTTACAAGTGATATTCATTTAAATAATAAAAGGTGAAGACAAAAGACAGATTCGACGAATTGAAGACGCAAACGACCAAAAAGCTCAAAAGTACAAAATACAATCAATGAGGTTCCAATTATTGATAAGAAACGTCTCAAAATTACAAGAGTACAAGATTCAAAATGCAAAGTACAAGATATTAAATTATTCGCAAGGACATTCGAAAATCCGGAACCGGGACCAGAGTCAACTCTCAACGCTTGACGCAACGGACTAAAAATTACAAGTCAACTATGCACATAAATATAATATAATATTTAAATAATTCTTATAATTATTTATATATTATATATTATATTATTAAAAACTGTCGGCAGAAAAAACAAAGACATGTGAGCCTCTCCAGCTGGCCATGCGATCGCATGGCCTGGAAGGCATAAATCCATGCGATCGCATGGTGCACAGTTCCAGCCCACATGCCTATAAAAATCGAGCTTTGGTGTAACACAAAACACATCTTTTTCTTCTCCTCATTCATACGTAGTATATATTTATATTTTAATTTTAATTTTAATTTTAATTTTAATTCTAATAATAAGGGTATGTTAGCGAATGTTGTAAGGGTGTAAGTCGAAATTCTGTCCGTGTAACGCTACGCTATTTTTAATCATTGTAAGTTATGTTCAACCTTTTTACATTAATGTCTCGTAGCTAAGTTATTATTATGCTTATTTAATCCAAAGTAATCATGATGTTGGGCTAAAAATATTAAAATTGGGTAATTGGGCTTTGTACCATAATTGGGGTTTGGACAAAAGAACGACACTTGCAGAAATTAGACTATGGGCTATTAATGGGATTTATATTTGTTTAACTAAATGATAGTTTGTTAATTTTAATATAAAGATTTACAATTGGACGTCTCTATAAATAACCATATACACTCAATCGGACACAATGGGCGGGATATTTATATGTACGAATAATCGTTCATTTAACCGGACACGGGAATGGATTAATAGTCACTAGAATTATTAAAACAGGGGTGAAATTATGTACAAGGACACTTGGCATAATTGATAATAAAGTATTAAAACCGTGGGTTACACTCAGTCGACATCCTGGTGTAATTATTAAACAAAGTAATAAAACCTTGTTACAGTTTAAGTCCCCAATTAGTTGGAATATTTAACTTCGGGTATAAGGATAATTTGACGAGGACACTCGCACTTTATATTTATGACTGATGGACTGTTATGGACAAAAACCAGACGGATATATTAAATAATCCAGGACAAAGGACAATTAACCCATGGGCATAAAACTAAAATCAACACGTCAAACATCATGATTACGGAAGTTTAAATAAGCATAATTCTTTCATTTCATATTTAATTTCCTTTATTTTATATTTAATTGCACTTTTAATTATCGTACTTTTTAATTATCGCAAATTTATTTTATCGCACTTTTGTATATCGCAATTTCATTATCGTTATTTACTTTACGCTTTAAATTAAGTCTTTTATTTATTTAATATTTTACATTTTGTTTTAACTGCGACTAAAGTTTTAAAATCGACAAACCGGTCATTAAATGGTAAAAACCCCCCTTTATAATAATAATATTACTTATATATATATTTGTATTTTTATAAAATAAAACTAATATAGCGTTAAGCTTTGATTAAAAGATTTTCCCTGTGGAACGAACCGGACTTACTAAAAACTACACTACTGTACGATTAGGTACACTGCCTATAAGTGTTGTAGCAAGGTTTAAGTATATCCATTCTATAAATAAATAAATATCTTGTGTAAAATTGTATCGTATTTAATAGTATTTCCTGCTAAAATTTAATAGTATTTTATACCCCTTAGCTTTAACTATCACTTATACATCAATTCAGTTTTCCATTGAGGAGAATCTCTTTTCTGATCAGCTTTCCTCATGTCAGCCAAAAACTTGCTACCACTATCATCCTCATCAGACTCCTTGACCTCCTTGGCCATTAAACACAACTTCTTTTCTTGAGTATAACCAGCACCATCATCATCAGTATCACTATCAGAGGAAGACGATGAGCTGGTTTCATCCCAATCATGATGCTCAGCAACTATAACCTTTTCTGGATTTTTACCCTTCTTATCAGTCTTAGCACTTTCCTTCATCTGAGCTTTCATAGGTTTGTACTTGTTCTTGTACTTATCAGCTTTAGAGAAAGAGTTAGCATGTGAAGTTGGAGGTTTCCTGGACATGCACTCAGCTGCAAAGTGTCCAACCTTCCCACAATTATAACACTCAGATTTAGGACCTTTGACTGATTTGCTGATAAACCTAGCATTTGGTTTCTTACTCCCTTTGTATGACTTGCTGGTTCTATTATGATTGAACCTTTTGAACTGCCTAGCCAGCAAGGCCATACCTTTAGCAAACCCTTCTACATCACTTTCATCATCACTGCTTTCTTCAGACCCAGTACCACTATCCACATCACTCTCAGCTGTCTCTTCTTCTGCCATCAGCTTTTGAACCAGTAAAGCCTTTTGAGCTTTCTTTTTAGCATTAGCAATAAGAGCAGTATCATCATTTTTAGACGATTTTAAAGTGGTGGGGGCAGACCTAAAGTTTTCTTTCAAGTTAAGTTCAAATTTAGCTTCTGCCTTCTCATGGTTCCATAAGGAGCTATAGAGAGAAGACAAGTTAAAGTTTTTTAAGATCTGAGTGGTTCTTAATGGGTCAGTTACAGGTTTCCATTTAGTAGGCAGTGAGTCAATGAATTTGTTTACTTGTTCAAATTCTGTATACGTGACATTCAAGGTATTCATGTCAGCAATTAGGGATTTAAAACTAATGAAGGTTTGCTTAAGGGTTTCATTCTTGTAGGCAAAGAACATTTCATATTCTCTTTTCAAAGCTATCATTCTGTTCTGCCTTACCTCACCCATACCCTCATAGGTAACATCTAAATAGTCCAACATAAGCTTAGCATTTTCTTTTTCCTTAATCAGTTTGAACAATGTGTTAGGTAAAGTTATAGCTAACAAGGTTCTGATCTTAGGGTCAAGTCTAACACGACATTTATCCTCAGCATCCCATCTAGAAGGAGTGAGAATAACCTCTCTGCCAGGAACAGCAAGAGTGTCAGCAGTCGCTGGTACACTGCCAATAGTCTCAGTAGGAACGAATGGACCATTTGTGGCAATATCAGGCATGAGTGGGTCAATAGACTCAAGGTGAAGCATGAATCTTGCTTTCCAAGTTTCATACTCTTCTTCATCAAATTTGGGTGGTCTATTGGATGAGCCATTTTCAAGGTAAGCTGAATTGGAATAAGCAGCCATGGGAGAATTCAGATCCAAGATATTAATTATCAAGACTGAAGCTCTGATACCAGTTGTTGGTCCCTTAATAACAACAGGAGTATTGTAGAGGGGGGTGAATACAATTACTTTTTAATTAACTAGACAGTTAAACTCGATTATGTATTCAAGCATGCAAATTAGATAGAGTCACAGGTAATTTTCAACGGTTATTCTTTATTAATTAAATCACAAAGAATTACAACTATCCTTGGCGGAATGATAGTTGGTTGATACAGAATACCTAGATTATAGCTAAGAGGTAAACTAAAAGCTATTACACGTTTAGGACTCTAAATAATGAAACCCACACCACTAGTTGATACAACAGTGAATACAACAATATATAGTAGTCCTATTGTCCGTGTAATTAATCTATTGTCCACTAGTACATTGGATGCCTTGTACTTGTGGGGACAATTGTGTCAGAAGGCGTGCTCTTCTTTTTTCCTCTTAGGTAGCTATTACTCTTCTTTTTTCCTCTTAGGTAGCTATTTGCAGGAACAAACCAATTCGGTTTGGCACTACCATTTGATTTAAACAAATGGAATGTTGTGTTCCCTAGGTATGAATAAAGTATAACACATGTCTGCACATGCGTTCCACTTCTGCATTCCCACGTGGTCTTGTAAGGTCACTTGTCAGCCGCCGACTCCTGTCCTTTTCTGTTCAACTTTGTCTTCGACTTCTGTTGAATAGTGCGTTGATGTAGACCACTCTGGGAAACTACCATGCTTGTAATGGAGCATGGTTGTCTTGTGTTGTATGCTGCTATCCAGATCTACTGGTTCTTCATATGCTGAGTCACTTGATATTTTTAATTAGCTGAGTACTCATCCTGTGCTGATTCGAAGAATACATTCTACCCTGTGCTAGTAGAACAGCCAGCATACTACACACTCGACACATCTATATTAGCTGACTGTACATAAACAAACTTGTGCTTGCTGCACATAACATTTTAGTGTAAATAAATTACAGTTTTGTCATAATTAAATCCTTAATTATTTTGGGGACTCAACACTATATGAATGAGAGGTCATGGATTCGAGCCCGGTTCAGGGCATTTTTTTTGAAAAAGCTTATTTGAGGTAGTTACATATTTTTATTATTATTATTATTATTATTATTATTATTATTATTATTATTATTGTTATTATTATTATTATTATTATTATTAACATTAATTACTATCAAGTATTATTAATATGTATTATTAGTACTAAGAGTTAGGATCAAAATTATAATTTTTATTGTAAAAATAATACAACTTTTTATTATTTATTATCATTAATATTATTATTATTATTATTATTATTATTATTATTATTATTATTATTATTATTATTATTATTATTATTATTCTTATCATTATTATTATTAGTATTAACATTATTATTAATATTTTTATTATTTTTAATATTATTACTATAATTACTTTTACCATTATTATTAATATTAGAATTATATTAACATTATTATTATCAATATTACTACTACTATTATTATTATTACAATCAAAGTTAGTTATATAAAAATATATTTAATAAGACTATATTTTATAAATTATTTATTTTAAGTATATAAAGTAAATATATTTAAGTTAATAATGAAACACATGAATTACTAAAAATAACACTTATATTAATAATAATACATAAATTTATTTGACTTCAATTATAGGTGTTAATATATATATATATACATGATATAGGTTCGTGAATCCGAAGCCAACCCTGCATTGTTCAGTTTCGTCATATGTATTTTTACTACAAAATACAGTATGGTGAGTTTCATTTGCTCCATTTTTAAATGCTTTTGCAATATATATTTTTGGGACTGAGAATACATGCAAATGCTTTATTAACTGTTTTACAATATTTATATGCGTGAGTTTCATTTGCTCCCTTTTTAAATGCTTTTGCAATATATATTTTTGGGACAGAGAATACATGCAAATGCTTTATTAACTGTTTTACAATATTTATATGCGTGAGTTTCATTTGCTCCCTTTTTAAATGCTTTTGCAATATATATTTTTGGGACTGAGAATACATGCAAATGCTTTATTAACTGTTTTACAATATTTATATGCGTGAGTTTCATTTGCTCCCTTTTTAAATGCTTTTGCAATATATATTTTTGGGACTGAGAATACATGCAAATGCTTTATTAACTGTTTTACAATATTTATATGCGTGAGTTTCATTTGCTCCCTTTTTAAATGCTTTTGCAATATGTATTTTTGGGACTGAGAATACATGCAAATGCTTTATTAACTGTTTTACAATATTTATATGCGTGAGTTTCATTTGCTCCCTTTTTAAATGCTTTTGCAATATATATTTTTGAGACTGAGAATACATGCAAATGCTTTATTAACTGTTTTACGAAATAGACACAAGTAATCGAAACTACATTCTATGGTTGGATTATCGAATCGAATATCACCCTTTTTAGTCTGGTAATCTAAGAATTAGGGAACAGAAACCCTAATTGACGCGAATCCTAAAGATAGATCTATCGGGCCCAACAAGCCCCATCCAAAGTACCGGATGCTTTAGTACTTCGAAATTTATATCATGTCCGAAGGAGGATCCCGGAATGATGGGGATATTCTTATATGCATATTGTGAATGTCGGTTACCAGGTGTTAAATCCATATGAATGATATTTTTGTCTCTATGCATGGGACGTATGTTTATGAGGAATGAAAAATGAAAATCTTGTGGTCTATTAAATTAATAGAAATGATTGTTTATGATAAACTAATGAACTCACCAACCTTTTGGTTGACACTTGAAAGCATGTTTATTCTCAGGTATGAAAGAAACCTTCCGCTGTGCATTTGCTCATTTTTAAGACATTATTTGGAGTCGATCATCGCAATGGAACCAGATGTTGATGACTTCATCCAGATGGATTAGGACGGGGTATGACATCGGTGACACTAGTTCTGTCGTTCCTCCGTCGTTGCTTCCTTTTCTTCTCTCTGGTGGTTGTAGGGGACGAGTTATGCGGACCTCTACAACCCCTTTGGGTGGTTATAAGGTTTGATAAGGGTTAGGGTTACACGAGTTTTTGTGTATGTTGTAGGCTTAGGGTTGGTGGTTTATGTTTGTTTGACATTTCTATTATATATAATTCCCATAGTACGTGCTTGCTCTGTATTCAATGTAGTCGTTCGAATTATTTCGAATGAACAGAGTAAGTGTCATTAGCAGTTATAAGACTATATTAGAATTTACATTTATATCTTGTATGTTATAAATAATTAATTTTTTAATTTTATATATGACATAATATAATAATAATAATATATAATATAATATATGAAACACAAATAAAAATTACACATACACAACTAATCATGGTTTAAGGTGTTGTAATTTGCAACAAAGCATAATTGATTGTGTATTTGTAATTTTTGATTGTGTAAGAGTGCTCTCAACCATGACACAATGTCTTTCAGGACTAACCAACCATTCAGCGCCACATCAGCACATCCATCTCACTTCCTTCCCAGGACTAAATCTAGGACTAAACACTCCCAATAAAGACACTCATTGTTCCATTTTTTTATTTTCTTTTTGAATTATTTTATATTATCAAAAAATTACAATTATTTAAATAAAACTAAACTTTTATTAAAAATTAAAAAAACATTACAATAATTAAAATAAAAGAGTACATTAAAATAAAAAATACAATTAAAATAAAAATACAATTAAAAAAAAATTACATCAAAACATTACAATAAAAAGACCTATTCTTCATCGTCGTCTTCTTGATCTTCTTCGTGATCTTCTTCATCTTCGTCATCGGGAATGTGTGAAGGTCCGGCATCATCTTGGTTGTTTGGATTTCTTGTGGGATCATGTCGTATGCGATAATTTGATGGAAGATTATGTATGTGTTCTACAAGCATATGTTTTAGTAGTTGATGAATGCCCGCATCTCTTATTTCCGCGTCCATTCGCATATGCGCTTGAACCCTTTCTTGGAATGATCTCGTTGGTCGTCGAACCGGACGATAATTCTCCTTGAGTCCACAAAATGCACGGCCGTTGTCCTCGGTTATCATATTATTTAATATCACACATGACAACAAAATCCTTCTAATTTTGCGGATATAATACGGTCGTGCCGGACGTTGAACAATTTGCCATCGGCCTTGTAGTATTCCAAATGCTCGTTCAATATCTTTTCTTGCCGATTCTTGATACCTTTTGAATTTTTTTTGTTTTGGGTTTATCGAATTTTTGAACGACTTAACTATTGTAGACCATTCCGGGTAAATTCCATCCGCCAAATAATAACCCTTAGTAAACGTACATCCGTTAACCGTATACGTACATGGTGGTGCTTCACCGGCTAATAACTCACTAAACAAGTCGGATTGATTTAGCACGTTGATATCATTGTTTGATCCGGCAGTTCCAAAAATCGCGTGCCAAAACCATCCATCGTACGATGCTACCGCTTCAAGCATAATTGACGGGTAACCATGGTCACCTCGTGTATAATGACCCTTCCAACGTGCCGGACAATTTCTCCATCTCCAATGCATACAATCAATACTTCCTAACATCCCCGGAAAACCATGTATTTGTGCATGTTTAGTGGTCAAACGTTGCACATCTTGTGCAGTTGGTCGTCTCAAATATTCGGGACCGTACAAGTGGAAAATACATTTGCAAAAATTGTTTAAACAATCATATGAGGTTTGTTCACCCATATGCAAATACTCATCAAAAACATCGGCCGAAGCGGCATAAGCTAGTTGACGTATGGCGGAGGTTACTTTTTGAACAATATTAAAACCAAGTAATCCGGTAGCATCACGTTTTTGAATAAAATAACTAAAATATTTAGGAACCGGAGTTTGAGAAAAGTTCAATATACCTTGACAAATACGAAGAAATCGAGGTTTGCTCATTCGATAACGATTACGAAAATAATCGTCCGGAAATGTGGGATTGTCGGAGAAATAATCATTCCATAAAGCCATTGCACGACCCTGACGATCTCTATGTAAATATCTTCTAGGTGCCCGTGGTATTTGTTCTACTTCTTCGTTATCACTTAATTTATCTAGCGCGTCAATGGCTTCGAGTGCTCGATTCGTAGTCGTATTTCTGATCGATAATACCATATTTACGTCGGGCTCGGAGTCGGAACTCATTTTTTTGGGATTTTTTGAGAATAAAAATGATGAATTGGGTAGAAAATATGAGTAGAGAGTGTATGTTTGTGTATGTTAAAAATATGATATGGTGTGTATATATATATATAGAGTAAAAAAAGAAAAAAAAAAATGGAAAAGAGCCGTTAGGAGCCGTTGGGAGAGGGAAATAGCGGTTGGTGGTCATCAAACGGGTCAAAATACCCGTTTTCTTCGCCCTCAAAAATGCTGAAAAAAGACAACGAGCTGGACGATTGAACCTGGGCGGGACCTGGGCGGCTCTGGTGCCAACGGCGCCCAGGGTGGGCGGAGGTGGGCAGAGGATGAGGGCTGACGGTTGGGAGCACTCTAAATATCACCTACAACTTTTCCTAATTTTTGAGATTTGGCGGGCTAAATGTTTCATTTTTCTAAAAGAATTTGAATCTCTTAGTTTCATTTTCCCTCTTGTAAAATCTCGAACTTAAAATTCCCAAAACTGAATCTTAAACATACACACATAACCCTACTTTCTGATAATCGGCCTATTGAGGGTTTCTTCTCAAATATGTGCCATCATTCAATTGATTCATAATCGGCCTAAATATTCAGGGTTTCTTCTAAAATAACACTTTATTTTGTTAGAATGCTTTCGGGGAACCAACTTACGGGGAGTATACCAGACTCCGTATCTTTGTTAGGCCAAATGACAAAAACCCTAAGTATAAGTATAGCTCTCAGGCTACAAATACAAAAACCCTAAAAATAAGTTTCGCGTGTTTTTTCATCCAAAGCATATGCAATTACAGGGTTTCTATTTCTTTCTACTTTCGAATGTGTATACAAATATGTGTTATGTGAAGATGATACGGTTTCAGGCAACTTCGTTATGGTTGTACACTTTGGGAGCTCCCATCATCCTAGCATCGACTTTATTGTGAGTTTTTATATCTTTAGTTATGATTAATTGGATTCAATTTTTCTCTAATTATGTGATTTAGGTTTAGTTGATTAGTTTTTTGATTTTATGCTACAAGTTTGTAAATGCGAATTGAAAAGTTAGGGATTGGGATTAGCTATTGGTCTGCTTGATTAGTTGATAATTAATTAAAGTTTTACAAATTCTCAATTTTATGTGTTACACATCTTTTTTGTCAAGTAAAAAATGGATCCGTATGTAAAATTAAGGCATGTCGTTTTTAATTTTTTTTAATTTTTGAAGTTGTTATTCAGAATGACGCACCAGACGTCGTGAAATATAGTTGATTTTTGTTTATGGTAATTAGTTGTTTGGGATTGCTTATTGTTAAGCAATTATATGCTGCACAAAATAAGTAGGTATTACCATGCTTATTTTAAATGCTTATTTCTCAGTAAATATGCAGCTAACCATGTTTCAAAATGGTGTTTGGATCTGCAGCTAAGCACTTATTTAATCAATCCCAATTCCAAATGACCTCCTTAAATATTTCGTTCTAGACACATATTGTTAAGCTGTGAAGTTTATAAAAACATTAATGGCACCACATTCAAATTGGATATATAGAAATTTTATTTTTGTACTACCTGACAAATTGAATGTTGCAATATCATGCTTTCCAATATGCTATTTTTGACCCGTTTGGGTAATTTTGAGAATTTGAAGTTACCAACACATTTAGAATTTGATTTTGGATATGTTGGATAATTATGGGTCACTCGGGTCAGCTGGATAAGAGAACGAGTCGTCCACCCATTTAATGCCTTTTTGGGCAAGAAGTGTCAAAATGACTCTTGGGCCTACTTGCGGGCTCAAATGTCAAAAAGGTTAAAGTTTTGATAACTACTAATTATTCGGTTAGAAAGTAGATCTGACGACCTTCAGATTGATATATGTTATGTTTCAGTGTATCGAGTCTAAATGGGTTTCGTCCAAATGGGTCGTCGCATTTGCTGATATGCTGCAACATTATGTGCAGTGTTTTGGATCATTTTTGTAATGCCATAACTTTCAAATGTATCTTCGTTGTTGCCAAATAAGGTGTCCACAGAAAGGTGGAAGAGTTTACTTTCCAATGGTTGTGGACTTGTGGCTTAAGAAGTTAAAACAAATTTTGTGAGACACGAAACTTGCTGTAAAGTTGCTGTAAAAAATGAAAAATTATTTGTAAAAAAATAACCTTTAAATTTTATATTACGTTGATCCTTAAAATAAGTTGATTTATGCTCAATGAAAACAGATTCATTTTCTTTTTTGATAAAAAAATTATCTTATAACTGAATGTAAATTATTTATGTATTAGGTACGTCAGAATTCTGAGCTTGCCAAAAAGATGATTTTCAACCGAAGTTTGACATTTTTTTTCTCTTTACTTGTAAACTTTCATGAAAGTTTATATTTTAGTTATTTGTAGTAGTCAATTCATTTAGGTTCAACTTTGATTTCTTTGAAGATTTGTGTTCTGATTGAATATACTTGATCTGAAATTCTTGGAAGTTTACTTTTTTTTTGACAATTCTTTGCAGTGACCAGATGCAATAGAGCTGAAGTTGCTTTAGAATATTTGAGGGAAAATAAAAATGGATGGGATGTTGTGATAAGTGATGTTCATGTGCGTGATATCGATGGATTTAAACTCCTTGAACACATTGGGCTTGAAATGGATCTCCCTGTTATAAGTAAGTCAACCACTGTAATTTTGACTTTTCGGGTTTCAATCTGTTCAGTATATTGATTCTCATCAATATTTCATGTTTCATTGGGGTTCTATTTCTTGATTTATGCCTCATTTTTGTATTAAATTGTCAATATATTTGGTGAGCTACATCAAGACTTTGATTAGATTAGTTTACCATTTTTATAGTGATGTCAGCTGATGACAGCAAGAGTGTAGTTATGAAAGGTGTTACTCATGGGGCATGTGATTATTTAATTCAGCCCGTTCGTGTCGAGGCATTACGTAATATATGGCAAGACATGGTTCGAAAAAAGAAACACGAGTGGAAAGATTTTGAGTCGTCAGCCAGTGCTGATGTATAGAAACCGTCTGAAGAACCTGATTACTCTTCTTCCGCAAATGAAGGGCATAATTGGAAAAAAAACAAAAAGGCGAAAAGAAAAGGAGGATGAAGCTGATGAACGAGACGATTCTTCTTCACTAAAGAAGCCTCGAGTTGTTTGGTGCGTTGAACTCCATCAACAAAAATTGGCAGTTGTTGGAATCGATAGTATGAATTGTTACCACTCATTTTCATATATTATCTCGATAACGAAAATTAGTAATTAGTAGTAATTAGTAATTTACTATTTTTGTTTTATACAGAGGCTGTCCCAAAAAAGATCCTCGAGTTGATGAATGTTCCCGGACTAACTCGAGAAAATGTTGCCAGCCACTTTCAAGTAAATATCTTTATGGATTTACACTTCTTAATTTTACGAAAATTATCGGTCAATGTACTATAAGCGTTTGCTAGGATTTCTAAAAAAGGAAGAAAAAAAAACAATCTTTTTTCAATTTTGACTTTGGTTGGTTCGTTATTGACTTTTTATGTGATGCATTGAAGACGTTTCATCCTCATAACTCCAAGAATTTGGTGCAGAATTACCGTCTTTATCGTAGAAGACTGAGCGGATCACAGCATCCAAGTGGAATGACAGCTGGTTTTATTGGTGGGCCCAATGCAGTTTACGGTTCAATATCATCACTCAGTGGACTTGATCCCCAAGCACTAGCTATGTAGCGACCCGACAAAATCGTCATTGACGGCGCCGTCTACTTAGGTCCCGTTACGTGGTCATAAGTCTTTAAAACAACGTTTGACCAAAAGATATGTCACATTCATTTCAAATGTAAAGATTGTTCAAAGTTTACAAGAATAGTTCCACCACAAGTTACGATACAAAGTTTTAAGTACAAATGAAACTTATGCGACACAATTTAAAGTAGCCAAAAGACGCTCCATGTATGCATATATACTCGACATCCAATGCAAGTATCAAAATAATGAGCGGAAGCATGTATCATGTATCGTTCAAGGACCTGAGAAAAACATAGAAATCTGTCAACGAAAACGTTGGTGAAATCATAGGTTTAAGTAAGTAAGTACAAGTGAACCACAAGATTTGCAACCATGAGATAATAGTAATACATTCCAAAAGTTTGTTTCACGAGCACCCAATTATCAATGCTTAACATTCCTTCCATAGAACCCCATCACAATAGTGTTAGAACATACACTGTTTCTCGAAAATACATTTCATTCGTAAACGGTAGCGAACCGTTTGAATGAGGGTTTGTCAAACCCATATGGCCATATAACATAAGTTCTCGCTTACACCCGGCAAGTGTAACTAATGATAATCGAATTGAGGATTTTTGTTCAAACTCGTATGTAAAATGTTTGTTTTCCTGTACTTGTGTTCACTTAGTAAAAAGAAACGTTTATGTTTTTCTCATCCCAAATGTAAGTGCAAAAGAGTAAAAGTGGGACTATGATCTCACCTTGAGTGCACGTACGAAAAGTACTTCACAAAATAACGTGTGCGAAGGATAGTGCTAGTCTTGACCTAAACAAATAGGTCGTATCAATAACGGTAAACACGATAGGTCAAAGATGTTCAATTAGTCCTATGGCTCGTTACGACTCGATTATGTAGCATGTGAAATCAAATTGTCAAGTTCCATGCAAGATACAAGTATATAAACAAGTTAGGAAGGTTGCATAATCATTTGGTTAAGTTTGACAAAAAGTCAAACTTTGGTCGGTCAAAGTCAACGAAAAAGTCAACACGTTCGGGTCGGGTCCCGAACTATTTTTCTGAGGTTTTTAATCATGTATGAGCATGTTAGAACAAGTTACATGTGAATCGGAGGTGCGTAGCATAGCAAACATTATTCGAAAATTGACAAAGTTGGACAGACCACTTTGGCGCGCCGCGCGGGTATATGGCGCGCCGCGCCATTACCTGTACAGAGAATTCTGGCAGTTTTTAAGTTTTATGCACGAACCTAACTTCAAACAATCACCATTTATGATCCGCAAACAATCAAGACAAGTATCTTATACCGTTGGGAAGGTAATTTGACGAGGAAAACAACTAAACACATTTCATCAATCAATCTACCTATTACAACAACCAAAACCGCATCTAATGCTTAACATTAACCGCATACAAGTTCATAAATGCAATTCAATGATTCGGGTAACCAATTTACATGAATGATATGCCGTTTCGAAGGTAATCAAGCATACAATCCAACTAAACACTTACCAATAATAATCCATGGCATTCAATGCATCAAAAGTCCATTTCAAGTTCATCAAACCCTAACCCAAATTCACCAAAATCAATAATCAAGTTCATGAAGTTTTCTAAGGCAACCTACACATCAAATTGAAGCTAGTGATGCTAGTAACACAATTAGAACATGAACTTTTAACATCTAACAACATATGATCATCCAAAATTCAAGAACAACACACCAAAATTCAAGTTCATGCTAGTTACACTAAAACAACGAGATCGAGCATATAAATTACACACACGACATCACAATGAGCCATAGACACTAACTAACACCATTTCAAGTCAAAAACACGAATTTAGAGAAATCTAGAGTTTTAGAAATGTTACCCAAACGAGATGAAGTTGGTACCAAAATGAAGAGGATGAAGAGAGGATTACGAATATGTAATTTATTTTGTTGTAAGCCTCATAGATCGGATTTAGATGATGATTGAATGAATTTGGTAATGGTGTGTGTGTTCTTGCTAGAGAGAAAGAGAGAGAGATGGAGATGATAATGAATGGGTGAAAGGGGTTTGACCCTTTGACCTAGTCAAGGGTTTGATCCCTTGTCAAGTTTAGTCCCTCAACTTTCGTTCGGGTGCGTGAATTACCTAAACGAGATAATTTAGAACGCGTATCAACGGGTGATGTTATAAACATATAACGGACTTTATATTAGTATAACGGAAAAGTAAATGAAAAAAGGCGGGATGTTACATTACCTACTCCTTAAAAGAAATTTAGTCCCGAAATTTAAGTAGGCGTAATAGTCGTTGTTTCTTCCTCGAAATCTTGCGTTTCCGAATTCACGAATAGATGAGGATACTTCCTTTGCATTTGATCTTGCCTTTCCCAAGTAAACTCGGGTCCCCTTTTGGCGTTCCAACGGACTTTAACAATCGGGATTCGGCTTTGTTTCAATGTCTTGACGGAGGTGTCCACAATTTCAACCGGTTCCTCCACAAAATGAAGTTTGTCATCAATAGTAAGTTCTTCGAGAGGAATGACGATATCGGGTTCGGCAAGACACTTTTTCAAGTTAGATACATGGAAAGTAGGATGAACGGAGTTCAATTGAGGCGGAAGATCTAAACGATACGCAACGGTTCCAATACGCTCCAAGATTTCGAAAGGACCGATATACCGCGGATTTAGCTTCCCGCGTTTCCCAAAACGGATTACACCTTTCCAAGGTGCGCCTTTTAACATTACTCGGTCACCGACTTGAAATTCAAGGTCGTTGCGTCTTTTGTCGGTATAGCACTTTTGACGACTTCGGGCCGTCCTAAGCCTATCTCGGATTTGAACGATTTTCTCGGTGGTTTCGTGAATGAGTTCGGGTCCGGTGATTTGCACGTCGCCTACCTCGGCCCAACAAAGAGGTGAACGACATTTTCGGCCATATAGCGCTTCAAAAGGTGCGGCCTCTATACTCGCGTGATAACTATTGTTGTAAGAGAACTCGGCGAGAGGTAAGTGCTTGTCCCAAGCTTTTCCGAAATCAACCACGCAAGCTCGTAACATGTCCTCTAAGGTTTGAATTGTACGTTCGCTTTGTCCATCGGTTTGAGGATGATATGCGGTGCTCATGTCTAAACGCGTTCCCAACGCTTCTTGTAAAGTACGCCAAAATCTAGAAACGAAACGGCCATCTCGGTCGGAGATAATCGATAAAGGTACACCGTGTCGGGCTACGATCTCCTTAATGTAAAGTTGTGCAAGTTTCTCCATTTTGTCCGTTTCTTTCATGGCAAGGAAGTGTGCGGATTTGGTGAGACGGTCAACAATAACCCAAATGGTATCATAACCGCCCGTCGTTTTTGGTAGCTTGGTGATAAAATCCATCGTTATCCTTTCCCACTTCCATTGCGGGATCTCGGGTTGTTGAAGTAGTCCGGACGGTCTTTGGTGTTCGGCTTTGACTTTGGAACATGTCAAACACTTGGAAACATAAGTAGCTACGTCCCTTTTGATGTTCGGCCACCAATATAGTTGTTTAAGGTCGTGGTACATCTTATTGGCACCGGGGTGAATCGAGTATCGTGATTTATGGGCTTCATCTAAAATAAGGCTTCGTAGGTCCCCATAAATAGGCACCCAAATCCTTCCGGCGTAATATCGGAGTCCGGTCTCCCTAATTTCGAATCGAGAGACGAGAATGTTCAAGAGCTCGTGTGAAAGGTTTTCATCCTTGAGAGCCTCATCTTGGGCTACCCGAATTTGGCTATTAAGGTTTGTGTGGATGGTGATGTTTAAGGCTCGGACACGAAGAGGCACCGCTCTTTCTTTTCGACTTAAGGCATCGGCTACTACATTTGCCTTCCCGGGATGGTAACGAAGCTCGCAATCGTAATCGTTTAAGGTTTCAATCCACCTTCGTTGTCTCATGTTTAGTTGCTTTTGATCGAAAATGTGTTGGAGACTTTTGTGGTCGGTAAAGATAGTACTCTTGGTTCCATAAAGATAGTGTCTCCACATTTTAAGTGCAAAGACAACGGCTCCGAGTTCGAGATCATGCGTCGTGTAGTTTCGTTCATGAATTTTAAGTTGTCGAGAAGCATAAGTAATGACTTTCGTTCGTTACATCAATACACACCCAAAACCATGTTTCGAGGCATCGCAATATACAATAAAGTCATCATTGCCTTCGGGAAGTGACAAGATAGGAGCGGTGGTTAGCTTCGTTTTCAAGATTTGGAACGCGGATTCATGTTCGGTTGCCCAAACGAATTTCTTTCCCTTGTGAGTTAATGCGGTTAGAGGACGTGCAACCAAAGAGAAGTTTTTGATGAATCTACGATAGTACCCGGCGAGACCCAAGAATTGACGAATGTGAGTAGGAGTAGTAGGAGTCTCCCATTTACTAATGGCTTCGATTTTCGTGGGATCGACTTTAATACCTTGATCACTTACAACATGACCAAGAAATTGAACTTCCTTTAACCAAAATTCACACTTGGAGAATTTGGCATAAAGTCGTTCTTGTCTCAAGAGTTCAAGCACAAGTCGGAGATGTTGTTCGTGCTCTTCTTCATTTTTAGAATAGATCAATATGTCATCGATGAACACAATAACGAATTTATCGAGATACGGTTTGCACACGCGGTTCATAAGATCCATGAACACCGCCGGTGCGTTAGTGAGACCAAATGGCATGACAAGGAATTCATAACTACCATAACGAGTTCGGAAAGCGGTTTTGGAGACATCTTCCCCCTTAACCCTCAATTGATGATAACCCGAGCGGAGATCGATTTTTGAATATACACAAGACCCTTGTAGTTGATCAAAGAGGTCATCGATGCGAGGAAGAGGATATCGGTTCTTAACCGTCAATTTGTTTAGTTCACGATAGTCAATGCACATTCGTAGGGATCCGTCTTTCTTTTTAACAAACAAAATCGGAGCGCCCCATGGTGAATGGCTAGGTTGGATAAAACCACGATCAAGTAGTTCTTGGATTTGACTTTGCAATTCTTGCATTTCGGATGGAACGAGTCTATATGGTGCACGTGCTACGGGTGCGGCTCCCGGAATAAGATCGATTTGGAATTCAACCGGTCGATGAGGTGGAAGACCCGGCAATTCGTCGGGAAATACATCGGAAAAGTCACTAACAATTGGCACATCATCGATATGCTTCTCTTCGGACTCGACTTTCTTAACGTGGGCAAGGATCGCAAAACAACCCTTACGGAGTAGTTTTCTAACTTTAAGGCACGAAACGAGGTTGAGTCTGGTGCAACTCTTATCGCCATAAACAATCAAAGATTCACCATTCTCGATAGGAATTCGGATTGCGTTAAGATCACAAAGGATGTGAGATTTCGTTTTGACTAACCAATTCATACCGATTATTACATCAAAGCTTCCTAGTTCCATGGGTATCAAGTCAATTTCAAATTCCTTACCCAAAATGTTTAACGTACACCCCCGGTAATATGTGTCGGCACTTGATAGTTTTCCGTTAGCCACTTCAATGGTATAAGTGGTATCTAATGGAAGAGGTGGAGTGCTAAAAGAATGAGTCAAAGTCTTGGATACAAAGCATTTATCGGCACCCGAATCGAATAAGCAAGAGACATAAGAATTGTTGAGAAGAAACGTACCCGTGACTAATTCATTATCATCTCGGGCTTCCTCGGTGTTGATGTTGAAAGCTCGGCCGCGCGTATTGGTGTTATCTTTCCTCTTCGGGCATGCATTTCTATAATGGCCCGTTTGGCCACATTCATAACAAGTGCCCGTCTTTGGTGCATTGGGCCACTTTCGAGCGACGGGAGTGGCACTTTTACAATCGTTGGCCTTATGACCAACTCCTTGGCACCGGTGACAAATTAACTTACTACATTCGCCAAAGTGATGTTTGTTGCATTTGTTGCAAAGAGGTAGGTTCCCGGCATAACCCTTCTTGCCGTCGGAGGTGTAAGGCTTCTTAGCAAAGTTGTTGTTGTTATTTGATTGGGAGGGTTCCCACTTTCTTTTGTTGCCGCCCGATTTATCCTCGGCCTTAGGTGCCGGAACTACGATTTCGTCAACCGTTTCTATCAATTTGCGGGCCATGTTCAAAGCTTCTTGATGATTAGTGGGTTTGGATGACATTACTCCGTGTTTGATACTCTTTGGAAGACCATCCATGTAAAGTTCAACCCTTAAAGCTTCGGGGTTCACAAGATTTGGGCACATCAAGGCTAGTTCGGAAAATCGTTGATTGTAAGCCTTGAGATCATTTCCGATCGCCTTTAAAGTTCTTAGCTCTTGTTCGAGCCTTCGGGTTTCTTCACGGGGGAAATATTCGACAATCATCTTTTCCCTCAAGTCGGCCCAAGAGAGGGCGTGAGCTTCATCGGTACCCACCGATTGTACATAAGTATTCCACCATGTAAGAGCGACACCGGCGAAGGTGTGAGTGGAGTATTTGACCTTGTCTTGGTCCCGACAACCGCTTATGCTAAAGACGGCTTCCGTTTGCTCAAACCATCGGGTGAGCATGACCGGTCCCCCGGTTCCATCGAAAGTGTGAGGTTTGCACCCCATGAAAGCTTTATAGGAGCATCCCTCGTTTGAGTTACCGGCTCCATTGTTGTTGTTGTTGTGGTTGTTGTTATTATTGTTGTTGTTGTTGGATGAGTGACCGGCCATGGCCGCATCTACGGCGGTAGCTATCATCCGTTCGAGAGCTTGTTCGGGAGTTTCATTGCGACGTACACGACGAGGAGCCATTGTTCCTTCAAGACACAAGAATATCATTGATTAGTATTCTCAATAATACTAACCGTGATATAGAATAAAGATAAAGAGAAATTTTTCCTCGACTTGCCTTAAATTCTTTATGCCATAATGTCGGAACGTTCATATGAGTCACCGTAATATAATCCCGGAAATTATATTACCCTGATTCATATGTGCATTCGACATCATTTCATATAGTCAAGGTGGCGCGTCAATCAAATTAAACAACGTGAGATTAAGATGAACTAAGAGTAGATATGAGTAGAAGCGTTCGAGTATAAATGCACAAGTAGTCAAGTAATTCCTACTTCAAGTCTATATGCCGGTTGTAGTCTAGACTCACCAATGTACCCTATGACTCGAGGTTGACACCAATGAACTCTAAATCCCTACAACCAACGCTCTGATACCATCTGTAGCGACCCGACAAAATCGTCATTGACGGCGCCGTCTACTTAGGTCTCGTTACGTGGTCATAAGTCTTTAAAACAACGTTTGACCAAAAGATATGTCACATTCATTTCAAATGTAAAGATTGTTCAAAGTTTACAAGAATAGTTCCACCACAAGTTACGATACAAAGTTTTAAGTACAAATGAAACTTATGCGACACAATTTAAAGTAGCCAAAAGACGCTCCATGTATGCATATATACTCGACATCCAATGCAAGTATCAAAATAATGAGCGGAAGCATGTATCATGTATCGTTCAAGGACCTGAGAAAAACATAGAAATCTGTCAACGAAAACGTTGGTGAAATCATAGGTTTAAGTAAGTAAGTACAAGTGAACCACAAGATTTGCAACCATGAGATAATAGTAATACATTCCAAAAGTTTGTTTCACGAGCACCCAATTATCAATGCTTAACATTCCTTCCATAGAACCCCATCACAATAGTGTTAGAACATACACTGTTTCTCGAAAATACATTTCATTCGTAAACGGTAGCGAACCGTTTGAATGAGGGTTTGTCAAACCCATATGGCCATATAACATAAGTTCTCGCTTACACCCGGCAAGTGTAACTAATGATAATCGAATTGAGGATTTTTGTTCAAACTCGAATGTAGAATGTTTGTTTTCCTGTACTTGTGTTCACTTAGTAAAAAGAAACGTTTATGTTTTTCTCATCCCAAATGTAAGTGCAAAAGAGTAAAAATGGGACTATGATCTCACCTTGAGTGCACGTACGAAAAGTACTTCACAAAATAACGTGTGCGAAGGATAGTGCTAGTCTTGACCTAAACAAATAGGTCGTATCAATAACGGTAAACACGATAGGTCAAAGATGTTCAATTAGTCCTATGGCTCGTTACGACTCGATTATGTAGCATGTGAAATCAAATTGTCAAGTTCCATGCAAGATACAAGTATATAAACAAGTTAGGAAGGTTGCATAATCATTTGGTTAAGTTTGACAAAAAGTCAAACTTTGGTCGGTCAAAGTCAACGAAAAAGTCAACACGTTCGGGTCGGGTCCCGAACTATTTTTCTGAGGTTTTTAATCATGTATGAGCATGTTAGAACAAGTTACATGTGAATCGGAGGTGCGTAGCATAGCAAACATTATTCGAAAATTGACAAAGTTGGACAGACCACTTTGGCGCGCCGCGCGGGTATATGGCGCGCCGCGCCATTACCTGTACAGAGAATTCTGGCAGTTTTTAAGTTTTATGCACGAACCTAACTTCAAACAATCACCATTTATGATCCGCAAACAATCAAGACAAGTATCTTATACCGTTGGGAAGGTAATTTGACGAGGAAAACAACTAAACACATTTCATCAATCAATCTACCTATTACAACAACCAAAACCGCATCTAATGCTTAACATTAACCGCATACAAGTTCATAAATGCAATTCAATGATTCGGGTAACCAATTTACATGAATGATATGCCGTTTCGAAGGTAATCAAGCATACAATCCAACTAAACACTTACCAATAATAATCCATGGCATTCAATGCATCAAAAGTCCATTTCAAGTTCATCAAACCCTAACCCAAATTCACCAAAATCAATAATCAAGTTCATGAAGTTTTCTAAGGCAACCTACACATCAAATTGAAGCTAGTGATGCTAGTAACACAATTAGAACATGAACTTTTAACATCTAACAACATATGATCATCCAAAATTCAAGAACAACACACCAAAATTCAAGTTCATGCTAGTTACACTAAAACAACGAGATTGAGCATATAAATTACACACACGACATCACAATGAGCCATAGACACTAACTAACACCATTTCAAGTCAAAAACACGAATTTAGAGAAATCTAGAGTTTTAGAAATGTTACCCAAACGAGATGAAGTTGGTACCAAAATGAAGAGGATGAAGAGAGGATTACGAATATGTAATTTATTTTGTTGTAAGCCTCCTAGATCGGATTTAGATGATGATTGAATGAATTTGGTAATGGTGTGTGTGTTCTTGCTAGAGAGAAAGAGAGAGAGATGGAGATGATAATGAATGGGTGAAAGGGGTTTGACCCTTTGACCTAGTCAAGGGTTTGATCCCTTGTCAAGTTTAGTCCCTCAACTTTCGTTCGGGTGCGTGAATTACCTAAACGAGATAATTTAGAACGCGTATCAACGGGAGATGTTATAAACATATAACGGACTTTATATTAGTATAACGGAAAAGTAAATGGAAAAAGGCGGGATGTTACAAGCTGCAAGCTGTCAACTCGGTCAACTCGGTCAACTCCCACCACAAAGTCAACTGTTTTCAAATTTGTATACAAAACGAAAATGAGGAATGCAGGTAGTAAGCATGATTCACACTTGGGTACTTTACACAATATAATTATGTGAGGGAAACTATTTTTTATAGTTGTCGTTTAACGCACGGGCTCTTAAAATCTATGTATGATAATTTATCAAAGTTTTACTAATGTGCGTTGTTTACAAAAACATATTTTATTAATTCAACTAAAACAGTACTTTTGACACTTTTCCTATAATATCTTTATTACAAAAACATAAGTTTAAAATCAATAATTTTTGCGGATGAGTCCCCGTGCAACGCACGGGCTCATAAATCTAGTTTACCATATACTTTAGCCATAGGCTTTGTAGCAAACGCTTATTGAATGATACTTATAGTTTGAATCTTTTGTGTTTGTTACTGTTGTGTGAAAGAAGTTTAGTTTATACTCTCAATGGTTTGATTTTGGGATTGTTTTAAGTGTCTTCTCCTGGATGAAATGTAGTACAAACAATTAGGTGTCTTCTATTGGGTCTTAAGTTACAGCTACCTATAGTCATATGTATCGATGTGTATATAAGCATCATGGGTGTTATATTTCATAGTAAAGAAACATAAGAACAAAGTAATGGAAGTGGTGAAAAAAATGTAGAGGGGGTGGTCTCTTAACTGTATGCGGTTATACTGGAATTTATGAATGGCTTGGGTGTGCTTATTCCAGTTTATATATCATGATTACGTATTGTATAAAACGAGTACGTCATTCACTGATTTTGGGTTTCTGCGTTTACCTGGCCTTATGTGCTTACGTGAGTTTCTATAATTTGTACACTATGTGACTTTATCTTTTTATTTTGCTTTTAGTTGTTCGTTGATCTTTTTGTTTTCAATATGGTTGTTTGCAGGTTTTGGCATTAGGTTTTCATTGCTTTTCGCTTGCTTTTAATTTACGGTAACCTAATTATGATTACATTAATGGTCTTTTACTTTTTTTCGTTCATGCGTTGTTACTGACTATGGGTAAGTTTTATCAGTCCAGAAATTAACAAAAAAAAAAAAGAGTAACAACTGCTGAAGCATGTTGCATCAACAACCTTTTGTTTGAACATGGTAGGAATGTTGCGATTAAGTTTCAGAACCACTATTGTGTAAACAGTAAGTCTAGTTGATTTTTCTTAAGGGTTGATCAGATAGAAAAATAATATATTTTTTGATGAAGTTAACATATATTGCATCCAAACGTGTCAACTGTAGTTTACTTTGAGTTTACGGAAGAATTAGTCTGTATGATACAACTGTTAAGAAATTATTTCAAGTAAAAAAAGTTAAGTATATAGAAATAGAAAATATCAGAAGTATAGATGCGTGTGAAATTTGAAATTTATATTTTTATTGCACATATCTAAGTGGGTGTTGCTGAAAGTAAACCAAGGCAACAAAATCAATTTGGCCCGAACTTGACCTTTTCATAAATAAATGGGTCCAAATTGCCACATCTAGGTATACTATATACTTCAAACCCCAATTAGTTTTTGTATCCAACTTTATAGGCTGATAAAATATGTCATTTCAGGTATCGAAAAGCTATAGAGATACGGAAAGCTATAGAGATATATGAAGAGATTGCACGACAATCTCTCAACAATAACTTGCTAAAATATGGTGTTAGAGCATATCTACTTAATGCTGGTATTCCAACCACAAATGCTTTGGAACGTTATCAGGTAAAATATATCAGTTCTTCGTCCTCATTAAAAAAATCTACCTTTAACTATGTTTATACCGAGTGAAAATGCCATTTGCATATGTAGGAACATGATCCAAATAAACTATTTTTGCTATGTAACACCAATATTAGTAGTCTTTTGCAATGCTAGTTTGTACTCTCTCGATATTGTAGATCACTATCTTTTCCTATGTAACAATAGTAGAACTCCCTTATAACACCAGTTGTACTCTGTTTGTAGGTAGTGTTTCGGGATTGAGAAGATCGCATGATGAGTTGGGTACTTATGCCTCAAGATTTCGTTGCTTTTTATTAATTCTCACTTGTTACATACTTATGTGTATTGCTATTTGAAAGAGAATTATGTATTATTTCAATTTGATGTTAAAATAAAATTATCTTTTTAGATGTCAATATTTATTTCTTTAAGAAGAGGAACCGGAAGAGGAGGAACCGGAAGAGGAGGAATCGGAAGAGGAGGAACCAGAAGAAGAGGAACCGGAAGAAGAGGTTCTGGAGGAAGAAATATTGATACCTACAGTAAATCGATTAAATAAAAGAAAATCCTCAACCAACGGACCAAAGTTAAAAATGGTCAATGGTTTTTTCGCCCGAGGAAGCAAAATATTGGGAAAATTACCAATTTTTCGATGAATCGAATCTCGATGAGGATTCCGATGATGTATAGAAATTACCTCGACCCAATTTAATAAAGCAAAAGAAAATAATAAGGGAAAAGGTATAAAAATAGAGAAACCTGATTCCAACCCCGATGAACTTTATATGTATCGGCAACATCCGTATTTTCTAAATTGTAACAATAACCCGGGAAACTCTAAACTGTAACAATCCGAAATTTTTCAACGTTTATTATTAATATTTATTATTAATACTTGTGCTTTAATAAATGTATTTTTGTACATTTACTTGTTACCGTATTTAACTCTCCATGGCCCGACTAGTCTTTGTGTCATGCGTACTTTTTACGAATAATATTTTTGAATATTATTTACATTAATGATTAATTATTATTAATCATTTTTAATTAACTAGTGTTAGTTGTTAATTACTTGGGCCTTTTATTTAATTGTTGATTACTTGGGCTTGGACTTTTATTAGATGGACTAGTAAGCCCACCCTACACCCATAATGGACTTGTAAGCCCATCTTTCTGAAGGTATTCCGTATGCCCGAGAAGACATATTAAATTAATGTGGCTAATGTGTTATGATCCAAGTCGGGTCATACCTAATAACAAACTTACCGACACCTTATACGTATTTAATCTTAAAGATTGGATCATTGATCAAATACGCGACACTTGAATTTTAAGAAAAATGGTTTTCTGAAAGATTACTTGAAGTGTATATATAAATTATGGAATAATTTATATAACAAGAGTTTAAATTATTTATGGGTTAAATAATTGATTTTGTTATGCTACATTTTATAAAGTTTGATTTATAAAAAATAAATGTACATGACAAATATATAAATATGGAAGTATTATGGAGAGTTTTATAAAATCTAATTACTTTTATAAAACTTATTAATAATACTTGAAAGGGAAGTGGCATAGGGAATGAGATACACATGCTTTAGGCTTGGAATCTTTCACCCATACTTTCTCAATTCTATATGTAAGCATCTTGACTCTTGTAGGAACCAACACATGCAATTTACACTTCAAAATTCTGCAAAAAACTCTCCCTAATAGCAGCTGGCTGCCGTGACCTTTGTGTGGGTGAAAGGGTTCTTTATTTTGTTTTTTGCAAGCTCATTCAAGTGTCAAACAAAATCCTAACTAATAGCAAGGGTGTTGGTGCATAGTTTGGGGTATAACTACTTGAGGTTTCATTGTTTTGGAGCTCCATTCATCATCATCTTCATCATCATCTATCAACAAGCTAGGAGAAGGTATATACTCTTTTCTTGCTTTTAGTTTGTAAGTATGTTTCACAACTTGATCCTAATTGGGATTTAACTTTAATTGGTTAAAGATTAACAAGTTACTAAATGGTTATTTACATGCTTCCGCTTTGAATGATTCTTAAAAGGTTTTAAGTATTTTGAAACTTGTTAAATCCCAACAATGGTATCTAGAGCCGAGGTTGTTGAAATATGCTTCGAGATAATTATTAAACTCACTATATATTTTGCATTTTATGTACATGCATGATAGTAAAATGCAAAAATTATATGTTTGGGTGGGTTTCCTTTTTTTGGCCGAATTTTAGCAAGTTCTAAATGGGTTTGGAACTTGAAATTTGGTCATATTTTGTTGTATGTTGAAGTTCACAATCAAGCCTTGACCTTATGTTTAAATGTATGCATGTTTGGTTGATTTATTATTCATTCATTTGGTTTGTAATATTAATTATTCATTTGGTATGTAATATTAATTTTGGTTATGTAATTTATTTTATATTTGGCATGTAAAATAGATTAGGTTGTATTTTCATTTTTTAGAGAAAAATGTATTAGGATATATATTTTTTTGTAAAAGATGAAGATGCAAGATGAAGAACACAAAAGAAGCATTTGGATGCAAGATTAAGTGGGAGATTTAAAATCTCCTACTTTGTGTTATAACCCCTTTACCGGTGGCATTTGTTTTCGGCTAAACAAATGTCTATCAAAATGGCTTGATTGTGAACATATTGTTTTGCATGCTTGGTTGTTTATTGTATGATTGTGGATTGTATGTTTGTATGCTACAAATTAATCACACAAGTTAAAAACAAACTAAAATGGCAATTTAATTGGTTAAATTAAACATTATTAACAACATGCAAAACGTCAATTTAAATGGTTAAATTAAAAACGGCTAAAAGGAAATTAATAAACGGTTATTAAGAACATGATAAGGATCATATATATAAAATGATTTATATCAAGTAATTGGTTAAAATTACAAGAATTGAAAATGGATTTCAAATGAACCATACACTAAATGCATGTTGGTGTATGACATAAATATTTTCTTAAACTAGAATTAACGAAAACTTAAAATCCCTTAATCGACAAGGCAAACAAGTGAAAACGCCATCCTTTTATGTGACACTTAAAAAAATTAGGGAACTCATAATGGGATAAAGGTCACCTAACCGTTATGAACAAACTAATATGATTGAGGTAAATTTTGCACACTTGTGGGATAAAGGTCACCTAACCACTTGTATGTTAAATTTACACGTTTACATAAGTAGGACGACTTGATTTGGGAATCATGAACTTAGGGTCACCGAAGCATGAGGAACAAATAGGCGTTGATGGGATAAATATGCCATACAAAAGGAGTGCATGATCCCATAACTTAGAAGTTGCAAAAGGATTGCAATTGTCATATAATGACTACCTAGCTAAATCAAATGACGGGATAAAGGTCACCTAATCGAAATTTGGTTTACCGTTGGTTTCTAAAATTTAATAAATATCAATTGGATTTAAAGGGTATTGATTGTTAAATTAAAATTGATACTTAAACAACTTTTTTAAATTTTGTAGATGGCCGCCAATAACAACAACATTCCAAACGCACCAATAAACTTTAACAACCTATCATTGAGGTCAATCCTCGAAAAGGAAAAACTCAACCATACGAACTTCATGGATTGGTTCCGCAATCTAAGAATTGTCCTCAAATTAGAGGATAGGGCGTATGTGTTGGAAGACCCCATTCCCGATCAACCGGACGAGGATGATACGGAAGGCATGGCTTATTGGGAGAAATATTGCACCGATTCGGTGCAAGTTTCTTGCCTCATGCTTGGGACTATGATACCCGAACTCCAAAAGGATTTTGAGCATCATAATGCATATGACATGATCACACAGTTGAAGGAGATGTTCCTTCAACAAGCTCGTGTCGAGTGCTTCAAAACGGTTCGAGCGCTTCATGCATGTCGGATGGACGACTCCCAATCCGTTTCATCTTATGTCCTTAAGATGAAAAGCCTAATTGATCGAGCGAACCGTCTAAACTGCAATGTGTCTAATGAATTAGCCACAGACCTTATCCTTAACTCCTTGTCAAAGAGGTTTGGCACATTTGTAATGAATTACAATATGAATGGATGGGATAAGAGCATTGGCGAATTACACGCCATGCTTAAGACGGCCGAAGCAAGCATGGGTAAAAGGGCTTCACCCATGTTTATGATCAATGAAGACGGATCCAAAGGCAATAACACTTCTAAGCCGAAGGCGGCTAAGAGGAAGGGACCCGCCTACCAAGGCAAGGGCAAAGGAAAGGGGAAGGTGGTTACCCCAACCAACAACAACAAGAAGCAAAAGGTTGTCGGAAAGGCTAACCCCAAGGAAGATCCGTGCTTCGGTTGCGGTGAAATGGGTCACTGGAAGAGCAACTGTCCGGTCTACCTCAAGGAGTTGAAAGAAAAGAGGGATGCAGGGCAAACCTCAGGTAATGTATATATGGTATACATTGAGCTTAGTATTACTTCTTCTAATACATGGGTATTAGACGCAGGATGTGAAACTCATATTTGCAATACTTTACAGGGGTTCAAAAGAAGTGATCAAGATGCGGGAACAACAAGTCTCTTCATGAGAAATGGAGCAAGGGTGCAAGTGAAAGCTTAAGGAGACTTTGTTTTAAAGCTACCAAGTGGTTTGGAGCTTGTTTTGAAAAATGTTTTGTATGCACCCGATTTATCTCGAAACATTATTTCTGTATCCCGTTTGAAACAAAATGGTTTTAATCTTAATTTCATTAATGATGATATCCATGTTTCTTTAGATAATGTGTTCTATTTTAAGGCTTCGCCTTCGAATGGTATTTATGAATTGGTTCATGATGACACATCATACAATAGCTCAATATACCATGCAAGCACCAAGAAACTCAAAAGGGATTTGAGTGATTCCTACTTATGGCATTGTCGCCTTGGTCACATAAACAAGAATCGAATGCATACACTTCAAAAGAATGGCCTTTTGAAATCAAATGAACTAGACTCGTTTGATGTATGTGAATCTTGTTTACAAGGCAAAATGACTAAAGCACCTTTCAAAGGGACCTATGAAAGGGCTAAGAACTTATTGGGATTAATACATTCGGATGTATGTGGACCCTTTAAGCCCATAACTAGGAATAGTGAAAGATACTTCGTTACTTTCATTGATGACTTCAGTCGTTTCGGATATGTCTACTTATTAAGACACAAGGACGAAACTTTTGAAGCATTCAAAGAATATCAAAACAAAGTACAAAATCAACTCAATAAGACAATCAAGGTACTTCGTACCGATAGAGGAGGTGAATACCTAAGCGATGCTTTCCAAGATCATCTTAGAAGTTGTGGGATTATCTCACAACTTACTCCACCCGGGACACCACAGCTTAATGGTGTATCCGAAAGGAGGAACCGAACCCTAATGGATATGGTTCGATCTATGATGGCTAGAAGCTCGTTACCTCTATCATTCTGGGGTTATTGTCTATGCTCCGCGGCTCGTATTCTAAATATGGCCCCAACCAAGAAAGTGGAACGAACTCCTCATGAGATGTGGTTTGGAAAACCCCATCTCTATCATACTTAAAGGTATGGGGATGTGAAGCTTACCCTAAGCGTTACGTCCCTAATAAGTTAAATGCTCAATCCACAAAGTGTATCTTCATAGGATATCCCAAGGACAATATGGGATATTATTTCTATGATCCTTCCGAGCAGAATGTATTTGTTGCTCGGAAGGCTGAATTCCTTGAAACTAAGTTCCTAATGGAAGGTAATAGTGAAAGGAAGATAGATCTTGAAGAGGTTCAAGATCAAGTAGATGATACACAATTGGTTGACACTAGCACTCAACATAAAAATGTTGAGAGTGATCAAATGGATGATCAAAATACACAAGACGTTCGCAGATCTGGTAGGATTAGTAATCCTCCTAAGAGATATGGGTTTCTCATGGATGGTTGCTATGTGGTTGATTTGGATGAACCAACAAACTACCAAGATGCTTTATCAAGGATTGATAAGGATAAATGGCAGGAAGCCATGAACGCTGAGATGCAATCCATGTATGACAACCAAGTTTGGGAACTGGTTGTACAACCTACTGGCGCAAGGCTGGCTGATTGTAAATGACTTTTCAAAATGAAAACTGACATACATGGAAACTTGGATACATATAAAGCTAGACTTGTAGCAAAAGGTTTCACTCAAACTCAAGGGGTTGACTATGATGAAACTTTTTCGCCTGTGACAATGCTAAAGTCTATTAGGATATTACTTGCCATTGCTGCTCATTATGATTATGAAATATGGCAGATGGACGTCAAGACCACTTTCCTAAACGGACATCTTGAAGAAGATGTTTATATGGTTCAGCCTGAGGGTTTTGTTGATCCGAAATATCCTAAAAAGGTATGCAAGTTAAAGAAGTCAATCTACGGATTGAAACAAGCATCTAGAATGTGGAATCATCGTTTTAATGAGGAGGCCAAGAAATTTGGCTTCATTAAAAATGGTGATGAAGCTTGTGTATACAAGAAAGCTAGTGGGAGCACTATCATGTTCCTTATACTATATGTGGATGATATATTGTTATTTGGAAATGATATTCTGACAATGCAAGGAGTTAAAACTTGGTTAAGTAAATGCTTCTCCATTAAGGATCTTGGAGAAGCACAATACGTTTTGGGGATTGGGATCTACAGGAATAGATCCAAGAAATTGATAGGTTTGAATTAAAGTGCATACATTGAAAAGATCTTGAAAAGGTTCAAGATGGACAACTCTAAGAAAGGTTTGGTACCTATTCAAAGAGGAACGCCTCTCAGTTCATCTCAGTGTCCTACCACGAAAGATGAACAAGAGAGAATGAAAAAAGTCCCGTACGCATCTGTGATTGGGTGAATCATGTATGCAATGATATGCACTAGACCGGATGTGTCATGCGCTCTTAGCCTGACAAGTAGATACCAGAATAACCCAGGAAACAGTCATTGGATTGCTGTTAAAAGTATATTGAAATACCTTAGGAGGACTAAGGATATGTTTCTTATATACGGGTCTGGTGAGGAGGAACTCGCTGTAAAAGGTTACGTGGACGCGAGTTTCCAAACTGATTGAGATGATTCTCGATCACAATCCGGTTATGTCTGCATGTTAAATGGAGGTACAGTCTCTTGGAAGAGTTCAAAACAGGATGTTGTTGCTTTATCCACTACAGAGTCGGAGTACATCGCCGCATCATTGGTAGCTCAGGAAGCTGCATGGATGAAGAAATTCATCGACGACTTAGGAGTAGTCCCTTCCATTCAGGACCCTCTTGAGATCTTTTGTGACAACGAGGGTGCGATTGCTCAAATCAAGGAACCTCGTGCTCACCAAAAGACCCGTCACATTGAGCGGAGATTCAACTACATAAGGGATGAAGTTGAAAAGGGAAAGATATGCATTCGCAAAGTTCACACAGATCTTAATATAGCGGATCCTCTCACGAAGCTCTTACATGGAGCAAAACATGCAGGACATGTTTGTGCATTAGGGCTTCGATATTCTAGTGATTGGTCATGATCTGTTTTAAGTATTGTAACGGAACGAAATTGTTCAAACCCATTAATATAATTATGGTGTTAATTTATTTTGAGTTATGTTCCTACTTTGCATATTTTATCCATGAATAAGTAATTATTCTAAATTCCGTAGTCGATTACATTTGTGGGAACAAGTGTGAGGTTTAGACTATTATGAACTTGGATTGGTATACATTCACAGGATGAATGTGGGGCAAGGTTGCTACCAAGGTTCATAGATATTTGTGGGATACAAATATTGGAAGACCCGCCCTCAAAACTTACTAAATAGAGCCTTTGTGGTTGATCACATGTAATCTTGAGTAAAGGCGAATATCATTGTATCCTCTGACCTGAGATACATATTGAGTTCGGATATTTACCAAATATTGTACCTTGATTCTTTCCTTCGCTATTCTGAAATATGGTAGTTCATAAGGAAGAGCTCAGGTATAATACAAAGTACATATTTAGGACGTATGTAGTCAAGATGGAATTTGTCCCTCTTATTCGTTGAGAGTCAGATGTCTAAGGCCTGATAAAGTTAAATCTAAAAGAGAGTGATCACTCTGTATCTCTTGGAATTAACATGACATCTAGGATGAAAGGATAAATGAAAGATTCACCTATTCATATTCGAGATGGGAACTCGAAAAGGATGATGTTATTGAATGGCACAACGTCATAACATATTGGGGGTGATGGACGGTCGTTAGGTGGTATCCATCACTTGCATTAATTTCTTATGTTTCCCGTGCAAGTGGGAGATTGAAGGTATTCCGTATGCCCGAGAAGACATATTAAATTAATGTGGCTAATGTGTTATGATCCAAGTCGGGTCATACCTAATAACAAACTTACCGACACCTTATACGTATTTAATCTTAACGATTGGATCATTGATCAAATACACGACACTTGAATTTTAAGAAAAATGGTTTTCTGAAAGATTACTTGAAGTGTATATATAAATTATGGAATAATTTATATAACAAGAGTTTAAATTATTTATGGGTTAAATAATTGATTTTGTTATGCTACATTTTATAAAGTTTGATTTATAAAAAATAAATGTACATGACAAATATATAAATATGGAAGTATTATGGAGAGTTTTATAAAATCTAATTACTTTTATAAAACTTATTAATAATACTTGAAAGGGAAGTGGCATAGGGAATGAGATACACATGCTTTAGGCTTGGAATCTTTCACCCATACTTTCTCAATTCCATATGTAAGCATCTTGACTCTTGTAGGAACCAACACATGCAATTTACACTTCAAAATTCTGCAAAAAACTCTCCCTAATAGCAGCTGGCTGCCGTGACCTTTGTGTGGGTGAAAGGGTTCTTTATTTTGTTTTTTGCAAGCTCATTCAAGTGTCAAACAAAATCCTAACTAATAGCAAGGGTGTTGGTGCATAGTTTGGGGTATAACTACTTGAGGTTTCATTGTTTTGGAGCTCCATTCATCATCATCTTCATCATCATCTATCAACAAGCTAGGAGAAGGTATATACTCTTTTCTTGCTTGTAGTTTGTAAGTATGTTTCACAACTTGATCCTAATTAGGATTTAACTTTAATTGGTTAAAGATTAACAAGTTACTAAATGGTTATTTACATGCTTCCGCTTTGAATGATTCTTAAAAGGTTTTAAGTATTTTGAAACTTGTTAAATCCCAACACTTTCATGCTAGTATTACATTAAGAATAATCATGTATTAATTAGCTTAATGAAGAGACAAAATACTTCAAGCATTCATTCATTCTTTTCCATACTTTTAACCTCATTACCCTTTCTAGCTCTCACCTTCATCCCACACTTTAAAGAAGCATTTTGACCTCCCATTTTTGTTGAGAAAAACCGTCCCCTTTATGCTTGGAGGGAGTTCTTTTTTTTTTTTTTTTTCATTTTTGTTACACACTTACAAGTATTACTACTTCATTTCTTCACACTCACATAATTACACTTTCTCTCAATTTTTCTCTCATCTCTTTTCTCTCAAAACTTAGTAAGTTACAATATTATTTTCTTCATTCTTTTTCATCTAAAAACCGAAATATATCTCTATGTATCATCATCTTTTGCTTGAATTGTTACTTGAATATTGTTTGTTGTTATTAAAGATCAAACTTCCTAGTTTGCATCTCCATGAATCTTGCTTTCTTCCATCTTTTTGATGAAGAACCAAGAACAAGAACCTAAACTTGTTAGTTTATGGTTCTACATCTAAATGTTTTCAAGATCTAAAGTTCATAAACTTGATGATCTTCTTTATGTTCATGTTTTGTAGACTTGAATTCTTAAGATCTAAACTTTGATTTGAATCTTCTCAAGTACGGAGCCATGGCCACTGGTATCACCTCATTTCAGTTTGTATAGAGGTCGTGGCGACTGAACGAAGTCAGCCTTTGTTTCAAACCCTAGTCTTTACTTGAAACTTACTTTACACTTTTTTGTTAAATGATGAATGATGATGATACTTAAGACCTAATTTACATACTTATAAACCTTTGGGAACGATTTACTGACTCAGTACCTTTTGACTTAGGTTGAGGACTTTCGGACCAACCACTTTGCTTACTTTACCACGTACCGACTTTTACTACTTTATCACTGTGAGTTATAACATCCCTTTTTTTTTACTTTAACTATTTTGGGAACTGAGAATACATGCGCATTTTACATTTTACATACTAGGCACGAGTACTTAAACTTTATATATGTGTGGGTTATACAACAGCATAAACTTTCCCCTTAGCTCGGTAACGTTTAGTCATTGGTCTTTGAACCGATGAACGCGAATCTTAGATATGGATCCATAGGGTTTGACATCCCCACTCGGGCTAGTACGCTAGCATTTAACGGGTGTTTAATACTTCATAAACATACGCACTCGCCAAGTGTGCTTTTAGGGGGTGATAAACGTTAAGTTAGTTACCAAGTGTCCACGGTTATACATATACTTTTCATATTGTTTTGAAACGCTGTTGAAGCACTGAAATCTCGTGGCCTACCTTACATTACTGTTATACTTAAACTATAGCTCACCAACATTCGTGTTGACATTTTTAAGCATGTTTTTCTCAGGTGCTTAAGGTTGCTTACTTCCGCTGTTGTACTAGTCTTGCTGATTAGCCACCCGCTGCCTTATTAGAGATGTTACCACATGAAACATTTTATCTTGCATTCAAACTTTATTACTTTTGAACGATGATTTGTAACGACCTAAGGGTCACATACTATTATTACTTGCTTTCGTTCATAGAAGCATACTTTTGGTTGTAAAATATTTGACGTTGGTTATGACGTCACCTTTTATCATGAATGCAAACTTGTTTTGAAAACGCATATAGTGTTTGACCTTGTAATGATCCTGTTGTTGATGGTCCGTACATGTTGATTTAGTACGAGGCATCACATTTGGTATCAGAGCATTGTTTGGGGGGAATTAGGTTGCATTAGTGAGTCAAGACCCGACCGAGTAGGATTCACTAATAGGACTAATCTACAACTTGCTAGTTTACCTGTTTCTTCGAAACTTGCTGCATGCTGCTGCTTACTTTTACCGCTATATGCCGTATACTGTTACTTGATTTCACTTCTGCATGCTATTACCTACTTTCGATTGCATGATACTTGTCGTTATTGCCATGCTACTTACTGCTATACATGATCTAGACTGTCTTAGTTACTTTGCCTAATACGTGCTTGCTTTATGACTTACTGACATGGAAAAAGTTATTTTTCCTTGTTCAGATGTCGGATATTCCACCTGTTATCATTTTGGAGAGCAGTTCAGACTCGTTCGCTACCTCGCCTGCCGTCGTTGTCGATCCTCAGATTCCGTCGTCAATACCCTCAAGTGACTCTGACGCTTCATCCTCCAGAGCTAGTAGCCATGCACCCGGCCCAATGATTACCCAAGGACCTACAGGAGATTTCAGCTCTACTTGTCCCAGGACCCTCGGAGCCACAGCACCATTCCGGTGGTGCTGTGATTTCCACGGAACTTGGGGAAGGTCCAGTCCGTAATGAGCATAACCATTGGTGCCGACGCCTTCCTGATGGATGTCTCGTGCCGATCGGGCCCAGCAGATACCGACAGATGATGGCCACCCGAGGAGAGCCACCCGTGCAGCCACCCCCAGCCGATTTAGACGACCCATCATCCACCGATTCTTCATCCGATGACTCATCCTCTGACGACTCTAGTGACGAGGATTCAGATGAGGACCCTGATGATGCACCTGTACAGCCACCCTCCACCCCGCCGAAGAAGCGGTACCGTTTCGATGGTACCGCCATTCCAGGGATTAATGGAGGTTGACCATTCATTGACGCTCATGGTAGGCGTCGTAGGGTTATCGCCCGTAAGTGGCTTGTGTCGTACCCTGCTGATCCTTTTGTGCGTAAGCCTTACCGCTTTGCAGCCTCTACTTCTGGAGCCGGACCGTCTGCACCACCGACACCACCTGCACCACTAGCACCGCCTGCCCTACCATCTCCCTCCGTCGAGGAATTGACGAGGGAAGTGGAGATCCTCCGTGCTAGGGTAACTGAGCTCGAGGACCAGATGTCCCACATCATGGACATCCTACACCCACCATCACCTTAGGGCTTTTGTAGTAGATTTCTTTATGTAATCTCATTTGTAGTTTTATGTTTCACTTATGTATTGTACGAACCTATGCGGATGTATGCAACTTATTATTATTAATGAATGGAACTTTGTGTTGTTTAATTCTTGCACAGTGTTCTATTTACGTTACTGTATGATGATTTCGTGGTATCTGAATCTATTTGCGTTACTTAATAAACATGTGATGTGTTGATTCCATGTTGGTTACCATATACTGTATTATTACTATTTGAATACTAGATTTTGACTTGAGTCAAAATTTTTGTTTAGAAAATCAATGGCAAACGGAAGATCAACGCCAACCACAGCACAGATCGAGGAAATGATCAATGAGCGAGTCGCCGCAGCTTTAGCAGAAATGAACCCCCAAGCTCCACCGCCACTGGTTATCCAGCCCATTCGTAATGGGTGCACATACAAATAGTTTCAAAGCTGCAAGCCCCACAACTTTAGTGGAACTGAGGGGCCGGTTGGTCTCACTAGGTGGTTTGAGAAATTAGAATCTGTGTTTCGAGTTAGTAACTGCTCAGAGGCGAACAAAACCAAGTATGCCTCATGTATGCTGTCTGACGGCGCACTAACTTGGTGGAACACATTGGCTCAAGCAAAGGGTATTGATGAGGCGTTTGCTACCCCATGGGAGGAATTCAAAGGGGCCCTGATTGAGGAATATTGCCCTAGGACAGAGATCCAGAAAATGGAGATGAAGTTTATGCAGTTGAAGGTTGTGGGAAACGATCTCGATGGTTACAACCGTAGGTATCTGGAATTAGCCCTAATGTGCCCTACCATGGTTACCCCGGAGTTTAAGCGTATGGAAAGGTACTTGTGGAGACTTCCTAAGTCTATTAAAGGAAATGTCACCTCGTCTAAGCCACCTAATGTCCCGGAAGCAATGCGCATGGCGCATACCTTAATGAACCAAATTATCATCGATGAACTGGAGAAGGCTAAGTCCGAAGCGGGTAGTAGTGATAAGCGTAAGTGGGACAACAACAAGGGGAGAGCCTATGATCAAACCCCCGCTAAGAGGCACAACAACGGTGGGAACCCCAATCCGAACACCAACTCGAACCCCAACTACAAGGGCAATCTGCTACAGTGCAAGAGGTGCTACAAGCACCATACCAGGTACTGTAACGTTGTTTGTGAAAAGTGCAAAAGGACCGGGCATATTGGCAAGGACTACAAGATCACCACCATGACTGGGAAGGCAAACCCCAATGGACCGAGAAAGTGTTATGAATGCGGACAGACGGGCCACTTCAGAAATGAGTGTCCCAACAAGCGAAAGGACAGCGGACCACCACATGGATGAGCTTTCAATGTAAATGCAAGGGATGCTCGTGAGAACCCCGACTTGGTTACAGGTATATTCACTATTAACAATCTATTAGCTTCTGTTCTATTTGATACTGGTGCCGATAGAAGTTATGTATGTAGACACTTTTGCGATAAGATAAATTGGTCGTTAGTTCCTTTAAAGGAGAGTATGCTTGTAGAGGTAGCCAATGGAAAACTTGAGAAAGTTGACCAAATTAGCTGAGGAGTTATTATCAACATAGCTGGTGTGGATTTCGAGTTTGACTTGATACCCATTAAGTTGGGAAGCTTTGATGTTATTGTCGGTATGGACTGGTTGACCAAGATAAAGGCTGACATTACCTGTGGAGATAAAGCTCTTCGTATACTACACGGAGATGGTGAGCCACTGATTATTTATGGAGAAAGATGTTGCTCGAAACTGAATCTCATTAGTTGCATGAAAGCGCAAAAGATCATGAAGAATGTGATGACCCAGGAATTTCCGACCAAATTTAAACTTAATCTTTATCTGATTTCGACACGATAAGCAAAGTTGGTAATGTTGAGTCTTAAAAGTTTTGTAACTAATTACATTGATTCATTTAACCTTAGACTGTGCCCGACGATTCACGAAAAGTTGTTGTAAATAAATATGTATATATATCTATATAAACATAAATATAAGTATATATATATATATATATATATATATATATATATATATATATATATAAAATAATATACAGAGAAATTAAGTTTTTAATCAAAATGACTCTATATATATAAAGATGTATGATCCTATTATTATTACCAATTTTATTATCTATATTATTATTATTTATTATTATTAATATTAATGGTATTATTACTATTATAGTAATATTTATTAAATGATAAAATTACTCACATATACAAATAATATACATACAGACATATGACTACCAATACTGTTATATATAAATACAAATACATATACAGCTATAATACAGTTATATACCTATATACAATAGGTGTTCTGTTACATATCACAGACACATTTAAATTATTTATCTGATAATAAAATCTTTCAATCGTACGAACTGATTTACAGGATCATATTCGTTGATATTTTCCTTCTTGTTCTGTTGCAAATTGGTACTAGTTGTCGATGTAATTTTGTCTCAATTTGTTAAACGTCCATCTCAATTAATCACATCATGTTTCTACTCCAATTATTCATCACATTAGATATAACAACTACAATAACAATATCTACAAACATCGAGCGACCTTCGAATTCATTTTAAACCTTCATCACAAACAACAAGCACTACTTCACGATATCACTTGAAATCAAACCGCCATCTACTATTAATGATCATTTTCATAAAACCACCTTCATCGCATACTTTTCTTTTTCTGTTTCTATGTAGATCATAAATCAACCCACCTTCACGACACCACAACAACTAAAATTCGTTCTACTCTCTTTCTCTTCTTCTTGAACTCGAAACCAAACCAAACAACCTTAAGCAAACACACCCACACCCACAATCATCTTTCATTCTTCTGTTGTTAATCGAACCAAAGCAACAACACCATCGTCCATCATCTTCTACCATCAAGAATCGTCACCATCCCAACTGGAACACCACCTCCACGATGCCACCACCTTCTCCTTTGTCCATGAACCACCATGGACACATCACCTTTATCATCTCTCTCACTTGTTCTCTCTCTACAAAAATTGCTGTGTAGGAATCGCTTATGCTCCTAAAAACCTTAAAGGTAATTAAAAAGATAAATGATATATTGATACATGAAGGCATATAAATAGTGAGTATAATAGATGATGATAAAGTCGATGGGCATGAGGGACCGTTTAAGACTTTATATTCGAGATAATTTGTCACTTTTGCTATGCATTTTTTTTAATGATGATGATATTATAATAAAGCCGAGGATGATATTAATGGAAAAAGACTAATGCAGTGTAAACACATGCCATATTTTTGGTTTATCTCCTTGCCGACATTTACCAAAGTGGGATTACCCCACTCTCTAATCCCTTTTTGATAGTGGGTAGCTAATTGGGAACAATTAATGTTTCTAATACAATTACTTTAGCACATCTAGTTCCATTTTTAAAAAGCCTCACGCAAAATACAAAGTTACGGGATAACTATCTTTACACTTGGGATCTAGTTGGGTTAGTTTTTTTCACGCTACTCGTTTTCTCCTGCTTCCTATTTTTTTTCTTCTTTTCTGATCGAACTACAATTGAAGAGTGGCTGCTACGGTTTCCTGTTTCTCTGCTTGAACTGTTGCCATACACTTCTGCTCCTGTCTAGCGAATAATAAAGATAGTTCCTGTGATTAATGGCATGATGGATATTACAGGATGATGATTATGATGGTGGAAAAGTAACCGAATGACATGATGATTATAATCATAATAATTATGTTAGACCGATGATGATCATGGAGAATAATTATGATTATGATATAATTATAAATATAGACGATATTGAGAAGATAACAATTTTAGGATTTTGATGATGATAACTAGATTATGATTAGGGAACGACTATGTTTATGATGATGAAGTTTTATGATGTTAATGATGATAATGATGCGTGATGATTATGACTGAGCTATGATGTTGATGAAACCGCAAACGTGAAATCACGATGAAGATGTAATTATCATGATGATAATGATATGTAGGATAGGGTTGAGTTTGTAGAAGAAGAAGATGAAGATAAAAGGGAAAAACAGAAAATATAGAATAAATACAATTGATATTGGTAATTTAATAGATATGAGCGAATGGAGTTATGGTTGTGGTGTTAGCAGGGTATTCAGAAGGTCGTGGGTTCGAGCCCCGGTTGTGGCATATATTTTTTTAGAAAAAGGAGATAAAGGGAAACAGATGAGAAATCGAGTTAAATAAATACTAGAATCCTATAATTCCAGAAAAACAGAAATAGTGCCATGGTTAAGGTTGTTGATGGATGAGCGGGAGGTCATTGGTTCGAAACCTGGCATGCACATTATTTTTTTTAAAGGCATATTTGATGAGGTAACCATCCTTATTATATTTATTATTATTTCTATTATAACTAACATAGATATTAGTACTATTATTAGTAGTACTATTAATATTATTATTAATATTATCATAAAAATTATCATTTTTTCAAATTATTACTATTAACAAAAGTATTTTTATAAAAATTATCATTTTAAGTATTATCATACATATTATCATTATTAACATTATTATTATTATTATTATTATTATTATTATTATTATTATTATTATTATTATTATTATTATTATTATTATTATTATTATTATTATTATTATTATTATTATTATTATTATCATATTTATTATTATTATTGTTATCCTCATTAGTAAAATTATTATTATTAACATTAATTATATAGATATTACATTGAACAAATTATTGATTTTTGTTATAATACCAATTACAAATATATATATATATATATATATATATATATATATATATATATATATATATATATATATATATATATATATATATATATATATATATATATATATATATATATATATATATAAATAACTATATGTATGAATATTGATTATTTTACAAAATAACTATACGTAAAATATAACTGAAGATATAAAGTATATATATGTATATAACTACAACATTTATATTATATATAAATATTATATAGAAGGAATGATGTGATTATACATGTTAATATATATACATGATATAGGTTCGTGAATCCGAGGCCAACCCTACTTTTGTTCAATGTCGTCATATGTATTTGTTCTACAAAATACAGTATGGTGAGTTTCATTTGCTCCCTTTTTAAATGCTTTTGCAATATATATTTTTGGGACTGAGAATACATGCGCTGCTTTTATAACTGTTTTACGAAATAGACACAAGTACTTAAAACTACATTCTATGGCTGGATTATTAAATCAAATATGCCCCTTTTTATTAAGTCTGGTAATCTAAGAATTAGGGAACAGACACCCTAATTGACGTGAACTCTAAAGATAGATCTATCGGGCCCAACAAGCCCCATCCAAAGTACCGGATGCTTTAGTACTTCGAAATTTATATCATGTCCGAAGGAGGATCCCGGAATGATGGGGATATTCTTATATGCATATTGTGAATGTCGGTTACCAGGTGTTCAATCCATATGAATTATATTTTTGTCTCTATGCATGGGACGTATGTTTATGAGAATTGGAAATATGAAATCTTGTGGTCTATTAAAATTATGAAATGATTCTTTATGATAAACTAATGAACTCACCAACCTTTTGGTTGACACTTTAAAGCATGTTTATTCTCAGGTATTAAAGAAATATTCCGCTGTACATTTGCTCATCTTAGAGATATTATTTGGAGTCATTCATGACATATTTCAAAAGACGTTGCATTCGAGTCATTGAGTTCATCAAGATTATTATTAAGTCAATTATAGTTAGATATATTATAAAATGGTATGCACTCCGTCAACTTTCGATGTAATGAAAGATTGTCTTTTCAAAAAACGAATGCAATGTTTGTAAAATGTATCATATAGAGGTCAAGTACCTCGCGATGTAATCAACTGTTGTGAATCGTTTATAATCGATATGGACTTCGTACGGATGGATTAGGATGGGTCTCTACAGTTGGTATCAGAGCGGTGGTCTTAGCGAACCATGTCTGCATTAGTGTGTCTAACTGATAAGTCGTTAGGATGCATTAGTGAGTCTGGACTTCGACCGTGTCTGCATGTCAAAAGTTTTGCTTATCATTTTTGTCGGGAATCATCTGTTTATCATCCTTAGGAAATTACCTGCTTATCATTCTTAGTCTAGACACATCTTACTGCAATGATTGCATGAATAGTGTATAGACAAAATTCGTATCTTAGCGTATCTGCTAATTCATATCTTAACATATCTATTACTGTAGACTTTGCCTGACAACTTCCGTAGATTCCTCCGTAACTTATGGGATTTTAGTATTATATATGCATATGTAAATTATGTATTGTAGGGTACTAATCTACATTCTATAATCTATTTCTTATCGAAAATCCTTCATCTGATCGTACGAGATGAACCCCTCAACCAGTTCGAGTCCCTCAGATTTCGATAGCTATTCCAATAGTTATTCCGACAGCTATTCCGACATGGATGTTCACCTAAGTTCCAAAATCAGCGTCACCAGAATGAATCAACCAATTCATCTGATGGGATCGTAGTCGATTTAATCAATGGAGACGAGAAGAAGGTGATCCTTTACACCAACCGAATTTACCTTTTGACGATGAACCTGAAACACTTATCAGCGAACCAGTCCAAAACATCATATTTACTCTTTCCAGGATATCTCGCAATGATTATATGATATCCAAAATCCCTAACCTTATTCATTCGCTCGTTCCGACCGACAATCATCCTGGAGTAATAAGTCAACGAACTTCGTGCTCGAATAATCAATTCGGAGAATATGGTGCAAAATGTACCAGCTTCAGCAACATCACCGACACCAACAGTACCATCAATAATAGCACCAGTACCATCAATAATCCATGCTTCAATATCATCACCTGTACTTTGAGTATGTTCTTCATTCTACGTATCGTTCTATCTCATTTATCTTCGTTCGACATGGCGAATATGTAATCTCTAAAGTTTTAGAGATTATTTATTCTAGTTCCAAACGAAAATCAAATGAGTTTAATATCATATTAACTCATTAAATCCATGAATACATCTGAAGAAAATATATATGTATATATGTTTTCATAAAGATTGTAATTAAAAATTCTCTTGTACAAACTGTTAATGGTGAAAATATTTTAACGGGTAGGTAATACCCGAGGAATATTTAAATTTCACATTAATAAGTTACATTGTACGTTCTTCGAATCTGTTTCAACAGTCATATACTATCCTACTTACATCCATCGATATACAAATCCGTTCACCACAGAATAACCATATTCATCCAATTTCATATTTGGATTTTGATTTATCAGAATCCAACAAGTGGCATAATGAAGAAAACATTCGATAAAATAAAATTTGTTAGAAACAAACAAATTAACTATGAGAAATTTTGTTAAGAATCCACGCTAAGTGTTCCTAACTAATTGTTCCTGGCTAACTGATTACATTTTATTTATCACAATTTAATTATCGCAATTTACATTCTCTCAATTTTATTTATCGTCATTTAATTTCTCTTATTTACTTTACGCACATTATTTATCGTCAATTAATTTCTGTTATTTATTTTTACGCACTTTAAATATCGGGACACGTATACAAGGTTTTGACATATCATATCGACACATCTATATATATTATTTGGAATCACCATAGACACTCTATATGCAGTAATGATCGAGTTCTCTATACAGGGTTGAGGTTGATTCTCAAATAATATATATACTTTGAGTTGTGATCGAGTCTGAGACATGTACACGGGTCACGATACATATTAATTAATTCGAATATTATATATTAAACTGTATATGAATTATTGGACTGTCAATGTGGACTATCGACTGTGGACTAATAATATTGGACAATTACAATGAATTAAAATATTGATTATAACATATGAAACTAAACATTTCTTCAAGTTTGCCACTTGATTTCATCTTAAACTTCATTTGTATCTTGACAATTCTAATCTGCGTTCAAACCTTTCATGATTCTTAAAAACACCTCAATTGAAAGGATGAACCAACCGCACTTCATCTATGGAATAAAAGATTAACGCATATAGTTATGCACCTGAAAACTCCCGGACCCTAAGTAAAAGTTTAACACGTGTCTGTGTTAGCTCCTTTGGCATTATTATTACCGAAAATAACATTGCAACTCTTTTTCAAATTAGACAATTCTGTCACAACTTCAACAAGTCAACTTCGAATTTTCACTCGGATTAGCTTATTATAACCCTGATATATAAGTTGTCTTTCGTCATCGATACCGGGAAACCGTTTATATCTCACCACATTAGCAGTAAATTTACCATCAACTCCGTTGATCTCTGACTTTTCGAAAAATCACTATATTCAGTGAAACCCTATCATTTACTCATTTACATCTTATAACAAGAATTACTATACCAACCATCGGGAATTAGCAATCAGTATTTTGAAATCTCGCAGCATGTCTACATCAATAGTTATATGTATACATATAACAATTATCTCCTAGAATTACAATCTTCAATTCTGAAATTTTGAAAAGGCACCCAGCTTACGAATCAATACATTGAACTTTGAAAAAGCTGAATGAAGCAGCAGAAACTGTAGGAAACCGTAAACGACCTTAGTCGTCAGAAGTTTGATGATAAAGAATAATATGTTGGAAAAGCTCAGAAACGTTGGAACTGGAAAACGGATAGAGTTAACCATGAAGGAGACCAAGAACAAATACAAGGACCATACCCTATATTCAAAGAATCCAGATAATTCTGGATCCGTTGAAATCTTTAGTGAATATCTTACTCCTTACTCTAAACCCTTACGGACAATAGTTTCTATCATCCTCTGATCTTAGATATTCCGAGATATTATCGTATCTTCCATTATAAATATCCTCTATATTTCTGAATATATTTTCATGACTAACCTTATCTGAAATCATTAATCTCTTCGTGCTATCAGTATTACATCATATAGAAACTGTTAGTTTCTATATTCTGTAAACTTTCGAACTTAAAATATGAATGTTATTGAAGTAATATTGGGAATTGATGCATGAGTTAGTACAATATAATGACACTTGATCAACGTGATTATATTATAGTAAGTCATGCTGAGTTTCTAATAAAACGTGATGATTCACAGACTCTAACGTCATCACGTGCCATGATACATAACTCTTTCATTCTACTTAACTTCTGAACATATCAAGAAAAATATATTCTTGCTAGTACTATTCTCAGTGATTCTGGTAATTCGACAAATCAAATTGTGCCATTACGTTCCTTCTTGTTTAGAACATTAAGTTCATTTGAAACTCCATACTTACGAATTCTAGACTATTACTCGCTTTACTAGAGCTCGAGATGAGAATAAAAAGGCAAAGAGCTCCAAAATATAAGAGAAAATATAAAGCCCAATAACAACACGGAGGTCACAAACCGTGAATATTAATACGAATAGCAATATAAAGACACGGTATAATTAAGAATAGAATCACCCAAAGTAATAGTAGAAGTAAACAGATTTTCCTGGTGGAAGATTGAAAATAAGGATGACAGAAATGATAATTAGGAAAATATCAAGGATTAGAACGGGATTTAGCATTTTCACAATCTTTTGGATGTATGAACTAAGAAAGAAAGTATAGGAATGGTGAGAATAATGGAACGGAAGAGTTTAATTTATAAAGGAAAAATCAGACGTAACAATCAAGACAGATGATCGCATTTAATTATAGAGATCTTAATTTCCTTATTCACCGAAGAATCAAATCTTGTGGGTTTCGAAGATTTTCTTTAAATCCCTTGAATTCCGGAATTCAATCAAGACAACGTCAAAAGTTAAGACGCACCTTATTTTCTAAATTCAACCTGACTACGTCAAAAGCTAAGACAAAACTTTATCTTTCTCATTTCACTCTTTTGTGATAACTTCATTCGTACTCTTTGAATAATTGAATTGTTTTATCCATATTACTCAATGATGATAAAACTCTATTTATCAACTCATATTCGTCATGAAAATATTTTTATTATTAGCCATGACGACCTCACTCAAATTTCGGGACAAAATTTCTTTAACGGGGAGGTACTGTGATGACCCGGGAATTTCCGACCAAATTTAAACTTTATCTTTATCTGATTTCGACACGATAAGCAAAGTTGGTAATGTTGAGTCTTAAAAGTTTTGAAACTAATTACATTGATTCATTTAACCTCAGACTGTGCCCGACGATTCACGAAAAGTTGTTGTAAATAAATATGTATATATATCTATATAAACATAAATATAAGTATATATATATATATATATATATATATATATATATATATATAAAATAATATACAGAGAAATTAAGTTTTTAATCAAAATGACTCTATATATATAAAGATGTATGATCCTATTATTATTACCAATTTTATTATCTATATTATTATTATTTATTATTATTAATATTAATGGTATTATTACTATTATAGTAATATTTATTAAATGATAAAATTACTCACATATACAAATAATATACATACAGACATATGACTACCAATACTGTTATATATAAATACAAATACATATACAGCTATAATACAGTTATATACCTATATACAATAGGTGTTTTGTTACATATCACAGACACATTTAAATTATTTATCTGATAATAAAATCTTTCAATCGTACGAACTGATTTACAGGATCATATTCGTTGATATTTTCCTTCTTGTTCTGTTGCAAATTGGTACTAGTTGTCGATGTAATTTTGTCTCAATTTGTTAAACGTCCATCTCAATTAATCACATCATGTTTCTACTCCAATTATTCATCACATTAGATATAACAACTACAATAACAATATCTACAAACATCGAGCCACCTTCGAATTCATTTTAAACCTTCATCATAAACAAAAATCACTACTTCACGATATCACTTGAAATCAAACCGCCATCTACTATTAATGATCATTTTCATAAAACCACCTTCATCGCATACTTTTCTTTTTCTGTTTCTATGTAGATCATAAATCAACCCACCTTCACGACACCACAACAACTAAAATTCGTTCTACTCTCTTTCTCTTCTTCTTGAACTCGAAACCAAACCAAACAACCTTAAACAACCACACCCACACCCACAATCATCTTTCATTCTTCTGTTGTTAATCGAACCAAAGCAACAACACCATCGTCCATCATCTTCTACCATCAAGAATCGTCACCATCCCAACTGGAACACCACCTCCACGATGCCACCACCTTCTCCTTTGTCCATGAACCACCATGGACACATCACCTTTATCATCTCTCTCACTTGTTCTCTCTCTACAAAAATTGCTGCGTAGGAATCGATTATGCTCCTGAAAACCTTAAAGGTAATTAAAAAGATAAATGATATATTGATACATGAAGGCATATAAATAGTGAGTATAATAGATGATGATAAAGTCGATGGGCATGAGGGACCGTTTAAGACTTTATATTCGAGATAATTTGTCACTTTTGCTATGCATTTTTTTTAATGATGATGATATTATAATAAAGTCGAGGATGATATTAATGGAAAAAGACTAATGCAGTGTAAACACATGCCATTTTTTTGGTTTATCTCCTTGCCGACATTTACCAAATGGGATTACCCCACTCTCCAATCCCTTTTTGATAGTGGGTAGCTAATTGGGAACAATTAATGTTTCTAATACAATTACTTTAGCACATCTAGTTCCATTTTTAAAAAGCCTCACGCAAAATACAAAGTTACGGGATAACTATCTTTACACTTGGGATCTAGTTGGGTTAGTTTTTTTCACGCTACTCGTTTTCTCCTGCTTCCTATTTTTTTTTCTTCTTTTCTGATCAAACTACAATTGAAGAGTGGCTGCTACAGTTTCCTGTTTCTCTGCTTGAACTGTTGCCATACACTTCTGCTCCTGTCTAGTGAATAATAAAGATAGTTCCTGTGATTAATGGCACGATGGATATTACAGGATGATGATTATGATGGTGGAAAAGTAACCGAATGACATGATGATTATAATCATAATAATTATGTTAGACCGATGATGATCATGGAGAATAATTATGATTATGATATAATTATAAATATAGACGATATTGAGAAGATAACAATTTTAGGATTTTGATGATGATAACTAGATTATGATTAGGGAACGACTATGTTTATGATGATGAAGTTTTATGATGTTAATGATGATAATGATGCGTGATGATTATGACTGAGCTATGGTGTTGATGAAACTGCAAACGTGAAATCACGATGAAGATGTAATTATCATGATGATAATGATATGTAGGATAGGGTTGAGTTTGTAGAAGAAGAAGATGAAGATAAAAGGGAAAAACAGAAAATATAGAATAAATACAATTGATATTGGTAATTTAATAGATATGAGCGAATGGAGTTATGGTTGTGGTGTTAGCAGGGTATTCAGAAGGTCGTGGGTTCGAGCCCCGGTTGTGGCATATATTTTTTTAGAAAAAGGAGATAAAGGGAAACAGATGAGAAATCGAGTTAAATAAATACTAGAATCCTATAATTCCAGAAAAACAGAAATAGTGCCATGGTTAAGGTTGTTGATGGATGAGCGGGAGGTCATTGGTTCGAAACCTGGCATGCACATTATTTTTTTTAAAGGCATATTTGATGAGGTAACCATCCTTATTATATTTATTATTATTTCTATTATAACTAACATAGATATTAGTACTATTATTAGTAGTACTATTAATATTATTATTAATATTATCATAAAAATTATCATTTTTTCAAATTATTACTATTAACAAAAGTATTTTTATAAAAATTATCATTTTAAGTATTATCATACATATTATCATTATTAACATTATTATTATTATTATTATTATTATTATTATTATTATTATTATTATTATTATTATTATTATTATTATTATTATTATTATTATTATTATCATTATATTTATTATTATTATTGTTATCCTCATTAGTAAAATTATTATTATTAACATTAATTATATAGATATTACATTGAACAAATTATTGATTTTTGTTATAATACCAATTACAAATATATATATATATATATATATATATATATATATATATATATATATATATATATATATATATATATAAATAACTATATGTATGAATATTGATTATTTTACAAAATAACTATACGTAAAATATAACTGAAGATATAAAGTATATATATGTATATAACTACAACATTTATATTATATATAAATATTATATAGAAGGAATGATGTGATTATACATGTTAATATATATACATGATATAGGTTCGTGAATCCGAGGCCAACCCTACTTTTGTTCAATGTCGTCATATGTATTTTTTCTACAAAATACAGTATGGTGAGTTTCATTTGCTCCCTTTTTAAATGCTTTTGCAATATATATTTTTGGGACTGAGAATACATGCGCTGCTTTTATAACTGTTTTACGAAATAGACACAAGTACTTAAAACTACATTCTATGGCTGGATTATTAAACCGAATATGCCCCTTTTTATTAAATCTGGTAATCTAAGAATTAGGGAACAGACACCCTAATTGACGCGAACTCTAAAGATAGATCTATCGGGCCCAACAAGCCCCATCTAAAGTACCGGATGCTTTAGTACTTCGAAATTTATATCATGTCCGAAGGAGGATCCCGGAATGATGGGGATATTCTTATATGCATATTGTGAATGTCGGTTACCAAGTGTTCAATCCATATGAATGATATTTTTGTCTCTATGCATGGGACGTATGTTTATGAGAATTGGAAATATGAAATCTTGTGGTCTATTAAAATTATGAAATGATTCTTTATGATAAACTAATGAACTTACCAACCTTTTGGTTGACACTTTAAAGCATGTTTATTCTCAGGTATTAAAGAAATATTCTGCTGTACATTTGCTCATCTTAGAGATATTACTTGGAGTCATTCATGACATATTTCAAAAGACGTTGCATTCGAGTCATTGAGTTCATCAAGATTATTATTAAGTCAATTATAGTTAGATATATTATAAAATGGTATGCACGCCGTCAACTTTCGATGTAATGAAAGATTGTCTTTTCAAAAAACGAATGCAATGTTTGTAAAATGTATCATATAGAGGTCAAGTACCTCGCGATGTAATCAACTGTTGTGAATCGTTTATAATCGATATGGACTTCTTCCGGATGGATTAGGATGGGTCTCTACAAAGAATGGACGTCTTGCCGTTTTAGCACATGTGAAAACGTTAGAAACTGAGGAGAAGAGCGTGGGAGACGTGCGAATTGTGAACGAATTTCCCGACGTATTTCCAGAGGAATTGCCCGAATTACCGCCGCCGAGAGCAGTAGAGTTTCAGATCAATTTAGTGCCAGGTGCTGCACTTGTAGCTCGCGTACCTTATTGACTCGCACCTTCCGAAATGCAAGAGTTGCAGAGCCAATTACAGGAACTGCTAGACCGTGGATTTATCCAACCAAGTTTCTCGCCTTGGGGCGCACCTGTTTTATTTGTGAAGAAGAAGGATGGGTCATTCCGCATGTGTATTGACTACCGTGAACTCAACAAATTGACGATCAAGAATCGGTATCCCCTTCCCAGAATTGACGATCTTTTCGATCAGCTACAAGGATCAAGCGTTTACTCTAAGATCGATTTGTGATCCGGTTATCACGAGTTGAGGGTGAAGGAAAGTGATGTGATGAAGACTGCGTTCAGAACTCGTTAGGGTCATTATGAGTTTCTCGTGATGCCATTCGGTCTAACCAACACACCTGCTGTATTTATGGACCTCATGAATCGTGTCTGCAAGCCATACTGGATAAGTTCGTTATCGTCTTCATAGATGATATCCTCATCTACTCCAAAAGTGAAGAAGAACATGAGCAACATCTTCGTCTAGTGCTTGAACTCTTGAGACAAGAGCAACTCTACGCCAAATTTTCCAAGTGTGAGTTTTGGTTGAAGGAAGTCCAATTTCTGGGTCATGTTGTGAGCGACCAGGGTATCAAGGTTGATCCCGCAAAGATTGAAGCTATCAGCAAGTGGGAGACCCCCACTACTCCGACTCACATTCACCAATTTTTAGGTCTCGTCGGTTACTACCGAAGATTTATTGAAGGATTTTCTCTGATTGCGCGTCCTTTGACCGTACTGACTCACAAAGGGAAGAAGTTCATTTGGGAACCCGTACACGAAACAACATTTCAAACGTTGAAGCAGAAATTGACCACCGCACCTATCCTATCACTACCTGAAGGTAGTGACGATTTCGTCGTTTATTGCGATGCTTCGAAAAGTGGCTTTGGTTGTGTACTGATGCAACGCACAAAGGTTATCGCTTATGCTTCCCGTCAACTAAAGATTCACGAACGAAACTACACTACTCACGATCTTGAACTTGGAACCGTTGTCTTTGCATTAAAATTGTGGAGACACTATCTTTATGGAACTAAGAGCACTATTTTCACCGATCATAAAAGCCTCCAACACATCTTCGATCAGAAGCAACTGAATATGAGACAGCGTCGATGGATCGAGACGCTGAACGACTATGATTGTGAACTTCGTTATCACCCTGGCAAGGCCAATGTCGTAGCTAACGCTTTAAGCCAAAAGGAGAGGATGGCACCTCTTCGTGTTCGAGCCTTGAACATCACCATTCATTCGAATCTCAATAGCCAGATCCGAGCAGCCCAAGATGAGGCTCTCAAGGAGGAGAATATATCTCATGAACATTTGAACATTCTCGTCTCTCGATTCGAGGTTAAGGAGACTGGACTTCGATATTTTGCCTAAAGGATTTGGGTACCTCGTTATGGAGATCTACGGAACCTTATTTTAGATGAAGCCCACAAGTCGAGATATTTGATTCACCCCGGAGCGGGAAAAATGTACCACAATCTTAAGGAACAGTATTGGTGGCCTAACCTTAAGAAGGACGTTGCAACTTATGTTGGGAGGTGTTTGACTTGCTCGAAAGTTAAGGCCAAGCATCAGAGGCACTCTGGCTTACTTCAGCAACCGGAAATCCCACAATGGAAGTGGGAAAGGATAACGATGGACTTCATTACTAAGCTACCAAAGACGGTGGGCGGATACGATACCATCTGGGTTATCGTTGACCGTCTTACTAAATCTGCGCACTTCCTAGCTATGAAGGAAACGGATACGATGGAGAGACTCGCTCAACTATACATCAAAGAGGTTGTATCTCTTCATGGTGTACCTTTATCGATCATCTCAGATCGCGATCCCCATTTTGCTTCCAGATTTTGGCATTTTTTACAAGAAGCCATGGGAACCAGTCTCGACATGAGTACTGCATATCACCCACAGACCGACGGGAAAAGTGAATGCACGATTCAGATTTTGGAGGACATGTTGCGTGCATGTGTTATCGATTTCGGAAAGGCCTGGGAAAGGCATTTGCCACTCGCCGAATTTTCTTACAACAACAGTTATCACTCGAGCATTAATGCCACACTTTTTGAAGCGTTGTATGGCCGCAAGTGCCTGTGATGACCCGAAAATTTCCGACCAAATTTAAACTTAATCTTTATATGATTTTGATATGATAAGCAAAATATGTAATGTTGAGTCTAGAAAATTTTGAAACGATGTTCATATATTCAATTGACCTTCGACTACTCTCAACGATTCACGAACAATTAATTGTAAATAAATATGTGTGCATGTATATATAAATAAAAATTCAAAATATAATTTGAAGTATTATATGTTGTTGTTATTAAAAATTTATAAAATAAAAATAGGATATTATAACAATTGTTATTTAAAGATATCTCTATATATAAATACAGAATATTAAAAATAAATATTAAATGATTGTAATACTCGTTTGATGCTTCGATTGATATTAAGCAAGTTAAATTCAAACTTATGTAATTTTAAAATAAACGGTGATACGAAAATGAGTTATATAAGTTATAGGCTTATTAAAAGTATATTTAGAATCTAATTATTTAATTTTGACACCTTTTATATTTTACCCAGAATTGAGAGGGACAGTTGATGTAACTTTTATTTAGCAAATTAAGGATCGAATTTTATACCATAATGATCAAAATAAATAAATATATTTAATATAAAAATTTGGGATTTTTCCATTAACTTTTATCCGCTACTAATTACCAACGGAGCACGAAATGAAGATAGAGTAATGACACTTGGGGCGGCTAGTTATTTTAACATGTTTTAAAATTATGAGATTTATATTAATCTATAATATGTTGCTTTTAACTTTACAGTACAATGATTATGTACATAATTCTTCCACTTGTATTAAACAAAATGAGACACATCCACCTTAACTCCATGTGCGTTTTCTATTTCATGATCAAACCACCACCCTTTATATTATCACAGACTTAATAATATAGCATAATAGTCATATATTGTAATTTCCTGGATCCCACATGATTTCTTTTTCTGTTCCCTTCAAAGATTGCAGTTGCAACACTTCTTCTTCTTCATTTAACCAAGAACCATCACTGCCTCTTATTTGATGAAACCCACAACGATATTCTTCATCAAGTCACCACCATAAAAAATCACCACCGTCAATAAATAACCGCAAGATCACCATCATCATCGTTGTTTATTTCGTTTGCTTTGTTTCTGTCTTAAACCATCGAAAACCCACCCAATAATAAACCCATCTCCGGTACTTACTGTTTTTCTGTTCCATTCGAAACCACCCACAACTGTCACCTTGGTTGCTTCATTCAGTCATTTTAGTGCTGCAACTTACTATCTAATTTTCCGTTTTAAAACCTTAAGTGAAGAAGAAGATGAATAGACGCGAGTATGATCAAATAATAATGATAATTTAGCGAGGAATAAAAATGAAATATTGATGTTGGGACGATAGGTTCACAGCTTAAAAACTTTGTCAAATGGAATGTTTTGAATATTAAAATACATAACTATACCAATCTCCTAGACAAAATTTACGCATTTGGAGCTACTTACAAACTTAGTGGCCGACCATGTTGGTGTAAAGACTTGTAGATATATATATATTTTTTGAGGTATGATTAATAATGAAGAGATATAGATGATTATGATACATAAGCGTATATGATCTAAGATGAACGGGTGGATTAGACAATGATGATGATTAAATATGATGGGTGATCGTGATAATTAATGAGGATATACGTTCTATGAGGATATACGTTCTATGTTTATGGTGGGATTTTAGAAATATAAGTCGACACAGATGGAGGTTAATGAATTATATTTTGAGATAATAAAGTTATGGTAGGGTTTGGTGAGCTGGACGATATCCTTACAATATTTGATTAAACTGCAAAAATCTAAAAATCTGCCATTTAAGGTTGGACCGTAAATTTATATGATATAGATAAATGGGCCGAGTTCTATTTTGGTGTAGTTGGGCCAAGGATTCATTTAATTGTTGGGCTCATGAAAGTGTTGTTGTGCTCCTTAAAACGGGTTAAAGATACTTGGATTATGAATTAATTCAGGAAAAATTGAATTGGTGGAATGGTTAAAGATGTTATTGGGTTAGCGGGACTTTGCGAGTTCAAACTCGGAATTGGGTATTTTTTTAAGGGCTACTTCTTTGAGGTAGTTTACTTATTATTTTTATTATTATTATTATTATTATTATTATCATTATTATTATTATTATTATTATTATTATTATTATTATTATGAACATAAGTATTATTATTATTAAAAATTATTATTATTATTATTATTATTATTATTATTATTATTATTATTATTATTATTATTATTATTTTTATTACTAGTATTATTGTTATTATTTTTACAACAAATAAATATTATGTATATAAAATTATACTTATAATAATATTACAGATTATAAACATATGTTTATATATAAATATTCATATATAACAAATGATGTATTTTAATATAATATTACTCATATATAAATATATAAATATTAGTCATTTTTAAAGATACATACAAATTAAATATATAATATACAATATAAGATATAATCAATTTGTTCGATTACAAAGATATGTGTTAATATATAAAAATGATATAGGTTCTTGAATTCGAGGTCAACCCTACATTAGTTCAATGTCTTCGTATGTATTTTTACTACAAAATACAATAGGTGAGTTCATTTGCTCCATTTTACTCTTTACATTTTTGGGACTGAGAATACATGCGCTGTTTTTATAACTATTTTATTAAATGCTTTTGAAATATATTTTGAACTGAGAATACATGAAATGCTTTTATGAATGTTTGACGCGATATGACACAAGCAAAATATTCCTCGAATGAATTATTATGCAGACGGAAGTTTTGTTGATTATGATTGAATTAGCTGGACGTGATAATTGCCACTAATTGTTGTGAATATTTCCCCTTGATTATTATTGCTTGGTAACCTAAGAATTAGAAAACGGGTATGGCCCTAATTCACGCGAATCCTAAAGGTAGCTACCGGGTTTAACACCCCCACCCAGAATGTTCACTAGACGGAAGGGCTAGTGGGCGTGGTGTTTAGTACTTCGAAGTTTATATGATTATTATACAGACAAGATGTTCTGTTTTGGGGATATTATTATGCGCATTATATGTTAAGGTCGGTTACCTAGCCAAGCTATGAAAGAAATGAAAAGTGAATGTTATATATCGAGAGAATGATTTTATACACAGGTTATGTGTATGTTATTTTTGTGCACGAGATATGTGTACGGTTACTATGATTTATGAAAAAGGATTTCGTACACGAGAAAGGTGTACTGTATTTAAAAGATATCGCATGTACATTACAGGTGGGTATAGGATTCGGGCCCATATGTACCATGCAACATTTAAATCTTGTGGTCTATCAAAATGATGAATTTTATTGATTTATGATAAACCTATAAACTCACCAACCTTTTGGTTGATACTTGAAAGCATGTTTATTCTCAGGTATGAAAAAAAATCTTCCGCTGTGCATTTTCTAGTATTAGAGATATTACTTGGAGTCATTCATGACATATTTCAAAAGACGTTGCATTCGAGTCGTCGAGTTCATCAAGATTATTACTAAATCAATTATAGTTGGATATATTATGAAATGGTATGCATGTCGTCAACTTTCGATGAAATGAAAGTTTGTCTTTTAAAAACGAATGCAATGTTTGTAAAATGTATCATATAGAGGTCAAGTACCTCGCGATGTAATCATATGTTATTGTATTCGTTCTTATGGATTAGGACAGGTCTTTACAGTGCCGATCTCCTATTTGTTGGGCCAAAGTAGGCGAAAAGCAAATCACTGGACCCGAGGTAGTCTATGAAACAATGGAGAAGATTGCTCAGATTCAAGCGAGACTTAAGACGGCCCGTGATCGTCAAAAGAGTTGCACCTTGGAAAGGTGTGATTCGTTTTGGAAAACGTGGAAAGTTAAACCCACGATACATTGGTCCTTTTGAAATCTTGGAACGTGTTGGACCCGTTGCTTACCGTTTGGATCTCCCAACTCAATTGAGCTCAGTTCATCCTACCTTCCACCTATCAAATTTGAAGAAGTGTCTTGCTGCACCAGAACTTGTCATACCACTGGAAGAACTTACAATTGATGACAAACTCCACTTCGTGGAAGAGCCTGTTGAAATTATGGACCGTGAGGTCAAAACTTTGAAACGCAACAAGATTCCGATCGTCCGAGTACGATGGAATGCCAAACGAGGACATGAGTTTACCTAGGAACGAGAGGATCAAATGATGCAGAAGTATCCTCACCTTTTCCCAACTCCTCCATCTACCTCAGCTTAAAATTTCGGGACGAAATTTTCTTTAACAGGTGGGTAATGTAACAACCCGGAATTTTCCAACGTTTATTATTAATATTTATTATTAATACTTATACTTTAATAAATGTATTTTTGTACATTTACTTGTTACCGTATTTAACTCTCCATGGCTCGACTAGTCTTTGTGTCACGCGTACTTTTCACGAATAATATTTTTGAATACTATTTACATTCATGATTAATTATTATTAATCATTTTTAATTAACTAGTGTTAGTGGTTAATTACTTGGGCCTTTTATTTAATTGTTGATTACTTGGGCTTGGACTTTTATTACATGGACTAGTAAGCCCACCCTACACCCATAATGGACTTGTAAGCCCATCTTTCATGCTAGTATTACATTAAGAATAATCATGTATTAATTAGCTTAATGAAGAGACAAAATACTTCAAGCATGCATGCATTCTTTTCCATACTTTTAACCTCATTACCCTTTCTAGCTCTCACCTTCATCCTATGATGACCCGGAAATTTCTGACCAAATTTAAACTCGATCTTTATATGATTTCTGACACGACAAGCCAAGTCTGTAATTGCGAGTCTCGAAAATTTTTGAACTATGTTCATATAACCAGTTACCCTTTGTCTGTGCCCGACGATTCAAGAACTAATGTTGTGAATAAAAATATTGATATTGATATATATATAAAAATAAATGTAAATATACGTATGATAATTGAAAGTAATAAAATATAATTTAAATAATAAGATCAAATATGTAAAATAAGAATTAAGTGTAATTTAAAATGAACATACTTATATATGATTGCTATTAATAGTTACTATATTGTAATATATAAAAGATATAAATATTATGTGTAAACATTAAATATTCAGTAATTGTTATTTATTAATATAATATATTACATAATTAATAACCAATAATGGTAAGATATCAAAGTTAATTATAAATTAAAATATAGTTACTAAAGTAATATTATTATTACTTTCAATATTAATACCAACATTAATATTTTTAATATCATTATTTTAAATATATAATATATAAACATGAAAGTTGGTGTATATAAATATTATTAATAATATTACTATTGTCATTAATATAATTAGTATTATTAGTATTATTATAACAAATAAGATTATTATTATCATTGATATTATTACTACTAGTAATTAAAGGTATCATTATTGTTATTATCATATTATTATTAAACTTTTTATCAATAATATATATAAATACATATATATATATATATATATATATATATATATATATATATATATATATATATATATATATATATATATATATATATATATATATATATAGATAAATAGGTATTATAAATTACAAGAATTCCAATATGTTATAGGTCATTGTTAAATTGTATTTGACTGGTAAATTACTGCTTCTAATTGATAGAATTAAAACCAAAACAATCCAAAAGCTGATTCACATCACTTTCTTTTTTTTTGTAATTTTGTTTGACTTTTTTTTAATCGACATTCTGGTACAAGTTTTGGTCACACGTTCCTATCATTCTTTATTCAATTTTGTTGTTGTCTCAAATCCGTTACATGTCTATATCATTCACGAGTCATTCAGTAGATATAACATCTTTTTCTACAATTGTAAGGGAATTAAACTGAAAATAAAATAAAGAAAAAACACTCTCGTCCCTCTGTTCGTTAACCATTGTATCAGAAGCTTGATTTTTATAAATTTTCAAAAACTAAAAATGTAGTTCTGTTAGGAATGTTGTAATCAAACTCTCTCCAAAATTTCAGCCTTCAATTCCTAAAAACGATTACGAATTCTTGAGTCAAAGCTTCGGTTTTAAAAAGTCAAACTTTGTTCTTCGAACAAATTCGAGTTTTCTATTAAGGTTCGAGTTTAATTGATGATTTGGGAAGCTTATAGGAAGTAATTGGAATATATTTCATGTTATAATCTTTGGCTAATACGTTCTCTAAAACGAAATCAATATTTTTTTTTCCTTCCTTCATAACAGCGACGAGCAAAGTAGAAGCGATGTTTTTTTTTTATTTTTTTATGAGAAACTCACTTTCTGATTTCTAATTATTTACAAGACTTAGTTAAATCCCGAATTTGTTATTTTGGTCCTCTGGTCGTTTAATTTAACGAAGAAGATGAAAAAGAGGTTATACATATAAACTGGTTTAATATATTTGGGTTTGATATAGATTCAGAAAAATATGCCAGCCCAGCTGGTTGATTGTGTTTGTGATTGAGCGGGAGGTCGCGGGTTCTAGCCCGGTTTGCGACTTTTCTTTTTAGAGACTCTTTTCAAAGGTAGTTTTATTTTTAAAACTTATTATTATTATTATTATTATTATTATTATTATTATTATTATTATTATTATTATTATTATTATTATTATTATTATTATTATTATTATTATTATTATTATTATTATTGTTAATTGTTATTATTACTAATACCATTAATATATTTATTAGAATAATTAAAAGTAATATTATCATGGTTATTACTAGTATAACTATTATTATTATTATTATTAACATGATTAGGATTATTATTATATTTATTATCATTGGCCATTAGAATTATTATTATAAAGTATTAGGAATATTAGTTATTACTGTTATTAGTACTAACAAAAGTATTAGTTACGGAGTACCATTTATTATTATTAGTTACAAATTATGATTACTATTATTGTTAGTATCATTAATATATGATTACTAAAATCATTATTATAACTAATATGAACAATAAAATTTATATATTTTTTACAGTTATAATTATTATTAATATCACTATTATTATCATTAGTAATAAGATTGCTATAATAATTATTATTATTAAGTAAAATGTATTATTATCAAAATTATTATTTTCATTATTATTATTATAAGATTCATTAAATCTATCATTTATATTATTATTAAGAGAATCATTAATGCTATTATCATTATTATTAATACTAGTAGTATCATTATCATCACTAAATTTTATTCTAGTATTATTATAATTACTATATTAACAAACAAATGATATATATATATATATATATATATATATATATATATATATACATAACATAACAAAATTAATATCTTCATATACAAAATGAATATATGAAACATATATTTTTAATATAAAAATGATATAACTAATAAATTTATATATATTGATCGATTACAATTATGTGTTTTAATAAATAAACAGATGATATAGGTTCGTGAATCCGAGGCCAACCCTACACTTAATAAATGATGTCATATGTATTTTTACTACAAAATACAGTATGGTGAGTTTCATTTGCCTTTTTACCCTTTATATTTTTGGGCTGAGAATACATGCGCAATTTTTATAAATGTTTTACGAAATAGACACAAGTAATTGAAACTACATTATATGGGTGAATGATCGAAGCCGAATATGCCCCTTTTGCTTGGTAACCTAAGAATTAGTAAACCGATCTACTAATTGACGCGGATCCTAAAGATAGATCTATTGGGCCTAACGAACCCCATCCGTTGGAGCGGATGCTTTAGTACTTCGATGTTATTTTATCATGTCCGAAGGATTTTCCGGAATGATAGGGGATATTCTTATATGCATCTTGTTAATGTCGGTTACCAGGTGTTCAATCCATATGAATGATTATTTTTGTCTCTATGCATGGGACGTATATTTATGAGAATTGGAAATGAAATCTTGTGGTCTATTAAAATATTGAAATGATTGTTATGATAAACTAATGAACTCACCAACCTTTTGGTTGACACTTTAAATCATGTTTATTCTCAGGTATGAAAGAAATCTTCCGCTGTGCATTTGCTCATATTAGAGATATTACTTGGAGTCATTCATGACATATTTCAAAAGGCGTTGCATTCGAGTCATTGAGTTCATCAAGATTATTATTAAGTCAATTATAGTTGGATATATTATAAAATGGTATGCATGCCATCAATTTTCAATGTAATGAAAGTTTGTCTTTTAAAAACGAATGCAATGTTTGTAAAATGTATCATATAGAGGTCAAATACCTCGCGATGTAATCAACTATTGTGAATCGTTTATAATGTATATGAACAGGTCCTTTCAGTTAGTATCAGAGCGGTGGTCTTAGCGAACCAGGTCTTGCATTAGTGTGTCTAACTGATAGTTGTTTAGATGCATTAGTGAGTCTGGACTTCGACCGTGTCTGCATGTCAAAAGTTTTGCTTATCATTTCTAGTCGGAAATCATCTGCTTATCATCCTTAGGAAATTACCTGTTTATCATTCTTAGTCTAGACATGTCTTACAGCCTCTATTGCATAGACATTGTATAGATAAATTCATATCATAGCGTATCTGTTATTGTTACCTTTGCCTGACAGCTTCCGTAGATTCCTCCATAACTTATGGGATTTTAGTATTATATATGCTACGGAATACTATTGACTACTCTTAATATTCTATATGATTAACTTAATTCTTTTGGCTATTTTTGAAGGAAATGGCACCGACTACTCGTCAGAACTTGAACACGAGTGAGGAAGACTTCCGTGCTTTTCTTGCAACAAATATAGCCGCAGTACAGGCTGCAATGCAAAACAACAATAACTCAGGGTCTAGCAGTGGAGTTAACTCCATAGGAAACCGTGTAGGATGCTCCTACAAGGCTTTCACTGCCTGTAAACCTCTGGAATTCGATGGAACTGAAGGACCAGTCGGACTGAAACGATGGACCGAAAAGGTCGAATCTGTGTTTGCTATAAGCAAATGTGCTGAGGAAGATAAGGTAAAGTACGCCACACATACCTTCACAGGTACTGCGTTAACATGGTGGAATACCTATCTCGAACAAGTGGGACAAGATGCTGCTTACGCACTACCGTGGTCAGCATTCAAATACTTGACGAACGAGCAATACCGTCCCAGAAACGAAGTCAATAAGCTCAAGATAGAGCTTAGAGAATTACAAACGAAGGGATTCGATATCACCACATACGAATGACGATTCACCGAGTTGTGTTTATTGTGCCCAAGAGTGTTTGAAGATGAAGAAGAGCAGATCGATGCGTTTGTAAAGGGGTTACCAGAGAGAATTCAGGAGGATGTGAGTGCAAGCGCACCCACTTCAATGCAAAAGGCAAGCCGAATGGCTCACAAACTTATAAACCAGATCGAGGGAAGGATTAAAGAGCAGGCGGCCGAGGAGGCCAAAATGAAATAAGTTAAGAGAAAGTGGGAAGAACCCAGTGACAAGAGTTACAATTTCAACAATCAACACCACAATCACAACCACAATCGTACCATTTTTCGCAACAACAAACGCAACAAAAACCATTCCAACAACAACAACTACAACAATCATCCCAACAACAATACCAACCGCAACAACAAAAATCCCAACAACAATCTCAATAACAACACTGGTAATCAAAATCAGAAAATTCCGTGTCTAAAGTGTGAAGGGTACCATCCAACTACTTTTTTTCCAGCAACATGTACTAAATGTAATAGAAAAGGTCATGATACAACGAAGTGTGAAATTTATGGACCATCGGGTAAAGGAACAAGTAATGCCCACATTATTTGTTATGGATGTGGGAAGAAGGTCCACTACAAAACTGCGTGTCCAAACCAGGGAAATAATAATGGGCAAAGCCGTGGGAGAGTTTTTACCATTAATACGGAAGAAGCGCAGGAAGACCCGGAGCTTGTTACGGGTACGTTTCTTATCGATGAAAAACCTGCTTATGTTTTATTTGATTCGGGTGCGGATAGAAGTTATATGAGTAGAAATTTTTGTGCTAAATTAAGTGGTCCATTGACACCTATGAATAATAAATTTTTACTCGAATTAGCAAACGGTAAATTAATTTCGGCAGATAAAATATGTCGGAATCGAGAAACTAAACTGGTTAGCGAAATGTTTAAGATCGATTTGATACCAGTAGAGTTAGGGAGTTTTGATGTGATAATTGGCATGGACTGGTTGAAAAAGGAGAGAGCGGAAATCGTATGTTACAAAAATGCAATTCGTATTGTACGAGAAAAAGTAAAACCTATAATGGTGTACGGAGAAAAGAGCAACGCGAAGCTAAATCTTATTAGTAATTTGAAGGCGCAAAAACTAATAAGAAAAGGTTGCTATGCCATTCTAGCACACATCGAAGAAGTCAAACCCGAAGAAAAGAACATCAATGATGTTCCCATCGCAAAAGAATTTCCCGATGTATTTCTGAAAGAATTACCGGGACTACCTCCACATCGATCTATTGAATTTCAAATAGATCTCGTACCAGGAGCTGCACCAATAGCTCGTGCTCCATACAGACTCGCACCCAGTGAAATGAAAGAACACCAAAGCCAACTATAAGAACTTTTAGAGCGTGGTTTTATACGACCAAGTACATCACCATGGGGAGCTCCTGTTTTGTTTGTCAAAAAGAAGGATGGTACATTCAGGTTGTGTATCGACTACCGAGAGTTGAATAAACTTACCATCAAGAATCGTTATCCACTACCAAGAATCGACGACTTATTTGATCAACTACGAGGCTCGTCAGTTTATTCAAAGATTGATTTACGTTCTGGGTATCATCAAATGCGGGTGAAGGAGGATGATCTTCCGAAGACTGCTTTCAGAATGCGTTACGGTCATTACAAGTTTATGGTTATGCCGTTTGGGTTGACTAATGCACCAGCTGTGTTCATGGACCTCATGAACCGAGTGTGTGGACCATACCTAGACAAGTTTGTCATTGTTTTTATCGATGACATACTTATTTACTCAAAGAATGATCAAGAGCACGAAGAACATTTGAGAAAAGTGCTAGAGTTGTTGAGGAAAGAAAAACTGTACGCTAAGTTTTCAAAGTGTGCATTTTAGTTGGAAGAAGTTCAATTCCTCGGTCACATAGTGAAAAAAGAAGGTATTCAAGTGGATCCGTCAAAGATTGAAACCGTTGAAAAGTGGGAAACCCCGAAAACTCCAAAGCATATACGCCAATTTTTAGGACTGGCTGGTTACTACAGAAGGTTCATCTAAGATTTTTCCAAAAAAAACCCTTGACTACATTAACGCATAAAGGGAAGAAATTTGAATGGAAGGATGAGCAGGAGAAAGCGTTTCAATTGTTGAAGAAAAAGTTAAATACGGCACCTATATTGTCATTGCCTGAAGGGAATGATGATTTTGTGATATATTGTGATGCCTCAAAGCAAGGCCTCGGTTGTGTATTAATGCAACGAACGAAGGTAATTGCTTATGCGTCCAGACAATTGAAGATTCACGAGAAAAATTATACGACTCACGATTTGGAATTGGGCGCTGTTGTTTTTGCATTAAAGACTTGGAGGCACTACTTATATGGGTTCAAAAGTATCATATATACTGACCACAAAAGTCTCCAACATACATTTAATCAAAAACAACTGAACATGAGGCAGCGTAGGTGAATGATTATGATTTCGAGATTCGTTACCACCCGGGGAAGGCAAATGTGGTAGCCGACGCTATGAATATAATTATTCGTACTAACCTTACTACTCAAATAAAGGAGGCGCAGCAGGGAGTTGTAAAAGAAGGAAAGTTGAATAATGAAATACTCAAAGGATCGGAGAAACATCTTAATATTCGGGAAGACGGAACCCGGTATAGGGCTGAAAGAATTTGGGTACCAAAGTTTGGAGATGTGAGAGAAAAGGTACTTAAGGAAGCACATAAAACCAGATATTCAATACATCCCAGAGCGAGGAAGATGTACAAAGATCTCAAGAAACACTTTTGGTGGCCGGGTATGAAAGCCGATATTGCTAGACACGTAGGAGAATGTTTGGCGTGTTCTAAGGTTAAACCTGAACATCAGAAACCATCAGGTCTACTTCAACAACCCGAAATCCCGAAATGGAAATGGGAAAACATTACCATGGATTTCATTACTAAATTGCCAAGAACTGCAAGTGGTTATGATACTATTTGGGTAATAGTCGATCGTCTCACCAAGTCAGCACACTTTCTGCCAATGAGAGAAGATGACAAGATGGAGAAGTTAGCACGACTGTATTTGAAGGAAGTCGTCTCCAGACATGGAATACCAATCTCTATTATCTCTGATAGGGATGGCAGATTTGTTTCAAGGTTTTGGCAGACATTACAGCAAGCATTAGGAACTCGTCTAGACATGAGTACTGCCTATCATCTACAGACTGATGGGCAGAGCAAAAGGATGATATAAACACTTGAAGACATGCTACGAGCATGTGTTATTGATTTTAGAAATAGTTGGGATCGACACCTACCGTTAGCAGAATTTTCCTACAACAACAGCTACCATTCAAGCATTGAGATGGCGCCGTTTGAAGCACTTTATGGTAGAAAGTGCAGGTCTCCGATTTGTTGGAGTGAAGTGGGGGATAGACAGATTACGGGTCCGGAGATAATTCAAGAAACTACCGAGAAGATCATCCAAATTCAACAACGGTTGAAAACCGCCCAAAGTCGACAAAAGAGTTACGCGGACATTAAAAGAAAAGACATAGAATTTGAAGTTAGAGAGATGGTCATGCTTAAGGTTTCACCTTGGAAAGGCGTTGTTCGATTTGGTAAACAGGGGAAACTAAATCCAAGGTACATTGGACCATTCAAGATTATAGATCGTGTCGGACCAGTAGCTTACCGACTTGACTTACCGCAACAACTCAACGGGGTACATAATACTTTTCATGTCTCGTATTTGAAGAAATGTTTTGCTAAAGAAGATCTCACCATTCCATTAGACGAGATTACAATTAACGAAAAACTACAATTCATTGAAAAACTCGTCGAAATAATGGATCGTGAGGTTAAAAGACTTAAGCAAAACAAGATACCAATTGTTAAGGTTCGATGGAATGCTCGTAGAGGACCCGAATTTACCTGGGAACGTGAAGACCATATAAAGAAGAAATACCCGCACTTATTTCCAGAAGATGCGTCAACACCTTCAACAGCTTAAAATTTCGGGACGAAATTTATTTAACGGGTAGGTACTGTAGTGACTCGAACTTTTCCATGATTATATATTAATTGAAAACTATATTTGCAAGAGTAAATGTTTCCAACATGTTAAGCAATCAAACTTATTAAGACTTGATTATTTGAAATGAGTTTCATGTAGACAATTGACCACCCAAGTTGACCGGCGATTCACGAACGTTAAAACTTGTAAAAACGACATGACAATATATATATGGATTTACATATAGTTAACATGAGATTATGATAAGTAAGTATCTCCATATGTATATTAACAATGAGTTATATACATAAAAATGAGACTACTAAGTTAAGAAACTCGAAACGATATATATAACGATTATCGTTATTACAACGTCTTACTAAATACATATGTATCATATTAAGATATTGTTACACTATATTTAACATTATAAAATGATAATTATATATATCATTAAGTATGTTAACAATGAACTACATATGTAAAACAGGACTACTAACTTAAGAATTTTGAATCGAGGCATATATGTAACGATTATCGTTGTAACGACATTTTAATGTATATATATCATATTAAGATATATTCATACATCATAATATCATGATAATGCAATAATTTAACATCTAATTAGATATAATAAACAATGGGTTAACAACATTAAATGAGATCGTTAACTTAAAGGTTTCAAAACAATACTTACATGTAACGACTAACGATGACTTAACGACTCAGTTAAAATGTATATACATGTAGTGTATTTAGATGTATTAGTACACTTTTGAAAGACTTCAAGACACATATCAAAGTATTTCTACTTAACAAAAATGCTTACAATTGAATTCTCATTCATTTTCATCAACAATTCTACTCGTATGCAACCGTATTCGTACTCGTACAATACCCAGCTCCTAGACATATATACTATTGGTATATACACATAATAATTCAGATCTTAGCAGCCCTAGATAGTCAATAAACATGTGGAACCAACAATTAGACAACTAGCATGACTTATGAGCAAGGAAACAAAAACAAGAACTCCTTTAAACCCCACTCACCTTCACCACTCACCACCTACTCCATTTCACTTCCAATTTTCTTCCCAATTCTCTCTCAAAACACACACACTCTTCCATGAACGTCTAAGTTACTATTTTTCCAGCAAAAATCATCAAATACAAGCTTTTGTTATTACCTATAATCATCATAAAAATAATTACTCAAGAACACATCAAGAACACTTGCAAGTTTACAAGTTTACTTCCAAGTTTCCTAATCCATTCCAAGCAATCATCTAAGATCAAGAATCCTTTGTTATTTATAGTAGGTTATCTTTCTAAATCAAGGTAATATTCATATTCAAGCTTTGATTCAATTTCTATAACTATAACTATCTTAATTTGAGTAATAATCTTACTTGAACTTGTTTTCGTGTCATGATTCTACTTCAAGAACTTTCAAGCCATCCAAGAATCCTTTGAAGCTAGATCTATTTTTATTATTTCCAGTAGGTTTATCCACAAACCTGAGGTAGTAATGATATTCATAACATCATTCGATTCATATATATATAACTACCTTATACGAAGGTTTAAGCTTGTAATCACTAGAACATAGTTTAGTTAATTCTAAACTTGTTCGCAAACAAAAGTTAATCCTTCTAACTTGACTTCTAAAATCAACTAAACACATGTTCTATATCTATATGATATGCTAACTTAATGATTTAAAACCTGAAAACACAAAAAACACCGTAAAACCAGATATACGCCGTCGTAGTAACACCGCGGGCTGTTTTAGGTTAGTTAATTAAAAACTATGATAAACTTTGATATAAAAGTTGTTCTTCTGAGAAAATTATTTTTCTTATGAACATGAAACTATATCCAAAAATTATGGTTAAACTCAAAGTGAAAGTATGTTTTTCAAAATGGTCATCAAGACGTCGTTCTTTCGACTGAAATGACTACCTTTACAAAAATGACTTGTAATCTGTATTTTTGACTATAAACTTATACTTTTTCTATTTTGATTCATAAATTTAAGTTCAATATGAAACCATAGCAACTTGAATCACTCAAAACGTATTTAAAACGAAGAAGTTATGGGTAAAACAAGATTGGATAATTTTACTTGATGTTGCTACGTGAAAATTGGTAACAAATCTATATTAATCATATCCTAGCTAACTAATATTGTATCATACATGTATTCTAATATATTATGTAATCTTGAGATACCATAGACACATATGCAAATGTTTTGACATATCATATCGACCCATGTATATATATTATTTGGAATAACCATAGACACTCTATATGCAGTAATGATTGAGTTAGCAATACAGGATTGAGGTTGATTCCAAAAATATATTTACTTTGAGTTGTGATCTAGCCTGAGACTTGTTTACACTGGGTCGTGGATTGATTCGAGATAATATATATCGATTTAATTCTGTACATCTAACTGTGGATAACTAGTTGTAGATTACTAATGTTGGACTGCTAACTTAACAAACTTAAATCGTTAAAACATAATAAAACATATTGTGAATATATTTCAATCATACTTTGATATATATGTATATATTTGTTATAGGTTCGTGAATCGATCAGTGGCCAAGTCTAATTCTCAACGAATTAAGAATATGTGAAAGTGAGTTATAGTCCCACTTTTAAAATCTATTATTTTTTTTTGGGATGAGAATACATGCAATTTTATAAATATTTTACAAAATAGACATAAGTAATCGAAAATACTTTCTATGTTGGATTATCGAACCGAATATGCCCCTTTTTAGCTTGGTAGCCTAAGAATTAGGGAAATGGCCCCTAATTGACGTGAATCCTAAAGATAAATCTATTTGGCCCAACAAGCCTCATCCGAGTTACAGATGCTTTAGTACTTAGATTTATCATATCCGATGAGAGTCCCAGAATGATGGGGATATTCTATATGTATCTTGTTAAGGTCGGTTACCAGGTGTTCAACATATGAATGATTTTTATCTCTATGCAGTTTGCGAAATGCCTGATATGAGATGTGTTATAAAAATGAAATCTTGTGGTCTATTATTATGATTTGATAATATGTAGGTTAAACCTATAACTCACCAACAATTTTGTTGACGTTTTAAGCATGTTTATTCTCAGGTGATTATTAAGAGCTTCCGCTGTTGCATACTAAATTAAGGACCAGATTTGGTGTCCATGCTTGTATAATATTGTTTAAAAACTGCATTTGAAGACTTATGTTGATGTGTAATATTATTGTAAACCATTATGTAATGGTCGTGTGAAAAATGCTATATTTTAGATTATCATTATCTGATAATTGTCGTAATATTTTAAAGATTATGGTTTGTTTTAAAATCGAATGCAGTCTTTGAAAAACGTCTCATATAGAGGTCAAAACCTCGCAACGAAATCAATTAATATAGAACGTTTATAATCAATATGAATGGGACATTTCACATGGGACCCTTCCTAATGGTCCTTAATGATATTATAGGACACTTATTAATGAGTTTCATAAACTTTTTTCAACTATTAGGACCCTTTTTAAAGATCCTCATATGTTTTTTAGGACCCTTAAATAAAGCACTTATATGTTTTGAAATATTAGATGTCGCATTATATGACCCTAGAATAAGGTCCTAATATGTTCATGGGACCTTTCGTAAGAGTTCTTATACATTTTTTAAAACTCTTTTCTAATAAGGTCCTAAAATGTTGTTAGGACCCTTCTTAGGCTATTGGGACGCCACTGTGGGAGGACCAATTCGTTAGTGGTCCTATCAGCTCAAAGGTCCTATTAGAGTACATAATAGGACCTTTGTGGTGGTTCTATAAGGCTGTTTTTCTTGTAGTGTTGATTATATTAGTTACATTGTAAGCTCGACTTATAGGGACGGTACCGTAAGGTTTGACAAACCTCACCGCAACATAAACAGGTGCTTATGTAGTTGTTACTCGTACACTTAATCGGTGTATCACCAGGATAGGGTAAACTAAGACGTGTGCTCGGCTCATGCAAAGGTTAAAGCTTTATAATCAAGTGCTCATGATAATGTATACTTTTCCTACGATGTTTTCTAAGAAAAATCTTGTGGCCTAACTTAAGAAATGATTTACTAAACTTGTAGATTCACTCAACGTTTTTCGTTGACGTTTTGCATGTTTCATCTCAGGTACATAGAGCTAGTGCTTCCGCTTAATTGAAGTTATATGCTTTTTGCTGCTAGAACTGGACGGCGTCGAGCATGTTTATCATTTACATTTCAAGAACAAATTTGCATTTAAACAAGTTTTCTTGTAAGATGTTTGGGTTCATTTACATTAGTCATTGACGTCAAATGTTTCCAGTTACATTCTCTTTAATAAATGACTTTGTTTTAATGATTAATGAGAATACTTTTCGGAAACGTCTCATATAGAGGGCGTGACCGCTAAACTGTGGGACCAGGAGTTAATACTCCGTAGGTAGATTCTGACGGGGTATTACATTTGGTATCAGAGCAGATCGGTTACCTAGGACTAGGCTGCATTAGAGAATCGAACGTTAGGACAACTAGTGCGTCTAGACTATAACCTTAGACTTGTTAAGTTACATGAACCCTAGTTAAATAAATTACTATGTTACTTGGTATCTATTATGGCATGATTACTAAGTGACTAACTCTGTGTTTTTCTTTGAGCGCTACATGACTTCTTCTAATCCTATCATTCTTACCGACTCCAACACGGAATCCGAGGAAACCGTGCAAGTGCAAGGAAATACGATACTCGAGTTTGTGGATGATACCAAATCGGAACCCGAGATGAAAACCGAGCATGAGAATGAGCCTAAAGTAAAGGAACCGATAAAGGATTCCGAGGAAGAATCAGAACTCGAATCCGAATCCGAACCTGATGTACCCGATTCATTCCAATCGCCTTTTGTTAAACCCGATTATGTTAACCCCTACGGACCGAGAGGCCACCGTAGGATACCGAAAGGACCTGCTCGACTCATTAACCCCTTTTGTAAGAGTTTTCACTATGATAACCAGTCACTTTAGATGTGTCACCGTTTTCATCCCTATGACGCTTCTACATCTACTTCTAAACCTAGTACCTCCACTGCTGCTGCTAATGACAACAACCCTAGTGACCTCACATTGCGAGTCGAAAATTTGGAGAAAATTGTCGAGTACTTGTTGAAGGAACTCCAGAAACACAAATAGAGATCGCTCGACTAGACTTGTTCCACGCTATTAAACATTATTTGATTATTATTGTTTATTATATGATTTTCGAACATACATTGTTAGATGTGGCTTTACTTATGTGGTTTTACTTATGACATGAGGAATATGTTACTTACGTTGGTTATGCATGATTATTGAATGAAAAGTTTATTTCTTTAAGTATTGGTTTATTAATGACGATTTATGCTTAGTGTTGCTACTACTATTGCTAATTAGTGATAATGTTACTAGTGTACATTGTTCTTACTAATGCTACTACTAAACTCTATGTATCGCTATTACATATCACTAGTGCTACTAAAATCGCTATGATTTAATATTAGTTACTATGCATCATTCCGTTGCTAGTATATTTTATATGTCGATTTCGTTGACACTAACCGAATGTGTTATCTTGACCAGAAAGATAATGCTGCCCAAGCAAGTTTCCCAAGCTGATGTTCGTCGGTGGATCATCGAAGGATTAACCGAGGCTGTGGCAGAACTCCGTAATGGAACCAATAGTAACAATGTGAACACCACAAATCAGCGAAACCAAGATGCGACTAATACTCAAAACAATGGACAAGTAGGGTGTACGTACAAGACTTTCTTGAGTTGTGAACCACACTTGTTTAATGGCACCGAAGGTCCAATTAGTTTGACTCGTTGGTTTGAGAAGTTTGAGTCAGTTTTCCGTATCAGTGGTTGTAGAGATGCGGATAGAACGAAGTTTGCAACTTCTATGTTATCAGATAGCGCCTTGACAGGTGGAATACTTATGCAAATTCAGTAGGTATGGATCAGGCTTTTGAGACTCCATGGAAGGATTTGAAAATACGGATGATCGAAGAGTATTGTCCCTACACTAAAACTGTTAAGATGGAGCGGGAACTCCAAAACTTGAAGCTAGTAGGTACTGATCTGGCCAGTTACAACAAGAAATTCTTTGAGTTGGCTCTCATGTGTCCGCATATGGTTACTCCCGAAAGTCGCAAGATCACTCTTTATGTGAAAGGTTTGACCGAGAAGATTCAAAGTGGTGTAACTACTTCGAAGCCGAGAACTATACAAGAGGAATGAGTTGATAGACCAAGTTGAATAGCAAGGAAAAACTCCCGCCTCGACCGAGACTAAAACTCATGATAATAAGAGGAAATGGAACAATAACAATAACTCAGGGAAGAATTACAATTAGCAGCCCTTTAAGAAACAAGATACTGCTAAGAGTAATGCTGCAACTCCGAATGTTAAATCTGGTTATAAGGGAAAATTCTAGTTATGTGCTAAGTGTAATAGGCATCATCCGGGGGATTGTTTAAAAATGTGTGATAAGTGCAAGAAGAGTGGACATTTGGCTGCCGAGTGTAAAGCTGGTACGAATGTGTGCTATGGGTGCGGAAAAGAAGGTCAATTCTGGAAGGATTGCCCAACTGCTAGTAAGACTAATGAACCTGCAAGAGGAAGGGCTTTCAACATTAACTCCAGTGAAGCTCGTGATGCTCCTAAGCTAGTCACGGGTACGTTTCTTCTCGATAATCAACATGTTTATGTACTTTTCGATTCCAGAGCTGATAGAAGCTTTGTGTCTAGAGATTTTTGCCATAATCTTAAGAATGTGTATCGTCATTAGAAAACTTATATTCTATAGAGCTAGGAAATGGTAATCTAATGAGTGCTGATAAGGTTTACGGTGATTGTACTTTGACTTTGGCTGGAATGTCGTTTAAGATAGATGTGATACCGATTAAACTAGAAAGTTTTGATCTTGTGGTTGGAATGGACTGGTTAGCCGAGAATAGAGCCGACATTGTTTGTCATCAAAAAGCTATTCGTATTCCTGTTATTGAAGGTGAACCTTTAAAGGTGTATGGAGATCGAAGCAATACGCCGTTACATTTCATCAACTGTTTGAAGGTGCAGAAACATATGAGAAAGGGTTGTCTTGCTATGCTGGTTCATGTAAGCAAAACTGAATCTGAAGGTAAGAAACTCGAAGATGTGCCCATTGTTAGAGAATTTCCCGATGTTTTTCTAGATGAGTTACCCGGATTACCTCCGCCTAGAGATGTAGAGTTCCAGATTGATTTAGTTCCTGGAGCGACACCAGTAGTGCGTGCACCGTATAGACTTACACCACCCGAATTGCAAGAGTTATCTAGTCAACTGCAAGAGCTTTTAGATAAAGGATTCATTTGACCGAGCTCGTCACCATGGAGAACTCCAGTACTATTTGTGAAGAAGAAGGATGGATCTATGAGACTCTGTATTGATTATATGGAGTTGAATAAGTTGACTGTCAAGAATAGACATCCGTTGTCGAGGATTGATGACTTGTTTGATCAATTGCAAGGATCAGCACATTATTCTAAGATTGATCTAAGTCAGGGTATCATCAAATGAGAGTGGAGGAAGCAGATATACCGAAGACAGCGTTTAGGACACGCTATGGTCATCATGAATTTACTGTAATGCCGTTTGGATTGACGAACGCACCTGCTGTGTTCATGGATCTCATGAACTCTGTGTGTAAACCATATCTAGACAAGTTTGTTATAGTGTTTATCGATGATATATTGGTATATTCTAAAAATGAGAAAGAACATGAGCAACATCTCCGTCTGCTACTAGAGATGCTCAGGAAGGAGCAGTTGTACGCGGAGTTTTCGAAATGTGACTTTTGGTTGCGAGAAGTGCAATTTTTGGGTCATATCGTAGGAGTCAATGGTATCCAAGTTGATCCTGCAAAGATAGAGACAATAAAGAAATGGGAGACTCCTAAGTAGCCAACGCAGATACGACAATTTTTAGGTCTTGCTGGTTACTATAGAAGATTCATTGAGGGATTTTCTACTATTGCCCGACCGTTAACAACATTGACTCACAAGGGTAAGAAGTATGAATGGATAGAGTTGCATGAAGCTGCATTTCAGTTGTTAAAAGAGAAGTTAACGACTGCACCGATTTTGTCTTTACCCGAAGGAACGAGGATTTCGTAGTTTACTGCGATGCTTCACGGCAAGGTTTTGGTTGCGTGTTGATGCAACGTAAGAAAGTGATTGCATATGCATCTCGACAATTCAAGATACATGAGTTGAACAATACAACTCATGATCTAGAACTTGGTGCTGTAGTTTTTGCACTGAAGATGTGGAGACACTATTTGTATGGTACTAAGGTCATTGTATTCACTGATCACAAGAGTCTGCAGCATATTTTTGATCAGATGCAGCTTAATATGAGATAGAGATGTTGGATCGAATTGTTGAACGATTACGATTGTTACATTAGCTATCATCCCGGTATGGCTAATGTAGTGGTAGATGCTTTGAGTAGGAAGGAGAGAGTTAAGCCTATTCGAGTTAGAGCATTGAACTTGACTATTCGAAGGAACCTTACTTCTCAGATACGAGACGCGCAGCTAGAGGCATTGAAAAGAAGAGAACGTTGCTACCGAATCACTTCGAGGAATTGATAAGAAGTTTGTTACTCGAGACGATGGAACCCGGTATTTTATTGACAGAATATGGGTACCAAAGTTTGGCGGATTAAGGGAACTAGTGCTAGAAGAGGCACACAAGACAAGATATTCTGTTCACCCTGGATCCGAAAAGATGTACCAAGATCCTAAGGCACTGTATTGGTAGCCTAATATGAAGAACGAAATCGCTACCTATGTTGGTAAGTGATTGACTTGTGCTAAAGTTAAGGCAGAGCATCAGAAACTGTCAGGTTTGTTGACACAACCAGTGATTCCCCAATAGAAGTGGGAGAATATTACAATGGATTTTATCACTAAGTTGCCTTAAGCGGTAGGAGGTTATGATACGATTTGGGTTATCGTTGATCATCTTACGAAGTCTGCTCATTTTCTACCGATTAAGGAAATGCATAAGATGGAGAGGTTGGCACAGATCTACATAAAGGAAGTAATTTCATGACATGGAGTGCCGCTATCCATTATTTTCGATAGAGATAGTAGATTTACATCTAGATTTTGGCAAGCTTTGCAAGATGCCATGGGAATTCGTTTAGACATGAGTACAGCCTACCATCCGCAGACTGATGGGCAAAGTGAGAGGATGATTCAGACACTAGAAGACATGTTAAGAGCGTGTGTGATTGACTATTTTGAAGGAAATGGCACCGACTACTCGACACACCGTGAATATGAATGAAGAGGAATTCCGTACTTTTCTAGCTTCAAACATAGCCGCAGTACAGGCTGCGCTACATACCAACAATAACCTTGGATCTAGCAGTACAGGAAATCGTGTAGGATGCACCTACAAAGAATTCACTGCCTGCAAACCTTTGGAATTTGATGGAACCGAAGGACCGATCGGATTGAAACGGTGGACCGAGAAGGTCGAATCGGTGTTTGCCATAAGTAAGTGTACTGAAGAGGACAAAGTGAAGTACGCTACGCATACCTTCACAGGTTCTGCGTTAACATGGTGGAATACCTATCTAGAGCAAGTGGGACAAGACGATGCGTACGCACTACCGTGGTCAGCATTCAAGCACTTGATGAACGAGAAGTACCGTCCCAGAACCGAGGTCAATAAGCTTAAGACAGAACTTAGAGGGTTACGAACCCAAGTATTTGATATTACCATGTACGAAAGACGATTCACAGAATTGTGCCTATTGTGTTCGGGAGCATTCGAAGATGAGGAAGAGAAGATCGACGCGTTTGTGAAAGGATTACCGGAAAGAATCCAAGAAGATATAAGTTCACACTAGCCCGCCTCCATACAACAGGCATGTAGAATGGCTCACAAACTAGTGAACCAGATTGAAGAAAGAATTAAAGAACAGACTGCTGAAGAGGCCAATGTGAAGCAAGTCAAAAGAAAGTGGGAGGAAAATGGTGATAAGAATCACCAATACAACAACAGCAGCAATTACAACAATAATCGCAAGAATTATCCCAACAATCGCAACATCAATCGCAACTACAACAAACGGCCCAACAACAACAACAACAACAACAACAACAGCAACTACAACAATCATCCCAACAACAATAATAACCGCAACAACAACAACAATCAGAAGCAGCTATGCCAAAGGTGTGAAAAGTATCACTCGGGGTTCTGCACCAAATTTTGCAACAAGTGTAAAAGAAATGGTCATAGCGCAGCGAAGTGTGAGGTCTACGGACCAGGGGTTAACAGAACGAAAGGAACAAATGGTGTCGGAACGAGTAATGGCGGAGCAAGTAGTGTCAGAGCAAGTTATGCCAATGTAGTTTGTTATAAATGTGGAAAACCGGGCCACATTATTAGAAATTTCCCGAACCAGGAGAACACGAATGGACAAGGCCGCGGAAGAGTTTTCAATATTAATGCGGCAGAGGCACAGGAAGACCCGGAGCTTGTTACGGGTACGTTTCTTATTGACAATAAATCTGCTTACGTTTTATTTGATTCGGGTGTGGATAGAAGCTATATGAGTAGAGATTTTTGTGCTAAATTAAGTTGTCCATTGACGCCTTTGGATAGTAAATTTTTACTCGAATTAGCAAATGGTAAATTAATTTCAGCAGATAATATATGTCGGAATCGAGAAATTAAACTGGTTAGCGAAACATTTAAGATTGATTTGATACCAGTAGAGTTAGGGAGTTTTGATGTGATAATCGGTATGGACTGGTTGAAAGAAGTGAAAGCAGAGATCGTTTGTTATAAAAATGAAATTCGCATTATACGAGAAAAAGGAAAACCCTTAATGGTGTACGGAGAAAAGGGCAACACGAAGCTACATCTTATTAGAAATTTGAAGGCACAAAAACTAATAAGAAAAGGTTGCTATGCTGTTCTAGCACACGTCGAGAAAGTACAAACTGAAGAAAAGAGCATCAATGATGTTCCCATTGCAAAAGAATTTCCCGATGTATTTCCGAAAGAATTACTGGGATTACCCCCACATCGATCTGTTGAATTTCAAATAGATCTTGTACCAGGAGCTGCACCAATAGCTCGTGCTCCTTACAGACTCACACCCAGCGAGATGAAAGAACTGCAAAGCCAATTACAAGAACTTTTAGAGCGTGGTTTCATTCGACCAAGCACATCACCGTGGGGAGCTCCTGTTTTGTTTGTCAAGAAGAAAGATGGTACATTCTGGTTGTGTATCGACTACCGAGAGTTGAAAAAACTTACCATCAAGAACCGCTACCACTACCAAGAATCGACGACTTATTTGATCAACTACAAGGTTCGTCTGTTTATTCAAAGATTGACTTACATTCCGGGTATCATCAAATGCGGGTGAAAGAAGATGATATTCCAAAGACTGCTTTCAGAACACGTTACGGTCATTACGAGTTTATGGTCATGCCGTTTGGTTTAACTAATGCACCAGCTGTGTTCATGGACCTTATGAACCGAGTGTGTGGACCATACCTTGACAAGTTTGCCATTGTTTTCATTGATGACATACTTATTTACTCAAAGAATGACCAAGAACACGGTGAACATTTGAGAAAGGTGTTAGAAGTATTGAGGAAGGAAGAATTGTACGCTAAGTTTTCAAAGTGTGCATTTTGGTTGGAAGAAGTTCAATTCCTAGGTCACATAGTGAACAAAGAAGGTATTAAAGTGGATCCGGCAAAGATAGAAACTGTTGAAAAGTGGGAAACCCCAAAAACTCCGAAACACATACGCCAGTTTTTAGGACTAGCTGGTTACTACAGAAGGTTCATCCAAGACTTTTCCAGAATAGCAAAACCCTTGACTGCATTAACGCATAAAGGGAAGAAATTTGAATGGAATGATGAACAAGAGAAAGCGTTTCAGTTATTGAAGAAAAAGCTAACTACGGCACCTATATTGTCATTGCCTGAAGGGAATGATGATTTTGTGATTTATTGTGATGCATCAAAGCAAGGTTTCGATTGTGTATTAATGCAACGAACGAAGGTGATTGCGTATGCGTCTAGACAATTGAAGATTCGCGAACAAAATTATACGATGCATGATTTGGAATTAGGCGCGGTTGTTTTGCATTAAAGACTTGGAGGCACTACTTATATGGGGTCAAAAGTATTATATATACCGACCACAAAAGTCTTCAACACATATTTAATCAGAAACAACTGAATATGAGGCAGCGTAGGTGGATTGAATTATTGAATGATTATGACTTTGAGATTCGTTACCACCCGGGGAAGGCAAATGTGGTAGCCGATGCCTTGAGCAGGAAGGACAGAGAACCCATTCGAGTAAAATCTATGAATATAATGATTCATAATAACCTTACTACTCAAATAAAGGAGGCGCAACAAGGAGTTTTAAAAAAGGGAAATTTAAAGGATGAAATACCCAAAGGATCGGAGAAGCATCTTAATATTCGGGAAGACGGAACCCGGTATAGGGCTGAAAGGATTTGGGTACCAAAATTTGGAGATATGAGAGAAATGGTACTTAGAGAAGCTCATAAAACCAGATACTCAATACATCCTGGAACGGGGAAGATGTACAAGGATCTCAAGAAACATTTTTGGTGGCCGGGTATGAAAGCCGATGTTGCTAAATACGTAGGAGAATGTTTGACGTGTTCTAAGGTCAAAGCTGAGCATCAGAAACCATCAGGTCTACTTCAACAACCCAAAATCCAGGAATGGAAATGGGAAAACATTACCATGGATTTCATCACTAAATTGCCAAGGACTGCAAGTGGTTTTGATACTATTTGGGTAATAGTTGATCGTCTCACCAAATCAGCACACTTCCTGCCAATAAGAGAAGATGACAAGATGGAGAAGTTAGCACGACTGTATTTGAAGGAAGTCGTCTCTAGACATGGAATACCAATCTCTATTATGATAGGGATGACAGATTTATTTCAAGATTCTGGCAGACATTACAGCAAGCATTAGGAACTCGTCTAGACATGAGTACTGCCTATCATCCACAAATTGATGGGCAGAGCGAAAGGACGATACAAACTCTTGAAGACATGCTACGAGCATGTGTTATTGATTTCGGAAACAGTTGGGATCGACATCTACCGTTAGCAGAATTTTCCTACAACAACAGCTACCATTCAAGCATTGAGATGGCGCCGTTTGAAGCACTTTATGGTAGAAAGTGCAGGTCTCCGATTTGTTGGAGTGAAGTGGGGGATAGACAAATTACGGGTCCGGAGATTATACAAGAAACTACCGAGAAGATCATCCAAATTCAACAACGTTGAAAACCGCCCAAAGTTGACAAAAGAGCTACGCTGACATTAAAAGAAAAGATATAGAATTTGAAATTAGAGAGATGGTCATGCTTAAAGTTGCACCTTGGAAAGGCGTTGTTCGATTTGGTAAACGAGGGAAATTAAATCCAAGGTATATTGGACCATTCAAGATCATTGATCGTGTCGGACCAGTAGCATACTGACTTGAGTTACCTCAACAACTCGCGGCTGTACATAACACTTTCCACATCTCGAATTTGAAGAAATGTTTTGCTAAAGAAGATCTCACTATTCCGTTAGATGAAATCCAAATTAACGAAAAACTTCAATTCATCGAAGAACCCGTCAAAATAATGGATCGTGAGGTTAAAAGACTTAAGCAAAACAAGATACCAATTGTTAAGGTTCGATGGAATTCTCGTAGAGGACCCGAGTTCACCTGGGAGCATGAAGATCAGATGAAGAAGAAATACCCGCATCTATTTCCAGAAGATTCGTCAACACCTTCAACAGCTTAAAATTTCGGGACGAAATTTATTTAACGGGTAGGTACTGTAGTGACCCGAACTTTTCCATGTTTATATATATTAATTGAGATTTATATTTACATGATTAAATGTTTCCAACATGTTAAGCAATCAAACTTGTTAAGACTTGATTAATTGAAATATGTTTCATATAGACAATTGACCACCCAAGTTGACCGGTGATTCACGAACGTTAAAACTTGTAAAAACTATATGATGACATATATATGGATATATATATAGTTAACATGATACTATGATAAGTAAAAATATCATTAAGTATATTAACAATGAACTACATATGTAAAAACACGACTACTAACTTAATGATTTTTAAACGAGACATATATGTAACGATTATCGTTGTAAAGACATTTAATGTATATATATCATATTAAGAGATATTCATACATGATAATATCATGATAATATAATAATTTAAAATCTCATTTGATATTATAAATATTGGGTTAACAACATTTAACAAGATCGTTAACCTAAAGGTTTCAAAACAACACTTACATGTAACGACTAACGATGACTTAACGACTCAGTTAAAATGTATATACATGTAGTGTTTTAATATGTATTTATACACTTTTGAAAGACTTCAATACACTTATCAAAATACTTCTACTTAACAAAAATGCTTACAATTACATCCTCGTTCAGTTTCATCAACAATTCTACTCGTATGCACCCGTATTCGTACTCGTACAATACACAGCTTTTAGATGTATGTACTATTGGTATATACACTCCAATGATTAGCTCTTAGCAGCCCATGTGAGTCACCTAACACATGTGGGAACCATCATTTGGAAACTAGCATGAAATATCTCATAAAATTACAAAAATATGAGTAATCATTCATGACTTATTTACATGAAAACAAAATTACATATCCTTTATATCTAATCCATACACCAACGACCAAAAACACCTACAAACACTTTCATTCTTCAATTTTCTTCATCTAATTGATCTCTCTCAAGTTCTATCTTCAAGTTCTAAGTGTTCTTCATATATTCTACAAGTTCTAGTTACATAAAATCAAGAATACTTTCAAGTTTGCTAGCTCACTTCCAATCTTGTAAGGTGATCATCCAACCTCAAGAAATCTTTGTTTCTTACAGTAGGTTATCATTCTAATACAAGGTAATAATCATATTCAAACTTTGGTTCAATTTCTATAACTATAACAATCTTATTTCAAGTGATGATCTTACTTGAACTTGTTTTCGTGTCATGATTCTGCTTCAAGAACTTCGAGCCATCCAAGGATTCGTTGAAGCTAGATCCATTTTTCTCTTTTCCAGTAGGTTTATCCAAGGAACTTAAGGTAGTAATGATGTTCATAACATCATTCAATTCATACATATAAAGCTATCTTATTCGAAGGTTTAAACTTGTAATCACTAGAACATAGTTTAGTTAATTCTAAACTTGTTCGCAAACAAAAGTTAATCCTTCTAACTTGACTTTTAAAATCAACTAAACACATGTTCTATATCTATATGATATGCTAACTTAATGATTTAAAACCTGGAAACACGAAAAACACCGTAAAACCGGATTTACGCCGTCGTAGTAACACCGCAGGCTGTTTTGGGTTAGTTAATTAAAAACTATGATAAACTTTGATTTAAAAGTTGTTATTCTGAGAAAATTATTTTTATTATGAACATGAAACTATATCCAAAAATTATGGTTAAACTCAAAGTGGAAGTATGTTTTCTAAAATGGTCATCTAGACGTCGTTCTTTCGACTGAAATGACTACCTTTACAAAAACGACTTGTAACTTATTTTTCTGACTATAAACCTATACTTTTTCTGTTTAAATTCATAAAATAGAGTTCAATATGAAACCATACCAATTTGATTCACTCAAAACGGATTTAAAATGAAGAAGTTATGGGTAAAACAAGATTGGATAATTTTTCTCATTTTAGCTACGTGAAAATTGGTAACAAATCTATTCCAACCATAACTTAATCAACTTGTATTGTATATTATGTAATCTTGAGATACCATAGACACGTATACAATGTTTCGACCTATCATGTCGACACATCTATATATATTTCGGAACAACCATAGACACTCTATATGTGAATGCTGGAGTTAGCTATACAGGGTTGAGGTTGATTCCAAAATATATATAGTTTGAGTTGTGATCAATACTGAGATACGTATACACTGGGTCGTGGATTGATTCAAGATAATATTTATCGATTTATTTATGTACATCTAACTGTGGACAACTAGTTGTAGGTTACTAACGAGGACAGCTGACTTAATAAACTTAAAACATCAAAATATATTAAAAGTGTTGTAAATATATTTTGAACATACTTTGATATATATGTATATATTGTTATAGGTTCGTGAATCAACCAGTGGCCAAGTCTTACTTCCCGACGAAGTAAAAATATGTGAAAGTGAGTTATAGTTCCACTTTTAAAATCTAATATTTTTGGGATGAGAATACATGCAGGTTTTATAAATGATTTACAAAATAGACACAAGTACGTGAAACTACATTCTATGGTTGAATTATCGAAATCGAATATGCCCCTTTTTATTAAGTCTGGTAATCTAAGAATTAGGGAACAGACACCCTAATTGACGCGAATCCTAAAGATAGATCTATTGGGCCTAAAAAACCCCATCCAAAGTACCGGATTCTTTAGTACTTCGAAATTTATATCATATCCGAAGGGTGTCCCGGAATGATGGGGATATTCTTATATATGCATCTTGTTAATGTCGGTTACCAGGTGTTCACCATATGAATGATTTTTATCTCTATGTATGGGATGTGTATTGAAATATGAAATCTTGTGGTCTATTATTATGATTTGATATATATAGGTTAAACCTATAACTCACCAACATTTTTGTTGACGTTTTAAGCATGTTTAATCTCAGGTGATTATTAAGAGCTTCCGCTGTCGCATACTTAAATAAGGACGAGATTTGGAGTCCATGCTTGTATGATATTGTGTAAAAACTGCATTCAAGAAACTTATTTTGTTGTAACATATTTGTATTGTAAACCATTATGTAATGGTCGTGTGTAAACAGGATATTTTAGATTATCATTATTTGATAATCTACGTAAAGCTTTTTAAACCTTTATTGATGAAATAAAGGTTATGGTTTGTTTTAAAATGAATGCAGTCTTTGAAAAACATCTCATATAGAGGTCAAAACCTGGCAACGAAATTAATTAATATGGAACGTTTTTAATCAATAAGAACGGGACATTTCAATTTTTAGTGATAATAGTAAAGATACTAATAATAATGATAATATTGATATGATTAATGATAATAATATTATCTATAATATAACAATTTATATATATCAAAATTTTCTATCTTATAGCTATATACTAAAAATAATAATACTAGTAGTAATCCAAATATAACATATTACATGTATCAAATTTCTACATTTATATAATAATAAATAATATTGATAATACTGATATTAATATCAATATTAATATTCGTTTTAATAAGAAAAGTAAAAGTAAAAATATTAATATAATAATTATATATTTTTTTTAACTTGTATTTACATATACTAATACTATATATTATTAGTTATTTAATATTAAATGTGTATATACACATTTACTTACAAATAATTGTTCGTGAGTCGTCGGGAATAGTCAAAGGTTAAATGTTTTCATGAAACAGTTCAAAAATTTTGAGGTTCATTTTAATAGGCTTTGCTTATCGTGTCGAAACCATATAAAGATTAAGCTTAAATTTGGTCGGAAATTTCCGGGTCGTCACAGTACCTACCCGTTAAAGAAATTTCGTCCCGAAATTTGAGTGAGGTCATCATGACTAACAAAAAAATTGTTGTTGTGACGAATATGAGTCGATAAAAAGAGTTTATCATTATTGGTTAATATGGATAAACAATTCGATTACTCGAAGCGTACGAGTGAAGCTGTCACAAAAGAGTGAAATGTGAAAATAAAGTTTTGCCCTAGTTTTTGACGTAGTCACATTTGAATTTAGAAAAATAAGGTAACTTTTGACGTTGTCTCGATTGAATTCCGGAATTCAAGAGATTTAAAAGAAAATCTTCGAAATCTATAAGATTTGATTCTTCGGTGAATAAGGAAATTAAGATCTCTTTAATTAAATGCGATCATCTGCCTCAATTGCTTTGTCTGATATTTCATTATAAATTTACCTCTTCCGTTTTATTATTCTCACCATTCCTATACTTCCTTCCCTAATCCATACATCTAAAAATTGTAACAATGCTTAATCCAGTTCTGATCCTTGTTCTTATTCTGACTATCGTATCTGTCTTTATCCTTTTCCAACTCTCACCGGAGGATTCTATTCACTTCTACTATTACTTTGGGTTATAGTATTTCTAATTCTCCCTTGTCTTTATCATGCTATATGTATTGATATACACGGTTTGTAATTTATGTGTTTGTGATCGGCTTTATATTTTTTGTTATGTTTCGGAGCTCTATGCTCTTGTTTTTCTCTTCCCAACTTCAAGTCAAGCGAATAATGGTCCAGAATTCATAGATATAGAGTTTCGATTGATCATAATGTTATAAGCAGGAGAAAGCGAAATCTCACGATTTGAGTTGTTAGATTACCAGAATCACTAAGGAGGGAACTATCAAGAATATATTTTTCTTGATATGTTCAGAGGTGAAATAGAATGAACGAGTCGTGTAACATGACACATGATGCCGGTATAATCTGTGAATCATCATGTTCCATTAGAAATTCAGCATGACTTACTGTAATATAATCACGTTGGCCAAGCGTCATTATATTATACTAACCCATGCTTCAATTCCCAACACTTCTCCACAATTCATTCATAATTTATACTTAGATTTTACAGAAGTTTCCAATATAATGGAATACAGAAAACACGAAGAGGTAGATAATTTCGGACAAGAATATTTATGAAAATATCCTCATAAATATTGAAGATATTTATGATGATATTTTGGAATTTCTAAGTTCGAAAGCTGATAAGGAAAAATTTTCCGCAAGATTTTAACATGACTTTGGAGCAAGATATTCTCTAAAGATTTCGGAGGATTCAGAATTACCTGGATTCTTTGAATATAGGGTTTGGTCCTTGTCTTTGTCCTTGGTCTCCTTCAAGGTTAGCTCAATCTATTTTTCAGTACTAAATTTTCTATCGAGCGTTCCCAATATTCCATTCTTATTATCAAGCTTTTGGCCGTTTAGACCATCTATGATTTTGCTGTTTCCTCTGCATTTAATGCTACCATATCTGAATCATCGGTTATCAATCTGAGGTGGTTTCAAGAGAATTGTATTTTTAGATGATTAAACGCTGATAGTAATATGGTGGGATATAAAAGGTTCTATGGTAACAATAAATGAGCACGCATAAATATCAAGGTTATAATAAGGTTGTTTTGAATGAAAAGTCGAAGTTGTCTTGCTGGAGCTGTGACAAAATTGGCTATTTTGAAGAAGAACTGCAAAGTTATTTTGGGTAATAATAACACTAAAGGAATTAGCACAGCTACGTGTTAAACGTTTACTCAGTTTCCGAGAGTTTTTCAGGTGCATAACTATATGCATCAATCTTTTCTTCCGTAGATGAAGTGCGATTGGTTCATCTTCTCGATTGAGGTGTTTTCAAGAATCATGAAAGGTTTGAACACGGATTGGAATCGTCAAGATTCAAATGTGGTTTAAGATGATATCAAGTGGCAACTTGAAGAATTGTTTAGTTTCATATGTTATAATCAATATTTTAATTCATTTTAATTGTCCAATGTTGGTAGTCCTCAGTTGATAGTCCACAGTTAGCAATTCAATAATTTATATATAATTTAATATATAATATTCGAATTAATTAATACGTATCGTGACCCGTGTACATGTCTCAGATTCGATCACAACTCAAAGTATATATATTATTGTAGAATCAACCTCAACCCTGTATAGCTAACTCCCGCATTACTGCATATAGAGTGTCTATGGTTATTCCGAATAATATATATACATGCGTCGATATGATATGTCAAAACCTTGTATACGTGTCCCGGTATTTAAAGTACGTAAAATAAATAACAGAAATTAAATGACGATAAATAAAATTGCGATAATTAAATTTCGATAAATAAAATGTAACCAGTTAGCTAGGAACAGTTAGCGTGGATTCTTAACAATATTTCAATTAGTTAATTCGTTTGTTTCTAACAAATTTTATTTTGTCCAATGTTTTCTTCATTATGCCACTTGTTGGATTCTGATAGGACAAAATCCAAATATGAAATTGAACGAAAATGGTTATTCTGCGGTGAACGGATACGTGTATCTATGAATGTAAGTAGGATAGTAAATGACTGTTGAATCAGATTCGAAGAATGTACAGTGTACTTATTAATGTGAAATCTGAATATTTCCTCGGGTATTACCTACCCGTTAAAATATTTTTACCATTAACAGTTTGTACAAAATAATTTTTAATTACAATCTTTATGAAAATATAGTTACATATGTATTTTCTTCAGATGTTATCATGGATTTAATGAGTTAATATGATATTAAATCTCATTTGATTTACAGTTAAAACTGGAATACATAATCTCTAAAACATGAGAGATTACATAATCGTTATGAAGAACGAAGATAATTGATGTAGAACGATATGTAGAACGATGATTATACTCGAGGTACAGAATGAGATGTTGAGGCATGGATTGTTGATGGTACTGATGTTGTTATTGATAGTACTATAGATACTGGTGATGTTGCTGAAGCTAGTACATTTTACACCATACTCTCCAAATTGATTACTCGAGCGCGAAGTTCGTTGACTTCTTCCTTTATTCTGGAGTGATTGTCGGTCGGAACGAGCGAATGAATAAGATCTAGAATTGTGGATAGAATATATGGTGTTTCGAATAGATTCGCCGGTAAGTGCTTCAGGTTCTTCACTAAGAGGTGAATTCGGTTGATGAAAATGATCACCTTCTTCTTGTCTCCAATGATTAAGTAGACTATGAACCCATCAGATTCGTCGATAACTATATTAATAATACTTATAAGACTAATTTTATTAGTTATAATACTTATAATTATGGTAATACATATAATGACATTTATGATACTTATATTAATATATAATAATTATAATAACAACATTAATCTTGATAATAGCAACAATTGTAATATTAATAGCAATAACAATAATAATAATAATAATAATAATAATAATAATAATAATAATAATAATAATAATAATAATAATAATAATAATAATAATAATAATAATAATAATAGTAATAATGATAATAATAATAAAAATAATGATAATAAATATGTAAAACTACCTTTAAAGGCATAAAAGGAATAAAACTGCTAGAGCCGGGACTCGAACCCACGACCTCCCGCTTAACCAAGACACCCCTTAACCACTCATCCGCCTTCTGTTTTTCTGTCTTACAAACACCTTTTATTTTATAAAACCCGTAAATAATAATCTTAAACTTTATCTCCTTCTTCATCATGATAATCGACCAGATAAATTCTCAAACAAAATGAAAAGTTGAGGTTCGATTTCTATTGCTAAATTGAAACAGAAATACCCTGTGATTGTTTGGAATACCAGAAGAAAAAATAACAATAGAAAATATGCTGTAAAAGTTTCGAAAGAATGAAGAACAACTCAACATACGATTTTGAAATCAAGAGTGTTTTAGATCAAAGTTTCTACATGAATTAGATTGTAAAAGATTCCTAGAAACTTTTTGGATCATCAATTGATCCAAACACATCAACACGGATTTGAGTTTTTAAGATGAACAAGTCGGTTGACTTTTTCAATTTAAAATTTGACCTCAGAATTTGGATTCGATATTAGAAATTGAGTCTTGAAAATTTGTAGATAGTTTGCATATGGGATTCTTAACAAAACAGAAATTTTACATTTTGAAATCTAATTTGAAATCAAGTTGTGGTAAAAAAAATGTTCATACAGGGGACCGACGAGTTTATACGTTTTCTTTGATAAATTCAATTTGATAATCACTGTAAGGGTTTCAATTGATGATATTACTAAAAGAAATGAATGCTTTAATTCATATTCATCGAATAATTCTCTTATAATATAACCAATCTGTTTGATCGATTCTATATCAGAAAACAGGAAAAGGGAATAAAAATAATGGAAGTGGGTGTACAATTTCTTAACAGAATTTGTTGTATATGTGAATGGATTACTGGTTTGGTACGAATTTAGATTTTGAGAATCAATTTACAATAGGTTAAAAGTGATATATAGCTAATCACGAATTTCATGTGCTGATATAATATGTATATACAGTGTATATCTATATTTACCTATATATATATATATATATATATATATATATATATATATATATATATATATATATGGGGTATTTATGTATTTATAAATATATTATATTAAATTCTATAACATACATTACTAATATAAATTTATTATTAAAATTCATTAATATTGTTAATTTTAATAAGGATACTTAATAATAGAATAAATAATAATAATAATAATAATAATAATAATAATAATAATAATAATAATAATAATAATAATAATAATAATAATAATAATAATAATAATAATAATAATAATATAAATGATCAAAATGATACTAGTAATAAGAATGGTATTAACATTCATGACAAAAAAATGATAATTATAGTATTTTTAGTGATAATAGGAAAGATACTAATAATAATGATAATATTGATATGATTAATGATAATAATATTATCTATAATATAACAATTTATATACATCAAAATTTTCTATCTTATAGCTATATATTAAAAATAATAATACTAGTAGTAATCCAAATATAACATATTACATGTATCAAATTTCTACATTTATATAATAATAAATAATATTGATAATACTGATATTAATATCAATATTAATATTCGTTTTAATAAGAAAAGTAAAAGTAACAATATTAATATATTAATTATATATATTTTTTTAACTTGTATTTACATATACTAATACTATATATTATTAGTTATTTAATATTAAATGTGTATATACACATTTACTTACAAATAATTGTTCGTGAGTCGTCGGGAATAGTCAAAGGTTAAATGTTTTCATGAAACAGTTCAAAAATTTTGAGGTTCATTTTAATAGGCTTTGCTTATCGTGTCGAAACCATATAAAGATTAAGCTTAAATTTGGTCGGAAATTCCCGGGTCGTCACAGAAGTCTTCCTCGCTCATGTTCAAATTCTGACGAGTCGTCGGTGCCATTTCCTTCAAAAATAGCCCAAAAGAATTAAGTTAATCATATTGAATATTAAGAGTAGTCAATAGTATTTCGTAGCATAATATGAACTCATTTATAAAAGCTCTTTCTTCATATTACCGTTTTATAGTTTTAATTCGGGTAGTACCTACCCGTTAAGTTCATACTTAGTAGCTAATATACCATTCAACTACTACAATTCTATATGAAAAACTGATTATAATAATATTTCGCGTTCAAACTTTTATACAAAAATTTACAAACTTATAATACCCCTATTATACATATAGCATGAAGTATAGCACACAATCACTTTGATACAAAATAGTTGTGACAACAATCCTTGTTAATACGCAAGTTGTTCAGCAAAGGCAATAAAAACACGTAATTCATAAGTCCAGAAACAAGTCATGCATTCTGGTTTTACTAAGACTACTTCCCATCCTTGGTCTTGTGGAAAATAACCGTTATGACCGTTGGCTAGGCAGCATGTTGTAACGTCGTCAAAAGAACGAGGGTTTCGTAATGCCCAATAGCCCTGTAATAATCTAAAAACCTTGTTTCTCACCCCAACTACTGAATCCGTCACTCGTGGAATTGTTTTATTTAACAGTCGTAATCCGATGTTCTTTTTCTCACTTTGGTGAGAAGCGAACATCACTAACCCGTAAGCATAACATGCTTCTTTATGTTGCATGTTAGAAGCTCTTTCTAACTCACGAAGTCCTAGGTTGGGATATGTTGAGTCAAAATAGGTTCTCAACCCATAGCGAAAAATTGCATTTGGGTTCCCCGCATTTAACGCTTTAAAGAAAACACGGCGTAACTTGCGCTGTCCCCAATGTGATATACCCCATCTTTCAAATGAAAGCCTTTTATAAACTAAGGCATGCCTGGAACGTTCATCAAATGTTCTACACACTAATTTCTCCGTAAATAATTGTGCCGACGAATTCTGACCGACTTTAGACAAGATTTCATCAATCATGTCCCCGGGTAGGTCTTCTAAAATTTTTAGTTGTCTATCCTTAACATCCATTTTTTGTGTTTATACTGTAAAAATAGACGAGAGTTAGATTCGTAAAAGATAATTATCAAATAATACAAGCAATTTTCACATACAACAAGAAAAGTACAAGCACACTTATTTTACATTTTTACACCTCATGATTACAACTCTTTATTCCGACTCACTAGTTTCTTCCTATTCGAACCTGTTTCGTTTTGCTAATTTTCTAGGGATATATGATGTTCCTCTAATACGAGCCGTTGTTTTCACAAATGGTTTAGAAAAACCCGGTGGCTTAGAGGTTCCCGGGTTATTGTTACAACTTAAGAAATAAGGGTGTTGACGATACATATAAAGTTCATCGGGGTTGGAATCAGGTTTCTCTATTTTGATGCCCTTTCCCTTATTATTTTCTTTTGCTTTTTCAAATTCGGTCGAGGTAATTTCTATAACATCATCGGAATCCTCATCGAGATCCGATTCATCGGAAAATTGGTAATCTTCCCAATATTTTGCTTCCTCGACGGAAACGCCATTGACCATTATTTATTTTGGTCCATTAGTTAAGGGTTTTCTTTTATTTGTCTGTTTTTCTGTGGTTCCTAATATTTCCTCCTCCGGAACCTCTTCTTTCGGTTCCTCTTCTTCCGGTTCCTCCTCTTTCGATTCTTCTTCTTCCGGTTCCTCTTCGGGAATTTGTGAATCTTCCCAAACTATATTCGACTCTTCATTATTATTAGGTGAGTAGATGGAATTTGTACTAGAGGTAGACATCTAACACACAATATCAAACACGTTAAGAGATTAATATATCACATAATATTTACATGTTAACAATATATAGTTTCTAACAAAAATGTTAAGCAATCGTTTTTCAAGTAAATACGGTCGAAGTCCAGACTCACTAATGCATCCTACATACTCGATAAGACACACTAATGTAAATTTCTGGTTCTCTAAGACCAATGCTCTGATACCAACTGAAATGTCCCGTTTATATTGATTATAAACGTTCCATATTAATTGATTTTGTTGCGAGGTTTGAGTCTCACAAGGGAAAGAAATTCACCGTTCATATTGATTACTAACCATCTTAACTCACAAGGGAAAGAAATTCATTTGGGCGACCGAACAAGAATCCGTGTTTCAAGTCTTGAAGACGAAGCTAACTACCGCACCTATCTTGTCTCTTCCCGAAGGCAATGATTATTTTGTTGTATATTGCGATGCCTCAAAACATGGTTTGGGGTGTGTATTGATGCAACGAAAGAAAGTCATTGCTTATGCCTCTCGACAACTAAAAATTCATGAACGGAACTACACGACACATAATATCGAACTCGGAGCCGTTGTCTTTGCACTTAAAATGTGGAGACACTACCTTTATGGAACCAAAAGTACCATCTTCACCGATCACAAAAGCCTCCAACACATTTTCGATAAAAAGCAACTAAACATGAGACAAAGACGGTGGATTGAAACCTTAAACGACTACGATTGCGAGCTTCGTTACCATCTCGGGAAGGAAAATGTAGTAGCCGATGCCTTAAGTCGAAAAGAAAGAGCGGTGCCTCTTTGTGTCCGAGCTTTAAACATCACTATTCAAACCAATCTCAATAACCAAATTCGTGTAGCCCTAGATGAGGCTCTCAAGGATGAGAACATCTCCCTCGAATGCTTAAACATCCTCACCTCTCAATTAGAAGTTAAGGAGACCGGACTCTGATTTTTCGTCTGAAGAATTTGGGTACCTAGTTTGAAATGTCCCGTTCATATTGATTATAAACGTTCCATATTAATTGATTTCGTCGCGAGGTTTTGACCTCTATATGAGACGTTTTTCAAAGACTGCATTCATTTTTAAAACAACCATAACCTTTATTTTATCGATAAAGGTTTAAAAAGCATTATGTAGATTATCAAATAATGATAATCTAAAATATACCGTTTACACACGACCATTACATAATGGTTTACAATAAATATATATTACATCAAAAATAAGTTTCTTGAATGCAGTTTTTACACAATATCATACAAGCATGGACTCCAAATCTTGTCCTTATTTTAGTATGCAACAGCGGAAGCTCTTAATAATCACCTTAGAATAAACATGCTTAAAACGTCAACAAAAATGTTGGTGAGTTATAGGTTTAACCTATATATTATCAAATCATAATAATAGACCACAAAATTTCATTTTTATAACACATCTCATATCAGGCATTTCGTAAACTGCATAGAGATAAAAATCATTCATATGTTGAACACCTGGTAACAGACGTTAACTTAATGCATAGAATATCCCCAAAACAGAACCTCTCGTCTGTATAATAATCTCGAAGTACTAAACCATCCATAATCTGAATGGGGGTTGTTAAGCCCAATAGATCTATCTTTAGGATTCGCGTCAATTAGGGGCCATTTCCCTAATTCTTAGGTTACCAGACTTGAAGGGCGATATTCGGTTTAATAATCCAACCATAGAATGTAGTTTTGTGTACTTGTGTCTATTTTTTAAAACATTTATAAAGCTGCACGTATTCTCATCCCAAAAAAAAATATTAGATTGTAAAAGTGGGACTATAACTCACTTTCACAGATTTTTACTTTGCCGGAAGTAAGACTTGGCCACTGGTCGATTCACGAACCTATAACAAATATGTACATACATATGAAAGTATGTTCAAAATATATTTACAACATTTTTATTACATTTTAATAATTTGAGTTTGTTAAGTCAGCAATCCTCGTTAGTAACCTACAACTAGTTGTCTACAGTTAGATGTACAGAAATAAAGCAATATATATTATCTCGAATCAATCCACGACCTAGTGTCTACAAGTCTCAGACTCGATCACAACTCAAAGTATATATATTATTTTAGAATCAACCTCAGCCCTGTATAGCTAACTCAAACATTACTGCATATAGAGTGTCTATGGTTGTTCCGAAATATATATATAGATGGGTCGATATGATATGTCAAAACATTGTATACGTGTCTATGGTATTCCAAGATTTCATAATATGTATAATACAATATAATTTAGTTAGGATATGTTTAGTCAAGATTTGTTACAAAATTTTCGTAGCTAAAACTAGCAAATTTATCAAATTTTGTTTTACCCGTCATTTCTTCGTTTCAAATCCGTTTTGAGTGATTCAAGTTGCTATGGTTTAATAATGAACTTAAGTTTATGAATATAAACAGAAAAAGTATAATTTTATAGTCAGAAATACAGGTTACAAGTCAATATTATAAGAGGTAGTCATTTCAGTCGAAAGAACGACGTCTTGATGACCATTTTGAAAAACATACTTCCACTTTGAGTTTAACCATGATTTTTGGATATAGTTTCATGTTCATAAAAAAAATCATTTTCCCAGAGTAACAACTATTAAATCAAAGTTTATCATAGTTTTTAATTAACTAACCCAAAATAGCCCGCTGTATTACTACGACGGCGTATGTCCGGTTTTACGGTGTTCTTCGTGTTTTCAGATTTTAAATCATCAAGTTAGCATATCATATAGATATAGAACATGTGTTTAGTTGATTTTAAAAGTCAAGTTAGAAGGATTAACTTTATTTGCGAACAAGTTTAGAATTAACTAAACTATGTTCTAGTGATTACAAGTTTAAATCTTCGAATAAGATAGCTTTATATGTATGAATTGAATGATGTTATGAACATCATTACTATCTTAATTTTAGTAGGTAAACCTACTGGAAGTGACAAGAAATGATCTAGCTTCAAAATATTCTTGGATGGCTTGAAAGTTCTTGAAGTAGAATCATGACACGAAAACAAGTTCAAGTAAGATTTCTGCTCGAATTAAGATTGTTATAGTTATAGAAATTGAATCAAAGTTTGAATATGAGTATTACCTTGAATTAGAGAGATAACCTACTGTAAGTAACAAAGGTTTCTTGATCTTGGATGATTACTTGGAATGGATTAGAAAGCTTGGAAGTAATCTTGCAAACTTGAAAGTGTTCTTGGTTTTATGAAACTAGAACTTATAGAATATATGAAGAACACTTAGAACTTGAAGATAGAACTTGAGAGAGATCAATTAGATGAAGAAAATTGAAGAATGAAAGTGTTTGTAGGTGTTTTTGGTCATTGGTATATGGATTAGATATAAAGGATGTGTAAGTTTGTTTTCATGTAAATAATTCATGAATGATTTATAATATTTTTTGTAATTTTGTGAGATATTTCATGCTAGTTGTCAAATGATGGTTCCCACATGTTTAATGACTCACATGGGCTACTAAGGAGCGGATCATTGAAGTGTATATACCAATAGTATATACATCTAGAAGCTGTGTATTGTACGAGTACGAATACGGGTGCATACGAGTAGAAGTGTTGATGAAAATGAATGAGGATGTAATTGTAAGCATTTTTGTCAAGTAGAAGTACTTTGATATGTGTCTTGAAGTCTTTCAAAAGTGTACTAATACATATTAATACACTACATGTATATACATTTTAACTGAGTCGTTAAGTCACCGTTAGTCGTTACATGAAAGTGTTGTTTTGAAACCTTTAAGTTAACGATCTTGTTAAATGTAACTAATCCATTATTATAATACTTAAACAAGATGTTAAATTGTTATCTTATCATAATAACATGGTGTATACTTATATCTTAACATCATATATATATATATATATATATATATATATATATATATATATATATATATATATATATATATATATATATATATATATATATATATATATATATATATATATATATGTGTGTGTGTGTGTGTGTGTGTTAAAATACTATTACAACGATAATCGTTACGTATCTATATTGTTTCGAAATTCTTAAGTTAGTAGTCTTGTTTTACATATGTAGTTCATTGTTAATATACTTAATGGTATATATAATTATCATTTTATCATTTTAAATATAGTGTAACAATATCTTAATATGATACATATGTATTTAGTAAGACGTTGTTATAACGATAATCGTTATATATATCGTTTCGAGTTTCATAATTCAATATTCTCATTTTTATGTATGTCACACATTGTTAAAATACCTAGTGAGATTCTTACATAACATAATCTCATGTTAACCATATATATATCCATATATATAAAATCATGTCGTTTTTACAATTTTTAACATTCGTGAATCGTCAGTCAACTTGGGTGGTCAATTGTCTACATGAAACTCATAACAAATAATCAAGTCTTAACAAGTTTGATTGCTTAACATGTTGGAAACATTTAATCATGCTAATATTAAATATCATTTAATATATATATAATTATGGAAAAGTTCGGGTCACTACATAGTTATGGGGACTTACGAAGCCTTATTTTAGAAGAAGCCCATAAGTCAAGATATTTGATTCACCCCGGTGCCAATAAGATGTACCACGACCTCAAGGAACAATATTGGTGGCCGAACATTAAGAGGGACGTTGCTACTTATGTTGGAAAGTGCCTAACTTGCTCCAAAGTCAAAGCCGAACATCAAAGATAGTCTGGACTACTTCAACAACCCGAAATCCCGCAATGGAAGTGGGAAAGGATAACGATGGATTTTATCACAAAACTACCAAGAATGGCGAGCGGTTATGATACTATTTGGGTTATTGTAGACCGTCTTAAAAAATCCGTGCACTTCCTATCCATGAAGGAAACCGACAACATGGAAAAAATTGCACAACTTTACATTAAAGAGATCGTTGCCCGTCACAATGTGCCTTTATCAATTATTTCCGACCGTGATGGCCGTTTTGTTTCTAGATTTTGGTGTACCTTACAAGAAGCGTTGGGAACGCGTTTAGACATGAGCACCGCATATCATCCATAAACCGATGGACAAAGCGAACGCACGATTCAAACCTTGGAAGACATGTTACGAGCTTGTGTGATCAATTTCGGAAAAGCTTGGGACACACAAATCACCGGACCCGAACTTATTCATGAAACAACCAAAAAGATCGTTCAAATCCGAGATAGGCTTAGGACGGCCCGTAGTCGTCAAAAGAGCTATACCGACAAAAGACGCAACGACCTTGAATTTCAAGTAGGTGATCGCGTAATGTTAAAAGTCGTACCTTGGAAAGGTGTAATCCATTTCGGGAAATGTGGGAAACTAAATCCACGGTATATTGGTCCTTTCGAAATCTTGGAGCGTGTTGGAACCGTTACTTATCGTTTAGATCTTCCGCCTCAATTGAGCTCCGTGCATCCTACTTTCCATGTATCTAATTTGAAGAAGTGTCTTGCCGAACTCGAACTCGTCATCCCTCATGAGGAGCTTACTATTGATGACAAACTTCATTTCGTGGAGGAACCGGTTGAAATTGTGGACCACTCCGTCAAAACGCTAAAACAAAGCCGAATTCCAATTGTCAAGGTCCGTTGGAACGCCAAAAGGGGACCCGAGTTTACTTGGGAGAGACTAGATCAAATGCAAAGGAAATACCCTCATCTATTCGTGAATTCGAAAACGCAAGATCCAGAGGAAGAAACAACGATTACTTCGCCTACTTAAATTTCGGAACGAAATTTCTTTTAAGGAGTAGGTAATGTAACATCCCGTCTTTTTTCATTTACTTTCTGTTATACTATTTTAAAGTTCGTTATATAATTATAACATCTCCCGTTAATACGCGTTTTAAAATATTTCGTTTAGGTATTTCACGCACCCGAATCTAACTTGAGGGACTAAACTTGCTAAGAGGGCAAAGAGATGACTAGGTCAACTAGTCAACTCCATCCTCCTCCATTCATTCATCTTTCACTTTCTCTCTTACTTTGAACTTATCTCTCAAACAACCAACTTAAAGATTCATCATCTATTTTCGATCTAGCAAGCATCAACCAAAACAAATTACATATTCGGAATCCTTGCATCTTCCTCTTCGAATCCATACCAACTTTATTGCATTTGGGTAAATTTCTAAAAATACTAGATTTTGTGTTCTTGATGTTTTTAACTTATAGAAGTGTTAATTAGTGTCTATGGCTCAAGTCTAACATGAATATGTGCTTGGTTTGCTCGATTTGTTGTTTTGAGTAACTAGCTTGAATATGAAAAATGGGTGTGCTTAATCTTGAATTTTGTATGATTAAATGTTGTTTAAATGTTAAAGTTCATGTATTAAATGTGTTACTAGCATCATTAGCTTCAATTTGAAGTGTAGGTTGATTTAGAAAAGCTTCATTTACAAAATAGTTGAATTCATGATTTTGGTTAGGGTTTGATGAACTTTAAAATGAAATTTTGATGCATTGAATGCTTTTTAATGTTGTTAGTAAGTGTTTAGTTGCAATGTATGTTTAATTTCCTTTGAAACGACATATCGTATGTGTAAATTGGATTCCCGAATCATAAATACGTTTTACGAACTTGAAACCTTGATAATGAACCTTTAGTGATCACTTGATGAGAATTTGGTTATTATAAATGATATTTTTGTGTGATGAAAAGTGTTTAGTTGTATTCCTAGTTAAATTACCTTTCCAACGATTTATGGCATGCGTTTTAGGTGTTTACGGTTCATTAGTTATGATAAATTGAAGTTTGGTCCGAGACTTGTAAAATTTTTAAGCAGTTTCACTGAATCAGGTAGGGATGCGGCGCATGAAATGTCCCGTTCATATTGATTATAAATGTTCCATATTAATTGATTTCGTCGCAAGGTTTTGACCTCTATATGAGACATTTTTCAAAGACTGCATTCATTTTTAAAACAACCATAACCTTTATTTTATCTATAAAGGTTTAAAAAGCATTACGTAGATTATCAAATAATGATAATCTAAAATATACCGTTATACACGACTATTACATAATGGTTTACAATAAGAATATATTACATCAAAAATAAGTTTCTTGAATGCAGTTTTTACATAATATCATACAAGCATGGACTCCAAATCTTGTCCTTATTTTAGTATGCAACAACGGAAGCTCTTAATAATCACCTGAGAATAAACATGCTTAAAACGTCAACAAAAATGTTGGTGAGTTATAGGTTTAACCTATATATTATCAAATCATAATAATAGACCACAAGATTTCATATTTCAATATACATCCCATACATAGAGATAAAAATCATTCATATGGTGAACACCTGGTAACCGACATTAACAAGATGCATATAAGAATATCCCCTATCATTCTGGGAAATCCTTCGGACATGATAAAAACGAATTCGAAGTACTAAAGCATCCGGTACTTTGGATGGGGTTCGTAAGGCCCAATAGATCTATCTTTAGGATTCGTGTCAATTAGTAGATCGGTTTACTAATTCTTAGGTTACCTAGCAAAAGGGGCATATTCGGCTTCGATCATTCACCCATATAATGTAGTTTCATTTACTTGTGTCTATTTCGTAAAACATTTATAAAACTGCATGTATTCTCATCCCAAAATATTAGATTTTAAAAGTGGGACTATAATTCACTTTCACAGATATTTCCTTCCTCGGAAATAAGACTTGGCCACGGATCGATTCACGAACCTATACAAATATGTACATATATATCAAAGTATGATCAAAATATAATTACAACCATTTTTATTATGTTTTAAAGATTTGAGTGTATTAACTCAGCTGTCCTCGTTAATAACCTACAACTAGTTATCCACAGTTAGATGTACAGAAATAAATCGATATATATATTATCTTGAATCAATTCACGACCCAGTGTATACACGTCTCAGGCTAGATCACAACTGAAAGTATATATATTTTTGGAATCAACCTCAACCCTGTATAGCTAACTCCAACATTACTGCATATTGAGTGTCTATGGTTGTTCCAAATAATATATATACATGGGTCGATATGATATGTCAAAACATTTGCATACATGTCTATGGTATCCTAAGATTACATAATATATTATAATACATATATAATACAATATAAGTTAGCTAGGATATGATTTGTATAGATTTGTTAAACATTTCCCGTAGCTAAAAAGATCAAAAATATCCAATCTTGTTTTACCCATAACTTCTTCATTTTAAATCCATTTTGCTTGAATAAAATTGATATGGTTTCATATTGAACTCTAATTTAAGAATACAAATAGAAAAAGTATAGGTTTATAGTAGGAAATTTAAGTTACATGTCAATTACTAAAGAGGTAGTCATTTCTGTTGAAAGAACGACATCTTGATGACCATTTTGAAAAACATACTTTCACTTTGAGTTTAACCAAGATTTTTGGATATAGTTTCATGTTAATATGAAAAATCATTTTCCCAGAAGAACAACTTTTAAATCAAAGTTTATCATAGTTTTTAATTATCCAAACCAAAACAGCCCCCGGTTTCACTACGACAGCGTATATCCGATTTTATGGTGTTCATCGTGTTTCCAGGTTTTAAATCATTAAGTTAGCATATCATATAGATATAGAACATGTGTTTAGTTGATTTTAAAATTCAAGATAGAAGGATTAACTTTTGTTTGCGAACAAGTTTAGAATTAACTAAACTATGTTCAAGTGATTACAAGTTTAAACCTTCGAATAAGATAGCTTTATATGTATGAATCGAATGATGTTATGAATATCATTACTACCTCAAGTTTTCTGGATAAAACTACTGGAAATGAAAAAAATGAATCTAGCTTCAAAGGATCCTTGGATGGCTTGAAAGTTCTTGAAGCAGAATCATGACACGAAAACAGTTCAAGTAAGATTTTCACTCGAAATAAGATTGTTATAGTTGTAGAAATTGAATCAAAGTTTGAATATGAATATTACCTTGAATTAGAAAGATAACCTACTGTAAATAACAAAGATTCCTTGATCTTAGATGATTACTTGGAATGGATTAGAAAGCTTGGAAGTAGACTTGCAAACTTGGAAGTATTCTTGATTTTTATGAAACTATACTTATGGAATTTATGAAGAACACTTAGAACTTGAAGATGGAACTTGAAATGTCCCGTTCATATTGATTATAAACGTTCCATATTAATTGATTTCGTTGCGAGGTTTTGACCTCTATATGAGACGTTTTTCAAAGACTACATTCATTTTTAAAACAACCATAACCTTTATTTTATCAATAAAGGTTTCAAAAGCATTACGTAGATGATCAAATAATGATAATCTAAAATATACTGTTTACACAGTACCATTACATAATGGTTTAAAATAGAAATATATTACATCGACATATGTTTCTTGAATGCAGTTTTTACATAATATCATACAAACATGGACTCCAAATCTTGTCCTTATTTTAGTATGCAACAGCGGAAGCTCTTAATATTCACCTGAGAATAAACATGCTTTAAACGTCAACAAAAATGTTGGTGAGTTATAGGTTTAACCTATATATATATCAAATCATAACAATAGACCACAAGATTTCATATTTCAATATACATCCCATACATATAGATAAAAATCATTCATATGGTGAACACCTGGTAACCGACATTAACAAGATGCATATATAAGAATATCCCCATCACTCCGGGACACCCTTCAGATATGATATAAATTTCAAAGTACTAAAGCATCCGGTACTTTGGATGGGGTTTGTTAGGACCAATAGATCTATCTTTAGGATTCGCGTCAATTAGGGTGTCTGTTCCCTAATTCTTAGACTACCAGACTTAATAAAAAGGGGCATATTCGATTTCGATAATTCAACCATAGAATGTAGTTTCACGTACTTGTGTCTATTTTGTAAATCGTTTATAAAACCTGCATGTATTCTCATCCCAAAAATATTAGATTTTAAAAGTGGGACTATAACTCACTTTCACAGAATTTTACTTCGTCGGGAAGTAAGACTTGGCCACTGGTCGATTCACGAACCTATAACAAATATGTACATATATATCAAAGTATATTCAAAATATATTTACAACACTTTTAATACATTTTGATGTTTTAAGTTTATTAAGTCAGCTGTCCTCGTTAGTAACCTACAACTAGTTGAATCAATCCATGACCCAGTGTATACACGTCTCAGGCTAGATCACAACTCAAAGTATATATATTTTTGGAATCAACCTCAACCCTGTATAGCTAACTTCCACATTACTGCATATAGAGTGTCTATGGTTGTTCCAAATAATATATACACATGGGTCGATATGATATGTCAAAACATTTGCATACGTGCCTATGGTATCCCAAGATTACATAATATATTAGAATACATGTATAATACAATATAAGTTAGCTAGGATATGATTAATATAGATTTGTTACCAATTTTCACGTTGCTACAACAAGAAAAATTATCCAATCTTGTTTTACCCATAACTTCTTCATTTTAAATCCGTTTTGAGTGAATCAAATTGCTATGGTTTCATATTGAACTCTATTTTATGAATCTAAACAGAAAAATTATAGGTTTATAGTCAGAAATATAAGTTACAAGTCGTTTTTGTAAAGGTAGTAATTTCAGTCGAAAGAACGACGTCTAGATGACCATTTTAGAAAACATACTTCCACTTTGAGTTTAACCATGATTTTTGGATATAGTTTCATGTTCATAAGAAAAATCATTTTCCCAGAAGAACAACTTTTAAATCAAAGTTTATCATAGTTTTTAATTAACTAACCCAAAACAGCCCGCGGTGTTACTACGACGGCGTATGTCCGGTTTTACAGTGTTCTTCGTGTTTCCAGGTTTTAAATCATTAAGTTAGCATATTATATAGATATAGAACATGTGTTTATTTGATTTTAAAAGTCAAGTTAGAAGGAATAACTTTTGTTTGCGAACAAGTTTAGAATTAACTAAACTAAGTTCTAGTGATTACAAGTTTAAACCTTCGAATAAGATAGCTTTATATGTATGAATCGAATGATGTTATGAACATCATTACTACCTCAAGTTTTCTGAATAAAGCTACTGGAAATGAGAAAAATGGATATAGCTTCAAAGGATCCTTGGATGGCTTGAAAGTTCTTGAAGCAGAATCATGACACGAAAACAAGTTCAAGTAAGATTTTCACTCGAAATAAGATTGTTATAGTTATAGAAATTGAATCAAAGTTTGAATATGAGTTTTAACTTGTATTAGAAAGATATCTTACTGTAAATAATAAGGATTTCTTGAGGTTGGATGATCACTCTACAAGATTGGAAGTAAGCTAGCAAACTTGGAAGTATTCTTGATTTTATGAAACTAGAACTTATAGAATTTATGAAGAACACTTAGAACTTGAAGATAGAACTTGAGAGAGATTAATTAGATGAAGAAAATTGAATAATTAAAGTGTTTGTAGGTGTTTTTGGTCGTTGGTATATGGACTAGATATAAAGGATGTGTAATTTTGTTTACATGTAAATAAGTCATGAATGATTACTCATATTTTTGTAATTTTATGAGATATTTCATGCTAGTTGTCAAATTATGGTTCCCACATGTGTTAGGTGACTCACATTGGCTGCTAAGAGCTGATCATTGGAGTGTATATACCAATAGTACATACATCTAAAAGCAGTGTATTGTACGAGTACGAATACGGGTGCATACGAGTAGAATTGTTAAAGAAACTGAACGAGGATGTAATTGTAAGCATTTTTGTTAAGTAGAAGTATTTTGATAAGTGTCTTGAAGTCTTTCAAAAGTGTATGAATACATATTAAAACACTACATGTATATACATTTTAACTGAGTCGTTAAGTCATCGTTAGTCGTTACATGTAAGTGTTGTTTTGAAACCTTTAGGTTAACGATCTTGTTAAATGTTGTTAACCCATTGTTTATTAAATCAAATGAGATATTAAATTATTACATTATCATGATATCATGATGTATTAATATATCTTAATATGATATATATACATTAAATGTCGTTACAACGATAATCGTTACATATATGTCTCGTTTCAAAATCATTAAGTTAGTAGTTTTGTTTTTACATATGTAGTTCATTGTTAATATACTTAATGATATGTTTACTTATCATAATATCTTGTTAACTATATATATATACATATATATGTCATCATATAGTTTTTACAAGTTTTAACGTTCGTGAATCGCCGGTCAACTTAGGTGGTCAATTGTCTATATGAAACCTATTTCAATTAATCAAGTCTTAACAAGTTTGATTGCTTAACATGTTGGAAACATTTAATCATATAAATATCAATTTCATTTAATATATAAAAACATGGAAAAGTTCGGGTCAGTACAGTACCTACCCGTTAAATAAATTTCGTCCCGAAATTTTAAGCTGTTGAAAGTGTTGACGAATCTTCTAGAAATAGATGCGGGTATTTCTTCTTCATCTTCACGACGTGGAAAGTGTTATGTACATTCGCAAGTTATTGAGGTAACTCAAGTTGGTAAGCTACTGGTCCGACACGATCAATAATCTTGAATGGTCCAATATACCTTGGATTTAATTTCCCCTATTTACCAAATCGAACAACACCTTTCCAATGTGCAACCTTAAGCATGACCATTTCTCCAATTTCAAATTCTATGTCTTTTCTTTTAATGTCGGCGTAGCTCTTTTGTCGACTTTGGGCGGTTTTCAACCGTTGTTGAATTTGGATGATCTTCTCGGTAGTTTTTTGTATTATCTCCGGACCCGTAATCTATCTATCCCCCACTTCACTCCAACAAATCGGAGACCTGCACTTTCTACCATAAAGTGCTTCAAATGGCGCCATCTCAATGCTTGAATGATAGCTGTTGTTGTAGGAAAATTCTGCTAACGGTAGATGTCGATCCCAACTGTTTCCGAAATCAATAACACATGCTCGTAGCATGTCTTCAAGCGTTTGTATCGTCCTTTCGCTCTGCCCAACAGTTTGTGGATGATAGGCAGTACTCATGTCTAGACGAGTTCCTAATGCTTGCTGTAATGTCTGCCAGAATCTTGAAATAAATCTGCCATCCCTATCAGAGATAATAGAGATTGGTATACCATGTCTGGAGACGACTTCCTTCAAATACAGTCGTGCTAACTTCTCCATCTTGTCATCTTCTCTTATTGGCAGAAAGTGTGCTGACTTGGTGAGACGATCAACTATTACCCAAATAGTATCATAACCACTTGCAGTCCTTGGCAATTTAGTAATGAAATCCATGGTAATGTTTTCCCATTTCCATTCCGGGATTTCAGGTTGTTATAGTAGACCTGATGGTTTCTGATGTTCAGCTTTGACCTTAGAACACGTCAAACATTCTCCTACATATTTAGCAATATCGGCTTTCATACCTGGCCACCAAAAATATTTCTTAAGATCCTTGTACATCTTCCCCGTTCCAGGATGTATTGAGTATCTGGTTTTATGAGCTTCTCTAAGTACCATTTCTCTCATATCTCCAAGTTTTGGTACCCAAATTCTTTCAGCCCTATACCGGGTTTCGTCTTCCCGAATATTAAGATACTTCTCCAATCCCTTGGGTATTTCATCCTTTAAATTTCCCTCTTTTAAAACTCCTTGTTGCGCCTCCTTTATTTGAGTAGTAAGGTTAGTGTGAGTCATTATATTCATAGATTTTACTCGAATGGGTTCTCTGTCCTTTCTACTCAAGGTGTCGGCTACCACATTTGCCTTCCCCGGGTGGTAACGAATCTCAAAGTCGTAATCATTCAATAATTTAATCCACCTACGCTGCCTCATATTCAGTTGTTTCTGATTAAATATGTGTTGAAGACTTTTGTGGTCGGTATATATAATACTTTTGACCCCATATAAGTAGTGCCTCCAAGTCTTTAATGCAAAAACAACCGCGCCTAATTCCAAATCATGCGTCGTATAATTTTGCTCGTAAATCTTCAATTGTCTAGACGCATAAGCAATCACCTTCGTCCGTTGCATTAATACACAACCGAGACCTTGCTTTGATGCGTCAAAATAAATCACAAAATCATCATTCCCTTCAGGCAATGACAATATAGGTGCCGTAGTTAGATTTTTCTTCAATAATTGAAACGCCTTCTCTTGTTCATCCTTCCATTCAAATTTCTTATCTTTATGTGTTAATGCAGTCAAGGGTTTTGCTATTTTGTAGAAATCTTGGATGAATCTTCTGTAGTAACCAGCCAATCCTAAAAATTGACGTATATGCTTCGGAGTTTTTGGGGTTTCCCACTTTTCAACGGTTTCGATCTTTGCCGAATCTACCTGGATACCTTCTTTGTTCACTATGTGACCGAGGAATTGAACTTCTTTCAACCAAAATGCACACTTTGAAAACTTAGCGTACAGTTTTTATTTCCTCAATACTTCTAGCACTTTTCTCAAATGTTCTTCGTGCTCTTGATCATTCTTTGAGTAAATAAGTATGTCATCGATAAAAACAATGACAAACTTGTCAAGATATGGCCCACACACTCGGTTCATAAGGTCCATGAACACAGCTGGTGCGTTAGTCAATCCAAACGGCATAACCATAAACTCGTAATGACCATAACGCGTCCCAAAAGCAGTTTTTGGAATATCATCCTCCTTTACTCGCATTTGATTATATCCAGAACGTAAATCGATCTTCGAATAAACCGACGAGCCTTGTAGTTAATCAAATAAGTCGTCAATTCTCGGCAGTGGATAATGGTTTTTGATGGTAAGTTTGTTCAACTCTCTGTAGTCAATACACAACCTAAATGTACCATCCTTCTTCTTGACAAACAAAACAGGAGCTCCCCATGGTTATGTGCTTGGTCGAATGAAATCACGTTCTAATAGTTCTTGCAGTTGGCTTTGCAGTTCTTTCATCTCGCTGGGTGCGAGTCTATAAGGAGCACGAGATATTGGTGTAGCTCCTGGTACAAGATCTATTTGAAATTCAATAGATCGATGTGGAGGTAGTCCCGGTAATTCTTTCGGAAATACATCGGGAAATTCTTTTGTGACGGGAACATCATTGATGCTCTTTTCTTCAGTTTGTACTTTCTCGACGTGTGCTAGAACAGCATAGCAATATTTTCTTATTAGTTTTTGTGCCTTCAAATTACTAATAAGATGTAGCTTCATGTTGCCCTTTTCTCCGCACACCATTAAGGGTTCTCCTTCTTCTCGTACAATGCGAATTGCATTTTTATAACATACGATCTCTGCTTTCACCTTCTTCAGCCAGTCCATGCCAACTATTACATCAAAACTCCCTAACTCTACGGGTATCAAATCAATCTTAAATATTTCGCTACCCAGTTTAATTTCTCGATTCCGGCATATATAATCTGCCGAAATTAATTTACCGTTTGCTAATTCGAGTAAAAATTTACTATCCATCGGCGTCAATGGACAACTTAATTTAGCACAAAAATCTCTACTCATATAGCTTCTATCCGCACCCGAATCAAATAAAACGTAAGCAGATTTATTGTCAATAAGAAACGTACCCGTAACAAGCTCCGGGTCTTCCTGTGCCTCTACCGCATTAATATTGAAAACTCTTCCACAGCCTTGTCCATTCATGTTCTCCTGGTACGGGCAATTTCTAATAATGTGGCCTGATTTTCCACATTTATAACAAACTACATTGGCATAACTTGCTCCGACACTACTTGCTCCGCCATTACTCGTTCCGACACCATTTGTTCCTTTCGTTCTGTTAACCCCTGGTCCATAGACCTCACACTTCGCCGCGCTATGACCATTTCTTTTACACTTGTTGCAAAATTTGGTGCAGAACCCCGAGTGATACTTTTCACACCTTTGGCATAGCTGCTTCTGATTGTTGTTGTTGTTGCGGTTGTTATTGTTGTTGGGATGATTGTTGTAGTTGTTGTTGTTGTTGTTGTTGTTGTTGTTGTTGTTGTTGTTGTTGTTGTTGGGCCGTTTGTTGCAGTTGCGATTGATGTTGCGATTGTTGGGATAGTTGTTGCGATTATTGTTGTAATTGCTGTTGTTGTTGTATTGGTGATTCTTATCACCATTTTCCTCCCACTTTCTTTTGACTTGCTTCACATTGGCCTCTTTAGCTGCCTGTTCTTTAATTCTTTCCTCAATCTGGTTCACTAGTTTGTGAGCCATTCTACATGCCTGTTGTATGGAGGTGGGCTCGTGTGAACTTATATCTTCTTGGATTCTTTCCGGTAATCCTTTCACAAACGCGTCGATCTTCTCTTCCTCATCTTCGAACGCTCTCGGACACAATAGGCACAATTCTGTGAATCGTCTTTCGTACGTGGTAATATCAAATCCTTGGGTTCGTAACCCTCTAAGTTCTGTCTTGAGCTTATTGACCTCGGTTCTGGGACGGTACTTCTCGTTCATCAAGTGCTTGAATGCTGACCACGGTAGTGCGTAAGCATCATCTTGTCCCACTTGCTCTAGATAGGTATTCCACCATGTTAACGCAGTACCTGTGAAGGTATGCGTAGCGTACTCCACTTTGTCCTCTTCAGTACACTTACTTATGGCAAACACCGATTCGACCTTCTCGGTCCACCGTTTCAATCCGATCGGTCCTTCGGTTCCATCAAATTCCAAAGGTTTGCAGGCAGTGAATTCTTTGTAGGTGCATCCTACACGATTTCTTGCGCCATTAGCTGCATTGCTAGATTCTGAGTTATTGTTGGTATGTAGCGCAACCTGTACTGCGGCTATGTTTGAAGCAAGAAAGGCACGAAATTCCTCTTCGGTCATATTCAAGGTGTGTCGAGTAGTCGGTGCCATTTCCTTCAAAATAGTCAAATTAAACGAGTGAATCATATAGAATATCAAGAGTAGTCAATAGTATTTCGTAGCGTAATATGAACTTATTTATAAAAGCTCTTTCTTCATATTAGCGTTTTATACTCTTTAATTCGGGTAGTACCTACCCGTTAAGTTCATACTTAGTAGCTAACATACCATTTCAACTACTACAATTCTGTATGAAAAACTAATCACAAAAAAAAAATCATATTCAAACCTTCATACAATAACTTGCAAACTTACAATACCGCTTTTTTTTACATATAGCATGAAATATAGCACATAAAACTTTGATACAAAGTAGTTGCAAAAATAATTCTAGTTAATAAATAAGGTGTTCAGCAAAGGCAATAAAGACACGTAATTCATACATCCAGAAACAAGTCATGCATTATGGTTTTACTAATACCACTTCCCATCCTTGGTTTTGTGGAACATAACCGTTGTGACCGATAGTAAGACAATGTGTTGTAACGTCGTCAAAAGGATGAATGCTACGTAATGACCAACAATCTCGTAATAACCTAAAAACCTCATTTCTTACCCTAATTACCAACTCCGTCACTTGTGGGAACGTTTTGTTTAATAGTTGTAGCCCGATGTTCTTGTTCTCACTTTGCTGAGAAGCGAACATTACTAACCCGTAAGCATAACATGCTTCTTTATGTTACATGTTAGCCGCTTTTTCTAAATCACGAAGTCCTATATTCGGATATATTGAGTCAAAATAATTTCTTAACCCGTTGCGTAAAATAGCATTTGGGTTCCCCGCAATATATGCGTCAAAGTAAACACATCGTAACTTATGGATTTCCTAATGTGATATCCCCCATCTTTCGAACGAAAGCCTTTTATAAATCAAGGCATTCTTGGAACGTTCCTCGAATGTCTTACAAACTGATCTCGCCTTAAATAGTTGTGCCGAGGAATTCTGACCGACTCTAGAAAAGATTTCATCAATCATGTCTCCGGGTAGGTCTCTTAAAATATTGAGTTGTCTATCCATTTTGTGTTTTTATACTGTAAAATAGACAAGAGTTAGATTCATAAAAAATACTTATTAATACAAGCAATTTTTACATATATCATAAAGCATAAGCACACTATATTACATATATTACACCACACAAATACAACTATCTTATTCCGACTCGCTCGTTTCTTCTTCTTCAGTTTTGGTTCGTTTTTCCAAGTTTCTAGGGATATATGATGTTCCCCTAATACGAGCCGTCATTTTCCACATTGGTTTAGAAAAACCTGGTAGTTTAGAGGTTCCCGGGTTATTGTCACAACTTAAGAAATACGGGTGTTGACGATACATATAAAGTTCATCATGTTTGGAATCAAATTTCTCTATTTTTATGCCCTTTCCCTTATTGTTCTCTTTTGCCTTATTAAATTGTGTTGGGGTAATTTCTATAACATCATCGGAATCCTTGTCGGGATCCGATTCATCGGAGAATTGGTAATCCTCCCAATGCTTTGCTTACTTGGCGGAAACACCATTGACCATAATTAACTTTGGTCGGTTGGTTGAGGATTTTCTTCTACTTAACCGTTTTATTATTCCCCCCACTGGTTCTATTTCTTCTTCCGGTTCCGATTCTTCTCCCGATTCCGATTCTTCTTCCGGTTCCGACTCTTCTTCCGGTTCCTCTTCGGGAACTTGTGAATAAGTCCACGAATCATTCCAATTTACATTTGACTCTTCATTATTATTAGGTGAGTCAATGGGACTTGTTCTAGAGGTAGAAATCTATCACATAAAATCAAACACGTTAAGAGATTAATATATCACATAATATTCAAATGTTAAAAATATATAGTTTCCAACAAAAATGTTAAGCAATCATTTTTAAAGAAAACACGGTCGAAGTCCAGACTCACTAATGCATCCTAACAAACTCGATAAGATACACTAATGCAAATTTTCTGGTTCTCTAATACCAACGCTCGGATACCAACTGAAATGTCCCGTTCATATTGATTATAAACGTTCCATATTAATTGATTTTGTTGCGAGGTTTTGACCTCTATATGAGACGTTTTTCAAAGACTGCATTCATTTTTAAAACAACCATAACCTTTATTTTATCAATAAAGGTTTCAAAAGCATTACGTAGATTATCAAATAATGATAATCTAAAATATACTGTTTACACACGACCATTACATAATGGTTTACAATAGAAATATATTACATCGACATATGTTTCTTGAATGCAGTTTTTACATAATATCATACAAACATGGACTCTAAATCTTGTCCTTATTTTAGTATGCAACAGCGGAAGCTCTTAATATTCACCTGAGAATAAACATGCTTTAAACGTCAACAAAAATGTTGGTGAGTTATAGGTTTAACCTATATATATCAAATCGTAACAATAGACCACAAGATTTCATATTTCAATATACATCCCATACATAGAGATAAAAATCATTCATATGGTGAACACCTGGTAACCGACATTAACAAGATGCATATATAAGAATATCCCCATCATTCCGGGACACCCTTCGGATATGATATAAATTTCGAAGTACTAAAGCATCCAGTACTTTGGATGGGGTTTGTTAGGCCCAATAGATCTATCTTTAGGATTCGCGTCAATTAGGGTGTCTGTTCCCTAATTCTTAGATTACCAGACTTAATAAAAAGGGGCATATTCGATTTCGATAATTCAACCATAGAATGTAGTTTCACGTACTTGTGTCTATTTTGTAAATCGTTTATAAAACCTGCATGTATTCTCATCTCAAAAATATTAGATTTTAAAACTGGGACTATAACTCACTTTCACAGAATTTTACTTCGTCGGGAAGTAAGACTTAGCCACTGGTCGATTCACGACTCTATAACAAATATGTACATATATATCAAAGTATATTCAAAATATATTTACAACACTTTTAATACATTTTGATGTTTTAAGTTTATTAAGTCAGCTGTCCTCGTTAGTAACCTATAACTAGTTGTCCAACGTTAGATGTACAGAAAAAAATTGATATATATTATCTTGAATCAATCCATGACCCAATGTATACACGTCTCAGGCTAGATCACAACTCAAAGTATATATATTTTTGGAATCAACCTCAACCCTGTATAGCTATCTCCCACATTACTGCATAGTGTCTATGGTTGTTCCAAATAATATATACACATGGGTCGATATGATATGTCAAAACATTTGCATACATGTCTATGGTATCCCAAGATTACATAATATATTAGAATACATGTATAATACAATATAAGTTAGCTAGGATATGATTAATATAGATTTTTTTACCAATTTTCACGTTGCTACAACAAGAAAAATTATCCAATCTTGTTTTACCCATAACTTCTTCATTTTAAATTCGATTTGAGTGAATCAAATTGCTATGGTTTCATATTGAACTCTATTTTATGAATCTAAACAGAAAAAGTATAGGTTTATAGTCGAAAATACAAGTTACAAGTCATTTTTGTAAAGGTAGTCATTTCAGTCGAAAGAACGACGTCTAGATGACCATTTTAGAAAAATACTTCCACTTTGAGTTTAACCATGATTTTTGGATATAGTTTCATGTTCATAAGAAAAATTATTTTTCCAGAAGAACAACTTTTAAATCAAAGTTTATCATAGTTTTTAATTAACTAACCCAAAACAGCCCGCGGTGTTACTACGATGGCGTATGTCCGGTTTTACAGTGTTCTTCGTGTTTCCAGGTTTTAAATCATTAAGTTAGCATATCATATAGATATAGAACATGTGTTTAGTTGATTTTAAAAGTCAAGTTAGAAGGATTAACTTTTGTTTGCGAACAAGTTTAGAATTAACTAAACAATGTTCTAGTGATTACAAGTTTAAACCTTCGAATAAGATAGCTTTATATGTATGAATCGAATGATGTTATGAACATCATTACTACCTCAAGTTTTCTGGATAAAGCTACTGGAAATGAGAAAAATGGATCTAGCTTTAAAGGATCCTTGGATGGCTTGAAAGTTCTTGAAGCAGAATCATGACACGAAAACAAGTTCAAGTAAGATTTTCACTCGAAATAAGATTGTTATAGTTATAAAAATTGAATCAAAGTTTGAATATGAGTATTACCTTGTATTAGAAAGATATATTACTGTAAATAATAAGGATTTCTTGAGGTTGGATGATCACTCTACAAGATTGGAAGTAAGCTAGCAAACTTGGAAGTATTCTTGATTTTATGAAACTAGAATTTGTAGAATTTATGAAGAACACTTAGAACTTGAAGATAGAACTTGAGAGAGATTAATTAGATGAAGAAAATTGAAGAATGAAAGTGTTTGTAGGTGTTTTTGGTCGTTGGTATATGGATTAGATATAAAGGATGTGTAATTTTGTTTACATGTAAATAAGTCATGAATGATTACTCATATTTTTGTAATTTTATGAGATATTGCATGCTAGTTGTCAAATGATGGTTCCCAGATGTGTTAGGTGACTCACATGGGCTGCTAAGAGCTGATCATTGGAGTGTATATACCATAGTACATACATCTAAAAGCTGTGTATTGTACGAGTACGAATACGGGTGCATACGGGTAGAATTGTTGATGAAACTGAACGAGGATGTAATTGTAAGAATTTTTGTTAAGTAGAAGTATTTTGATAAGTGTCTTGAAGTCTTTCAAAATTGTATGAATACATATTAAAAAACTACATGTATAGACATTTTAACTGAGTCGTTAAGTCATCGTTAGTCGTTACATGTAAGTGTTGTTTTGAAACCTTTAGGTTAACGATCTTGTTAAATGTTGTTAACCCATTGTTTATTAAATCAAATGAGATGTTAAATTATTACATTATCATGATATCATGATGTATTAATATATCTTAATATGATATATATACATTAAATGTCATTACAACGATAATCGTTACATATATGTCTCGTTTCAAAATCATTAAGTTAATAGTCTTGTTTTTACATATGTAGTTCATTGTTAATATACTTAATGATATGTTACTTATCATAATATCATTCTAACTATATATATATATATATATATATATATATATATATATATATATATATATATATATATATATATCCATATATATGTCATCATATAGGTTTTACAAGTTTTAACGTTCGTGAATCGCCGGTCAACTTGGGTGGTCAATTGTCTATATGAAACCTATTTCAATTAATCAAGTCTTAACAAGTTTGATTGCTTAATATGTTGGAAACATTTAATCATGTAAATATCAATTTCATTTAATATATAAAAACATGGAAAAGTTCGGGTCACTACAGAACTTGAGAGAGATCAATTAGATGAAGAAAATTGAAGAATGAAAGTGTTTGTAGGTGTTTTTGGTCGTTGATATATGGATTAGATATAAAGGATATGTAATTTTGTTTTCATGTAAATAAGTCATGAATGATTACTAATATTTTTGTAATTTTATGAGATATTTCATGCTAGTTGCCAAATGATGGTTCCCACATGTGTTAGGTGACTCACATGGGCTGCTAAGAGCTGATCATTGCAGTGTATATACCAATAGTACATACATCTAAAAGCTATGTATTATACGAGTACGAATACGGGTGCATACGAGTAGAATTGTGATGGAATTTAATGAGTTTCAAAACAACATGTTCATTTAGTTTACACAATCATAAAACCGATTTTAAGATAGTTAATACAAGCGGAAGCATTAATAGAACAAGTGTATTTGTAAAGCCATTTTGTTAAATTCCACATTAGTATCAAGTCATGAATCATATGCTTACAAATATAACAAGATTAAAAGAGTGTTTATACCTCCACTTGGATGAGTTGGAAGCTGAATTTGGACAGCAATATTGAAGGAGAAGATGATGCAAAAAGAGCTTCTAACTTGAAGCCTCAAGTGTGTAATACCCCAAGCTTTTGATGCACCAACACAACCTTTGATTTTGTTAGGAATTAAGACACTTGAATGTAATTAATTAGTAAGCAAAACCCACTCTTTTCTTGTTGGATGTTTCAGCCAGCAGACCACCAAGAGAAAGGAGAGAGTTTTCTTTTTAATTACATGCAATACTTGAGTCAAAACTTTGTTAAAGAGTGTGTTATATTTTAAGCAAGTGTGCTTCACAAAAGTAACAAAGAAATTGCATGTGGTGGTCTTTCTTGGTGCTATAAACCCGCCACCCATGCTCTTATTATAAAATGGGCTAATTTTTTTTTTTTATAAAACATGTTATAAACATCTTGTTTTGAATGTTACTTGTACATTTTATAAAGCATATATAAAATATAACACAAAGTATTTATTTAAACCCATAAATAAATAATTCCTTAAGAAATAAATTAACCAAATAACTTGACTCAAGTGATTATATTTTAGAAACCCAATTTTCTAAAATCTAAGTGTCGCGTATTTATTCAACGATCCAATCATCAAGATTAAATACATATAAGGTGTCGGTTAGCTTGTTATTTGGTATGACCCGACTTGGATCATAACACATTAGCCGCATTAATTTAATATGTCTCTCGGGCATACGAAAAACCTTCAATCTCCCACTTGCACGAGAAACATAAGAAATTAATGCAAGTGATGGATACCACCTAACGACCGTCCATCACCCCCAATACGTTATGACTTTGTGCCATTCAATAACATCATCCCTTTCGAGTTCCCATCTCGAATATGAATAGGTGAATCTTTTTTTTTTATATCCTTTTGTCCTAGATGTCTTGTTAAATCCAAGAGATACATAGTGATCACTCTCTTCTAGATTTAACTTTATCAGGCCTTAGACATCTGACTCTCAACGAATAAGAGGGACAAATTCCATCTTGACTACATACGTCCTAAATATGTACCTTGCATTGTACATGAGCTCTTCCTTATGAACTACCATATTTCAGAATAGCGAAAGAAAGAATCAAGGCACAATACTTGGCAAATATCTGAACCCAATATGTATCTCAGGTCAGAGGATACAATGATATTCGCCTTTACTCAAGATTACATGTGATCAGCCACAAAGGCTCCATTTAGTGAATCTTGAGAGCGGGTCTTCCAATATTTGTATCCCAAAAATATCTATGAACCTTGGTAGCAACCTTGCCCCACATTTAGTCCGTGAATGTATACCAATCCAAGTTCATAATAGTCAAAACCTCACACTTGCTCCAACAAATGTGATCGACTACGGAATTTAGAATAATTACTTATTCATGGATGAAATATGCAAAATAGGAACATAACTCAAAATAAATTAATGCCCTAATTATATTAATGAGTTTGAACAATTTCGTTCCATTAAAATACTTAAAACAAATTATGACCAATCACTAGAATATCGAAGCCCTAATGCACAAACATGTCCTGTATGTTTTGATCCATGTAAGAGCTTCATGAGAGGATCCGCTATATTAAGATCTGTGTGAACTTTGCGAATACATATCTTTCCCTTTTCAACTTCATCCCTTATGTAGTTGAATCTCCGCTCAATGTGACGGGTCTTTTGGTGAGCACGAGGTTCTTTGATTTGAGCAATCGCACCCTCGTTGTCACAAAAGATCTCAAGAGGGTCCTGAATGAAAGGGACTACTCCTAAGTCGTTGATGAATTTCTTCATCCATGCAGCTTCCCGAGTTGCCAATGAGGCGGCAATGTACTCAGACTCTGTAGTGGATAATGCAACAACATCCTGTTTTGAACTCTTCCAAGAGACCGCACCTCCATTTAACGTGAAGACATAACCGGACTGTGATCGAGAATCATCTCGATCAGTTTGGAAACTCGCGTCCACGTAACCCTTTACAGCAAGTTACTCCTCACCAGATCTATATATTAGAAACATATCCTTAGTCCTCCTAAGGTATTTCAATATACTTTTAACCGCAATCCAATGACTGTTTCCTGGGTTATTCTGGTATCTACTTGTCAAGCTTAGGGCGCATGACACATCCGGTCTAGTGCATATCGTTGCATACATGATTGACCCAATAGCAGATGCATAAAGGACTCTTTTCATTCTCTCTTGTTCATCTTTCGTGGTAGGGCACTGAGATGAACTGAGAGGTGTTCCTTTTTGAATAGGTACCAAACCACTCTTAGAGTTCTCCATCTTGAACCTTTTCAAGACCTTTTCAATGTATGCACTTTGATTCAAACCTATCAGTTTCTTGGATCTATTCCTGTAGATCCCAATCCCTAAAACGTATTGTGCTTCTCCAAGATCCTTAATGGAGAAGCATTTACTTAGCCAAGTTTTAACTCCTTGCATTGCCGGAATATTATTTCCAAATAACAATATATCATCCACATATAGTACAAGGAACATGATAGTACTCCCACTAGCTTTCTTATATACACAAGCTTCATCACCATTTTTAATGAAGCCAAATTTCTCGGCTTCCTCATTAAAACGATGATTCCACATTCTAGATGCTTGTTTCAATCCGTAGATTGACTTCTTTAACTTGCATACCTTTTTAGGATATTTCGGATCAATAAAACCTTCAGGCTGAACCATATAGACATCTTCCATAAGATATCCATTTAGGAAAGCGGTCTTGACATCCATTTTCCATATTTCATAATCATAATGAGCAGCAATGGCAAATAATATCCTAATAGACTTTAGCATTGCCACAGGCGAAAAAGTTTCATCATAGTCAACCCCTTGAGTTTGAGTGAAACCTTTTGCTACAAGTCTAGCTTTATATGTATCTAAGTTTCCATGTATGTCGGTTTTCATTTTGAAAAGCCATTTACAATCAACTAGCCTTGAGCCAGTAGGTTGTACAACCAGTTCCCAAACTTGGTTGTCATACATGGATTGCATCTCAGCATTCATGGCTTCCTGCCATTTATCTTTATCAATCCTTGATAAAGCATCTTGGTAGTTTATGGCTTCATCCAAATCAACCACATAGCAACCATCCATGAGAAACCCATATCTCTCAGGAGGATTACTAGTCCTATCATATTTGTGAACGACTTATGTATTTTGATCATCCATTTGATCACTTTCAACATTTTCATGTTGAGTGCTAGTATCAACCAATTGTGTATCATCTACTTGATCTCGAACCTCCTCAAGATCTATCTTCCTTTCACTATAACCTTCCATTAGGAACTTAGTTTCAAGGAATTCAGCCTTCTGAGCAACAAATACATTCTGTTCGGAAGGATCATAGAAATAATATCCCATATTATCCTTGGGATATCCTATGAAGATACACTTTGTGGATCGAGCATTTAACTTATTAGGGACGTAACGCTTAGGGTAAGCTTCACATCCCCATACCTTTAAGTATGATAGAGATGGAGGTTTTCCAAACCACATCTCATGAGGTAACGAGCTTCTAGTCATCATAGATCGAACCATATCCATTAGGGTTCGGTTCCTCCTTTCGGAAACTCCATTAAGTTTGGGTGTTCCAGGAGGAGTGAGTTGCGAGATGATCCCACAACCTTTAAGATGATCTTGGAAAGCATCGCTAAGGTATTCACCTCCTCTATCGGTACGAAGTACCTTGATTGTCTTATTGAGTTGATTTTGTACTTCGTTTTGATACTCTTTGAATGCTTCAAAAGTTTCGTCCTTATGTCTTAACAAGTAGACATATCCGAAACGACTGAAGTCATCAATGAAAGTAACGAAGTATCTTTCACCATTCCTAGTCATGGGCTTAAAGGGTCCACATACATCCGAATGTATTAATCCCAATAGGTCCTTAGCCCTTTCATAGGTCCCTTTGAAAGGTTCTTTAGTCATTTTGCCTTGTAAACAAGACTTACATACATCAAACGAGTCTAGTTCATTTGATTTCAAAAGTCCATTCTTTTGAAGTGTATGCATTCAGTTCTTGTTTATGTGACCAAGGCGACAATTCCATAAGTAGGAATCACTCAAATCCCTTTTGAGTTTCTTGGTGTTTGCATGGTATATTGAGCTATTGTATGCTGTGTCATCATGAACCAATTCATAAATACCATTCGAAGGTGAAGCCTTAAAATAGAACACATTATTTAAAGAAACATGGATACCATCATTAATGAAATTAAGATTAAAACCACATTGTTTCAAACGGGATACAGAAATAATGTTTCGTGATAAATCGGGTGCATACAAAACATTTTTCAAAATAAGTTCCAAACCACTTGGAAGCTTTAGAATAAAGTCTCCTTGAGCTAGTACGTGCACCTTAGCTCCATTTCCCATGTAGAGACTTGATGTTCCCGCTTCTTCTTTACTTCTTTTGAACCCCTGCATAAAATTGCAAATGTGAGTTCCACATCCCATGTCTAATACCCATGTATTAGAAGAAGTAATACTAAGCTCAATGTATACCATATATATATTACCTTAGGTTTTCCCTGCATCCCTCTTTTCTTTCAACTCCTTGAGGTAGACCGGGCAGTTGCGTTTCCAGTGACCCATTTCACCGCAACCGAAGTACGGATCTTCCTTGGGGTTAGCCTTTCCGGTAACCTTTTATTTCTTGTTGTTGTTGGTTGGGGTAACCACCTTCCCCTTTCCCTTGCCCTTGCCTAGGTAGGCAGGTCCTTTCCTCTTAGCCGCCTTCGACTTAGAAGTGTTATTGTTTTTGGACCCGCCTTCATTGATCGTAAACATGGGTGAAGCCCTTTTACGCATGCTTGCCTCTGCCGTCTTAAGCATGGCATGTAATTCGCCAATGCTTTTATCCCATCCATTCATGTTGTAATTCATTACAAATGTGTCAAACCTCTTTGACAAGGAATTATGGATAAGGTCCGTGGCTAATTCATTAGACACGTTGCAGTTTAGACGGTTCACTCGATCAATTAGGCTTTCCATCTTAAGGACATAAGATGAAATGGATTGGGAGTCGTCCATCCGACATGCATGAAGCGCTCGGACTATTTCAAAGCGCTCGACACGAGCTTGTTGAAGGAACATCTCTTTCAACTGTGTGATCATGTCATATGCACTATGATGCTCGAAATCCTTTTGGATTTCTGGTATCATAGTCCCAAGCATGAGACAAGAAACTTGCACCGAATCGGTGCAATATTTCTCCCAATAAGCCATGCCTTCCGTATCATCCTCGTCCGGTTGGTCGGGAATGGGGTCTTCCAACACATACACCCTATCCTCAAGTTTGAGGACAATTCTTAGATTGCGGAACCAATCCATGAAGTTCATATGGTTGAGTTTTTCCTTTTCGAGGATTGAACTCAATGATAGGTTGTTAAAGTTGATAGGTGCGTTTGGAATGTTGTTGTTGTTATTGGCGGCCATCTACAAAATATAACAAAGTTGCTTAAGTATTAATTTTATTTAACAATCAATACCCTTTAAATCCAATTGATATTTATTAAATTTTAGAATCCAACGGTAAACCAAATTTCGGTTAGGTGACCTTTATCCAGTCATTTGATTTAGCTAGGTAGTCATTATATGACAATTGCAATCCTTTTGCAACTTCTAAGTTATGGGATCATGCAATCCTTTTGCATGGCATATTATCCCATCAACGCTTATTTGTTCCTCATGCTTCGGTGACCCTAAGTTCATGATTCCCAAATCAAGTCGTCCTACTTATGTAAACATGTAAATTTAGCATACAAGTGGTTAGGTGACCTTTATCCCACAAGCATGCGAAATTCACCTTAATCATATTAGTTTGCTCATAACGGTTAGGTGACCTTTATCCCATTATGAGTTCCCTAATATTTTTAAGTGTCACACAAAAGGGTGGCATTTAACTTGTTTACCTTGTTGTTAAAAGGATTTTTAAGTTTTCATTATTTCTAGTTTAAGAAAACATTTATGCCATACACCAACATTCATTTAGTGTATGGTTCATTTGAAATCCATTTTCAAGACTTGTAATTATAGCCAATTACTTTATATAAACCATTTTATATATATATGATCCTTATCATGTTCTTAATAACCGTTTATTAATGTCCTTTTAGCCATTTCAATTTAACCGATTAAATTGTAGTTTGGTAAATTTCATGTTGTTTATAATTTAACCAATTAAATTGTAGTTTTGCTTGTTGTTAACTTGTGTGATAACTTGTTGTAGTAACATACACAATCCACAATCATGCAAGAAATTAAAACAACCACGCATGCAAAACAAATGTTCACAATCAAGCCTTTTGGTAGACATTTTGTTTAGCCGAAAACAAAATGCCACCGGTCAATGGGTAAAACACAAAGTAAGAGGTTTTAACCTCCCACTTAACCTTGCCTCCACATGCTTCTTGTGTTATTCCTTTTGATCTTCATGCATCTTCATCTTGTTACAAAATATATCCTAATACATTTTGTCTAGAAAATGAAAATACAACCCAATCTATTTTACATGCCAAATATAAAATAAATTACATAACCAAATGAATATTATTACAAACTAATTGAATGAATAATTACAACCAAATTGAAATTAACAAATCAACCAAAACAAACATTCATTCAACCACAAGGTCTTGCCTATGATTGTTGTGACAACCCGAAAATTTCTGACCAAATTTAAACTTAATCTTTGTATGACTAACATTTCCGAAAAGATAAGCAAAGTCTGTAAAACTAAATCTCAAAATTTTTGAACTACTTTTATATATTTAAATACCCTTCGGTTGTTTTCGACGATTCGCGAACAATTATATGTAAATAGATACATATATACTATAACTTGAAAAGGTAACAATGTATTAATTATTTGATACCGTACATTAAACTTATTGGTGTAAATATCTATTTGAATATATATGATAAGTTGAAATATTTATTATTAAAATTTATTTATAAATAACTTTCAATGTGTATTTAAAAACTGATTTATATATATTAAAAAGATATATACATATATATAATTTCAAGTTATTTAGTAAACGATAGTAACATTTTCAAATAACTTCCAATATGTTTTTGAAAATCACTATTTGCTATAGTGAAATTGACTTTGCTATAGTGAATTGCTACAGTAAAAAATGACTTTGCTACAGTAAAAAAAATGCTACAGTGAATTGCTTTTGTGGATGATTTAAGACTATATTTTGACAAAGGTACGATTCACGAAACGTAAAGTACAAGTTTTCTCAGTATACGATAGGACGTTCGAAAAACCGGAACCGGGACATAATTCGAGTGACGACGTACGACTTATCGGAACGAAAATTACAAGTCAACTATGCATGTGAATTTAATATAATATATAATTAATTATATAAATTAAATATATTATATTAATAATTAAAAAATATGTCGACAAACTAGAAGTTAAAAGATCATGAGCTGAAAATCCATCCCATGCGATCGCATGGGAAATGGTCTTGGAGGCCATGCGATCGCATGGCAGTCCTGGACAGGCTACACCTATAAAGCTCGAGATATCTGCCTCTGTTTTAATTTAAAAATTACTCCGTATTATATTTATTAATTATATTATTATTATTATTATTATTATTATTATTATTATTATTATTATTATTATTATTATTATTATTATTAAGATTAATATTATTATTAATCTTATTATTATTAGTAGTATTTGTATTATTATTAGTATTATACATAAAATACTACGACGAGGTCATGAGCGTGTCACTTTCAAAATAGTTTTATGAGCGGGATAAAGCTAAGGAAATTATGGGTTATTACCAAGGATGTTATGGGTAATATTCATGGGTATTATTTGCAAGTCAAACCTATTGTTTTCATCTCCGTTACGTCTACGTACTTTTCTACAATATTGAATCTCAATATTGATATGTAAGTACTTATATTTTATCTTTTATATAATAATTGTGTATCCATGTCTAGTGCTCGAGTCTATATATTTATACATGCTTGTATGCTAAATTTCCTTGTTAAACAGTTTATGATGTACCACGAATTAAATACATATATTACTGGTAAAAGGTATATGATATACATGTTTTTGGAAAGCTGGCGAAAAATCAATAACTTTTCATTTAGATATCGAATAATTTCGATGAACGGATTAAAGGATATGAGCAACTGAATTATGATTGAAGTTAATTGAAATTGCTTTTGAATCTACAATTAAGATTTAAACAACTTGTTTACGAGATTGATAAATTAGATTTTTGAATATTACCAACCGAGTAAATGAATCCTTATATAAGGTACGTCTCGTTTTGTTAAACTATTGTCAAAATTGACTTTTTGAAACAACATTGGATAACTTTTGTATGTCAATATCGAGCATTAGGATTGTGATACACTATGACCTGACCTAGCTTGATAGACATTTATTGACCAACATATGTTCTCTAGGCTGAGATCTACGGTTATTTGGTAATCCGTGTTTCGATCACATTTTGGTGAACGACTTTATATGCTGCTAAGGTGAGTTTCATTGTTCCCTTTTTTATTGCTTTTGTAATATATATTTTTGGGCTGAGAATACATGCACTTTATTTTAAACGCAATGGATACAAGTACATACTAAATTCTACACTGAGTTTGAACCGAAAATCCCTTAGCTTTGGTAACTAGTAACTGCCGGTTATAAGAACTGGTGGGCGCGAGTAGTTATATATGGATCCATAAGGCTTGATATCCCCGTTCGAGCTAGAGCACTAGCCTTTTAACGGACGTATGCTATTTGAGAAGCGTACACGTTGGTTTGCGTGTATTATTAAGATGATTATACAAAGGGTACAAATTATATATACGTTAAGTTTAGTTATCAGGGTGCTCAATTTCGTAGAATAATTTGATAAACGTTTCGGATGAAACAACTGAAATCTTGTGATCCACCTTTATATACAGATTATGCCAACATTAAAACTATGAACTCACCAACCTTTGTGTTGACACTTGTTAGCATGTTTATTCTCAGGTTTCCTAGAAGTCTTCCGCTGTTTGCTTAGATGTTAAACAAGCTATGTGCATGGAGTCTTACATGACATATTTTTCAAGGAGACGTTGCATTCACCAAATCATCACCATGTATCTTATTTTAACTGCATTGTCAACGGAAATACTATTATAAACTATTATTTATGGTGATTGTCTATATGTAGAAATCATCAGATGTCGAAAACCTTTGATTTAAATATTCATTTATGGTGTGCCTTTTTAAAAGAATAGATACCATTGATGGAATTTAATGAGTTTCAAAACAACATGTTCATTTAGTTTACACAATCATAAAACCAATTTTAAGATAGTTAATACAAGCGGAAGCATTAATAGAACAAGTGTATTTGTAAAGCCATTTTATTAAATTCCACATTAATATCAAGTCATGAATCATATGCTTACAAATATAACAAGATTAAAAGAGTGTTTATACCTCCACTAGGATGAGTTGGAAGCTGAATTTGGACAGCAATATTGAAGGAGAAGATGATGCAAAAAGAGCTTCTAACTTGAAGCCTCAAGTGTGTAATACCCCAAGCTTTTGATGCACCAACACAACCTTTGATTTTGTTAGGAATTAAGACACTTGAATGTAATTAATTAGTAAGCAAAACCCACTCTTTTCTTGTTGGATGTTTCGGCCAGCAGACCACCAAGAGAAAGGAGAGAGTTTTCTTTTTAATTACATGCAATACTTGAGTCAAAACCTTGTTAAAGAGTGTGTTATATTTTAAGCAAGTGTGCTTCTCAAAAGTAACAAAGAAATTGCATGTGGTGGTCTTTCTTGGTGCTATAAAACCGCCACCCATGCTCTTATTATAAAATGGGCTAATTTTTTTTTATAAAACATGTTATAAACATCTTGTTTTGAATGTTACTTGTACATTTTATAAAGCATATATAAAATATAACACAAAGTATTTATTTAAACCCATAAATAAATAATTCCTTAAGAAATAAATTAACCAAATAACTTGACTCAAGTGATTATATTTTAGAAACCCAATTTTCTAAAATCTAAGTGTCGCGTATTTATTCAACGACCCAATCGTCAAGATTAAATACATATAAGGTGTCGGTTAGCTTGTTTTTGGGTATGACCCGACTTGGATCATAACACATTAGCCGCATTAATTTAATATGTCTCTCGGGCATACGAAAAACCATCAAATTGTTGATGAAACTGAACGAGGATGTAATTGTATGCATTTTTTTTAAGTAGAAGTACTTTGATATGTGTCTTGAAGTCTTTCAAAAGTGTAAGAATACATATCAAAACACAACATGTATATACATTCTAATGGAGTCGTTAAGTCTTCATTAGTCGTTACATGTAAGTGTTGTTTTGAAACCTTTAAGTTAACGATCTCAATTAATGTTGTTAACCCAATGTTTATTATATCAAATGAGATGTTAAATTATTATGTTATCATGATATTATGATGTATGAATATCTCTTAATATGATATATACATTAAAATATCGTTACAACGATAATCGTTACATATAAGTCTCATTTCGTAATTCTTGAGTTAGTAGTCTTGTTTTTACATATGTAGTTCATTGTTAACACACTTAATGATATATTTAAATATCATTTTATCATGTTAAATATAGTGTATCAATAACTTAATATGATACATATGTATTTAGTAGATGTTATCATAACGATAATCGTTATATATATCATTTCGAGTTTCTTAACTTAGTAATCTCATTTTTTATGTATATCACACATTGTTAATATACTTAGTGAGATACTTACTCATCATAATCTCATGTCAACCATATATATATATATTTCTATATATACCACAACATGTAGTTTTTATAAATTTGTAACGTTCGTGAATCGCCGGTCAACTTGGGTGATCAATTGTCTATATGAAACTTATTTTATTTAATCAAGTCTTAACAAGTTTGATTGCTTAACATGTTGGAAACATTTAGTCATGTAAATATCAATCTCAATTAAGATATATAAACATGTAAAAGTTCGGATCACTACAGTACCTACCCGTTAAATAAATTTCGTTCCGAAATTTTAAACTGTTGAAGGTGTTGACGAATCTTCTGGAAATAGATGCGGGTATTTCTTCTTCATCTGATATTCATGCTCCCAGGTGAACTCAGGTCCTCTACGAGCATTCCATCGAACCTTAACAATTAGTATCTTGTTTTGTTTAAGTCTTTTAACCTCACGATCCATTATTTCGACGGGTTCTTCGATGAATTGAAGTTTTTCGTTGATTTGGATTTCGTCTAACAGAATAGTGAGATCTTCTTTAGCAAAACATTTCTTCAAATTCGAGACGTGGAAAGTGTTTTGTACAGCCGCGAGTTGTTGAGGTAACTCAAGTCGGTAAGCTACTGGTCCGACACGATCAATAATCTTGAATGGTCCAATATACCTTGGATTTAATTTCCCTCGTTTACCAAATCGAACAACGCCTTTCCAAGGTGCAACCTTAAGCATGACCATCTCTCAAATTTCAAATTCTATATCTTTTCTTTTAATATCGACGTAGCTCTTTTGTCGACTTTGGGCGGTTTTCAACCGTTGTTGAATTTGGATGATCTTCTTGGTAGTTTCTTGTATTATCTCTGAACCCATAATCTGTCTATCGCCCACTTCACTCCAACAAATCGAAGACCTGCACTTTCTACCATAAAGTGCTTCAAACGGCGCCATCTCAATGCTTGAATGGTAGCTGTTGTTGTAGGAAAATTATGCTAACGGTAGGTGTCGATCCCAACTGTTTCCGAAATCAATAACACATGCTCGTAGCATGTCTTCAAGCGTTTGTATCGTCCTTTCGCTCTGCCCATCAGTTTGTGGATGATAGGCAGTACTCATGTCTAGACGAGTCCCCAATGCTTGTTGCAACGTCTGCCAGAACCTTGAAACAAATCTACCATCCCTATCAGAGATAATAGAGATGGGTATTCCATGTCTGGAGACAACCTCCTTCAAATACAATTGCGCCAACTTCTCCATTTTGTCATCTTCTCTCATTGGCAGGAAGTGCGCTGACTTGGTGAGACGATCAACTATTACCCAAATAGTATCATAACCACTTGCAGTCCTTGGCAATTTAGTAATAAAATCCATGGTAATGTTTTCCCATTTCCATTCCGGGATTTCAGGTTGTTGTAGTAGACCTAATGGTTTCTGATGTTCACCTTTGATATTAGAACACGTCAAACATTCTCCTACATATTTAGCAATATCGACTTTCATACCCGGCCACCAAAAGTGTTTCTTGAGATCTTTATACATCTTCCCCGCTCCGGGATGTATTGAATATCTGGTTTTATGTGCTTCCTTAAGTACCATTTCTCTCACATCTCCAAACCTTGGTACCCAAATTCTATCAGCCCTATATCGGGTTCCGTCTTCCCGAATATTAAGATGTTTCTCTGATCCTTTGGGTATCTCATTCTTCAACTTTCCTTCTTTTACAACCCCCTGTTACGCCTCCTTTATTTGAGTAGTAAGGTTAGTACGAATAATTTTATTCATAGCTTTTACCCGTATAGGTTCTCTGTCCTTTCTACTCAAAGCGTCAGCTACCACATTCGCCTTCCCCGGGTGGTATCGAATCTCAAAATCACAATCATTCAACAGTTCAATCCACCTGCGTTGTCCCATATTCAGTTGCTTCTGATTAAATATATGTTGGAGACTTTTATGGTCGGTATATATAGTACTTTTGACCCCATATAAATAATGCCTCCAAGTCTTTAATGCAAAAACAACAGCACCCAATTCCAAATCGTGAGTCGTATAATTTTGCTCCTGAATCTTTAATTGTCTAGACGCATAAGCAATCACCTTCGTTCGTTTCATTAATACACAACCAAGACCTTGCTTTGATGCGTCACAATAAATCACAAAATCATCATTCCCTTCAGGCAATGACAATATAGGTGCCGTAGTTAGCTTTTTCTTCAATAACTGAAACGCCTTCTCTTGTTCATCCTTCCATTCAAATTTCTTCCATTTGTGCGTTAATGCAGTCAAGGGTTTTGCTATTTTGGAGAAATCTTGGATGAATCTTCTGTAGTAACCAGCCAATCCTAAAAATTGACGTATATGCATTGGAGTTTTTGGGGTTTCCCACTTTTTAACGGTTTTGATCTTTGCCGGGTCCACCTGGATACCTTCTTTGTTCACTATGTGACCGAGGAATTGAACTTCTTCTAACCAAAATGCACACTTTGAAAACTTAGCGTACAGTTTTTCTTTCCTCAATACTTCTAGCACTTTTCTCAAATGTTCTTCGTGCTCTTGATCATTATTTGAGTAAATAAGTTTGTCATCGATGAAAACAATGACAAACTTGTCAAGATATGGCATACACACTCGGTTCATAAGGTCCATGAACACAGCTGGTGCGTTAGTCAATCCAAATGGCATAACCATAAACTCGTAATGACCATAACGCGTCTTAAAAGCAGTTTTTGGAATATCATCCTCCTTTACTCGCATTTGATGATATCCAGAACGTAAATCGATTTTCGAATAAACCGACAAGCCTTGTAGTTGATCAAATAAGTCATCAATTCTCGGCAGTGGATAACGGTTTTTGATGGTAAGTTTATTCAACTCTCTGTAGTCAATACACAACCTAAATGTACCATCCTTCTTCTTGACAAACAAAACAGGAGCTCCCCATGGTGATATGCTTGGTCGAATGAAACCACGTTCTAATAGTTCTTGCAGTTGGCTTTGCAGTTCTTTCATTTCGCTGGGTGCGAGTCTGTAAGGAGCACGAGCTATTGGTGCAGCTCCTGGTACAAGATCTATTTGAAATTCAACAGATCGATGTGGAGGTAGTCCCGGTAATTCTTTCAGAAATACATCGGGAAATTCTTTTGCGACGGGAACATCATTGATGCTCTTTTCTTCAGTTTGTACTTTCTCGACGTGTGCTAGAACAGCATAGCAACCTTTTCTTATTAGTTTTTGTGCCTTCAAATTACTAATAAGATGTAGCTTCGTGTTTCCCTTTTCTCCGTACACCATTAAGGGTTCTCCTTCTTTTCGTACAATGCGAATTGCATTTTTGTAACATACGATCTCTGCTTTCATCTCCTTCAGCCAGTCCATGCCAACTATTACATCAAAACACCCTAACTCTACTGGTATCAAATCAATCTTAAATATTTCGCTACCCAGTTTAATTTCTCGATTCCGGCATATATAATCTGCTGAAATTAATTTACCGTTTGCTAATTCGAGTAAAAATTTACTATCCAATGACGTCAATGGACAACTTAATTTAGCACAAAAATCTCTACTCATATAGCTTCTATCCGTACCCGAATCAAATAAAACGTAAGCAGATTTATTGTCAATAAGAAACGTACCCGTAACAAGTTCCGGGTCTTCATGTGCCTCTACCGCATTAATATTGAAAACTCTTCCACGGCCTTGTCCATTCGTGATCTCCTGGTTCGGGCAATTTCTAATAATGTGGCCCGATTTTCCACATTTATAACAAACTACATTGGCATAAATTGCTCCGACACTACTTGCTCCGCCATTACTCGTTCCGACACCATTTGTTCCTTTTGTTCTATTAACCCCTGGTCCGTAGACCTCACACTTCGCCGCGCTATGACCATTTCTTTTACACTTGTTGCAAAATTTGGTGCAGAACCCCGAGTGATACTTTTCACACCATGGCATAGCTACTTCTAATTGTTTTTGTTGTTGCGGTTGTTATTGTTGTTGGGATGATTTTTTGTAGTTGTTGTAGTTGTTGTTGTTGTTGTTGTTATTGTTGTTGTTGTTGTTGTTGTGCCATTTGTTTTAGTTGCGATTGATGTTGCGATTGTTGAGATAGTTGTTGTTGTATTGGTGACTATTATCACCGTTTTCCTCCCACTTTCTTTTGACTAGCTTCACGTTGGCCTCTTCGGCCGCCTGTTCTTTAATTCTTCCCTCAATCTGGTTCACTAGTTTGTGAGCCATTCTACATGCCTTTTGTATGGAGGCAGGCTCTTGTGAACTTATATCTTCTTGGATTCTCTCCGGTAACCCTTTCACAAACGCGTCGATCTTCTCTTCCTCATCTTCGAACACTCTCGGACACAATAGGCACAATTCTATGAATCGTCTTTCGTACGAAGTAATATCGAATCCCTGTGTTCGTAACCCTCTATGTTCTGACTTGAGATTATTGACCTCGGTTCTGGGATGGTACTTCTCGTTCATCAAGTGCTTGAATGTTGACCACGGTAGCGCGTAAGCAGCATCTTGTCCCACTTGCTCTAGATAGGTATTCCACCATGTTAACGCAATACCTGTGAAGGTATTGGTAGCGTACTTCACTTTGTCTCCTTCAGCACACTTACTTATGGCAAACACCAATTCAACTTTCTTGGTCCACCGTTTCAATCCGATTGGTCCTTCGGTCCCATCAAATTCTGAAGGTTTGCAGGCAGTGAATTCCTTGTAGGAGCATCCTACACGATTTCTTGCTCCATTAGCTGTATTGCTAGATTCAAAGTTATCGTTGGTATGTAGTGCGGCCTGTACTGCGGCTATGTTTGAAGCAAGAAATGCACGAAATTCCTCTTCGCTCATATTCAAGGTGTGTCAAGTAGTCGGTGCCATTTCCTTCAAAATAGTCAAATGAAATAAGTTAATCATACAGAATATTAAGAGTAGTCAATAGTATCTCGTAGCATAATATGAACTCATTTATAAAAGCTTTTTCTTCATATTAGCGTTTTATAAGTTGAAATTCGGGTACTACCTACCCGTTAAGTTCATACTTAGTAGCTAATATACAATTCAACTACTACAATTCCATATGAAAAATTGATTATAATAATATATCACATACAAATATTCTTCAAACTTACAACTTCGCTAAATTAAATATAACATGAATTATAGTACAATATAATACAGGACAGTTTTGAAGATAAATCTAGTTAATACGCAAGTTGTTCAGCAAAGAAAATAAAGACACGTAATTCATAAGTCCAGAAACAAGTCATGCATTCTGGTTTCACTAAGACGACTTCTCATTCTTGGTCTTGTGGAAAATAACCGTTATGACCATTGGCTAGGCAGCATGTTGTAATGTCGTCAAAAGGACGAGGGTTTCGTAATGTCCAACAGCCCCGTAATAATCTACAAACCTTGTTTATCACCCCAACTACTGAATCCGTCACTTGTGGGAAAGTTTTATTTAAAAGCTACAATCCGATGTTCTTTTTCTCACTTTGGTAAGAAGCGAACATCACTAACCCGTAAGCATAACATGCTTCTTTATGTTGCATGTTAGAAGCTCTTTCTAATTTACGAAATCCTATGTTGGGATATGTTGAGTCAAAATAGGTTCTTAACCCGTAGCGTAAAATTGCATTTGGGTTCCCCGTATTTAACGCTTTAAAGAAAACACGGCGTAACTTAAAGTCTCCCCAATGTGATATACCCCACCTATCAAAGGAAAGCCTTTTATAAACTAAGGCATTTCTGGAAAGTCTTTCAAATGTTTAACAAGTTAATTTCGCCATAACTAAATGTGCTGATGAATTCTGACCGACTCTAGACAAGATTTCCTCAATCATATCCTCTGGTAGGTCTTCTAAAATATTCGGTTGTCTACCCTTAACGTCCATTTTGTTTTTATACTGTAAAATAGACAAGGATTAGATTCGTAATAACAAACAATACAAGCAATTTTTACATAGAACATAAAAGTACAAGCACACTACAATACATTTATTACACAACATGCTCACACCCCTCTAATCTGAATCATTGGTTTCTTCTTCTTCGGACTTGGTTCTTTTTCCTAATTTTCTAGGGATATATGATGTTCCTCTAATTCGAGCCATCATTTTCCACATTGGTTTAGAAAAACCTGGTGGTTTAGAGGTACCCGGGTTATTGTCACGATATTGAAAATACGGGTGTTGACGGTACATATAAAGTTCATCGGGGTCGGAATCAGATTTCTCTATTTTGATGCCTTTTCCCTTATTATTTTCTTTTGGCTCATTAAATTGGGTCGGGGCAATTTCTATAACATCATCGGAATCCTCATCAGGATTCGATTCATCGAAAAATTGGTAATTTTCCCAATATTTTGCTTCCTTAGCGGAAACACCATTGACCATTATTAACTTTGGTCCATTTGTTGAGGATTTTCTTTTATTTGATTGGTTTTCTGTGGTTCCTACTATTCCCCCTCCGAAACCTCTTCTTCTTTCGGTTCCTCTTTTTCTGGTTCCTCTTCTTCCAGTTCCTCTTCTTCCGGTTCCGTTTCCTCTTCTTCTGGTTCTTCGAGAACTTGTGAATCTTGCCAATATATATTCAACTCTTCGTTATTATTAGGTGAGTCAATGGGATTTGTGCTAGAGGTAGACATCTATCACACAATATCAAACATGTTAAGAGATTAATATATCACATAATATTTACATGTTAATAATATATAGTTTCCAACAAAAATTTTAAGCAATCATTTTTAAAGAAAACACGGTTGAAGTCCAGACTCACTAATGCATCCTAACAAACTCGATAAGACACACTAATGCAAATTTTCTGGTTCTCTAAGACCAACGCTCGGATACCAACTGAAATGTCCCGTTCATATTGATTATAAACGTTACATATTAATTGATTTCGTCGCGAGGTTTTGACCTCTATATGAGACGTTTTTCAAAAACTGCATTCATTTTTAAAACAACCATAACCTTTATTTTATCTATAAAGGTTTAAAAAGCATTACGTAGATTATCAAATAATGATAATCTAAAATATACCATTTACACACGACCATTACATAATGGTTTACAATAAGAATATATTACATCAAAAATAAGTTTCTTGAATGCAGTTTTTACATAATATCATACAAGCATGGACTCCAAACCTTGTCCTTATTTTAGTATGCAACAGCGGAAGCTCTTAATAATCACCTGAGAATTAACATGCTTAAAACGTCAACAAAAATGTTGGTGAGTTATAGGTTTAACCTATATATTATCAAATCATAATAATAATAGACCACAACATTTCATATTTCAATATACATCCCATACATAGAGATAAAAATCATTCATATGGTGAACACCTGGTAACCGACATTAACAAGATGCATATAAGAATATCCTCTATCATTCCGGGAAATCCTTCGGACATGATTAAAACGAATTCGAAGTACTAAAGCATCCGGTACTTTGGATGGGGTTCGTTAGCCCCAATAGATCTATCTTTAGGATTCGCGTCAATTAGTAGATCGGTTTACTAATTCTTAGGTTACCAAGCAAAAGGGGCATATTCGGCTTCGATCATTCACCCATATAATGTAGTTTCATTTACTTGTGTCTATTTCGTAATACATTTATAAAACTGCATGTATTCTCATCCCAAAATATTAGATTTTAAAAGTGGGACTATAACTCACTTTCACAGATAATTTCCTTCCTCGAAAATAACACTTGGCCACGGATCGATTCACGAACCTATACAAATATGTACATATATATCAAAGTATGATCAAAATATAATTACAACCATTTTTATTATGTTTTAAATATTTGAGTGTATTAAGTCAGCTGTCCTCGTTAATAACCTACAACTAGTTGTCCACAGTTAGATGTACAGAAATAAATCGATATATATTATCTTGAATCAATCCACGACCCAGTGTATACATGTCTCAGGCTAGATCACAACTCAAAGTATATATATTTTTGGAATCAACCTCAACCCTGTATAGCTAACTCCAACATTACTGCATATAGAGTGTCTATGGTTGTTCCAAATAATAAATATACATGGGTCGATATGATATGTCAAAACATTTGCATACGTGTCTATGGTATCCCAAGATTACATAATATATTAGAATACATGTATAATACAATATAAGTTAGCTAGGATATGATTTGATTTGTATAGATTTGTTAAACATTTCCCGTAGCTAAAAAGATCAAAAATATCCAATCTTGTTTTACCCATAACTTCTTCATTTTAAATCCGTTTTGAGTGAATCAAATTTCTATGGTTTAATATTGAACTATAATTTAAGAATCCAAATAGAAAAATTATAGGTTTATAGTCCGAAATTTAAGTTACATGTCAATTACTAAAGAGGTAGTCATTTCCGTCGAAAGAACGACATCTTGATGACCATTTTGAAAAACATACTTTCACTTTGAGTTTAACCAAGATTTTTAGATATAGTTTCATGTTCATATTAAAAATCATTTTCCTAGAATAACAACTTTTAAATCAAAGTTTATCATAGTTTTTAATTATCCAAACCAAAACAGCCCCCGGTTTCACTACGGCGGCGTGTATCCGATTTTATGGTGTTCATCGTGTTTCCAGGTTTTAAATCAATAAGTTAGCATATCATAAAGATATAGAACATGTGTTTAGTTGATTTTAAAAGTTCAGTTAGAAGGATTAACTTTTGTTTGCGAACAAGTTTAGAATTAACTAAACAATGTTCTAGTGATTACAAGTTTAAACCTTCGAATAAGATAGCTTTATATGTATGAATCGAATGATGTTATGAACATCATTACTACCTCAAGTTTTCTGGATAAAACTACTGAAAATGAGAAAAATGGATCTAGCTTCAAATGATCCTTGGATGGCTTGAAAGTTCTTGAAGCAGAATCATGACACGAAAACAGTTCAAGTAAGATTTTCACTCGAAATAAGATTGTTATAGTTGTAGAAATTGAATCAAAGTTTGAATATGAATATTACCTTGAATTAGAAAGATAACCTACTGTAAATAACAAAGATTCCTTGATCTTAGATGATTACTTGGAATGGATTAGAAAGCTTGGAAGTAGACTTGCAAACTTGGAAGTATTCTTGATTTTTATGAAACTAACTTGAAGATGGAACTTGAGAGAGATCAATTAGATGAAGAAAATTGAAGAATGAAAGTGTTTGTAGGTGTTTTTGGTCATTGGTATATGGATTAGATATAAAGGATACGTAATTTTGTTTTCATGTAAATAAGTCATGAATGATTACTAATATTTTTGTAATTTTATGAGATATTTCATGCTAGTTGCCAAATGATGGTTCCCACATGTGTTAGGTGACTCACATGGGCTGCTAAGAGCTGATCATTGGAGTGTATATACCAATAGTACATACATCTAAAAGTTGTGTATTGTACGAGTACGAATACGGGTGCATACGAGTAGAATTGTTGATGAAACTGAACGAGGATGTAATTGTAAGCATTTTTGTTAAGTAGAAGTACTTTGATATGTGTCTTGAAGTCTTTCAAAAGTTTAAAAATACATATCAAAACACAACATGTATATACATTCTAATGGAGTCGTTAAGTCTTCGTTAGTCGTTACATGTAAGTGTTGTTTTGAAACCTTTAAGTTAACGATCTCAATTAATGTTGTTAACCCAATGTTTATTATATCAAATGAGATGTTAAATTATTATGTTATTATGATATTATGATGTATGAATATCTCTTAATATGATATATACATTAAAATATCGTTACAACGATAATCGTTACATATAAGTCTCGTTTCGTAATTCTTGAGTTAGTAGTCTTGTTTTTACATATGTAGTTCATTGTTAACACACTTGATATATTTAAATATAATTTTATCATGTTAAATATAGTGTATCAACATCTTAATATGATACATATGTATTTAGTAGACGTTATCATAACGATAATCATTATATATATATCATTTCGAGTTTCTTAACTTAGTAATCTCATTTCTTATGTATATCACACATTGTTAATATACTTAGTGAGATACTTACTCATCATAATATCATGTCAACCATATATATATGTCTATATATACCACAACATGTAGTTTTTACAAATTTGTAACGTTCGTGAATCGTCGGTCAACTTGGGTGATCAATTGTCTATATGAAACTTATTTCATTTAGTCAAGTCTTAACAAGTTTGATTGCTTAACACGTTGGAAAATTTTAGTCATGTAAACATCAATCTCAATTAAGATATATAAACATGGAAAAGTTCGGGTCACTACAGCGCATCTGCCTTGGATGCGGCACATCTGCTACTGATGCGGCGCATCACTTGCAGATGCGTCACATCTGAAGGCTGCTGTCCAAATATTTTTTTATTTTTTTCGTTTAATTCCCGCTATGCTATACATGTCCGATTGACATGAAACTTGGCCAACATACTTATATATGCTTATCTTTCATAGAAAAATTGTCAGATACCTGAACCGACCCCGTTGACTTTGACTTTGACTTTGACTAAGTTTGACCAAGTTTGACTTTTAGTTAACCAAATGTTTATGCAATCGTTCTAACATGCTTTTATACTTATATCTTGCATGAAACTTGACAATGTGACACACATGCTTTATGTAATCGAGTCGTAATGAGCTATAGGACTAATTGAACATCTTTGACCAATCGTGTTTACCGTTATTGATACAACCTACTTGTTTAGGTCAAGACTAGCATTCGTTCTTGCACACGTTACTTTGTGAAGTACCTTATCTATTCGTCTAACCAAGGTGAGATCATAGTCCAACCTTTTCAACAACTTTTACTCTTTAAACTGTGGGATGAGAAACATATACGTATAATATACTTTTATGCTTTGAACACAAGTACGGAAACAAACATTCCACGTGGAGTTAGAACAAAAAGGCCCCAATTCAATTATCATTAGTTACACTTGCAGGGTGTAAACGTAAACTTATGTTGTGTGATCACAAGGGCTTGACAAGCCCTCATTCAGACGGTTTGCTACCGTTAGCGGATGAAATATATTTTCGAGTATATAGTGTAGGTTCTAACACTATGATAACGGGGTTCGTGAACAGTTAAGTCTTGATAATTGGGTGCTCCACAAACGTATAACAATTTTGGAATGAAAACGATTTTGATAATCAACGTTATGGCAATACAAAATCTGGTGGTTCAAAAATAATGTTTACTACTACACCTATGATTTCACCAACGTTTTTCATTGACAGTTTTCTATATGTTTTCTCAAGTCCTTGAACGCTAAATGATACATGCTTCCGCACTCTACTTTTTGAAACTTGCTTGGATGTCGAGTATACATGCATACGAAGCGTCTTTTGACTTTACTTAAATTTGTGTCGCATAGGTTTCATTCGTACTTAAAACATTGTAACGTAACCAGCCTTTGAACTACTTTGTAACACTTGAAACATCTTTACTTATGAAATGAATGCGACATACTTTTGGTCAAACGTTGTTTAAAGACTTATGACCACGTAACGGGACCTAAGTAGACGGCGCCATCAATGACGATTTTGTCGGGTCACTACACCTCACATATAGGGTCACAAAACGGCTATGTGACACCATTAATATGGGTAAATAAATCATACATATACATACATAGATATTCCACTCACCTTATCGTCTTTGTGAGATTCCAACAATAAACTTGCAACCTTTAAAGCAAGTCACCTAATACAATTAATGCCCAATTAATACATATAACAAGTTGGACTATTTACCAACTAACCTCATTAGTGCATTTATGACCCAAAAGGGTATTTATGACCCATTTGCACTGGAATCACCCAACAAGGTCAAAGTCCACAACTAATCACTAAAAGCTAGTGATTAAAGTCTAATAAAACCAATTAACACAAGTTAGGGTATTTTCATACCCAATTTAACCCACAAGGTCACATTTACCCATTTGACCCATTTTAAGTCAATCATGAACCAAATAAAAAATATTTCACTAACACCTAAGTGTGCTAGTGATTCAACAACACAAATAACCCTACAACTTTAAATCTCATGGCAAAACCCTAGATTTCAAACCTTAGGGTTTCTATTCATCAAGTTCACCCTAAAATCGCCCATTAAACCCTAAAATGGGTCTTACAACAACACCCATAACCAATTCACAAGTCATAAAACAACTAAAAGATGAAACTCGGAATTAACACTTACCACTACTATCAAATTGTAGCTAATAACGAGGAGAACGACTTTCCAAGAATTGAATCACAAATCTTCACCCTTAAATATCACTTTGAATCTAAGAGGGTTTTATGTTTTGAGAGAAAAGAGAAAGAAAAGGGAAAAGAAATGAAGAAAAAGAGTTATGTTGCTGGGATTTAGAGCCACAATCTGATCCACATGTGAAAAGACAAAAATACCCTCAACCCACCCTTTTTAAAACTGAAAATCGGATCAGATCTGCAGGAAGGTCGCGGAGTGATCCCACATCCTTGCGGCGCGGTGTTGTGAGCATTTTTCGAACTGTTAAACTTGCCACCTGATCTTGATTCTTGCCTAAACACGCGGCGCGACCACCCCTCTCCGCGGCGCGACCGTGGGCGTCATTTGTCCAATTTTGGCCAACTTGTTCCAACTATTGTTTATACGACTCGTACACTCTATTCTTGCTTCGTATATACACCTAGACTTCACCACAAAGTCTCACTCAACTTAACACCTTCATAACTATGCACATACTTATACATGTATACATTCTCATGTGCATATATATATATATATATATATATATATATATATATATATATATATATATATATATATATATATATATATATATATATATATATATCTTGTGTACTCCAAATACATAACGTATATTTATCAATATATACATCTAACATCTTCATGTACATATTTACATATATAACTTGCTTGCTACGTACACTACTCCCGAGATTATTATTCGAAATATTCGGGTCTTACAACTCTCCCCCACTTGAATCGGAGCGCGTCCTCGCGATCCAAGCCGTATGAAAAGCCGGAAGATACACCAATACAAACTCTTCGGGTTCCTATGTAAACTTGAAACCTTTACTACGACACCATTGAACTTTAAAAGTTCTCACTTCCTTATTTCTCAACATTTTCACCTTTTCATCGAGTATAGCAATCGGCTCTTCAACATACTCTAATTTGTTGTTTAGCTCAATCTCGTCTAATGGCACCCATGATGAATCATCCGCAAGACACTTTCAAAGTTGGGAAACATGAAATGTATTATGGATCCCCGCAAGCTCTTCGGGTAATTCCAAACGATACGCAACTTCACCAACCCGAGCTAAAATTTTAAATGGCCCAATAAACCGAGGAGCTAACTTTCCCCGTTTCCGAAACCGAATAATGCCTTTCCATGGCGAAACCTTAAGCATCACCATGTCACCTTCTTGGAACTCGATCGGTCGTCTACGTTTATCGGCATACGACTTTTATCTATCTCGAGTTGCTTTCAAATGAGTCCGAATCATCTCAATCTTACTATTTGTCTTTAAAACCAAATCGGTACTCCCGATTTCCCTTTATCCCACTTAACCCCAACAAATCGGAGTTCGACACCTACGCCCATAAAGCATCTCATAAGGTGGCATTCTAATACTAGCATGATAACTATTGTTGTACGAGAATTCCACCAAAGGCAAGTGTTCATCCAACTACCACTGAAATCGATAATACACGCCCGTAACATATCCTCCAATGTTTGATTCGTACGTTCGGTTTAACCGTCCGTTTGAGGATGGTACGCCGTACTCATATTCACCCTCATACCCATATCTTCATGAAACTTTTTCCAAAATCGAGAAGTAAAACGCGTGTCCCGATCCGAAACGATAAATGCGGGAACGCCATGTCTCGATATTACCTCTTTAATGAACATTTTTGCAAGTGCCTCGTACGTAATTGCTTCTTTAATAGGAAGAAACAAAGCACTTTTCGTCAACCTATCAACGATCACCCAAATAGTATCAAATTGAGTTCTTGCCATTTTCGGCAACTTGGTAATAAAATCCATGGTAATATGCTCCCACTTCCACATCAGGATTTCTAGCGGTTGCAACTTACTACTTACAAACACGTAACACATTGTTCAACATATTTAACCACATCACGTTTCATTCCAGGCCACCAATACTCTTTCTTCAAATCGAGGTACATTTTCGTTGCACCTGGATGAATGGAATACCTTGACTTGTGTGCTTCATCAAGAAGCACCGTTCGGTAATCCCCCATCTTTGGCACCCACACCCTATTTTGAAAGGATAAAAACCCGTGAGGGCCTAATTGAATGGACTCCATTTGCCCCACGGTTCATTCTTCATGTTTGTTATTAACAAAAGCTTCAATTTGAATCTCACCGAGCTTAACAAGAAAATAGTTAGTAATTATCATGGGTAACGATCCTACTCGTATCGCTGGATGTTGACTCTTTCGACTTAACACGTCCGCGACCACATTCGCCTTACCCAGATAGTAAAGTATCTCACAATCATAATCTTTCTGATGGAATTTAACAAGTTTCAAAACAACATGTTCTTATAGTTAACTTGATCATTAAACCAATTTAATGTAGTTAAAGCAAGTGAAAGCATTAATAGAACAAGTATATTTGTTAAGCCATTTTGTTAAATCCCATATTAATATCAAGTCTTGAATATATGCTTACAAATAAGAACAAGTAGAGAAGATTCATACCTCCTTAAGCTTGTTGAGGGTAGTTTACAAAAGTGCAAGATGATGATGAAAATGATGGTAAGAAAACCTCTAACTTGAAGCCTCAAGTGTGTAATACCCACAAGCAATAACCCCAACACCTTTGTAATTAGTTAGGATTTAATTGACACTAGATATGAGCTTGTAAAAAAAATTTAGAACTCCCTTGAGTCCCAAAAAAGGCCACGGTCTACAGCAAATCACAGCAGAATTTTTGCAGTTTTTTTCAAGCTTTGAATAACTAGTTTTACTTGAGAGAGAGAGTGAGTCAATGTCTTGGTTCAAAAGTAGACATGCACCTATGAAGTTGTGTATATAGGAAGTAGCAAAACAAGCATGTGTGGTCTCTCTTGGAGTCCAAAATTCTTCACACATGATGGGTAATATAATATGTGAATTGTTTTATAAAACAATGTTTATAAACCCATGTATATATATATACATATATTTTGTTACTTATACATTTTAAAACCTTTTATAAAATATAACACAACATAATTATTTAAACCTATAAATAATTAAATATAAATTATCCAAATAATTTATCTCAAGTAATAATATTTTAGAAAACCGATTTTCCAAAGTTTAAGTGTCGCGTATTTATTTAACGATCCAATCGTTAAGATTAAATACATATAAGGTGTTGGGAAGCTTGTTATTAGGTATGACCCAACTTGGATCATAACACATTAGCCACATTAATTTAATATGTCTCTTGGGCATACGAAATACCTTCACTTTCACCATATCCATCCATCTACGTTGACGATAATTTAAATCCCGTCGATCAAAAAGATGTTTCAAACTCTTGTGATCCGAATAAATCGTACACTTGACACCATACAAGTAGTGGCTCCAAATTTTCAACGCATGTACCACCGTCGCTAATTCAAGATCATGAGTCGGGTATCTCTTTTTGTTTCTTTCAATTGTCGAGAGGCATAAGCGATGACTTTACCCCGTTGCATTAGAACACACCCGAGCCCATTTAATGAGGCATCACAATACACCGTCATTTTTTATACACCTTTCGGCAACACTAAGACCGGAGCTTGACACAATTTCTCTTTTAACAATTGAAAAGCAATTTCTTGCTCGTTCTCCCAATTGAATGATCACTCTCTTTTAGATTTAACTTTATCAGGCCTTAGACATCTGACTCTCAACGAATAAGAGGGACAAATTCCATCTTGACTACATACGTCCTAAATATACACCTTGCATTATACCTGAGCTCTTCCTTATGAATTACCATATTTCAGAATAGCGAAGGAAAGAATCAAGGCACAATACTTGGTAAATATCCGAACCCAATATGTATCTCAGGTTAGAGGATACAATGATATTCGCCTTTACTCAAGATTACATGTGATCAACCACAAAGGCTCCATTTAGTAAATCTTGAGAGCGGGTCTTCCAATATTTGTATCCCACAAATATATACGAACCTTGGTTGCAACCCTGCCCCACATTCGTCCCGTGAATGTATACCAATCCAAGTTCATAATAGTCTAAACCTCACATTTGCTCCCACAAATGTGATCGACTACGGAATTTAGAATAATTACTTATTCATGGATAAAATATGCAAAATAGGAACCTGACTCAAGATTAATAAATTAACACCATAATTATATTAATGAGTTTGAACTACTTCGTTTCATTACAATACATAAAATAGATCACAACCAATCACTAGAATATCGAAGCCCTAATGCACTAACATGCCCTTGATGTTTTGCACCATGTAAGAGCTTCGTGATTGGATCAGCTATATTAAGATCTGTATGAACTTTGCGAATACATATCTTTCCCTTTTCAACTTCATCCCTTATGTAGTTGAATCTCCGCACAATGTGACGGGTCTTTTGGTGAGCACGAGGTTCCTTGATTTGAGCAATCGCACCCTCGTTGTCACAAAAGATCTCAAGAGGGTCCTGAATGGAAGGGACTACTCCTAAGTCATTGATGAATTTCTTCATCCATGCAGCTTCCTGAGCTACCAATGATGCGGAGATGTACTTCGACTCTGTAGTGGATAAAGCAACAACATCCTGTTTTGAACTCTTCCAAGAGACTGCACCTCCATTTAACGTGAAGACATAACCAGATTGTGATCGAGAATCATCTCGATCAGTTTGGAAACTCGCCTCCACGTAACCCTTTACTGCGAGTTCTTCTTCATCAGACCCATATATTAGAAACATATCCTTAGTCCTCCTAAGGTATTTCAATATACTTTTAACAACAATCCAATGACTGTTTCCTGGGTTATTCTGGTATCTACTTATCAGGCTAAGAGTGCATGACACATCCGGTCTAGTGCATATCATTGCATACATGATTGACCCAATAGCATATGCGTACGGGACTTTCTTCATTCTCTCTTGTTCATCTTTCGAGGTAGGACACTGAGATGAACTGAGAGGCGTTCCTCTCTGAATAGGTACCAAACCTTTCTTAGAGTTGTCCATCTTAAACCTTTTCAAGATCTTTTCAATGTATGCACTTTGATTCAAACCTATCAGTTTCTTGGATCTATCCCTATAGATCCCAATCCCCAAAACGTATTGTGCTTTTCCAAGATCCTTAATGGAGAAGCATTTACTTAGCCAAGTTTTAACACCTTGCATTGCCGGAATATCATTTCCAAATAACAATATATCATCCACATATTGTACAAGGAACATGATTGTGCTCCCACTAGCTTTCTTGTATACACAAGCTTCATCACCATTTTTAATGAAGCCAAATTTCTTAGCCTCCTCATTAAAATGATGATTCCACATTCTAGATGCTTGTTTCAATCCGTAGATTGACTTCTTTAACTTGCATACCTTTTTAGGATATTTCGGATCAACAAAACCTTCAGGCTGAACCATATAGACATCTTCCTCAAGATTTCCATTTAGGAAAGCGGTCTTGACATCCATTTGCCATATTTCATAATCATAATGAGCAGCAATGGCAAGTAATATCCTAATAGACTTTAGCATTGCCACAGGCGAAAAAGTTTCATCATAGTCAACCCCTTGAGTTTGAGTGAAACCTTTTGCAACAAGTCTAGCTTTGTATGTATCCAAGTTTCCATGTATGTCGGTTTTCATTATGAAAAGCCATTTACAATCAACTAGCCTTGAGCCAATATTTTGTGCAACAAGTTCCCAAACTTGGTTGTCATACATGGATCGCATCTCAGCGTTCATGGCTTCCTGCCATTTATCCTTATCATTTCTTGATAAAGCATCCTGGTAGTTAGTTGGTTCATCCAAATCAACCACATAGCAACCATCCACGAGAAACCCATATCTCTCAGGAGGATTACTAATCCTACCAGATCTGTAAACGTCTTGTGTATTTTGATCATCCATTTGATCACTCTCAACATTTTCATGTTGAGTGCTAGCGTCAACCAATTGTGTATTATCTACTTGATCTTGAACCTCTTCAACATCTATCTTCCTTTCACTATTTCCTTCCATTAGGAAATTAGTTTCAAGGAATTCAGCCTTTCGAGCAACAAATACATTCTGCTCGGATGGATCATAATAATAATATCCCATATCATCCTTGAGATATCCTATGAAGATACACTTCGTAGATCGAGCATTCAACTTATTAGGGACGTAACGCTTAGGATAAGCTTCACATCCCCATACCTTTAAGTATGATAGAGATGGAGGTTTTCCAAACCACATCTCATGAGGAGTTCGTTCCACTTTCTTGGTTGGGGCCATATTTAGAATACGAGCTGCGGAGCATAGACAATAACCCCAAAATGATAGAGGTAACGAGCTTCTAGCCATCATAGATCGAACCATATCCATTAGGGTTTAGTTCTCCTTTCAGAAACTCCATTAAGTTGGGGTGTTCCAGGAGGAGTGAGTTGCGAGATAATCCCACAACTTTTAAGATGATCTTGGAAAGCATCGCTTAGGTATTCACCTCCTTTATCGGTACGAAGTACCTTGATTATCTTATTGAGTTGATTTTGTACTTCATTTTGATATTCCTTGAATGCTTCAAAAGTTTCGTCCTTATGTCTTAACAAGTAGACATATCCGAAACGACTAAAGTCATCAATGAATGTGACGAAGTATCTTTCACCTTTCCTAGTCATGGGCTTAAAGGGTCCACATACATCTGAATGTATTAATCCCAATAAGTCTTTAGCCCTTTCATAGGTCCCTTTGAAAGGTGCTTTAGTCATTTTTCCTTGTAAACAAGATTCACATACATCAAACGAGTCTAGTTCATTTGATTTCAAAAGTCCATTCTTTTAAAGTATATGCATTCGATTCTTGTTTATGTGACCAAGGCGACAATGCCATAAGTAGGAATCACTCAAATCCCTTTTGAGTTTCTTGGTGTTTGCATGTTATATTGAGCTATTGTATGATGTGTCATCATGAACCAATTCATAAATACCATTCGAAGGCGAAGCCTTAAAATAGAACACATTATCTAAAGAAAAATGGATATCATCATTAATGAAATTAAGATTAAAACCATATTGTTTCAAATGGGATACAGAAATAATGTTTCGTGGTAAATCGGGTGCATACAAAACATTTTTCAAAATAAGCTCCAACCCAGTTTGTAGCTTTAAAACAAAGTCTCCTTGAGCTTCTATGTGCACCTTTGCACCATTTCCCATAAAGAGACTAGTTATTCCCGCTGGTTGTTTACTTCTTTTGAACCCTTGCAAAGAATTGCAAATATGAGTTCCACATCCTGTGTCTAATACCCATGTATTAGAAGAAGTAATACTAAGCTCAATGTATACCATATATACATTACCTGAGGTTTGCCCTGCATCCCTCTTTTCTTTCAACTCCTTCAAGTAGACCGGGCAGTTGCGTTTCCAGTGACCCATTTCACCACAACCGAAGCACGGATCTTCCTTGGGGTTAGCTTTACCGACAACCTTTTGCTTCTTGTTGTTGTAGGTTGGGGTAACCATCTTCCCCTTTCCCTTGCCCTTGCCTTGGTACACGGGTCCTTTCCTCTTAGCCGCCTTCGGCTTAGAAGTGTTATTATTTTTGGACCCGCCTTCATTGATCATAAACATGGGTGAAGCCCTTTTACCCATGCTCGCTTCGACCGTCTTTAGCATGGCATGTAATTCGCCAATGCTCTTATCCCATCCATTCATGTTGTAATTCATTACAAATGTGTCAAACCTCTTTGACAAGGAATTAAGGATAAGGTCCGTGGCTAATTCATTAGACATGTTGCAGTTTAGACGGTTTGCTCGATCAATTAGGCTTTTCATCTTAATGACATAAGATGAAACGGATTGAGAGTCGTCCATCCGACATGCATGAAGCGCTCGGACCGTTTCAAAGCGCTGGACACGAGCTTGTTGAAGGAACATCTCCTTCAACTGTGTGATCATGTCATATGCACTATGATGCTCGAAATCCTTTTAGAGTTCTGGTATCATAGTCCCAAGCATGAAGCAAGAAACTTGCACCGAATCGGTGCAATATTTCTCCCAATAAGACATGCCTTCCGTATCATCCTCATCTGGTTGATCGGGAATGGGGTCTTCCAACACATACGCCCTATCCTCTAGTTTGAGGACAATTCTTAGATTGCGGAACCAATCCATGAAGTTCGTATGGTTGAGTTTTTCCTTTTCGAGGATTGACCTCAACGATAGGTTGTTAAAGTTGATAGGTGCGTTAGGAAGGTTGTTGTTATTAATGGCGGCCATCTACAAAATTTAACAAAGTTGTTTAAGTATCAATTTTAATTTAACAATCAATACCCTTTAAATCCAATTGATATTTATTAAATTTTAGAATCCAACGGTAAACCAAATTTCAGTTAGGTGACCTTTATCCAGTCATTTGATTTACCTAGGTAGTCATTATATGACAATTGCAATCCTTTTGCAACTTTTAAGTTATGGGATCATGCAATCCTTTTGAATGGCATATTTATCCCATCAACGCCTATTTGTTCCTCATGCTTCGGTGACCCTAAGTTCATGATTCCCAAATCAAGTCGTCCTACTTGTGTAGACGTGTAAATTTAACATACAAGTGGTTAGGTGACCTTTATCCCACAAGTGTGCGAAATTCACCTTAATCATATTAGTTTGCTCATAATGGTTAGTTGACGTTTATCCCATTATGAGTTCCCTAATATTTTTAAGTGTCACACAAAAGGATGGCGTTTAACCTGTTTGCTTTGTAAATAAGGGATTTTAAGTTTTCATTAATTCTAGTTTGAGAAAACTTTTATACCATACACCAACATGCATTTAGTGTATGGTTCATTTGAAATCCATTTTCATGTCTTGTAATTAAGCCAATTACTTGATATAAACCATTTTATATATATGATCCTTTTATGATCTTAATAACCGTTTATTAATGTCCTTTTGCCACTTTTAATTTAACCAATTAAATTGTCGTTTTGCATGTCGATAATAATGTCTAATTTAACCAATTAAATTTCCATTTTACTTGTTGTTAACTTGTGTGATTAACTTGTAGCATACAAACATACAATCCACAATCATACAATAAACAACCATGCATGCATAACAATGTGTTCACAATCAAGCCAATTTGGTAGACATTTGTTTAGCCGAAAACAAATGCCACCGGTAAAGGGGTTATAACACAAAGTAGAAGATTTTAAATCTCCCACTTAATCTTGCATCTTCCTTGTCTTAATCTTGCATCTTCATTTTTACAAAAAAATATATCCTAATACATTTTTCTAAAAAATGAAAATACAACCTAATCTATTTTACATACCAAATATAAAATAAATTACATAACGAAAATAATATTATTACAAACCAATTGAATAAATATTATTACAAACCAAATGAATAATAAATAATCATCAAACATTCAACCAAACAAACACAAGGTCTAGGCATTGATTGTGAACATTAACATACAACAAAATATGAAAAAATGGAAGCACCCAAAACCATTTTGGGTCTCCAAATTTTCGGCCAAAATTAGATACCCACCCAAACCCAACAATTTTTTTATTCCATTTTCATGCATGTACTTGGATTGCAAATATAGTGGGTTTAAAGACAATATAAGAAGCATAATCCATAGACCTCGGCTCTAGATACCATTGATGAACTTTAACAAGTTTCAAAACAACATGTTCTTATAGTTAACTTGATCATTAAACCAATTTAATGTAGTTAAAGCAAGCGGAAGCATTAATAGAACAAGTATATTTTTTAAACCATTTTGTTAAATCCCATATTAATATCAAGTCTTGAATATATGCTTACAAATAAGAACAAGTAGAGAAGATTCATACCTCCTTAAGCTTGTTGAGGGTAGTTTACAAAAGTGCAAGATGATGATGAAGATGATGGTAAGAAAGCCTCTAACTTGAAGCCTCAAGTGTGTAATACCCACAAGCAATAACCCCAACACCTTTGTAATTAGTTAGGATTTAATTGACACAAGATATGAGCTTGTAAAAAAAATTTAGAACTCCCTTGAGTCCCAAAAAGGCCAAGGCCTACAGCAAATCACAGCAGAATTTTTGCAGTTTTTTTCAAGCTTTGAACAACTAGTTTTACTTGAGAGAGAGTGAGTCAATGTCTTGGTTCAAAAGTAGACATGCACCTATGAAGTTGTGTATATAGGAAGTAGCAAAACAAGCATGTGTGGTCTCTCTTGGAGTCCAAAATTCTGCACACATGATGGGTAATATAATATGTGAATTGTTTTATAAAACAATGTTTATAAACCTATGTATATATATATATATATATATATATGCATATATTTTGTTACTTATACATTTTATAACCTTTTATAAAATATAACATAACATAATTATTTAAACCTATAAATAATTAAATATAAATTATCCAAATAATTTATCTCAAGTAATAATATTTTAGAAAACCGATTTTCCAAAGTTTAAGTGTCGCGTATTTATTTAACGATCCAATCGTTAAGATTAAATACTTTTAAGGTGTCGGTAAGCTTGTTATTGGGTATGACCCGACTTGGATCATAACACATTAGCCACATTAATTTAATATGTCTCTTGGACATACGAAATACCTTCACTTTCACCATATCCATCCATCTAAGTTGACGATAATTTAAATCCCGTTGATCAAAAAGATGTTTCAAACTCTTGTGTTCCGAATAAATCGTACACTTGACATCATACAAGTAGTGGCTCCAAATTTTCAACGCATGTACCACCACCGCCAATTCAAGATCATGAGTCAGGTATCTCTTTTCATTTCTTTCAATTATCGAGAGGCATAAGTGATGACTTTACCCCGTTGCATTAGAACACACCCGAGCCCATTTAATGAGGCATCACAATACACCGTCATTTCTTCTACACCTTCCGGCAACACTAAGACCGGAACTTGACACAATTTCTCTTTTAATAATTGAAAAGCAATTTCTTGCTCGTTCTCCCAATTGAATCTCGTATTCTTCCTTGTCAACTTTGTTAATGGAGAGGCAATTTTAGAAAAGTCTTGGATAAATTGACGATAATAACCGGCCAATCCGAGAAAACTTCGGATTTTCGTAGGTGTAGTAGGTTGTTCCCAACTCTTTACCATCTCTATCTTCCCCGGATCTACTTGAATCCCTTCCTTGTTCACAATATGGCCAAGGAATTGCACTTCCCTTAGCCAAAATTCACATTTTGAGAATTAGCATACAACTTCTCCTTCCGTAACGTCTTCAACACTTCGCGCAAATGGTGTTCATGTTCCTTCATGCTCTTAGAATAGACAAGAATGTCGTCAATTAACACAATTACCGACTTGTCCAACATAGGTTGGCACACTCGGTTCATAAGATCCATGAATGCCGCCGGTGCATTCGTGAGACCAAAAGGCATAACTACAAATTCAAAATGCCCGTAACGAGTTTGAAAGGCCGTCTTCTCAATATCTTCCTCACGGACCCGCATTTGATGATAGCCGGACCGTAAGTAAATTTTAGAAAAGTAAGTCGCACCTTGAAGTTGGTCAAATAAATCGTCGATCCTAGGCAATGGATAACGATTCTTGATCATCACTTTGTTCCACTCCCCATAATCGATGCACATCCGCATACTACCATCCTTCTTCTTCACGAATAAAACCGGAGCGCCCCATGGCAAAGCACTCAGTCGGATAAAACCCTTTTCAAGCAAATATTGGGTTTGATTTAACAACTCTTGCATCTCCATTGGTGCTAAACGATAAGGAGTTTTAGCAATGGGATAACCCCCGAAACCAAATCAATACGAAATTCAACTTGTCTTTCCGTCGAAACCCCCGGTAACTCATCCAGAAAAATGTCTTCAAATTCATTAACCATCAGAATTTCATGAATGGATGGTGGCTCTTCACGAGTATCAACCACATGGGCAAGAAAAGCCATGCCACCACTACTAAGGAAACGACGTGCTCGTGCATAAGTGCACAATGGTACCAGTCTCCTTCGCCTATCGCCATACCCACAAAAATATCGAACTCACCCAAAGTTATCAGAATAAGATCGATTTTAAACGTTTCGGTACCAAACACTACATTACAATCTTTACAAACATCAACCCCTAGCACTGTCTTACCATCCGCTATTTCGACTTCTACTGGACGACTTAACTTAGCTAGCGATTTATTAAGCTTAGACATAAATTGTGGAGTCACAAACGATAAATTAGCACCGCTATCAAATAGTATCCTTGCCGGATTAGAATTAACCATGAAAGTACCTGAGACAATTTCGTTGGATTATTTAGCTTCATCGTTGGTCATCAAATAGTTTCTTTTCCTAGCCGTACCCGCCGCCTTTTCTAGCTTCTTCACTTGGTCCCCTAACAACTCGGGACATTCCGACTTACGGTGTCCCAATTTTTGACAATTAAAGCACGTGACCGTCTTATTCGGACAATCGCGGGAGTAATGACCCTTCTTCCCGCAACCATAACATGTAGGTGTAAAAGTACTTGAATCACCTTTCCTTACACTTCCGACGCTTTCGGACACACCCTTGCTTTTCTTGTTGGAATAACTAGGAGCTTCAAATTTTCTTTTACTAGACCCATAACCAACCGGACTCGGAGCTTGCGCTTCAAACCCTTTCGCCACCGCCAAGAGCTTAGTAAAAGTATCAACATGACCAATAGTAATCTTACCCTTCAAATCATCTCTAAGGGTCGCATGAAAATCTTCCATCAACAATTGGTCATTCCCCACATACTTGGGGCAAAAACGCGCTTTGGCGAGAAAGTTGGTTTTAAGAGTGTTTAGGTCCAAAGACCCTTGACGCATGTTTCTTAACTCATTGTACAATTTAGAAAGATCCCTCTTTGTACAATACTCAAGGAAAAACTCCTTCTTAAACTCTTCCCAAGACAACCCTACAAAAGCCGCGTCACCTACCATGTCAATCTTACCATCAAGCCAATCTTTAGCATGACCACTCAACAAACTAGTGGCAAGGCTTGTCTTCTTTTCGGGTGGGCACTCGCTAGTGCGAAAACAACCTTCAACATCGGAGATCCAAGCCGTACTCTTCATGGGGTCGGGATCCCCGGAAAAATGAGGAGGCTTAGTTGCCATAAAGTTTTTATAGCTAAACACCATCTCTCCCCCATGTTGAGGTCTAGGAAACCTCCTTTCAACTTCTTCTTTTACGGCATCGGCCATTTTTTCTCGAATCAAATCAACCACATGCTCCGAAATCGATTCTTCAAGTATTTGCTTAACCTTTCGAGAGAATGCTGAGACATAGTTTTCTAAAGCGGCCTCTATTTTGGTAGTCATTTCATCTTCTTCAACATGTTGAGTACCGCCACCGTTGTTTGTCGCTGTTCCATTTCTCATCTTCATTCTAAAAATTGAAACGGATTATACATCACCAACAAAACAATGCATATATATATATATATATATATATATATATATATATATATATATATATATATATATATATATATATATATATATATATATATATATATATATATATATATATATATATATATATATATATATATATGTCTGTGACGACCCAGAAATTTCCGACCAAATTCAAACTTGATCTTTATTTATTTTTGAAGGTATTTCATATGCCCGAGAGACATATTAAATTAATGTGGCTAATATGTTATGATCCAAGTCGGGTCATACCCAATAACAAGCTTACCGACACCTTATATGTATTTATCTTATCGATTGGTTCGTTAAATAAATACGCGACACTTGAAATTTAGAAAATCGGTTTTCTAAATTATTATCACTTGAGATAAATTACTTGGATAATTTATATGATGAAGATTTAATTATTTATAGGTTTTAAATAATTAAATTGTGTTATATTTTATAAAATGGTTTATAAAATAAAAGTAGCTTAACAAATGCATGATTTATTAACAAGTTTTATAAAAAAATCCAATTGTTTTATATAAGTCCCATGGGGGACGGTTTTGGTGTCTCCAAGGGGAGCTTCACATGCTCATTTTGTTACTTTTAAGATAACACAACTTCACATATGCATGCTTAACCATTAAACCAAGGTTTTGACTCATTCTTTCAAGGATATGTTGGAAAACTTCTCTTTCTCTCTTGATGCTAATTCTGGCCGAATTGTTGGGGCTGAATAGAGAAGGGTTCTTGCTTGGTTTACTAGCTAATTCAAGTGTCTAATTAAATCCTAACTAAAGGCATAGGTGTTGGGGTTATTGCTTGGGGTATACAACACTTGAGGCTTCAAGTTAGAAGCTTTTTCAAGTCATCATCTTCATAAACTTCCTGCTCATTTTGGACAGCTGCTGTTCGGTTTTTTGGAAGCCTAATAAGGTGGTCTTAAAGCTTGGTTAATTAGCTTATTAAAGTTCTAAGGTGTAGCCAAGTGAAAGGGTAGTGTTGGTGCATTACTTCTTCTTCATTGCTCATCAAATTCAGCCCTTAAACTTAGTTTAAGGAGGTATAAACTCTTTCCTTCTCTTTAATTTGTAAGTATATTTAGCAACTTGATCCATGTGGGACTTAACTTTAAATTGGTTTAAAGATAACAAGTAGAATTTGAAAGTTTCACGCTTCCGTTCATAATGATTCTTAAAAGGTTTTAAGTATTATCAAACTTGTTAAATCCCTACAATGGTATCTAGAGCCGAAGTTGTTGAAATATGCCTCGAATTGTTGTTTAAAACCCACTACATTTGCAATCTACTAACATGCATGAATGTAGATTGCAAAAACAAATGGGTTTGGGTGGGTTTGTATGCTTGGCCGAATTTGAAAGAGGTTCCAAGAGGGTTTGGAACTTGCATTTTGGTCAATTTTGGTTGCATGTTAAAGTTCACAATCCTAGCCTTGACCTTGTGTTGATTGCATGTTATATTTGGTTGATTTGTTATATTCATTTGGTATGTAATATTATTCATTCAATTGGCATGTAATAATTATTATTTTGGCTATGTAATTTGTTTTACATTTGGTATGTAAAATAGAATAGGTTGTATTTCATTTTCTAGATAAAAATGTATTAGGATACATATTTTGTAAAAATGAAGAACAAGATCATGAAGACTTCAAGAACACAAGGAGCATATGGATGCAAGGTTAAGTGGGAGATTGTAATCTCCTACTTTGTATGATTAACCCTTACCCGGTGACATTTGTTTTCGGCTAAACAAATGTCCACCAAAATGGCTAGATTGTGAACATACTTATTTTGCATGTGTGGTTGTTTGTATGATTATTGTTTTGTATGTTTGGTTGATACAATTAATCACAAGATAACAACTCACAAAACGACATTTTAATTGGTTAAATTAGACGTGCTAAGTACATGCAAAACGGCAATTTAAATGGTTAAATTTAAAAGGCAACCGAGAACCTTAATAAATGGTTATTAAGAACATGATAAGGATCATACATATAAAATGGTTTATATCAAGAAATTGGTTTAATTACATAACATGAAAATGGATTTTCAATTAAACCATACACTAAATGCATGTTGGTGTATGGTGCAAAAGTTTTCTCAAACTAGAATTAATGAAAACTTAAAATCCCTTATTAAACAAGGCAAACAAGTTAAACGCCATCCTTTTGTGGAAACACTTAGACGTATTTAGGAAACTCTTGATGGGATAAAGGTCACCTAACCGTCATGAGCGAACTAATATGAATAAGGTACACTTCGAATACATGTGGGATAAAGGTCACCTAACCACTTGTATGTTAAGTCTACATGTTTACACAAGTAGGACGACTTGATTTGGGAATCATGAACTTAGGGTCACCGAAGCATGATGAACAAATAGGCGTTGATGGGATAAATATGCCATGCAAAAGGATTGCATGATCCCATAACTTAGAAGTTGCAAAAGGATTGCAATTGTCATATAATGACTACCTAGCTAAATCAAATAACGGGATAAAGGTCACCTAACCAAAATTTGATTTACCGTTGGATTCTAATATTTAATAAGTCAATTAAAATTTAAAAGGGTATTGAATGTTAAATTAAAATCGATACTTAAACGAACTTTGTTAAATTTTGTAGATGGCCGCCAATAACAACAACAACATTCCAAACGCACCACTTAACCTGAACCACCTATCATTAAGGTCTCTCTTAGAGAAAGACAAACTCAACCATACAAACTTTATGGATTGGTTCCGCAATCTTCGGATTGTCCTCAAACAAGAGGATAAAATGTATGTGCTTGAGGACCCCATTCCCGATCAACCGGATGAGAATGATGTGGAGGCAATGGCCTCTTACGATAAGTATTGCCACGACTCCCTTCAAGTCTCATGCTTAATGCTTGGGACTATGATACCCGAACTCCAAAAGGATTTCGAGCATCATAGTGCATACGACATGATAACGCAATTGAAGGAGATGTTCCTCCAACAAGCGCGTGTCGAACGCTTCGAAACGGTTCGGGCGCTACATGCTTGTCGTATGGACGATACCCAATCGGTTTCATCTTATGTACTTAAGATGAAAAGCCTTATCGATCGTGCTAACCGTCTTAACCTAAACATATCTAATGAGTTAGCCACCGATCTTATCCTTAACTCCCTATCAAAAAGGTTTGATCAATTTGTAATTAATTACAATATGAATGGGATGGATAAGAGCATAGGTGAGCTTCACGGTATGCTTAGAACGGCGGAAACTAGCATGGGTAAAAGGGCTTTACCCGTGTTAGCAATTGATCAAGGTGGATCCAAAGGTAACACCTCTAAGCCAAAGGTGGCTAAGAGGAAAGGACCCGCCCATCAAGGCAAAGGGAAGGGGAAGATGGTTACCTCAACCAAGAACAAGGCTAAGAAGCAAAAGGTAGCCGAGAAGGCAAACCCCAAGGAAGACCCATGTTTCGGTTGCGGTGAAATGGGTCATTGGAAACGAAACTGTCCGGTCTATCTTAAGGAGTTGAAGGACAAGAGGGATGCAGGGCAGACCTCAGGTAATATATATATGGTATATATAGAGCTTAGTATTACTTCTTCTAATACATGGGTATTAGACACTGGATGTGGAACTCACATTTGCAATTCATTGCAGGGGTTCAAAAGAAGTAGCAAGCAAACGGGAACATCAAGTCTCTACATGGGTAATGGAGCCAAAGTGCAAGTGAAGGCTCAAGGAGACTTTGTGTTAAAGCTTCCAAGTGGTTTGGAACTTATTTTGAAAGATGTTTTGTATGCACCCGATTTATGTCCAAACATTATTTCCATTTCCCGTTTGAAACAATGTGGTTTTTATCTTAATTTTGTTAATGATGATATCCATATTTATTTAGATAATGTATTCTATTTCAAGGCTTCACCTTCAAATGGAATTTATGAATTGGTTCATGATGACACATCATCTAGTAGCTCAATGTACCATACAAGCACCAAGAAACTCAAAAGAGATTTGAGTGATTCCTATTTATGGCATTGTCGCCTTGGTCACATAAACAAGAACCGAATGCATACACTTCAAAAGGATGGACTTTTGAAATCAAATGAAATGGATTCGTTTGATGTATGTGAATCTTGTTTACAAGGCAAGATGACTAAAGCACCTTTCAAAGGGACTTATGAAAGGGCTAAAGATTTGTTGGGATTAATACATTCGGATGTATGTGGACCCTTTAAACCCATGACTAGGAATGGTGAAAGATACTTTGTTACTTTCATTGATGACTTTAGTCGTTTCGGATATGTCTACTTATTAAGACACAAGGACGAAACGTTTGAAGCATTCAAAGAATATCAAAACGAAGTACAAAATCAACTCAATAGGACAATTAAGGTACTTCGTACCGATAGAGGAGGTGAATACCTAAGCGATGCCTTCCAAGATCATCTTAGGAGTTGTGGGATTATCTCACAACTTACTCCACCCGGAACACCCCAACTTAATGGAGTTTCCGAAAGGAGGAACCGAACCCTAATGGATATGGTTCGATCTATGATGGCGAGAAGCTCGTTGCCTCTATCATTTTGGGGTTATTGTCTAAGCTCCGCGGCTCGTATTTTAAATATGGCCCCAACCAAGAAAGTGGAACGAACTCCTCATGAGATGTGGTTTGGTAAACCTCCATCTCTATCATACTTAAAGGTATGGGGATGTGAAGCTTATCCTAAGCGTTACGTCCCTAATAAGTTGAATGCTCGATCCACGAAGTGTATCTTCATAGGATATCCCAAGGATGATATGGGATATTATTTCTATGATCCATCCGAGCAAAATGTATTTGTTGCTCGGAAGGCGGAATTCCTTGAAACTAAGTTCCTAATGGAAGGAAATAGTGAAAGGAAGATAGATCTTGAAGAGGTTCAAGATCAAGTAGATGATACACAATTGGTTAACACTAGCACTCAACATGAAAATGTTGATAGTGATCAAATGGATGATCAAAATACACAAGACATTCGTAGATCTGGTAGGATTAGCAATCCTCCTGAGAGATATGGGTTTCTCATAGATGGTTGTTATACGGTTGATTTGGATGAACCGACAAACTACCAAGATGCTTTATCAAGGATTGATAAAGATAAATGGCAGGATGCCATGGACGCCGAGATGCAATCCATGTATGAAAACCAAGTATGGGAACTTGTTGAGCAACCTCCTAGCTCTAAGCTAGTTGATTGCAAATGGCTTTTCAAGAAGAAAACCGACATACATGGAAACTTGGATACATATAAAGCTAGACTTGTAGCAAAAGGTTTCACTCAAACTCAAGGGGTTGATTATGATGAAACTTTCTCGCCAGTGGCAATGCTAAAGTCTATTAGGATATTATTTGCCATTGCTGCTCACTACGACTATGAAATATGGCAAATGGATGTCAAAACCGCTTTCCTAAATGGATATCTTATGGAAGATGTCTATATGGTCCAGCCTGAAGGTTTTGTTGATCCAAAATATCCTAAAAGGGTATGCAAGTTAAAGAAGTCAATCTACGGATTGAAACAAGCATCTAGAATGTGGAATCATCGTTTTAATGAGGAAGCCGAGAAATTTGGCTTCATTAAAAATGGTGATGAAGCTTGTGTATATATGAAAGCTAGTGGGAGCACTATCATATTCCTTGTACTATATGTGGATGATATATTATTATTTGGGAATGATATTACCACAATGCAAGGAGTCAAAACTTGGCTAAGGAGTTGCTTCTCCATTAAGGATCTTGGAGATGCACAATACATATTGGGGATAGGGATCTATAGGAATAGATCCAAGAGATTGATAGGTTTAAGTCAAAGTACATACATTGATAAAATCTTGAAAAGGTTCAAGATGGAAAACTCTAAGAAAGGTTTGGTACCTATTCAAAGAGGAACCAGTCTCAGTTCATCTCAGTGTCCCACCACGAAAGATGAACAAGAGAAAATGAAGAAAGTCCCATACGCATCTGCTATTGGGTCTATCATGTATGCAATGATATGTACTAGACCGGATATGTCATGCGCTCTAAGCTTGACAAGTAGATACCAGAATAACCCAGGAAACAGTCATTGGATTGCTGTTAAAAGTATATTGAAATACCTTAGGAGGACTAAGGATATGTTTCTAATATATGGGTCTGGTGAGGAGGAACTCGCTGTAAAAGGTTACGTGGATGCGAGTTTCCAAACTGATCGAGATGACTCTCGATCACAATCCGGTTATGTCTTCATGTTAAATGGTGGTGCGGTCTCTTGGAAGAGTTCGAAACAGGAGGTTGTTGCGTTATCCACTACAGAGTCGGAGTACATTGCCGCCTCACTGGCAGCTCAGGAAGCTGCATGGATGAAGAAATTCATCGACGACTTAGGAGTGGTCCCTTCCATTCAGGACCCTCTTGAGATCTTTTGTGACAACGAGGGTGCGATTGCTCAAATCAAGGAACCTCGTGCCCATCAAAAGACTCGTCACATTGAGCGGAGATTCAACTACATAAGGGATGAAGTTGAAAAAGGAAAGATATGTATTCGCAAAGTTCATACAGATCATAATGTTGCGGATCCACTCACGAAGCTTTTACATGGGCCAAAACATGAGGGACATGTTTGTGCATTAGGGCTTCGATATTCTAGTGATTGGATATGATCTATTTTAAGCATTGTACCGGAACGAAATTATTCAAACTCATTAATATAACTATGGTGTTAATTTATTTGAGTTATGTTCCTATTTTGCATATTTCATCCATGAATTAGCAATTATTCAAAATTTCCGTAGTCGATCACATTTGTGGGAACAAGTGTGAGGTTTAGACTATTATGAACTTAGATTGGTATACATTCAGGTTGAATGTAGAGCAAGGTTGCAACCAAAGTTCATAGATATTTGTTGGATACAAATATTGGAAGACCCGCTCTTAAGATTTACTATATGGAGCCTTTGTGGTTGATCACATGTAATCTTGAGTAAAGGCGAATATCATAGTATCCTCTGACCTGAGATACATATTGGGTCCTAATATTCACCGAGTATTATGCCTTGATTCATTCCTTCGCTATTCTGAAACATGGTAGTACATAAGGGAGAACTCAGGTATATTACAAAGTGTATATCTAGGACGTATGTAGTCAAGATGGAATTTGTCCCTCTTATTCGTTGAGAGTCAGATGTCTAAGGCCTGAAAAGTTAAATCTATAAGAGAGTGATCACTCTGTATCTCTTGGATTTAACATGACATCTACGACGAAAGGATATAATGAAAGATTCACCTATATATCAGCTCGAGTAAGGAACTCGAAAGGGATGATGTTATTGAATGGCACAAAGTCATAACATATTGGGGGTGATGGACGGTCGTTAGGTGGTATCCGTCACTTGCATTAATTTCTTATGTTTCTCGTGCAAGTGGGAGATTGAAGGTATTTCATATGCCCGCGAGACATATTAAATTAATGTGGCTAATATGTTATGATCCAAGTCGGGTCATACCCAATAACAAGCTTACCGACACCTTATATGTATTTATCTTATCGATTGGTTCGTTAAATAAATACGCGACACTTGAAATTTAGAAAATCGGTTTTCTAAATTATTATCACTTGAGATAAATTACTTGGATAATTTATATGATGAAGATTTAATTATTTATAGGTTTTAAATAATTAAATTGTGTTATATTTTATAAAATGGTTTATAAAATAAAAGTAGCTTAACAAATGCATGATTTATTAACAAGTTTTATAAAAAAATCCAATTGTTTTATATAAGTCCCATGGGGGACGGTTTTGGTGTCTCCAAGGGGAGCTTCACATGCTCATTTTGTTACTTTTAAGATAACACAACTTCACATATGCATGCTTAACCATTAAACCAAGGTTTTGACTCATTCTTTCAAGGATATGTTGGAAAACTTCTCTTTCTCTCTTGATGCTAATTCTGGCCGAATTGTTGGGGCTGAATAGAGAAGGGTTCTTGCTTGGTTTACTAGCTAATTCAAGTGTCTAATTAAATCCTAACTAAAGGCATAGGTGTTGGGGTTATTGCTTGGGGTATACAACACTTGAGGCTTCAAGTTAGAAGCTTTTTCAAGTCATCATCTTCATAAACTTCCTGCTCATTTTGGACAGCTGCTGTTCGGTTTTTTGGAAGCCTAATAAGGTGGTCTTAAAGCTTGGTTAATTAGCTTATTAAAGTTCTAAGGTGTAGCCAAGTGAAAGGGTAGTGTTGGTGCATTACTTCTTCTTCATTGCTCATCAAATTCAGCCCTTAAACTTAGTTTAAGGAGGTATAAACTCTTTCCTTCTCTTTAATTTGTAAGTATATTTAGCAACTTGATCCATGTGGGACTTAACTTTAAATTGGTTTAAAGATAACAAGTAGAATTTGAAAGTTTCACGCTTCCGTTCATAATGATTCTTAAAAGGTTTTAAGTATTATCAAACTTGTTAAATCCCTACAATTTTCAACATGATAAGCAAAGTCTATTTAATTGAATATCAAAAATCTTGAACTGTTTATATGGAAAGCATTTGACCTTGACTATTTTCGACGATTCACGAACAGTAGTTTATGTTTAGATGTAATTATATATATGATAAAACAGTAACAACGTATTAAATAATATACTTTGAGTTTATTTGCTTCAATATATAAAATTAATTTAATCATCTACTTAAAAACCTTAAAACATAATATTATATATAATAGTTTAAATATATGTATGTATATGAATTCCAAACGTAATTATTATTATATATAGTAAAATATATAAAAGGTATAGATATTATGTGTTGAAATATACAATATCTAATTCTATTATAGGTTAATATAATATCTTGAATAAATAAATATATATATGTATATAAGACAATTATATTTTCATATTTAATATACAAACACATAAATAATGTAATTATATTAAAAGTAAACATTTCAATATATGTTATTATATATATATATATATATATATATTATATATAATTAGTAATATTACATAATTAATGATATGTAATATTAATTACAAGAAAATATAGATGATATATTATTACTTCTATTATTATTATTATTATTATTATTAATATTAATAATAAGATTAATATCAGTATTATTAATACTAATATATGATATATAAATATGAAGATTTGAGATACATAAATTGTTATATTGTTATTACTACTAAAAACATTATTATTATTAATAATATTATTACTATCATTTTTATTAATAATATTATTATTGTTTATTATTATCAATATAATTATTATTATTAGGATTATTGATATTATTATTATTATTATAAATTGTGTATAATATTTATTAGCATTAATACAGATATATGTTTAACAATACAGGTTATATTCAGATAAACATATATATATATATATATATATATATATATATATATATATATATATATATATATATATATATATATATATATATATATATATATATATATATATATGTTAAACACCGTCGAGCATATTACCAAATACATACACATATAGTTAATTATATTTATTTATATAAAAAGAAATAGTATATATATATATATATATATATATATATATATATATATATATATATATATACAATTTATGCATAATTAAATATAAACATATTACGTATTCTATTTGCAGTCGATCTCAAACTATTCTAAAAGGTTAATCCTGTCTGTAAATCTGTACTGATCGAATCTCCATCCCTAATACCATCAAAATCGGTTAGGAATCCCTTTCACCTTTTAAATTTTTTTTAGTTATTCTTTGCACCTGTTTCAATTATCTGTCGACCCCTATTTGTCATATAATTGATACAATCCAGTTGTAATGAAACAAAAACAAGTTACATTATCATTTAATAAATCCCAGCAACCCTTCACAGTTTTTATTTCATTGAATTAAAATAGAAAAGAAAGGAGAAACAGACGGCTACCCTGTTTTCATGTTAATTTTTCAAAAAGCTCGAAAATGAATCAATTGTTAAAATCTTTAAAAGTAGTTATGTTTGAAATCTCCTACTCAAACAATCTGCAAGATTTCAAAGTCCAATTTTCCTTATTGAGTTCTAATTCACGAGTCAAAGTATTGGGTTTAAAAAGTCAAACAATTGTTCCTCAATCGAATTCGAGCTATATGTTGTGTTTTAAGTTAAATTTGAAGTACAGAAAGTTTCTAAAGAAGATTTTGAATCTTTTTCACGTTAACATCATTACATAAAACTGCCTTAAATTTAAAGTTAAGGGTTGAGTTTAAGTTGTTCATCGTGAGTCTGTAACCAAATAGGTTGGTCTTTTTTTTTTTTTTATATTTTCATTTTTCTATTAAGATAATCAGACATCACAACACGTTTCTGTCCCGATTTATAATGTAAATCAAAACATAAAACTTGGTTATATCTCGGATTGATCTCTGGTTGACTAAAGTATGAGGAAGAGGAAGGATACACAGTTAGATATATATACAGATAGGCTAGCTAAAATTTCAGAAAAACAGATTCAGCGGAATGTTTAAGAAGGGGTGTCGGGTTTCGAGTGGTCGCGGGTTCGAGTCCCCTCCCGGGCAGCTTATTTATTCTAAGGTATAATTTGACATATTTATTATTATTATTATTATTATTATTATTATTATTATTATTATTATTATTATTATTATTATTATTATTATTATTATTATTATTATTATTATTATTATTATTATTATTATTATTATTATTATTATTATTATTATTATTATTATCATTATTGTTATTAAGTATTGTTATTATTAGTATTAGTATTATTATTAATTTTAATGTTATTATAGTTAAGGTTAATTGTATAAGATGAGAAATTGTTAATATATAAGTATGATTTTTATTGTTATAATTAAGAAGTAGTAATTATTAGTATTATTATTACTTTTATCATTAACATTATTAGTGTTAAGATTATTACAAATATTATGATTTTTGTAAATATCATCATTAATATTAATATTATTATCATTATTATTATCATTACTAATATAATTATTATTACAAAGTAATAATATTTAGGGTTACTACTATTATTATTATTATTATTATTATTATTATTATTATTATTATTATTATTATTATTATTATTATTGATATATTTAATATTATAATTATTACCAATATCATAACTATAACTATAAGTGTTAGGAACATTACTTATCATTAATATATTTTTATAAGTAAGATTATTATAAATTGTATCATTTTAGTATTATTAGCATTATTATGATTATTATCGTTATAGGCATTATTATTTATATTATCATGAATATTATTATGTAATTACTAAAATCATTATTATAACTATCAGTAACAGTAAAATTAATAATTTTACATTTATTATCATTAATATCATTAATTTTATCACTAATAAAATTATTAACAATATTACTTTTCTTAGAAAACTAAAGTATTATAATAATTATCATATTTAATATTATTTTAATGTTATTATAATTGCTATTTTTATTAGCAAACAAATGATTTATAAATATATATAAATATATTTAATACATATAACATAACAAAGTTTATATTTTTATATACAAAATGAACATAGGAAACATATACATATTGCTAATATAAATATGATATAACCAATAAATTTACATAAATATAATTGTTCGATTGCAAATATGTGTATTAATCTATATACAAATGATATAGGTTCGTGAATCCGAGGCCAACCCTGCATTGTTCAATATCGTCATATGTATTTTTACTACAAAATACAGTATTGTGAGTTTCATTTGCTCCCTTTTTAAATGCTTTTGCAATATATATTTTTGGGACTGAGAATACATGCGCTGTTTTTATAAATGTTTTACGCAATAGACACAAGTAATCGAAACTACATTATATGATTGAATGATCGAAGCCGAATATACCCCTTTTACTTGGTAACCTAAGAATTAGTAAACCAGTCTACTAATTGACGTGAATCCTAAAGATAGATCTATTGGGCCCAACAAACCCCATCCGTTGTAGCGGATGCTTTAGTACTTCGATGTTGTTTTATCATGTCCGATGGATGTCCCGGACTGATAGGGGATATTCTTATATGCATCTTGTTAATGTCGGTTACCAGGTGTTCAATCCATATGAATGATTATTTTTGTCTCTATGCATGGGACGTATATTTATGAGGAATGAAAATCTTGTGGTCTATTAAAATGATGGAAATGATTATTTATGTTAAACTAATGAACTCACCAACCTTTTGGTTGACACTTGAAAGCATGTTTATTCTCAGGTATGAAAGAAATCTTCCACTATGCATTTACTCATCTTAGAGATATTATTTGGAGTCATTCATGACATATTTCAAAAGACGTTTCATTCGAGTCGTCGAGTTCATCAAGAATATTATCAAGTCATTTGTAGTTTAGATATATTATGAAATGGTATGCATGCCCATTAATTTTTGATGAAATGAAAGATCGTCTTTTAAAAAAAATGCAATGTTTGTAAAATGTTTCATATAGAGGTCAAGTACCTCGCGATGTAATCATGTGTTATTGTATTCGTTCTTATGGATTAGGACGGGTCTTTACATGTGGTATCAGAGCGGTGGTCTTAGCGAACCAGGTCTTGCATAAGTGTGTCTAACTGATAGTTGTTAGATGCATTAGTGGGTCTGGACTTCGACCGTGTCTGCATGTCAAAAGTTTTGCTTATCATTTCGTGTCGAAAATTATTTACTTATCATCCTTAAAGTCTAGACACGTCTTACTGCCTCTATTGCATAGATAATGTATAGATAAATTCATATCTTAGTATATCTGTTATTGTTACCTTTGCCTGACAGGTTCCGTAGATTCCTCTGTAACTTATGGGATTTTAGTATTTTATATGCATATGTAAATTATGTATTGCAGGGTACTAATCTACATCCTATAATCTATTTCTTATCAAAAATCCTTCATCTGGTCGTACGAGATGAATCCCTCAACCAGTTCGAGTCCCTCAAATTCCGATAGTTATTCCGATAGTTATTCTGACAGCTATTCCGACATGAATATTCACCTAAGCTCCGAAAGCAATGTCACCAGAATGAATCAACCAATCAGCCATCCCCAATTCATCTGATGGGTTCGTAGTCGACTTAATAAATGGAGACGCGAAGAAGGCGATCCCTTCCACCAACCGAATTCACCTCTTGGTGAAGAACCTGAAGCACTTACCGGCGAACCTGTCTGAAACACCATATTCACCCTCATTTCCAGGATATCCCATAACGATTATATGATATGCCAAATTCTGAACCTTATTCATCCGCTCGTTCCAACCGTCAATCATTCCGGGGTAATAGAAGAAGTCAACGAACTTCGCGCCCGAGTTGTAGCCTTGGAAAATATAATGCAAAATTTACCAGCTTCAGCAACATCACCGGCATTGACAATACCATCAATAACAACACCAGTACCATCAACAATCCATGCCTCAACATCTCATTCTGTATATCGAGTATAATCATCGTTCTACGTATCGTTCTACATCATTTATCTTCATTTGACATGGCGATTATGTAATCTCTAATGTTTTAGAGATTATATACTCTTGTTCTAACAGTAAATCAGATGAGTTAATATCATATTAACTCATTAAAATCCATGAATACATCTGAGGAAAATATATATGTAAGTATATTTTCATAAAGATTGTAATTAAAAATTCTTTTGTACAAACTGTTAATGGTGAAAAAATTTTAATGGGTAGGTAATACCCTAAAAATATTTAGATTTCACATTAATAAGTTACACTGTATATTCTTACAATTTGATCAACAGTCATTTACTATCCTACTTACATCCACAGATATACGAATCCGTTCACCGCAGAATAACCATTTTCATCCAATTTCAAAATTGGATTTTGATTTACCAGAATCCAACAAGTGGCATAATGAAGAAAACATTGGACAAAATAAAATTTGTTAGAAATAAACAAATTAACTATGAGAAATTTTATTAAGAATCCACGCTAACAAAATCCTAGCTAACTGTTCCTAGCTAACTGTTAATTCCTTATTACATTTTAATTATCGCAAATTATTTTATTGCAATTTAATTCTCACAATTTTATTTATTGTCATTTAATTTCTATTATTTACTTTACGCACTTTATTTATCGTCATTTAATTCCTGCTATTTATTGTACGCACTTTAAATATCGGGACACGTATACAAGGTTTTGACATATCATATCGACGCATCTATATATATTATTTGGAATAACCATAGACACTCTATATGCAGTAATGATCGAGTTCTTTATACAGGGTTGAGGTTGATTCTACAATAATATATATACTTTGAGTTGTGATCGAGTCTGAGACATGTATACGGGTCACGATACGTATTAATTAATTCGAATATTATATATTAAACTATATATGAATTATTGGATTGTTAACTGTGGACTATCGACTGTGGACTAATGACATTGGACAATTAAAATGAATTAAAATACTGATTATAACATATGAAACTAAACAATTCTTCAAGTTTGCCACTTGATTTCATCTTAAACCTCATTTGTATCTTAACAATTACAATCTGCGTTCAAAACTTTCATGATTCTTGAAAACACCTCAATCGAGAGGATGAACCAACCGCACTTCATCTACGGAAGAAGAGATTTATACATATAGTTATGCACCTGAAAAACTCTTAGAACCTGAGTAAACGTTTAACATGTATCTGTGCTAGCTCCTCTGGCGATGAGATTACCGAAAATAACTTTGCAATCCCTTTCCAAAGTAGTCAATTTTGTCACAGCTCCAGCAAGTCAACTTCGACTTTCATCCGGATTAGTCTTATTATAACCTTGATTTATAAGCTTGCCTTTCATCATCATTACCGGGAAACCGTTTAAATTCCACCACATTAGCGATAAAATTACCAGCAACGTCATTACTCATTGAATTGAGTCTCTCTGAAGAACCATTATATTTGTTCATTAAAAACCTTATCAGATACTCATCCACACCATGTAACAAGAATTGCCATACCAATTACAGGAAATCAACAATCAGTATTTTAAAATCTCGCAGCATGTTTACATCAACAGTTACATGTATATATATAACATTTGTCTCTTAGAATTATGATCTTCCATTCCGAAATTCTGAAAAGCACCCAGTCTACGAATCAATACTCTAAATGTTGAAAAAGTTGAATGAAGCAACAAAAACTGCAAACGACCTTAATCGTCGAAAGTTTGATGATAAAGGATAGTATGTTGGTAAAGCCTAGAAAAAGTTTGAAACTAAAAAACTGATTGAGCAAACTATGAAGGAGTCTCTGAACAAATCACAAGGACTAAACTTGTACATTAAGAATCCTGATGATTCTGTTTCTGATGAAATCTATAGCGAATACTTTGCTTCTGACTCCAAATTCTTGCGGACAAATTTTCTTCACCATCCTTCGATATTAGAAATTCCAAGATATCATCGTATCTTTCATTATAAATATCCTCCATATTTCCGAAGATATTTTCCTAACTGTTCTTATCTGAAATCATTAATCTTTTAGTGCTATCAGTGTTACATCATATAGAAACTGTTAGTTTCTATATTCTGTAAACTTTCGAGCTTAAAATATGAATGTTATTGAAGTAATGTTGGGAACTGATGCATGAGTTAGTATAATATAATGACACTTGATCAACGTGATTATATTAGAGTAAGTCATGCCGAGTTTCTGAATGGAACATGATAATTCACAGATTATAACGTCATCATGTGTCATGTTACATAACTCTTTCATTCTAATTAACTTCTGAACATATCAAGAAAATATATTCTTGATAGTTCTATTCTCAGTGATTTTGGTAATTTGACAAATCAAATCGTGCTAATACATATTTTTTCTTCTTATTTAGAACATGATGTTTATCCGAAATTCCATATTTACGAATTATAGACCGTTACTTGCTTTACTAGAGGTCGGGAGGATAATAAAAAGGCAAAGAGCTCCGAAAATATAAGAGAAAATATAAAGCTCAATAAAAACACGGAAGTTACAAACCATGGATATTAATAGGAATAGCAATATAAAGACACGGCATAATTAAGAATAGTATCACCCCAAGGTTATATTAAAAGTAAACAGAGTTTTCTGGTGGAAGATTGAAAAGAGGGATGACAGAAATGATAATTAGGAAAATATTAGGGATTAGAACTGGACTAAGCATTTTCACAATCTTTTGGATGTATGAACTAAGAAAGAAAGTATAGGAATGGTGAGAATAGTGGAACAGAGGAGTTTAATTTATAATGGAAATATCAGACAGAGTAATCGAGGCAGATCACCGTATTTAATTATAGAGATCCTAATTTCCTTAATTACCGAAGAATCAAATCTTATCACGAAGATTTTCTCCAAATCCCTTGAATTCCGGAATTCAATCAAGACAACGTCAAAAGTTAAGTCGAACCTTATTTTTCCTAAATCCATCGTGACTACGTCAAAAAATAAATCTCTATCTCAATCTTTTGTGATTGCTTCACTCGTACGCTTCGAGTACTCGAATTGTTTTATCCATATTACTCAATGATGATAAAACTCTAATTTCCAACTCATATAAGTCATGAAAACATTCTTATTGTAATCCATGATGACTTCGATCAAATTTCGGGGACGAAATTTCTTTAACGGGTAGGTACTGTGACGACCCAGAAATTTTCGACCAAATTCAAACTTAATCTTTATTTACTTTCCACATGATAAGCAAAGTCTATTTAATTGAATATCAAAAATCTTGAACTGTTTATATGGAAAGCATTTGACCTTGACTATTTTCGACGATTCACGAACAGTATTTTATGTTTAGATGTAATTATATATATGATAAAACAGTAACAAAGTATTAAATAATATACTCAGAGTTTATTTGCTTCAATATATAAAATTAATTTAATCATCTACTTAAAAACCTTAAAACCAAATATTATATATAATAGTTTGAATATATGTATGTATATGAATTCTATACGTAATTATTCTTATATATAGTAAAATATATAAAAGGTATAGATATTATGTGTTGAAATATACAATATCTAATTCTATTATCGGTTAATATAATATCTTGAATAAATAAATATATATATATATATATGTATATAAGACAATTATATTTTCATATTTAATATACAAACACATAAATAATGTAATTATATTAAAAGTAAACATTTCAATATATGTTATTATATATATATATATATATATATATATATATATATATATATATATATTATGTAATTAGTAATATTACATAATTAATGATATGTAATATTAATTACAAGAAAATATAGATGCTATATTATTACTTCTATTATTATTATTATTAATATTAATAATAAGATTAATATCAGTATTATTAATACTAATATATGATATATAAATATGAAGATTTGAGATACATAAATTGTTATATTGTTATTACTACTAAAAATATTATTATTATTAATAATATTATTACTATCATTTTTATTAATAATAGTATTATTGTTTATTATTATCAATATAATTATTATTATTAGGATTATTTATATTATTATTATTATTATAAATTGTGTATAATATTTATTAGCATTAATACAGATATATGTTTAACAATACAGGTTATATTCACATAAACACATATATATATGTTAAACACCGTCGAGCATATTACCAAATACATACACAGATAGTTAATTATATTTATTTATATAAAAAGAAACAGTATATATATATATATAAATACAATTTATGCATAATTAAATATAAACATATTACGTATTCTGTTTGCAGTCGATCTCAAACTATTCTAAAAGGTTAATCCTGTCTGTAAATCTGTACTGATCGAATCTCCATCCCTAATACCATCAAAATCGGTTAGGAATCCCTTTCACCTTTTGAATTTTTTTTAGTTATTCTCTGTACCTGCTTCAATTATCTGTCGACCCCGATTTGTCATATAATTGATCCAATAAAGTTATAATGAAACAAAAACGAGTTACATTATCATTTATCAATCCCAACAACCCTTCACAGTTTTTATTTCATCGAATTAAAATAGAAAAGAAAGGAGAAACAAACGGCTACCCTTTTTTCATGTTAATTTTTCAAAAAGCTCGAAAATGAATCAATTGTTAAAATCTTTAAAAGCAGTTATGTTTGAAATATCCTACTCAAACAATCTGCAAGATTTCAAAGTCCAATTTTCCTTATCGAGTTCTAATTCACGAGTCAAAGTATTGGGTTTAAAAAGTCAAACAATTGTTCCTCAATCGAATCCGAGCTATATGTTGTGTTTTAAGTTAAATTTGAAGTACAGAAAGTTTCTAAACAAGATTTTGAATCTTTTTCATGTTAACATCATTACATAAAACTGCCTTAAATTCAAAGTCGAGGGTTGAGTTTAAGTTGTTCATCGTGAGTCTGTAACCCATCAGGTTGGTCTTTTTTTTTATATTTTCGTTTTTCTATTAAGATAATCAGACATCACAACACGTTTCTGTCCCCATTTATAATGTAAATCAAAACATAAAACTTTGTAATATCTCGGATTGATCTCTGGTTGACTAAAGTATGAGGAAGAGGAAGGATACATAGTTAGATATATATACAGATAGGCTAGCTAAAATTTTAGAAAAACAGATTCAGCGGAATGGTTAAGAAGGGGTGTCAGGTTTCGAGTGGTCGCGGGTTCGAGTCCCCTCCCGGGCAGCTTATTTATTTTTAACACTTCTAAGGTATATATTGATATATTTATTATTATTATTATTATTATTATTATTATTATTATTATTATTATTATTATTATTATTATTATTATTATTATTATTATTATTATTATTATTATTATTATTATTAAGTATTGTTATTATTATTATTAGTATTCTTATTAATTTTAATGTTATTATAGTTAAGGTTAATTGCATAAGATGAGAAATTGTTAATATATAAGTATGATTTTTATTGTTATAATTAAGAAGTAGTAATTATTAGTATTATTATTAATTTTATCATTAACATTATTAGTGTTAAGATTATTACAAATATTATGTTTTTTGTAAATATCATCATTAATATTAATATTATTATCATTATTATTATCATTACTAATATTATTATTATTACAAAGTATTAATATTTAGGGTTACTATTATTATTATTATTATTATTATTATTATTATTATTATTATTATTATTATTATTATTATTATTATTATTATTATTATTATTATTATTATTATTATTATTATTATTATTATTATTATTATTATTATTATTATTATTATTATTATTATTATTGATATATTTAGTATTATAATTATTACCAATATCATAACTATAACTATAAGCGTTAGGAACATTACTTATCATTAATATATTTTTATAAGTAAGATTATTATAAATTGTATCATTTTAGTATTATTAACATTATTATGATTATTATCGTTATAGGCATTATTATTTATATTATCATGAATATTATTATGTAATTACTAAAATCATTATTATAACTATCAGTAATAGTAAAATTAATAATTTTACATTTATTATCATTAATATCATTAATTTTATCACTAATAAAATTATTAACATTATTACTTTTCTTAGAAAACTAAAGTATTATAATAATTATCATATTTAATATTATTTTAATGTTATTATAATTACTATTTTTATTAGCAAACAAATGATTTATAAATATATATAAATATATTTAATACATATAACATAACAAAGTTTATATTTTTATATACAAAATGAACATAGGAAACATATACATATTGCTAATATAAATATGATATAACCAATAAATTCACATAAATATAATTGTTCGATTGCAAATATGTGTATTAATCTATATACAAATGATATAGGTTAGTGAATCCGAGGCCAACCTTGCATTGTTCAATATCGTCATATGTATTTTTACTACCAAATACAGTATTGTGAGTTTCATTTGCTCCCTTTTTAAATGCTTTTGCAATATATATTTTTGAGACTGAGAATACATGCACTGTTTTTATAAATATTTTACGCAATAGACACAAGTAATCGAAACCATAATATATGATTGAATGATCGAAGCCGAGTATGCCCCTTTTACTTGGTAACCTAAGAATTAGTAAACCAGTCTACTAATTGACACGAATCCTAAAGATAGATCTATTGGGCCCAACAAACCCCATCCGTTGTAGCGGATGCTTTAGTACTTCGATGTTGTTTTATCATGTCCGATGGATGTCCCGGAATGATAGGGGATATATTTGATGTGCGTAGAGGTGTATACAAAATAGTTATATTTTTATAAGGAAAATACTATTAAATACAATACAATTTTACATAAGTTATTTATTTATTTATATAGTGGATATACCTAAATCTTGCTACAACACTTATAGGCAGTGTACCTAATCGTACAGTAGTGTAGTTTTTAGTAAGTCCGGTTAATTCCACAGGGATCTTTAGCCAAGTTTAACGCTATGTTTTTAAAACTATATTTGTATAAATATATATATAAGTAGTATTATTATTATAAAAGGGGGTTTTTTTTACCGTTTAATGACCGGTTTGTCGATTTTAAAACTTTAGTCGCAGTTAAAACCTAATGTAAAATATTAAAAATAAATATAACTTAATTTTAAGCGTAAAGTAAATAACGATAATGAAATTGCGATACATAAAAATGCGATAAATAAAAAGTACGATAATTAAAAGTGCAATTAAATACGAAATAAAGGAAATTAAATATGAAATAAAGGAATTATGCTTATTTAAACTCCCGTAATCATGATGTTTGACGTGTTGATTTTAGTTTATTACCATGGGTTAATTGTTCTTTGTCCTGGATTATTTAATATGTCCATACGGATTTGTCCATAATAGTCCATCAGTCATAATCATAAAATACGAAAGTCTTCGTCAAATTATTCTTATTCCCGAAGTCGAATATTCCAACTAATTGGGGACTCGAATTGTAACAAAGTCTTAATACTTTGTTTAATGAATACACCAGGTTATCGACTGCGTGTAGTCAAAGGTTTTACTACTTTGTTAACAATTACACCAATTACCCTTGAATGTAATCCACCCCTGTTTCAACAAGTCTATTAACTATTAATCCAGTTCCGTGTCCGGTAAAATTAACAATTATTGGTATTTATAGATATCCCGCCCACCGTACCCAGTCAAGCGTATGTGGGTATATATAAATACATCAAATTATAACTCTTTATATTAAATTAATGAGGTATCATTTAGTTAATATAAATCCCATTAATAGCCCATAGTCTAATTTCCACAAGTGTCGTTCTTTTATCCAAACCCCAATTATGGTCCAAAGCCCAATTACCCCGTCTTAATATTTTTAGCCCAACATCACGATTACTTTGGCTTAAATAAGCATAATAATAACTTAGCTACGAGACATTAATTTAAAAAGGTTGAACATAACTTACAATGATTAAAAATAGCGTAGCGTTACACGGACAGAATTTCGACTTACACCCTTACAACATTTGCTAACATACCCTTATTATTAAAATTAAAATTAAAATTATAATATATATATATATATATATATATATATATATATATATATATATATATATATATATATACACACGTTGAGATTGAGGAGAAGAAAAAGATGTGTTAAGTTGATCACCAAACTTCGAAATTTATAGGAGTGTGGCCTGATACTGTACACCATACGATCGCATGGTTTTATAACTACCAGGCCATGCAATCGCATGGCCTGATTTTCCAGCTCACATGACTTTGTTTGCATCTTGACGACGGTTTATAAATATATATAATATATAAATAATTTTAAGAATTATTTAAATATTATATTATATTTATGTGCATAGTTGACTTGTAATTTTTAGTCCGTTGCGTAGAGCGTTGAGAGTTGACTCTGGTCCCAGTTCTGGATTTTCGAACGTCCTTGCGTACAATTTAATATCTGGTATTTTGCGTTTTGTGTCTTGTACTCTTGTAATTTTGAGAGGTTTCTCATCAATAATTGGAACCACTTTGATTGTAATTTGTACTTTTTAGCTTTTTGGTCGTTTGCGTCTTCAATTCGTCGAGTCTGTCTTTTGTCTTCACCTTTTATTATTTAAACGAATATCACTTGTAAATAGAACAATTGCAACTAAAAGCTTGTCTTTCTTGAGGGATAATGCTATGAAATATATGTCCGTTTTTATCATTATCAAATATTCCCACACTTGAGCGTTGCTTGTCCTCAAGCAATATAGTCTTGAAATAAAAATACTAGAATCACTTCTTTATTCTTCACACTTTGTACATCAGTGATTTCTATACGGCGGTATGAACAATGGTAGTAACGATGTGGTTTACAGTCTCACATGACTATAAAAATTTAGATTCTTAAGGAAATTAGATCTTTATAAAAACATTTGATCTTTTTGAAAATTCAATCTAGCTTTTACCCTAGATAAGTTTTCCGGAATAACCTTTCACCGGTGTTTGCAAAATTGTTTTTGTGGGTTTTGTGGGTTTCAGATTTGAAAATTTTGGCTCAAAACTTGCGGTTTTGTGTCACCCACTTGATAACCTTGTATTGGGAAAGCAACACTTCCAGTATACTTGCCCCGTATATTACCTTTCGGTAAACTACCGTCCGGTTATAAAGGAAAGCTTTGAACAAGCAACTGTTAAGGCAATGTCCCATGACATGCTTTTAATTATGATCTATAACGTGTCGGATGCAATTACTATCCTTGGTAGGAGCAATAGTAAAGCTCAACATATAGTTTTTAGGTCTGGCACAAGGTCCTGTCTTTGACCATGCTATACAACCACCGTTCTTACGGTTGACACCCGATTTGGTTCAGGTGACCTAATGAATTCCAGGTGAATTCCTAGAATTTTACGTTTAATGGTAATGAACGCATTAAAAATGAGTTTTCAGAAAACAAATCGGTTTGTAATTTTGATCAAAATATTTTCTCGTTCAAGCTCGAGTTTAGATATCATTGAATTCTCAATCTTTAAAAGTCAATCTCAAAGATTGAGTAATATCAGTCTTAAAAGCTGATTTTTGATCTTTAAGGAGATTATCCTTTCTGGGGATCTGATTCATTAGTCTTATCAAGATAATTTGCATGGCGCCCTTCCCATTTTACGAAACAGATCCTCTCATGGTTAGGAAAAGTCTGACCACTTGGCGACCCTGATTGATGCTGAGGTCCGTGGATTTTCAGCTGATTTTCGAGAAAACTTTTCAAGGTTTTTCGTAGACTCTACAACTGGTCTGGATGACAACTTCTTGACCTAAATCAAGAAGCGCGTGTCTTTTTCGGAAGACTTTACTTCCTTTTAATGATGGAATTGATTCATCGTGTAGATCCATCTTTTCTTTCAAATATATTATAAGAAATTGGGTAAAACTGATAAAATTGTTCAAAACAAAAGTATCTTCAGTTATTTGTACACAAATATGTTATATATGTTTTAAATAACTTGGTAAATTTTTCCCACACTTGGCTTTTATTTTCCTTTCTTTGCCTTTTTATTGTCCTCTATTCCATTTTAAATGAATTCTAACATTTTGGGTTGTTTCTCAATTTATGTCCTTTCCGAGGTAACAATAATTTCGGTGTTAACACCTAGTTTTATCGTTCATAAATATGTATAAACATGATTTTGAATTCATTTATTTGAAAATTTTGAAAAATTTTACTAGAATTGGGTAGTCAGTATATAAGACTAGGGATGTTCTTTATTATCAGAGAGCACTAGATTCTAATACAACTACTGTGTTACTAGTATTTTTAATGGTAACCAAGTGTATAAGTTAAAATTTTAAAAATCCGAAAGAATTTAACCCCTTCCCACACTTAAGATCTTGCAATGCCCTCATTTGCAAGAATTCAGTAACAATTTAAATTATTGAGTGTGATTAGCGTAGAAAAATGATTAAATTTTACCAAAGTTTCCAAACATATTGGCGTTTGTTTGCTGAATGATAAATGGTGCACATCATTTGTTCATTCCGTCTTGTTGTTACATCACATTTGTTTTTCATTTTGTTGTCAAAATTAGTAGCTTTTGCTGAACTTAATGTCAGTCTTTAAAAATGCGCTGTTTTACCCTGTTGTGTACAATTGACAATATACATACATACAAATAATAATATGCATTGTAATTTGAAATGGGACTTAAAATCCTACTTTCAAATCAAATATGAAATATTCGTACAACATAATAAAAATATTAAACATTACAATAAAAGTATCACAATATTATATGTTTAAACATAAATAAATAGAAATAATAAAAAGATAAAAATCATAAAAATAACCAACGGAACTATATCAATCTGGATAGGGGTTCCAGTTCTTGTCATCGGTCGGGTTCCATGGTTGGTGATAGGTGTACTGGTAGGCCTGGTTAGGGTCATAGAGAGTATATGGTGGTCTCATCTCGGGCTGGTGTGGAGGATAGTAAGCAGGTTGGATCGGTACGTAGTGATCCTGAGGTGATAGCCGACTAATGATCTGACGCTGATGATAGTCCCATCTATCATGCTGTCATTGCCTGGAATGCTCGTAATCATTCCGGGCTTGCCACTGCTCATACCATCTATGTCTCTCCTCGTTTGTCATTTCTACCTCATCTACACGCTGGTAGATGTTAGTCATAGCCTCCCTAATGACATCCCTAATGTCATCCGCTTCCTCCATTTCCTCATCCGAACCTCTCTCTACCTGTGGATGACGACCAACATAGGGTATTGCCTGATTACGTCTGCTCTTCAATACCTTAGCACCTTGATAGACCCGCAATCCTAAACGCTCAACCTGTTCCCTACATACCATAAGTGGACCCCTTGATCCCTATCTACACCCAAATACTCTCCAATGAGAGTAACAAAAATACCTCCTCCTATTATTCCCCCTTCCTGTATTCCTTCCACCATTTTAGACAAATAAAAACCAACACCGTAAGGGATATTAACAAAGCCTCTTGGGTCTTGAATACACTTAAGGTAAAATAAATCATGTAAAGTCATTTTCTTATTGTTATGACCTCTCTGTGTAATCGAGTTAGCCAGAAATCTATGAATTATATGAAGCTCGGCTTTGTTAATATGTAAGTAGGTATGTGCTCCTGCCCGCCCAAAAATATTAAAATCTGACATACGCCTCAAGACGACGTTAGCATCAAAATTCCTATCTACCCTTTCACCATGATAAATCAAATTCATACAATCGGGTAGTAGCAAATTAGCGGGCGTATATATCTGTAAAGCCCTGGCCATGTCCAGCATGGACATCCTGTACATCCTACGGCCAAGTATAAATCTAAGAAAACTTCTATCATCTAACCTATCTACATCCGCATTTAATGCTATAGTACTCATAAGCTCAACGCACCATTCCTTATATACAGGCCTACGAATGGTGAATAAACGTTCCCAATCGGGAAAAGAAGAGCTGCCATACCTTTGGATCAAATGCTGTCTAACTGAGTTAACTAGTTGGACCCTTTCCAAAGCCTCCCAATCGATTACCCTTGGCACTTCTACATTTTTCGGTATCAGTTTGAATTTGTTACTTTGATATGTTGGGTAATCTTTCCAGCTTCGATCAAATCTTAGATTAGGATGCAACTGTTCTTCATGAATTGTTGGGTGAGCTACTATCGGATGCATCGGAAATACTACGTAATCATCAATATATTTTTGATTCAGATCATAATAAGGTATGTGTTGATCAGGTTGTTGTTGTTGTTCCTGTTGTTGCTCCGGTTCATATTGCATTTCTGGTTCAGGTTCTGGAGCAGGTTGTCTAGATGATGATGATGCACCTTCAGTATTAGTAAATCTCTGTAAAACACATTAAACACAAATTTTGTGCATCCAAATATGCATTAGTGTTAGCAAAATAACAAATTAACATAAATACAATAACATGTTAAATCAAAATTAAACTTATACGCATTTTCACAATTTTAACAATACTACACTTTTTCAAATAAGCATTTATGAAAATGGTTACAAAGTTCATAAGCATTTAACTCAAATAACATGTTAAAATAACTATTACTAGCAATTAAACAAGTTTCAAATGGCATTTACATCAATTTAATCAAGTTCATGAATTTTATACCTAAAAATTCCACTTTAATCCTCAAAAATCATGTTTAGGATCAAAGTTTGGATCATTTAGCTACCTAAACATGTTACACTACTTAATTTAGCAATAATTCATGACAAAAATCGGCCATAACCTGTTTATATCAAAAAGCCCCAAATTGCTCAAGAACACAAACCCTAGATTCCTAAAATTTTTGAAGTTTTTGGCTTCAAATCATGTTAAATAGCATCAATCTAGGCTATACATGCATAATATACTAACAATTTAACTCTAATTACACTAGAAATTAACAAAATCAAATTAGGAAAATTTTAGCTCAAGAACACTTAAAATCAAATTTAAAGAGGTTTAGGGGTGAAATTGTTACCTCTTATCAAATTCATGATTAGAGCGAGAAATTTAACGAATTATGGTGAAAAATTGCGAATTTTAGAGGTGATTTGGGAGAATTTTCGGGTCTTTGTGTGTGTGGTGGTGTGAAGAGCAGAGAGCTCATGGCCTTTTTGATCTGCCCAGTATTTTCCTCCCATGCGATCGCATGGATTTTAAGGGGAAACCTCATGCGATCGCATGGGGTCTGTTGTTTTGTTTTTTTTTTTTTTTTAAACTTATACTTTTGAAAAATAAATTAATAAAATTTTAAAAATTTGTTTCTTTTTAGGAGTGAGGGTGTTTCGGATCGTTGTCCTAGTCCGTCTCTCAACAAAGTTTTAAAATTTGTTACTTTTTAAGCGTCGTTTTAAAAGCAAAGATTTTTGGGTTTTTTAAATGTTTTTGGCATACTTTAATTCAATAAGATTAAAAATAATGATAATAAAAGTTCTCGTCCCTCCCTTGAGTAGAGCAATTTCGGTTCAACGACCTAGTTTTCAACTCACGACGAATTTTAAAAATCAAATTTTTAACTTAGTGAAATAAAGTAAATTTTTGTTTTTAAATTCACAACAAACTTAAATTAAAATGTATAAAATTAAAAATTCATATTATTAAAATTAAAAATTCACACCAAACTTATATTATATTTTTGTTTTTATACATACAAACTTATTTTAAAAATATTAATAATTTTTTTTAAATATTTACAAACTTAAATATATTGATTTTAAAAAATTCAAATATTTACAAACTTAAATATATTGATTTTAAAAAGTTTACAATATTAATTTAATATTTATATATTAATTTTAAAAACATGGTAAAAATTAAAAATTCAAAATCTTTTTGGTCTTTTATCCTACTTTAATCAATCAAATATTATCAAAAATATACGCCCCCTTTTCGGTAAAGTAATTTCGGTTCAATGACCTAGTTTTACTCCTGACGAATTTCTGAAATATTTTGGGTTGATTGATTAAAGATATTTATACCTTAAGAATAAACGGTAAATTTCGCAGTGATGTAATAAATTTTTGTATGATATCAATAATTTCAGTTACGCATACCTAATTTTATTGAATACCAATTTAATACTTTATAGCTAACGATTTAGCGTTTATTATCAAAAGGTTAAAAGCAAAAAATAAAAATAAAAACTGTACATACTTACCTGTGAGAAAGAATTCTCAGAGAACTGCTTTAGCCGACTCATAGGAGAGTCGAGTGATTTGGTTCTCCATAGCTACGTAAGCATAACCTCGAATCTTCAATATTTTTTCTTCTGAACATATGAACGGTCCTTCTCTGTATAGAGTAACAAATTCGGTGTTTGAATATGTTTGATTATTTGAACATTTACCTTCGTGTGACCATTTTCCGCATTTGTAACATCTTTCAAGGTGTCGTGCTCTTCTTTTTGTTGCGGATTTTGATTTTCCTTTTCCAAAATGTATCTTATGATGATCTTTTCTGAGTTCTTTTCTTACTCCGTCCATTTTTTCTCTTATGAATGATACCAGTTTACTCGGAATTGTGTCATTATTACGTTTAGTAATCATAGCATGTAGCATTAGACCATGGTTCAGATCAAAGGAATTATTCATCTCGTTAAACCTAAAAAAAATAAAAATTCAGAATGGGGGGAGAAGACTAGTTCTTTAGGGTCTGCTAGGGAAAGACCATTTGGATTCCATTCTCGAGAACTACACGAAAACAGAATATCTAACTCTAACAGAAATACATATTACACTAAAAAGATTCGAACCTCCTCACACTTAGTTAGATGTGGTGTTGAAATTGTGATTAACGTTATTTTCAATTGGATCATCAACAACTTGTATATCTCTGACTTTTGCTTCAATCCATTTGTTGATTTCCTCCGTAACTTTCACAAATTCAACTAACATCGCCTTTTCTTTTGGCGATAAATTAGATACTAATCGGTTACATAACTTAAAGTTTCCCTTAATCCTAGCATCGTGAATCCGTTTATAAAGTTTCTTCGTTGAACTGTTAAAAACGGGTTCATCTAATTTCGTATCATCAACGGGGTTCTTTGTGATCGGATCATCATTAAGTGTTTCTTCATCTTCCCCACACTTATGTGTTTTTATTGATTTAACAGTTTTGGTTGGTGGAGATCTAAACTTTCGGTTCACAAAGGTGATCGATTTATCACCATCCCTAAGTGTCATTCTACCTTCTCTTACATCAATGAACGCCTTGCTGGTTGCTAAAAATGGGCGACCTAAAATTAGAGGAATATTAAGGTTTTCCTCCATATTAATCACTATGAAGTTTGCAACAAAAGTCAAACTTCCCACGTTAACAAGTAAATTATTTGCTATTCCAACCGGGTGTTTAATGGTTAGGTCAAATGATTGAACACCTATTTTGGTTGGTTTAATTTACCCATACCTAATCTTTTGTATAAGTAGAGAGGCATAATATTTGCACTTGCTCTTAAATCTGCGAGTCCATTATATATAGCACCATCATTAAGCAAGCAAGAAATGATAAATTCGCCCGGGTCTCCTACTTTAGTAAGTCGAGTTGGTTTGTAAACCTTTTTTGGGTGTTCTTTTCTTGGTTCTTTCACTTCTATTTGAACTTCTTTTTCTTCATTTCTTGGAATGGGAGGTTTATATAGGAATTCTTCTTCATCACTCCAATTTGAATCCTCCCTATTTTCCAATTTTGATTTTTCATATGTTGTTGATAACATATTTATGTTTTCATTTTGAGGGTTTTCTTGAGTGGTGAAATTATGATTGACTTCATTGTCAACTTCCATCGGACCATGTATGTAATGTTTAACTCTGTGACCATTAACTTTAAATTCAATCCCATTTGAATTTATTAACTCTATTGTTCCGTATGGGAAAACTCTTTTGACTATAAATGGTCCAGACCATCTTGATTTCAATTTTCCAGGAAATAGCTTGAATCGTGAATTGAAAAGAAGAACTCTGTCTCCTTCTTTAAATTCTTTTGAACTTCTGATTCTTTTATCATGCCATTTCTTCGTTCTTTCCTTATAGATTAAGGAATTTTCATATGCCTCAAGTCTTAATTCTTCTAATTCGTTTAGTTGACTTAATCGTAGACGTTCGGCTTCATGTAAATCAAGATTACATGTCTTCAAAGCCCAAAATGCTTTGTGTTCAATTTCTACTGGAAGATGACATGCTTTTCCGTAAACGAGTCTAAAAGGTGTGGTTCCAATTGGAGTTTTGTAGGCTGTTCTAAAAGCCCAGAGTGCATCCTCCAATTTCATGGACCATTCCTTCGGATTTGATCCTACGGTTTTCTCTAGAATACGTTTTAAAGCTCGGTTGGTATTTTCAACTTGTCCACTTGTTTGTGGATGATAAGCAGTAGAGATTTTATGAGTTACTCCATATCTTTTGAGAACTTTCTCAAGTTGATTGTTAGAAAAATGAGTACCCCGATCACTTATTAAAGCTTTCGGTGTTCCGAACCTTGCAAAAAGACGTTTTAAGAAGTTGACTACAACTCGTGCATCGTTAGTTGGGAGAGCTTGTGCTTCTGCCCATTTAGATACGTAATCAATGGCAACGAGAATGTAGAGATTATTATGAGATTTTGGAAATGGACCCATAAAGTCAATACCCCAAATGTGAAATACTTCACATACTTGAATGACATTTTGTGGCATTTCATCACGTTGACTTATTTTTCTGGCCCTTTGACAAGCATCACAGGATTTGCAAAGAAGGTGTGCGTCTTTGAAAATTGTAGGCCAATAGAATCTAGCATCGTAAACTTTTCTTGCTGTGAGTTGAGGCCCATAATGCCCTCCTGTTGGTCCTGTGTGACAATGGTTTAAGATTTGACTAGCTTCATCCCCGAATACACATCGGCGTATTATTCCATCGGGACGACTTTTAAACAAATGTGGATCTTCCCAGAAATAGTGCTTTATATCACTAAAGAATTTCTTTCATTTTTGGTACGATAACCCTTTTTCAAGGAATCAACATACTAAGTAGTTTGCATAGTCTGCAAAACATGAAATTTCACTATAATCTATCTTCAATAGATATTCATCAGGAAAGTTATCTTGTATAGCCGATTCATTTAGAACTTCTAATTCAGGATTTTCAAGACGAGAAAGATGATCAGCGGCGAGATTTTCTGCTCCCTTTTTGTCTCGAATTTCATTATCGAATTCTTGTAAGAGTAAGATCCAACGGATTAATCGTGGTTTGGCATCTTGTTTCGAAAATAGGTATCTAAGAGCAGAATGGTCGGTATAGACCACCGTTTTAGCTAGAACGAGATATGAACGAAATTTGTCTAAAGCAAAGACAATAGCAAGGAGTTCTTTTTCAGTAGTTGTATAGTTCGTTTGTACTCCTTGTAACGTCTTACTAGCATAATATATAGGTTGAAATCATTTTTCAATCCTTTGTCCTAAAACGGCTCCCATTGCAAAATCACTTGCATCGCACATTAGTTCAAACGGTAGATTCCAATTTGGAGTTATCATGATCGGTGCATTAGTGAGTTTTTCTTTAAGAATATTAAAAGATTTTATGCATTCAGCTGAAAAGATGAATGGAGCATCCTTTTCTAGGAGTTTATTCATAGGAGTGGCAATTTTAGAAAAATCTTTTATGAAACATCGGTAAAAATTGGCATGCCCTAGAAAACTCCTAACTCCTCTAACATTGGTGGGATGTGGAAGTTTAGCAATTACATCTACTTTAGGTCTATCCACTTCAATTCCTTCCTTTGAAATTTTATGACCAAGAACGATGCCTTCTTTAACCATGAAATGGCATTTCTCCCAATTAAGTACTAGATTTGATTGTTCGCATCTAATAAGCATTCGTTCAAGATTAACTAGACATGTTTCAAATGTATCACCGAAGACTGAAAAGTCATCCATGAAAACTTCCATGCATTGTTCTATCATGTCATGAAAAATTGCCATCATGCACCTTTGAAAGGTTGCAGGGGCGTTGGAAAGTCCAAATGGCATGCGTTTGTAAGAAAAAGTACCATAAGGGCACGTGAACGTGGTTTTCTCTTGGTCCTCGGGTGCTATTGTAATTTGAAAATATTCGGAAAAACCATCAAGAAAACAATAGTAACTGTTTCCGGCTAATCTTTCCAACATTTGATCAATGAAAGGTAAGGGAAAGTGATCTTTTCTGGTGGCGTCATTTAATTTTCTATAATCAATACAAACACGCCATCCTGTTACAGTCCTAGTAGGAATAAGCTCATTTTTCTCATTTGTGATGACATTCATGCCACCCTTCTTAGGTACGCATTGAACTGGGCTTACCCATGGACTATCAGAGATTGGATAAATTAAACCTGCATCAAGCAGTTTAATAATTTCTTTCTTAACAACATCTTGAATATTAGGATTTAGTCTTCGTTGGCGTTGCACATACGTTTTATGACTTTCTTCCATAAGGATTTTATGTGTGCAATACGAAGGACTTATGCCTTTAATATCATGAATCTTCCATACAATGGCTGGTTTATGAGCTTTTAGCACAGAAATGAGTTGATATTTTTCATTTTCAGTAAGAGAAGATGATATTATTACAGATAATTCAGATTCACCATGTAAATAAGCATATTCCAAATGGTTTGGAAGTGGCTTTAATTCTAATGTCGGTGGTTCTTCTATCGATGATTTATATCGATATCTATCTTCCTCTTTTAGCATTTGAATTTCTTATGTTGTTTGTTCATATCCATTAGCCATAAGTGTAGCTAACATTTCAGCTTCTTCAATTGGTTCAGTTCCTTCTCCTAAAGAACATTCTCCCGTTCCTTGTAATTCTGGAAATTCTTCTAATAATTCTGCATGTGAATCTATAGTTTGAATATAATAACATGTATCATCTGCAGATTACGGTTGTTACATGGCTCTCTCCACAGAAAAGGTAACACTCTCGTCCTCTTTACTTAGGGTCAGTTTCTTACTGAACACGTCTGTTATTGCTTTGGCCGTGTTTAAGAATGGTCTTCCTAATATGAGAGGTACTCGAGAATCTTCTTCCATGTCCAGAATAACAAAATCTACTGGAAATACTAAAGTACCAACTTTAACTAGCATGTTCTCCATTATCCCTCTAGGATATTTTACTGATCGATCGGCTAGTTGTATGCTTATTCGGGTTGGTTTCAATTCTCCAAGGTCTAGTTTAGCGTATAGTGAATACAGCATTAAATTTATACTAGAACCTAAATCTGCCAATGCTTCTATTGAACTAAGACTAACCAGAAAACATGGAATTATGAAACTTCCTGGATCTGATAATTTTTCTGGTATCTTATTCAACAGCACTGCAGAACAATTAGCATTCATAGTAATAGTCGAGAGTTCTTCCATTTTCTTTCTATTTGTGATTAGATCTTTCAAGAATTTAGCATATCTAGGCATTCCTGAAATCACATCAATGAAAGGAAGATTTACATTTATTTGTTTAAACATATCCAAGAATTTGGATTGCTCGGCTTCAAGTCTCTCTTTTCTCATTTTACTAGGGTAAGGAAATGGTGGTTGGTATGGTTTAACATAAGGTTTAGCTTTAACTGTGTTATCTTCATTAACCTTTTCAACTACCGGTTCTGTTTCCTTATCTTGCTCAGGCTGTGGTTCTTGTGGAGTAGGAATAGCTTCATCAGAAATTACATGTATTTCAGGTGATTTAAGTGTAATACCACTTCTTGTGGTAATGGCTTTAGCTGTTTCATTTCGGGGGTTAGCATTTGTATCACTAGGTAGACTTCCCGGTTTTCTTTCACCTATTAACCTTGCTAGGTTGTTTACTTCTTGTTCCAGATTTTGAATAGAAGCTTGTTGATTTCTAAATGCTTGAGTATTTTGTTCATTCGTTTGTTTCTGAGATGTGAAAAATTGCGTTTGAGATTCAACTAGCTTCGACATCATATCTTCTAAATTTGGCTTTTTATCATCGGTTTGTGGTGGTTTATTTGGAAAAATAGGTCTTTGCTGATTGTAAGTATTATTGGATACTTGCTGATTGCTAGGACCTTGTTGGTTGTAGTATGGAACATTTCAGTTATAGTTCTGATTTTGATTGTAGATTGGTCTTGGCGGTTGATAATTATTCTGATAATTATTTCCAGGCCTTTGGTTCATGTATGAAACATTCTCTCTTTGTTCCATTGTTAGTTCAATACTGAGACAATCTTTTGTCAAATGTGGTCCTCCACACTGCTCACAACTAATTCGTATTGAGTGGATATCTTTAGTCATCTTTTCCATTCGTCTCTCGACAGCATCTATCTTTGCGAAAATGGAATCAAAGTCATGACTAGAATCGGCTCTAGCTGCTTTAGATGATCTAATGATATCTTTTTTTTGGTGTCACTCATGTGAGTGGGAAGCAGTGTAATCAATAAATTTGTAAGTGTCAGTTGCAGTTTTCTTCATAATGGAACCACCAGCTGCTATATCGATGTCTTTTCTTGTAGTGATGTCGCATCCTTGGTAGAATATTTGTACTATTTGACAAATGTCTAAACCATGTTGCGGACATCCTCTTAATAACTTTCCAAATCTTGTCCACGCTTCATATAGAGTTTCATTTGGCTTTTGCATGAACGTAACAATTTCTCCTTGAAGTCTTACGGCTTTAGATGCAGGAAAGAATTGTTTAAGAAATTTTTCAACTAAAACATCCCATGTATCAATCGCGCCTTCAGGTAACGATTCTAACCAATCTTTGGCTTCTCCCTTTAAAGTCCAGGGAAATAACATGAGATATATCTGTTCATCCTCCACTTCTCTTATTTTAAATAGAGTACACATCCTATTAAATGTACGAAGATGTTCGTTTAGATCTTCCTTCGGCACACCACTAAATTGGCATTGATTAGTTACCATGTGTAGGATTTGTCCTTTGATTTCATAATCTGGCGCATTAATGTCAGGTTAAGTAATTGCGTGACCTTGGCCAGTGCGTTTAGCTCTCATTCGGTCTTCCACACTTAGAGGTTCCAGATTTTCCATGATTGAATTTGTTGAATCTGAATCACTTGAGGATTCTGATTTAATGGGTTGTTCTTCGACAATCTCCGTTTGAATGATTGGTGGTTCCGGAGGAAAGATTAATGGTTCAGGATGTGACGACCCGGGAATTTCCGACCAAATTTAAACTTAATCTTTATATGATTTCGATACGATAAGCAAAGTCTGTAATGTTGAGTCTCGAAAATTTTGGAAACTATGTTCATATATTCAAATTACCCTTTGACTATTTCCGACGATTCACGAACAACTATTTGTAAATAGGTATGTGTATATGGAAATAAATATATATATGATTGGAAATATAATTTATGATGTAATTGTTAGAAAATAATTATGTAAAAATAATAATTATTATTTAAAATATAACTCTATATATATATAAATAAAATATATTAAAAATAAATATTAAATAATTGTAATACTCATTTGATGTTTCGATCGATATTAAGCAAGTTAAATTCAAACTATTGTAATTTTAAAATAAACGGTGATACGAAAATGAGTTCTATAAATTTTAGACTTACTAAAATTATATTTAGGACCCACTTATTAAATTTCAACACTTTTTATTTTTCACCCATAAATGAGAGGGACAGTTGAGGTAATTTTTATTTAATAAGTTAATGCTCGAATTTTATACCATAATGACAAAAATAAATAAATATAGTTAATTTAAAAATATGGAATTTTTCTGAATATTTTTAGTCCGCCACTGATTTATCAATGGAGCATGAATTTCAGTCCGTGAAGGAAATAGTAGACGACGGCTAACTTAATCACACATCATATATTTAAATTATATTATAATAATTATTATATTAATTAATTATCATGCCCGTGAATCAAGAGAACTGATTGATTGGAAAAAGGGTTAGTGAGTTTGTTTTCTTTCATTTTTTTTTTCTGCACTGACACTTTCAACTTTTGAATTTGATATAATTGATAAGAGTACTGTGTTAATGATCACTAGTACATATACATATATTATATAAACACAATACATATGCATAAGGAAAACACTTGTTATCCTTCTTAAATTAGTCGACCACTAAACACTTTCTTTTCCTATTTATGTCATACTACCACAATCTTAAAAACCATCTATCCCTTTTCTATATACATATATACTTACATACAACAGATCACCACCATTCCTTCCCCTCTATATATCTCTATCCTCGTCTCCTCCTCCCGAGACAGCCGGGAACAACCACCACCTTAATCACCATTCTATCACCATGGATATCATCTTCGTCATCCAAACAACCATATCAACCACGCTAACTCCACCATCTACGATCCTTACCACCGTGACCACCTTCTACAACAACCATCGAATCATCCTCTAACCACCACCTTCTTTGATGAAACCCATTAACACTTCACTATTTCTGTTTGGATCTTCAAACCGAATCAATATCCATCACCATGAAACCTTCTACCATGGTAAACCATTTTGCCTTTTCTTTCTATTTATTCTGTTTTAAATGCCATGACAACCACCACTCGATGCATACATAATATTTCTGGTTACTGTCGTGCTCAGTCGCTACCTCCACAGTAAGAACACGCCACCATCACCATACCCAAACCGTCATCATTAAAACTGCTGTATATAAATTGTTCTCTATTTTGGTCATGAACAAACCAAACAACTTCAAACGGTTACTCGTTTCTGTGCTTAACCAAAGACAAACAATCATTAAAAACCCGACACCCACAACAACCCATTTAACAATCACCTTTTTTCTACTACCTTGTTTCTATGAGACAAAAACAGGTTCAAAACCCAGCCACTGTTGCTACCTTTTCGATGCAAACTGTCAACGAGACCATCACCAAGAAACATCGTGAACAGCCATTATATTTTTTTCTTTCGAAGGCTGCTGCCATGGCAACCGTTAATACTGCAATTCCTTTCTGGTTTGTCCAACAAAGAAGTGAAGATGATGATGTGATTAGATGTAGTGAAGTTATGAAAATAAGACAAAATGAAAATGGCAATGAGGCTATAAAGATAATGATAATTAGGATGATAGTGGAATATGACACATATGATGTGGGAGATAAACTAAAAAAAAAAGTCGAATGATTGAGCTGTGATATTTTTTTATTTAAATGACCGTGTTCGTTTTTCTTGTTTGAGACACGGTCTAAACTCCCTATTGGACCGAGATTGTATTTCTAGTTGGGCTGAGTTAATCTAGTTTGGAGTGTTGGGTTGTGAGCTTGAATTGTTATTGGGCCACTATATTTCTATTGGGGTTCGATGGAAATTTCGGATTAAATAAGTTTAGATGCCAATTAAAAATAGAAAGACACAAGACAGAAGACTGGTTAAGAGTGTTAGTGGGTGCGCGGGAGGTCGCGAGTTCGAGTCCCGTTGCGGGCAGCTTATTCTTTTTTTTATGCTACTAAGGTATTAATTGGTATTTTAATTATTATTATTATTATTATTATTATTATTATTATTATTATTATTATTATTATTATTATTATTATTATTATTATTATTATTATTGTTACTACTATTATCATAAATATAAATATTATTATTATTAAGATTGTTATTATTGTGATTGTTATTATTAACTAGTATTATTGATAAATGTAAGTATTATTATCATTATTTCATATATTATCATTAACTTAGTTATTGTTAATAGAATGTATTATTATCATTATTATGATTGTTATTATTAGTGTTATTATGAAAGATAACACAAGTTATTATTATTATTATTGTAAATCATTATTATTATCAAAACTATCTTTTTTAAACAAATAAATACTATGTACATAAAATATACTTACTACATAATTATATTAATATTTTCACATAACTATATATATTAAACCTATTAATATTATTTATATAAATATTTACATATAACAAACTATTGATTTTTTTATAACACTAAACAATCATATATATAAATATGGATATATTAATGTAACTATATAAATATTAATCATTTTGAATACATACACAAACTATATATATATATATATATATATATATATATATATATATATATATATATATATATATATATATATATATATATATATATATATATATATATATATATATATATATATATATATATATATATATAATATAGGTTATAATATATAAAATTGTTCAATTACTATTTTATGTATTAATGAATATACAAATGATATAGGTTCGTGAATCGAAGGCCAACCCTGCATTGTTCAATGTCGTCATATGTATTTTTTACTACAAAATACAGTATTGTGAGTTTCATTAATCCCTTTTTAAATGCTTCTGCAATATATATTTTTGAGACTGAGAATACATGCGATGTTTTTATAACTGTTTTACGGAATAGACACAAGTAACTGTAACTACATTATATGGTTGAATGATCGAAAACGGATATGCCCCTTTTTATTACGTCTGGTAATCTAAGAATTAGGGAACAGACACCCTAGTTGACGCGAACTCTAAAGATAGATCTATCGGGTCCAACAAGCCCCATCCAACGTACTGGATGCTTTAGTACTTCAAAATTTATATCATGTCCGAAGGAGGATCCCGGAATGATGGGGATATTCTAATATACATATTGTGAATGTCGGTTACCAGGTGTTCAATCCATATGAATGATATTTTTTGTCTCTATGCATGGGATGTACGTTTATGAGAAATGGAAATATGAAATCTTGTGGTCTATTAAAATTATGAAATGATTATTTACGTTAAACTAATGAACTCACCAACCTTTTGGTTGACACTTGAAAGCATGTTTATTCTCAGGTACGAAAGAAATCTTTCACTGTGCATTTGCTCATTTTAGAAACATTACTTGGAGTCATTCATGGCATATTTCAAAAGACGTTGCATTCGAGTCATCGAGTTTATCAAGATTATTATTAAGCCAATTATAGTTGGATATATTCTGAAATGGTATGCATGCCGTCAATTTTTCTTATAAAGAAAGATTGTCTTTTAAAATTGAATGCAATGTTTGTAAAATGTATCATATAGAGGTCAAATACCTCGCGATGTAATTAACTGTTGAGAATCGTTTATAATCAATATGGACTTCATCCGGATGGATTAGATCGGGTCCTTTCACAGGATCTCTGAATTGTCCCTGAATATCCCCCGGATTCTCAATTGTGAGGTCGGGTTCAAAAAATGGATTATCGGAAATTTGAATTGGAGTACTTGGTCGACTGGATGATGATTCTAAAGAAAAATCAACGGTGACAATATTGGCTAGATGTCTTGATCGAGTTACAGGTGGTGAACGTATAAAGGTGGTGAACATTTTGCTCGGTGCATTCACTGAATATCCTATTAGTTATAAAAGATAAAAATTATATAAGTTATCAAATTAATAGACTTTTCTGATTTTGCCCACGTTTCGAACAGCCAATAGATGCAGCAGGGATCCAGAACCCTTTAAATCGGAAGCTCACAACTCAGCCACTAACAAATCCAACTATTACTACGAACCAGAAAATTTTGGATGTCTATCAATTTAACCGCTTAAAATAATTTTTCTTTGAAATTTAAAGAAATTTTAGAGAAGAAATAGAAAATTCTATGTCTTAAAAACTAGAGCGTCGTGAAATAAGAAAGAAAAAGAACGCGTCGAAAAACGTCGAAAAATAAAAGGTCGAAAAATAATAAAAAGAACGTAGCACGTCGAAAAAGTCTAAAAACTAAGAATTAAAAGTTACGTCTAAAAGTATTAAAGCTTAAAAGAAATGCTATATCCAAAACGGCAATAACTTAAAAAGGTACTAAAATTTATAAAACGGCGTCGCAAAATTCTAAAGCACATAAATCTTAGTCTAAAGAAAAAGTACTTAAGGGATTTTACGGCAAAGCCTAAGAATCTAGAAATAAAAATAACTATGGCAAAAACTATGACTTAAAACTAAATACGAACGAAAAATACAAATATTATGCTAAAACAAATAAAAAGATACAAAATATAAAAAAAATAAACTTAAAGTTGTGAAAAGTACAATTTTTATAAAAATATTAAAATTTTTAATTATTTATAAAAGTATTAATTTTTATATATTAATAAAACTAATTAAACTAAATAAAACAAAAATAATAATAAAACTAAACTAAATAATTAAATAATTATAACCTAATTAGGGTTTTAATATTAATAATTATTATTAATTAAAAACCCTAATCTGGTCGGACTTGGTATCAGACTGGTCAAATCACCTCATGCGATCGCATGAGGTGTTAGTTATTAATCCATGCGGTCGCATGGATCCGAAAACCAGTTCAAATCTTGGGCTGCTACAGTGTCAGGCCCGAATAATTATACTTATTATTATTTTTCTGTTTTATATATTTATATAAAAATATTTATATAAATTAAATAAAACTTATATTTTTACAAACTGAAATAAAAATAAAGAAACTTTTACAAAAAGAAATTATATATATATATATATATATATATATATATATATATATATATATATATATATATATATATATATAACAAACTCTTAAAAATATATAAATTTTGTTTTTTTTTTTTTGTATATTTTTAAAATGTATTTTTACAAAAGCGTATTTTTACAAAAGTAAACTAAGAATTTTTTTTTTTTTATATAGCGTTGCGCTTTTGGCGTTTTAGTGTCCCCGGCAGCGGCGTCAAAAATACTTGATGTGCGTAGAAGTGTATACAAAATAGTTATATTTTTACAAGGAAAATACTATTAAATATAATACAATTTAAACAAGTTATTTATTTATTTATAGAGTGAATATACCTAAACCTTGCTACAACACTTATAGGCAGTGTACCTAATCGTACAGTAGTGTAGTTTTTAGTAAGTCCGGTTCGTTCCACAGGGATCTTTAGCCAAGTTTAACGCTATATTTTTAAAACTATATTTGTATAAATATATATATAAGTAGTATTATTATTATTATAAAAGTGGGTTTTTTTACCGTTTAATGACTGTTTTGTCGATTTTAAAACTTTAGTCGCAGTTAAAACCTAATGTAAAATATTAAAAATAAATATAACTTAATTTTAAGCGTAAAGTAAATAACGATAATGAAATTGCGATAAATAAAAATGCGATAAATAAAAAGTACGATAATTAAAAGTGCAATTAAATAAGAAATAAAGGAAATTAAATATGAAATAAAGGAATTATGCTTATTTAAACTCCCGTAATCATGATGTTTGACGTGTTGATTTTAGTTATTACCATGCGTTAATTGTTCTTTGTCCTAGATTATTCAATATGTCCATACGAATTTGTCCATAATAGTCCATCAGTCATAATCATAAAATGCGGAAGTCTTCGTCAAATTATTCTTATTCCCGAAGTCGAATATTCCAACTAATTGGGGACTCGAATTGTAACAAGGTATTAATACTTTGTTTAATGAATACACCAGGTTATCGACTGCGTGTAGTCCAAGGTTTTACTACTTTGTTAAAATTACACCAATTACCCTTGAATGTAATCCACCCCTGTTTTAACAAGTCTATTAACTATTAATCCAGTTCCGTGTCCGGTAAAATGAACAATTATTGGTATTTATAGATATCCCGCCCACCGTACCCAGTCAAGCGTATGTGGTTATATATAAATACGTCAAATTATAAGTCTATATATTAAATTAACGAGGTATCATTTAGTTAATATAAAGCCCATTAATAGCCCATAGTCTAATTTCCACAAGTGTCGTTCTTTTATCCAAACCCCAAATATGGTCCAAAGCCCAATTACCCCGTCTTAATATTTTTAGCCCAACATCACGATTACTTTGGCTTAAATAAGCATAATAATAACTTAGCTACGAGACATTAATTTAAAAAGGTTGAACATAACTTACAATGATTAAAAATAGCGTAGCGTTACACGGACAGAATTTCGACTTACATCCTTACAACATTCGCTAACATACCGTTATTATTAAAATTAAAATTAAAATTAAAATTAAAATTAAAATTATAATATATATATATATATATATATATATATATATATATATATATATATATATATATATATATATACACACACACGTTGAGATTAAGGAGAAGAAAAAGATGTGTTAAGTTAATCAACAAACTGCGAAATTTATAGGAGTGTGGCCTGATACTGTACACCATGCGATCGCATGGTTTTATAACTGCCAGGCCATGCGATCTCATGGCCTGCTTTTCCAGCTCACATGACTTTGTTTGCATTTGCCGACGGTTTATAAATATATATATAATATATAAATAATTTTAAGAATTATTTAAATATTATATTATATTTATGTGCATAGTTGACTTGTAATTTTTAGTCCGTTGCGTCGAGCGTTGAGAGTTGACTCTGGTCCCGGTTCCGGATTTTCCAACGTCCTTGCGTACAATTTAATATCTTGTATTTTGCGTTTTGTGTCTTGTACTCATGTAATTTTGAGACGTTTCTCATCAATAATTGGAACCACTTTAATTGTAATTTGTACTTTTTAGCTTTTTGGTTGTTTGCATCTTCAACTCGTCGAATCTGTCTTTTGTCTTCACCTTTTATTATTTAAACGAATATCACTTGTAAATAGAACAATTGCAACTAAAAGCTTGTCTTTCTTGAGGGATAATGCTATGAAATATATGTTCATTTTTAGCATTATCAATATTCTTATATGCATCTTGTTAATGTCGGTTACCAGGTGTTCAATCCATATGAATGATTATTTTTGTCTCTATGCATAGGACGTATATTTATGAGGAATGAAAATCTTGTGGTCTATTAAAATGATGGAAATGATTATTTATGTTAAACTAATGAACTCACAAACCTTTTGGTTGACACTTGAAAGCATGTTTATTCTCAGGTACGAAAGAAATCTTCCGCTGTGCATTTTGAAATGCCCCGTCCTAATCCATCTGGACGAAGTCTTCAACAATTGGTCCCATTGCGAGGTTCTAACCTCTATATACCATAAATGACTCCATGTAATATGAGCACAGCGGAGGATTTCTTTCATACCTGAGAATAAACATGCTTTAAAGTGTCAACCAAAAGGTTGGTGAGTTCATAAGTTTATCATAAAACAATAAAAATTCTGTAATTTTTGATAGACCACAAGATTTAAATGCTGCATGGTACAAAAATGGCCCGAATCCTATACCCACCTGTAATGTACATGCGATATCTTTTAAATACAGTACACCTTTCTCGTGTACAAAATCATATATCATAAATCTTAGTAACCGTACACATATCTCGTGCACAAAAATAACATACACATAACCTGTGTATAAAATCATTCTCTCGATACATAACATTCACTTTTCATTGCTTTCATAGTTTGGCTTGGTAACCGACCTTAACATATAATGCGCATAATAATATCCCCAAAACATAACATCTCGTCTGTATAATAATCATATAAACTTTGAAGTACTAAACACCACGCCCACTAGCCCTTCCGTCTAGTGAACATTCTGGGTGGGGGTGTTAAACCCGATAGCTACCTTTAGGATTTGCGTCAATTAGGCGTGCACTAATTCTCAAAATTAGTGATGTACCCTAATTCTTAGGTTACCAAGCAATAATAATCAGGGAAAAAATATTCACAACAATTAGTGGCAATTAACAAGTCCACATAATTCAATAATAATCCACATAACTTCTGTCTGCATAATAATTCATTCGAGGAATGTTTTGCTTGTGTCTATCTCGTCAAACATTTATAAAAGCATTTCATGTATTCGCAGTTCAAAAATATATTTCAAAAGCATTTAATAAAGCAGTTGTAAAAACAGCGCATGTATTCTCAGTCCCAAAAATGTAAAGAGTAAAAGGGAATCAAATGAACTCACCATACTGTATTTTGTAGTAAAAATACATACGACGTCATTTAACAAGAGTAGGGTTGACCTCTGATTCACGAACCTATATCATTTATATATATATTAACACATATCACATTTAATCAACTAAGTATACTTATATTTTATAATTTAATAAAATTAATATCTTTAAATATAATTATACCTATAATAAATATATGATATATAATTTAATTAAGGTTTTATCAATGTAAATAATGATATATTAGTTAAAAACATATTAGTATGTAATATTAGTTATCTTGTAATATATTTTTATATAGATAACATTTGTGTTAAAAATAATAATTATAATAATACTAAAAATAAATATAGTAATGATAATAATAAAAATGATAATACTTTTAATAATAATGATAATACTAATAATAAAAGTGATGTAAATAATAGTAATAATAATAATAATGTTAATAATGATAATAAAATAATAATACTTATAATGATAATGAAAATGATAATTTTAATAAAATACTTTTGTTAATAATAATAGTTTCAGAAATGATAAATTTTAGAATTAATGATAATAATAATAATAATAATAACAATAAGAGTAATAATAATAATTTAACTACCTCCCAATAAGCTTTCAAAAAGAAAATGACGTAGCCCGCGCTCAAACCCGAGACATCTCACTTACACCCAATATCCTCCACCATCTGCTCTAGCTCACTTTTCTGATTATATCGATACAGTCACCTTATTTAACCCACAACTATCTGTTTCTTTTTATTCCTTCAAAACCAAAATCCTTTTTAATCTCTTCATCATCATTTTCATTCATCATCATCAACACATCGATTATCATAACTATATCATTATCATTTCATGGTCATTCTATTATCATCATCTACGGTTATAATCATCATTCGTTATTATTATCAAGTCGTCCTCATCATCAATTCATCTATCATTATCATCATTAATTAACAACACCTTACATCATAATCCTTGTCATTACCAACGTTTTCCCTTACATCATCAGTAATTATTCTTTATACGGTGTCATTATTTATCACCTATCATATTTCGTTTTTCAACAGGATGTATCACTATAACAAGTTTGCAGTTTAATCACTATACCACTTGTGAATCTATATCCACATATATAGTATATTACTAGTATTACTTTCCAATGAACAACCTCCCTTGTCTGCCACTTCTCAATCCCTCAATTAAACCATTAAAGTGGCTTTTCATTTGTTTACTCTATTATCACAAAAAAAAAAAAATCGCTGGAGTTCTTACATCGTGGAACACCCTTTAGTGGTGTGGGGTTCGGCTTTAAAAAAAATATCAAACACAAGCAAGTGGCTATCTCTTGTCATGTTTGTTACGGAGTATTTTTTTTTATATCTATATCATCCTCATCTTATTTCATCATCATTCATATCCTCATTATTTATGATCATGTCCAATCCTAATTGCTCTAATATATTTTCTGTTTCTAGTATGTTACGGCCAACACAAGAATAAAAATATGAATTATGGCCCAACCTATAACCAATTCCTCGGTCCAATGACACCTAAGCCCAAGTAAAACTATTGGCCCAATTTAGGTTCCATATCAATCTTAATTGAGTTTCTGTCTACGGCTGTACACGGAAATAATAATCCAAAGAACACATTCTTTCTGACCCTACTATTATCTTAATATTCACCAACTATATGGCCTTCATATCATCACGCATTATCATTTGTCCCCTCATTAAAATAGTAATAAATGTGATAGTGGGTCAGTCATCTTTAGGTTTTGATTAGTAGTAGTTGTTGAACAATATTAAAATCACAATCGAGTTTATCTTGTATTGTAAATCGACAACAAGATGGATGTGGGTTTGGATAACACATGAAGTAGGAACCAAAGACGGCAGTAATTGATGTGGTTATCGAAACAAAAGTACATCATTAATAAATTATGTTAATGGTGTTGGTTACCTTCGAGCAGAAAACAGAAACAACGGTGTAGCAGTGGTGATAATGAATCAAGTTGCAAAGGTAATGGAAAAGGTGACGATTGTGGATGAGGTTCATGGTGATGGGGATTGTGGAGGTGTATGGTCGACGGGTTGGAAGTGGTTTATTGTGTTTATTCCAAGGGTTGTAACAGAAAATTTAAATGGAAGAAGGAAAACTAGAAAGGTGGAGTAGTGGTGATCGTAACCGGTGGTGGCTCAGGGTGGACGAAGGTGATGGCGGTTAATCAAGAAAACATTAGAAAGTTTTTGTTGAGTGTTTATGGTGAACTTAGATAGCTGTATATATGCATCCTATGCTTTAAATTGATTATATCTATACATATATTAACTAACTACACTAGTAACAGTAGAAAGGGACCAAGAACGTATAAAATTCCCACATGTTAATATGAATTTAGCTGCCATCAATTTGGCTCTTACTCTGCCGACACCTTTTTGTATATTATTATTATTTATTTATTATTGTTATTATTTATTTATTTTTTTATATGTAACGTAAATTAATAATAGAAGTGGCAACAATTCACAGTAGTCTAAATAGGTCCATGATTTAAGTTTAATGATTTAATAGTAGAGAAAGGTTCAAGTAATATATATACATACTTATATATATATATATATTTAAATATATGCATATCTATTTACAAGTAATCGTATCGTGAATCGTCGGGAATAGTCAAATGTTAAATGAATAGTTCAAAATTTTTGAGACTCAACATTACAGACTTTGCTTATCGTGTCGAAAGTATATAAAGATCAAGTTTAAATTTGGTCAGAAATCCCCGGGTCGTCACACATTTGCTCATCTTAGAGATATTATTTGGAGTCATTCATAACATATTTCAAAAGATGTTGCATTCGAGTCATCGAGTTCATCAAGAATATTATCAAGTCATTTGTAGTTTAGATATATTATGAAATGGTATGCATGCCCATCAACTTTCGATAAAATGAAAGTTTGTCTTTTAAAAACGAATGCAATGTTTGTAAAATGTTTCATATAGAGGTCAAGTACCTCACAATGTAATCATATGTTATTGTATTCGTTCTTATGGATTATGACGGGTCTTTATAATGTCTCCGCATGCACATCACACCTAGCTCAATACTTGTCACACGTCCTTGCTTGACTTGACTTGCAACCGTAATAGTGGTCACGACTCACTATTACGCTCGCATGCCGTGCCATGCTCAAATGTACCACAACCATCTTGCTCGGTGTTCAAAACAATAATGCATGATTAGTAATATCATAACATAGCATGGTTAGTCCACCTATTCACCAATGCACTAACCAAAACCCGTACCGACCCGTAGCCCTACAAGTCCCGCATATAACATAACAACACAAAAGTCTAAGTCTAAGCGCCTATCTCAAGTCACCTAAATTCCTTAGATCATGCTCTGATACCACTTGTAACGGCCCAACCCGTTATATTAAGAAAAACGTGCATATTTTGTTATAAAAAAAACAACAAGTCGTTATACACATCTAAACATCGCATCATTAATTAATTGTTTCATGTTTAAAAGGCGCATACATGTTAATTAAAAGTTTACATCACCATTCGGGTTCGATGACCCATTTTACAATTCCCAAAAAGTAAGTTTCGACCGATTAGTTTAAGTTCCAAACATCACTTGAGCTTGGGTTTGGGGTTAAACTACCCAAACATTAGGTCAAACTTCCAAAAGCATCCACAAGGCACTAAAATGGGAAAGCCAAGTCAACAACTTTACCCTTGCCACGATCCGCGCCCGCATCTAAAAAAAAAGAAACAACGAGAGGGTAAGCTAAAGCTTAGTGAGTAGAATAAATATATACATGCATATACAACTTACCTACTCGCATCCACGATATCACTTAATTGCATATAAACGCATTTCATCATATAACAAGAGCTAGTATCATCAATTCGTACAACTAGCAACGTCAATAGCATAATAATCATAATAATAATTAAATGTTAACATCAACAATTATAAACCATGGTTAACCAATATTCTCAAGGGAATGACTTTGTGAACAAGTCATCGATGTTCATAACAACCGTTAGTGTAGTGACCCGGAAATTTCCGATCAAATTTAAACTTTAATCTTTATATGTATCCGACACGATAAGCAAAATCTGTAATGTTGAGTCTCGAAAAGTTTGAAAACTATATTCATGTAATCAATTACCCTTTGACCATGTCTGACGATTCACGAACAAAAATGTGTAAATAGAAATGTATGTGTATGTACATATGTGTATTTTTTTTTAAGCTAAGAAATATTGATAAAACATTTAAGAGCTTGGTGATACAAAAATAGATTATGAGATTATTATGTGACTTGAAAGCATTGAACGAATTAGTTGATATGAATATAAGCTACGAGATCTATTTTATGAACATAGAAATGCTATCACAGTAGTTAGTGAATAATACTTTACTTGAACGTATTTGTTCGATGTAAGTTTATCAATGAGATTAAAAGATAATATCAAGTGATTGATTTATCAGGTACATTGAATTATAATTACGAGTCTTTGTTATGAGGTCCACTTGAATTAGAAAACTCTTACTTTTAACGGTATTCGGAATATTTAGTAAAGTGATTCCATGTAAGAACAAAAGTGTTATTATTGAGGATTAGACAGAGGTTAGCGGAGAGTCTCGTTTAATTATCAAAAGCGTACCTTGCAATGATTGACTTGTGCCACTTGGTAGGTTAATTATTTAGTTTTCTTAATATTGAAGACGTTTTACGATATAGATGAAACCTTTTAAAGAATGATTTTGAATATAACTAATTCTGGAAAACTAAATTATATTTATTCAATTTAGTACAAACACATTTTTTTCGATATAATAGAATTTGATTATAAAATATTTTTATGGATTTTCAATGATATAAAAATAAAAATAAATATAAAATAAAGATTTCTAATGAGCACCAAAAGACTACAACATTTCATCACAAGATTGAAAGTTAAAATGTTGGAAATCACTAAACCTGCGCACTTGTACGAGAAAAATCATAACTAAATCATACTGACTCGAAAAAAGGTGATTCCGGTGTCCAAACGACCGTAACTCAAAAATCTACAACTTTCATGAAGACACCATACACGAATCGTGTACCTATCTACACGAAACGTGTAATCTTGTGCCGACATATTTTGGTGGCGGCTCACTATGCAACATGTTTTTAATTTTTATTAATATTATATTATATTATTATATTATTTATAAATCTATATATATAGGATCGATCATAATTGTTTTCTAACTATCTATCTCTCACACTCTCTCTATAATTATATTTATTATTATTATTGTTAGTGTTATTATTATTATTATTAGTATTATTATACATAAAATACTACGACGAGGTCATGGGCGAGTTATTTCAAAACGGGTTTTATGAGCGGGATAGAGCTAAGGAAATTATGAGTTATGGTTATGGAGGTGATGGGTATTGTTCATGGGTATGCTTGTGAGGTTAAACTAGTGTTTGTCACCTCCATTGCGTCTACGTACCTTTCCTACAATATTGAACCTCAATATTGATACGTGAGTACTCCTAATTTAATTTTTACATACTAATAGTGTATCCCTGACTAGTGCTCGAGAAAATAGGATTATGCATGCTTGTAAATTTGATAGTGCCCTTAGATAGGTTATGCCGAATCTTAAAGGTTGTTATATTATAGTTGAAGGAAGATATAAGATTTGCATGTCCTTAAAAAGCTAGAAAAAAATTAAGAACTTTTCCTTTAGATGCCAAATAGATTTGATGGACGGATTAAAAGTTATAGTCAATTAAAATTTCGTAAAAATGATTATTATCGTCGTTAATATCGTTGTCTTAATTTTTTTTTATCAAATTGTTATTATTCCAAAATAACACGACTGTTACTTATTATTATTATCAATACTATATTATTAACTAGAAATGTAATACAAATTATATAACTACCTTAATAGAATCTATCGCAGTATTTTTATGATATTAAATGAACTTTATAAGTTTTATTACTTAAGATATATAAAAGTATATTTTAATATAAAATTTTATTTATAAACGAATTATATTATTTACTTTATTAAATCTTTAAAAAAAAAATATTTTAAAAATATAAAACGACGATATTTAAATTATATAATAAAACATTTATAAAGTTTTGAAATCATTTGGAGTTAAACTAATTTTTGTCGACCTTTGCATACTAGACTCGAGCATTAGGATTGTGGTACACTATGACTTAACTTAATGTATTAGACAAATATTGACAAATACATAATTATATATAAATAATTTAGGTTCGTGAATCCAAGGCCAACCTTACACTTGTTCAATGATGTTATATGTATTTTTACTACAAAATACAGTATGGTGAGTTTCATTTGCCTTTTTACCCTTTATATTTTTGGGCTGAGAATACATGCGCAATATTTATAAATATTTTACAAAATAGACACAAGTACGTGAAACTACATTCTATGGTTGAATTATCGAAATTGAATATGCCCCTTTTTATTAAGTCTGGTAATCTAAGAATTAGGGAACAGACACCCTAATTGACGCGAATCCTAAAGATAGATCTATTGGGCCTAACAAACCCCATCCAAAGTACCGGATGCTTTAGTACTTCGAAATTTATATCATGTCCGAAGGAGGATCCCGGAATGATAGGGGATATTCTTATATGCATATTGTTAATGTCGGTTACCAGGTGTTCACCATTTGAATGATTATTTTTGTCTCTATGCATGGGACGTATATTTATGAGAACTGGAAATGAAATTCTTGTGGTCTATTAAAATGATGGAAATAAATGATTATGATAAACTAATGAACTCACCAACCTTTTGGTTGACACTTGAAAGCATGTTTATTCTCAGGTTTGAAAGAGATCTTCCGCTGTGCATTAGCTCATTTTAAAGATATTACTTGGAGTCATTCATGACATATTTCAAAAGACGTTGCATTCGAGTCGTTGAAGTTCATTAAAGATTATTATTAAGTAAATGACAGATTAGGTCATTTATAGTTTGGATATTATGAAATGGTATGCATACATGTCAATTTTCGATGTAAAGAAAGATTGTCTTTTAAAAACGAATGCAATGTTTGTAAAATGTATCATATAGAGGTCAAATACCTCGCAATGTAATCAACTATTGTGAATCGTTTATAATGTATATGAACGGGTCCTTTCAGTTGGTATCAGAGCGGTGGTCTTAGCGAACCAGGTCTGCATTAGTGTGTCTAACTGATAAGTCGTTAGGATACATTAGTGAGTCTGGACTTCGACCGTGTCTGCATGTCAAAAGTTTTGCTTATCATTTCGTGTCGAAAATTACCTGCTTATCATTTTTAAGTCTAGACGCGCTTTCCTGCATTTATTGCATAATAGTGTATAGACGAATTCTTATCTTAGCATATCTGATACTGTGAACTTTGACTGACATTTTTCAAAGATTCTCCGTAATTTATGGGATTTTGGTATTATATATACATATGTAAATTATGTATAGAAATATATCAAATCTAACTCCTATAATCCATTTCATATCAAAAATTCATTCCCTTGATCATACGAGAGGGATCCCTCAACCAGTTCGAATTCCTCAGATTACGACAGCTATTCCGATATGGAGTCTCATTCCAGCTCCGAAAGCAGTATGACCGGAATAGATCAACCAATCAGTCATCACCTATTCTGGATGAAATGGGGATGGGTTCGTAGCCTCCTCAATTATTGGAGACAAGAAGAAGGTGATCCTTTCCATCCACCAAATTGCCCTATTGACAATGAACCTGAAGCACTTACCGGCGAACCTGTTCGAGAAACCATTTTCTCTCTCATCTCCAGAGTATCTCGTCACGATTATATACTACACCAAATTCTTGATTATATTTATCCACTCATCCGAACCGACGATTACCCCGGTGTAATAGAAGAAGTTAACGAGCTTCGTGCTCGGGTAGTGGCTTTGGAGAATACGGTGCGAAGGTTACAAACACCATCAGCAGCACCAGCAGCGTAACCAGTACCGCCAGTAACATCCACATCGCAAGTCTCAATACTAAAAGCACCAGCAGCATCACCGACATCAACATCAACCACCATTATTAACATCAACAGGATCATTACCACCACCAACAATCACATCCGCATCACACACCTCAATATCCCAATCTGTATATCGGATATCAACGTCACACGCACCAAAGATACCAAGGAGTACCAACAACAACAAACGAAGAAGTATTGATTCATAACTTCATCGGAGAAACATTCTGTGGTGATTAGGTAATCTCTAAAGTTTTAGAGATTATCTATCTCAGCCTTAACTGTAAACCAGATGAGTGGACAGAGATGATAGAGAGAAGAACTGAAACCCTAACAAGACTGGTGCGTAAGGTACAAGCTAGACTTGTTTTACCAACATCATCAGCAGTACCAATAGCCTCACCAACACAGTCAATGCTGTCAACATTGTTAGAATCATCAGCACCTCTAACCTCACAAGTTTCGCCAATTCAAGAATCACTGTGGAAACCATTACAAATTAATAACAAGTATATTGTATCAACGAGTTATGAAGTATTAACTCAGTTCCTCCGAAGAATTTATATGTATATTCTATAAAAAAAATTTTACCATAATAAATCTTTCTGTACTAAGCTATTATGTATGGAACTTAACTATCTGGTTAATTCATATTACTAATTTGCTATGATGTACATTCTTCGTTAACAATTTAATCATTGTTAACTACAATCTCTGCTTCAACTCAATGAATTTTATTTCATAATAAATCAAGTGTATCATTCAATAACATGTTTGATTATACACTTTCATCTTTGATATACCCGAAATTTACGAGAAAACAATATTCGTATCTTGCGAAGTTAGCAAGAGTTCCATGAGCATCAGCATGATTCACTAAGGAAATACATATAAATATTGAAGCATTGATTACATTAGTGAAATACTCCGCAAAGTTTATGTAATCTCTAATGTTTTAGAGAAAATTCATTTCTAATTCAATCCGAAAATCAAATGAGCTTAGTATGATATTAACTCATTGAATCTGTACTACATCTGAAGAAAATATACCCACATATATTTTCATAAAGATTGTAATGAGAATTCTTGTTCAAAATATTATTTGTGAAATTTTTTTAACGGGTAGGTAATACCCGAGAGATATATAAAATCACAATTAATATGTTACATTCTTCAATTCTGATTCAATAATCATCAACTAAACCAATATACATTCTTCTATAGAAATCAAAACAATCATACTCATTCGAATCTAATTACATATTCTGATTTTGGGAATTTCAGAATTCAACTCGAGATACAACCAAAATCATCACTCTTAGATCCTTATATTTTTCAAAGCTATACTTTGACTTCAAAACTGTGATAGCACATCACTTTTAATCGTAACACACAAGATGGATATGAGAAATCATTCGGGATTTAGGACGATTTCATCATTTGGATATTGACTATGACAATCTGCAATCAAAACCCTCCGAAATTCTAGAAGACACTTCAAATAATAAACAATTGAGATGATGATCCAACCACACGTTACCCGAAGTTTTGTACCTGAAAAACTCTCGAAACCAAAGTCATAATCTAACATGTACCTGCGTCGAATTCTTCTAGCAAGAACAACATTTCGATTCCTTTTCAAAGTAGCCAATTTTGTCACGGATCCAGCAAGTCAACTTCGATTTTTTCAGTCGGACCAGTCTTATTATAACCCTGATAGATACGTTGCCCTTTCGTCATTATTACTGGGGAACCTTTCATATTCCACCATATTACCACCAGCGTTTAATCATCTAAAACACGATTCTTCTGAACCCACCTCAGATTGATAACCAGAGATTCAGATATTATTGCATTAAATGCAGAGGAAACATAAAAATGGTAGATGGTTTAAACGGTCAAAAGTTTGATGATAAAAGATAGTGAGTTGGTAAAGCTCAGAAAAAGAAAGGATTTGGTACTGAAAAATAGATTGAGCAAAGTATGAAGGAAGCCATGGACAAATCACAGAGACTGAATCTGCCTTCAAAGGATCCAAATGATTCAGTGCCTGCTGAACTCGTTAGCGAACACCTTATTTCTTATTCTAAATCTCCACAGACAAATATTATTCATCATCATCATATCTTGAATATTCTAAGATATCATAGTATCTTTCATTATAAATATCCTTGATAATTCTGAAGATATTTTCATAAGTATTCTCATTTGAAATCAATTATCTCTCTGTAATATCTGCAACATAAAAAGAAACTGTGTTAGTTTCTAAATACTGAAAAATTCGAATATGAATGTTTTTGAAGTAGTGTTGGGAACTGATACATGAGTTAATATAATATAATGACACTTGATCAACGTCATTATATTACAGTAGGTCATGTTAAGTTTCTAATGGGATGTGATGATTCACAGCACCATCATCATGTGCCATTTACACGACTCTTACATTCGATCTAATCCTTAAACATAGCAAGAAAATATTTCTTGATGATTCGATCTTTTACAGGATATTCTGGTAATTTGACAAGTCAAAATCGCATCATTAAGATTTCCTTCTTAGAACATTAACTATGTTCATTCCGAAATTCATAACTGCAAATTCTGGACCATTACTCGCTTGACTCGAGGACGGGAAGAGGAAACGAAAGAATGAAGCTCCAAACTAGAAATTGGAGCATAAACCGCAGCAAATAAAAGAGAATATTAATTATGGGTGACAATGATTATAGAAGACAGATGCAGGGGCATCGAAATATAAGGGAAGATATAAAACTCAACAACCACCCTGAAGCTACAAACCGTGCATATCAATACGTATTGCCACGTAAAGGCACGGAAAAATTAATAACACTATAACCCCAAGATAATAGTAGAAGTAAATAAAATCTTCCGGTGGTAGATGAAAGAGAAGGATGACAGATGTAAAAATTAAGAGTATATCAAGGATCAAAATGGGATGGAGCATATTGACGAATGTTTTAAAGTATGAACTGAGGAGAAGGAATAGAAGGTGTGAGTTGTAAGGAAACAAAGAGGGTGGATTTATAGAAAAATATCCGACAGAGCAATCGGAACAGATTATTACATTTACTCAAAGAAGATCCTGATTTCCTAAGTCGCCGAAGAACCAAATCTTATTACGAAAATTTTCTTTAAATCCCTTAAATTCTGGAAATCAATCATAGCTACGTCATCAGTTAAAACAAATCTACATTTACTCATTTCGCTCTTTTACGATAGCTTCACTCATACGCTTCGAGAAATCGAATTATTTTATCCGTACTTCTAAATCATGATAAAACTCTATGTATCAGCTTATATTCGTCATAATAACATTCTTACTATTAGCTATGACGACCTCTATCAAATTTCGGGACGAAATTTCTTTTAACGGGTAGGTACTGTAGTGACCCGGAAATTTCCGATCAAATTTAAACTTTAATCTTTATATGTATCCGACACGATAAGCAAAATCTGTAATGTTGAGTCTCGAAAAGTTTGAAAACTATATTCATGTAATCAATTACCCTTTGACCATGTCTGACGATTCACGAACAAAAATGTGTAAATAGAAATGTATGTGTATGTACATATGTGTATTTTTTTTTAAGCTAAGAAATATTGATAAAACATTTAAGAGCTTGGTGATACAAAAATAGATTATGAGATTATTATGTGACTTGAAAGCATTGAACGAATTAGTTGATATGAATATAAGCTACGAGATCTATTTTATGAACATAGAAATGCTATCACAGTAGTTAGTGAATAATACTTTACTTGAACGTATTTGTTCGATGTAAGTTTATCAATGAGATTAAAAGATAATATCAAGTGATTGATTTATCAGGTACATTGAATTATAATTACGAGTCTTTGTTATGAGGTCCACTTGAATTAGAAAACTCTTACTTTTAACGGTATTCGGAATATTTAGTAAAGTGATTCCATGTAAGAACAAAAGTGTTATTATTGAGGATTAGACAGAGGTTAGCGGAGAGTCTCGTTTAATTATCAAAAGCGTACCTTGCAATGATTGACTTGTGCCACTTGGTAGGTTAATTATTTAGTTTTCTTAATATTGAAGACGTTTTACGATATAGATGAAACCTTTTAAAGAATGATTTTGAATATAACTAATTCTGGAAAACTAAATTATATTTATTCAATTTAGTACAAACACATTTTTTTCGATATAATAGAATTTGATTATAAAATATTTTTATGGATTTTCAATGATATAAAAATAAAAATAAATATAAAATAAAGATTTCTAATGAGCACCAAAAGACTACAACATTTCATCACAAGATTAAAAGTTAAAATGTTGGAAATCACTAAACCTGCGCACTTGTACGAGAAAAATCACAACTAAATCATACTGACTCGAAAAAGGGTGATTCCGGTGTCCAAACGACCGTAACTCAAAAATCTACAACTTTCATGAAGACACCATACACGAATCGTGTACCTATCTACCCGAAACGTGTAATCTTGTGCCGACATATTTTGGTGGCGGCTCACTATGCAACATGTTTTTAATTTTTATTAATATTATATTATATTATTATATTATTTATAAATCTATATATATAGGATCGATCATAATTGTTTTCTAACTATCTATCTCTCACACTCTCTCTATAATTATATTTATTATTATTATTGTTAGTGTTATTATTATTATTATTAGTATTATTATACATAAAATACTACGACGAGGTCATGGGCGAGTTATTTCAAAACGGGTTTTATGAGCGGGATAGAGCTAAGGAAATTATGAGTTATGGTTATGGAGGTGATGGGTATTGTTCATGGGTATGCTTGTGAGGTTAAACTAGTGTTTGTCACCTCCATTGCGTCTACGTACCTTTCCTACAATATTGAACCTCAATATTGATACGTGAGTACTCCTAATTTAATTTTTACATACTAATAGTGTATCCCTGACTAGTGCTCGAGAAAATAGGATTATGCATGCTTGTAAATTTGATAGTGCCCTTAGATAGGTTATGCCGAATCTTAAAGGTTGTTATATTATAGTTGAAGGAAGATATAAGATTTGCATGTCCTTAAAAAGCTAGAAAAAAATTAAGAACTTTTCCTTTAGATGCCAAATAGATTTGATGGACGGATTAAAAGTTATAGTCAATTAAAATTTCGTAAAAATGATTATTATCGTCGTTAATATCGTTGTCTTAATTTTTTTTTTATCAAATTGTTATTATTCCAAAATAACACGACTGTTACTTATTATTATTATCAATACTATATTATTAACTAGAAATGTAATACAAATTATATAACTACCTTAATAGAATCTATCGCAGTATTTTTATGATATTAAATGAACTTTATAAGTTTTATTACTTAAGATATATAAAAGTATATTTTAATATAAAATTTTATTTATAAACGAATTATATTATTTACTTTATTAAATCTTTAAAAAAAAAATATTTTAAAAATATAAAACGACGATATTTAAATTATATAATAAAACATTTATAAAGTTTTGAAATCATTTGGAGTTAAACTAATTTTTGTCGACCTTTGCATACTAGACTCGAGCATTAGGATTGTGGTACACTATGACTTAACTTAATGTATTAGACAAATATTGACAAATACATAATTATATATAAATAATTTAGGTTCGTGAATCCAAGGCCAACCTTACACTTGTTCAATGATGTTATATGTATTTTTACTACAAAATACAGTATGGTGAGTTTCATTTGCCTTTTTACCCTTTATATTTTTGGGCTGAGAATACATGCGCAATATTTATAAATATTTTACAAAATAGACACAAGTACGTGAAACTACATTCTATGGTTGAATTATCGAAATTGAATATGCCCCTTTTTATTAAGTCTGGTAATCTAAGAATTAGGGAACAGACACCCTAATTGACGCGAATCCTAAAGATAGATCTATTGGGCCTAACAAACCCCATCCAAAGTACCGGATGCTTTAGTACTTCGAAATTTATATCATGTCCGAAGGAGGATCCCGGAATGATAGGGGATATTCTTATATGCATATTGTTAATGTCGGTTACCAGGTGTTCACCATTTGAATGATTATTTTTGTCTCTATGCATGGGACGTATATTTATGAGAACTGGAAATGAAATTCTTGTGGTCTATTAAAATGATGGAAATAAATGATTATGATAAACTAATGAACTCACCAACCTTTTGGTTGACACTTGAAAGCATGTTTATTCTCAGGTTTGAAAGAGATCTTCCGCTGTGCATTAGCTCATTTTAAAGATATTACTTGGAGTCATTCATGACATATTTCAAAAGACGTTGCATTCGAGTCGTTGAAGTTCATTAAAGATTATTATTAAGTAAATGACAGATTAGGTCATTTATAGTTTGGATATTATGAAATGGTATGCATACATGTCAATTTTCGATGTAAAGAAAGATTGTCTTTTAAAAACGAATGCAATGTTTGTAAAATGTATCATATAGAGGTCAAATACCTCGCAATGTAATCAACTATTGTGAATCGTTTATAATGTATATGAACGGGTCCTTTCAGTTAGCGCCCAAAAACGGCTATGGTATGCTAACCCCCGAGGTGTTCCCAAAAACAGCTATGGCATCACCCCCAAGTGTTCCAAAACGGTTATGGCATCACTTTATCATTGTATGAGTATAGACAAGCTAATACTCACACCATGTGCACAACACGGCTATGTGCACAATTATCAAATGTGGACAAAACGGCTATGCCTCACATCTAGGGTCACAAAACGGCTATGTGACACCTTATCGTCTTTGTGAGATTCCAACAATAAACTTGCAACCTTTAAAGCAAGTCACCTAATACAATTAATGCCCAATTAATACACATAATAAGTTGGACTATTTACCAACTAACCTCACTAGTGCATTTATGACCCAAAATGGTATTTATGACCTATTTGCACTGGAATCACCCAACAAGGTCAAAATCCACAACTAATCACTAAAAGCTAGTGATTAAAGTCTAATAAAACCAACTAACACAAGTTAGGGTATTTTCATACCCAATTTAACCCACAAGGTCATACTTACCCATTTGACCCATTTCAAGTCAATCATGACCCAAATAACAAATATTTCACTAACACCTAAGTGTGCTAGTGATTCAACAACACAAATAACCCTACAACCATGGCAAAACCCTAGATTTCAAAACCTTAGGGTTTCCATTCATCAAGTTCACCCCAAAATCGCCCATTAAACCATAAAATGGGTCTTACAACAACACCCATAACCAATTCACTAGTCATAAAACAACTAAAAGTTGAAACTCAGAATTAACACTTACCACTACTATCAAATTATAGCTAAGAATGAGGAGAAGGACTTTCCTTCACGCACCAAGAATCGAATCACAAATCTTCACCTTCAAATCTCACTTTGAATCCAAGAGGGTTTTATGTTTTGAGAGAAAAGAGAAAAGGGAAAAGAAATGAAGAAAAAGAGATATGTGGCTGAGATTTAGAGCTACAATGTGATCCACATGAGAAAAGACAAAAATACCCTCGACCCACCCTTTTTAAAACTGAAAATCGGATCAGATCTGCAGGAAGGTCGCGGGGCGATCCCACATCCTCGTGGAGCGGTGTTGTGAGCGTTTTTCGAACTGTTAAACTTGCCACCTGATCTTGATTCTTGCCTAAACCCTCGGTGCGACCACCCCTCTCCGCGGCGCGACCGTGGGCGTCATTTGTCCAATTTTCGCCAACTTGTTCCAACTATTGTTTACAAGACTCGTACACTCCATTCTCGCTTCGTATATACAACTAGACTTCACCACAAAGTCTCACTCGACTTAACACCTTCATAACTATGCACATACTTATACATGTATACATTCTCATGTGCATACATATATATATATACATATATATATATATATATATATATATATATATATATATATATATATATATATATATATATATATATCTTGTGTACACCAAATACATAACGTATATTTATCAATATATACATCTAACATCTTCATGTACATATTTACATATATAACTTGCTTGCTACGTACACTATTGCCGAGATTATTATTCAAAATATCCGGGTCTTACAGCACCTTTTCAACTCAATGAGAACACCACTGAAAAGATGATAGGTATCCTTCAGTTGTTCTTCGGATTCCTGCTTGAAATCTTCATAAAATCCAAGAGCCTTATTCAGTTTAGTAACATCTAACAAGTCATAACCTGCTTGCTGTCATTTGATCTCATCCCATATGTCTTTTGCTGTAGTGTTGCTATCAACATTTTCAAATAACTCATACGGGATGGCTTGCATAACAATGTTCTTTGCCTCTATGTCACCCTGAGCTCTCTCACGTCTATCACCAGAAAGTTCATAGAATGGAATTGGTATACCAGTATCCAGATGATACTCTACAACTAGACCATCTCTCAGAAAAGCCCATATGTACTTTTCTTTCTCACCCTTGTAGTCTATGTACTGAGTGATACGATGAAGACACTGAGTGTACTTGCCATCAAACAACACTGAAGGTTAAAAATCTGATCCAATGATCAAAGTATCTTGTGTAGACATCTTGAAATTGAGGTAGATTCGGTATTACACAAATCTAGGATAAAGGTTCACAAAAATCTAACAAAATGTCAGATTCGATATCTGGTTCGGTACTGTAGCAAACTCGGTAAGTGGTTCGGTACTACAGCAGATTCGGTAAAGATTCGGTAAACCATATTTTGTATCAGAAACTGATCAATAACACAAGTAACATACCCAAATTCGGTAAAGATTCGGTAACCACAAGATTTAAAGCCTTAGAACACTTAAAACTAATGAATTAAGTGATACCGAGACTTTGGTTCGGTATTTGACTCGGTAGTCAAATTCTGTAAACTTTTGAATGAAACAAAATCTAATTCCTTTGAATTAGATTCGATAACCTTGCTGCACAAGGAAACAAGTTAGTAACACACATAATATCGAAGATACCGAATGTATAGGATACCGAGTGTCAACTGTAGCAGTTGACAATACCGAGTCTAAGTATAGAATCTTAGAAAACAATCGAATCCTTTCTCAAACCACACCAATTAGCTGGGTATGATCAAACCGAATGTGATAGAATCACAAATACACCACAATCTACAACACCTAACACGAATTGTTAACTTTGAAGTAGACTCGGTATGGCAGTTAAGATACCGAGAGTTGACCAAATCTTCAAAACTTAAAGAATTGATGAAATTGAACCGTCAGAAACTTGATTAATCACCTCACGAACACAACTGAAATCTCAAACCTTTACTAAAATACAGAATCAAGTTTGAATTGATCAATACCGAGAGTTTTAGCCACGAACTCTAAAAATCAACTTGATTCTTTATAATTATTGTTCAAAAGCTGTAATGATGATCGAAACTCTTTCTAATCAACCTTATAAACTTTCGTTGAACTTATCACAAGAATCTGAACGTCAGATTATTAGATTCGAATATACCGAATCTGATTCAGTATACCGAGAGTGTACAGATTCTGTAATCTTCAATCTCTAGATCGATCTAGTGATGTAATATCACTCCCTGGATGCTCTGATACCAAATGATAGGTCAAATCATGTTGAGATTAGAAGAAGAGACAAGTTAGAATGAGATTTGGTATGTAAGAAGGAGACTCGGTATGAGAGAGAATCGATAAAATTTACATTCCACAGCTTCTAGAACTAAGTTACAATGAAAAATTAGGACTACATAGGTTCCTTATATAGCCCTCTTCTAAAGAACCTTCATTTAAGCATGTTTCACATTAACACTATACAACTTCGGGGTCCTAACATCCTGCAATCGCACGGTTGCACGTGCAGTTAGTATTTATTGGTCTATTCGAGTTCATTGTAAGGGTTACGAACTCTAAACCCTTCTAAGCATTATATCGGAGTACCTAGTCATCTAGCACTCTTTTGGGTTGATCTTAATCATCCTAAAGTCTTATTAGTTGTTACGATCATAGCTTTGGTTAAACGTTTTGATATAAAACTCAATATCAAGTTATTCCGCACTCGATATTGAAGATAAGATCGTTTAATTCTGTTTACACGATCCTACAAGTGGTATCAGAGCCATATGTGTGCTTAAACGATCGGATTTTGTGTCAAAATCATTTTTATAAGTTAGTGTTTGGTGTTTTTGTGAATAAATCATTGAATCTTTAATATTCAACGTGTTAATATGTGTTTTAGTTATTAAATCATGTTAACCTGGTCAAATTAGTTGTTTTGTACGTAATAAAATCAATCTTTTTTATCCAGATCGAGTGCTAGATCCCATCAAACCCAAAACCTTAATTTTGGTGTAGTTTTCTGCCTAGAATTCGTCAAGAACACAACCCTATGGTTACATACTTTAACCGTATGGATACACAACCCAGATACAACAACCGTACGGATACACTTGTGCATCCGTGCAATACTCCACCCGGTTACCCACAACTGTGAACTCTTGCAACCGAACGGATACAACTTGTAACCGTACAGATACATAGTACATCCATATTATCTTCACTCGGTTATACCTGCATCCGTGTAACTTACAACCGTGTTTTACAACCGTATTCAACTTGCATCCGTGTATTGTTTGTGCAATCATGTTCTGCAACTGTACGGTTACAATGTCAGACCATATTGAAACTCTCGAAACATAATCCGCTTTAGTTGGTGCCTCTTCGTCAGGTCTCCAGAAATTATTACAAACTGAAAATGATATGGGGTGTTGCTATAGAGTACATAGGCTTGAATCTCTTGATGATTATGCTGAATGGAAACCTAGGTTCTTAATTTCATTGAATGGAATTGACTCTCGATTGTAAAACTGCTTGAAGGTGGAATACAAGTTTCCTGTAAAGGATCACGATGAACCAAAGACTCCTATGGAACTTTCTGCTCTAGAAATAGAGGACTACAACTTAGAATGTAAGGTTTACAATCATCTTACACATGCTCTCTCTAAGGAAATTTTCCATCAGTTTGAGACACATACGACCACATTGCGGTTTGGAATGCAATAGAGAGTGGTGTTGAGGGTAGTGCTAAGTATAGGAAGACTAAGGGTAAGGTGTTGAAGAAAGAATGGAAGAATTTCGCAGTACAGCCTGATGAGACTTTAGAGGCTACTGTGGCAAGGTTCCATCATTTGATGATAGAATTAAAGAGGTCTGATATCACTTTCACGAATAAGAAGATTGTGCAGTGCTTTCGTGAGGGTTTTCCTGTTAAGTGGTATCCAATTATTCATCAAATTGAGTAGTTTTGTGTTATTTTGGATAATTCTTTTAGCAGCTTCGTTACAAAGTTGCAGGCTAAGGAACTTGGTGAAGGGACCCGTCCTAATCCATCTGGACGAAGTCCATATCGATTAAAAATGGTTCACAATAGTTGATTACATCGCGAGATACTTGACCTCTATATGATACATTTTACAAACATTGCATTCGTTTTTTAAAAGACAAACTTGCTTTACATCGAAAGTTGACGGCATGCATACCATTTCATAATATATCCAACTATAATTAACTTAGTAATAATCTTGATGAACTCGACGAATCGAATGCAACGTCTTTTGAAATATGTCATGAATGACTCCAAATAATATCTCTAATACGAGCAAATTCACAGCGGAAGATTTCTTTCGTACCTGAGAATAAACATGCTTTCAAGTGTCAACCAAAAGGTTGGTGAGTTCATTAGTTTATCATAATCGATCATTTTCATCATTTTAATAGACCACAAAATTTTCATTTCTATTTCTCATAAATAAACGTCCCCTGCATAGAGACAAAAATAATCATTCATATGGATTGAACCATGATAATCGGCATTAACAAGATGCATATAGAATATCCCCATCATTCCGGGACACCCATCGGACATGATAAATTTCGAAGTACTAAAGCATTCCAAATTCCAGAATGGGGCTTGTTGGGCCCGATAGATCTATCTTTAGGATTCGCGTCAATTTGGGGGTCTGTTCCCAAATTCTTAGATTACCAAGTTAAAAGGGGCATATTCGGCTTCAATCCATTCAACCATATAATGTAGTTTCGATTACTTGTGTCTATTTCGTAAAACATTTATAAAAGCGCATGTATTCTCAGTCTCAAAAATATATATTGCAAAAGCATTTAAAAAGGGAGCAAATGAAACTCACTCTACAATATTTTGTAGTAAAAATATTCATACGACGAAACTGAACAATGCACGGTTGGCCTCGGATTCACGAACCTATATCATTTATATATATGTTAACATATATAATGGTAATCCGAACAACATTATATATATTTAGTTATGTATTAAGATTAATATTTATATATAATTTTATTAATACTTATAATATATTATGTCATAACCCGTCCTTAACCATAAGAACGAGTTAGATAACGTATGATTTCATTGCGAGGTATTGACCTCTATATGCGACATTTTTAAAAGAACAACTGCATTTATTTTACATTACAAACCATAACTCTTATGTTAATACAAGCTTTAGACAATATAAAAATGATTATCGTTTAGCGATAATCTTAGACTTACAAACTTTACATGTGATGATAACAATACAATTTCTAACATATTTTACATTACAATTCCTCGGATATGCAGTTTTATTTTTGACACAAATATGCATACTCAAGATCTTGCTTAAATTCAACATGTTGCAGCGGAAGCTTTTAGTTATCACCTGAGAATAGACATGTTTAAAACGTCAACATAAAGTTGGTGAGATATAGGTTTAATGCCGGCAGCGATATAAATATAGACCACAAGATTTCATATGTAAACATTTTAATAAAAATATTCTAAGTGGTTGAGCACTTGGTAACCATACTTAACATTTAATCACGTCGCATATTCCCTTTATTATGAAATCTTACTACACCGTACCAAGTGTAGTCACAAAACGAAGTACTGTGCAACCGTTGAATACTGGTCGTCCAGTCCGGTTGGGGTTGTCAGGCCCGATAGATCTATCAACAGGATTCGCGTTTACAATACCGCTGTAAATAACAGTTACCAAGCTACAGGGAAGTATGCCAGTGGTACAACTTAACGTAGAATATATTTTTCAGTTACTTGTGTCCATATCGTAAAACATAAAATACATGTATTCTCATCCCGAAATATTTAGAGTTTAAAAGTGGGACTATATACTCACGTTCGTCTTGAAGATATATATATTTTTGACTTGGTCTTCCGGTTGATATCACGAACCTATCCAAATATAATATATCAATACCTTTTCTTTTTAAACAAACGTCACATATATATACTTGTTATACTTTTAATACTTTGAATAATTCCTTAGTCCGTAGTTAGCAGTTTGTTGTTAGTAATTCAATTTTAATGGTTCATTTTTAGATGTTTAGTATACCCGCAATGAAATAAATAAAACCCCTAACGAAATAAATAAAACCCCATCGTATATGTATTGGTCGAGATTAATCTTGACCCACGGTACCGGTGTTGTCAAATGACGTGTTGCGTACATAAAGTACCGGTGTTGTCAAATGACGTGTTGCGTACAATCATGGGATCTTATGATTAACCTTCTCGTGTTGTTTATGGGTGATCCTGAACCATATAAAATTGAATTATAAGTACATATATATAAAATATCATGTTATCTTAGAAAGATGTGATTTTATTTAATTTTTCCCAATTAATCCCGAAGTTAAACAAGTCTTGGATAACCAATTTTGTTTCGGTCATAGTTTCTTCGTTACAAATCCGTTTTCGTTGATTCAACTTGCCATCTCCTTGGATCGAGTTCCTCTTTAAGACTATGAACTGAAAATACCTTGGTTTGTATTCAAAATCACACGGCATAGGTGAAACTTTAGTGAAACTTATGAAGTTAAACATTTTCCTTTATGTAAACAACCTTAAATGATTATTTTTCTAAAAATACTTATACTTTGAATTAAATCATGAAATTTTTATGTGTTATCATATTCATATTAAAAATCATTTTTCCAGAAGATAAACTTCCAATTCAAAGTTTAAGATGGTTTTTAATTATCCAACCCAAAACAGTCCCCGGTTGCACTCCGACGTCGTAAAAACAGTTTTTAAGGTGTTCTTTGAAAAACCAAGTTATACCTTGTTAAATTAGCATGTAATTAAGTTATATTACAGGTCTTGAAGTATTTTAAAAGTTAAGTTAGAAGGATCTATTTAGTTTGCAAACAAGTTTGAAAACTTTCAAACTATGTTCTTGTTGTTAAAATTTTATACCACAAAATAAGATAGCTATATATATATGAATCGAATAAGGTTATGAACATAGTTACTACCTCAAGTTCCTTGGATAAGGTTGCTGTAAAATAGGAGTAAGAACCTAGAACTAAAAGGGTGATGGAATTGGATGAAAGATTGGAAGTAAGTTTGTGTTCTTGGAAGGATTCTTGAAGTGTTTTTGTAAGGGTTTTCTTATGGTGATTAAGTGATGTTTTTGAAGCTAAATGATGGGGAAAATGCTTGGAGATGATCAAGTATGAAGTTAAGAGTATTTTGAGAGAGAAATGGGAGTGTAAGTATGAGAAAATGGGGTGAAGAAATGGTGTGCATGCATAAAAACGTTTTTAGGTTATAAAGGAAAAAAAAGATACCTAACTTTGTTTTCTTGCTAAATAATTCATGCTACTTGACAAATGGTTGGTTCCACATGTTTCTTAATCATTTAAGGCTGCTAAGGAGCAGATTTTTATTGGTATATACCAATAGTAAATACATCTAGAAGCTGCGTATGATACGGGTACATATACCCTAGATATACGTGTAGAAATCTTTGAGAAAACGGAACGAGGATTCAAATATAGCTATCTTTTGTAAATATACTTATATTGTTTTATGTATGTAAGCCCTTTAAAAGTGATAAAATACATATCTATACGATGCATGTATAAGTATTATAGGTTATAAGTATTTATGTCGAAGAACGTTACGTATAGTTATCGTTTTGAAAACTTAAGTTAGTAGTTTCAAAATATACTTATAACTCATTGTTATTAGTACCCAATGAGATGTTAAACATCCTTAGATCATGTTAAATATATATAAATACATATATATACATAAACGTATAATTATCGTATGTTATATAGTTCGTGATATCATCGGTCAAATTGGACGGTCAAACGTTGTGTAAAACTCTTTTCGAAGACATAAGTCTCAACAATTTGGATTGCTTGTCATGTTGGTAAGGTTTAATTTATGTAAATATTAATCTTATAAATATAGAATGATCGAAAAATGCGGGTCATTACATATTATAATGCTTATTTGATAAATGATTTAATTAACGTTATATCCATATAAATAATATTATATTAGTTACAACATAATATTATGTAATATTAGTATAAATATATTTTTGTATAAATATCTTCTGTTTGCAAAAATTAATAATTATAATAATACTAAATTAAGGATAATAATAATAATAATGATAGTAATAATAGTAATAATAATAATAAAAAATGTTACTTTTAGTAATGATAATTTTAATAAGAAAATGATAGTTTTTAATGACAATAAAGTAATAATTTAAGGTGGAATGATACTTTTAATAATAATAGTAGTTTTGAATAAAAAGATAAGTTTAATAATAATAATAATATTCAATTTATTTAACATACTTATATCAAATTATCATCTATAATATTATACTTAAATCATGATCTTTTATATCATATTATTATTAATATGGCTAAGTTCATAATTCTAATCTCTCATATTATCTTATACTTAAAATTATATTCATAATAATATACTTATCATATTTACCATCTTTTAAAATCATAATCATTTTAAATACTTAAATCATACCTACATAATTATAGTCATATTCATGTTCATAATAAAATTTTATTCTTTATCATAAAAAATATTAATTTAATATCATAACCATAAACTTATCACACTAATACTAATAATAATAATAATAAAAATAATAATAATAATAATAATAATAATAATAATAATAATAATAATAATAATAATAATAATAATAATAATAATAATAATAATAATAATAATAATAATAATAATAATAATAATGGAGATTCTACCTCAAAAGAAAAAAAATTGGCAACAGCCTGCCTTGAACTCGCGACCTCCAGTACAAACACCAACATACTCAACCACTGAACCATTTAATTATTTCTGTACTAATTCTTTCGATGATATATATAATACGCATGAAACTGTTTACTTCTATCATTATTATTAACAACACTTTACTTATCTTCATCATCATTTTTCTGATCATCATCATCAAAATCAAAATCATATCAACCTACGACATCATATACCTTGAATCATCATCATCTAGTAACCATCATCATCATTCTTTTTCATCAATTAGCAACACCACTGTTTGTCGATCCCAAACAAGTGAAGTAGAAGCGATCGGTAACAACTAGTAGTTCAAATGAGCAGCCTACCATAAAGGATTCGGTTCATCTTTGCTTCGGCCCAACAAACATACAAATGCTCGACCCATTACTAACATCTTGTAATACGACCCAATAGTAGAAAATAGGATACAGTTTAATTCATTAGAATTTGATACAGAAAGGATAGATTTCGATATTATTAAAAGGAATACAACCAAGTGGGCTGCCTTGGATATCGACAGTAATATGTTAAATGTGGGGCACTTCAACAAACTTTCAGTGCTTATCTTCATCACCATTACTTTTTAACCACTATCTTAATTTAAAATTCAAGATGTTGTATTCATTCCACCTAATTGTCTACCCTCATTCTCTGTATCAATGTATATATATATCTTTATTTTAATCGCAATATTATCACTAGCATCCACATGAAATCAAATTTGTTATAATTATTGTTTTCATGTATAATTCATTCGTGGAGTCTCTTCATCATAAATTTCTTTTATCAACATTGCTAATGTTTTGAGTCATCTATCAAACTGTCAGCATACAGAAGAAGGTGACAGTATTAGTAGTTAGTGACGATGATGTTGATGATCGTTGTTCATGGCGCATTGTCAAGAGGTGGGAGAAGAGGGTTGTGAAATTGGTTCACAACAGAAATAAATCGGAATTAATAGGGAGAAAAGGGAGAGAGAGAGGGGGGAAAATGGTAGTCAAAGTAATTCATATTCGAAGGTGATGGTGGTGGTTTTCGTGTTGGTAATTAAAGCAACAGAAATGGTAATACTAGATGGTTGTGGTTCGATGGTGTTGCGACCCTAAAGAGTGAAGATGGCGATGAAACTTGGGTTCAATAGGAGGACAAAGGTGATCTTTGTGGAGGTTTCATCGAGTAGTGTACCTTAGGCGATTACCGGTTCACAGAAAAATTATAAATAAAAGAAGTAAACGTAATGAATCACAAACAGGGCAGTCGGCATGTTCTTGGATATTTTTGATTATTGGGATTGTAATAAGGCTGTAATGAGTAATGGTAATGAAAGAGGTGTATGAGGTAATTCATATCATTGTACAATTCGCTTGTTTTTAAATGAAGAAGTCGTCGACAGAATATTTTTGCAAGGACAGAAATTAAATAAAAAATGAGGAAGAAAGATACCTCTAACAGAATTTGTTTGATAGTTGATTTGGATTTCGAATCTAGAGCAGTTATAGTAAAAATTATGAGCAGGAAAGTAAATTAAATTGATTGTGATAGATAAACCTTACGCTATATACTGAATCATAATATATATGTATTTATAAAACTATATTTATTTATTATTTGTTATATATAGTTATTTGTATATGTATGGAATGTAAGTTCGTTCAGTATCTGGTATGTATATATGCATCCGTATTTGCTTGAAATATGTATTACTAAATATATACATGTATTAATAATTAATAATAATATTAGTGCTAATAATAAATTTATAAATAATTATAATACAATTTATAATAATGATAAAAATATCAATAATCTTATATATGAAAAAAAAAAATAGTAATACTAATAATATTAATAATAAGTATGTCTAATAATAATAATAGTTGTACTAATAATAATAATTATAAAAATCATATATCTATGTATATATTAATTTTAATTATAACTTAATTCACATATTTAATTTTAATGTTTCCTTTATATTTTTTAATTTCAAATTAATTACATGTACTTATATATATATATATATATATATATATATATATATATATATATATATATATATATATACACATATTTATTTACAATCAATTGTTCGTGAATCGTTGGGTTTGGTCGAAGTCAAATGAATGTACCAAAATAGTTCCAAAAATTTTGAAACTCGGTTTAATAGACTTTTGCTCATTGTGTCAAAATCATAATAAGATTAGGTTTAAATTTGATCGAAAATTTTCGGGTCGTCACAATACCTACCCGTTAAAGAAATTTCTTCCCGAAATTTGAGTGTGGTTGTCATGGTTAACCATAAATATGTTTTTATGACGAATAAGAGTTGATAAATAGAGTTTTATCATCATTGAGTAATATAGATAAAACAATTCGATTATCCGAAGAGTACGAATGAAGCTATCACGAAAGAGCGATTTAAAGGAATAAAGTTTCGTCTTAACTTTTGACGTTGTCTTGATTGAACTCCGGGATTCAAGGGATTTAAAGAAAATCTTCAAAATCTGAATAAGAATTGATTCTTTGGTAATTAAGGAAATTAGGATCTCTTTAATTAAATGCGATGATCTACCTCGATTGCTCTGTATGATATTTCACGATAAATCCACCCTCTTTGTTTCCTTTATATTTTGGAGTTCCATCCTTTTTGTTTTCTCTTCCCGACTTTAAGTCAAGCGAATAATGGTCCAAAATTCATAAATATGAAATTTCGAATGAACATAACTAATGTCCTAAGAAAGATTGTGTGACGACCCGGGAATTTTTGACCAAATTTTAACTTAGTCTTATATAGTTTCGACACGATAAGCAAAGTCTGTAAATTCAAGTCTCAAAATTTTTTGGAATAATGTTCATGTATTCAACTACCCTTTGACTATGCTCGACGATTCACGAACAATGGTTTGTAAACAACTATATATATATATATATAATTATAAATGTAAATATTAGAAATTATAAAAATTTATTAACTCAAAACTAAAAATGTGAAATACTATACAAAATATAGTTGTTATAATAATATTGTTATTGCTTTCAATATTAATATCAAGACTAGTGTTATTTAAATATATAAATCTACACATACGAACTTGATATATATAATTTGATATATTATTATTATTATTATTATTATTATTATTAATATTAATATTATGGTTATTATTAGTAATATTAGTATTATTATAATTAGTATATTTGTTATTAGTAACATTATTGTTATACATGTTATAATAATTATTATCATTATCATTAATAATATTAGTATTATTATCAATATTATTATTAATAATATTAATGTTATAAATCTTATAGTTATTATTAGCAATATTATTATTATTATTATTATTACTATTATATTGTTATAAATATTTATTATTATTAATTACAATATTAAGAATAGTATTATTATTATTATTATTATATGTATTAGTTAATAAGATTAAGTATAATATATAAATATAAATACAAATATATAAAATGCAAGTATATACAGAATTAGATACAGATAAATTGGGTATACAGATATACTCCGTATATATATGAAAATACAGTTATACCTCGTATATAAATACATAAATTTGTGTATTCTGTTTGATGTCATGATCGTTCTGTTCAATCTGTCTAACTAATTGATTTAAGGGTCAACTTCAATTCACTGCTACTACTAGGATCCAAAAGTTGTTACAAATCAATTCCCAAGTTTAATTTTATCTGATTCTGTTATGTGTCTCACTCACTTTTATTTTCTTTCATTTTCGGAAAACACGGCGTAACTTACGGTCTCCCCAATGTGATATACCCCACCTATCAAAGGAAAGCCTTTTATAAACTAAGGCATTTTTGGAAAGTCTTTCAAATGTTTGACAAGTTAATTTAGCCATAACTAAATGTGCTGATGAATTTTAACCGACTCTAGACAAGATTTTCTCAATCATATCCTCTAGTAGGTCTTCTAAAATATTCGGTTGTCTACCCTTAACGTCCATTTTGTTTTTATACTGTAAAATAGACAAGGATTAGATTCGTAATAACAAATAATACAAGCAATTTTTACATAGAACATAAAAGTACAAGCACACTACAATACATTTATTACACAACATGCTCACACCCCTTTAATCTGAATCACTGGTTTCTTCTTCTTCAGACTTGGTTCTTTTTCCTAATCTTCTAGGGATATATGATGTTCCTCTAATACGAGTCGTCGTTTTCCACATTGGTTTAGAAAAACCTGGTGGTTTAGAGGTTCCCGAGTTATTGTCACGATATTAAAAATACGGGTGTTGACGGTACATATAAAATTCATCGGGGTCGGAATCAGATTTCTCTATTTTGATGCCTTTTCCCTTATTATTTTCTTTTGCCTCATTAAATTGGGTCGGGGTAATTTCTATAACATCATCAGAATCCTCATCAGGATCCGATTCATCAGAAAATTGGTAATTTTCCCAATATTTTGCTTCCTTAGCGGAAACACCATTGACCATTATTAACTTTGGTCCATTGGTTGAGGATTTTCTTTTATTTGACCGGTTTTCTGTGGTCCCTACTATTCCCCCTTCTGGAACCTCTTCTTCTTCCGGTTCCTCTTCTTATGGTTCCTCTTCTTCCGGTTCCTCTTCTTCCGGTTCTTCGGGAACTTGTGAATCTTGCCAATATATATTTGACTCTTCATTATTATTAGGTGAGTCAATGGGATTTGTGCTAGAGGTAGACATCTATCACACAATATCAAATATGTTAAGAGATTAATATATCACATAATATTTAAATTTTAATAATATATAGTTTCCAACAAAAATGTTAAGCAATCATTTTTAAAGAAAATACGGTCGAAGTCCAGACTCACTAATGCATCCTAACAAACTCGATAAGACACATTAATGCAAATTTTCTGGTTCTCTAAGACCAATGCTCGGATACCAACTAAAATGTCCAGTTCATATTGATTATAAACGTTCCATATTAATTGATTTCGTCGTGAGGTTTTGACCTCTGTATGAGACGTTTTTCAAAGACTGCATTCATTTTTAAAACAACCATAACCTTTATTTTATCGATAAAGGTTTAAAAAGCATTACGTAGATTATCAAATAATGATAATCTAAAATATACCGTTTACACACGACCATTACATAATGGTTTACAATAAGAATATATTACATCAAAAATAAGTTTCTTGAATGCAGTTTTTACATAATATCATACAAGCATGGACTCCAAATCTTGTCCTTATTTTAGTATGCAACAGCGGAAGCTCTTAATAATCACTTGAGAATAAACATGCTTAAAACGTCAACAAAAATGTTGGTGAGTTATAGGTTTAACCTATATATTATCAAATCATAATAATAGACCACAAGATTTCATATTTCAATATACATCCCATACATAGAGATAAAATTCATTCATATGGTGAACACCTGGTAACCGACATTAACAAGATGCATATAAGAATATCCCCTATCATTCCGGGAAATCCTTCGGACATGATAAAAACGAATTCGAACTACTAAAGCATCCGATACTTTGGATGGGGTTCGTTAGGCCCAATAGATCTATCTTTAGGATTCACGTCAATTAGTAGATCGGTTTAGTAATTCTTAGGCTACCAAGCAAAAGGGGCATACTCGGCTTCGATCATTCATCCATATAATGTAGTTTCAATTACTTGTGTCTATTTCGTAAAACATTTATAAAACTGCATGTATTCTCATCCCAAAATATTATATTTTAAAAGTGGGACTATAACTCACTTTCACTGATTTTTACTTCGTCGGGAAGTAACACTTGGCCACTGGTCGATTCACGAACCTATAACAAATATGTACATATATATCAAAGTATGTTCAAAATATATTTACAACACTTTTAATACATTTTGATGTTTTAAGTTTATTAAGTCAGTTGTCCTCGTTAGTAACCTACAACTAGTTGTCCACAGTTAGATGTACAGAAATAAATCGATATATATTATCTTGAATCAATCCACGACCCAGTGTATACACATCTCAGGCTAGATCACAACTCAAAGTATATATATTTTTGGAATCAACCTCAACCCTGTATAGCTAACTCCAACATTACTGCATATAGAGTGTCTATGGTTGTTCCAAATAATATATATACATGGGTCGATATGATATGTCAAAACATTTGCATACGTGTCTATGGTATCTCAAGATTACATAATATATTAGAATACATGTATAATACAATATAAGTTAGCTAGGATATGATTTGTATAGAATTGTTAATATTTCCCGTAGCTACAAAAATCAAAAAAAATATCCAATCTTGTTTTACCCATAACTTCTTCATTTTAAATCCGTTTTGAGTGAATCAAATTGCTATGGTTTTATATTGAACTCTATTTTATGAATCTAAACAGAAAAAGTATAGGTTTATAAGTCATTTTTGTAAGAGGTAGTCATTTCAGTCGAAAGAACGACGTCTTGATGACCATTTTGAAAAACATACTTCCACTTTGAGTTTAACCATGATTTTTGGATATAGTTTCATGTTCATAAGAAAAATCATTTTCCCAGAAGAAAAACTTTTAAATCAAAGTTTATCATAGTTTTTAATTATCAAACCCAGAACAGCCCGCGGTGTTACTACGACGGCGTATGTCCAGTTTTACGTGTTTTTCGTGTTTCCAGATTTTAAATCATTAAGTTAGCATATCATATAGATATAGAACATGTGTTTAGTTGATTTTAAAAGTCAAGTTAGAAGGATTAACTTTTGTTTGCGAACAAGTTTAGAATTAACTAAACTATGTTCTAGTGATTTCAAGTTTAAACCTTCGAATAAGATAGCTTTATATGTATGAATTGAATGATGTGAAGAACATCATTAGTACCTCAAGTTTTGTGGATAAACCTACTAGAAAAGAGATAAATGGATCTAGCTTCAAAGGATCTTGGATGGCATGAAAGATATTGAAGTAGAATCATGACACGAAAACAAGTTCAAGTAAGATTTCCACTCGAAATATGATTGTTATAGTTATAGAAATTGAATCAAAGTTTGAATATGAGTATTACCTTGTATTAGAAAGATATCTTACTGTAAATAAGAAAGATTTCTTGAGGTTGGATGATCACTCTGCAAGATTGGAAGTAAGCTAGCAAACTTGGAAGTATTCTTGATTTTATGAAACTAGAACTTGTAGAATTTATGAAGAACACTTAGAACTTGAAGATAGAACTTGAGAGAGATCAATTAGATGAAGAAAATTGAAGATTGAAAGTGTTTTTAGGTGTTTTTGGTCGTTGGTGTATGGATTAGATATAAAGGATATGTAATTTTGTTTTCATGTAAATAAGTCATGAATGATTACTCATATTTTTGTAATTTTATGAGATATTTCATGCTAGTTGCCAAATGATGGTTCCCACATGTGTTAGGTGACTCATATGGGATGCTAAGAGCTGATCATTGGAGTGTATATACCAATAGTACATACATCTAAAAGCTGTGTATTGTACGAGTACGAATACGGGTGCATACGAGTAGAATTGTTGATGAAACTGAACGAGGATGTAATTGTAAGCATTTTTGTTAAGTAGAAGTATTTTGATAAGTGTCTTGAAGTCTTTCAAAAGTGTATGAATACATATTAAAATACTACATGTATATACATTTTAACTGAGTCGTTAAGTCATCGTTAGTCGTTACATGTAAGTGTTGTTTTGACACCTTTAGGTTAACGATCTTGTTAAATGTTGTTAACCCAATGTTTATAATATCAAATGAGATTTTAAATTATTATATTATCATGATATTATGATGTATGAATATCTCTTAATATGATATATATACATTAAATGTCGTTACAACGATAATCGTTACATATATGTCTCGTTTCAAAATCATTAAGTTAGTAGTCTTGTTTTTTCATATGTAGTTCATTGTTAATATACTTAATGATATGTTTAATTATCATAATATCATGTTAACTATATATATATATCCATATATATGTCATCATATAGTTTTACAAGTTTTAACGTTCGTGAATCACCGGTCAACTTGGGTGGTCAATTGTCTATATGAAACCTATTTCAATTAATCAAGTCTTAACAAGTTTGATTGCTTAACATGTTGGAAACACTTAAGCATGTAAATAACAATTTCATTTAATATATATATAAACATGGAAAAGTTCGGGTCACTATGAACCTTGTGTGTGGGCCATATTTTGACAAGTTTGTCATTGTTTTCATCGATGACATACTTATTTACTCAAAGAATGATCAAGAGCACGAAGAACATTTGAGAAAAGTGCTAGAAGTATTGAGGAAAGAAAAATTGTACGCTAAATTTTCAAAGTGTGCATTTTGGTTGGAAGAAGTTCAATTCCTCGGTAACATAGTGAACAAAGAAGGTATCCAGGTGGACCCGGCAAAGATCGAAACCGTTGAAAAGTAGGAAACCCTAAAAACTCCGAAGCATATACGTCAATTTTTAGGATTGGCTGGTTACTACAGAAGATTCATCCAAGATTTCTCCAAAATAGCAAAACCCTTGACTGCATTAACACATAAAGGGAAGAAATTTGAATGGAAGGATGAACAAGAGAAGGCATTTCAATTATTGAAGAAAAAGCTAACTACGGCACCTATATTGTCATTGCCTGAAGGGAATGATGATTTTGTAATTTTTTGTGACGCATCAAAGCAAGGTCTCGGTTGTGTATTAATGCAACGAACGAAGGTGATTGCTTATGCGTCTAGACAATTAAAGATTCAAGAACAAAATTATCCGAGTCATGATTTGGAATTAGGCGCGGTTGTTTTTGCATTAAAGACTTGGAGGCACTACTTATATGGGGTCAAAAGTATTATATATACCGACCACAAAAGTCTTCAACACATATTTAATCAGAAACAACTGAATATGAGGCAACGTAGGTGGATTGAATTGTTGAATGATTACGATTTTGAGATTCGTTACCACCCGGGGAAGGCAAATGTGGTAGCAGACGCCTTGAGCAGGAAGGACAGAGAACCCATTCGAGTAAAATCTATGAATATAATGATTCACACTAACCTTACTACTTAAATAAAGGAGGCGAAACAAGGAGTTTTAAAAGAGGGAAATTTAAAGGTTGAAATACCCAAAAGGATCCGAGAAGCATCTTAATATTCGGGAAGACGGAACCCGGTATAGGGCTAAAAGAATTTGGGTACCAAAATTTGGAGATATGCGAGAAATGGTACTTAGAGAAGCTCATAAAACCAGATACTCAATACATCCTGGAACGGGGAAGATGTACAAGGATCTTAAGAAACATTTTTTGGTGGCCAGGTTTGAAAGCCGATATTGCTAAATATGTAGGAGAATGTTTGACGTGTTCTAAGGTCAAAGCTGAACATCAGAAACCATCAGGTCGACTACAATAACCTGAAATCCCGAAATGGAAATGGGAAAACATTACCATGGATTTCATCACTAAATTGCCAAGGACTGCAAGTGGTTTTGATACTATTTGGGTAATAGTTGATCGTCTCACCAAATCAGTACACTTCCTACTAATAAGAGAAGATGACAAGATGGAGAAGTTAGCACGACTGTATTTGAAGGAAGTCGTCTCCAGACATGGAATACCAATCTCTATTATCTCTGATAGGGATGGCAGATTTATTTCAAGATTCTGGCAGACATTACAGCAAGCATTAGGAACTCGTCTAGACATGAGTACTGCCTATCATCCACAAACTGATGGGCAGAGTGAAAGGACAATACAAACGCTTGAAGACATGCTACGAGCATGTGTTATTAATTTCGGAAACAGTTGGGATCGACATCTACCGTTAGCAGAATTTTCCTACAACAACAGCTATCATTCAAGCATTGAGATGGCACCGTTTGAAGCACTTTATGGTAGAAAGTGCAGGTCTCCAATTTGTTGGAGTGAAGTGGGGGATAGACAGATTACGGGTCCAGAGATAATACAAGAAACTACCGAGAAGATCATCCAAATTCAACAACGGTTGAAAACCGCCCAAAGTCGACAAAAGAGCTACGCCGACATTAAAAGAAAAGATATAGAATTTGAAATTTGAGAGATGGTCATGCTTAAGGTTGCACCTTGGAAATGTGTTGTTCGATTTGGTAAACGAGAGAAATTAAATCCAAGGTATATTGGACCATTCAAGATTATTGATCGTGTCGAACCAGTAGCTTACCGACTTGAGTTACCTCAACAACTCGCGGCTGTACATAACACTTTCCACGCCTCGAATTTGAAGAAATGTTTTTCTAAAGAAGATCTCACTATTCCGTTAAATGAAATCCAAATCAACGAAAAACTTCAATTCATCGAAGAACCCGTCGAAATAATGGATCGTGAGGTTAAAAGACTTAAGCAAAACAAGATACCAATTGTTGAGGTTCGATGGAATGCTCATAGAGGACCCGAGTTCACCTGGGAACGAGAAAATCAGATGAAGAAGAAAAACCCGCATTTATTTCAAGAAGATACGTCAACACCTCCAACTGTTTAAAATTTCGGGACGAAATTTATTTAACGGGTAGGTACTGTAGTGACCCGAACTTTTCCATGTTTATATATATATTAAATGAAATTGTTATTTACATAATTAACTGTTTCCAACATGTTAAGCAATCAAACTTTTTAAGACTTGATTAATTGAAATAGGTTTCATATAGACAATTGACCACCCAAGTTGACCGGTATTTCACGAACGTTAAAACTTCTAAAAACTATATGATGACATATATATAGTTATATATATAGTTAACATGATATTATGATAAGTAAACATATCATTAAGTATATTAACAATGAACTTCATTTGTAAAAACAAGACTACTAACTTAATGATTTTGAAACGAGACATATATGTAACGATTATCGTTGTAACGACATTTAATGTATATATATCATATTAAGAGATATTCATACATCATAATATCATGATAATATAATAATTTAAAATCTCATTTGATATTATAAATATTGGGTTAACAACATTTAACAAGATCGTTAACCTTAAGGTTTCAAAACAACACTTACATGTAACGACTAACGATGACTTAACGACTCAGTTAAAATGTATATACATGTAGTCATACACTTTTGAAAGACTTAAAGACACTTATCAAAATACTTCTACTTAACAAAAATTCTTACAATTACATCCTCGTTCAGTTTCATCAACAATTCTACTCGTATGCACCCGTATTCGTACTCGTACAATACACAGCTTTTAGATGTATGTACTATTGGTATATACACTCCAATGATCAGCTCCTAGTAGCCCATGTGAGTCACCTAACACATGTGGGAATCATCATTTGGCAACTAGCATGAAATATCTCATAAAATTACAAAAATATGAGTAATCATTCATGACTTATTTACATGAAAACAAAATTACATATCCTTTATATCTAATCCATACACCAACGACAAAAAATACCTACAAACACTTTCATTCTTCAATTTTCTTCATCTAATTGATCTCTCTCAAGTTCTATCTTCAAGTTCTAAGTGTTCTTCATAAATTCTACAAGTTCTAGTTTCATAAAATCAAGAATACTTCTAAGTTTGCTAGCTTACTTCCAATCTTGTAGAGTGATCATCCAACCTCAAGAAATCTTTCTTATTTATAGTAAGATATCTTTCTAATATAAGGTAATACTCATATTGATACTTTGATTCAATTTCTATAACTATAACAATCTTATTTCGAGTGGAAATCTTACTTGAACTTGTTTTCTTGTCATGATTCTACTTCAAGAACTTTCAAGCCATCCAAGATTCTTTGAAGCTAGATCCATTTGTCTCTTTTCTAGTAGGTTTATCCACAAAACTTAAGGTAGTAATGATGTTCATAACATCATTCGATTCATACATATAAAGCTATCTTATTCGAAGGTTTAAACTTGTAATCACTAGAACATAGTTTAGTTAATTCTAAACTTTTTCGCAAACAAAAGTTAATCCTTATAAATTGACTTTTAAAATCAACTAAACACATGTTCTATATCTATATGATATGATAACTTAATGATTTAAAACCTGGAAACACGAAGAACACTGTAAAATCGGACATACACTGTCGTAGTAACACCGCGGGCTGTTTTGGGTTAGTTAATTAAAAACAATGATAAACTTTGATTTAAAAGTTGTTCTCCTGGGAAAATGATTTTTCTTATGAACATGAAACTATATCCAAAAATCATGGTTAAACTCAAAGTGGAAGTATGTTTTCTAAAATGGTCATCTAGACGTCGTTCTTTCGACTGAAATGACTACCTTTACAAAAACGACTTGTAACTTATATTTCCGACTATAAACCTATAATTTTTCTGTTTAGATTCATAAAATATAGTTCAATATGAAACCATAGCAATTTGATTCACTCAAAACGGATTTAAAATGAAGAAGTTATGGGTAAACCAAGATTGGATAATTTTTCTTGTTGTAGCAACTTGAAAATTGGTAACAAATCTATATTAATCATATCCTAGCTAACTTATATTGTATTATACACGTATTCTAATATATTATGTAATCTTGGGATACCATAGACACGTATGCAAATATTTTGACATATCATATCGACCCATGTGTATATATTATTTGGAACAACCATAGACACTTTATATGCAGTAATGTGGGAGTTAGCTATACAGGGTTGAGGTTGATTCCAAAAATATATATACTTTGAGTTGTGATCTAGCCTGAGACGTGTATACACTGGGTCGTGGATTGATTCAAGATAATATATATCAATTTTTTTCTGTACATCTAACGTTGGACAACTAATTGTAGGTTACTAACGAGGACAGCTGACTTAATAAACTTAAAACATCAAAGTGTATTAAAAGTGTTGTAAATATATTTTGAATATACTTTGATATATATGTACATATTTGTTATAGGTTCATGAATCGACCAGTAGCCAAGTCTTACTTCCCGACGAAGTAAAAATCTGTGAAAGTGAGTTATAGTCCCACTTTTAAAATCTAATATTTTTGGGATGAGAATACATGCAGTTTTTATAAATGATTTACAAAATAGACAGAAGTACGTGAAACTACATTCTATGGTTGAATTATCGAAATCGAATATGCCCCTTTTTATTAAGTCTGGTAATCTAAGAATTAGGGAGCAGACACCCTAATTGACGTGAATCCTAAAGATAGATCTATTGGGCCTAACAAACCCCATCCAAAGTACCGGATGCTTTAGTACTTCGAAATTTATATCATATCCGAAGGGTGTCCCGGAATAATGGGGATATTCTTATATATGCATCTTGTTAATGTCGGTTATCAGGTGTTCACCATATGAATGATTTTTATCTCTATGTATGGGATGCGTATTGAAATATGAAATCTTGTGGTCTATTGTTATGATTTGATATATATATAGGTTAAACCTATAACTCACCAACATTTTTGTTGACGTTTAAACCATGTTTATTCTCAGGTGAATACTAAGAGCTTCTGCTGTTGCATACTAAAATAAGGACAAGATTTGGAGTCCATGTTTGTATGATATTGTGTAAAAACTGCATTTAAGAAACATATGTCGATGTAATATATTTCCATTGTAAACCATTATGTAATGGTCGTGTGTAAACAGTTTATTTTAGATTATCATTATTTGATAATCTACGTAACTTTTGAAACCTTTATTGATAAAATAAAGGTTATGGTTGTTTTAAAAATGAATGCAGTCTTTGAAAAACGTCTCATATAGAGGTCAAAACCTCGCAACGAAATCAATTAATATGGAACGTTTATAATCAATATGAACGGGACATTTCAACAAACACAGGATTTTCAAATAAAGATATATTTAATATACATAACTTAACTATATTAATATTTTTATTTACTTAAATATATGAAATGAATATATTTAAACAAATAATTAAACCTATAAATAATTAATATAAAAATGATATCACTAATATATATATATATATATATTTGTTTGATTATAAGTATATGTTTTAATATATATACAAATGATATAGGTCCGTGAATCCGAGGCCAACCCTGCATTGTTCAATGCCATCATATATATATTTTTACTACAAAATACAGTATCGTGAGTTTCATTTTCCTTTTTACCCTTTATATTTTTGGGCTGAGAATACATGCGCAATTTTTATAACTGTTTTACGAAATAGACACAAGTATTTGAAACTACTTTCTATGGTTGAATGATCGAAGCCGAATATGCCCCTTTCTGCTTGGTAACCTAAGAATTAGTAAACCGATCTACTAATTGACGCGAATCCTAAAGATAGATCTATTGGGCCTAACGAACCCCATCCAAAGTACCGGATGCTTTAGTACTTCGATGTTGTTTTTTATCATGTCCGAAGGATTTCCCAGAATGATAGGGGATATTCTTATATGCATCTTGTTAATTTCGGTTACCAGGTGTTCAATCCATATGAATGATTTTTGTCTCTATGCATGGGATGTATATTTAGGAGAACTGGAAATGAAATTCTTGTGGTATATTAAAATGATGGAAATGATTATTTATGTTAAACTAATGAACTCACCAACCTTTTGTTTGACACTTTAAAGCATGTTTATTCTCAGGTATGAAAGAAATCTTCCGCTGTGCATTTGCTCAATTTAAGGATATTACTTGGAGTCATTCATAACATATTTCAAAAGACGTTGCATTTGAGTCGTTGAGTTCATCAAGATTATTATTAAGTCAATTATAGTTGGATATATTATGAAATGGTATGCATGCTGTTAACTTTCGATGTAATGAAAGATTGTCTTTTCAAAAACGAATGCAATGTTTGTAAAATGTATCATATAGAGGTCAAGTACCTCGCAATGTAATCAATTGTAATGTATTCGTCCGGATGGATTAGGACGGGTCGTTAGAGATTGTAATAGCACGATCTTGATTGGTTAAATTACCAGAATTCAAGAGAAAAGATAGAACTATTTCAAGAGAAAAGATAGAACTATCAGGAAGATATATTCTTGATATGTTTGTAGATTAGATAGAATATAAGAGTCGTGTAACATGGCACATGATGACGTTAAGATCTGTGAATCATCACGTTCCATTAGAAACTCAGCATGACTTACTGTAATATAATTACATTGATCAAGTGTCATTATATTATACTAACTCATGCATCAGTTCCCAACATTACTTCAATTACATTCATATTTTAAGCTCGAAAGTTTACAGAATATAGAAACTAACAGTTTCTATATGATGTAACACTGATAGCACGAAAAGATTAATGATTTTAGATAAGAATAGTTATAAAAATATCTTCAGAAATATGGAGGATATTTATAATGAAAGATACGATGATATCTTAGAATTTCTAATATCGATGGATGATGAAGAAGATTTTTCCGTAAAGGTTTACAATTAGAAGCAAGGTATTCGTTAATGACTTCAGCAAATTCTGAATCATTTGGATTCTTTGAAGGCAGATTTAGTCTTTGTGATTTGTCCACAGCCTCCTTCATGATTTGCTCAATCTATTTTTCAGTTCCAACTTTTCCGAGCTTTGCCAACATACTATTCTTTATTATCAAACTTCTGATCGTAAATACCGATTGCTGATTCCCGGTAATTGGTATGGCAATTCTTGTTACAAGATGCGGATGAGTATATGATAGGGTTTTAATGAATAATTATAATGATTTTTCGGAGAGGCTAAAGTCAAAGATAATGGAGTTGCTGGTACATCTGCTGGTAATGTGGTGGAACATAAAAGGTTCCCCGGTAACAATAAAAGAGCACACATATATATCAAGGTTATAATGAGGTTGTTTCGAATGAAAAGTCGAAGTTGATTTGCTGAAGCTGTGACAAAATTGGCTAATTTGGAAGGAGATTGCAAAGTTATTTTTTTTTATTTTTTTTTGTAATAACAATGCCAAATGAGCTAGAACAGATACGTGTTAAACGTTTACTCAGGTTCCGAGTGTTCTCAGATGCATAATTATATGCATAAATCTTTCGTTCTGTAGATGAAGTGCGGTTGGTTCATCCTCTCGATTGAGGTGTTTTCAAGAATCATGAAAAGTTTGAACGCAGTTTGGAATCGTCAAGATAAAAATGAGGTTTAGGATGAAATCAAGTGGCAACTTGAAGAATTGTTTAGTTTCATATGTTATAATCAATATTTTAATTCATTTTAATTGTCCAATGTTATTAGTCCACAGTCGATAGTCCACAGTAACAGTCCAATAATTCATATATAGTTTAATATATAATATTCAAATTAATTAATACGTATCATGACCCGTGTACATGTCTCAGACTCGATCACAATTCAAAGTATATATATTATTATAGAATCAACCTCAACCCTGTATAGCTAACTCGATCATTACTGCATATAAAGTGTCTATGGTGATTCCAAATAATATACATAGATGCGTCGATATGATATGTCAAAACCTTGTATATGTGTCCCGATATTTAAATGCGTAAATAACAGTATTTAAATGATGATAAATAAAGTGCGTAAAATAAATAACAGAAATTAAATGACAATAAATAAAATTGCGAGAATATAAATTGCGATGAATAAACTGCGATAAATAAATTGCGATAATAAAATGTAAAAAGGAATTTACAGTTAGCTAGGAACAGTTAGCTGGAAATAGTTAGCGTGGATTCTTAACAAAATTTCTCATAGTTAATTAGTTTGTTTCTAACAAATTTTATTTTGTCCAATGTTTTCTTCATTATGCTACTTGTTGGATTCTGATAGATCAAAATCCAAATATAAAATTGAATGGAAATGGTTATTCTGCGGTGAATGGATACGTATATCTGTGAATGTAATTAGGATAGTAAATGACCGCTGAATCAGATTCGAAAAATGTACAGTGTAACTTATTAATGTGAAATCTTAAATATTCCTCGGGTATTACCTACCCGATAAAATATTTTCATCATTAACAGTTTGTACAAAAGAATTTTTAATTACAATCTTTATGAAAACATATATACATACATATTTTCTTCAGATGTAATCATGGATTTAATGAGTCAATATGATATTAAACTTATTTGATTTACCGTTAGAACAGGAATATATAATCTCTAAAACATTAGAGATTACATAATCGCCATGAAGAACGAAGATAATTGATGTAGAACGATATGTAGAACGATAATTATACTCGAGGTACAGAATGAGATGTTGAGGCATGGATTGTTGATGGTAACGGTGCTGTTATTGATGGTACTGTTGGTGCCGGTGATGTTGCTGAAGCTGATACGTTTTGCACCATATTCTCCAAATTGATTACTCGAGCGTGAAGCTCGTTGACTTCTTCCATTATTCCGGAATGATTGTCGGTTGGAACGAGCGGATGAATAAAGTTGAGAATTTTGGATATCATATAATCATGGCGAAATATCCTGGAAATGAGAGTGAATATAGTGTATCGAAGTGGTTCGCCGGTAAGTGCTTCAGGTTCTCCGCCAAGAGATGAATTCAGTTGGTGGAAAGGATCACCTTCTTCGCATTTCCATTAATTAAGTCGACTATGAATCCATCAGATGAATTGGGGATGGATGATTGGTTGATTCTTTTTGGTGACGCTGCTTTCGGAGCTTAGGTGAAAATCCATATCGGAATAGCTGTCAGAATCCGAGGAATTCGAACTGGTTGAGGGATTCATCTCGTACGATCAAATGAAGGTTTTTCGACAAGAAATATATTTTAGGATGTAGATTAGTACCCTACAATACATAATTTACATATGCATATATAATACTAAAATCCCATAAGTTATGGAGGAATCTACGGAAGCTGTCAGGCAAAGTCTACAGTAATAGATATGCTAAGATATGAATTAGCAGATACTCTAAGATACGAATTTTGTCTATACACTATTCATGCAATCATTGCAGTAAGATGTGTTTAGACTAAGAATGATAAGTAGGTAATTTCCTAAGGATGATAAGTAGATGATTTTCGACACGAAATGATAAGCAAAACTTTTGACATGCAGACACGGTTGAAGTCCAGACTCACTAATGCATCTAAATAACTATTAGTTAGACACACTAATGCAAGAACTGGTTCGCTAAGACCACCGCTCTGATTCCAACTGAAGGGACCTGTCCTAATCCATCTGGACAAAGTCCATATCGATTACAAACGGTTCACAATAGTTGATTACATCGCGAGGTACTTGACCTCTATATGATACATTTTACAAACATTCCATTCGTTTTTTAAAAGACAAACTTGCTTTACATCGAAAGTTGACGGCATGCTTACCATTTCATAATATATCCAACTATAATTGACTTAGTAATAATATTGATGAACTCGACGACTCGAATGCAACGACTTTTGAAATATGTCATGAATGACTCCAAATAATATCTCTAATACGAGCAAATGCACAGCGGAAGATTTCTTTCGTACCTGAGAATAAACATGCTTTCAAGTGTCAACCAAAAGGTTGGTGAGTTCATTAGTTTATCATAATCGATCATTTTCATCATTTTAATAGACCACAAGATTTTCATTTTCATTTCTCATAAATATACGTCCCATGCATAGAGACAAAAATAATCATTCATGTGGATTGAACCCTGATAATCGACATTAACAAGATGCATATAGAATATCCCCATCATTTCGAGACACCCATCGGACATGATAAATTTCGAAGTACTAAAGCATTCCAAATTCCAGAATGAGGCTTGTTGGGCCCTATAGACCTATCTTTAGGATTCGCATCAATTTGTGGGTCTGTTCCCAAATTGTTAGATTACCAGATTAAAAGGGGCATATTCGACTTCGATCCATTCAACCATATAATGTAGTTTCGATTACTTGTGTCTATTTCGTAAAACATTTATAAAAGCGCATGTATTCTCAGTCCCAAAAATATATATTGCAAAAGCATTTAAAAAGGGAGCAAATAAAACTCACTCTACAATATTTTGTAGTAAAAATATTCATACGACGAAACTGAACAATGCAAGATTGGCCTCGGATTCACGAACCTATATCATTTATATATATGTTAACACATATAATGGTAATCCGAACAACATTATATATATTTAGTTATGTATTAAGATTAATATTTATATATAATTTTATTAATACTTATAATATATTATAATGCTTATTTGATAAATGATTTAATTAACGTTATATCCATATAAATAATATTATATTAGTTACAACATAATATTATGTAATATTAGTATAAATATATTTTTATATAAATATCTTCTGTTTGCAAAAATTAATAATTGTAATAATACTAAATTAAGGATAATAATAATAATGATAGTAATAATAGTAATAATAATAATAAAAATGTTACTTTTAATAATGATAATTTTAATAAGAAAATGATAGTTTTTAATGACAATAAAATAATAATTTTATTAGGAACGATACTTTTAATAATAATAGTAGTTTTTAATAAAAAGATAAGTTTAATAATAATAATAATAATATTCAATTTCTTTAACATACTTATATCAAATTTTCACCTATAATATTATACTTAAATCATGATCTTTTATATCATATTATTATTAATATGGCTAAGTTCATAATTATAATCTCTCATATTATCTTATACTTAAAATTATATTCATAATAATATACTTATCATATTTACCATCTTTTAAAATCATAATCATTTTAAATACTTAAATCATACCTACATAATTATAGTCATATTCATGTTCATAATAAAATTTTATTCTTTATCATAAACAATATTAATTTAATATAATAACCATAAACTTATCACAATAATAATAATAATAATAATAATAATAATAATAATAATAATAATAATAATAATAATAATAATAATAATAATAATAATAATAATAATAATAATAATAATAATAATAATAATAATAATAATGGAGATTCTACCTCAAAAGAAAAAAAAATGGCAACAGCCTGCCTTGAACTCGCGACCTCCACTACAAACACCAACATACTCAACCACTGAACCATTTAATTGTTTCTGTACTAATTCTTTCGATGATATATAGGTAATACGCATGAAACAGTTTACTTCTATCATTATTATTAACAACCCTTTACTTATCTTCATCATCATTTTTCTGATCATCATCATCAAAATCAAAATCATATCAACCTACGACATCATATACCTTGAATCATCATCATCTAGTAACCATCAACATCATTCTTTTTCATCAATTAGCAACACCACTGTTTGTCGAACCCAAACAAGTGAAGTAGAAGCGATCGGTAAGAACTAATAGTTCAAATGAGCAGCCTACCATAAAGGATTCGGTCCATCTTTGCTTCGACCCAACAAACATACAAATGCTCGACCCATTACTAACATCTTGCAATACGACCCAATAGTAAAAAATAGGATACAGTTTAATTCATTAGAATTCGATACAGAAAGGTTAGATTTCGATATTATTAAAAGGAATACAACCAAGTGGGCTGCCTTGGATATCGATAGCAATATGGGAAACGTGGGGCACTTCAACAAACTTTCGGTGCTTATATTCATCCCCATTACTTTTTAACCACTATCTCAATTTAAAATTCAAGATGTTGTATTCATTCCACTTAATTGTCTACCCTCATTCTCTGTATCAATGTATATATATCTCTATTCTAATCGTAATATTATCACTAACATCCACATGAAATCATATTTGTTATAATTATCATTTTCATGTATAATTCATTTGTGGAGTCTCTTCATCATAAATTTCTTTTATCATCGTTGCTAACATTTTAAGTCGTCTATCAAACGGTCAGCATACAGAAGAATGTGGTAGTATTAGTAGTTTGTGACGATGATGTTGATGATGGTTGTTCATGGCGCATTGTCAAGAGGTGGGAGAAGAGGGTTGTGAAATCGGTTCAAATCGGAATTAATAGGGAGAAAAGGGAGATAGAGGGGAAAATGGTAGTCAAAGTAATTCGTATTCGAAGGTGATGGTGGTGGTTTTCGTGTTGGTAATTAAAGCAACAGAAACGGTATTACTAGATGGTTGTGGTTTGATGGTGTTGCGACCCTAAAGAGTGAAGATGGCGATGAAACTTGGGTTCAATAGGAGGACAAAGGTGATCTTTGTGGAGGTTTCATCGAGTAGTATACCTTAGGCGATTAACGGTTCACAGAAAAATTATAAATAAAAGAAGTAAACGTAATGAAGCACAAACAGGGCAGTCGACATGTTCTTGGATATTTTTGATAATTGGGATTGTAATAAGGCTGTAATGAGTAATGGTAATGAAAGAGGTGTATGAGGTAATTCATATCATTGTACAATTCGCTTGTTTTTAAATGAAGAAGTCGTTGACAGAATATTTTCGCAAGGACAGAAATTAAATAAAAAAAATGAGGAAGAAAGATACCTCTAACAGGATTTGTTTAATAGTTGATTTGGATTTCGAATCTAGAGCAGTTATAGTATAATTTATGAGCAGGAAAGTAAATTAAATTGATTGTGATAGATAAACCTTACGCTATATACTGAATCATAATATATCTGTATTTATAAAACTGTATTTATTTATTATTTGTTATATATAGTTATCTGTATATGTATGGAATGTAAGTTCGTTCAGTATCTGGTATGTATATATGCATCCGTATTTGCTTGAAATATGTATTACTAAATATATACATGTATTAATAATTAATAATAATATTAGTGCTAATAATAAATATATAAATAATTATAATACAATTTATAATAATGATAAAAATATCAATAATCTTATATATGAAAAAAAAATAGTAATACTAATAATATTAATAATAATTATGTCTAATAATAATAATAGTTGTACTAATAATAATAATTATAAAAATCATATATCTATGTATATATTTATTTTAATTATTACTTAATTCACATATTTAATTTTAATGTTTCATTTATATTTTATAATTTCAAATTAATTACATGTACTTACATATATATATATATATATATATATATATATATATATATATATATATATATATATATATATATACACACACACATTTATTTACAATCAATTGTTCGTGAATCGTTGAGATTGGTCGAAGTCAAATGAATGTACCAAAATAGTTCCAAAAATTTTGAGACTCGATTTAATAGACTTTTGCTCACTGTGTATAAATTATAATAAGATTAGGTTTAAATTTGATCGAAAATTTCCGGGTCGTCACACTTGGGATGCAAGAACGTTTGAAGAGGATGGAATTGGTTCAAAACCCTACTGTATATAAAGCTCCAACTATTGGTTCAATAAACAAGAAACATGCACCACTTCAGACTGCTTTCACTTCTACCAATTAGAAATTGACATCTAGTTATGTTTCTCCTGCTCCCCAAAGTGTTCTCCATCATACCACTTTAAGCAAAGATGAGAGTTCTGAGATTCTCAAAACAAGTAACATTCGTCTGTGAACTATTCAGGGGGTAGAAGAGGATATGGCGTTGGTTACGATGGTTTTGAGCTCATACAATGATTTGCTGAATGGACATATCGGGAACAGTCACTTGGAACAAGAGGACTATGATCAAATTGATGAGAATGAGATGGAAAAGATGGACATCCTCTAGGCTATGGGTAGTGTGATTCGTAGGGCTAAGAGGTATTTGTAGAAGACTGGTGAGAAGAATCTGGGTGTCAACAAGAACACCAAGTTTGGCTTCGATATGAATAAAGTGAGATGTCACAATTGTAATGAGTTGGGTCATTTCAAGAGAAACTGTAGTAAGCCGAAGAAACTGGGTTATCATAATCCATTTCACAATCAGAATTGAGAACCTAAAAGTAAGATCAACATACCTACTGCAGAAGAGTCTTCCAAAGCCTTGGCTGCAACTTATGAAGATAAAGTGTATGACTGGTCTATTGATGTGACTGATACTTATTGTGATGGCTTGTCCTAATCCATCTGGACGAGGTTATCAACATTTGATCCCATTGCGAGGTACAGTCCTAAGTATGCCATGAGCAACTCCATGTAATATCTTTAAAATGAGCAAATGCACAGCGAAAGATTTCTTTCATACCTAAGAATAAACATGCTTTAAAGTGTCAACCAAAAGGTTGGTGAGTTCATTAGTTTATCTAAATCAATAATTTCCATATTTTAATAGACCACAAGATTTTCATTTCCATTTCTCATAAACATCATCTCATATCAGGCATATCGCACTGCATAGAGATAAAAATCATTCATATGGTGAACACCTGGTAACCGACCTTAACAAGATGCATATAGAATATCCCCATCATTCCGGGACTCCCTTCGAACATGATAAATTCGAAGTACTAAAGCATCTGGTACTTTGGATGGGGCTTGTTGGGCCCAATAGATCTATCTTCAGGATTCACGTTAATTAGGGTGTATGTTCCCTAATTCTTAGATTACCAGACTAAAAAGGGGCATATTCGATTTCGATAATTCAACCATAGAATGTAGTTTCAATTACTTGTGTCTATTTTGTCAAACATTTATAAAAGCGCATGCATTCTCAGTCCCAAAAATATATATTGCAAAAGTATTTAAAAAGGGAGCAAATGAAACTCACGATACAATATTTTGTAGTTAAAATATTCATATGACGATACTGAATAATGCAGGGTTGGCCACGGATTCATGAACCTATATCATTTGTATATATATTAACACATATGATCGTAATCGAACAAATTTATATATCATATCTTAAATTATGTATTATATATATATTTAATTTGTAACTTAATCGTTTCTATAATAATATTGGTATCTATAATAATAATAATAATAATAATAATAATAATAATAATAATAATAATAATAATAATAATAATAATAATAATAATAATAATAATAATAATAATAATAATAATAATAATAATAATAATGTTAATAATAATAAAAATAAAAAATGATAATAATGATAATATTAATAATAATAATGATAAAAATTAATAATAATAATAATGTTAATAATAATTTTACTAAAAAGATTATTTTATCAATCATGATAATAATAATATTTATATTCTTAATAATGATAATATTAATAATAATACTTATATTAATAATAATAATGATAACAATATAATTTATATTAATAATAATAATAATAGTAATAATAATAATAATAGTAATAATAATAATATTGATATAACTAATACTAACAATAATGATAATATTATTAATTGTATTAATGATAGTAACAAGATTGAGGGTACGCGCTACGCGGCTATTAATAAGTGATTGCTATTTGAGTCAAAATATTATATAGCTGAAATGTTAACAGATGAAGTAATAAACTAATTTCAATAATAGCAGATGGATGAAAAAGTTGATCAGTTAGAACATGATGGGTAGTTGATACACCTACACCAGAAATTTAAAGTCCCAACTTAGAAAGTTTGGAACACCAAGACTATGATGCCTTATATTCACCAATACAAGCCGCTTCTAAATTCAGTAAAATCCAAAAGTTAAGCGTTGTCATCCAAGTTTGCCCTGAACAGACAATTCATAAATCAAATAAATAAATAAATAAATATATTAAAAAACTTTATACCTCACTTTTATCAAGAAAATTTTAGCATTATAACTGCTAAATTTTGTAGTTATGAATTCATAATTCAGATAAAAAAATAAAACACTTAGTAACTCACTTTCATCAAGAACATTTTAGTATTTAAATTTCTAATTTTTGTAATTATCAATTAATAATTCAAAAAAAAAAAACCAAAAAAAAAAATTAGTAACTCACTTTTATTAAGAACATTTAGCATTTAACTGATTTTCTTAATTATATTTAAGACACTAACTACTCATAAAATAGCAATGTATTTTCAGGTATAATATAAAGTTTTGGGGTTAATTATCCACATTAAGAGAGATAAAATTTTACTCGCCAACCCCATAAGACCCATTTGCTACCCGCCCCTATAGCCATATCTAACAAATTTCAAATTAAAATCTTTCATTGCCTAACAAATATTTAAATATGTTTGCTTACCTTTGAGTCTTCATATTTAACCACATAACACTGTGCTACAACATTTTAGGTAGCTGTTTCTCAATGAGCGCAAAAGACGTTGTCCTATTCAGTTCTTCAGCACGAATGATAGATTTGCTCCTACATATTGTTTAACAATGTGAGATTCATGGATGACTTTATTAACTGTGTATCAATCATAATATTATTGTTGCTTCATATATATAATTATAATTTATTAACAAATAATTGTCACGTAAACTTACTTCGATTAGACATCGTTGACTTACATTCAAATACTCGGTCAACATTGGACCATTCACCTTGGACACTTCCTAACCACATTTCATTCAACCGTAGGCGAACCAACCTTCATCAAAACAGATCACAAACCATAGACTTTTACACACCATAAGACACCTAAATAATTACACCCAATTAAAACAGTGATGATAGTAGTTAGACTCTAAGTCTACAACATGAATGATGCTCTCAATATCTATGTACTATCAATTGATTACCTGCATTGTTGATCGAACTTCATTAATTGTTTTAGTTATCATCCTTATCTACGAGTGTGATAAAAAAATAAATTAAGATCCAGATTGAGGGCTTCAAGTTAAATCGTCTCCGTCTCTAATATTATCGATCAAACTGTTTATAAATAAAGTTTGGAATATTACTATGTATTAGCTATTACATATTTATTAGATAACAGAAAAAATTTAATTTGCCCAACCCAACCCACCCACTTGCCAATTCGGGTCTTTATAAATCAATGTAACTAAAGGATCCAAAATAACCTCATCAATGTACATTTATCTCCCAATTGGGTGTTCCCATAAACGTGACTTCCGATTTATACCTCGAAGGTATGCATAAACTTTTTCAGAATTGAATGGCGAACTTCATCATCCTAAAACTATAATGCTGCAATACAAAAGTTGTACCATCAAAACTGTCAACATCATTGGCTAAATACAACAGGCTAATCATGAAATTGTCAACATACCAACTATTAGTAACATACAGCGTAAACTACCAGACAATGATGAAGTGGAAAAAAATAACAAATAAGCGAAAGATGATAATACCTGGAGCAAATGTGCTCGATTCTGCTACTGAATCGTTGACGGACATCGAATAAATTTACATATACTTCAATAAACATCCCCTTTTCGTGTCAAATAAATAGAAAACTGTGAATATCAATTCATATGATAAATGCCGAATTTCAAAGATAGAAAACATACCAGCATTCACGGTGTATTATTTTGTACACAACTAAACACACCTGTTATTTAATATAAACAAAAATACACATTTATAACAGAACAAATAAGCAAATATTCGAACAGAACGCATTCACTTGAGGTGTTTAACTGAAATGGATTAAATCAACAATATAATCGATTTTAAGAAGGAAAAAACAAAGAAAACCTGTTATGAATTGGATAAAATCGGCTCAGATAAGTGGTAGAAGTCAACCAAAAGAGCAGGAATCATAACGGCTGCAAACTTTAAGTTGCCACGCTAAGCTACGAAACCATTTTAACTCATTTGTCAACTCAAGTCGAATGATTTAATCATCACAGCCTATTTTAATATTCTTCTTTCTAGAAAAACCATGCTTTTTATTCCAAATTGTGAACATCAGCAGGTAAAAGCAAGTGTGATGAATGGGAGCAATCGTACGTGAAAGAAGTTTTGGCCAAAAAAAACTTGGAAACCGTGAGCAGTAATTTATGTGAAGGGAGGTGACCAGTTTGACCAATCAGAACACAATTTTTATTTGTGTTAATAGAAGATGAGCAATGACATAGGCTCAGATAAGTTGTTGAAGTCAAGTAAAAGAGCAGGAATCATAACGGCTGCAAACTTTAAGTTGCCACGCCAAGCTACGAAACCATTTTAACTCATTTGTCAACTTAAGTCGAATGATTTGTTCATCACAGCCTATTTTAATATTCTTCTTTCTAGAAAAAACATGCATTTTTATTCCAAATTGTGAACATAGTCAGCCACAATCGTTAATACGAATGTGCTACGTGACTAAAGAAAACCACTAAAAATTGTATTACAAATCTTTGTGGCTCAGACATAGGCATAAACCAACCAGTCAAAAACAAATTGCCATGGCTGCAATCCAGAGATTGCCCAGCCAAGATACGAAAACGTTTATTCAACTTACTCAGCCCACATACAGTACGTACATCATCACATCCTGATTTCCTCTAGATCAATGTAAGAAGATCATTTGTGACGCATTTACAGGGCACCATGTGAAATGTTCCGTTCTTATTGATTAAAAACATTCCATATTAATTGATTTCGTTGCGAGATTTTGACCTCTATATGAGACGTTTTTCAAAGACTGCATTCATTTTAAAACAAACCATAACCTTTATTTCATCAATAAAGGTTTAAAAAGCTTTACGTAGATTATCAAAAAATGATAATCTAAAATATCATGTTTACACACGACCATTACATAATGGTTTACAATACAAATATGTTACAACGAAATAAGTTTTTTGAATGCAGTTTTTACACAATATCATACAAGGATGGACTCCAAATCTCGTCCTTATTTAAGTGTGCGACAGCGGAAGCTCTTAATAATCACATGAGAATAAACATGCTTAAAACGTCAACAAAAATGTTGGTGAGTTATAGGTTTAACCTATATATTATCAAATCATAATAATAGACCACAAGATTTCATATTTCAATATACATCCCATACATAGAGATAAAATTCATTCATATGGTGAACACCTGGTAACCGACATTAACAAGATGCATATAAGAATATCCCCTATCATTCCGGGAAATACTTCGGACATAATAAAGATGAATTCGAAGTACTAAAGCATCCGGTACTTTGGATGGGGTTTGTTAGGCCCAATAGATCTATCTTTAGGATTCGCGTCAATTAGTAGATCGGTTTACTAATTCTTAGGCTACCAAGCAAAAGGGGCATATTCGGCTTCGATCATTCACCCATATAATGTAGTTTCAATTACTTGTGTCTATTTCGTAAAACGTTTATAAAACTGCATGTATTCTCATCCCAAAATATTAGATTTTAAAAGTGGGACTATAACTCACTTTCACAGATTTTTTACTTCGTCGGGAAGTAAGACTTGGCCACTGGTCGATTCACGAACCTATAACAAATATGTACATATATATCAAAGTATGTTCAAAATATATTTACAACACTTTGAATACATTTTGATGTTTTAAGTTTATTAAGTCAGCTGTCCTCGTTAGTAACCTACAACTAGTTGTCCACAGTTAGATGTACAGAAAAAAATTGATATATATTATCTTGAATCAATCCACGACCCAGTGTATACACGTCTCAGGCTAGATCACAACTCAAAGTATATATATTTTTGGAATCAACCTCAACCCTGTATAGCTAACTCCCACATTACTGCATATAGAGTGTCTATGGTTGTTCCAAATAATATATACACATGGGTCGATATGATATGTCAAAACATTTGCATACGTGTCTATGGTATCCCAAGATTACATAATATATTAGAATATATGTATAATACAATATAAGTTAGCTAGGATATGATTAATATAGATTTGTTACCAATTTTCACGTTGCTACAACAAGAAAAATTATCCAATCTTGTTTTACCCATAACTTCTTCATTTTAAATCCGTTTTGAGTGAATCAAATTGCTATGGTTTCATATTGAACTCTATTTTATGAATCTAAACAGAAAAAGTATAGGTTTATAGTCGGAAATATAAGTTACAAGTCATTTTTGTAAAGGTAGTCATTTCAGTCGAAAGAACGACGTCTAGATGACCATTTTAGAAAACATACTTCCACTTTGAGTTTAACCATGATTTTTGGATATAGTTTCATGTTCATAAGAAAAATCATTTTCCCAGGAGAACAACTTTTAAATCAAAGTTTATCATAGTTTTCAATTAACTAACCCAAAACAGCCCGCGGTGTTACTACGACGGCGTATGTCCGGTTTTACAGTGTTCCTCGTGTTTCCAGGTTTTAAATCATTAAGTTAGCATATCATATAGATATAGAAAATGTGTTTAGTTGATTTTAAAAGTCAAGTTAGAAGGATTAACTTTTGTTTGCGAACAAGTTTAGAATTAACTAAACTATGTTCTAGTGATTACAAGTTTAAACCTTCGAATAAGATAGCTTTATATGTATGAATCGAATGATGTTATGAACATCATTACTACCTCAAGTTTTCTGGATAAAGCTACTGGAAATGAAAAAAATGGATCTAGCTTCAAAGGATCCTTGGATGGCTTGAAAGTTCTTGAAGCAGAATCATGACACGAAAACAAGTTCAAGTAAGATTTCCACTCGAAATAAGATTGTTATAGTTATAGAAATTGAATCAAAGTTTGAATATGAGTATTACCTTGTATTAGAAAGATATCTTACTGTAAATAATAAAGATTTCTTGAGGTTGGATGATCACTCTACAAGATTGGAAGTAAACTAGCAAACTTGGAAGTATTCTTGATTTTATGAAACTAGAACTTGTAGAATTTATGAAGAACACTTAGAACTTGAAGATAGAACTTGAGAGAGATTAATTAGATGAAGAAATTTGAAGAATGAAAGTGTTTTTAGGTGTTTTTGGTCGTTGGTATATGGATTAGATATAAAGGATATGTAATTTTGTTTACATGTAAATAAGTCATGAATGATTACTCATATTTTTGTAATTTTATGAGATATTTCATGCTAGTTGCCAAATGATGGTTCCCACATGTGTTAGGTGACTCACATGGGCTACTAAGAGCTGATCATTAGAGTGTATATACCAATAGTACATACATCTAAAAGCTGTGTATTGTACGAGTACGAATACGGGTGCATACGAGTAGAATTGTTGATGAAACTGAACGAGGATGTAATTTTAAGCATTTTTGTTAAGTAGAAGTATTTTGATAAGTGTCTTGAAGTCTCTCAAAAGTGTATGAATACATATTAAAACAATACATGTATATACATTTTAACTGAGTCGATAAGTCATCGTTAGTCGTTACATGTAAGTGTTGTTTTGAAACCTTTAGGTTAACGATCTTGTTAAATGTTGTTAACCCATTATTTATTAAATCAAAAGAGATGTTAAATTATTACATTATCATGATATCATGATGTATTAATATATCTTAATATGATATATACATTAAATGTCGTTACAACGATAATCATTACATATATGTCTCGTTTCAAAATCATTAAGTTAGTAGTCTTGTTTTTACATATGTAGTTCATTGTTAATATACTTAATGATATGTTTACTTATCATAATGTCATGTTAACTATATATATATATCCATATATATGTCATCATATAGTTTTTACAAGTTTTAACGTTCGTGAATCGCCGGTCAACTTGGGTGGTCAATTATCTATATGAAACCTATTTCAATTAATCAAGTCTTAACAAGTTTGATTGCTTAACATGTTGGAAACACTTAATCATGTAAATAACAATTTCATTTAATATATATATAAACATGGAAAAGTTCGGGTCACTACAGTACCTACCCGTTAAATAAATTTCGTCCCGAAATTTTAAGCAGTTGGAGGTGTTATCGTATCTTCTGGAAATAAATGCGGGTATTTCTTCTTCATCTGATCTTCTCGTTCCCAGGTGAACTCAGGTCCTCTACGAGCATTCCATCGGACCTTAACAATCGGTATCTTGTTTTGTGTAAGTCTCTTAACCTCACGATCCATTATTTCGACGGGTTCTTCAATGAATTGAAGTTTTTCATTGATTTGGATTTCGTCCAATGGAATAGTGAGATCTTCTTTAGCAAAACATTTCTTCAAATTCGAGAAGTGGAAAGTGTTATGTACATTCGCAAGTTGTCGAGGTAACTCAAGTCGGTAAGCTACTGGTCCGACACGATCAATAATCTTGAATGGTCCAATATACCTTGGATTTAATTTCCCCTGTTTACCAAATCGAACAACACCTTTCCAAGGTGCAACCTTAAGCATGACCATTTCTCCAATTTCAAATTCTATGTCTTTTCTTTTAATGTCGGCGTAGCTCTTTTGTCGACTTTCGGCGGTTTTCAACCGTTGTTGAATTTGGATGATCTTTTCTATAGTTTCTTGTATTATCTCCGGACCTGTAATCTGTCTATCCCCCACTTCACTCCAACAAATCGGAGACCTGCACTTTCTACCATAAAGTGCTTCAAACGGCACCATCTCAATGCTTGAATGATAGCTGTTGTTGTAGGAAAATTCTGCTAACGGTAGATGTCGATCCCAACTATTTTCAAAATCAATAACACATGCTCGTACCATGTCTTTAAGCGTTTGTATCATCCTTTCACTCTGCCCGTCAGTTTGTGGATGATAGGCAGTACTCATGTCTAGACGAGTTCCTAATTCTTACTGTAATGTCTGCCAGAATCTTGAAATAAATCTGCCATCCCTATCAGAGATAATAGAGATTGGTATTCCATGTCTGGAGACGACTTCCTTCAAATACAGTCGTGCTAACTTCTCCATCTTGTCATCTTCTCTTATTGGCAGAAAGTGTGCTGACTTGGTGAGACGATCAACTATTACCCAAATAGTATCATAACCACTTGCAGTCCTTGGCAATTTAGTAATGAAATCCATGGTAATGTTTTCCCATTTGCATTCCGGGATTTCAGGTTGTTGTAGTAGACCTGATGGTTTCTGATGTTCAGCTTTGACCTTAGAACACGTCAAAAATTCTCCTACATATTTAGCAATATCGGCTTTCATACCTGGCCACCAAAAATGTTTCTTAAGATACTTGTACATCTTCCCCGTTTCAAGATGTATTGAGTATCTGGTTTTATGAGCTTGTCTAAGTACCATTTCTCTCATATCTCCAAATTTTGGTACCCAAATTATTTCAGCCCTATACCGGGTTCCGTCTTCCCGAATATTAAGATGCTTCTCTGATCCTTTGGGTATTTCATCCTTTAAATTTCCCTCTTTTAAAACTCCTTGTTGCGCCTCCTTTATTTGAGTAGTAAGGTTAGTGTGAATCATTATATTCATAGATTTTACTCGAATGGGTTCTCTGTCCTTTCTGCTCAAGGCGTCGGCTACCACATTTGCCTTCCCCGGGTGGTAACGAATCTCAAAGTCGTAATCATTCAACAATTCAATCCACCTACGCTGCCTCATATTCAGTTGTTTCTGATGAAATATGTGTTGAAGACTTTTGTGGTCGGTATATATAATACTTTTGACCCCATGTAAGTAGTTCCTCCAAGTCTTTAATGCAAAAACAAGCGCGCCTAATTCCAAATCATGCGTCGTATAATTTTGCTCATGAATCTTCAATTGTCTAGACGCATAAGCAATCACCTTCGTCCGTTGCCTTAATACACAACCGAGACCTTGCTTTGATGCGTCACAATAAATCACAAAATCATCATTCCCTTCCGGCAATGACAATATAGGTGCCGTAGTTAGCTTTTTCTTCAATAATTGAAACGCCTTCTCTTGTTCATCCTTCCATTCAAATTTCTTCCCTTTATGCGTTAATGCAGTCAAGGGTTTTTCTATTTTAGAGAAATCTTGGATGAATCTTCTGTAGTAACCAGCCAATCCTAAAAAATTTCGTATATGCTTCGGAGTTTTTGGGGTTTCCCACTTTTCAACGGTTTCGATCTTTGTCGGGTCCACCTGGATACCTTCTTTGTTCACTATGTGACCGAGGAATTGAACTTCTTCCAACCAAAATGCACACTTTGAAAACTTAGCATACAGTTTTTCTTTCCTCAATACTTCTAGCACTTTTCTTAAATGTTCTTCGTGCTCTTGATCATTCTTTGAGTAAATAAGTATGTCATCGATGAAAACAATGACAAACTTGTCAAGATATGGCCCACACACTCGGTTCATAAGGTCCATGAACACAGCTGGTGCGTTAGTCAATCCAAACGGCATAACCATAAACTCGTAATGACCATAACGCGTCCTAAAAACAGTTTTTGGAATATCATCCTCCTTTACTCGCATTTGATGATATCCAGAACATAAATCGATCTTCGAATAAACCGACGAGCCTTGTAGTTGATCAAATAAGTCATCAATTCTCGGCAGTGGATAACGGTTTTTGATGGTAAGTTTGTTCAACTCTCTGTAGTCAATACAAAACCTAAATGTACCATCCTTCTTCTTAACAAACAAAACAGGAGCTCCCCATGGTGATGTGCTTGGTCGAATGAAACCACATTCTAATAGTTCTTGCAGTTGGCTTTGCAGTTCTTTCATCTCGCTGGGTGCGAGTATATAAGGAGCACGACCTATTGGTGCAGCTCCTGGTACAAGATCTATTTGAAATTCAACAGATCGATGTGGAGGTAGTCCCGGTAATTCTTTCGGAAATACATCGGGAAATTCTTTTGCGACGGGAACATCATTGATGCTCTTTTCTTCAGTTTGTACTTTCTCGACGTGTGCTAGAACAGCATAGCAACCTTTTCTTATTAGTTTTTGTGCCTTCAAATTGCTAATAAGATGTAGCTTCGTGTTGCCCTTTTCTCCGTACACCATTAAGGGTTCTCCTTCTTCTCGTACAATGCGAATTGCATTTTTATAACATACGATCTCTGCTTTCACCTTCTTCAGCCAGTCCATGCCAACTATTACATCAAAACTCCCTAACTCTACGGGTATCAAATCAATCTTAAATATTTCGCTACTCAGTTTAATTTCTCGATTCCGGCATATATAATCTGCTGAAATTAATTTACCGTTTGCTAATTCGAGTAAAAATTTACTATCCAACGGCGTCAATGGACAACTTAATTTAGCACAAAAATCTCTACTCATATAGCTTCTATCCGCACCCGAATCAAATAAAACATAAGCAGATTTATTGTCAATAAGAAACTTACCCGTAACAAGCTCCGGGTCTTCCTGTGCCTCTGCCGCATTAATATTGAAAACTCTTCCACGGCCTTGTCCATTCGTGTTCTCCTAGTTCGGGCAATTTCTAATAATGTGGCCCGGTTTTCCACATTTATAACAAACTACATTGGCATAACTTTCTCCGACCCTACTTGCACCACCATTACTCGTTCCGACACCATTTGTTCCTTTTGTTCTGTTAACCCCTGGTCCGTAGACCTCATACTTCGCCGCGCTATAACCATTTCTTTTACACTTGTTGCAAAATTTGGTGCAGAACCTCGAGTGATACTTTTCACACCTTTGGCATAGCTGCTTCTGATTGTTGTTGTTGTTGCGGTTGTTATTGTTGTTGGGATGATTGTTGTAGTTGCTGTTGTTGTTATTGTTGTTGTTGTTGTTGTTGTTGGGCCGTTAGTTGTAGTTGCGATTGATGTTGCGATTGTTGGGATAGTTGTTGCGATTATTGTTGTAATTGCTGTTGTTGTTGTATTGGTGATTCTTATCACCGTTTTCCTCCCACTTTCTTTTAACTTGCTTCACATTGGCCTCTTCAGCCACCTGTTCTTTAATTCTTTTCTCAATCTAGTTCACTAGTTTGTGAGCCATTCTACATGCCTATTGTATGGAGGCAGGCTCGTGTGAACTTATATCTTCTTGGATTCTTTCCGGTAATCCTTTCACAAACGCGTCGATCTTCTCTTCCTCATCTTCGAACGCTCTCGGACACAATAGGCATAATTCTGTGAATCATCTTTTGTACGTGGTAATATCAAATCCTTGGGTTCGTAACCCTCTAAGTTCTGTCTTGAGCTTATTGACCTCGGTTCTGGGAGGGTACTTCTCGTTCATCAAGTGCTTGAATGCTGACCACGGTAGTGCGTAAGCATCATCTTGTCCCACATGCTCTAGATAGGTATTTCACCATGTTAACGCAGTACCTGTGAAGGTATGCGTAGCGTACTTCACTTTGTCCTCTTCAGTACACTTACTTATGGAAAAAACCGATTCGACCTTCTCAGTCCATCGTTTCAATCCGATCGGTCCTTCGATTCCATTAAATTCCAAAGGTTTGCAGGCAGTGAATTCTTTGTAGTCCTTCGATTCCATTAAATTCCAAAGGTTTGCAGGCAGTGAATTCTTTGTAGGTGCATCCTACACGATTTCTTGCGCCGTTAGCTACATTGCTAGATTCGGAGTTATTGTTGGTATGTAGCGCAGCCTGTACTGCGGCTATGTTTGAACCAAGAAAGGCACGAAATTCCTCTTCGCTCATATTCAAGGTGTGTCGAGTAGTCGGTGCCATTTCCTTCAAAACAGTCAAATGAAACGAGTTAATCATATAGAATATCAAGAGTAGTCAATAGTATTTCGTAGCGTAATATGAACTTATTTATAAAAGCTCTTTCTTCATATTAGCATTTTATACTCTTTAATTCGGGTAGTACCTACCCGTTAAGTTCATACTTAGTAGTTAACATACCATTTCAACTACTACAATTCTATATGAAAAAACTAATCAAAAAAAAAAAAAATTATCATATTCAAACCTTTATACAATAACTTGCAAACTTACAATACCGCTTTTTTTACATATAGCATGAAATATAGCACATAAAACTTTAATACAAAGTAGTTGCGAAGATAATTCTAGTTAATAAATAAGGCGTTCAGCAAAGGCAATAAAGACACGTAATTCATACGTCCAGAAACAAGTCATGCATTCTGGTTTTACTAATACCACTTCCCATCCTTGGTTTTGTGGAACATAATCGTTGTAACCGATAGTAAGACAATGTGTTGTAATGTCGTCAAAAGGATGAAGGTTATGTAATGACCAACAGTCTCGTAATAACCTAAAAACCTCATTTCTTACCCCAATTACCGACTCCGTCACTTGTGGGAACGTTTTGTTTAATAGTTGTAGCCTGATGTTCTTGTTCTCAATTTGGTGAGAAGCGAACATTACTAACCCGTAAGCATAACATGCTTCTTTATGTTGCATGTTAGCCGCTTTTTCTAAATCACGAAGTCCTATATTCGGATATATTGAGTCAACATAATTTCTTAACCCGTTGCGTAAAATAGCATTTGGGTTCCCCGCAATATATGCGTCAAAGTAAACACATCGTAACTTATGGATTTCCCAATGTGATATCCCCCATCTTTCGAACGAAAGCCTTTTATAAATCAAGGCATTCTTGGAACGTTCTTCGAATGTCTTACAAACTGATCTCGCCTTAAATAGTTGTGCCGAGGAATTCTGACCGACTCTAGACAAGATTTCATCAATCATGTCTCCGGGTAGGTCTCTTAAAATATTGGGTTGTCTATCCATTTTGTGTTTTTATACTGTAAAATAGACAAGAGTTAGATTCATAAAAAAAAAATACTTATTAATACAAGCAATTTTTACATATATCATAAAGCATAAGCACACTATATTACATATATTACACCACACGAATACAACTATCTTATTCCGACTCGCTCGTTTCTTCTTCTTCGGTTTTGGTTCGTTTTTCCAAGTTTCTAGGGATATATGATGTTCCCCTAATACGAGACGTCGTTTTCCACATTGGTTTAGAAAAACCCGGTGGTTTAGAGGTTCCCGAGTTATTGTCACAACTTAAGAAATACGGGTGTTGACGATACATATAAAGTTCATCGGGTTTGGAATCAAATTTCTCTATTTTTATGCCCTTTCCCTTATTGTTCTCTTTTGCCTTATTAAATTGTGTTGGGGTAATTTCTATAACATCATCGGAATCCTTGTCGGGATCCGATTCATCAGAGAATTGGTAATCCTCTCAGTACTTTGCTTCTTTGGTGGAAACACCATTGACCATAATTAACTTTGGTCGGTTGGTTGAGAATTTTCTTCTACTTAACCGTTTTTTTTATTTCCCCTACTGGTTCTATTTCTTCTTCCGGTTCCGATTCTTCTTCCGGTTCCGACTCGTCTTCCGGTTCCTCTTCGGGAACTTGTGAATCAGTCCACGAATCATTCCAATTTACATTTGACTCTTCATTATTATTAGGTGAGTCAATGGGACTTGTTCTAGAGGTAGACATCTATCACATAATATCAAACACGTTAAGAGATTAATATATCACATAATATTCACATGTTAAAAATATACAGTTTCCAACAAAATTTGTTAAGCAATCATTTTTTCAGGTAAACACGGTCGAAGTCCAGACTCACTAATGCATCCTAACAAACTCGATAAGACACACTAATGTAAAATTCTGGTTCTCTAAGACCAACGCTCGGATACCAACTGAAATGTCCCGTTCTTATTGATTAAAAACGTTCCATATTAATTGATTTCATTGCGAGGTTTTGACCTCTATATGAGACGTTTTTCAAAGACTGCATTCATTTTAAAACAAACCATAACCTTTATTTCATCAATAAAGGTTTAAAAAGCTTTACGTAGATTATCAAAAATTGATAATCTAAAATATCCTGTTTACACACGACAATTACATAATGGTTTACAATACAAATATGTTACAACGAAATAAGTTTCTTGAATGCAGTTTTTACACAATATCATACAAGGATGGACTCCAAATCTCATCCTTATTTAAGTATGCGACAGCGGAAGCTCTTAATAATCACCTGAGAATAAACATGCTTAAAACGTCAACAAAAATGTTGGTGAGTTATAGGTTTAACCTATATATTATCAAATCATAATAATACACCACAAGATTTCATATTTCAATATACATCCTATACATAGAGATAAAATTCATTCATATGGTGAACACCTGGTAACCGACATTAACAAGATGCATATAAGAATATCCCCTATCATTCCGGGAAATCCTTCGGACATGATAAAAACGAATTCGAAGTACTAAAGCATCCGGTACTTTGGATGGGGTTCGTTAGGCCCAATAGATCTATCTTTAGGATTCGCGTCAATTAGTAGATCGGTTTACTAATTCTTAGGCAACCAAGAAAAAGGGGCATATTCGGCTTCGATCATTCACCCATATAATGTAGTTTCAATTACTTGTGTCTATTTCGTAAAACATTTATAAAACTGCATGTATTCTCATCCCAAAATATTAAATTTTAAAAGTGGGACTATAACTCACTTTCATAGATTTTTTACTTCGTCGAAAAGTAAGACTTGGCCACTGGTCGATTCACGAACCTATAACAAATATGTACATATATATCAAAGTATGTTCAAAATATATTTACAACACTTTTAATACATTTTGATGTTTTAAGTTTATTAAGTCAGCTGTCCTCGTTAGTAACTTACAACTAGTTGTCCACAGTTAGATGTACAGAAAAAAATTGATATATATTATCTTGAATCAATCCACGACCCAGTGTATACACGTCTCAGGCTAGATCACAACTCAAAGTATATATATTTTTGGAATCAACCTCAACCCTGTATAGCTAACTCCCACATTACTGCATATAGAGTGTCTATGGTTGTTCCAAATAATATATACACATGGGTCGATATGATATGTCAAAACATTTGCATACGTGTCTATGGTATCCCAAGATTACATAATATATTAGAATACATGCATAATACAATATAAGTTAGCTAGGATATGATTAATATAGATTTGTTACCAATTTTCACGTTGCTACAACAAGAAAAATTATCCAATCTTGTTTTACCCATAACTTCTTCATTTTAAATCCATTTTGAGTGAATCAATCTTGTCGGACTAACTATCGGAATAGCTATCGAAATCTGAGGTACTCGAACTGGTTGAGGGATTCATCTCGTACGATCAGATGAAGGATTTTCGATAAGAAATAGATTATAGGATGTAGATTAGTACCCTGCAATACATAATTACATATGCATATATAATACTAAAATCCTATAAGTTACGGAGGAATCTACGGAAGCTGTCAGGCAAAGGTAACAATAACAGATACGCTAAGATATTAATTTATCTATACACTGTCTATGCAGTAGAGGCAGTAAGACATGTCTAGACTAAGAATGATAAGAAGGTAATTTTCTAAGGATGATAAGCAGATGATTTCTGACTAGAAATGATAAGCAAAACTTTTGACATGCAGACACGGTCGAAGTCCAGACTCACTAATGCATCTAAACAACTATCAGTTAGACACATTAATGCAAGACCTGGTTCGCTAAGACCACCACTCTGATACCAACTCTAACGACCCGTCCTAATCTATCCGGACGAATACATTACAATTGATTACATTGCGAGGTACTTGACCTCTATATGATACATTTTACAAACAATGCATTCGTTATTGAAAAGACAATCTTTCATTACATCGAAAGTTGACAGCATGCATACCATTTCATAATATATCCAACTATAATTGACTTAATAATAATCTTGATGAACTCAACGACTCGAATGAAACGTCTTTTGAAATATGTCATGAATGACTCCAAGTAATATCCTCAAATTGAGCAAATGCACAGCGGAAGATTTCTTTCATACCTGAGAATAAATATGCTTTAAAGTGTCAACCAAAAGGTTGGTGAGTTCATTAGTTTAACATAAATAATTATTTCCATCATTTTAATAGACCACAAGAATTTCATTTTCAGTTCTCATAAATATACGTCCCATGCATAGAGACAAAAATCATTCATATGGATTGAACACCTGGTAACCGACATTAACAAGATGCATATAAGAATATCCCCTATCATTCCGGGAAATCTTTCGGACATGATAAAAAACAACATCGAAGTACTAAAGCATCCGGTACTTTGGATGGGGTTCGTTAGGCCAAATAGATCTATCTTTAGGATTCGTGTCAATTAGTAGATCGGTTTACTAATTCTTAGGTTACCAAGCAAAAAGGGGCATATTCGGCTTTGATGATTCAACCAAAGAAAGTAGTTTCAAATACTTGTGTCTATTTTGTAAAACATTTATAAAAATTGCGCATGTATTCTCAGCCCAAAAATATAAAGGGTAAAAAGGCAAATGAAACTCACGATACTGTATTTTGTAGTAAAAATACATATGACGGCATTGAACAATGCAGGGTTGGCTTCGAATTCACGGACCTATATCATTTGTATATATATTAAAACATATACTTGTAATCAAACAAATATATATATATATTAGTGATATCATTTTTATATTAATTATTTATAGGTTTAATTATTTGTTTAAATATATTCATTTCATATATTTAAGTAAATAAAAATATTAACATAGTTAAGTTATGTATATTAAATATATCTTTATTTAAAAATCCTGTGTTTGTTGAAATGTCCCGTTCATATTGATTATAAACGTTCCATATTAATTGATTTCGTTGCGAGGTTTTGACCTCTATATGAGACATTTTTCAAAGACTGCATTCATTTTTAAAACAACCATAACCTTTATTTTATCAATAAAGGTTTCAAAAGCAATGATAATCTAAAATAAACTGTTTACACACGACCATTACATAATGGTTTACAATGGAAATATATTACATCGGCATATGTTTCTTAAATGTAGTTTTTACACAATATCATACAAACATGGACTCCAAATCTTGACCTTATTTTAGTATGCAACAGCAGAAGCTCTTAGTATTCACCTGAGAATAAACATGGTTTAAACGTCAACAAAAATGTTGGTGAGTTATAGGTTTAACCTATATATATATCAAATCGTAACAATAGACCACAAGATTTCATATTTCAATACGCATCCCATACATAGAGATAAAAATCATTCATATGATGAACACCTGGTAACCGACATTAACAAGATGCATATATAAGAATATCCCCATTATTCCGGGACACCCTTCGGATATGATAAAAACGAATTCGAAGTACTAAAGCATCCGATACTTTGGATGGGGTTTGTTAGGCCCAATAGATCTATCTTTAGGATTCACGTCAATTAGGGTGTCTGTTCCCTAATTCTTAGATTACCAGACTTAATAAAAAGGGGCATATTCGATTTCGATAATTCAACCATAGAATGTAGTTTCACGTACTTCTGTCTATTTTGTAAATCATTTATAAAACGTGCATGTATTCTCATCCCAAAAATATTAGATTTTAAAAGTGGGACTATAACTCACTTTCACAGATTTTTACTTCGTCGGGAAGTAAGACTTGGCTACTGGTCGATTCACGAACCTATAACAAATATGTACATATATATCAAAGTATATTCAAAATATATATACAACACTTTTAATACATTTTGATGTTTTAAGTTTATTAAGTCAGCTGTCCTCGTTAGTAACCTACAATTAGTTGTCCAACGTTAGATGTACAGAAAAAAATTGATATATATTATCTTGAATCAATCCACAACCCAGTGTATACACGTCTCAGGCTAGATCACAACTCAAAGTATATATATTTTTGGAATCAACCTCAACCCTGTATAGCTAACTCCCACATTACTGCATATAGAGTGTCTATGGTTGTTCCAAATAATATATACACATGGGTCGATATGATATGTCAAAATATTTGCATACGTGTCTATGGTATCCCAGGATTACATAATATATTAGAATACGTGTATAATACAATATAAGTTAGCTAGGATATGATTAATATAGATTTGTTACCAATTTTCAAGTTGCTACAACAAGAAAAATTAACCAATCTTGGTTTACCCATAACTTCTTCATTTTAAATCCGTTTTGAGTGAATCAAATTGCTATGGTTTCATATTGAACTCTATTTTATGAATCTAAATAGAAAATGTATAGGTTTATAGTCGGAAATATAAGTTACAAGTCATTTTTGTAAAGGTAGTCATTTCAGTCGAAAGAACGACGTCTAGATGACCATTTTAGAAAACATACTTCCACTTTGAGTTTAACCATGATTTTTGGATATAGTTTCATGTTCATAAGAAAAATTATTTTCCCAGAAGAACAACTTTTAAATCAAAGTTTATCATAGTTTTTAATTAACTAACCCAAAACAGCCCGCGGTGTTAGTACGACGGTGTATGTCCGGTTTTACAGTGTTCTTCGTGTTTCCAGGTTTTAAATCATTAAGTTAGCATATCATATAGATATAGAACATGTGTTTAGTTGATTTAAAAGTCAAGTTAGAAGTATTAACTTTTGTTTGCGAACAAGTTTAGAATTAACTAAACTATGTTCTAGTGATTACAAGTTTAAACCTTCGAATAAGATAGCTTTATATGTATGAATCGAATGATATTATGAACATCATTAATACCTCAAGTTTTTTGGATAAAGCTACTGGAAATGAAAAAAATTTATCTAGCTTCAAAGGATCCTTGGATGGCTTGAAAGTTCTTGAAGCAGAATCATGACACGAAAACAAGTTCAAGTAAGATTTCCACTCGAAATAAGATTGTTATAGTTATAGAAATTGAATCATAGTTTAAATATGAGTATTACCTTGTATTAAAAAGATATCTTACTGTAAATAATAAATATTTCTTAAGGTTGGATGATCACTCTACAAGATTGGAAGTAAGCTAGCAAACTTGGAAGTATTCTTGATTTTATGAAACTAGAACTTTTGGAATTTATGAAGAACACTTAGAACCTGAAGATAGAACTTGAGAGAGATTAATTAGATGAAGAAAATTGAAGAATGAAAGTGTTTGTAGGTGTTTTTGGTCATTGGTATATGGATTAGATATAAAGGATGTGTAATTTTGTTTACATGTAAATAAGTCATGAATGATTACTCATATTTTTGTAATTTTATGAGATATTTCATGCTAGTTGTCAAATGATGGTTCCCACATGTATTAGGTGACTCACATGGGCTGCTAAGAGCTGATAATTGGAGTGTATATACCAATAGTACATACATTTAAAAGCTGTGTATTGTACGAGTACGAATACGGGTGCATACGAGTAGAATTGTTGATGAAACTGAACGAGGATGTAATTGTAAGCATTTTTGTTAAGTAGAAGTATTTTGATAAGTGTCTTGAAGTCTTTAAAAAGTGTATGAATACATATTAAAATAATACATGTATATACATTTTAACTGAGACGTTAAGTCATCGTTAGTCGTTACATGTAAGTGTTGTTTTGAAACCTTTAGGTTAACGATCTTGTTAAATGTTGTTAACCCATTATTTATTAAATCAAATGAGATGTTAAATTATTAAATTATCATGATATCATGATGTATTAATATATCTTAATATGATATATATACATTAAATGTCGTTACAACGATAATCGTTACATATATGTCTCGTTTCAAAATCATTAAGTTAGTAGTCTTGTTTTTACATATGTAGTTCATTGTTAATATACTTAATGATATGTTTACTTATCATAATATCATGTTAACTATATATATATCCATATATATGTCATCATATAGTTTTTACAAGTTTTAACGTTCGTGAATCGCCGGTCAACTTGGGTGGTCAATTGTCTAGATGAAACCTATTTCAATTAATCAAGTCTTAACAAGTTTGATTGCTTAACATGTTGTAAACACTTAATCATGTAATTAACAATTTCATTTAATATATATATAAACATGGAAAAGTTCGGGTCACTACACCATGGCTGCAATTTAAGCATTTCCATGCCAAGATATGATCATATTTTTGCCGTCATAAGAGTGAAGTTTAATCATAAAGGTTACCTGCAAAACAGAGCAACATAGATTCCATATTATTATGAATTCAAAATGGAATGTCACAATGTTTGCAATTTTCGTTCAACACCCAAGTTAACTGAATATCAAAACACATACATCTTTTTATATCAAATTCAACAAAAAAACATATGTCAGCTGCAACCATTGTGACCCTCACAAAGATGAGACGAGCCACAAAGATCTTACCTATATTTTTTAAAACTGGCTATTTGGATCCGGCTAATGATAAATGTGTTTCGGGTCATTTTTTATCTCTGATAATGGGCCACACGCCAAATTTGATTTTTAAATAATTAATTAAGATGTATGGCAATGAGGAAGACCGCAGTTATGGAAATCGATTGTACAAAGAACTGCAAAAAGATTACATGATACATTAAAAAACATGCTCTTCTTAATAGGACATACCAACATAATGAAATAATACACAGCAGCTAATCAAATATATGTTGAAGGTATTCTACAAAAAAATTTCTAAATAATGTTTCAAGCTGACAGGATGTTTCATAATCTATTAAACTAATAGTGCTCCAATTTAACAATAACACATATATACAGTTGTTGGATCTCAATGATGCAAACCACTACAAATAAATTAACTACCATAATACTTTCCTAATTAGAAGCTACCAACATCAATAGCACAACAATTAGATAAACCCTTGTTGTATCGACTAACATTTCATAATACATGATTAACAACCAAATTAAAATGTCGGCAAAGAGCATAAATATTAAATCCAAAGCCAAAGCCAAAAACAAAAACAAAAATCAATTACCGTGTAATTGAAGTAGACTAACACTCCAGAATTCAACAACCTGCATAACAGGGAAAAAAAATCAAAAAACCTCCACCGCACCAAACCCATGTTAACCGTATTCATTTAACCCAAAAATGACAATCATAAAAAAACTAAAGTTAAAACAAAATAAATTTAACATACCTCTCAAATTGAAACGTCTGCGACCAAAAATAGCGACCAACACAACGCCGTCTAAACAACGAAAGAGTATACAATAGAGGAGCTGCAAGAAAACGGATCGTGGATTAACAGATTATAAACATAACGTAAGGTGTAAATAAGCAAAAAAAAACTTAAACTAACAAACCTGTTTTGTCACCAATTGTGCTACCAAACAATTTTAAAAACAAACTGGAGAAGGCTAACCCGAGGCTAACCCAATTACGTTAATTAGAGAAGAGGATAATAAGATGGACTTTCAGATCTAAATATATTCAAACATTAAATGAAATCGAAGATGAAGAAGGATGATTTTTTTGGAGCCAAAACAAGACGATTGAAATTAGGGTTTGTAGGGTGTAGAGAAGCAGGAAGAAGGTGGGAGAAAGCGAACGTGAAGAAAATGTGTGGTGTTAATTTTGTGGTTGAGTAAACGAGCAAATGGTAAGGCAGAAGGTAGGGGGCAAGGTATGGGAGGAGGCAGGGAAGATATGGTGATGAACAGGGGACACTCTTTTTTCTTGCTTGATACTAAAATAAAACGTTAAATAAAAAAAGGTAAAAGCTTGGAAAACATGAGCATTAATTTGGTGTGAGTGAGGGTGCCTAGGTGGACCAATCAGAAGCCAAAGATTACTCTTGTTAATAGAATATGGGTAATAATAATAATTATCTTACCAATAATAATACTAACTAATAATAATAACAATAATAACAATAATAATAATAACAATAATGATAATAGAAAACTATCTTAAAGAATAAGTTCCAAAAAAAATAAGTGTCCTTGCCCGAGCTCGAACCCGCGACCTCTCGTTTCACAAGCACTCACCCTCCAGACCAATGAACCATTTGTTCGTTTATGTTTTAAACCCGTTCGACTATATATTTATCAAATACGGATTGTACTTCATCTTCATCATAAATTCATCATCATTTGATTATTATCATCATATAATTATTATCATCATAGTTTTGAAACAAGTATGTGTACGTTGACATCGAATCCAGAAAACAACAGTGAAACAGTTCGGCCCAATTTAGAAACTTGACATAGGCCTACTAGCATAATCCCACTAGCAATCTATTTAACTATGGCCCAATGGAACACAACCCCAGTTTTTGAATCCAAGAAAATTGATTCGGCCCAACATGCAAAAATAAAAATCACGGCCCAAGAGAAAAAAATATATAATCATAACAGCTGGCTCATAATAGATTAGTGGGATTTCTTGGTTTCTTTTCTTTAACTTGTTTTCTAAAACACTAACATGCCTCCCCATGATATGTTGTCGGCCATTATGTAAGAATATTACATGCAAAATTTGATTTGATTAAGAGGTGTTTTGGGGTGTGGTCCAAACGGAATAGAAGTAACACAGAAACACTAGGCGTAGCAGTAACAATGAGATTTTACGAGGGTATTTGGGTTTGGTTACCACGGTCAACAGACAGGAAGACAGGAATAGAAGATTGTAGCGACCCGACCAAATCGTCATTGACGGCGCCGTCTACTTAGGTCCCGTTACGTGGTCATAAGTCTTTAAAACAACGTTTGACCAAAAGATATGTCGCATTCATTTCAAATGTAAAGGTTGTTCAAGTTTACAAGAATAGTTCCACCAAAAGTTACGATACAAAGTTTTAAGTACAAATGAAACTTATGCGACACAATTTAAAAGTATCCAAAAGACGCTCCATGTATGCATATATACTCGACATCCAATGCAAGTATCAAAATAATGAGCGGAAGCATGTATCATGTATCGTTCAAGGACCTGAGAAAAACATAGAAATCTGTCAACGAAAACGTTGGTGAAATCATAGGTTTAAGTAAGTAAGTACAAGTGAACCACAAGATTTGCATCAATGAAATAATAGTAATACATTCCAAAAGTTTGTTTCATGAGCACCCAATTATCAATGCTTAACATTCCTTCCATTGAACCCCATCACTTAGTGCTAGAACATACACTGTTTCTCGAAAATATATTTCATTCGTAAACGGTAGCGAACCGTTTAAATGAGGGTTTGTCAAACCCATATGGATCCATACAACATAAGTTCTCGCTTACACCCGGCAAGTGTAACTAATGATAATCGAATTGAGGATTTTGTTCTAAACTCGTATGTAGAATGTTGTTTTCCTGTACTTGTGTTCACTTAGTAAAGAAATGTTTATGTTTTCTCATCCCAAATGTAAGTTCAAAAAGAGTAAAAGTGGGACTATGATCTCACCTTGAATGCACGAGTAGTAAAGTACTTCAACAAGTAAATGTGTGCAAAGAACAATGCTAGTCTTGACCTAAACAAATAGGTTGTATCAATAACGATAGTCACGATTGGTCAAAGATGTTCAATTAGTCCTATGGCTCGTTACGACTCGATTATGTAGCATGTGAAATCAAATTGTCAAGTTTCATGCAAGGTACAAGTATATAAACAAGTTAGGAAGGTTGCATAATCATTTGGTTAAGTTTGACAAAAAGTCAAACTTTGGTCGGTCAAAGTCGACGAAAAAGTCAACACGTTCGGGTCGTGTCCCGAACTATTTTTCTGAGGTTTTTAATCATGTATGAGCATGTTAGGACAAGTTACATGTGAATCGGAGGTGCGTAGCATAGCAAACATTATTCGAAAATTGACCAAGTTGGACAGACCATAATGGCGCGCCGCGCGGGTATATGGCGCGTCGCGCGGGTATATGGCGCGCCGCGCCATTACCTGTGCAGAGAGTTCTGGCAACTTTTAAGTTTTATGCACGAACCTAACTTCAAACAATCACCATTTATGATCCGCAAACAATCAAGACAAGTATCTTATACCGTTGGGAAGGTAATTTGACGAGGAAAATAACTAAACACATTTCATCAATCAATCTACCTATTACAACAACCAAAACCGCATCTAATGCTTAACATTAACCGCATACAAGTTCATAAATGCAATTCAATGATTCGGGCAACCAATTTATATGTATGATATGCCGTTTCGAAGGTAATCAAGCATACAATCCAACTAAACACTTACCAATAATAATCCATGGTATTCAATGCATCAAAAGTCCATTTCAAGTTCATCAAACCCTAACCCAAATTCACCAAAATCAATAATCAAGTTCAAGAAGTTTTCTAAGGCAACCTACACATCAAATTGAAGCTAGTGATACAAGGAACACAATTAGAACATGAACTTTTAACATCTAACAACATATGATCATCCAAAATTCAAGAACAACGCACCAAAATTCAAGTTCATGCTAGTTACACTAAAACAACGAGATCGAGCATATAAATTACACACACGACATCACAATGAGCCATAGACACTAACTAACACCATTTCAAGTCAAAAACACGAATTTAGAGAAATCTAGAGTTTTAGAAATGTTACCCAAATGAGATGAAGTTGGTACCAAAATGAAGAGGATGAAGAGAGGATCACGAATATGTAATTTATTTTGTTGTAAGCCTCCTAGATCGAATTTAGATGATGATTGAATGAATTTGGAAATTGGGTGTGTGTTCTTGCTAGAGAGAAAGAGAGAGAGATGGAGATGGTTGAATGGTGGTGATTGGGGTGGACTAGGTGACCTAGTCAACTAGATTGCCCCGTGTCAATTTTAGTCCCTCAAGTTTGAATCGGGTGCGTGAATTACCTAATCGAGATAATTTAAAACGCGTATTAACGAAAGATGTTATAAATATATAACGGACTTTAAAATAGTTAAACGGAAAGTAAATGGAAAAAGGCGGGATGTTACATTACCTACTCCTTAAAAGAAATTTCGTCCCGAAATTTAAGTAGGCGTAGTAGTCGTTGTTTCTTCCTCGAGATCTTGTGTTTCCGAATTCTCGAATAGATGAGGATACTTCCTTTGCATTTGATCTTGTCTTTCCCAAGTAAACTCGGGTCCCCTTTTGGCGTTCCAACGGACTTTAACAATCGGGATTCGGCTTTGTTTTAATGTCTTGACAGAGGTGTCCACAATTTCAACCGGTTCCTCCACAAAATGAAGTTTGTCATCAATAGTAAGTTCCTCGAGAGGGATGACGATATCGGGTTCGGCAAGACACTTTTTCAAGTTAGATACATGGAAGGTAGGATGAACGAAGTTCAATTGAGGCGGAAGATCTAAACGATAAGCAACGTTTCCAATACGCTCCAAGATTTTGAAAGGACCAATATACCGCGGATTTAGCTTCCCGCGTTTCCCAAAACGGATTACACCTTTCCAAGGTGCAACTTTTAACATTACTCGGTCACCGACTTGAAATTCGAGGTCGTTGCGTCTTTTGTCGGTGTAGCACTTTTGACGACTCCGGGCCGTCCGGAGCCTATCTCGGATTTGTACGATCTTCTCGGTGGTTTCGTGAATGAGTTCGGGTCCGGTGATTTGCACGTCGCCTACCTCGGCCCAACAAAGAGGTGAACGACATTTTCGGCCGTATAGCGCTTCAAATGGTGCGGCTTTAATACTCGCGTGATAACTATTGTTGTAAGAGAACTCGGCGAGAGGTAAGTGCTTGTCCCAAGCTTTTCCGAAATCAACCACGCAAGCTCGTAACATGTCCTCTAAGGTTTGAATTGTACGTTCGCTTTGTCCATCGGTTTGAGGATGATATGCGGTGCTCATGTCTAAACGCGTTCCCAATGCTTCTTGCAAAGTACGCCAAAATCTAGAAACGAAACGGCCATCTCGGTCGGAGATAATCGATAAAGGTACACCGTGTCGGGCTACGATCTCCTTAATGTAAAGTTGTGAAAGTTTCTCCATTTTGTCCGTTTCTTTCATGGCCAGGAAGTGTGCGGATTTGGTGAGACGGTCAACAATAACCCAAATGGTATCATAACCGCCCGTCGTTTTTGGTAGTTTGGTGATAAAATCCATCGTTATTCTTTCCCACTTCCATTGCGGGATCTCGGGTTGTTGAAGTAGCCCGGACGGTCTTTGGTGTTCGGCTTTGACTTTGGAACATGTCAAACACTTGGAAACATAAGTAGCTACGTCCCTTTTGATGTTCGACCACCAATATAGCTGTTTAAGGTCGTGGTACATCTTATTGGCACCGGGGTGAATTGAGTATCGTGACTTATGGGCTTCATCTAAAATAAGGCTTCGTAGATCCCCATAACTAGGCACCCAAATGAAATGTCCCGTTCTTATTGATTAAAAACGTTCCATATTAATTGATTTCGTTGCGAGGTTTTGACCTCTATATGAGACATTTTTCAAAGACTGCATTCATTTTTAAAACAAACCATAACCTTTATTTCATAGATAAAGGTTTTAAAAAGCTTTACGTAGATTATCAAATAATGATAATCTAAAATATCCTGTTTACACACGACCATTACATAATGGTTTACAATACAAATATGTTACAACAAAATAAGTTTCTTGAATGCAGTTTTTACACAATATCATACAAGCATGGACTCCAAATCTCGTCCTTATTTAAGTATGCGACAGCGGAAGCTCTTAATAATCACCTGAGAATAAACATGCTTAAAACGTCAACAAAATGTTGGTGAGTTATAGGTTTAACTTATATATATCAAATCATAATAATAGACCACAAGATTTCATATTTCAATACACATCCCATACATAGAGATAAAAATCATTCATATGGTGAACACCTGGTAACCGACATTAACAAGATGCATATATAAGAATATCCCCATCATTCCGGGACACCCTTCGGATATGATATAAATTTCGAAGTACTAAAGCATCCGGTACTTTGGATGGGGCTTGTTGGGCCCAATAGATCTATCTTTAGGATTCGCGTCAATTAGGGTGTCTGTTCCCTAATTCTTAGATTACCAGACTTAATAAAAAGGGGCATATTCGATTTCGATAATTCAACCATAGAATGTAGTTTCACGTACTTGTGTCTATTTTGTAAATCATTTATAAAACCTGCATGTATTCTCATCCCAAAAATATTAGATTTTAAAAGTGGGACTATAACTCACTTTCACAGATTTTTACTTCGTCGGGAAGTAAGACTTGGCCACTGGTTGATTCACGAACCTATAACAATATATACATATATATCAAAGTATGTTCAAAATATATTTACAACACTTTTAATATATTTCGATGTTTTAAGTTTATTAAGTCAGATGTCCTCGTTAGTAACCTACAACTAGTTGTCCACAGTTAGATGTACAGAAATAAATCGATAAATATTATCTTGAATCAATCCACGACCCAGTGTATACGTATCTCAGTATTGATCACAACTCAAACTATATATATTTTGGAATCAACCTCAACCCTGTATAGCTAACTCCAACATTCACATATAGAGTGTCTATGGTTGTTCCGAAATATATATAGATGTGTCGACATGATAGGTCGAAACATTTTATACGTGTCTATGGTATCTCAAGATTACATAATATACAATACAAGTTGATTAAGTTATGGTTGGAATAGATTTGTTACCAATTTTCACGTAGCTAAAATGAGAAAAATTATCCAATCTTGTTTTACCCATAACTTCTTCATTTTAAATCCGTTTTGAGTGAATCAAATTGCCATGGTTTCATATTGAACTCTATTTTATGAATCTAAATAGAAAAAGTATAGTTTTATAGTCGGAAAAATAAGTTACAAGTCGTTTTTGTAAAGGTAGTCATTTCAGTCGAAAGAACGACGTCTAGATGACCATTTTAGAAAACATACTTCCACTTTGAGTTTAACCATAATTTTTGGATATAGTTTCATATTCATAATAAAAATAATTTTCTCAGAATAATAACTTTTAAATCAAAGTTTATCATAGTTTTTAATTAACTAACCCAAAACAGCCCGCGGTGATACTACGACGGCGTAAATCCGGTTTTACTGTGTTTTTCGTATTTCCAGGTTTTAAATCATTAAGTTAGCATATCATATAGATATAGAACATGTGTTTAGTTGATTTTAAAAGTCAAGTTAGAAGGATTAACTTTTGTTTGCGAACAAGTTTAGAATTAACTAAACTATGTTCTAGTGATTACAAGTTTAAACCTTCGAATAAGATAGCTTTATATGTATGAATCGAATGATGTTATGAACACCATTACTACCTTAATTTCCTTGGATAAACCTACTGGAAAAGAGAAAAATGGATCTAGCTTCAATGGATCCTTGGATGGCTCGAAGTTCTTGAAGCAGAATCATGACACGAAAACAAGTTCAAGTAAGATCATCACTTGAAATAAGATTGTTATAGTTATAGAAATTGAACCAAAGTTTGAATATGATTATTACCTTGTTTTAGAATGATAACCTACTGTAAGAAACAAAGATTTCTTGAGGTTGGATGATCACCTTACAAGATTGGAAGTGAGCTAGCAAACTTGAAAGTATTCTTGATTTTATGAAACTAGAACTTTTGGAATTTATGAAGAACACTTAGAACTTGAAGATAGAACTTGAGAGAGATCAATTAGATGAAGAAAATTGAAGAATGAAAGTGTTTGTAGGTGTTTTTGGTCGTTGGTGTATGGATTAGATATAAAGGATATGTAATTTTGTTTTCATGTAAATAAGTCATGAATGATTACTCATATTTTTGTAATTTTATGAGATATTTCATGCTAGTTGCCAAATGATGGTTCCCACATGTGTTAGGTGACTCACATGGGCTGCTAAGAGCTGATCATTGGAGTGTATATACCAATAGTACATACATCTAAAAGCTGTGTATTGTACGAGTACGAATACAGGTGCATACGAGTAGAATTGTTGATGAAACTGAACGAGGATGTAATTGTAAGCATTTTTGTTAAGTAGAAGTATTTTGATAAGTGTATTGAATTCTTTCAAAAGTGTATAAATACATATTAAAACACTACATGTATATACATTTTAACTGAGTCGTTAAGTCATCGTTAGTCGTTACATGTAAATGTTGTTTTGAAACCTTTAGGTTAACGATCTTGTTAAATGTTGTTAACCCAATGTTTATAATATCAAAAGAGATTTTAAATTATTATATTATCATGATATTATGATGTACGAATATCTCTTAATATGATATATATACATTAAATGTCGTTACAACGATAATCGTTACATATATGTCTCGTTTCAAAATCATTAAGTTAGTAGTCTTGTTTTTACATATGTAGTTCATTGTTAATATACTTAATGATATGTTTAATTATCATAATATAATGTTAACTATATATATAACCATATATATGTTATCATATAGTTTTTACAAGTTTTAACGTTCGTGAATCACCGGTCAACTTGGGTGGTCAATTGTCTATATGAAACCTATTTCAATTAATCAAGTCTTAACAAGTTTGATTGCTTAACATGTTGGAAACATTTAATCATGTAAATATCACTCTCAATTAATATATATAAACATGGAAAAGTTCGGGTCACTACAGTACCTACCCGTTAAATAAATTTCGTCCCGAAATTTTAAGCTGTTGAAGGTGTTGACGAATCTTCTGGAAATAGATGCGGGTATTTCTTCTTCATCTGATCTTCACGCTCCCAGGTGAACTCGGGTCCTCTACGAGCATTCCATCGAACCTTAACAATTGGTATCTTGTTTTGCTTAAGTCTTTTAACCTCACGATCCATTATTCCGACGGGTTCTTCGATGAATTGAAGTTTTTCGTTGATTTGGATTTCATCTAACGGAATAGTGAGATCTTCTTTAGCAAAACATTTCTTCAAATTCGAGACGTGGAAAGTGTTATGTACAGCCGCGAGTTGTTGAGGTAACTCAAGTCGGTAAGCTACTGGTCCGACACGATCAATAATCTTGAATGGTCCAATATACCTTGGATTTAATTTCCCTCGTTTACCAAATCGAACAACGCCTTTCCAAGGTGCAACTTTAAGCATGACCATCTCTCCAATTTCAAATTCTATATCTTTTCTTTTAATGTCAGCGTAGCTCTTTTGTCGACTTTGGGCGGTTTTCAACCGTTGTTGAATTTGGATGATCTTCTCGGTAGTTTCTTGTATAATCTCCGGACCCGTAATCTGTCTATCCCCCACTTCACTCCAACAAATAGGAGACCTGCACTTTCTACCATAAAGTGCTTCAAACGGCGCCATCTCAATGCTTGAATGGTATCTGTTGTTGTAGGAAAATTCTGCTAACGGTAGATGTCGATCCCAACTGTTTCCGAAATCAATAACACATGCTCGTAGCATGTCTTCAAGCGTTTGTATCGTCCTTTCACTCTGCCCATCAGTTTGTGGATGATAGGCAGTACTCATGTCTAGACGAGTTCCTAATGCTTGCTGTAATGTCTGCCAGAATCTTGAAATAAATCTGCCATCCCTATCAGAGATAATAGAGATTGGTATTCCATGTCTGGAGACGACTTCCTTCAAATACAGTCGTGCTAACTTCTCCATCTTGTCATCTTCTCTTATTGGCAGGAAGTGTGCTGATTTGGTGAGACGATCAACTATTACCCAAATAGTATCAAAACCGCTTGCAGTCCTTGGCAATTTAGTGATGAAATCCATGGTAATGTTTTCCCATTTCCATTCCGGGATTTCGGGTTGTTGAAGTAGACCTGATGGTTTCTGATGCTCAGCTTTGACCTTAGAACACGTCAAACATTCTCCTACGTATTTAGCAACATCGGCTTTCATACCCGGCCACCAAAAATGTTTCGTGAGATCCTTGTACATCTGGTTTTATGAGCTTCTCTAAGTACCATTTCTCTCATATCTCCAAATTTTGGTACCCAAATCCTTTCAGCCCTATACCGGGTTCCGTCTTCCCGAATATTAAGATGCTTCTCCGATCCTTTGGGTATTTCATCCTTTAAATTTCCCTCTTTTAAAACTCCTTGTTGCGCCTCCTTTATTTGAGTAGTAATGTTATTATGAATCATTATATTCATAGATTTTACTCGAATGGGTTCTCTGTCCTTCCTGCTCAAGGCATCGGCTACCACATTTGCCTTCCCCGGGTGGTAACGAATCTCAAAGTCGTAATCATTCAACAATTCAATCCACCTACGTTGCGTCATATTCAGTTGTTTCTGATTAAATATGTGTTGAAGACTTTTGTGGTCGGTATATATAATACTTTTGACCCCATATAAGTAGTGCCTCCAAGTCTTTAATGCAAAAACAACCGCGCCTAATTCCAAATCATGCGTCGTATAATTTTGCTCGTGAATCTTCAATTGTCTAGAGGCATAAGCAATCACCTTCGTTCGTTGCATTAATACACAACCGAGACCTTGCTTTGATGCGTCACAATAAATCACAAAATCATCATTCCCTTCAGGCAATGACAATATAGGTGCCGTAGTTAGCTTTTTCTTCAATAACTGAAACGCTTTCTCTTGTTCATCCTTCCATTCAAATTTCTTCCCTTTATGCGTTAATGCAGTCAAGGGTTTTGCTATTCTGGAAAAGTCTTGGATGAACCTTCTATAGTAACCAGCTAGTCCTAAAAACTGGCGTATGTGTTTCGGAGTTTTCGGGGTTTCCCACTTTTCAACAGTTTCTATCTTTGCCGGATCCACCTTAATACCTTCTTTGTTCACTATGTGACCGAGGAATTGAACTTCTTTCAACCAAAATGCACACTTTGAAAACTTAGCGTACAATTCTTCCTTCCTCAATACTTCTAACACCTTTCTCAAATGTTCACCGTGTTCTTGGTCATTCTTTGAGTAAATAAGTATGTCATCAATGAAAACAATGACAAACTTGTCAAGGTATGGTCCACACACCCGGTTCATAAGGTCCATGAACACAGCTGGTGCATTAGTTAAACCAAACGGCATGACCATAAACTCGTAATGACCGTAACGTGTTCTGAAAGCAGTCTTTGGAATATCATCTTCTTTCACCCGCATTTGATGATACCCGGAACGTAAGTCAATCTTTGAATAAACAGACGAGCCTTGTAGTTGATCAAATAAGTCGTCGATTCTTAGTAGTGGGTAGTGGTTCTTGATGGTAAGTTTGTTCAACTCTCGGTAGTCGATACACAACCTGAATGTACCATCTTTCTTCTTGACAAACAAAACAGGAGCTCCCCACGGTGATGTGCTTGGTCGAATGAAACCACGCTCTAAAAGTTCTTGTAATTGGCTTTGCAGTTCTTTCATCTCGCTGGGTGCGAGTCTGTAAGGAGCACAAGCTATTGGTGCAGCTCCTGGTACAAGATCTATTTGAAATTCAACGGATCGATGTGGGGGTAATCCCGGTAATTCTTTCGGAAATACATCGGGAAATTCTTTTGCGACGGGAACATCATTGATGCTCTTTTCTTCAGTTTGTACTTTCTCGACGTGTGCTAGAACAGCATAGCAACCTTTTCTTATTAGTTTTTGTGCCTTCAAATTACTAATAAGATGTAGCTTCGTGTTGCCCTTTTCTCCGTACACCATTAAGGGTTTTCCTTTTTCTCGTATAATGCGAATTGCATTTTTGTAACAAACAATCTCTGCTTTCACTTCTTTCAACCAGTCCATACCGATTATCACATCAAAACTCCCTAACTCTACTGGTATCAAATCAATCTTAAATGTTTCGCTAACCAGTTTAATTTCCCGATTCCGACATATATTATCTGCTGAAATTAATTTACCATTTGCTAATTCGAGTAAAAATTTACTATCCAAAGGCGTCAATGGACAACTTAATTTAGCACAAAAATCTCTACTCATATAGCTTCTATCCGCACCCGAATCAAATAAAACGTAAGCAGATTTATTGTCAATAAGAAACGTACCCGTAACAAGCTCCGGGTCTTCCTGTGCCTCTGCCGCATTAATATTGAAAACTCTTCCGCGGCCTTGTCCATTCGTGTTCTCCTGGTTCGGGCAATTTCTAATAATGTGGCCCGGTTTTCCACATTTATAACAAACTACATTGGCATAACTTGCTCCGACACTACTTGCTCCGCCATTACTCGTTCCGACACCATTTGTTCCTTTTGTTCTGTTAACCCCTGGTCCGTAGACATCACACTTGGCCGCGCTATGACCATTTCTTTTACACTTGTTGCAAAATTTGGTGCAGAACCCCGAGTGATACTTTTCACACCTTTGGCATAGCTGCTTCTGATTGTTGTTGTTGTTGCGGTTATTATTGTTGTTAAGATGATTGTTGTGGTTGCTGTTGTTGTTGTTGTTGTTGTTGTTGTTGTTGTTGTTGTTGTTGGGCCGTTTGTTGTAGTTGCGATTGATGTTGCGATTGTTAGGATAGTTGTTGCGATTATTGTTATAATTGCTGTTGTTGTTGTATTGGTGATTCTTATCACCGTTTTCCTCCCACTTTCTTTTGACTTGCTTCACATTGGCCTCTTCAGCAGTCTGTTCTTTAATTCTTTCTTCAATCTGGTTCACTAGTTTGTGAGCCATTCTACATGCCTGTTGTATGGAGGCGGGCTCGTGTGAACTTATATCTTCTTGGATTCTTTCCGGTAATCCTTTCACAAACGCGTCGATCTTCTCTTCCTCATCTTCGAATGCTCCCGGACACAATAGGCACAATTCTGTGAATCGTCTTTCGTACGTGGTAATATCAAATCCTTGGGTTCGTAACCCTCTAAGTTCTGTCTTGAGCTTATTGACCTCGGTTCTGGGACGGTACTTCTCGTTCATCAAGTGCTTGAATGCTGACCACGGTAGTGCGTACGCATCGTCTTGTCCCACTTGCTCTAGATAGGTATTCCACCATGTTAACGCAGAACCTGTGAAGGTATGCGTAGCGTACTTCACTTTGTCCTCTTCAGTACACTTACTTATGGCAAACACCGATTCAACCTTCTCGGTCCACCGTTTCAATCCGATCGGTCCTTCGGTTCCATCAAATTCCAAAGGTTTGCAGGCAGTGAATTCTTTGTAGGTGCATCCTACACGATTTCCTGTACTACTAGATCCAAGGTTATTGTTGGTATGTAGCGCAGCCTGTACTGCGGCTATGTTTGAAGCTAGAAAAGTACGGAATTCCTCTTCATTCATATTCACGGTGTGTCGAGTAGTCGGTGCCATTTCCTTCAAAATAGTCAAATGGAACAAGTTAATCATACAGAATATTAAGAGTAGTTAATAGTATTTCGTAGCATAATATGAACTCATTTATAAAAGCTTTTTCTTCATATTAGCGTTTTATAAGTTTAAATTCGGGTAGTACCTACCCGTTAAGTTCATACTTAGTAGCTAATATACAATTCAACTACTACAATTCTATATGAAAAACTGATTATAATAATATTTCGCGTTCAAACTTTTACACAATATTTTACAAACTTACAATACCGCTTATTTTACATATAGCATGAAATATAGCACACAATAAATTTGATACAAGATGGTTGTGAAGATAATTCTAGCTAGTACACAAGTCGTTCAGCAAAGGCAATAAAGACACGTAATTCATACGTCCAGAAACAAGTCATGCATTCTGGTTTTACTAGGATTACTTCCCATCCTTGGTCTTATGGAACATAACCGTTATGGCCGTTGATAAGACATCGTGTTGTAACGTCGTAAAAGGGACGAGGGTTACGTAATGTCCAACAGTCCCGTAACAATCTAAAAACCTCATTTCTTACCCCAATTACCGACTCCGTCACTTGTGGGAACGTTTTGTTTAATAGTTGTAGCCCGATGTTCTTGTTCTCACTTTGGTGAGAAGCGAACATTACTAATCCGTAAGCATAACATGCTTCTTTATGTTGCATGTTAGCCGCTTTTTCTAAATCACGAAGTCCAATATTCGGATATATTGAGTCAAAATAATTTCTTAACCCGTTGCGTAAAATAGCATTTGGGTTCCCCGCAATATATGCGTCAAAGTAAACACATCGTAACTTATGGGTTTCCCAATGTGATATCCCCCATCTTTCAAACGAAAGTCTCTTATAAACCAAGACATTCTTGGAACGTTCTTCGAATGTCTTACAAACTGATCTCGCCTTAAATAGTTGTGCCGAGGAATTCTGGCCGACTCTAGACAAGATTTCATCAATCATGTCTCCGGGTAGGTCTCTTAAAATATTGGGTTGTCTATCCATTTTGTGTTTTTAAACTGTAAAATAGACAAGAGTTAGATTCATAAAAAAATACTTATTAATACAAGCAATTTTTACATATATCATAAAGCATAAGAATACTATATTACATATATTACACCACACGAATACAACTATCTTATTCCGACTCGCTCGTTTCTTCTTCTTCAGTTTTGGTTCGTTTTGCCAAGTTTCTAGGGATATATGATGTTCCCCTAATACGAGCCGTCGTTGTCCACATTGGTTTAGAAAAACCTGGTGGTTTAGAGGTTCCCGGGTCATTGTTACAACTTAAGGACTTCGGAGGTTGATGATACATATAAAGTTCATCGGGGTTGGAATTAGATTTCTCTATTTTTATGCCCTTTCCCTTATTATTTTCTTTTGCCTTTTTAAATTCAGTTGGGGTAATTTCTATAACATCATTGGAATTCTCGTCGGAATCCGATTCATCGGAGAATTGGTAATCCTCCCAATATTTTGCTTCCTTGGCGGAAACACCATTGACCATAATTAACCTTGGTCGGTTGGTTGAGGATTCTCTTTTACTTAACCGTTTTATTATTTCCCCCACCGGTTCCGATTCTTCTTCCGGTTCCGATTCTTCTTCCGGTTCCGATTCTTCTTCCGGTTCCGACTCTTCTTCCGGTTCCTCTTCGGGAACTTGTGAATCAGTCCACGAATCATTCCAATTTACATTTGACTCTTCATTATTATTAGGTGAGTCAATGGGACTTGTTCTAGAGGTAGACATCTATCACATAATATCAAACACGTTAAGAGATTAATATATCACATAATATTCATATGTTAAAAATATATAGTTTCCAACAAAAATGTTAAGCAATCATTTTTAAAGAAAACACGGTCGAAGTCCAGACTCACTAATGCATCCTAACAAACTCGATAAGACACACTAATGCAAATTTTCTGGTTCTCTAAGACCAACGCTCGGATACCAACTGAAATGTCCCGTTCTTATTGATTAAAAACGTTCCATATTAATTGATTTCGTTGCGAGGTTTTGACCTCTATATGAGACATTTTTCAAAGACTGCATTCATTTTTAAAACAAACCATAACCTTTATTTCATAGATAAAGGTTTTAAAAAGCTTTACGTAGATTATCAAATAATGATAATCTAAAATATCCTGTTTACACACGACCATTACATAATGGTTTACAATACAAATATGTTACAACAAAATAAGTTTCTTGAATGCAGTTTTTACACAATATCATACAAGCATGGACTCCAAATCTCGTCCTTATTTAAGTATGCGACAGCGGAAGCTCTTAATAATCACCTGAGAATAAACATGCTTAAAACGTCAACAAAATGTTGGTGAGTTATAGGTTTAACTTATATATATCAAATCATAATAATAGACCACAGGATTTCATATTTCAATACACATCCCATACATAGAGATAAAAATCATTCATATGGTGAACACCTGGTGACCGACATTAACAAGATGCATATATAAGAATATCCCCATCATTCCGGGACACCCTTCGGATATGATATAAATTTCGAAGTACTAAAGCATCCGGTACTTTGGATGGGGCTTGTTGGGCCCAATAGATCTATCTTTAGGATTCGCGTCAATTAGGGTGTCTGTTCCCTAATTCTTAGATTACCAGACTTAATAAAAAGGGGCATATTCGATTTCGATAATTCAACCATAGAATGTAGTTTCACGTACTTGTGTCTATTTTGTAAATCATTTATAAAACCTGCATGTATTCTCATCCCAAAAATATTAGATTTTAAAAGTGGGACTATAACTCACTTTCACAGATTTTTACTTCGTCGGGAAGTAAGACTTGGCCACTGGTTGATTCACGAACCTATAACAATATATACATATATATCAAAGTATGTTCAAAATATATTTACAACACTTTTAATATATTTCGATTTTTTAAGTTTATTAAGTCAGATGTCCTCGTTAGTAACCTACAACTAGTTGTCCACAGTTAGATGTACAGAAATAAATCGATAAATATTATCTTGAATCAATCCACGACCCAGTGTATACGTATCTCAGTATTGATCACAACTCAAACTATATATATTTTGGAATCAACCTCAACCCTGTATAGCTAACTCCAACATTCACATATAGAGTGTCTATGGTTGTTCCGAAATATATATAGATGTGTCGACATGATAGGTCGAAACATTTTATACGTGTCTATGGTATCTCAAGATTACATAATATACAATACAAGTTGATTAAGTTATGGTTGGAATAGATTTGTTACCAATTTTCACGTAGCTAAAATGAGAAAAATTATCCAATCTTGTTTTACCCATAACTTCTTCATTTTAAATCCGTTTTGAGTGAATAAAATTGCCATGGTTTCATATTGAACTCTATCTTATGAATCTAAAAAGAAAAAGTATAGGTTTATAGTCGGAAAAATAAGTTACAAGTCATTTTTGTAAAGGTAGTCATTTCAGTCGAAAGAACGACGTCTAGATGACCATTTTAGAAAACATACTTCCACTTTGAGTTTAACCATAATTTTTGGATATAGTTTCATGTTCATAATAAAAATCATTTTCTCAGAATAACAACTTTTAAATCAAATTTTATCATAGTTTTTAATTAACTAACCCAAAACAGCCCGCGGTGTTACTACGACGGCGTAAATCCGGTTTTACGGTGTTTTTCGTGTTTCCAGGTTTTAAATCATTAAGTTAGCATATCATATAGATATAGAACATGTGTTTAGTTGATTTTAAAAGTCAAGTTAGAAGGATTAACTTTTGTTTGCGAACAAGTTTAGAATTAACTAAACTATGTTCTAGTGATTACAAGTTTAAACCTTCGAATAAGATAGCTTTATATGTATGAATCGAATGATGTTATGAACACCATTACTACCTTAATTTCCTTGGATAAACCTACTGGAAAAGAGAAAAATGGATCTAGCTTCAATGGATCCTTGGATGGCTCGAAGTTCTTGAAGCAGAATCATGACACGAAAACAAGTTCAAGTAAGATCATCACTTGAAATAAGATTGTTATAGTTATAGAAATTGAACCAAAGTTTGAATATGATTATTACCTTGTATTAGAATGATAACCTACTGTAAGAAACAAAGATTTCTTGAGGTTGGATGATCACCTTACAAGATTGGAAGTGAGCTAGCAAACTTGAAAGTATTCTTGATTTTATGAAACTAGAACTTTTGGAATTTATGAAGAACACTTAGAACTTGAAGATAGAACTTGAGAGAGATCAATTAGATGAAGAAAATTGAAGAATTAAAGTGTTTGTAGGTGTTTTTGGTCGTTGGTGTATGGATTAGATATAAAGGATATGTAATTTTGTTTTCATGTAAATAAGTCATGAATGATTACTCATATTTTTGTAATTTTATGAGATATTTCATGCTAGTTGCCAAATAATGGTTCCCACATGTGTTAGGTGACTCACATGGGCTGCTAAGAGCTGATCATTGGAGTGTATATACCAATAGTACATACATCTAAAAGCTGTGTAGTGTACGAGTACGAATACGGGTGCATACGAGTAGAATTGTTGATGAAACTGAACGAGGATGTAATTGTAAGCATTTTTGTTAAGTAGAAGTATTTTGATAAGTGTATTGAAGTCTTTCAAAAGTGTATAAATACATATTAAAACACTACATGTATATACATTTTAACTGAGTCGTTAAGTCATCGTTAGTCGTTACATGTAAATGTTGTTTTGAAACCTTTAGGTTAACGATCTTGTTAAATGTTGTTAAACTAATGTTTATAATATCAAAAGAGATTTTAAATTATTATATTATCATGATATTATGATGTACGAATATCTCTTAATATGATATATATACATTAAATGTCGTTACAACGATAATCATTACATATATGTCTCGTTTCAAAATCATTAAGTTAGTAGTCTTGTTTTTACATATGTAGTTCATTGTTAGTATACTTAATGATATTTTTAATTATCATAATATAATGTTAACTATATATATAACCATATATATGTTATCATATAGTTTTTACAAGTTTTAACGTTCGTGAATCACCGGTCAACTTGGGTGGTCAATTGTCTATATGAAACCTATTTCAATTAATCAAGTCTTAACAAGTTTGATTGCTTAACATGTTGGAAACATTTAATCATGTAAATATCACTCTCAATTAATATATATAAACATGGAAAAGTTCGGGTCACTACACCAAATTCTTCCGGCAAAATATCGGAGTCCGGTTTCTTTAACTTCGAATCGAGAGGTGAGGACGTTCAAGTGTTCGAGAGAGATGTTTTCATTCTTGAGAGCCTCATCTTGGGCTACCCGAATTTGGCTATTAAGGTTGGTGTGAATGGTGATGTTTAAAGCTCGGACACGGAGAGGCACCGCTCTTTCTTTTCGACTTAAGGCATCGGCTACTACATTTGCCTTCCCGGGATGGTAACGAAGCTCGCAATCGTAATCGTTTAAGGTTTCAATCCACCTTCGTTGTCTCATGTTTAGTTGCTTTTGATCAAAAATGTGTTGGAGACTTTTGTGGTTGGTAAAGATAGTACTCTTGGTTCCATAAAGATAGTGTCTCTACATTTTAAGTGCAAAGACAACGGCTCCGAGTTCGAGATCATGTGTCGTATAGTTTCGTTCATGAATTTTGAGTTGTCGAGAAGCATAAGCAATGACTTTCGTTCGTAGCATCAATACACACCCAAAACCATGTTTCGAGGCATCACAATATACAACAAAGTCATCATTGCCTTCGGGAAGTGACAAGATAGGAGCGGTGGTTAGCTTCGTTTTCAAGATTTGGAATGCGGATTCATGTTCGGTCGCCCAAATGAATTTCTTTCCCTTGTGAGTCAATGTGGTTAGAGGACGTGCAACCAAAGAGAAGTTTCGATGAATCTACGATAGTACCCGGCGAGACCCAAAAATTGACGAATGTGAGTAGGAGTAGTAGGAGTCTCCCATTTGCTAATGGCTTCGATTTTCATTGGATCGACTTTAATACCTTGGTCACTTACAACATGACCAAGAAATTGAACTTCCTTTAACCAAAATTCACACTTGGAGAATTTGGCATAGAGTTGTTCTTGTCTTAAAATTTCAAGCACAAGTCAGAGATGTTGTTCGTGCTCTTCTTCATTTTTAGAATAGATCAATATGTCATCGATGAACACAATAACGAATTTATCGAGATACGGTTTGCACACGCGGTTCATAAGATCCATGAACACCGCCGGTGCGTTAGTGAGACCAAATGGCATGACAAGGAATTCATAACTACCATAACGAGTTCGGAAAGCGGTTTTGGAGACATCTTCCCCCTTAACCCTCAATTGATGATAACCCGAGCGGAGATCGATTTTCGAATATACACAAGACCCTTGTAGTTGATCAAAGAGGTCATCGATGCGAGGAAGAGGATATCGGTTCTTAACCGTCAATTTATTTAGTTCACGATAATCAATGCACATTCGTAGGGATCCGTCTTTCTTTTTAACAAACAAAATCGGAGCACCCCAAGGTGAATGGCTAGGTTAGATAAAACCACGATCAAGTAGTTCTTGGATTTGACTTTGCAATTCTTGCATTTCAGATGGAGCGAGTCTATATGGTGCACGTGCTACGGGTGCGGCTCCCGGAATAAGATCGATTTGAAATTCAACCGGTCGATGAGGTGGAAGACCCGGCAATTCATCAGGAAATACATCGGAATAGTCACTAACAATTGGCACATCACCAATGTGCTTCTCGTCGGACTCGACTTTCTTAACGTGAGCAAGGATCGCAAAACAACCCTTACGGAGTAGTTTTCTAACTTTAATACACGAAACGAGGTTGAGTCCGGTGCAACTCTTATCGCCATATACGATCAAAGGTTCACCATTCTCGATAGGAATTCGGATTGCGTTAAGATCACAAAGAATGTGAGATTTCGTTTTTACTAACCAATTCATACCGATTATTACATCAAAGCTTCCTAGTTCCATGGGTATCAAGTCAATTTCAAATTCCTTACCCAAAATGTTTATCGTATACCCTCGGTAATATGTGTCGGCACTTAATAGTTTCCCGTTAGCCACTTCAATGGTATAAGTGGTATCTAATGGAAGAGGTGGAGTGCTAAAAAAATGAGTCAAAGTCTTGGATACAAAGCATTTATCGGCACCCGAATCGAATAAGCAAGAGACATAAGAATTGTTGAGAAGAAACGTACCCGTGACTAGTTCAGTGTCATCCCGGGATTCCTCGGTGTTGATGTTGAAAGCTCGGCCGCGCGTGTTGGGGTTATCTTTCCTCTTCGGGCATGCATTTCTATAATGGCCCGTTTGGCCACATTCGTAACAAGTGCCCGTCTTTGGTGCATTGGGCCACTTTCGAGCAACGGGAGTGGCACTTTTACAATCGTTGGCCTTATGACCAACTCCTTGGCACCGGTGGCAAATTAACTTGCCACATTCACCAAAGTGATGTTTGTTGCATTTGTTGCAAAGAGGTAGGTTCCCGGCATAACCCTTCTTGCCGTCGGAGGTGTAAGGCTTCTTAGCAAAGTTGTTGTTGCTTGATTGGGAGGGTTCCCACTTTATTTTGTTGCCGCCCAATTTATCCTCGGCCTTAGGTGCCGGAACTACGATTTCGTCAACCGTTTCTATCAATTTGCGGGCCATGTTCAAAGCTTCTTGATGATTTGTGGGTTTGGATGACATTACTCCGTGTTTGATGCTCTTTGGAAGACCATCCATGTAAAGTTCAACCCTTAAAGCTTCGGGGTTCACAAGATTTGAGCACATCAAGGCTAGTTCGGAAAATCGTTGATTATAAGCCTTGAGATCATTTCCGATCGCCTTTAAAGTTCTTAGCTCTTGTTCGAGCCTTCGGGTTTCTTCACGAGGGAAATATTCGACAATCATCTTTTCCCTCAAGTCGGCCCAAGAGAGGGCGTGAGCTTCATCGGTACCCACCGATTGTACATAAGTATTCCACCATGTAAGAGCGACACCGGCGAAGGTGTGAGTGGAGTATTTGACCTTGTCTTGGTCCCGACAACCGCTTATGCTAAAGACGGCTTCCGTTTGCTCAAACCATCGGGTGAGCACGACCGGTCCCCCGGTTCCATCAAAAGTGTGAGGTTTGCACCCCATGAAAGCTTTATAGGAGCATCCCTCGTTTGAGTTTCCGGCTCCATTGTTGTTGTTGTTGTTGTTGTTGTTGTTGTTGTTGTTGTTGTTGTTGTTGTTGTTATGGTTGTTATTATTATTGTTGTTGGATGAGTGACCGGCCATGGCCGCATCTACGGCGGTGGCTATCATCCGTTCGAGAGCTTGTTCGGGAGTTTCATTGCGGCGTACACGACGAGGAGCCATTGTTCCTTCAAGACACAAGAATATCAATGATTAGTATTCTCAATAATACTAACCATGATATAGAATAAAGATAAAGAGAAGTTTTTCCTCGACTCGCCTTAAATTCTTTATGTCATAATGTCGGAACGTTCATATGAGTCACCGTAATATAATCCCGAAAATTATATTACCCTGATTCATATGTGCATTCGACATCATTTCATATAGTCAAGGTGGCGCGTCAATCAAATTAAACAACGTGAGATTAAGATGAACTAAGAGTAGATATGAGTAGAAGCGTTCGAGTATAAATGCACAAGTAGTCAAGTAATTCCTACTTCAAGTCTATATGCCGGTTGTAGTCTAGACTCACCAATGTACCCTATGACTCGAGGTTGACACCAATGAACTCTAAATCCCTACAAACAACGCTCTGATACCATCTGTAGCGACCCGACCAAATCGTCATTGACGGCGCCGTCTACTTAGGTCCCGTTACGTGGTCATAAGTCTTTAAAACAACGTTTGACCAAAAGATATGTCGCATTCATTTCAAATGTAAAGGTTGTTCAAGTTTACAAGAATAGTTCCACCACAAGTTACGATACAAAGTTTTAAGTACAAATGAAACTTATGCGACACAATTTAAAAGTATCCAAAAGACGCTCCATGTATGCATATATACTCGACATCCAATGCAAGTATCAAAATAATGAGCGGAAGCATGTATCATGTATCGTTCAAGGACCTGAGAAAAACATAGAAATCTGTCAACGAAAACGTTGGTGAAATCATAGGTTTAAGTAAGTAAGTACAAGTGAACCACAAGATTTGCATCAATGAAATAATAGTAATACATTCCAAAAGTTTGTTTCACGAGCACCCAATTATCAATGCTTAACATTCCTTCCATTGAACCACATCACTTAGTGCTAGAACATACACTGTTTCTCGAAAATATATTTCATTCGTAAACGGTAGCGAACCGTTTAAATGAGGGTTTGTCAAACCCATATGGATCCATACAACATAAGTTCTCGCTTACACCCGGCAAGTGTAACTAATGATAATCGAATTGAGGATTTTGTTCTAAACTCGTATGTAGAATGTTGTTTTCCTGTACTTGTGTTCACTTAGTAAAGAAATGTTTATGTTTTCTCATCCCAAATGTAAGTTCAAAAAGAGTAAAAGTGGGACTATGATCTCACCTTGAATGCACGAGTAGTAAAGTACTTCAACAAGTAAATGTGTGCAAAGAACAATGCTAGTCTTGACCTAAACAAATAGGTTGTATCAATAACGATAGTCACGATTGGTCAAAGATGTTCAATTAGTCCTATGGCTCGTTACGACTCGATTATGTAGCATGTGAAATCAAATTGTCAAGTTTCATGCAAGGTACAAGTATATAAACAAGTTAGGAAGGTTGCATAATCATTTGGTTAAGTTTGACAAAAAGTCAAACTTTGGTCGGTCAAAGTCGACGAAAAAGTCAACACGTTCGGGTCGTGTCCCGAACTATTTTTCTGAGGTTTTTAATCATGTATGAGCATGTTAGGACAAGTTACATGTGAATCGGAGGTGCGTAGCATAGCAAACATTATTCGAAAATTGACCAAGTTGGACAGACCATAATGGCGCGCCGCGCGGGTATATGGCGCGCCGCGCCATTACCTGTGCAGAGAGTTCTGGCAACTTTTAAGTTTTATGCACGAACCTAACTTCAAACAATCACCATTTATGATCCGCAAACAATCAAGACAAGTATCTTATACCGTTGGGAAGGTAATTTGACGAGGAAAACAACTAAACACATTTCATCAATCAATCTACATATTTCAACAACCAAAACTGTATCTAATGCTTAACATTAACCGCATACAAGTTCATAAATGCAATTCAATGATTCGGGCAACCAATTTACATGTATGATATGCCGTTTCGAAGGTAATCAAGCATACAATCCAACTAAACACTTACCAATAATAATCCATGGCATTCAATGCATCAAAAGTCCATTTCAAGTTCATCAAACCCTAACCCAAATTCACCAAAATCAATAATCAAGTTCATGAAGTTTTCTAAGGCAACCTACACATCAAATTGAAGCTAGTGATACAAGGAACACAATTAGAACATGAATTTTTAACATCTAACAACATATGATCATCCAAAATTCAAGAACAACGCACCAAAATTCAAGTTCATGCTAGTTACACTAAAACAACGAGATCGAGCATATAAATTATACACACGACATCACAATGAGCCATAGACACTAACTAACACCATTTCAAGTCAAAAACACGAATTTAGAGAAATCTAGAGTTTTAGAAATGTTACCCAAACGAGATGAAGTTGGTACCAAAATGAAGAGGATGAAGAGAGGATCACGAATATGTAATTTATTTTGTTGTAAGCCTCCTACATCGAATTTAGATGATGATTGAATGAATTTGGAAATTGGGTGTGTGTTCTTGCTAGAGAGAAAGAGAGAGAGATGGAGATGGTTGAATGGTGGTGATTGGGGTGGACTAGGTGACCTAGTCAACTAGTTTGCCCCGTGTCAATTTTAGTCCCTCAAGTTTGAATCGGGTGCGTGAATTACCTAATCGAGATAATTTAAAACGCGTATTAACGAAAGATGTTATAAATATATAACGGACTTTAAAATAGTTAAACGGAAAGTAAATGGAAAAAGGCGGGATGTTACAAAGATAGCAAACAGAATCAACAATTTAAAGGAGGTTGGGTGACTTGTTGAGTCGCAAACATAAAATGAAAACAGAAGGGAAACCAACAGCTACAGTTAACACGTATAGTAGCAGTAAAGGAATGTGGGTTTTGGTGGTGACTCGATGAAGAAAATGGTTTGAAAGGGAAATGGATACAAACAATTATGGGTTTGGTGATGGTGGTTACCCGGAGGTGGTTTCTAGTGGTTTTCGAATAGAAGGAGTAATCTGTTGAGGGTTCGATGAGGGTTTTGGGTTAACTTTGAATGGATAGCAGAATTGAATTGCAGCTGCAATGAATGATGATGGTTCATGGCTTGTTGGTTTTCATCCGAGAGTAGTAATAATGATCGAAAGAAAATGGTTTGTTTGGTGAATGTCGAATATCATGAAAGCAGTAAATTTACAATGATGATGATGATAATAAATTAACGGGGGTATTTTGGTTCTTGTTCTTGGTTCTGTCACAACAAGTGTGTTTCGAAAAATAGTGATAATTGTTATCTTTATCGTTATTGTTACTGTACCTCATTATCTTTTATTCCTTGTTGTAGCAGCAGGAAAGATGGAGCTGTATCAGTCATCGAAAGTAAACAAAAATGATAGCAGGTTTATATGTTTTTCGATGGTAATGATAGGTGATGAAGAGAATTGGCGATTGAAGATGATGATAGTGTTTTGTTTGTGATCGATTACAAACAGAGAGGTGCGACACCCAAATGGGTTTAAGATGGTGGCAAGGTGAAAGTTGATAACAGATGATGGTTGTTTCAAGGTTTAGTGATGGTGATTGAAGAACATAATTGAAAACGAGATTCATCGGTGATGGGGTTGAAATGATGAAGAATAATGGTGGTGTTGTATTGGTGTTGGGGTGTTTACATCGATTAAGAGGGCAGTAGGAGGGTGTTATTCCAAAAAGAAAGAAAGGAGGAAAACAAAGAAGAAGGATGGTGGACATTGATTCATATGTCGGTATATGTATAATATTTATATATTTATATATATATATATATATATATATATATATATATATATATATATATATATATATATAAATAGATAGATGGTAGATTGATTAAACGAATCAAAAGGGAAACAATAATTTTAATTTATCAATCATGCACAGTAATAATCCACTTTTCATATAATATAGAATTAGAAACGTGTTAATTTGTTAGCCGTCGTTTACTATTTCATTCACGGACTGAAATTCTTGCTCCGTTGATAATGGATAAAAGTACACAGAAAAATCCTAAATTTTTATTTTAAACATCTTTATTTATTTTAATCACTATTTTATAAAAACGGTCATTAACTGTTTAAAATTATTAAATAAAAATTAAATCAACTGTCCGCGCTCGATCCTGGATAAAATATAAAAAAAAGTTAAAATTTAACAATTTACTCCTAAGTATACTTTTAATAAGCCTATAATTTGTATAACTCATTTTTGGATGACCGTTTATTTTAAAATTACATAAGTTCCTTTTTAACTTGTTTAATATCGATCGAATGACAATTGAGTGTTACTGTCGATTACAAAATAAATTCGAGATCATATATATATATATATATATATATATATATATATATATATATATATATATATATATACATTTAATATACTTCAATTATATATATTGATATATTTTAAATAATAATTATTATAATATCATATTTTATATTATTTCACATAATAAATTCTAATAATTAAATCATATAATATCTCAAATTATATTTCCAATTATTACATAAATATATATATACACATATCTATTTACAATTAATTGTTCGTGAATCGTCGGGAATAGTCAAAGGTTAACTGAATTCATGTAAACAGTTTCAAAATTTTGTAACTCAACATTACAGACTTTGCTTATCTTGTCGAAATCATATAAGATTTAAGTTTAAATTTGGTCAGAAATTTCCGGGTCGTCACAGTACCTACCCGTTAAATAAATTTCTTCCCGAAATTTGATTGGGATGGTCATGGTTGACAATAAGTATGTTTTTATGACGCATATGAGTTGGAAATTAGAGTTTTATCATCCATAAGTAATATAGATAAAACAATTCATTTATGTGAAGAGTACGAGTGAAGCTATCACAAAAGAGTGAGATGAGGTAATAAAAATTCATCTTAACTTTTGACGTAGATATGGTTGATTTCCAGAATTCAAGGAATTTAGAGAAAATCTTTGTTATAAGATTCGATTCTTCGGTAATTAAAGAAATTAGGATCTTCTTTAGTTAAATGCGATGATCTGACTTGATTGCCCCATCTGATATTTCACTATAAATTTACTTCCTTCGTTTTGTTATTTTCACAAATCACACCTTTCATTCTTTCTTCTTCAATTCATACTTTAGAGCATTCGTCAATATGCTCCATCCAGTTTTGATTCTTGATATACTCCTAACTTTCATATCTGTCATTCTTTTTTTCATCTGCCACCGGAAAGAGTCTATTACTTCTACTATACTCTTGGTTTTATAGTGTTTTTAGTTCTCCTGTGTCTTTACATTACAATACTTATTGATATACACAGTTTGTAATTTATGCGCTGTCGTCGGGCTTTATATCTTTCCTTATTTTTCGGAATCCCTGCTCTTGTCTTTCTATAATCATTGACATCCACAGTTAATGCTCTCTCTTATTTGCTGCGATTTATACTCCCATTTCTATTTTGGAGCTTCATGCTCTGTTTTCTCTTCTATCCATTAAGCACAGCAAGTAATGGTCCAGAATTCGTACGTATGGAGTTTCGAATGAACATGGATAATGTTCTAAGAGAGAAATTGTAATGACACAATTTTGATTGGTTAAATTACTAGAATTCAAGAGAAAAGATAAATCTATCAAGAAATTATGTTCTTGATATATTTATCTATTATATAGAATGTAAGAGTCGTGTAACATAGCACATGATGACGTTATGATCTGTGAATCATCACGTTCCATTTAGAAACTCAGCATGACTTATTGTAATATAATCATGTTGATCAAGTGTCATTATATTATACTAACTCATGCTTCAATTCCTAACATTACTTCAAAACATTCATAATTTAAACTCGAGGGTTTAAAGAATATAGAAACTAAACAGTTTCCTTTATGATCTAACACTGATAGTGCAAAGAGATAATTGATTTCAGATAAGAATAATTATGAAGATATCTTCAGAAATATCGAGGATATTTATAATGAAAGATACGGTAATATCTTTGAATTTTAGAATCATAGTGTGATGAAGAAATTCATTCACAATGATTTAGAGCAATTAAGGAGTAAGGTATTCACTAAAGTTTTCATCAGAAACAGAACCATCAGGATTCTTTATGTACAAGTTTAGTCCTTGTGATTTGTCCACAGTCTCCTTCATGGTTTGTTCAATTTGTTTTTTTTTTCAGTATCAAAATTTGAGCTTTTTTCAGTATGACGCTCTTTATTATCAAACATTTGACTGTTTAAACAGTCTTCAGTTTTCGCTGATTCATTAGCTTTTTCAGAACTCGGAGATCTAATTCGTAAGCTAGAGTGCTTTTCAGGAATTCAGATATTCTGAATTGAAATTCATCAGTCCAGAAGATATACGTTATATATAGATATATAACTGTTGACGTAGGAACGCTGCAAAATTCGAGAATTTATGATTAATGCTTCCCGGTATTTGGTATGGCAACTATCGTTACAAGATGTCGATGAGTACATGATAGGATTTCAATAAATAAGTATAGCAAATTTTTTTTCCGAAGAGATTTAAGCCAAAAAGCAACGAGGTTGCTGGTACGTCTGTTAGTAATATTGCAGAATATAAAAAGGTTTCCCGGTAACAATGTAAAGACCCATCCTAATCCAAATGAACGAATACAATAACATATGATTACATCGCGAGGTAATTGACCTCTATATGATACATTTTACAAACATTTCATTCGTTTTAAAAGACAAACTTTTATTACATCGAAAGTTGACAGGCATGTATACCATTTCGTAATATCCATCTATAAATGATCTATTCTATCATTTACTTAATCATAATTTTTACTGAACTCAACGACTTGAATGCAACGTCTTTTAAAATATGTCATGAATGATTCCAAGTAATAACTTTAAAATGAGATAATGCACAGCGGAAGATTTCTTTAATACCTGAGAATAAACATGCTTTAAAGTGTCAACCAAAAGGTTGGTGAGTTCATTAGTTTATCATAATCATTCATTTACATCATTTTAATAGACCACAAGATTTTCATTCCTCATAAATATACGTCCCATGCATAGAGAAAAAAATAATCATTCATATGGTGAACACCTGGTAACCGACATTAACAAGATGCATATAAGAATATCCCCTATCATTCCGGGAATCCATCGGACATGATAAAACAACATCGAAGTACTAAAGCATCCACTACAACGGATGGGGTTTGTTAGGCCCAATAGATCTATCTTTAGGATTCACGTCAATTAGTAGATCGGTTTACTAATTCTTAGGTTACCAAGCAAAAAGGGCATATTCGGCTTCGATCATTCACCCATATAATGTAGTTTCAATTACTTGTGTCTATTTCGTAAAACATTTATAAAAATTGCGCATGTATTCTCCGCCCAAAAATATAACGGGTAAAAAGGCAAATGAAACTCACCATACTGTATTTCGTAGTAAAAATACATATAACTTCATTGAACAAGTGCAAGGTTGGCCTCGAATTCACGAACCTAAATTATATATATATATATATATATATATATATATATATATATATATATATATATATACATATATATATATATACATATATATATATATACATATATATATATACATATACATATATATATATACATATACATATATATATATACATATACATATATATATATACATATATATATATATATATATATATATATGTGTGTGTGTGTTGATCAATATTTGTCTAACAAATTAGGTCAAGTCATAGTGTATCTCAATCCTAATCCTCGAGACTAATATGCAAAGGTCAACAAAAGTCAATTTGACTCAAAATGATTTCCAAAATCTATACATAATTCATATATAGTTTAAATATCGTCGATTTTATATTTTTAAATATTTTAAAAAAATCTATTAGAGTAAATAATATAATTCATTTATTAATAAATAAAATTTCATATAAAATATACTTGTATATATCTTGAGTAATAAAATTTATAAAGTTCATTTAACATCATAAAAATAATATGATAGGTAGTATTAATGTAATTATGTTACACGTAGTAAAATATCTTTGTATTACATATTTATTTGATAAAATACTATCGATAATAATAATAGTAAGTAAAAGTTATATTATTTTGTAATAATATTATTATTCTATTAATAATAATAACAATATTTATATTTGCTAAAATGATATTATGATAAAATGGTAATTCATATTAATAAAAATAATGAGATTTTATATTAACAATGATATTCCTATTAAAATAATAATTTTGTAAAAAATGATTGTTTTAATATTAATAATACTTTTAATAATAATAGGGATAAAAAATAATGAAAAACGATAATTTTATCTAAATCAACATTTTACAATAATTTAAATTTCATCATGATACTCATACTCATTATTTCCTAATCGGTTTGTTTAATAGCTTTTAATCGTCTTTTATATCGCGTTCGTGTTAATGATAATGATAGTAATTATAATAATTAGGTGTTACTAATATTAATTTTTTTATTATAATAATACTAATGATAATATATATTATGATAATGATAATACTAATTATAACATTAACGATAATAACGATAGTAATAATAACAATTTTTAATGATAATTCTTTTTATTGATAATGATGATAATAATAATAATAATAATAATAATAATAATAATAATAATAATAATAATAATAATAATAATAATAATAATAATAATAATAATAATAATAATAATAATTAGATAAGAACTATAACGACGATAATAACGACGATAATAATAATCATTTTTAATAATAATTCCAAATTTCAATTAACTATAACTTCAAATCCGTTCATCGAAACCATTCGATATCTAAATGAAAAGTTCTTAATTTTTCGCTAGCTTTCCAACGACATGCATATCTTATACCTTATCTCAACCGCATATATAACTAATTCAGGATTCAACATAACCTAAGTAAAGGCAATATCAAAAGTACAAACATGCATAATCCTATATACTCGAGCACTAGTCAGGGATACACTATCAGTATGTAAAAGTTAAATTATGAGTACTCACGTATCAATATTGAGATTCAATATTGCAGGAAAGGTATGTAAACGCAACGGAGATGATAAACACTAGATTGACCTGACGAGCATACCCATGAACTATACCCATAACCTCCAAAGCTATAACCCATAATTTCCTTAGCTTTGCCCCGCTCGCATAACCCGTTTGAAATAACTCGCTCATGACCTCGTCGTAGTATTTTATGTATAATACTAATAATATTATTTGATAACACTAATACTAATAATAATAAGATTAATATTAATAATCTTAATATTAATAATAATAATAATATTTATAATATATATTTATATATTTTGATGCGGAGTATGAAAAATGAATCACAAAACTGAAGAAATCGATCGTTTTATAGGATGTAAACCTCACATACCCCTCATGCGATCGCATGAGATTGTGAGGTGAGACTCATATGATCGCATGAGCCTCTTTTACAGCTCATAATTGATCACAAAACTTGCCGACACTCATTTGATTAGTATAAAGAATTATATATATTATTTAATCTTTATAATTAATTATATATTATATTATATTTAATTTCATGGTAAAAAAATAATTTTTACACAAATGACACGGACGTTGTCACTCGACTCATGTCTTGGTTACGGTTTCTCAAACGACCTTTCGTACGCTTAGAAAACTAACACTTTTCGTTACGCGACGTGTACCTTTTACAAAAATTTGACTTAAACGTCGATGAAACATATTATAAGAAATGTAACTTATATATTTGAGCGTTGTGGTCATTTGCTTCTATAAATCAGGGGCTCGCTGTTTATCAAAATATATTATTTTAAATCAGGATGTTTTATGACTAAGTTAATATATATATATATATATATATATATATATATATATATATATATATATATATATATATATATATATATTTTCATTTCAAAATATAAGTTTGAACTATTTACTTAATATAATATATAGTTTTTCAAACTAATTATATTTCAAAATTCGTTTTAACTTTCGTTTAGAAAATATTATAACACGTATCATTCATGCTTTAAAACTTAAATAGATACAATTCATTTATGCACTAATGTTTAAATATCAATCGCATCACCAAGTGAGTGTTACTATCGTGTACTTAATTAATTTGAAAAACATATATTTAATGAACACGTTTTAATGTATGTTGCAAGTTATTCATATATCTAACAACTAATATTCCAACTTACGTTATTTAAACATATACATTAATAATCTAGTTCTATTATGTCGAAAAAAGTTTTTACTTAAGAAAGTAAAATAATATATAAACCATAACAGGTTTCAAGTTATTAACTTACAGTTTATTCAAGATTTGTAGGGTTAGGTCAAATGGATAAATGTATGTATGAAATCATCTTAACATGACAAATGGTTTTATCTTGCCGACGAACGTTAATTCAATTATTTACTCTTCATGATAAAATATCATTAAAGACTAGTAATTAACCTATCAATAGTCACGAGAAAATTATTGTAAGGCATGTATTGAAAATAAAATAGGAGTCTCCACTAATCCGACTAGCTCTCGCTATTTGACACTTTGTCCTTACTCGAATATCACTTTACCATTTATTTCGAATATCATTAAAAGGAAATGTTTTCCAAATCAAAGTAGACCTCCTAACAGAGACTCGTAATCGTAATTCAATGTATCCGATAAATCAATCATTTGATATCATCTTTTAATTCCATCGATAACTATTTGAGTATATTTTGAAACAAATACGTTTATGTAAAGTATTATACGTCTAATACTTTGTTAATGTTTTCAAGTTATAATATATACATATATATACATATATAATCATATTTGTTCATATAATGGTTCGTGAATCATTGGAATTTGGTCGAGGTTAAATGAGTGTATGAACACAGTTTAAAATTCTTGAAATTCAACTTACAAACTTTGCTTATCGTGTAGGGAATATATAAATATTAAAGTTTAAATTTGGTCGGAATTTTTCGGGTCGTCACAGTACCTACCCGTTAAAGAAATTTCGTCCCGAAATTTGATTGGGATGGTCATGGCTGACAATAAGTATGTTTTCATGACGCATATAAGCTGAAGATTAGGGTTTTATAATCATTGAGTTATATGGATAAAACCATTTGATTTTGTGAAGAGTACGAGTGAAGCTATCACCAAAAGAGTGAAATGAGTAGGTATAGATTCGTCATATCTTTTGACGTAGATAGGATTGATTTCCAAGTTCAAGAGATTTGGAGAAAATCTTCGTAATAGGATTTGATTCTTCGATAATCAAGGGAATTAGGATCTGCTTTAAATGCGATCATCTGTTTTGATTTCTCTGTAGGATATTTTACTATAAATCCACCTCCTTCGTTTCCTTTTAACTCACACCTTCCATTATTTCTAACTCATACTTTAAAGCATTCATCAATATGCTCCATCCAGTTCTGCTTCTTAATATATTCCTAACCTTCATATCGGTCATTCTTCTTTTTCATCTACCGCCGGAAGAATCTATTTACTTCTACTATACACTTGGTTTTATAGTGTTTTTAGTTCTCTCGTGTCTTTATATTGCTATATGTATTGATATATATGGTTTATAAATTCTGGGTGGTTGTTGGGTTTTATATCTTCTCTTATATTTCGATGTCCCTGCTTCTGTCTCCTATAATCATTGTCATCTCCAGTTAATGCTTTCTTTTATTTGCTGCGATTTATACCCCAAAATCTGTTTCGGAGCTTTGTCCTTTCGTTTCTTCTTCTTGTGAGTAAGTACCGCTTATAATGGTCCATAATTCGCAGATATGAATTTCGGAATGAACATTGTTAATGTTGTAAGAAAAAAATTATAATGGCACGATCTTGACTTGTCAAATTACTAGAATACCTCGGAAAAGACCGAATCATTAAGAATTATTTTCTTGATATTTTAGAGGTTAAATAGAATAACATAATCGTGTAACATAGCACATGATGACGTTATGATCTGTGAATCATCACGTTCCATTTAGAAACTCAGCATGAATTACTGTAATATAATCACGTTGATCAAGTGTCATTATATTATACTAACTCATGCTTCAGTTCCCAACACTACTTTAAAATATTCCTATTTTAAACTCGAATGTTTCAGAATTTAGAAACTAAAATAGTTTCTTTTATGATGTAATACAGATAGCGCGAAGAGGTAAATGATTTCAGATAAGAATAATTGTGGAAATATCTTCAGAAATATGGAGGATATTTATAATAAAAGATATGATGATATCTTAGAATTTCTAATATTAGAGGATGATGAAGAATATGGTCCGCAAGGGTTTAGAGTCAGGAGCAAGGTATTCCTTAATGACTTCAGTAGATACTGAATCATTTGGATTCTTTGAAGGCAGGTTTAGTCTTTGTGATTTATCCACAGCCTCCTTCATACTTTGCTTAATCCGTTTTCCAGTTCCAAACCTTCTCTTTTTCTGAGCTTTGCCAGCACACTATTCTTTATCATCAAACTTTTTACTGTTAAGGTCGTTTACAGTTTTTGCTGCTTCATCAGCATTTTTCAAAATTCGGAGAACTAGTTTGCAGTTTAGGATGTTTTTCAGAAACTTAACATTCGATATATGTAAGTTGATATGATAGACGTTATATAACTATTGATGTAGACATGCTGCAAGATTTCAAAATATTGATTGCTGATTCTCAATAATTGGTATGAAAATTCTTGTTACAAAATGCGGATGAGTAATTTATGGGGTTCCCAATGAATAGGTACAGTGATTTTTTCGGAGAGGCTTAAAGATCAATGAAGTTGTTGGTAAGTTTACTGCTAATGTGGTGAAACATAAACGGTTCACCGGTAACGATGGTGAAAGGGCAACGTGTATATCGAGGTTATAATAAGTTTGTTTCAACTGAAAAATCGAGGTTGACTTGTTGGAGCTGTGACAAAACTGACTACTTTGGAACGGAATTGAAAAGTCATTTTTGCTAATAAATGCCAAAGGATTTGACGCGGATACGTGTTAAATTATGACTTTGGTTTCGAGAGCTTTTCAGGTATATAACTGTGGGTAATATGTGGTTGGATCATCATCTCGATTGCTCATTATTTGAAGTGTCTTCAGAAATTTTGGAGGGTTTGAACACAGATTGTAATCGTTAATATACATATGATGTTCTAACATCGTTTTTGAAGTCAAAGTATAGCTTTGAAAAATATAGGAATCTAAAAGTGATGGTACCGATTATATCCCGAATTGAATTATGCGATTTCAAAATCAGAATATGTAATTGAAATTGAATGAGTATGTTTGTTTTGATTTCTATAAAAGAATGTATATTGTTGTGAAAGTAGAGAGTATAATGTATGATTTGATGAATCAGATTCGTAGAATGTAACATATTAATTGTGAATTTATATATTGTGACGACCCGGAAATTTTTGACCAAATTTAAAGTTAATCTTATTATGATTTCGACACGATAAGCAGAATCTGTAAATATGAATCTCAAAAATTCTTTTAACTATTTCATGAAATCATTTGACCTTGACAATTCCCGACGATTCACGAACAATTGCTAATAAATAAATAAATATATATATTTATATATATATATATATATATATACATATATAAATATAGGTTTATATTATAATTTGAAATAATAAAAGACAATTCTATCGTCAGTGTTAAAAATATGAAAATATATATATATATATATATATATATATATATATATATATATATATATATATATATATATATATATATATATATATATATATATACAAGATAAAAATTTGTTAGTAAAATGAACCTATATAAATATATATGATAATTATGTATAAATATTATATATTGTTATATATATAAAATGTACAAATGATAAAAGTTCAATAAAGATTATTATATAATATATTATATGATATGATTATTAAATGTTACCTAAGTGATAACATATATAATACTCGTATAAATTAAGAATATAGCTGTTATAATAATCAGTACTTTCATTATTATTATTGAAATAAAAATATTATTTCTATTTAAAATTATTATTTTCATTATATTTATTACCTTTATCATTATTACTCTTATCATTATCAATGATAATATTTGTAATATCAAATATTTTATCACTAATGATATTAATAGTTATGTTATTATTATCATTATTATTAATATTTCTATTATTATTAATCTATATTATTAAGATAATTATTATTAATTATTAATCTAATTAATTAATTATAAATGTTGAACATATATATAAAATCACATAAATAACTCGATTCCATTCTGGTTGCTATCATACTGTATTTATATTTTGTTTTTGTCTCCTGGGTTGTTAAACATCTAATCCATCGTACAAATTAATTTATAGTATTGCTAAACATCTTAATCTAGTGTACAAATTTATGGAAAGTCATAATCAACTTTATTTATTTATTCTTCTGAACAAATTGACTGTGAATCCATTGGTGATATAATGGAACGATATACACACTTGTTCTGAGTAAAACTTTCATCTATATTTTGTCATTATCAAATAAACACTTATACAACTTTTTCTTCCATCAAATTAAATCGAGGAAGTCGAAGAACACAGGAGAGGCCCTGTTCTTGCTTTCAATTTTCAAATTGAATGATTACTAAAGTAATTTCAAAATCCGTTAATGTCATGTTGTTAGGAATCAAACACTTAATCTGCCTGCAAAATTTAAAGTTTCAATTCATCTTATTCATCAAGAATTTTCAAGTCAAAGATTTCAAATGAAAAAGTCAACCGTCTTGTTCAAAGTGAAATTCGAAAATTCTTGGATGTTTCTTGATCAATTGATGAATTGGAAAGTTTATAGGAGTTATTTGAAACATAATTCGTTTTATAGTTTTTGTCTAAAACAGCCTTCAAATCGAAATTAATAATCAAGTTCAAAATATTTTTTTTTAGTCTGTGATAGTTTAATTTTTATTTATTTCTTTGTTTTTGATTAATCTACTGAATTACTCGCTAATCAGTGTCGTCTACTTGTTTTAAAAACAAACGTGATTTAACTGATAGGATTTCAAATCGTTTTCAATTGATTTGAAATTGTTCATGGTGTTCATCGTTTTTTTTTATTTAATTTATTTATTTCTGCTGTTGCATATTTTTTCTGTTTCTGTTAATCAAAATCACAAAATACAGAACGTTTATATTACAAATAATAGTCTTAAATTAATTGCTGTATAAATGGTTTCTGTTATCGGGTCAACTTAATGAATGGGGAAGAAGAGGAAGGAGAAATAGAAATGGTAACGGGTTTAAATAATAAGGGATTGTGTTAAATTCAGAAAAACTGAAACGGCTAGATGGTTTGAGGGTGTGTTAGGCGAACGAGAGGTCTCGGGTTCGAGCCCCGTCAGGGGCATTCTTTTTGCTATTTTCCTTAAAGGTAGCAATCTAATGATTCTTATTATTATTATTATCTACTATCATTATTATCATTTATTTTTATTATTGTTATTATTATTATTTTTATTAGTAATATTATTCAAAGTTATTAATATCATTATGCTAATTATTATGAGTAACCTAGTTATTATTAAGATTAGAACTATTATAACTATAAAAATAACAAGTATTATTATTATTATTATCATTATGATTAAGATTGTTGATATTAGTAATATAGAACCATTTATATTGTTAGTAATATTATTGTATTATTATTATTAGTATTATTATTTTAATTTCCAGTATATTAAACATATTAATAACATAAAAATATCATAAAAGATAATAGGATGAAGATTATTGAAATTAGTTATAATTATATGAATACATATAAAAGTTATGATTTTAAATACAAATTAATATCACAAGAAACCATAGTTGTTATCATAGAAACTTGGCACGAAGATCATGATTTTCATGAATAGAAATATAAAGATTCAAAAACAAAATATATTATTTCAATTATGAAAATAGAAATCTTGGATGTAAAGATTAGTAGGAAAATTATTGATTTAGAATTTTAATTAATTTATGATTCATAGAAGTTACTAAAATTATTATAACTATTATTATCATAGCACGACTTAGTATTATATTTACTAATATATTAATTCTAATAGTATTATTATTATTATTATCACTGTTATCAATATTATTATAAAATATCACTACTTTTATTAATTTTAGTATTATCAAAATTAACAATAATTTCATAAGCAAATGATCTGCATATAAAAGATATAAAATTTACTATACATAACTTAACTATATTGATATATCTATAAATAAAATAAAAATACACATAATGAAACTTATTAATCTAATCTATATACAAATCACATCACTATGAATAATATATAAGTTCGATTACAATTATGTGTATTAATAAATATACAAATGTTATAGGTTCGTGAATCCGAGGCCAACCCTATACTTGTTCAATGTCGTTCTATGTATTTTTACTACAAAATACATTAGGTGAGTTTCATCTGCCCTTTTTCTCTCTTTACATTTTTGGGCTGAGAATACATGCAAATGCTTTATTAACTGTTTTACCATATTTACATGCGTGAGTTTCATTTACTTTTTTTACCCTTTATATTTTTGGGCTGAGAATACATGCGCAAATTTTATAAATGTTTTTACGAAATAGACACAAGTAATCAAAACTACATTATATGGTTGAATGATCGAAATCGAATATGCCCCTTTTTATTAAGTATGGTAATCTAAGAATTAGGGAACATACACCCTAATTGACGCGAATCCTAAAAATAGATCTATCGGGCCCAACAAGCCCCATCCAAAGTACCGGATGCTTTAGTACTTCGAAATCTATATCATGTCCGAAGGAGGATCCCGGAATGATGGGGATATTCTATATGCATATTGTTAATATCGGTTACCAGGTGTTCAATCCATATGAATGATATTTTTGTCTCTATGTATGGGACGTATGATTATGAGAAATGGAAGTATGAAATCTTGTGGTCTATTAAAATTATGAAATGATTATTTATGTTAAACTAATGAACTCACCAACCTTTTGGTTGACACTTGAAAGCATGTTTATTCTCAGGTACGAAAGAAATCTTCTGCTGTGCATTAACTCATATTAGAGACATTACTTGGAGTCATTCATGGCATATTTCAAAAGACGTTGCATTCGAGTCGTCGAGTTCATCAAGATTATTATTTAGATAATTATAATTAGATATGTTATGAAATGGTATGCATATCATAAATTTTCGATGTAAGGAAGTTTGTCTTTTCAAAACGAATGCAATGTTTGTAAAATGTATCATATAGAGGTCAAGTACCTCGCGATGTAACCAACTATTGTGAATCGTTGGTAATCGATGTGGACTTTGTCCGGATGGATTAGGAGAGGTCCTTTTAGTTGGTATCATAGCGGTGGTCTTAGCGAACCTGGTCTTGCATTAGCGTGTGTAACTGATAGCTGTTTAGATGCATTAGTGAGTCTGGACTTCGACCGTGTCTGCATGTCAAAAGTTTTGCTTATCATTTCGTGTCGAAAATTACCTGCTAATCATTCTTAGAGAATCACTTGCTTATCATCCTTAGTCTAGACACATCTTATTGCTTTAATTGCATGATTAATGTATAGACAAAAACTCATATCTTAGCGTATCTGTTACTGTAACTTTGCCTGACAACTCCCGTAGATTCCTCCGTAACTTATGGGATTTTAGTATTATATATGCATATGTAAATTATGTATTGCAGGGTACTAATCTACATCCTATAATCTATTTCTTATCGAAAATCCTTCATCTGATCGTACGAGATGAATCCTGCAACCAGTTCGAGTCCCTCAGATTCCGATAGCTATTCCGATAGTTATTTCGACAGCTATTCCGACATAGATGTTCATCTAAGCTCCGAAAACAGCGTCATCGGCATGAATCAACCAATCAGCCATTATCAATTCATTTGATGGGTTCGTAGGTGACTTAATTAATGGAAACACGCAGAAGGCAATCCCTTCCACCAACTGAATTCACCTCTTGACAATGAACCTGAAGCGTTTACCGGCGAGCCTGTTTGAGTCACCATTTTCAGTTTCATTTCCAGAGTAACTCGACAAGATCATATTCTATCCACAATTCTGAACCTTATTCATCCGCTCGTTCTGACCGACAATCATTCTGGAGTAATAAGTCAACGAACTTCGCGCTCGAATAATCAATTCGGAGAATATGGTGCAAAGTGTACCAGCTTCAGCAACATCACCGGCACCAACAGTACAATCAATAACAACACCAGTACCATCAACAATTCATGCTCCAATATTATCATCTGTACTTTGGGTATGATCTTCGTTCGACATGTCGAATATGTAATCTCTAAAGTTTTAAAGATTATTTATTCTAGTTCCAACCGAAAAGCAAATGAGTTTAATATTATATTAACTCATTAAATCCATGAATACATCTGAAGAAAATATATATGTATATATGTTTTCATAAAGATTGTAATTAAAAATTCTCTTGTACAAACTGTTAATGGTGAAAATATTTTAACGGGTAGGTAATACCCGAGGACTATTTAAATTTCACATTAATAGGTTACATTGTACGTTCTTCGAATCTGTTTCAACAGTCATATACTATTCTACTTACATCCACCGATATAAAAATCCATTCACCACAGAATAACCATATTCATCCAATTACATATTTGGATTTTGACCTATCAGAATCCAACAAGTGGCATAATGAAGAAATAATGGACACAATAAAAATTGATTAGAAACAGATTAATTAACAATATGAAATTCTATTAAGAATCCACGCTAACAAAATCCTAGCTAACTGTTCCTAGCTAACTGTTAATTCCGTATTACCATTTAATTATCGCAATTTATTTATTGCAGTTTATTTATCGCAATTTACATTCTCGTAATTTTATTTATCGTCATTTAATTTCTGTTATTTACTTTACGCACTTTATTTATCGTCATTTAATTTATGTTATTTATTTTACGCACTTTAAATATCGGGACACGTATACAAGGTTTTGACATATCATATCGACGCATCTATATATATTATTTGGAACCACCATAAACACTCTATATGCAGTAATGATCGAGTTCTCTATACAGGGTTGAGGTTGATTCTCAAATAATATATATACTTTGAGTTGTGATCGAGTCTGAGACGTATACGGGTCACGATACACATTAATCAATTCGAATATTATATATTAAATTATATATGAATTATTGGACTGTCAACTGTGGACTATCAACTGTAGACTGCCGACATTGGACAATTAAAATGAATAAAAATATTGATTATAACATATGAAACTAAAACAATTCTTCAAGTTTGCCACTTGATTTCATCTTAAACCTCATTTGTATCTTGACGATTACAATCAGCGTTCAAACCTTTCATGATTCTTGAAAACACCTCAATCGAGAGGATGAATAAACCGCACTCCACCTACGGAAGAAAAGATCTACGCCTATAGTTATGCACCTGAAAAATTCTCAGAACCTATATAAACGTTTAACACGTACCTGTACTAGATCCTTTGGCGTTGTTATCACCGAAAATAATTTTGCAATTCCTTTCCAAATTAGCCAATTTTGTCACAGCTTCAGCAATTCAACTTCGACTTTTCATTTGAAGTAACCTTACTATAAATCCTGATATATACAATTACCCTTTTGATACCGGAGGATTCTTTTATATTCCACCACATTAGCAGTAAACTTACCAGCAACCTCATTGCTCCTTGGCTTAAACCTCTCCGATAAATCACTACATTTATCCATTGAAACCCTATCATATACTCATCCGCATCTTGTAACGAGAACTGCCATAACAATTACCAGGAATCAACAATCAGTACTTTGAAAACTCACAGCATATCTACATCAGCAGTTATATGTATGACATTTATCTCTTAGAGTTATTATCTCTCGATCTGAAATTCTGAAAAGCACTCAGTCACAAATCAATACTCTGAATGTTGAAAAAGCTGAATGAAGCAACAGAAACTGTAGATAACCGTAAACGACCATAATCATTGAAAGTTTGATGATAAAGATTAGTATGTTGGAAAAGCTCAGAAAAGTTGGAACTGGAAAGCGGATTGAGCTAACCATAAAGGAAACCAAGGAGAAATACAAGTAACATACCTTAAATTCATAGAACCCAGATAAATCTAGATCCGTTGAAATCTTTAGAGAATATCTTGCTCCAAAGTCATGTTAAAATCTTGCGGAAAAATCTTCCTCCATCAACCATCGAAATTAGAAATTCCAAAATATCATCATCAATATCTTCGATATTTCTGAGGATATTTTCATAAATATTCTCGTCCGAAATTATATACCTCTTCGTGCTTCCTGTGTATCATTATATTGGAAACATTTAGTAGAAAATTTAGTACCAAAAAGCAAATTATGCGAAACTATGAAGAAAGCCGTGGACAAATCACAAAGAATAAGTTTGACTTCAAAGAATCCAAATGATCCAATATCTGCTAAAGTCTTTAGCAAATATCTTGCTCCTGACTCTAAACCCTTGCAGACAATAGTCTCCATCATCCTCTAATCTTAGATATTCAAAGATATTATCGTATCTTTCATTATAAATATCCTCCATATTTCTGAAGATATTTTCATAAGTATTCTTATCTGAAATCATTAATCTCTTCATGATATCAGTGTTACATCATATAGAAACTATTAGTTTCTATATTCTGTAAACTTTCGAGTTTAAAATATGAATGTTATTGAAGTAATGTTGGGAACTGATGCATGAGTTAGTATAATATAATGACACTTGATCAACGTGATTATATTACAGTAAGTCATGCTGAGTTCTAATGGGACATGATGGTTCACAGTAGATCATACCACCATCTTGTGTCATGTTACATAACTCTTTCATTCTAATTAACTTCAGAACATATCAAGAAAGTATATTCTTGATAGCTATATTCTCAATGATTCTGGTAATTTGACGAATCAAATCGTGCTATTACGTTCTTTCTTGATTATAACATTAAATTCATTCGAAACTCCATACTTAAAAATTCCAGACCACTACTCATTTTATGAGAGATCGAGAGGAGATTAAAAAGACGAAGAGCTTCGAAACATAAAGGAAGATATAAAATTCGACAACAACACTGAAATTACAATAATTAAAAATTAAAACATCACGACAATTAAAAATTAAAAGATTACAATCAAACTACTCGCCGTCATCAATTGTCATCTGTAAAGTAGTGTTCACCAGTCATTTCACCATCCGTGAGGTACTCTGGAGACATCGGTATTTCTCTTGATGCCTCAACTGCTGCTTCAACTGATTCATCGAGGTAACGATAACCCAACGTCTCTTCATCTTCAAGAACCGCATACAAAGAAATGCGTTTACCGCGATCTTCAATGGTATCTTTTATAAAGTACCATTGATCATCGGTACACAGAAAACTTGACCTACAATCCGAATCATAATCGTCTCTATAAAAGAACACATACGTGAATTTACACGGAACTCTTTCCTTCAGAAAGGATAGCAAATCTTGTAAACCAACATCACGAATGTCGATATCTTCAAATGAAATACTGTCGCCCCACTCATATTTCTTCATTTGATTACGGAAATCACCTCCGTAATGAACATCGAATGAAACAATCATTGGGGGAAGAGTTAACATTTTGCAGTTTGGGAGTGTTTGATCTTGATCTTGAGAAAGATGGATATATAAAAGAAATATATGTTTGAGTGTATAAAATGAAGTATATGGTTGGTGTTTATATAGTGTAAAAATGACCATTAGGATAGCTGTTGAAATTTTTTTTATTTATTTTACTAACGGCTAAAAATTTGGGCAAGTTTTTGGGCGAAGGTGGACGATGCCCGTTGGGACCTCTCTCATGATAGCTTCATTCGTACTCATCGAATAATCGAATTGTTTTTATCCATATTACTCAATGAAGATAAAACTCTATTTATCAACTTATATTCGTCACGAAAACATTTTTATTATTAGCCATGACAACCTCGACCAAATTTCGGGACGAAATTTCTTTAACAGGTAGGTACTATGACGACCCGGAAATTTTTGACCAAATTTAAAGTTAATCTTATTATGATTTCGACACGATAAGCAGAATCTGTAAATATGAATCTCAAAAATTCTTTTAACTATTTCATGAAATCATTTGACCTTGACTATTCCCGACGATTCACGAACAATTGCTAATAAATAAATAAATATATATATTTATATATATATATATATATATATATATATATATATATATATATATATATATATATATATATATATATACATATATGAAAGGACCCGTTCATATACATTATAAACGATTCACAATAGTTGATTACATTGCAAGGTATTTGACCTCTATATTATACATTTTACAAACATTGCATTCGTTTTTAAAAGACAATCTATCTTTACATCGAAAATTGACAGGCATGCATACCATTTCATAATATCCACTATCCAACTATAAATTGATTTAATAATAATCTTTGATGAACTCAATGACTCGAATGCAACGTTCTTCGAAATATGCTATGAAAGACTCCAAGTAATATCTTTAAAATGAGCAAATGCACAGCGAAAGATTTCTTTAACACCTGAGAATAAACATGCTTTAAAGTGTCAACCAAAAGATTGGTGAGTTCATTAGTTTATCATAATCATTTATTTTCATCATTTTAATAGACCACAAGAATTTCATTTCCAGTTCTCATAAATATACGTCCCATGCATAGAGACAAAAATAATCATTCATATGGTGAACACCTGGTAACCGACATTAACAATATGCATATAAGAATATCCCCTATCATTCCGGGATCCTCCTTCAGACATGATATAAATTTCGAAGTACTAAAGCATCCGGTACTTTGGATGGGGTTTGTTAGGCCCAATAGATCTATCTTTAGGATTCGCGTCAATTAGGGTGTCTGTTCCCTAATTCTTAGATTACCAGACTTTAATAAAAAGGGGCATATTCGATTTCGATAATTCAACCATAGAATGTAGTTTCAATTACTTGTGTCTATTTCGTCAAACATTTATAAAAGCGCATGTATTCTCAGTCCCAAAAATATAAAGGGTAAAAAGGCAAATGAAACTCACCATACTGTATTTCGTAGTAAAAATACATATAACGTCATTGAACAAGTGCAAGGTTGGCCTCGGATTCACGAACCTATATTAATTATATATATTTATATGTTGGTCAATATTTGTATAGCAATTTAGGTCAGGTCATAGTGTAATCCTATCCTATAGCTCGAGTCTGACTCTACAGTATAGTAACATGTTATATTACTCATGCTCAATTAAGATTCTAGTAAAAGGTGACGTGTGAAACAACGTAACACAAATGGTTTCATAATCATAAAATAGTATTTTAGGTTTTTTTTTTTTTTTTTTAGAGAAAATCAACACAAAAAGTTAACTGAAAAGTTAACAGGAAAAGTCAAAGTTCAAAGTCAAAAGTTAAAGGTTAAAGTCAAAAGTCAAAGGTCAAAGTAAAAATGAGGTCGCATGCAAATATATAATAACTTATACAAAAATGATTTTCGGTCAAACATGACTAAACGGGCCACTTCAGCTATTTTTAGAAAAATTATCGGAACTCCGATTGATAAACGGCCAAAGATAAAAGTTACACATTACCAAAAAGATTAAGCATAAATATTACAGAAGTAAACTAAACCTAGACAACTCGTAGTTGCCAACGCGTTTTCGGCGTTTCAAAGTTAATTTTTCAGCTTTAATAAATTAACAAAAGTGACCGAGTAGCCTACTTTGGAGATTTTTAGCAAATTCCTCAAAACTCGTATTGACAAACGGTCAAAGCCTGCAAATTCTCGTTACCACAAAGATATAACATGATTTTTGGCAAGAGTAAACACATATCAGGCCGACCATGACAACTGATACAAAACTGACATTTTTAAATAAAAAAGTTTCAGCTCTTTTTAGAATTTTAAAATGTGACCAAACCGTCAACTTTGATGATTTTTAGAAAAATCGTCGAGACTCGAATTGACAAACGGCCAGAGTCGTTTGTTAGACCTTACAGCAAAGAATTCAGTGGAATTTTTTTTTTTTATATATGAAACAACGCAGATCAGCGAGAATTTCAGTTCCTGTTTCGACATTTCATCAAAATTTGCAAAACTTCTTTTGTCCATAACTTGACAACCGTTCAACGAAACGAGACGTGCTTTATATGAAAATTCATCTACTCGACGAGTAGAATCCAAATAACCACTTTTTATAACCCAGAAAATTAGTTCACTAATTATCATCAGCAATTTTAATTACGAAATTAATTATGCAATTTGTTTATTTCATAACTTTCTAACCGTTACTTGGATTCAAGTGATTCTTAAACCAAAATTCAACTATTTTTCGCTAGCTTTCCAACGACATGCATATCTTATACCTTATCTCAATCGTATATGTAACTAATTTAGGAATCAACATAACCTATCTAATGGCAATATCAAAAGTACAAGCATGCATAATCCTATATACTCGAGCACTAGTCAGGGATACACTATTAGTATATAAAAATTAAATTATGAGTACTCACATATCAATATTGAGATTCAATATTGCAGGAAATGTACGTAAACGCAACGGAGATGATAAACACTATATTGACCTCACGAGCATACCCATGAACCATACTCAATCACCTCCATAGCTATAACCCATAATTTCCTTAATCCTATCCCACTCGAAAAAACAACTTCGAACTCACTCGGACAGCACTCCGTTGTAATATTTTATGTATACTAATAATATCTTGAGATAATACGGAGTAAATATATATATTTGTAAATCGATTGAGAGAGTTTAGAGAAAACTATTTTCAAGTTTCTATGAAATAATGAAACCTATTGAATTCTATTTATAATAGATTTTTGAATTATTAAAGTATGAATTATTAAAGTGAATTATTAAAGTATGAATTATTAAAGTAAATTATTAAAGTATGAATTATTAAAGTGAATTATTAAAGTATGAATTATTAAAGTTAAAGTAAAGTAAAAATAAAGTAAAGATAAAGTTTAAGTTTAAGTATAGTAAAAGTATAAAACTATGTACGTATAATACGCGTATAAATATATATAATATTAATTTAAATCGTTATATATATTTAATAAAATAAAATATAAATATCGTTATCTTTATCATACTAGTTAAGTAATGAGTTGTCAAAAGTGGTTCTAGATATTTATAAAAGTTATATACGTTTTAATAATAAAGTTCTTTTTAAACTGAAAACGTTTTTGTACGTTTGAAACTAAATAGATCAATCGAGTCTTTATGAGATTCAATCTTCCACTATCCTTTGTCTAGTTCTCAATGATTGACAATTTATTCATATTTATAAATCACTTTACCATTTTCCGAATATTGTTAAAATGAAAAGATTTCTCAAATCAACGTGGACCTTTCAACAGAGACTTGTAATCATAATTCAATATATCTGATAATTCAATCATTTGATCTTATCTTCTAATTCCATTGATAAACATTTTGAAACAGATACAATCATATAAAGTATTTAATCTAATATTTTGTTTACGTTTCAAGTTATAATATATATACACATATACATATATAATCATATTCGTTTAATGGTTCGTGAATCGTTGGAACTTGGTCGAGGTTAAATGAATGTATGAACATAGTTTAAAATTCTTGAAATTTAACTTAACAAATATTGCTTATCGTGTCGGAAACATATAAAGATTAAAGTTTAAATTTGGTTGGAAATTTCCGGGTTGTCACAAATATATAAATATAGGTTTATATTATAATTTGAAATAATAAAAGACAATTCTATCGTCAGTGTTAAAAATATGAAAATATATATATATATATATATATATATATATATATATATATATATATATATATATATATACAAGATAAAAAGTTGTTAGTAAAATGAATCTATATAAATATATATGATAATTATGTATAAATATTATATATTGTAATATATATAAAATGTACAAATGATAAATGTTCAATAAAGATTATTATATAATATATTATATGATATGATTATTAAATGTTACCTAAGTGATAACATATATAATACTCGTATAAATTAAGAATATAGCTGTTATAATAATCAGTACTTTCATTATTATTATTGAAATAAAAATATTATTTCTATTTAAAATTATTATTTTCATTATATTTATTACCTTTATTATTATTACTCTTATCATTATCAATGATAATATTTGTAATATCAAATATTTTATCACTAATGATATTAATAGTTATGTTATTATTATCATTATTATTAATATTTCTATTATTATTAATCTGTATTATTAAGATAATTATTATTATTAATTATTAATCTAATTAATTAATTATAAATGTTGAACATATATATAAAATCACATAAATAACTCGATTCCATTCTGGTTGCTATCATACTGTATTTATATTTTGTTTTTGTCTCCTGGGTTGTTAAACATCTAATCCATCGTACAAATTAATTTATAGTATTGCTAAACATCTTAATCTAGTGTACAAATTTATGGAAAGTCATAATCAACTTTATTTATTTATTCTTCTGAACAAATTGACTGTGAATCCATTGGTGATATAATGGAACGATATACACACTTGTTCTGAGTAAAACTTTCATCTATATTTTGTCATTATCAAATAAACACTTATACAACTTTTTCTTCCATCAAATTAAATCGAGGAAGTCGAAGAACACAGGAGAGGCCCTGTTCTTGCTTTCAATTTTCAAATTGAACGATTACTAAAGTAATTTCAAAATCTGTTAATGTCATGTTGTTAGGAATCAAACACTTAATCTGCCTGCAAAATTTAAAGTTTCAATTCATCTTATTCATCAAGAATTTTCAAGTCAAAGATTTCAAATGAAAAAGTCAACCGTCTTGTTCAAAGTGAAATTCGAAAATTCTTGGATGTTTCTTGATCAATTGATGAATTGGAAAGTTTCTAGGAGTTATTTGAAACATAATTCGTTTTATAGTTATTGTCTAAAACAACCTTCAAATCGAAATTAATAATCAAGTTCAAATTTTTTTTTTTTAGTCTGTGATAGTTTAATTTTTATTTATTTCTTTGGTTTTGATTAATCTACTGAATTACTTGCTAATCAGTGTCGTCTACTTGTTTTAAAAACAAACGTGATTTAACTGATAGGATTTCAAATTGTTTTCAATTGATTTGAAATTGTTCATGGTGTTCATCGTTTTTTTTATTTAATTTATTTATTTCTGCTGTTGCATATTTTTTCTGTTTCTGTTAATCAAAATCACAAAATACAGAACGTTTATATTACAAATAATAGTCTTAAATTAATTGCTGTATAAATGGTTTCTGTTATCGGGTCTACTGAATGAATGGGGAAGAAGAGGAAGGAGAAATAGAAATGGTAACGGGTTTAAATAATAAGGGATTGTGTTAAATTCAGAAAAACTGAAACGGCTAGATGGTTTGAGGGTGTGTTAGGCGAACGAGAGGTCTCGGGTTCGAGCCCCATCAGGGGCATTCTTTTTGCTGTTTTCCTTAAAGGTAGCAATCTAATGATTCTTATTATTATTATTATCTACTATCATTATTATCATTTATTTTTATTATTGTTATTATTATTATTTTTATTAGTAATATTATTCAAAGTTATTAATATCATTATGCTAATTATTATGAGTAACCTAGTTATTATTAAGATTAGAACTATTATAACTATAAAAATAACAAGTATTATTATTATTATTATCATTATGATTAAGATTGTTGATATTAGTAATATAGAACCATTTATAATGTTAGTAATATTATTGTATTATTATTATTAGTATTATTATTTTAATTTCCAGTATATTAAACATATTAATAACATAAAAATATCATAAAAGATAATAGGATGAAGATTATTGAAAATAGTTATAATTATATGAATACATATAAAAGTTATGATTTTAAATACAAATTAATATCACAAGAAACCATAGTTGTTATCATAGAAACTTGGCACGAAGATCATGATTTTCATGAATAGAAATATAAAGATTCAAAAACAAAATATATTATTTCAATTATGAAAATAGAAATCTTGGATGTAAAGATTAGTAGGAAAATTATTGATTTAGAATTTTAATTAATTTATGATTCATAGAAGTTACTAAAATTATTATAACTATTATTATCATAGCACGACTTAGTATTATATTTACTAATATATTAATTCTAATAGTATTATTATTATTATTATCACTGTTATCAATATTATTATAAAATATCACTACTTTTATTAATTTTAGTATTATCAAAATTAACAATAATTTCATAAGCAAATGATCTGCATATAAAAGATATAAAATTTACTATACATAACTTAACTATATTGATATATCTATAAATAAAATGAAAATACACATAATGAAACTTATTAATCTAATCTATATACAAATCACATCACTATGAATAATATATAAGTTCGATTACGATTATGTGTATTAATAAATATACAAATGTTATAGGTTCGTGAATCCGAGGCCAACCCTATACTTGTTCAATGTCGTTCTATGTATTTTTACTACAAAATACATTAGGTGAGTTTCATCTGCCCTTTTTCTCTCTTTACATTTTTGGGCTGAGAATACATGCAAATGCTTTATTAACTGTTTTACCATATTTACATGCGTGAGTTTCATTTACTTTTTTTACCCTTTATATTTTTGGGCTGAGAATACATGCGCAAATTTTATAAATGTTTTTACGAAATAGACACAAGTAATCAAAACTACATTATATGGTTGAATGATCGAAATCGAATATGCCCCTTTTTATTAAGTCTGGTAATCTAAGAATTAGGGAACATACACCCTAATTGACGCGAATCCTAAAGATAGATCTATCGGGCCCAACAAGCCCCATCCAAAGTACCGGATGCTTTAGTACTTCGAAATCTATATCATGTCCGAAGGAGGATCCCGGAATGATGGGGATATTCTATATGCATATTGTTAATGTCGGTTACCAGGTGTTCAATCCATATGAATGATATTTTTGTCTCTATGTATGGGACGTATGATTATGAGAAATGGAAGTATGAAATCTTGTGGTCTATTAAAATTATGAAATGATTATTTATGTTAAACTAATGAACTCACCAACCTTTTGGTTGACACTTGAAAGCATGTTTATTCTCAGGTACGAAAGAAATCTTCCGCTGTGCATTAACTCATGTTAGAGACATTACTTGGAGTCATTCATGGCATATTTCAAAAGACGTTGCATTCGAGTCGTCGAGTTCATCAAGATTATTATTTAGATAATTATAATTAGATATGTTATGAAATGGTATGCATATCGTCAATTTTCGATGTAAGGAAGTTTGTCTTTTCAAAACGAATGCAATGTTTGTAAAATGTATCATATAGAGATCAAGTACCTCGCGATGTAACCAACTATTGTGAATCGTTGGTAATCGATGTGGACTTTGTCCGGATGGATTAGGACGGGTTCTTTCATATATATCTCTCGGGTATTACCTACCCATTAAAAAAAATCACATGTAATATTTTGTACAAAAGAATTTTATTACAGTCTTTGTGAAAATATATATGTATGTATATTTTCTTCAGATGTAATACAAATTTAATGAGTTAATATTAAATTAAGCTCATTTGATTTTCGACTAGAACTAGAATTGAATAATCCCTAAAAAACTTTAGAAATTACATAACTTTTAAGGAATATTTCTTTAATGAAATTAAAATTATGAATCAATACTTCGTTATTTGTTGATGCATGATGTTGGTGTTCGTGGAATTCTTGTGAACTTCGCAAGCTATGAATGATGTTATCTGAAAAGTTTCAAGTACATCGATAATGAAACTGTAATATTAAACATATAATTGAATAATACACTTGATTTATTATGAAATGAAATTCATTGAATTGAAACAGAGATTGTAGTTAACGATGATTAAATTGCTAACTAAGAATGTATATCATAGCATATTAGTAATATGAATTAACCGAGTAGTTAATATTCACACATAATAGCTTAGTACAGAAAGACTCATTATGGTTTTAAAAAAAAATTATATATATAAGATATACATATAAATTCTTTAGTGGAACTGAGTTAATACTTCATAACTCATTATTTCGATATACCTATTGGTGATTGTGTTGTCGATATCGTTGGTGGTTATGTAATTGATGGAGCTTGTAGTGTTACAGGTGTTACTGGTGTTGGGAATACTGACGGTGATACTGGAGGTACTGGCAGTGCTAGTGATGCAGACGGTACTGTTGATGTTGTTAGTAAACAAGTCTAGAGTGTAAATCACGCACCATTCTTGCCAGGGTTTCTATTCTTCCTTCTATCATTTTAGTTCATTCATCTAATTTAAGGTTAGGGCTAGAATAGATAATCTCTAAGACTTTAGAGATTATATAATCATCGCAGAATGCTTCTTCAATGAAGTTTTGAATCAATACTTCATCGGATAATGTTGTTGGTACTCTTTGGTATCTATGGTGCGTATGACATTGATGCTCGGGGTACAGATTGTAAAGTTGAGGTTTACGATGCGGTCATGGTTGGAGGTGGTAATGGTACTATTGGTGTTGGTGATGGCGGTACTGTTTATGCTGCTGGTGCTGTTGCTGGTGTTTGTAACCTTTGCACCATATTCTCCAAGGCCACCACCCGAGCGCGAAGTTCGTTGACTTCTTCTATTACACAGGGGTGATTGTCGGTTCAGACGAGCGGATAAATAAAATCTAGAATTTGATGTAATATATAATCGTGACGAGATACTCTGGAAATGAGAGAGAAAATGGTGTTTCAGACAGGTTCGCCGTTAAGGGCTTCAGGTTCTTCGCCAAGAGGGAAATGTGGTGGATGGAAGGGATCACCTTCTTCTTGTCTCCAATGATTGAGGAGGCTATGAACCCATCCCTAATTCATCCAGAATAGATGATGGCTGATTGGTTGATCCATTCTGGTCACACTGCTTTAGGAGCTGAAGTGGGATTCTATTTCGCAATCCGAGTGACTTGAACTGATGACGAATTTAATTTTGTACGATTGGATAAAGGATTTTTCGATATAAAATGGTTTTCCGGCTATCGGGTGGTATTATATTTACATAGGATATCTATTTATATAGATCAAAAGATTTCGTAGATTACGGAGGAATTTACGGAATATGTTAGGCAAAGTTTACAGTAACAGATACGATAAGATATGATTTAGCAGATATGCTAAGATATGAATTTTGTCTATACACTATTCATGCAATCAATGCAGTAAGATGTGTCTTAGACTAAGAATGATGAGCAGGTAATTTCATAAGGATGATAAGTAGGTAGTTTTCGACACAAAATGATAAGCAAAACTTTTGACATTCAGACACGATCGAAGTCCAGACTCACTAATGCATCCTAACGACTTATCAGTTAGACACACTAATGCAGACCTGGTTTGCTAAGTCCACTGCTCTGATACCACATGTAAAGACCCGTCCTAATCTATAAGAACGAATACAATAACATATGATTACATCGCGAGGTAATTGACCTCTATATGATACATTTTACAAACATTTCACTCGTTTCAAAAGACAAACTTTTATTGCATCGAAAGTTGACAGGCATGTATACCATTTCGTAATATCCATCTATAAATGATCTAATCTGTCATTTACTTAATCATAATCTTTACTGAACTCAACGACTTGAATGCAACGTCTTTTGAAATATGCCATGAATGATTCCAAGTAATAACTTTAAAATGAGCTAATGCACAGTGGAAGATTTCTTTAATACCTAAGAATAAACATGTTTTAAAGTGTCAACCAAAAGGTTGGTGAGTTCATTAGTTTATCATAATCATTCATTTCCATCATTTTAATAGACCACAAGATTTTCATTCCTCATAAATATACGTCACATGCATAGAGACAAAAATAATCATTCATATGGTGAATACCTGGTAACCGACATTAACAAGATGCATATAAGAATATCCCCTATCATTCCGGGACATCCATCGGACATGATAAAACAACATCGAAGTACTAAAGCATCCGCTACAACAGATGGAGTTTGTTAGGCCCAATAGATCTATCTTTAGGATTCGCGTTAATTAGTAGATCGATTTACTAATTCCTAGGTTACCAAGCAAAAGGGGCATATTCGGCTTCGATCATTCACCCATATAATGTAGTTTCAATTACTTGTGTCTATTTCGTAAAACATTTATAAAAATTGCGCATGTATTCTCAGCCCAAAAATATAAAGGGTAAAAAGGCAAATGAAACTCACCATACTGTATTTCGTAGTAAAAATACATATAACATCATTGAACAATTGCAAGGTTGGCCTCGGATTCACGAACCTAAATTAATTATATATGTATATATATGTGTGTGTGTGTGTGTGTGTTGGTCAATATTTATCTAACAAATTAGGTCAAGTCATAGTGTATCTCAATCCTAATGCTCGAGACTAATATGCAAAGGTCAACAAAAGTCAATTTGACTCAAAATGATTTTGCAAAATCTATACATAATTAATATATAGTTTAAATATCGTCGATTTTATATTTTTAAATATTTTTTAAAAATCTATTAGAGTAAATAATATAATTCATGTATTAATAAATAAAATTTCATATAAAATATACTTTTATATATCTTGAGTAATAAAATTTATAAAGTTCATTTAACATCATAAAAATAATATGATAGGTAGTATTAATGTAATTATGTTACACGTAGTAAAACATCTTTGTATTACATATTTATTTGATAAAATAATATCGATAATAATAATAGTAAGTAAAAGTTATATTATTTTGTAATAATAATTATTATTATTCTATTAATAATAATAACAATATTTCTATTTGCTAAAATGATATTATGATAAAATGATAATTCATATTAATAAAAATAATGAGATTTTATATTAACAATGATATTCCTATTAAAATAATAATTTTGTAAAAAATGATTGTTTTAATATTAATAATACTTTTAATAATAATAGTGATAAAAAATAATGAAAAACGATAATTTTATCTAAATCAATATTTTACAATAATTTAAATTTCATCATGATACTCATACTCATTATTTCCTAATCGGTTTGTTTAATAGCTTTTAATCGTCTTTTATATCGCGTTCGTGTTAATGATAATAATAGTAATTATAATAATTAGGTGTTACTAATATTAATTTTTTTATTATAATAATACTAATGATAATATATATTATGATAATGATAATACTAATTATAACTTTAACGATAATAACGATAGTAATAATAACAATTTTTAATGATAATACTTTTTATTGATAATGATAATAATAATAATAATAATAATAATAATAATAATAATAATAATAATAATAATAATAATAATAATAATAATAATAATAATAATAATAATAATAATAATAATAATAATTATAATAATTATAATAATAATAATAATAATAATAATAATAATAATAATAATAATAATAATAATAATAATAATAATAATAATTAGATAAGAACTATAACGACGATAATAATAATCATTTTTAATAATAATACCAAATTTCAATTGACTATAACTTCAAATCCTTTCATCGAAACCATTCGATATCTAAATGAAAAGTTCATAATATTTCGTTAGCTTTCCAACGACATGAATATCTTATACCTTATCTCAACCGCATATATAACTATTTCAGGATTCAACATAACATAACTAAAGGCAATATCAAAAGTACAAACATGCATAATCCTATATACTCGAGCACTAGTCAGGGATACACTATTAGTATGTAAAAGTTAAATTATGAGTACTCACGTATCAATATTGAGATTCAATATTGCAGGAAAGGTACGTAAACGCAACGGAGATGATAAACACTAGATTGACCTCACGAGCATACCCATGAACTATACTCATAACCTCCATAGCTATAACCCATAATTTCCTTAGCTTTGCCCCGCTCGCATAACTCGCTCATGACCTCGTCGTAGTATTTTATGTATAATACTAATAATATTATTTGATAACACTAATACTAATAATAATAAGATTAATATTAATAATCTTAATATTAATAATAATAATAATATTAATAATATATATATTTATATATTATGATGCGGAGTATGAAAAATGAATCACAAAACTGAAGAAATCGATCGTTTTATAGGATGTAAACCTCACCTACCCCTCATGCGATCGCATGAGATTGAAAGGTGAGACTCACGCGATAATATATTGTTTTTAAAAACTAATTATATTTCAAAATTCGTTTTAACTTTCATTTAGAAAATATTATAACACGTATCGTTTATACTTTAAAACTTAAATAGATACGATTCATTTATGCACTAACGTTTTAAATATCAATCACATCACCAAGTGAGTGTTACTATCGTGTACTTAATTAATTTGAAAAACATATATTTAATGAACACGTTTTAATGTATGTTGCAAGTTATTCATATATTTAACAACTAATATTCCAACTTACGTTATTTAAACATATACATTAATAATCTAGTACTATTATGTCGAAAAACGTTGTTACTTAAGAAAGTAAAATAATATATAAACCATAACAGGTTTCAAGTTATTAACTTACAGTTTATTCAAGAGTTGTAGGGTTAGGTCAAATGGATAAATGTACGTATGAAATCATCTTAACATGACAAATGGTTTTATCTTGCCGACGAACATTAATTCAATTATTTACTTTTCATGATAAAATATCATTAAAGACTAGTAATTAACCTATCAATAGTCACGAGAAAATTATTGTAAGGCATGTATTGAAAATTAAACAGGAGTCTCCACTAATCTGACTAGCTCTCGCTATTTGACACTTTGTCCTTACTCGAATATCACTTTACCATTTATTTCGAATATCATTAAAAGGAAATGTTTTCCAAATCAAAGTGGACCTCCTAACAGAGACTCGTAATCGTAATTCAATGTATCTGATAAATCAATCATTTTGATATCATCTTTTAATTCCATCGATAACTATTTGAGTATATTTTGAAACAAATACGTTTATGTAAAGTATTATGCGTCTAATACTTTGTTAAAGTTTTCACGTTATAATATATACACATATACATATATAATCATATTCGTTCATATAATGGTTCGTGAATCATTGGAATTTGGTCGAGTTAAATGAGTGTATGAACACAGTTTAAAATTCTTGAGATTCAACTTACAAACTTTGCTTATCGTGCCGGGAATATATAAAGATTAAAGTTTAAATTTGATCAGAATTTTTCGGGTCGTCACAAACAATAACAATGGCAAACGTATATATCAAAGTTATAATAAGGTTGATTCGAACGAAAAGTCGAAGTTGACTTGCTGGAGCTGTGACAAAACTGGCTATTGTGAAAAAGAATTGAAATGTTATTTTCTGTAATAACAATGCCAAAGAAGCAAGCACAGATACGTGTTAAACGTTTACTCAGGTTCCAAGAGTTTTTTAGGTGCATAACTATACGTGTTAATTAATACGTATCGTAATCCATTGTATACATGTCTCAGACTCGATCACAACTCAAAGTATATATATTATTTTAGAATCAACCTCGACCCTTTATATGCTAACTCGAGCATTACTGCGATATAGAGTGACTTACGGCTATTCCAAATAATATATATAGATGACGTCAATATGATATGTCAAAACATTGTATATGTGTCCCGATTTATCCGACGATATTTAAAGTGCGTAAAATAAATAACAGAAATTAAATGACGATAAATAAAATTGCAAGAATTAAAATTGCGATAAATAAATTGCGATAAATAAATTGTAATAAGGAATTAACAGTTAGCTAGGAACAGTTAGCTAGGATTTTGTTAGCGTGGATTCTTAACAAAATTTCTCATAGTTAATTTGTTTGTTTCTAACAAATTTTATTTTTGTCCAATGTTTTCTTCATTATGCCACTTGTTGGATTCTGATAAGTCAAAATCTAAATATGAATTTGAATGAAAATGGTTATTCTGTGGTGAACGGATTCATATATCTGTGGATGTAAGTAGGTTAGTAAATGACTATTGAATCAGATTCGAAGAATGTACAGTGTAACTTATTAATGTGAAGTCTAAATATTCCTCGGGTATTACCTACCCATTAAAATATTTTCACCATTAACAGTTTGTACAAAGAATTTTTAATTACAATCATTTTGAAAACATATATACATATATATTTTCTTCAGATGTAATCATGGATTTAATGAGTTAATATGATATTAATCTCATTTGCTTTTCGGTTTGAGCTAGAATAAATAATCTCCAAGACTTTAGAGATTACATAATCGCTGCCTAATAGTTCTCCAATGAAGTTATGAATCAATACTTCATCGGTTATTGTTGTGAATATTCCATGAGGCGTATTGATGTAGAGAGATATGTAGAACAAGCTTGATGATGTAGAACAGTACGTAGAACGATATGTAGAACGAGGATTATGTTCAAGATATAGATTATGATGTTGAGGTGTGTGATGCGGATATTGTTGTTGGTGGTACTACTGGTGCTGTCTGTGATGCCTGCAAGTTGTGCATCATATTTTCCAAAGTCACTATTCGAGCGCGAAGCTCGTTGACTTCTTTTATTATTCCAGGATGATTGGCGGTTGGAACAAGTGGATGAATAAGGTTCAGAATTTGGGATATCATATAATTGTTGTGATATATCCTGGCAATGAGGGTGAATATGGTGTTTCAGACAGGTTCGCCGGTAAGTGCTTTAGGTTCTTCGCCAAGAGGTGAATTCGGTTGGTGGAAGGGATCGCCTTCTTCACGTCTTCATTGATTAAGTCGACTATGAACCCATCCCCAATTCATCCAGAATTGGTGATGACTGATTTATTGATCCATTCCGGTTATACTACTTTCAGAGCTCAAGTGTGTGTTTCCATATCAAAATAGCTATCGGAATCCGAGAAACTTGAACTAGTGACGAGTTCCATTTCGTACTTTCGAATAAATAATTTTTCATTATGAAATGATTTTTGAATATTAGATGATATTCTAACTACATAGAATATCTATATATATAGAACAAGAGATTTCGTAGATTACGGAGGAATTTACGGAATATGTTAGGCAAAATTTACAGTAACAGCTACGCTAAGATATGAATTAGCAGATACGCTAAGATATGAATTTTTGTCTATACACTATTCATGCAATCAATGCAGTAAGATGTGTCTAGACTAAGAATGATAAGTATGTAATTTCTGACAAGAAATGATAAGCAAAACTTTTTGACATGCAGACACGGTCGAAGTCCAGACTCACTAATGCATCTAAACAACTATCAGTTAGACACACTAATGCAAGACCTGGTTCGCTAAGACCACCGCTCTGATACAACTGTGATAGCCCGTCCTAATCCATCTGGACGAAGTCATCAACATTTGATCCCATTGCGAGGTAGTGTCCTAAGTATGCCATGAGTGACTCCATGTAATATCTTTAAAATGAGCAAGTGCACAGCGGAAGATTTCTTTCATACCTGAGAATAAACATGCTTGAAAGTGTCAACCAAAAGGTTGGTGAGTTCATTAGTTTATCGTAATCAATAATTTTCATATTTTAATAGACCACAAGATTTTCATTTCCATTTCTCATAAACATCATCTTATATCAGGCATTTCGCAATGCATAGAGATAAAAATCATTCATATGGTGAACACCTAGTAACCGACCTTAACAAGATGCATATAGAATATCCCCATCATTCCGGGACTCCCTTCGGACATGATAAATTCGAACTACTAAAGCATCCGGTACTTTGGATGGGGCTTGTTGGGCCCAATAGATCTATCTTTAGGATTCGCGTCAATTAGGGTGTCTGTTCCCTAATTCTTAGATTACCAGACTAAAAAGGGGCATATTTGATTTCGATAATTCAACCATAGAATGTAGTTTCAATTACTTGTGTCTATTTTGTCAAACATTTATAAAAGCGCATGCATTATCAGTGCCAAAAATATATATTGCAAAAGCATTTTAAAAGGGAGCAAATGAAACTCACGATACAATATTTTGTAGTAAAAATATTCATTCGACGATACTGAACAATGCAGGGTTGCCCTCGGATTCACGAACCTATATCATTTGTATATATATTAACACATATGATCGTAATCGAACAAATTTATATATTATATCTTAAATTATGTATTATATATATATATATATATATATATATATATATATATATATATATATATATATATATATATATATATATATATATATATATATATATATTTAATTTGTAACTTAATCGTTTCTATAATAATATTGGTATCTATAATCATAATAATAATAATAATGTTAATAATAATAAAAATAAAAAATGAAAATAATGATAATATTAATAATAATATTGATAAAAATTAATAATAATAATAATGCTAATAATAATTTTACTAAAAAGATAATTTTATCAATCATGATAATAATAATATTTATATTCTTAATAATGATAATATTAATAATAACACTTATATTAATAATAATAATGATAATAATATAATTTATATTAATAATAATAATAATAGTAATAATAATAATAATGATATGACTAATACTAACAATAATGATAATATTATTAATTGTATTAATGGTAGTAATAATAATAATTATCTTACCAATAATAATACTAACTAATAATAATAACAATAATAATACTAACTTGTTTTCTAAAACACTAACATGCCTCCCCATGATATGTTGTCGACCATTATGTAAGAATATTACATGCAAAAGTGATTTGATTAAGAGGTGTTTTGGGGTGTGGTCCAAACGGAATAGAAGTAACACAGAAACACTAGGCGTAGCAGTAACAATGAGATTTTACGAGGGTATTTGGGTTTGGTTACCACGGTCAACAGACAAGAAGACAGGATTAGAAGATAGCAAACAGAATCAACAATTCAAAGGAGGTTGGGTGACTTGTTGAGCCGCAAACATAAAATGAAAACAGAAGGGAAACCAGCAGCTGCAGTTAACGCGTATAGTAACAGTAAAGGAATGTGGGTTTTGGTGGTGACTCGATGAAGAAAATGGTTTGAAAGGGAAATGGATACAAACAAATATGGGTTTGGTGATGGTGGTTACCCAGAGGTGGTTTCTAGTAGTTTTTGAATAGAAGGAGTAACCTGATGAGGGTTCGATGAGGGTTTTGGGTTAACTTTGAATGGATAGCAGAATCGAATTGCAGCTGCAATGAATGATGATGGTTCATGGTTTGTTGGTTTTCATCCGAGAGTAGTAATAATGATCGAAAGAAAATGGTTTGTTTGGTGAATGATGAATATCATGAAAGCAGTAAATTTACAATGATGATGATGATAATAAATTACCGGTGGTATTTTGGTTCTTGTTCTCGGTTCTATCACAACAAGTGGGTTTCGAAAAATAGTGATAATTGTTATCTTTATCGTTATTGTTACTGTACCTCATTAACTTTTATTCCTTATTGTAACAGCAGGAAAGATGGAGCTGTATCAGTCATCGAAAGTAAACAAAAATGATAGCAGGTTTATATGTTTTTCGATGGTAATGATAGGTGATGAAGAGAATTGGCGATTGAAGATGATGATAGTGTTTTGTGGTGATCGATTACAAACAGAGAGGTGCGACACCCAAATTGGTTTAAGATGGTGCCGAGGTGAAAGTTGATAACAGATGATGGTTGTTTCAAGGTTTAGTGATGGTGATCGAAGAACATAATTGAAAACGAGATTCATCGATGATGGGGTTCAAATGATGAAGAATAAGGGTGGTGTTGTATTGGTGTTGGGGTGTTTACATCGATTAAGAGGGCAGTAGGAGGGTGTTATTACAAAAAGAAAGAAAGGAGGAAAAAAAAAGAAGAAGGATGGTGGACATTGATTCATATGTCGGTATATGTATAATATGTATATATTATATATATATAAATAGATAGATGATAGATTGATTAAACGAATCACAAGGGAAACAGTAATTTTAATTTATCAATCATGCACAGTAATAATCCACTTTCATATAATATAGAATTAGAAACGTGTTAATTTGTTAGCCGTCATTTACTATTTCATTCACGGACTGAAATTCGTGCTCCGTTGATAATGGATGAAAGTACACAGAAAATCCTAAATTTTTATTTTTAAACATCTTTATTTATTTTAATCATTATTTTATAAAAACGGTCATTAACTGTTTAAAATTATTAAATAAAAATTAAATCAACTGTCCGCGCTCGATCCTGGGTAAAATATAAAAAAAAGTTAAAATTTAACAATTGACTCCTAAGTATACTTTTAATAAGTCTATAATTTATATAACTCATTTTCGGATCACCGTTTATTTTAAAATTACATAAGTTCCTTTTTAACTTGTTTAATATCGATCGAATGACAATTGAGTGTTACTGTCGATTACAAAATAAATTCGAGATCATATATATATATATATATATATATATATATATATATATATATATATATATATATATATATATATATATATATATATATATAAATATATATATATATATATAATATATTTGAATTATATATATTGATATATTTTAAATAATTATTATTATAATATCATATTTTATATTATTTCACATAATAAATTATAATAATTAAATCATATAATATTTCAAATTATATTTCCAATTATTACATAAATATATATATATATATATATATATATATATATATATATATATATATATATATATATATATATATATATATATATATATATATATATATATATATATATATATATATATATATTTACACATATCTATTTACAATTAATTGTTCGTGAATCGTTGGGAATAGTCAAAGGTTAACTGAATTCATGTAAACAGTTTCAAAATTTTGCAACTCAACATTACAGACTTTGCTTATCTTGTCGAAATCATATTAGATTTAAGTTTAAATTTGGTTAGAAATTTTCGGGTCGTCACACTTATGATCATCATACTAATGTTGTGAGAGTTCAGATGACAGAAGAGGAGGTTGAGAAAGAGAAAGCTAAGAGAAAAAAAATGGGATGCATTTGTAGAGATAAGTTTTGCAAATGCCTTGGATGCAAAATGGAACACCGAATTGAGCAAGCGTGGTACTGGGCAAACTACTTGCATCGAGAGATTGTGAACAAAAGGGTGACAGAGAAGTTTAAGTGGGCCATGCATAGTTATGGAGATTTGTGGACTGACAGTGAGTCTTCATCCTCAGATGACGAATCGTGGAAATTTTGTGAGAATGGAGGTTAGTCATCGGAAGGCAATTCTGGAAATGATAAGGTAAATGTTGCTGAAACGGTAAATATGAAGAAGATGGGTAGTTTGGATATTGGGTCAGATAGCTCAAGTTCAGATTCAGAATCCGAATCGGAATCAGAATCAGAATTGGGTCAAGTTGAAGAAAAAGTCACGCATCTCTATGCTTTCATGGCAGATTCCTCTAACAAATCAAAGGTACAATCCGAAACTAATGCTATTTGTGAAAATTATGTTAGTTTAGAATTGAAACTTAAAGGACTTAGAGAATCTGTTACTACATGTCCTAAATGTGTTAAATTAGAAGAACAGGTTAAGAAGTTGACTGAGATTTGCCTAAACTGTAATAATTGTACTGCCTTACAACAAGAAATTGAATTACTTAAGAAAGGTAATGAGACTCTTAAGAGACAGTATGAGGATAACATGTTCTATAAGTGTAGGGAGAAAGAATTTAGGGAAATCATTAAAACTCTAGAGAACCAGGTGACTGATTTGAAGTCTAATGTGATGCTTAATACTCAGACCATAATGAAATAGATTGTTGAGATAGATGCCCTTAAGAGAGAAAAAGAATCTTTAAGGATTAGTTTTGAAACTAAGAGAGACAAGGCATATATCTTTAAGAGGTCTGCATCTGTGTTAGAGTATTGTCAGACGGTAGGAGGAAAGGAATCTAGTGTTGACTACAAGGAGTGTCCTCCACCTTTTGAGCATGATTATAGTTTCTCACCACTTGAGAAATTGTTCGGAGAGGACTATGTTCCGATTCAACCCATTGAGACTGAACAGGATAAGGGTAAAAGGGTAGATAGTTCTGAGACACCTAAGGTAGTGGTTGAAAAGACTGATGATGTGTCAAAAGTGTGTGCAGTAGTGCTTAACTTATCTTTCAACTTTTAAATTTATAAAACCTTTATTATTACACTTTAACACCCTAACGAGCAACAAAACCTGATCAGATGTAGTATTTTAGGTTATCGTCTCATGGGAGCGTAGATGCGGATAAGAGTTGTTTTATTTAAATAGTTCAATTGTTATTAAAGAATTAAAGATTGATTTTTAAGTCTTTTATAGGATAGATTCTTATCTCTTAGGAAAGAGATGCTTTAAAGATAAACAAAGCAATAAAATAAAACAAGGAATTGAAGATTCAAAATAAACATATAAAAATAAAAGCAATTACATGAACGAATAACTCATACAGAAATCATATTAGGCAAGTTTCATAACTTATATTAACCCAAAGCAGAATAATAATCATAGACCAACTATTATCCCTTAATAGGCTAAGCTAAGTGTTGCATATCATTTAACAAGAAGGACTTAAAGCATATGCTAGATATGTGATGTGCATAACTAATATCTCAATTCTTCATGTTCAATTCAATTACATGATACATATCAATCTTGTGATGTGGATTAACATGCAAATAGACTGACAAATTATATAAGCTATTAAACACCAAGTAGATCAACTCAAATTACTAGCTGAAAGTCAATTAGTACTAAGTTCTCATGCAATCATTAATTAAACAAATCCAAACGAAGGTTCTTCGATTAAGCTTAACAATATCAAACTCTATTATATAAGAGTAATTCCAATTAAACAAGTTTATCACTATAAGCTTTTTAACCTAGTTGCATGTAATTCAATTTGACAAGTTTGATGGACTAGATCTAAACAAGTAGCATGAATCGAATAATAGATCTTCGGATCAAGTACTAATCAATCCTAGAATCATGTTATTTAATCATTAAGCATGGTAAACAAGTATATTTAAGCAAAACAGATTCAAAACAGTTCAAATATTATTACAAAAACTCGACCATACAGATCTAGAAAAGAACCAGAGACTGTACAGACGAAGCACACGAAGCTGGCGACTTTGTTCCAGTCAAGCCTGCTTGGACTGGTGAAGCCGGCTTCATCTGATTCCCAGATGAAGTTCAGTTTTCGTCCACGTAACCACTATGAACGTTTAGTTCATAGCAGAAGACGAACAGCAACTATTAAAGTAAATAAAATAGAGTAAACAATAAAGTAAAGATAGAATCATACCTTAAAAGGTAGATGAAAAGAACTTGAATTAAAACTTGAAAAATCTTGGTTACAATGAAAAGTAAATCTAACCTAAGGGTTTTAGAGAAAACCCCAAAAGAAAAACGAAACCAAACTAAATCATATTGAGTTGTACTGAATTGCACACCTAAAACTGAGACTGGAGCCCTCTATTTATAATATTCAGAAACGGTGGCCAAGCCGGCTGTCATAACCCGTCCTTAAGAATAAGAACGAGTTAGATAACGTATGATTTCATTGCGAGGTATTGACCTCTATATACGACATTTTTAAAAGAACAACTGTATTTATTTTACATTACAAACCATAACTCTTATGTTAATACAAGCTTTAGACAATATAAAGATGATTATCGTTTAGCGATAATCTTAGACTTACAAACTTTACATGTGATGATAACAATACGATTTCTAGCATATTTTACATTACAATTCCTCGGATATGCAGTTTTATTTTTGACACAAATATGCATACTCAAGATCTTGCTTAAATTCAACATGTTGCAGCGGAAGCTTTTAGTTATCACCTGAGAATAGACATGTTTAAAACGTCAACATAAAGTTGGTGAGATATAGGTTTAATGCCGGCAGCGGTATAAATATAGACCACAAGATTTCATATGTAAACATTTTAATAAAAATATTCTAAGTGGTTGAGCACTTGGTAACCATACTTAACATTTAATCACGTCGCATATTCCCTTTATTATGAAATCTTACTACACCGTACCAAGTGTAGTCACGAAACGAAGTACTGTGCAACCGTTGAATACTGGTCGTCCAGTCCGGTTGGGGTTGTCAGGCCCGATAGATCTATCAATAGGATTCGCGTTTACAATACTGCTGTAAATAGTAGTTACCAAGCTACAGGGAAGTATGCCAGTGGTACAACTCAACGTAGAATATATTTTTCAGTTACTTGTGTCCATAACGTAAAACATAAAATACATGTATTCTCATCCCGAAATACTTAGAGTTTAAAAGTGGGACTATATACTCACTTTTGCCTTGAAGATATATATATTTTGACTTGGTCTCCGGTTGATATCACGAACCTATCCATATATAGTTTATCAATATATTTCCATTTTAAACAATCGTCACATATATATACTTATTATACTTTTAATAGTTTTAATAATTTCTTAGTCCGTAGTTAGCAGTCCGATGTTAGTAATTCAATTTTAATGGTTCATATTTAGGTGTTTAATAAATAAAACCCCCATCGAAATAAATAAAACCCCATCGTATTTGTATTGGTCGGGATTAATCTTGACCCACGGTACCGGTGTTGTCAAATGACGTGTTGCGTACATAAAGTACCGGTGTTGTCAAATGACGTGTTGCGTACAATCATGGGATCTTATGATTAATCTTCTCGTATTGTTTACGGGTGGTCCTGAAATATATAAAATTAAATTATGAGTACATATATATAAAATATCATGTTATTTTAGAAAGATGTGATTCATTTAATTTTTCTCCAATTATTTTCGTGGCTAAACTAGTTTTGGATATCCGATCTTGTTTTGGTCATAGTTTCTTCGTTACAACTCCGTTTTCGTTGGTTCAACTTGGCACTTCCTTGGATCGAGTCCTTCTTTAAGAATATGAACTGTAAATACCTTAGTTTGTATTCGAAATCACAGGTCATAGGTCAAACTTTAGTGAAACTCATGAAGTTGATCATTTTCCATCATGTAAACAACCTTAAATGATTATTTTTCTAAAAATACTTATACTTTGAGTTAAATCATGAAATTTTTATGTGTTAACATATTCATAGTAAATATCAATTTTCCAGAAAATAAGCCTCCAATTCAAAGTTCAAAATAGTTTTTAATTATCCAACCCAAAACAGCCCCCGGTTGTACTCCGACGACGTAAATTCAGTTTTTAAGGTGTTCTTTGAAAAACCAAGTTTTACCTTGTTAAGTTAGCATATACTTATGATATATTACAGGTCTTGAATTATTTTAAAAGTTAAGTTAGAAGGATCTATTTAGTTTGCAAACAAGTTTGAAAACATTCAAACTATGTTCTTGTTGTTAAAATTTTATACCATAAAATAAGATAACTATATATATATGAATCGAATAAGGTTATGAACAAAGTTACTACCTCAAGTTACTTGGACAAGGTTGCTGTAAAATAGAAGTAAAAACCTAGAACCAAAAGAGTGATGGGGTTGGATGAAAGATTGGAAGTAAATTTGTGTTCTTGGAAGGATTCTTGAAGTGTTTTTGTAAGGGTTTTCTTATGGTGATTAAGTGATGTTTTTGAAGCTAGATCTTCATGGTAACTTGCTGAATTGATGAGAGTTTCTTAGGGCTTTCAAGTAAGAGAGTTAGAGAGTGATTTAGAAGTGAAAATGGTGATCAAAAATTTGATATGGTGATGGCTATAAAACGTGATCAAGGGGGGGGGGAGACAAAACAAATTTCCAAGTTGTAATTTTATGCAATTAGTCAAGCTATCCTCCAAATTCTAATTACCTAGCCTTAAGGGCATGAACAAGGGCTGGTTGGTGGTGATTTGATGTGTATATACCAATAGTAAATACGTATAAAAGCTAGGTATGATACAGGTACATATATTCTAGATATACGTATAGAAATCTTGTGAAAACGGAATGAGGATTCAAATATAGCTATATTTTGTGAATACACTTATATTGTTTTATGTATTTAAGTCCTTAAAAGTGATTAAATACATTACATATACTATATATGTATAAACATTATAGGTCATAAGTATTTACGTCAAATAACGTTACGTATGGTTATTGTTTTGAAAACTTAAGTTAGTAGTTTCAAAATATACTTATAACTTATTGTTATTAATACAAAATGAGGTATTAAAACATCCTTAGATCATGTTAAATATGTATATATACATATATATACAGAAACGTATAATTATCATATGTTATATAGTTCGTGATATCATCGGTCAACTAGACAGTCAAACGTTGTATAAAACTCTTTTTTAAAAACATAAATATCAACAATTTGGATTGCTTATCATGTTGGTAAGGTTTAATTTATGTAAATATTAATCTTATAAGTATAAATTGATCGAAAAAGTCCGGGTCATTACAGTACCTACCCGTTAAATAAATTCCGTCCCGAAATTTTAAAATTGTACCTATTATGCGTCATCGGAAAAACAGATGTGGGTACTTTTGTTTCATTTGATCCTCTCGTTCCCAAGTAAACTCGGGACCTCTTCGAGCATTCCAACGAACCTTAACGATCGGTATATTGCTCTGTTTGAGCCGTTTAATTTCACGATCCATGATTTCGATTGGTTCTTCGATGAATTGTAGTTTCTCGTCGACATAGATTTCTTCAAGAGGAATGGTGAGATCTTCCTTTGCAAGACACTTCTTAAGGTTTGAGACGTGAAATGTATTATGTACTCCGGCGAGTTGTTGCGGTAACTCGAGTCGATAAGCTACCGGTCCAATGCGTTCGATGATCTTGAACGGGCCTACGTACCTTGGGTTCAGTTTACCCCTTTTGCCGAAACGTATTACACCTTTCCATGGTGATACCTTTAACATAACCATGTCACCGATCTGAAACTCTAATGGTTTCCTTCGAACATCAGCGTAGCTCTTTTGGCGACTACGGGCTGTTTTCAATCTCTCCTTAATTTGTACTATCTTCTCAGTCGTTTCGTGTATGATCTCGGGACCAGTTAATTGTCGATCTCCTACTTCATTCCAACAAATAGGAGATCTACACTTCCTTCCATACAGTGCTTCGAATGGTGCAGCTTTAATGCTCGCATGATAACTATTATTATACGAGAATTCTGCTAACGGTAAATACTTATCCCATCCGTTTCCAAAATCGATCACACATGCCCTGAGCATGTCTTCAAGAGTCTGAATTGTTCTTTCACTCTGTCCGTCAGTTTGCGGATGATATGCGGTACTCATATCCAAACGAGTTCCTAGTGCCTCCTGTAGTGATTGCCAGAACTTTGAGGTAAATCTACTATCACGATCGGATATAATGGAAATAGGTATTCCATGCCTTGAAACAATTTCCTTTATATATAATCGTAATAATTTCTCCATTCTATCCGTTTCCTTTATAGGCAAGAAATGTGCAGATTTGGTAAGACGATCAACAATTACCCAAATGGTGTCGTATCCCCAGGCAGTCTTTGGTAACTTCGTGATGAAATCCATGGTAATACCATCCCATTTCCATTCTGGGATTTCTGGTTGTTGAAGTAACCCTGACGGCTTCTGGTGTTCTGCTTTGACCTTGGAACAAGTTAAGCACTCCCCAACATATGTTACAACGTCTGTCTTTAAATTAGGCCACCAATAATGTGTCTTAAGATCTTGGTACATCTTTCCAACTCCAGGATGTATCGAGTATCTTGTCTTATGTGCCTCATTCAATATCAACTTCCTTAATCCACCCAACTTCGGTACCCAAATACGGTTTGCAAAATATCGAATTCCGTCTTCCCGTATAACGAGTTGCTTCTCATACTTCTTCATTATTTCATTTCTTATGTTTTCTTTAGTAAGTGCTTCTCGTTGAACTTCTTTGATTTGTGAGTTGAGATTCATGCGAATTTTTATGTTCATCGCTCGTACTCGAATTGGTTCTCGTTCCTTTCTGCTTAGTGCGTCAGCCACCACATTCGCTTTCCCGGGATGATAACGAATTTCACAATCATAGTCGTTTATTAACTCGACCCACCTACGTTGCCTCATGTTCAGCTGTTTCTGATCAAAAATATGTTGAAGGCTTTTATGATCAGTAAACACAGTGCATTTAACCCCATACAAGTAGTGTCTCCATATCTTTAATGCAAACACGACTGCTCCCAGTTCTAAATCATGCGTCGTATAATTCTGCTCGTGAATCTTCAATTGTCGGGATGCGTATGCAATAACTTTCTTCCGTTGCATAAGAACGCAACCAAAACCTTGTCGCGAAGCGTCACAATATATTTCAAAATCATCGTTCCCTTCTGGTAACGATAAAATAGGTGCCGTAGTTAACTTCTTCTTTAGTAATTGAAATGCACTCTCCTGCTCAGATGTCCATTCATATTTCTTCCCTTTTTGCGTTAACGCTGTCAACGGCTTAGCTATTCGGGAAAAATCTTGAATAAACCTTCTATAATAACCGGCTAAACCCAAAAATTGGCGTATCTGCGTTGGTGTCTTAGGAGTCTCCCATTTTTCAATGGCTTTAATTTTTGCTGGATCAACCTGAATTCCTTTGCTACTAACAACGTGGCCAAGAAATTGCACTTCTTTCAACCAGAAAGCACATTTAGAAAATTTAGCATATAGCTGTTCTTTTCTCAACAACTCTAATATCAACCATAAATGCTGCTCATGCTCTTGCTCACTCTTGGAATAGATAAGAATATCATCAATGAAAACGATAACAAACTTATCTAAATATGGACTACAAACTCGATTCATGAGGTCCATGAATACAGCTGGCGCATTTGTCAACCCAAACGGCATGACCAAAAATTCGTAATGACCATAACGTGTCCGAAAAGCAGTTTTCGGTATATCTTCTTCTTTGACGCGTAATTGATGATAGCCCGATCTTAGGTCAATTTTCGAGTACACACATGATCCTTGGAGTTGATCAAATAAGTCATCAATTCTCGGTAGTGGATACCGATTCTTGATAGTTAACTTATTTAATTCACGATAATCTATACACATCCTAAAAGATCCATCTTTCTTTTTAACAAATAGAATCGGAGCTCCCCACGGTGAAGTACTTGGTCGTATGAATCCACGGTCCAGTAATTCTTTTAACTGATCTTGAAGTTCTTTTAATTCGGATGGTGCAAGTCTATATGGAGCACGAGCCACTGGTGCAGCTCCTGGTACTAAATCTATTTGAAATTCTACAGATCTAAATTGAGGTAATCCCGGCAACTCTTCCGGAAAAACTTTAGGAAAATCTCTTGCCACAGGCACGTCGTTGATGCACTTCTCTTTTTCTTTCTTTTCGACTTTATTAACATGTGCTAGAATAGCATAACATCCCTTTTCTAAACACTTCTTGGCTTTCAAACAGCTAATGAGTTTTAACTTTGAGTTACCCTTCTCTCCATAAATCATCACCGGCAGTTTATCCTTACAAGGAATGCGAATTACCTTCTTGGCACACACAACTTCAGCTCCTACTTTGGACATCCAGTCCATGCCGACTATTACATCAAAACTTCCTAATTCTACGGGTATCAAGTCAATTTTAAACGTTTCTCCGGCTAAATTTATTTTACAATCACGGAAAATTTTATCGGCTTTAATTAGTTTACCATTAGCTAACTCAATCATGTACTTAGCATCTAGAGGTAATGATGAACAATTCAATTTAGCGTAAAAGCCTCTACTCACGTAACTTATATCGGCACCAGTATCAAATATAATAGATGCGGATAAGTTATTAATGGTAAACGTACCCGTAACAAGCTCCGGGTCTTCACACGCCTCTCTAGCATTAATAACAAATGCTCTTCCACGTGCAGATCCATTATTCTTCTCTGGATTCGGACACTGGCTCTTATAGTGACCTTGTTTTCCACACCCATAACAAGTAATGGTAGCCAAAGCAGTTCTATTTGCATTGGTGGCAGCAGTCTTGGTACCATTTGTATTTGTAACGAGAGCCCTACAATCTTCAGCAATATGACCCTTTCGATTACATTTGTTGCATACCACATTACAGTAGCCAGAGTGATGTTTGTGGCATCGGTTGCATAAAGGATTTTGTCCTTTGTAACCAAAGCTTAAACCACTACCCGCCCCTTGCGTGATTTCTTGTTTCTTAAAAGATTGTTGTTGGTTACCTCGATCATAATTTCCATTCCACTTTCTTTTGTTACCTGATACCTTCACATCAGTATTGGATACTTTCTTATCCATGATGACCTGATCCATTAGCTCGTTTGCCATGGTTATAGCTTCATGAATTGTCTTAGGTTTCGATGCTGTAACATTTGCCTTGACCTTTTTGGGCAAACCATCTTTGTACATTTCAATCTTCCGTTCTTCGGTTGGAACCAATTCAGGACATAGCAAAACTAATTCCATGAATCGCTGATTGTAGTTGGTGATTTCAGTACCAACAACCTTCAGGCTTCGTAATTCATCTTCCAACTTCCTAACCTCGTTCCTTGGACAATACTCGTTGATTAACATTATTTTGAATTCTTCCCATGGGGTATCATAAGCTACATCTCCTCCTACAGCCTTCACGTAATTTTTCCACCACGTGAGTGCACTATCTTGTAAAGTGCACGATGCATACTTGGTCATGTCCTTTTCAACACAACCACTGATTTTAAACACAGTCTCCATCTTTTCTATCCACCGGGTTAAACCGATCGGTCCTTCCGTTCCACTGAATGATGAGGGCTTGCAAGCTTAAAAAGTCTTGTAGGTACATCCTACACGAGGATTTGGGTTAACTGCAGCAGCTCTTGCAGCTTCGACCCATAACATTCTGTCGTTCACTCGCTGGTTGATGAATTCCTCGACTTCTTGTTCCGTCATTCGATTCAATCGCGCCATTTCCTAATGAAAGAAAATAATTATTCACATGGAATATTATAGATGTAGTGTGTATTTATAGTACATTATAGCTTGTTAACAATATGAACCAGGTATTATTATAAAAGCCTTTTCTTCTTATTAGCATTTTATAATTATATCTAGGGTAGTACCTACCCGTTAATGTTCATACTTAATAGCTTAGTACAGAACCAATTACTACAATCTAAATAATACTTAACCATGGAAAATTATTGCATTTCATACTTCACTATTTTACATATGCTTATCTTACATCGAACATTAAGTAAACCACACTAATAATATTATACAAAAGATTATATGATCCCATGGTTTAATACGGAAGCGCATCGTTTGGTCTATTTTCTAGGACGTTTAGGTTCAAGGAATGGCCTAACGCTTATCCTAGCTGCCTGCCTATATTTTGGCTGTGGGGCTGAAGAACTAGATGCCGGGATAGAACAAATAGGAATAGCGGGAATAGGGGTGGTAGTGTCTAGTGGAGTTGGTGCCACATCATCCTTACTAAACTCAGGATTTGAATTTTCTAATTCATTAGCCTTTCGTTTCTTTCCTAGTTCGAACTTGTCTTTCGTAATTTCTTGTATTTCTTCCTCGGGTTCACTTTTCTCCTCGGGTTCACTTTCCGGGTTCTTTATTGTTGGTTCATCCGGAATTTGTGAGTCTTCCCCAAAGATATTATTTTCGTCATCGGATAGGTTAATGACTGAAACACCATCTGAAGATTCTGATTCGGAGTCGCTGAATGTGATAATAAGTTTTGAGCCCGACATCTATCACACAGCAACTAACCCATTAGTACTACATAATATTTACATATAAATTTTAACCAACAATGATAAGCAATGGTTGTTAAATCAGATCCGGTCAAAGTCCAGACTTACTAATGTATCCTAACGACTTATCAGTTAGACACACTAATGCAAACCTGGTTCGCTAAGACCACCGCTCTGATACCACATGTCATAACCCGTCCTTAACCATAAGAACGAGTTAGATAACGTATGATTTCATTGCGAGGTATTGACCTCTATATGCGACATTTTTAAAAGAACAACTGTATTTATTTTACATTACAAACCATAACTCTTATGTTAATACAAGCTTTAGACAATATAAAGATGATTATCGTTTAGCGATAATCTTAGACTTACAAACTTTACATGTGATGATAACAATACGATTCCTAGCATATTTTACATTACAATTCCTCGGATATGCAGTTTTATTTTTGACACAAATATGCATACTCAAGATCTTGCTTAAATTCAACATGTTGCAGCGGAAGCTTTTAGTTATCACCTGAGAATAGACATGTTTAAAACGTTAACATAAAGTTGGTGAGATATAGGTTTAATGCCGGCAGCGGTATAAATATAGACCACAAGATTTCATATGTAAACATTTTAATAAAAATATTCTAAGTGGTTGAGCACTTGGTAACCATACTTAACATTTAATCACGTCGCATATTCCCTTTATTATGAAATCTTACTACACCGTACCAAGTGTAGTCACAAACGAAGTACTGTGCAACCGTTGAATACTGGTCATCCAGTCCGGTTGGGGTTGTCAGGCCCGATAGATCTAGCAATAGGATTCGCGTTTACAATACCGCTGTAAATAGTAGTTACCAAGCTACAGGGAAGTATGCCAGTGGTACAACTCAACGTAGAATATATTTTTCAGTTACTTGTGTCCATAACGTAAAACATAAAATACATGTATTCTCATCCCGAAATACTTAGAGTTTAAAAGTGGGACTATATACTCACTTTTGCCTTGAAGATATATATATTTTGACTTGGTCTCCGGTTGATATCACGAACCTATCCATATATAGTTTATCAATATATTTCCATTTTAAACAATCGTCACATATATATACTTATTATACTTTTAATAGTTTTAATAATTTCTTAGTCCGTAGTTAGCAGTCCGATGTTAGTAATTCAATTTTAATGGTTCATATTTAGGTGTTTAATAAATAAAACCCCCATCGAAATAAATAAAACCCCATCGTATTTGTATTGGTCGTGATTAATCTTGACCCACGGTACCGGTGTTGTCAAATGACGTGTTGCGTACATAAAGTACCGGTGTTGTCAAATGACGTGTTGCGTACAATCATGGGATCTTATGATTAATCTTCTCGTATTGTTTACGGGTGGTCCTGAAATATATAAAATTAAATTATGAGTACATATATATAAAATATCATGTTATTTTAGAAAGATGTGATTCATTTAATTTTTCTCCAATTATTTTCGTGGCTAAACTAGTTTTGGATATCCGATCTTGTTTTGGTCATAGTTTCTTCGTTACAACTCCATTTTCGTTGGTTCAACTTGCCACTTCCTTGGATCGAGTCCTTCTTTAAGAATATGAACTGTAAATACCTTAGTTTGTATTCTAAATCACAGGTCATAGGTCAAACTTTAGTGAAACTCATGAAGTTGATCATTTTCCATCATGTAAACAACCTTAAATGATTATTTTTCTAAAAATACTTATACTTTGAGTTAAATCATGGAATTTTTATGTGTTAACATATTCATAGTAAATATCAATTTTCCAGAAAATAAGCCTCCAATTCAAAGTTCAAAATAGTTTTTAATTATCCAACCCAAAACAGCCCCCGGTTGTACTCCGACGACGTAAATTCAGTTTTTAAGGTGTTCTTTGAAAAACCAAATTTTACCTTGTTAAGTTAGCATATACTTATGATATATTACAGGTCTTGAAGTATTTTAAAAGTTAAGTTAGAAGGATCTATTTAGTTTGCAAACAAGTTTGAAAACATTCAAACTATGTTCTTGTTGTTAAAATTTTATACCATAAAATAAGATAACTATATATATATGAATCGAATAAGGTTATGAACAAAGTTACTACCTCAAGTTACTTGAACAAGGTTGCTGTAAAAGAGAAGTAAAAACCTAGAACCAAAAGAGTGATGGGGTTGGATGAAAGATTGGAAGTAAATTTGTGTTCTTGGAAGGATTCTTGAAGTGTTTTTGTAAGGGTTTTCTTATGGTGATTAAGTGATGTTTTTGAAGCTAGATCTTCATGGTAACTTGCTGAATTGATGAGAGTTTCTTAGGGCTTTCAAGTAAGAGAGTTAGAGAGTGATTTAGAAGTGAAAATGGTGATCAAAAATTTGATATGGTGATGGCTATAAAACGTGATCAAGGGGGGGGGGGAGACAAAACAAATTTCCAAGTTGTAATTTTATGCAATTAGTCAAGCTATCCTCCAAATTCTAATTACCTAGCCTTAAGAGCATGAACAAGGGCTGGTTGGTGGTGATTTGATGTGTATATACCAATAGTAAATACGTATAAAAGCTAGGTATGATACAGGTACATATATTCTAGATATACGTATAGAAATCTTGTGAAAACGGAACGAGGATTCAAATATAGCTATCTTTTGTGAATACACTTATATTGTTTTATGTATTTAAGTCCTTAAAAGTGATTAAATACATTACATATACGATATATGTATAAACATTATAGGTCATAAGTATTTACGTCAAATAACGTTACGTATGGTTATTGTTTTGAAAACTTAAGTTAGTAGTTTCAAAATATACTTATAACTTATTGTTATTAATACAAAATGAGGTATTAAAACATCCTTAGATCATGTTAAATATGTATATATACATATATATACAGAAACGTATAATTATCATATGTTATATAGTTCGTGATATCATCGGTCAACTAGACAGTCAAACATTGTATAAAACTCTTTTTTAAAAACATAAATATCAACAATTTGGATTGCTTATCATGTTGGTAAGGTTTAATTTATGTAAATATTAATCTTATAAGTATAAATTGATCGAAAAAGTCCGGGTCATTACACCGGCGGCTTCATTGGGAAACCGGCGGCTTGCCTTGGGTCGGTGACTCCTTCTGCAAGTTTAACTTGATCCGCAAGCAAAAAATGCGTAACTGTCATAATTAAGCCGGCGGCTTAGTAGCAGGCCGACGGCTTCAGTGATCCGGCAAATCTTTCTGATTTTGTTTCCATTTTTACTTGAACTTGGTCGACAAGTCGAGAATCGTGTAAACTAGGCCGGCGGCTTTAGGATGAAGCTGGCGGCTTCATCTGCTTTTTGCTTGGTCTACAAGTTCATCCAATTCTACAGCAATTCTAGAACATTCTGCCGTATTCAACCCCAAGCCGGCGGCTTCCTTGAACCCTTGCCGGCGGCTTCATAGCCTTTTCTGCAATTTTTCCTGTTTTTGATCCTGTTTGATACATAACTTTGATAAGATCATTAGAAATACCTTTTTTCCTATTTTAACCATTTTAGTGTGTTTTAGGATTAAAATGACCTTAAAGTACTAAGATAACTCCTCAAAATGTTATCAAAAAAACTGTATAATTTAGGAGTTATCAACTGATATGGTTGAAACCTCAAAGAAAGATCGTATTGGAAAACCAAATCCCAAGCTAGTGATTATTTTGAAAATACCTGCTAATCAGAGACCAATCAGAATTAGGAACGATCCTCACTCAAGTTTGTTAAAGTACCTAGTTTTGAGGAGGCGAATTTTTTGAGACCAGCATGTAATTCACCACCTAAGTATGTTCCTCTGCCTAAAAGGTCTCCAGTTAGGACTCACAAAAGATCGCTTGTGAACAGGAGGTCTCCACCTAGACCTTAAAGTCCTAGATCCCCAATTGGACATAATCCTAGGTTTGACTCATACTACATGGAAGATTATTTGGAAACACGTTCATGTTTTCATTGTGGATTGGGAGGTAACATGGCCATAAATTGTCCTAATAAGTTTACTGCACCTAGGAGGAGAATTGAACTGACTCCACCCAAATGATTTAAAAACTACAGATCATCTTCTCCTCCGAAGAATCATGTGTCTTCCAGACCTACTTCAAGTAAATATGAAAAACATGTAATTCCTGCAAATCTGCCCAAAATGATAGAGGTAACGAGCTTCTAGCCATCATAGATCGAACCATATCTATTAGGGTTCGGTTCCTCCTTTTGGAAACTCCATTTAGTTTGGGTGTTCCAGGAGGAGTGAGTTGCGAGATAATCCCACAACTTCTAAGATGATCTTGGAAAGCATCGCTTAGGTATTCACCTCCTCTATCGGTATGAAGTACCTTGATTGTCTTATTGAGTTGATTTTATACTTCATTTTGATACTCTTTGAATGTCTCAAAAGTTTTGTCCTTATGTCTTAACAAGTAGACATATCCGAAACGACTGAAGTCATCAATGAAAGTAACGAAGTATCTTTCACCATTCCTAGTTATGTGCTTAAAGGGTCCACATACATCCGAATGTATTAATCCCAATAAGTCCTTAGCCCTTTCATAGGTCCCTTTGAAAGGTGCTTTAGTCATTTTGCCTTGTAAACAAGATTCACATACATCAAACGAGTCTAGTTCATTTGATTTCAAAAGGCCATTCTTTTGAAGTGTATGCATTCAATTCTTGTTTATGTGATCAAGGCGACAATGCCATAAGTAGGAATCACTCAAATCCCTTTTGAGTTTCTTGGTGTTTACATGGTATATTGAGCTATTGTATGATGTGTCATCATGAACCAATTCATAAATACCATTCGAAGGCGAAGCCTTAAAACAAAACACATTATCTAAAAAAACATGGATATCATCATTAATGAAATTAAGATTAAAACCATATTGTTTCAAACGGGATACAGAAATAATGTTTCGAGATAAATCGGGTGCATACAAATTATTTTTCAAAACAAGCTCCAAACCACTTGGTAGCTTTAAAACAAAGTCTCCTTGAGCTTTCACTTGCACCCTTGCTCCATTTCCCATGAAGAGACTTATTTTTCCCGCATCTTGATTACTTCTTTTGAACCCCTACAAATTATTGCAAATATGAGTTCCACATCCTGTGTCTAACACTCATGTATTAGAAGAAGTAATACTAAGCTCAATGTATACCATATATACATTACCTGAGGTTTTCCCTGCATCCCTCTTTTCCTTCAACTCCTTTAGGTAGACCGGGCAGTTGCGTTTCCAGTGGCCCATTTCACCGCAACCAAAACACGGATCTTCCTTGGGGTTAGCTTTTCCGACAACCTTTTGCTTCTTGTTGTTGTTGGTTGGGGTAACCATCTTCCCCTTTCCCTTGCCCTTGCCTTGGTAGGCTGGTCCTTTCCTCTTAGCCGCCTTCGGCTTCGAAGTGTTATTGTTTTTGGACCCGCCTTCATTGATCGTAAACAAGGGTTAAGCCCTTTTACCCATGCTTGCTTCTGCCGTCTTAAGCATGGCATGCAATTCGCCAATGCTTATATTCCAACCATTCATGTTGTAATTCATTACAAATGTGTCAAACCTTTTTGACAATGAGTTGAGAATAAGGTCCGTGGCTAATTCATTAGACACGTTGCAATTTAGACGGTTTGCTCGATCAATTAGGCTATTCATCTTAAGGACATAAGATGAAACGGATTGGGAGTCATCCATTCGACATGCATGAAGCGCTCGGACCGTTTCAAAGCGCTCCACACGAGCTTATTGAAGGAACATCTCCTTCAACTGTGTGATCATGTCATATGCACTATGATGCTCAAAATCCTTTTGGAGTTCGGGTATCATAGTCCCAAGCATGAGGCAAGAAACTTGCAACGAATCGGTGCAATATTTCTCCCAATAAGCCATGCCTTCCGTATCATCCTCGTCCGGTTGATCGGGAATGGGGTCTTCCAACACATACACCCTGTCCTCTAGTTTGAGGAAAATTCTTAGATTGTGGAACCAATCCATGAAGTTCGTATGGTTGAGTTTTTCCTTTTCGAGGATTGACCTCAACGATAGGTTGTTAAAGTTGATAGGTGCGTTAGGAATGTTTTTGTTATTGGCGGCCATCTACAAAATTTTAACAAAGTTGTTTAAGTATCAATTTTAATTTAACAATCAATACCCTTTAAATCCAATTGATATTTATTAAATTATAGAATCCAACGGTAAACCAAATTTCGGTTAGGTGACCTTTATCCCGTCATTTGATTTAGCTAGGTATATGACAATTGCAATCCTTTTGCAACTTCTAAGTTATGGGATCATGCAATCCTTTTGCATGGCATATTTATCCCATCAACGCCTATTTGTTCCTCATGCTTCGGTGACCCTAAGTTCATGATTCCCAAATCAAGTCGTCCTACTTGTGTAAACGTGTAAATTCAACATACAAGTGGTTAGGTGACCTTTATCCCACAAGTGTGCCAAATTTACCTTAATCATATTGGTTTGCTCATAATAGTTAGGTGACCTTTATCCCATCATGAGTTCCCTAGTATGCCTAAGTGTCACACAATAAGGATGGTGTTTAACTTGTTTACCTTGTAAATATAGGGATTTTAAGTTTTCGTTAATTCTAGTTTGATAAAACTTTTACACCATACACCAACATGCATTTAGTGTATGGTTTGTATGAAAATCCATTTTCATGTCTTGTAATTAAACCAATTACATGATTCGATATAAACCATTTTATATGTGTTTTAATAACCAATTATTATGTGTTCTTAATAATCATTTATTAATGTCCTTTTGCCATTTCAATTTAACCATTTAAATTGTCGTTTTGCATGTTGTTAATAACGTCTAATTTAACCAATTAAATTTTAGTATGTTTGTTAACTTGTGTGATTAATTTGTAGCAACCAAACATACAATCTATAATCAAACAACAAAACAACCACACATGCAAAATAATATGTTCACAATCTAGCCTTTTGGTGGACATTTGTTTAACCGAAAACAAATGTCACCGGTTAATGGGTCATAACACAAAGTAGGAGATTTAACATCTCCCACTAAATCTTGCATCCAAATGCATGTGTTCTTCTTTGCTCCATCTTGTGCATATTCATACTCTTTACAAAAAAATACGTATCCTAATACATTTTTCTCTAGAAAATGAAAATACAACCTAATCTATTTTACATACCAAATATAAAATAAATTACATAACCAAATGAATAAATAAATTACATGCCAAAAGAATAATTACTATTACATACCAAATGAATGAATAATCAACCAAACAAGCATGCAACCAAACACAAGGTCAAGGCTAAGATTGTGAACAATAACATGCAACCAAATATGACCAAAATGGAAGACCCAAAACCCATTTTGGGTCCCAAACAATTCGGCCAAAAAACACACCCACCCAAAACATATAATTTTTTGCATTTTACTTTCATGCATGTACATAAAATGCAAAATGTATAGTGAGTTTAATAACCATCTCGAAGCATATTTCAACAACCTCGGCTCTAGATACCATTTTTGGGATTTAACAAGTTTCATAATACATAAAACATTTTAAGAATCAAATTAAAGCGGAAGCATGAAGTGTTACCATTTTAAAACTTGTTAATCTTTAACCAATTAAAGTTAAATCCCAAATAGGATCAAGTTGTGAAACATACTTACAAACTACAAGTAAGAAAGGAATTTATACCTTCTCCAAGCTAGGTAGTGAGTGATGAAGATGATGATGATGAATGGAGCCTCAAATGGATGAAACCTCAAGTAGTTATACCCCAAGCGTATCACCAACACCTTATGCTTTGGTTAGGATTTGTTGACACTTAAATTTAGCTTGCAAAAAAAAGTTTAAGAACCCTTTACCCCTTCACAAAGGCCACGGCCAGACAGTAATTAAAGAGGAGGTTTTTGCAGTTTTTTTTACAAGTGTATTGATGTGTATTTGCATGTAAGTGTAGTCTCCAAGAGAGCCTTGGTACTTATGCATTTTAAAATGGAAGTAGCCATTCAAATGGTTAGTCAAATGGCATGCCTACATGGGCTCCAATGCCACTCACAAGTTGTTTTTAAAATAAGTTTTATAAAATATAAAGTTTTATAAAACTATTTTATAAAACTTCCATTTTTATTTATATATACATTATATTATATAAAACCAATTTATATAAAATGTAACATAAATTAATTAATTATTTAACCATTAAATAATTAAATCCATATTATATAAATTATTCCATAATTTATATATATATATATATATATGTACACATCAAGTAATTTTTCAGAAAACCATTTTTCTTAAAGTTCAAGTGTCGCGTATTTAATCAATGATCTAATCGTTAAGATTAAATACGTATAAGGTGTCGGTAAGCTTATTATTGGGTATGACCTGACTTGGATCAAAAAATATTAGCCATGTTAATTTAATATGTCTCTCGGGCATACGAAATACCTTCATATATACCAATAGTATACACATCTAGAAGCTGTGTATTGTACGAGTACGAATACGGGTGCATACGAGTAGAATTGTTGATGAAAATTAATGAGGATGTAATTGTAAGAATTTTTGTTAAGTAGAAGTACTTTGATATGTGTCTTGAAGTCTTTCAAAAGTGTACTAATACAGATAAATACACTACATGTATATACATTTTAATTGAGTCATTAAGTCATCGTTACTCGTTACATGTAAGTGTTGTTTTGAAACCTTTAAGTTAACGATCTTGTTAAATGTAATTAATTCATTGTTATTATACTTAAATGAGATGTTAAATTGTTATGTTAACATGATAACATGGTGTATGATTATATCTTAACATCATATATATATGTTAAAATACTATTACAACGATAATCGTTACTTATATATATTGTTTCGAAATTCTTAAGTTAGTAGTCTTGTTTTACATATGTAGTTCATTCTTAATATACTTAATGATATATATAATTATCATTTTATCATGTTAAATATATTGTAACAATATCTTAATATGATACATATGTATTTAGTAAGACATTGTTATAACGATAATCGTTATATATATCGTTTCGAGTTTCTTAACTTAGTAGTCTCATTTTTATGTATATAACTCATTGTTAATATACCTAGTGATATACTTACTTATCATAATATCATGTTAACTATATATATATATATATATATATATATATATATATATATATATATATATATATATATATATATATATATATATATATATATATATATATAACGTTAAAACTTGTAAAAACTATATGATATATATATATATATATATATATATATATATATATATATATATCCATATATATATCATCATATAGTTTTTACAAGTTTTAACATTCGTGAATCGCCGATCAACTTGGGTGGTCAATTGTCTACATGACACTCATTTCAAATAATCAAGTCTTAACAAGTTTGATTGCTTAACATGTTGGAAACATTTAATCATGTAAATATCAATTTCATTTAATATATATAAACATGGAAAAGTTCGGGTCACTACAGTACATACCCGTTAAATATATTTCATCCCGAAATTTTAAGCTGTAGAAGGTGTTGATGAATCTTCTAGAAATAGGTGTGGGTATTTCTTCTTCATCTGATCTTCACGCTCCCAGGTGAACTCGGGTCCTCTACGAGCATTCCATCGAACCTTAACAATTGGTATCTTGTTTTGCTTAAGTCTTTTAACCTCACGATCCATTATTTCGACGGGTTCTTCAATAAATTGAAGATTTTCGTTGATTTGGATTTCGTCTAATGGAATAGTGATATCTTCTTTAGCAAAACATTTCTCCAAGTTCGAGACGTGGAAAGTGTTATGTACAGCCACAAGTTGTTGAGGTAACTCAAGTTGGTAAGCTACTGGTCCGATACGATCTATAATCTTGAATGGTCCAATGTACCTTGGATTTAGTTTCCCCCGTTTACCAAATCGAACAACGCCTTTCCAAGGTGAAACCTTAAGCATGACCATCTCTCTAATCTCAAATTCTATATCTTTTCTTTTACTGTCCGTGTAGCGCTTTTGTCGACTCTGGGCGGTTTTCAATCGTTGTTGAATTTGGATGATTTTCTCGGTAGTTTCTTGTATTATCTCAGGACCCGTAATCTATCTATCCCCCACTTCACTCCAACAAATCATAGACCTGCACTTTCTACCATAAAGTGCTTCAAACGGCGCCATCTCAATACTCGAATAGTAACTTTTGTTGTAGGAAAATTTTGCTAACGGTAGGTGTCGATCCCAACTGTTTCAGAAATCGATAACACATGCTCGTAGCATGTCTTCAAGGGTCTGTATTGTCCTTTCACTTTGCCTATCGGTTTGTGGATGATAAGCAGTACTCATGTCTAGACGAGTCCCCAATGCTTGTTGCAGTGTCTGCCAAAACCTTGAAACAAATCTGCCATCCCTATCAGAGATAACAGAGATTGGTATTTCATGTCTGGAGACAACTTCCTTTAAATATAATCACGCTAAATTCTCCATTTTATCATCTTCTCTCATTGGCAGAAAGTGTGCTGATTTGGTAAGATGATCGACTATTACCCAAAGAGTATCATAACCACTTGCAGTTCTTGGCAATTTAGTAATGAAATTCATTGTCAATATTTTTCCATTTCCATTCTGGGATTTCAGGTTGTTGAAGTAGATCTGATGGTTTCTGATGTTCAGCTTTGACCTTAGAACACGTCAAACATTTTTCTACATATCTCGCAATATCGGCTTTCATACCTGGCCACCAAAAATGTTTCTTGAGGTCCTTGTACATCTTTCCCGCTCCAGGATGTATTGAGTATCTGGTTTTATGTGCTTCCCCAAGTACCATTTTTCTCACATCTCCAAACTTCGCTACCCAAATTTTTTCGGCTCTATACCGGGTTCCGTCTTCTCGAATATTAAGGTGTTTCTCCGATCCTTTGGGTATTTCATTCTTCAAATTCCCTTCTTTTACGACATCCTGCTGCGCCTCCTTTATTTGAGTAGTAAGGTTAGTACGAATAATTATATTCATAGCTTTTACCCGCATAGGTTCTCTGTCCTTTCTACTCAAAGCGTCTGCTACCACATTCGCCTTCCCCGGATGGTAACGAATCTCGAAATTGTAATCATTCAATAACTTAATCCCTTCAGGCAATGAAAATATAGGTGCCGTAGTTAACTTTTCCTTTAACAATTGAAACACTTTCTCCTGCTCATCCTTCCATTCAAACTTCTTCCCTTTATGTGTTAATGCAGTCAAGGGTTTTGCTATTTTGGAAAAATCTTGGATGAATCTTCTGTAGTGACCAGCCAATCCTAAACATTGGCGTATATGCTTCGGAGTTTTCGGGGTTTCCCACTTTTCATCGGTTTCAATCTTTGCCGGATCCACCTGAATACCTTCTTTGTTCACTATGTGACCGAGGAATTGAACTTCTTCCAACCAAAATGCACACTTTGAAAACTTAGCGTACAGTTTTTCTTTCCTCAACAACTCTAGCACTTTTCTCAAATGTTCTTCGTGATCTTGATCATTCTTTGAGTAGATAAGTATGTCATCGATGAAGACAATGACAAACTTGTCAAGATATGGTCGACACACTCAGTTCATGAGGTCCATGAACACAGCTAGTGTGTTAGTTAAACCAAACGGCATAACCATAAACTCGTAATGACCGTAACGCGTCCTAAAAGCAGTTTTCGGAATATCATCCTCCTTCACCCGCATTTGATGATATCCGGAACGTAAATCAATCTTCGAATAAACTGACGAACCTTGTAGTTGATCAAATAAGTCGTCGATTCTCGGTAGTTGGTAACGGTTCTTGATGGTAAGTTTGTTCAACTCTCGGTAGTCGATAAACAACCTGAATGTACCATCTTTCTTCTTGACAAACAAAACAGGAGCTCCCCATGGTGATGTGCTTGGTCGAATAAAACCACGCTCTAAGAGTTCTTGTAATTGGCTTTGGAGTTCCTTCATTTCGCTGGGTGCGAGTCTGTATAGAGCACGAGCTATTGGTGCAGCTCCTGGTACGCGATCTATTTGAAATTCAACAGATCGGTGTAGAGGTAGTCCCAGTAATTCTTTCAGAAATACATCGGGAAATTCTTTTGTGACAGGAACATCATTGATGTTCTTTTCTTCGGGTTTGACTTCTTCGATGTGTGCTAGAACAGCATAGCAACCTTTTCTTATTAGTTTTTGCGCCTTCAAATTACTAATAAGATTTAGCTTCGCATTGCTCTTTCCTCCGTACACCATTAAGGGTTTTCCTTTTTCTCTTACAATGTGAATCGCATTTCTGTAACATACGATTTCCGCTCTCTCCTTTTTCAACCAGTCCATGCCGATTATCACATCAAAGCTCCCTAACTCTACTGGTATCAAATCAATCTTAAACGTTTTGCTAACCAGTTTAATTTCTCGATTCTGACATATCTTATCTGCTGTAATTAATTTACCATTTGCTAATTCGAGTAAAAAATTATTATCCAAAGGCGTCAATGGACAACTTATTTTAGCACAGAAATCCTTGCTCTTATAGCTTCTATCCGCACCCGAATTAAATAAAACATTAGCAGAAGTATTGTCAATAAGAAACGTACCCGTAACAAGCTCCAGGTCTTCCTGCGCTTCAACTGCATTAATGTTGAACTCTTCCTCGGCCTTGCCCATTATTATCCCCCTGATTTGGACACGCATTTTTGAAATGGCCCTTCTTCCCCCATCCGAAACAGGTAATGTCGGCATAACTTGTTCCGGTATTATTTGTTCCCTTAGCCATTGATCCGTAGATTTCACACTTTATCGCACCATGGCCCTTTCTTTTACACTTAGTACACACTGCCGTACAGATCCCAGTCAGATGGTATCCTTTACACCTCTGACATGGTTTCTGCCTCTTGTTGTTATTGTTGGGATTGTTGTTGTTGCGGTTGTTATTGTTGTTAAAACGGTTGTTGTAGTTGTTGTTGGGGTGATTGTTCTTGTTGCGTTTGTTGTTGCAAAATTTGGTGCGATAGTAGTTGTGATTGTTTTGTTGATTGTTAAAATTGTGACCCTTGTCACTGGTTTCTTCCCACTTTCTCTTGATTTGTTTCGTGTTGGCTTCTTCGGCCGCCTTCTCTTTAACTCTTTTCTCAATCTGATTTATGAGTTTATGAGCCATTCGATTCGCCTTTTGTATGGAGGTGGGCTCGTGTGAACTTATATCTTCTTGGATCCTTTCTGGTAACCCTTTTACAAATGCGTCGATTTTCTCCTCTTCATTTTCGAACGCTCTTTGGCACAATAAACACAACTCCGTGAATCGTCGTTCGTATGTGGTTATGTTGAAACCTTGTATTCGTAATCCTTTAAGCTCTACTTTGAGCTTATTGTCCTCGTTTCTGGGATGATACTGCTCAGTCATCAGATGTTTGAATGCTGACCACGGTAGTGCGTACGCAGCATCTTGTCCCAATTACTCTAGGTAGGTATTCCACCATGTTAACGCAGTACCTGTGAAGGTATGCGTAGCGTACTTTACTTTATCTTCTTCAGTACACTTACTTATGGAAAACAACGATTCAACCTTTTCAGTCCACCGTTTCAAACCTATTGGACCCTCAGTTCTATCGAATTCCAAAGGTTTACAGGCAATGAATTCTTTGTAGGAGTGTCCTACACGATTTCTTGTGGCGTTATTTGTATTGCTAGATTCAGAGTTATTGTTGTTGTTTTGCATTGCAGCCTGTACCGCGGCTATGTTTGGTGCAAGGAAAACACGGAAGTCTTCCTCCCTCATGTTCAAATTCTGACGAGTCGTTGGTGCCATTTCCTTCAAAATTAGCTCAAAAGAATTAAGTTAATCATATAGAATATTGATAATGCTAAAAAGGAACATATATTTCATAGCATTATCCCTCAAGAAAGACAAGCCTTTAGTTGCAATTGTTCTATTTACAAGTGATATTCGTTTAAATAATAAAATGTGAAGACAAAAGACAGATTCGACGAATTGAAGACGCAAACGACCAAAAAGCTAAAAAGTACAAAGTACAATCAAAGTGGTTCAAATTATTAATGAGAAACGTCTAAAAGTTACAAGAGTACGAGCCGCGAAACGCAAAGTACAAGATATTAAATAGTACGCAAGGACGTTCGAAAATCCGAAACCGGGACATGAACTAACTTTCAACGCGTGACGCAACGGAGCTAAAATTACAAGTCAACTATGCACATAAATATAATATAATATATAAATAATTCTTAAAATTATATATATATATATATATATTATTATAAATTAAAAACCGTCGGCAAACTAGAAAACAAAGTTATGTGAGCTGGATCAGCTGGCCATGCGATCGCATGGCCAGGAAGGCTTAAAGTCATGCGATCGCATGAAAGCCTGTAGCAGGCCAACTCCTATAAATTGCAACGTTTTCTGCCGATTTATGGACCCATAATTTAATCTCTCTTACTCTTAAATATATATATTTATATTTATAATTATAATTTTAATTTTAAGTTAATAATAATAAGGTTATAGTGGCGAATGTTTTAAGTTTGTAAGTCGAAATTCTGTTCGTGTAATGCTACGCTATTAATACTCATTGTAAGTTATGTTCAACCTTTTTAAATTAATGTCTCGTAGCTAAGTTATTAATATGCTTATTTAAGCCGAAGTAATCGTGATGTTGGGCTAAATATTAAAGATGGGGTTATTGGGCTTTATACCAAAATTGGGGTTTGGACAAAAAAATGACACTTGTGGAAATTAGACTATGGACTATTAATGGGCTTTATATTAACTAAACGATACCTCGCTAATTTAATATAAAGGTTACAATTTGACGTATCTATATATAACCACATACTCTTTATCGGGTACGGTGGGCGGGATATCTATAAATACGAATTATCGTTCATTTTACCGGACATGGGAATAGATTAATAGTAAATGGACTCATTAAAACAGGGGTGGATTACATTCAAGGGTAATTGGTGTAATTGTTAAAAAAGTAGTAAAACCTTGGATTACACGCAGTCCATAACCTGTTGTATTCATTAAACAAAGTATTAAGACCTTGTTACAGTTCGAATCCCCAATTAGTTGGAATATTTGACTTCGGACATAAGGATAATTTGACGAAGACTCTCGCACTTTATAATTATGATCAATGGACTATTATGGACAAAACTGTATGGACATATCGAATAATCCAGGACAAAGGACAATTAACCCATAGTAATAAACTAAAATCAACACGTCGAACATCATGATTACGGAAGTTTAAATTAGCATAATTCCTTTATTTCATATTTCATTGCACTTTTATTTACTGTCATTTTATTTATTTCACTTTTATTTATCGCACTTTTTAATTATCGCAATTTAATTTTTGTCATTTATTTTACGCTTTAAATTAAGTTATATTTATTTTTAATATTTTACATTAGGTTTTAATTGTAACTTAAGTTATAAAATCGACAAACCGGTCATTAAACGGTAAAAACCCCCTTTTATAATAATAATACTACTTATATATATATTAGGTAGACTGTACGATTAGGTAGATTGCCTATAAGTATTGTAGCAAGGTTTAGGTATATCCACTCTATAAATAAATAAATAACTTGTGTAAAATTGTATCGTATTTAATAGTATTTCCCAATAAAAATATAACTATTTCGTATACACCTCGCATAACATCAAGTAATTTTGGGCCTGCATCCGAACTGAACCTGAAGCTCATGCGATCGTATGAGCCCAGGCCTTGAAACCCATGCGACCGCATGGTACATTCTGACACGCCTGGACTGATCAGCATTAATTACGGAGAATTAATAATAATTATTATTATTAACCCTAATTAGGGTTTAATTATTTAATTAATTTTTAATATTAGTTTTAGTTTTATTATTTAATTTGTAATATTAAGTTTTAGTTAGTTTTATTATTTATAAAATTAACACTTTTATAAAATAAATAATATAAAAATAATATTTTTATAAAAATTGTATTTTTTTTAAAAAAAACTTTAAGTTTTATTTTTATATTATGTATCTTTTTATTCATATATTGTATATTTTTCGTTCGTACTTAGTTTTAAACTTAGTTTTTGCTGTAGTTATTTTTATTTCTACATTTTTAGGCTTTGCCATAAAATCCCTTAAATGCTTTTTCTTTAGACTAAGATTTAGGTGCTTTAAAATTTTGCGACGCCGTTTTAAGATTTTAGTACTTTTTAAGTTATTGCCGTTTTGAATATAGAATTCCTTTTAAGCTTTAATACCTTTAGACGTAAGTTTTAATATTTAATTTTTAGACTTTTAAGTTTGGACGCTTTATTTTCTTATTTTTATTTTTCGACTGTTTGTTTTTCGACATTTGTTTTTCGACCTTTTATTTTTCGACGTTTTTTGAGGCGCTCTTTTTCTTTCTTATTTCTCGACGCTCTAGTTTTTAGGACATAGAATTTTCTATTTCTTCTCTAAAATTTCAAAACAAAAAATTATTTTAAGCGGTTAAATTGATAGACATCCAAAATTTTTTTGTTCATAGTAATAGATGGATTTGTTAGTGGCGAGTTGTGGGTTTCCGATTTAAAGGGTCCTGGCTACCTGCTGCATCTATTGGCTATTCGAAACGTGGGCAAAATCAGAAAAGTCTATTAATTTGATAACTTATATAATTTTTATCTTTTATAACTAATAGGATATTCAGTGAATGCACCGAGCAAAACGTTCACCACCTTTCATACGTTCACCACCTGTAACTCGATCAAGACATCTAGCCAACATTGTCGCTGTTGATTTTTCTTTAGAATCGTCATCTAGTCGACCAAGTACTACAATTCAAATTTTCGATAGTCCATTTTTTTGAACCACTAATCATTCCTCCTGAACCACAATTCACTCATCCAGAGATTGTCGAGGAAGAAACCATTAAATCAGAATCCTCTAGTGATTCAGATTCAACAAATTCAATCATGGAAAATCTGGAACCTCTAAGTATGGAAGACCGAATGAGAACTAAACGTACTGGCCAAGGTCATGCCATTACTCAACCAGACATTAACGCACCAAATTACGAAATAAAAGGACAAATCGTACACATAGTTACTAATCAATGCCAATTTAGTGGTACGCCGAAGGAAGATCCAAACGAACATCTTCGTACCTTTAATAGGATCTGTACTCTATTTAAAATCCGAGAAGTTGAGGATGAACAGATCTATCTCATGTTATTTCCCTAGACTTTAAAGGGAGAAATCAAAGATTGGTTAGAATCGTTACCTGAAGGGGCGATTGATACATGGGATGTTTTAGTTGAAAATTTTCTTAAACAATTCTTTCCGGCATCTAAAGCGGTGAGACTTCAAGGAGAAATTATTACGTTCACACAAAAGCCAAATGAAACTCTATATGAGGCGTGGACAAGATTTGGTAAGTTGTTAAGAGGATGTCCGCAACATGGTTTAGACACTTATCAAATAGTACAAATATTCTACCAAGGATGCGACATCACTACAAGAAAAGATATCGACATAGCAGCTGGTGGTTCCATTATGAAGAAAACCGCAACTGAAGCTTACAAAATTATTGATAACACTGCTTCCCACTCATATGAGTGGCATCAAGAAAAAGACATCGTTAGATCATCTAAAGCAGCTAGAGCCGATTCAAGCTATGACTTTGATTCCTTGTCCGCAAAGATAGATGCTTTCGAGAGACGAATGGAAAAAATGACTAAAGATATTCACTCAATACGAATTAGTTGTGAGCAGTGTGGAGGACCACATTTCACAAAAGATTGTCTCAGTATTGAACAAACAATGGAACAGAGAGAATGTTTCATACATGAACCAAAGGCCTGGAAATAATTATCAGAATAATTATCAACCTCCAAGACCAAACTACAATCAGAATTATAACCGAAATGTTTCATACAACAACCAACAAGGTCCTAACAATCAACAAGTATCTAACAATACTTACAATCAGCAAAGACCTATTTTTCCAAATAAACCACCACAAACCGATGATAAAAAGCCAAATTTAGAAGATATGATGTCGAAGCTAGTTGAATCTCAAACGCAGTTTTTCACATCTCAGAAAAAAACAAATGACCAAAATGCTCAAGCATTTAGAAATCAACAAGCTTCAATCCAAAATCTGGAACAAGAAGTGAGCAACCTAGCAAGGTTGATAGGTGAAAGAAAATCGGGAAGTCTACCTAGTGATACAAATGCTAACCCCCGGAATGAAACTGCTAAAGCCATTACCACAAGAAGTGGTATTACACTTAAATCACCTGAAATACTTGTAATTTCTGATGACACTATTGCTACTCCACAAGAACCACAACCTGAGCAAGAAAAAGAAAAAGAACCGGTAAGATAACACAGTTAAGGCTAAACCTTATGTTAAACCATACCAACCACCACTTCCTTACCCAAGTAAAATGAGAAAAGAAAGACTTGAAGCCGAGCAATCTAAATTCTTGGATATGTTTAAACAAAAAATGTAAATCTTCCTTTTATTGATGTGATATCAGGAATGCCAAGATATGCTAAATTCCTGAAAGATCTAATCACAAATAAAAAGAAAATGGAAGAACTCTCGGCTGTTACTATGAATACTAATTGTTCTGCAGTGTTGTTGAATAAGATACCAGAGAAATTATCAGATCCAGGAAGTTTCACAATTCCATGTTTTCTGAGTAGTCTTAGTTCAATAGAAGCATTGGCAGACTTAGGTGCTAGTATAAATTTAATGCCGTATTCATTATACACTAAACTAGACCTCGGAGAATTGAAACCAACACGAATAAGCATACAACTAGCCGATCGATCAGTAAAATATCCTAGAGGGATAATGGAGAACATGCTAGTTAAAGTTGGTACTTTAGTATTTCCAGTAGATTTTATTATTCTGGACATGGAAGAAGATTCTCGAGTTCCTCTCATATTAGGAAGACCATTCTTAAACACGGCTAAAGTAATAATAGACGTGTTCGGTAAGAAACTGACCCTAAGTATAGAGGACGAGAGTGTTACCTTTTCTGTTGATAGAGCCATGCAACAACCGCAATCTGCAGATGATACATGTTATTATATTCAAACTATAGATTCACATGCAGAATTGTTAGAAGAATTTCCAGAATTACAACGAACAGGAGAATGCTCTTCAGGAGAAGGAACTGAACCAATTGATGAAGCTGAAATGTTAGCCGCACTTATGGCTAATGAATACGAACCAACAATAGAAGAACTTCAAATGCTAAAAGAAGAAGACATATATCGATACAAATCATCGATAGAAGAACCACCGACATTAGAGTTAAAGCCACTTCCAAACCATTTGGAATATGTTTATTTACATGGTGAATCCGAATTACCTGTAATAATATCGTCTTCTCTTACGGAAAATGAAAAATCTCAACTCATTTCTGTGCTAAAAGCTCATAAACCAGCTATTGCATGGAAGATTCATGACATTAAAGGCATAAGTCCTTCGTATTGCACACATAAAATCCTTATGAAAGAAGGTCATAAAACGTATGTGCAACGCCAACGAAGACTAAATCCTAATATGTAAGATGTTGTTAAGAAAGAAATTATTAAACTACTAGATGCAGGATTAATTTATCCAATCTCTGATAGTCCATAGGTAAGCCCAGTTCAATGCGTACCTAAGAAGGGTGGCATGACTGTCATCACAAATGAAAAAAATGAGCTTATTACTACTAGGACTGTAATAGGATGGCGTGTTTGTATTGATTATAAAAAATTAAATGACGCCACCAGAAAAGATCACTTTCCCTTACCTTTCATTGATCAAATGTTGGAAAGGTTAGCTGGGAACAGTTATTATTGTTTTCTTGACGGTTTCTCCGGATATTTTCAAATTCAAATAGCACCCGAGGACCAAGAGAAAACCACGTTCACGTGCCGTTATGGTACTTTTGCTTACAAACGCATGCCATTTGGACTATGCAACGCCCCTACAACCTTTCAAAGGTGCATGATGGCAATTTTTCACGACATGATAGAAGAATGCATGGAAGTTTTCATGGATGACTTTTCAGTCTTCGGTGATACTTTTGAATCATGTCTAGTTAATCTTGAACGAATGCTTATTAGATGCGAACAATCAAATCTAGTACTTAATTGGGAGAAATGACATTTCATGGTTAAAGAAAGCATCGTTCTTGGTCATAAAATTTCAAAGGAAGGAATTGAAGTGGATAGAGCTAAAGTAGCTGTAATTGCTAAACTTTCACATCCCACCAATGTTGGAGGAGTTAGGTGTTTTCTAGGGCATGCCGTTTTTTACCGACGTTTCATAAAAGATTTTTCTAAAATTGCCACTCCTATGAATAAACTCCTAGAAAAGGATGCTCCATTCATCTTTTCAGATAAATGCATCAAATCTTTTAATATTCTTAAAGAAAAACTCACTAATGCGCCGATCATGATAACTCCAAATTGGAATCTACCATTTGAACTCATGTGCGATGCAAGTGATTTTGCTATGGGAGCCGTTTTAGGATAAAGGATTGAAAAACGATTTCAACCTATTTATTACGCAAGTAAGACGTTACAAGGAGCATAAACGAATTATACAACTACTGAAAAAGAACTCCTTGCTATTGTCTTTGCTTTTGACAAATTTCGTTCATATTTCGTTCTAGCAAAAATGGTGGTCTATATTCTGCTCTTAGATACCTATTTTCAAAACAAGATGCCAAACCACGACTAATACGTTGGATCTTACTCTTACAAGAGTTCGATATCGAAATCCGAGACAAAAAGGGAGCAGAAAATCTCGCCGCCGATCATCTTTCTCGTCTTGAAAATCCCGAATTAGAAGTTCTAAATGAATCGGCCATACAAGATAACTTTCCTGATGAATATCTATTGAAGATATATTAAAATGAAATTCCATGGTTTGCAGAATATGCAAACTACTTAGTATGTGGATTCCTTGAAAATGGGTTGTCGTACCAAAAACGAAAGAAATTCTTTAGTGATATAAAACACTATTTTTGGGAAGATCCACATTTGTTTAAAAGTTGTCCCGATAGAATAATACGCCGATGTGTATTCGGGGATGAAGCTATTCAAATCTTAAACCATTGTCACACAGGACCAACAGGAGGGCATTAGGGGCCTCAACTTACAGCAAGAAAAGTTTACGATGCTGGATTCTATTGGCCTACAATTTTCAAAGACGCGCACCTTCTCTGTAAATCATGTGATGCTTGTCAAAGGGCCGGAAAAATAAGTCAACGTGATGAAATGCCACAAAATGTCATTCAAGTATGTGAAGTATTTGACGTTTGGGGTATTGACTTTATGGGTCCATTTCCAAAATCTCATAATAATCTCTACATTTTCATTGCCATTGATTATGTATCTAAATAGACGGAAGCACAAGCTCTCCCAACTAACGATGCACGAGTTGTAGTCAACTTCTTAAAACGTTTTTTTGCTAGGTTCGGAACACCGAAAGCCTTAATAAGTGATCGGGGTACTCATTTTTGTAATAATCAACTTGAGAAAGTTCTCAAAAGATATGGAGTAACTTATAAAATTTCAACCGCTTATCATCCACAAACAAGTGGACAAGTTGAAAATACCAACCGAGCATTAAAACGTATTCTAGAGAAAACCGTAGGATCAAATCCGAAGGAATGGTCCATGAAATTGGAGGATGCACTCTGGGCTTTTAGAACAGCCTACAAAACTCCAATTGGTACCACACATTTTAAACTCGTTTACGAAAAAGCATGTCACCTTCCAGTAGAAATTGAAAACAAAGCATTTTGGGCTTTGAAGACATGTAATCTTGATTTACATGAAGCCGGACGTCTACGGTTAAGTCAATTAAACGAATTAGAAGAATTAAGACATGAAGCATATGAAAATTCGTTAATCTATAAAGAAAGAACGAAGAAATGGCATGATAAAAGAATCAGAAGTTCAAAAGAATTTAAAGAAGGAGACAGAGTTCTTCTTTTCAATTCACGATTCAAGCTATTTCCTAGAAAATTGAAATCAAGATGGTCTGGACCATTCATAGTCAAAAGAGTTTTCCCATATGGAACAATAGAGTTGATAAATTAAAATGGGATTGAATTTAAAGTTAATGATCACAGAGTTAAACATTACATACATGGTCCAATGAAAGTTGACAATGAAGTCAATCATAATTTCACCACTCAAGAAAACCCTCAGAATGAAAACATAAATATGTTATCAACAACATATGAAAAACCAAAATTGTAAGACGGGGAAGCTTCAAATTGGAGTGATGAAGAAGAATTCCTATACAAACCTCCCATTCCAAGAAACAAAGAAAAATGTGAACAAGAAGTTCAAGTAGAAGTGAAAGAACCAAGAAAAGATCACTTGGAAAAGGTTAACAAACCAACTCTAATTACTAAAGTAGGAGACCCAGGTGAATTTATCATTTCTTGCTTGCTTAGCAATGGTACTATGTATAATGGACTCGCAGATTTAGGAGCAAGTGCAAACGTTATGCCTCTTTCATTATACAAAAGATTAGGTGTGGGTAAATTAAGACCAACCAAAATAGGTGTTCAATTATTTGATCAAACCATTAAACACCTGGTTGGAATAACAAACAATTTACTTGTTAAAGTGGGAAGTTTGACCTTTGTTGCAAACTTCATAGTTATTAATATGGAGGAAGACCTTGATATTCCTCTAATTTTAGGTCGCCCATTTTTAGCAACCACCGAGGCATTCATTGATGTAAGAGAAGGTAGAATGACACTTAGGGATGGTGACAAATCGGTTACCTTTGGAAACCGAAAGTTTAGATCTCTACCAACCAAAACTGTTGAACCAATAAAAATGCCTAAGTGTGGGAAAGATGAAGAAACACCTAATGATGACCCGATAACAAAGAACCCCGTTGTTGCTACGAAATTAGGTGAACCCGTTTTCAACAGTTCAATGAAGAAACTTTATAAACGGATTCAAGATGCTAGGATTAAGGGGAACTTTAAAGTATGTAACCGATTAGTATCCAATTTGTCGCCTAAAGAAAAGGCAATGTTAGTTGAATTTGTGAAAGTTAAAGAGGAAATCAACAATTGACTTGAAGCAAAAGTCATAGATATATAAGTTGTTGATAGTCCAATTAAAAACGAAGTTAATCACAATTTCAACACCAGAACTAACTAAGTGTGGGAAGATTAGAATCTTTTAAGGGTAATATGTATTTCTGTTAGAGTTAGATATTCTATTTTCGTGTAGTTTTCGAAAATGGAATCCGAATGGTCTTTCCCTAGCAGAACCTAAAGAACTAGTCTTCTCCCTCCATTCTGAATTTTTATTTCTTTTAGGCTTTACGAGATGAAGAATTCCTTTGATTACTAAATGTAATAATAACATCTTCCCGAGTTAACTAGTATCATTCATAAGAGGAAAAATGGACGAAGTGAGGAAAGAACTTAGGAAAGATCATAATAAGATACATTTTGGTAAAGAAAAATCAAAATCCGCAACAAAAAGAAGAGCACGACACCTTGAAAGATGTCATAAATGCGGAAAATTGTCAGACGGAGGTAAATGTTCAAACAATCAAACAAATTCAAATACCGAATTTGTTACTCTATGCAGAGAAGGACCGTTCATATGTTTAGAAGAAAAGTTATTGAAGAATCGAGGTTACGCTTACGTAGCTATGGAAAACCAAATCACACGACTCTCCTATGAGTCGGCTAAAGCAGGTCTCTGAGAATTCTATCTCAAAGGTAAGTATGTACAGTTTTTATTTGTTTTTATTTTTATTTACTTTTAACCTTTTGATAATAAATGCTGAATCGTTCGCTATAAAGTATTAAATTGATATTCAATAAAATTAGGTATGCGAAACCGAAATTATTGATATCATACAAAAATTTATTACATCACTGCGAAATTTACCGTTTATTCTTAAGGTATAAATATCTTTAATCAATCAATCCAAAAATATTTCAAAAATTCGTCAGGAGTAAAACTAGGTAAAATAGCCGAAATTACTTTACCCAAAAGAGGGGCGTATATTTTTGATAATATTTGATTGATTAAAGTGGGATAAAAGACCAAAAATATTTTTAATTTTAATTTTTTACCTTGTTTTTAAATTAATATTAAATTATTATTGTAAATTTTTAAAATCAATATATTTAAGTTTTTAAATATTTTAATATTTTTAATATAAGTTTGTAAAACTAATATATTTAAATATTAATAATATTTGTATGAAATTTTATTATGCATTTTAAATTTAAGTTTGGTGTGAATTTAAAAACAAAATTTACTTTATTTCATTGAGTTAAAAATATGATTTCTAAAATTCGTCGTGAGTTGAAGACTAGGTCGTTGAACCGAAATTGCTTTACCCAAGGGAGGGACGAGAAATTTTGTTATCATTATTTTTAATCTTATTTGAGTTAAAGTATGCCAAAAACATTAAAAAATCCAAAAACCTTAGCTTTTAAAACAACGCTTAAAAAGACAAATTTTAAAATTTTGTCGAGAGACGAACTAGGACTAAGATCCGAAACGCCCTCATTCAAAAAGAAACAAAATTTTAAATAATTTAATTATTTGTTTCATAAGTTAAAGGTTTTATAAAAAAAAAGTACCAGACCCCATGCGATCGCATGGGGTTTACACATTAAAACCATGCGATCGCATGGAACCTAAAAACTGGCCAGAAACAAAAGTCCATCGAGATGTTCTCTGTCCCCACAAAACACACACACAAAACACGAACACACGCACACAAATCACTTTAAAATCTCCTTTTTTCAACCAAAATCAATGAAATTCGTCACAATAATCCGCTACAATCATGCCTTTTCTCAGATGAGGAAGCAAAAAGGTAAAGATTTCACCCCTAAAACTCTTTAAATTTGAATTTTAGTGTTCTTGAGCTAATTTTTACCTAATTTGATTTTGTTAATTTCTAATGTAATTAGAGTTAAATTGTTAGTGTATTATGCATGTATAACCTAGATTGATGCTATTTAATATGATTTGAAGCCAAAAACTTCAAAATTTTTAGAAATCTAGGGTTTGTGTTCTTGAGCAATTTGGGGCTTTTTGATATAAATAGGTTATGGCCGATTTTTCTCATGAATTATTGCTAAATTAAGTAGTGTAACATGTTTAGGTAGCTAAATGATTCAAACTTTGATCCTAAACATGATTTTTAAGAATTAAAGTGGAATTTTTAAGTCTAAAATTCATAAACTTAATTAAATTGGTGTAAATGCCATTTGAAACTTGTTTAATTGCTAGTAATGGTTATTTTAACATGTTATTTGAGTTGATTGCTTATGAACTTTGTAAACATTATCATATATGCTTATTTGAAAAAGTGTAGAATTGATAAAAATATGAAAATGAGTATAAGTTTAATATAGATTAAACATGTTATTGTAATTATTTTAATTTATTATTTTGCTAACACTAATGCATATTTGGATGCACAAATTTTGTGTTTAATGTATTTTGCAGAGAAATACCGATACGGACGGTGCATCATCATCCAGAAAACCTGAAAACGAACCACAGCCAGAAATGCAATATGAACCAGAACCTGAACAAGAACAACAACAGGAACAACAATAACAACAACCTGATCAACATGTGCCATACTATGAGCCGGATCCACAATTTTTTATTTCCTACGTAGTATTTCCCGCTCACCATATAGTAGAACACCCAACAATTCATGAAGAACAGTTGCATCCCAATTTAAGGATTGATAGAAGTTGGAGAGATTACCCGACGTACCAAAGTAACAAATATAAACTGGTAATGAAAAATGTGGAAGTACCGAGGGTAATCGATTGGGAGCCTTTGGAAAAGGTCCACATAGCTAACCCAGTTAGGCAACATCTAATCCAAAGGTATGGCAGCTCTTTTTTTCCCGATTGGGAACGTTTATTTACTACTCGTAGGCCTGTATATAAAGAGTGGTGTGTTTAGCTAATGACTACTATAGCTTTCAATAAGGATGTATATAGGTTAGACGATAAGAGTTTTCTTAGATTTTTACTTGGCCGTAGGATGTACAGGATGTCCATGCTGGACATGGCCAGGGCTTTACAAATTTACACTCCCGCTGAATTACTATTGCCTGATTGTACAAATTTGATTTATCATGGTGAAATGGTAGATAGAAATTTTAACGCTGACGCCGTCTGGAGGCGTATGTCAAATTATAATGTTTTTACGCGGGGAGGAAGACACTCCTATTTAGATATTAACAAAGCAGAGCTTCGTATTATACATAGATTTTTAGATAATTCGATTACAAAAAGAGGTAACAACAAGGAGAAGATGACCCTACACGATTTATTTTACCTCAAGTGTATTCGAAACACTAGAAGCTTTGTTAATATCCCCTACTGTGTTGGTTTTTATCTGTCCAAAATGGTGGAAGGTATACAGGACTGGGGAATAATAGGAGGAGGTATTTTTATTACTCTCATTGGATAGTATTTAGGTGTAGATAGGGAACAATGGGATCCACTGATGGTGTGTAGGGAACAGGATGAGACTTTAGGATTGCGGGTCTATCAAGGTGCAAAGGTATTAAAGAGCAGACGCAATCAGGCAGTACCATATCAGGGCCCTCATCCACTGGTAGAGAGAGGATCAGATGAGGAAATGGAGGAAGCGGATGACATTAGGGATGTCATTAGGGAGGCTGTTACTGACGTTTACCAGCGCATAGATGAGGTAGAAATGACAAACGAGGCTAGACATAGTCAGTATGAGTAGTGGCACGCCGAGAATGTGTATGAGCATTCCAGGCAACGACAGTATGATAGATGGCACTATCATCAGTATCAGATCATCTCAGGTACCAAATAACTACGTACCGACCCGACCTGCTTACTATCCACCACACCAGCCCGATATGCGACCACCATTTACTCTCTACGACCCCAACCAAGCCTATCAGCACACCTATAGCCAACCGTGGAACCCGACCGACGACATGAACTGGAACCCCTATCAAGATTGATACAGTTCCCGTTGGTGATTTTTATCTTTTATTATTTTTATTTACTTATGTTTAAAACATATAATATTGTAATACTTTTATGTAATTTTTAACATTTTTTTATTTTGTTACTAATATTTCGTATTTATAATCTGAAAGTGGGATGTTAAGTCCCATTTCAAATTACCATGCATGTTATTATTTGTATGTATGTATATTGTCAATTGTACACAATAGGGTAAAACAGCGAATTTTCAAAGGCTGACATTAAGTTCAGCAAAAGCAACTAATTTTGACGACAAGAGGCAAAATAAATGTGAAATAACAACTGCAGGAATGAACAAATGATGTGCACCATTTATCATTTAACATAAACGCCAATATGTTTGGAAACTTTGGTAAAATTTAATCATTTTTCTACGCTAATCACCCTCAATAATTTAAATTATTACTGATTTCTTGCAAATGAGGGCATTGCAAGATCTTAAGTGTGGGAAGGGGTTAAATTCTTTCGAATTTTTAAAATTTTTTGACTTATACACTTGGTTACCGTTAAACTTTACTAGTAACGCAGTAGTTGTATTAGAATCTAGTGCTCTCTGATAATAAAGAACAGCCCTAGTCTTATATACTGACTACCCAATTCTAGTAAATTTTTTCAAAATTTTCAACTAAATTAACTCAAAATCATGTTTATACATATTTATGAACGATAAAACTAGGTGTTAACACCGAAATTATTGTTACCTTGGAAAGGACATAAATTGAGAAACAACCTAAAATGTTAGAATTCATTTAAAATGGAATAGAGGAAAATAAAAAGGCAAAGAAAGGAAAATAAAAGCCAAGTGTGGGAAAAAATTACCAAGTTATTTAGAACATATGTCACATATTTTTGTACAAATAATTGAAGATACTTTTGTTTTGAACGATATTAATCAGTTTTACCCAGTTTATTGTAATATAAATAGAATTTATAAGGAAGTAAAGTCTTTCGAGAAAAAGACACGCGCTTCTTGATTTAGGTCAGGAAGTTGTCATCCAGACCAGTTGTAGAGTCTACAAAAAACCTTGAAAAGTTTTATCGAAAATCAGCTGGAAATCCACGGACCTCAGCATCAAACAGGGTCACCAAGTGGTTAGACTTATCCTAACCATGAGAGGATCTGTCTCGTATAATGGAGTCACCGTGCAAATTAGCTTATAAGACTAATGAATCAGATCCCCAGAAAGGATAATCTCCTTAAAGATCAAAAACAGCTTTTAAGCCTGATATTACTCATTCCTTGAGATTGACTTTAAAGATTGAGAATTACAAACTCATGGAATTCGATGATATCTAAAGTTGAGCTTGAACAAGAAAATATTTTGATCAAATTACAAACCGATTTGTTTTCTGAAAACCCATTTTCAATGCGTTCATTACCATTGAATGTAAAATCCTAGGAATTCACCTAGAATTCATTAGGTCACCTGAACCAAATCGGGTATCAACCGTAAGAACGGTGGTTGCATAGCATGGTCGAAGACAGGGTCTTGTTCCAGACTGGAAAAACTATAGGGTGATCTTTACTATTGCTCCTACAAAGGATAGTAATTGCATCCAACACTTTATAGACCATAATCAAAAGCATGTCACGGGACATTGCCTCAACAGTTGCTTGTTCAACGCTTTTCTTTACAAACGGACGGTAGTTTACCGAAAGGTAATATACAGAGCAAGTATACTGGACGTGTTGCTTTCCCAATACAAGGTTAGCAAGTGGGTGACACAAAACCGCAAGTTTTGAGCTAAAATTTTCAAATCTGAAACCCGCAAAACCCACAAAAACAATTTGCAAACACCGGTGAAGGGTTATTCCGGAAAACTTATCTAGGGTAAAAGCTAGATTGAATTTTTAAAAGATCAAATGTTTTCATAAAGATCCAATTTCCTAAAGGATCTAAATTTTTATAGTCATGTGAGACTGTAAACCACATCGTTACTACCATTGTTCATACCGCCGTATTAAAATCACTGATGTACAAAGTGTGAAGAATAAAGAAGTGATTCTAGTATGTTTATATTCAAGTTCAATATTGCTTGAGGAAAAGCAACGCTCAAGTGTGGGAATATTTGATAATGCTAAAAATGAACATATATTTCATAGCATTATCCCTCAATAAAGACAAGCTTTTAGTTGCAATTGTTCTATTTACAAGTGATATTCGTTTAAATAATAAAAGGTGAAGACAAAAGACAGATTCGATGAATTGAAGACGCAAACGACCAAAAAGCTAAAAAGTACAAAGTACAATCAAAGTGGTTCAAATTATTAATGAGAAACTTCTAAAAGTTACAAGAGTACGAGCTGCGAAACGCAAAGTACAAGATATTAAATAGTACGCAAGGACGTTCGAAAATCCGGAACCGGGACATGAACCAACTTTCAACGCGCGACGCAACGGACCTAAAATTACAAGTTAACTATGCACATAAATATAATATAATATATAAATAATTCTTAAAATTATATATATATTATATTATATATTAAAAACCATCGGAAAACTAGAAAACAAAGTTATGTGAGCTGGATCAGCTGGCCATGCGATCGCATGGCCAGGAAGGCTTAAAGTCATGCGATCGCATGAAAGCCTGTAGCAGGCCAAGTCCTATAAATTGCAATGTTTTCTGCCGATTTATGGACACATAATTCAATCTCTCTTACTCTCAAATATATATATATTTATAATTATAATTATAATTTTAAGTTAATAATAATAAGGTTATAGTGGCGAATGTTTTAAGTTTGTAAGTCGAAATTCTGTCCGTGTAACGCTATGCTATTAGTACTCATTGTAAGTTATGTTCAACCTTTTTAAATTAATGTCTCGTACTAAGTTATTATTATGCTTATTTAAGCCGAATTAATCGTGATGTTGGCTAAATATTAAAGACTGGGTTATTGCGCTTTATACCATAATTGGGGTTTGGACAAAAGAATGACACTTGTGGTAATTAGACTATGGACTATTAATGGGCTTTATATTAACTAAACGGTACCTCGTTAATTTAATATAAAGGTTACAATTTAACGTATCTATATATAACCACATACGCTTTATCGGGTACGGTCGGCGGGATATCTATAAATACGAATTATCGTTCATTTTACCGAACATGGGAAATAGATTAATAGTTAATGGACTCATTAAAACAGGGGTGGATTACATTCAAGGGTAATTGGTGTAATTGTTAACAAAGTAGTAAAACCTTGGATTATACGCAGTCGATAACCTGGTGTATTTATTAAACAAAGTATTAAGACCTTGTTACAGTTCGAATCCCCAATTAGTTGGAATATTTGACTTCTGACATAAGGATAATTTGACGAAGACTCTCGCACTTTATAATTATGACTGATGAACTATCATGGACAAAACCGTATGGACATATCGAATAATCCAGGACAAAGGACAATTAACCCATGGTAATAAACTAAAATCAACACGTCGAACATCATGATTACGGAAGTTTAAATAAGCATAATTCCATTATTTCATATTTCATCGCACTTTTATTTACTGTCATTTTATTTATTGCACTTTTTAATTATCGCAATTTAATTTTCGTCATTTATTTTACGCTTTAAATTAAGTTATATTTATTTTTAATATTTTACATTAGGTTTTAATTGTAACTTAAGTTATAAAATCGACAAACCGGTCATTAAACGGTAAAAACCCCCTTTTATAACAATAATACTACTTATATATATATATATATATATATATATATATATATATATATATATATATATATATATATATATATATATATATATATATATATTTTACAATTATAGGTTAAAATAATTATAGCGTTAAACTTGTTTATTGTATCCCTGTGGAACGAACCGGACTTACTAAAAACTACACTACTGTACGATTAGGTACACTGCCTATAAGTGTTGTAGCAAGGTTTAGGTATATCCACTCTATAAATAAATAAATAACTTGTGTAAAATTGTATCGTATTTAATAGTATTTCGCAATAAAAATATAACTATTTCGTATACACCTCGCATAACATCAAATATTAAGAGTAGTCAATAGTATTTCTTAGCATAATATGAACTCATTTATAAAAGCTTTTTCTTCATATTAGCATTTTATAGTTTTAATTCGGGTAGTACCTACCCGTTAAGTTCATACTTAGTAGCTAATATACAATTCAACTACTACAATTCTATATGAAAAACTGATTATAATAATATTTTGCGTTCAAACTTTTATACAATATTTTACAAACTTACAATACCGCTATTATACATATAGTATGAAATATAGCACACAATAACTTTGACACAAAACAGTTGTGACAACAATCCTAGTTAATATGCAAGTCGTTCAGTAAAGGTAATAAAAACACGTAATTTATAAGTCCAGAAACAAGTCATGCATTCTGGTTTTACTAAGACTACTTCTCATCCTTGACCTTGTGGAACATAACCGTTGTGGCCGTTGACAAGACAGCTTGTTGTAACGTCGTCAAAGGGACGAGGGTTTCGTAATGTCCAACAGCCCTGTAATAATCTAAAAACCTTGTTTCTCACCCCAACTACTGAATCTGTCACTTGTGGGAAGGTTTTATTTAAAAGTTGTAATCCGATGTTCTTTTTCTCACTTTGGTGAGAAGCGAACATCACTAACCCGTAAGCATAACATGCTTCTTTATGTTGCATGTTAGAAGCTGTTTCTAACTCACGAAGTCCTATGTTGGGATATGTTGAGTCAAAATAGGTTCTTAACCCGTAGCGTAAAATTGCATTTGAGTTCCCCGCATTTAACGCTTTAAAGAAAACACAACGTAACTTACGGTGTCCCCAATGTGATATACCCCATCTTTCAAATGAAAGCCTTTTATAAACTAAGGTATGCCTGGAAATTTCATCAAATGTTCTACACACTAATTTCACCGTAAATAATTGTGCCGATGAATTCTGACCGACTTTAGACAAGATTTCATCAATCATGTCCCCAGGTAGGTCTTCTAAAATTTTTGGTTGTCTATCCTTAACATCCATTTTTGTTTTAATACTGTAAAAATAGACGAGGGTTAGATTCGTAAAAGATAATTATCAAATAATACAAGAAATTTTCACATATAACAAGAAAAGTACAAGCACACCTATTTTACATATTTTACACCTCCTGATTATAACTCTTTATTCCGACTCACTAGTTTCTTCCTCTTCGGACCTGTTTCGTTTTGCTAATTTTCTAGGGATATATAATGTTCCTCTAATACGAGCCATTGTTTTCACAAATGGTTTAGAAAAACCTGGTGGCTTAGAGGTTCCCGGGTTATTGTTACAACTTAAGAAATACGGGTGTTGACGATACATATAAAGTTCATCGGAGTTGGAATCAGGTTTCACTATTTTGATGCCCTTTCCCTTATTATTTTCTTTTGCCTTTTCAAATTGGGTCGAGGTAATTTCTATAACATCATCGGAATCCTCATTAGGATCCGATTCATCGAAAAATTGGTAATCTTCCCAATATTTTTCTTCCTCGGTGGAAACACCATTGACCATTTTTAACTTTGGTCCATTGTTTGAGGATTTTCTTTTATTTATCTATTTTTCTATGGTTGCTAATATTTCCTCCTCCGGAACCTCTTCTTCCGGTTCCTCTTCTTCCGGTTCCTCCTCTTCTGGTTCCTCCTCTTCCGGTTCCTCCTCTTCCGGTTCCTCCTCTTCCGGTTCCTCTTCGGGAATTTGTGAATCTTCCCAAACTATATTCAACTCTTCATTATTATTATTAGATGAGTCGATGGGATTTGTACTAGAGGTAGACATCTAACACACAATATCAAACACGTTAAGAGATTAATATATCACATAATATTTACATGTTAACAATATATAGTTTCCAACAAAAATGTTAAGCAATCGTTTTTCAAGTAAACACGGTCGAAGTCCAGACTCACTAATGTATCCTAACGAACTCGATAAGACACACTAACGCAAATTTCTGGTTCTCTAAGACCAACGCTCGGATACCAACTGAAATGTCCCGTTCATATTGATTATAAACGTTCCATATTAATTGATTTCGTCGCGAGGTTTTAACCTCTATATGAGACGTTTTTCAAAGACTGCATTCATTTTTAAAACAACCATAACCTTTATTTTATCGATAAAGGTTTAAAAAGCATTACATAGATTATCAAATAATGATACTCTAAAATATACCGTTTACACACGACCATTACATAATGGTTTACAATAAGAATATATTACATCAAAAATAAGTTTCTTGAATGCAGTTTTTACACAATATCATACAAGCATGGACTCCAAATCTTGTCTTCATTTTAGTATGCAACAGCGAAAGCTCTTAATAATCACCTGAGAATAAACATGCTTAAAACATCAACAAAAATATTGGTGAGTTATAGGTTTTACCTATATATTATCAAATCATAATAATAGACCACAAGATTTCATTTTTGTAAGACCCTAATCAGTTTGTACAGCAGTGTAAATATGTTACATAGAGTGTGGGTGATGTTGTGCAGTTAAATAGAAGTCACTGAGTGAGCTGAGCCTAGTGCGCGCCGCGCACACTAAAGGGAGCGCGCCGCGCTCCCCTTACTGTAGCCGGGTTCCAGCTTTTTTAAATCAGATATTTTGATGGGCATTTTGGTAAATTCACTTATGGACGAATTAAAGGCCCTAGATCAGTTTGGTTGAGCCTCATTACTCCATTTCTAACCACCAAACTTCATCCACTTAAATCCTAGTGAGAGAGTGTGATTCAAGTGTGAGAAAGCTTAAATCCAAGAGGAAGGAGCTTGTTTTGGGTTAAAGTTCAAGCATTAAAGTCGTTCATCTTATCTCTAGCTTCGTTGTGGTAGTTGTGGTATGTTCTAATTTTATTTTCCTTACTTTGATTTAGTGTAAGGGTTAGGGTTTGAGTAAATGATGAACACAAAACCCATTATTGGTGATTTTGGGTGTTCTTGGGTAAAATTGAGTCTTGAATACTAATTGGTGACTAGTCTAGGGTTTCAAAGTATTAAATGATGTTTATGAACCCTAATTGGTGAGTTAATTGCTAACACACCTAGTTATTTAGTAAATGGGTGTTGGTTAGTTAGTGGATGACCCGAAATGGGTGTGTCGTCTTAAAATGGTTATTTGGGTAATAATGTGACAACCCAGAAATTTCCAATCAAATTTAAAATTTATCTTTATATTATTCCGACACGATAAACAAAGTTTGTTAAGTTAAATCTTAAGAATTTTAAATTGTGTTCATACATTCATTATAACCTCGACCAAATTCAGACGATTCACGAACCGTTATTTATAAAGAAATATGTATATATATGTATATATATATATATATATTATAACTTGAGAATATTAATAAAGTATTAAACATATAATACTTTACATGATCGTATTTGTTTCAATATGTTTATCGATGGAATTAGAAGATAATATCAAATTGTTGATTTATCAGATACATTATGATATGATTACTGGTCTATGTTATGAGGTCCACTGTGATTTAAGAAATCTATTCTTTTTGACAACATTCGGAAAATGGTAAAGTGATTTATAAGTAAGAACGTGAAGTGTAAATAACTTAGATTTTGGATATCGACAAGTTAAGTAACTCGACATTTTTCATTAAGATGATTTCATACGTTTATTTAACCTTTGAACTTTATCCCATGCTTCACCAACAAACTGTAATTTAAAAACTTGAAACCTATTATGAATATATATGATTCTACTTTTTTAAAACATTTTATGATATAACGATTTCCATTATTTTAACCTTTAAACAAAATGATTCTTAAAAATATATTTGGTTTTGGAAAACAAAATTATTATATTTATTTGATTTAGTTCAAACGTACAAAAACGTTTTCAGTTCAAAAAGAACTTTATTATTAAAACGTATATAACTTTTATAAATATCTAGAACCACTTTTGACAACTCATTACTTAACCAGTATGATAAAGATAACGATATTTATATTTTATTTTATTAAATATATATAACGATTTAAATTAATATTATATATATTTATACGCGTATTATACATACATAGTTTTATACTTTTACTATACTTAAACTTTACCTTTACTTTATTTTTTACTTTACTTTAACTTTAATAATTCACTTTAATAATTCATACTTTAATAATTCACTTTAATAATTCATACTTTAATAATTCACTTTAATAATTCATACTTTAATAATTCACTTTAATAATTCATACTTTAATAATTCACTTTAATAATTCATACTTTAATAATTCACTTTAATAATTCAAAAATCTATTATAAATAGAATTCAATAGGTTTCATTATTTCATAGAAACTTAAAAATATTTTTCTCTAAACTCTCTCAATCGATTTACATGTATATATTTACTCCGTATTATTTCAAGATATTATTAGTATACATAAAATATTACGTCAGAGTGCTGTCCGAGTGATTTTGAAATTGTTTTTTCGAGTGGGATTGGATTAAGGAAATTATGGGTTATAGCTATGGAGGTGATTGGTATGGTTCATGGGTATGCTCGTGAGGTCAATATAGTGTTTATCATCTCCGTTGCGTCTACGTACCTTTCCTGCAATATTGAATCTCAATATTGATACGTGAGTACTCATAATTTAACTTTTACATACTAATAGTGTATCCCTGACTAGTGCTCGAGTATATAGGATTATGCATGTTTGTACTTTTGATATTGCCTTTAGTTAGGTTATGTTGAATTCTGAATTAGTTATATATGCGACTGAGATAAGGTATAAGATATGCATGTCGTTGGAAAGCTAGCGAAAAATTAAGAACTTTTCATTCAGATATCGAATGATTTCGATGAACGGATTTGAAGTTATAGTCCATCGAATTTTTGTATTATTATTAAAAATGATTATTATTATCGTCGTTATTATCGTCGTTCTAGTTTTATCTTATTATTATTATTATTATTATTATTATTATTATCTTTATCAATAAAAGGATTTATCATTAAAAATTGTTATTTTTTTTATTATTACTATCGTTATTATCGTTAAAGTTATAATTAGTATTATTATTATTATCCAATTATTATTATTATTATTATTATTATTATTATTATTATTATTATTATTATTATTATTATTATTATTATTATTATTATTGGTATTATTATTATTATTATCATTATTAATATATATATATATCATTATTTAAAAATGGTTATTGTTATTGTTATTATTATTATTACTATATTATCATTAAGATAATTATTAGTATTATCGTTAATAATGTTATAGTAACTATCATTATTAATATTAGTGTAATTAAAACAAATATTTGTAACACCTAATTATTTTGATTACTATTATTATCATTATTACGAACACGATATAAAAGATGATTAAAAGCTATTAAACGAAACGATTAGGAAATAATGGGTAAGAGTATCATGATGAAATTAAAATATTATATGATATTGATTTAGATAAAATTATCGTTCTTATTATTTTTATCATTACTATTATTATTAAAATTATCGTTAGTATTAAAACTATCATTTTAACAAAAATTATCATTTTAATAGAAATGTCATTGTTACTATAAAATATCATTATTATTATTATTTTAAATAGAATTATTATTTTAAAGATAATATTAAAAATTATCGTAAATATTAAAGTTATCATAATTAGAATTATCGTTTTATCATAATGTCATCTTAGTAATTATAAATATTGATATTTTTATAATAATTATTATTATTACAAAATAATACAACTTTTACTTCCTATCATTATAGATATTATTTTATCAAATGAATATTTGATACAAACATATTTTACTACGTGTAATAACTTACTTTAATAATACGTATCATATTATCTTTATAATATTAAATGAACCCTATAAATTTTATTACTTAAAATATATAAAAGTATATTTTATTATATAAATATAATATAAAATTTTATTTATTAATAAATATATTATATTATTTACTCTAATAAATCTTTTAAAAATATTTAAAAATATAAAACGACGATATTTAAACTATATATTAATCATGTATAAATTTTTGGAAATTATTTTGAGTCAAATTTACTTTTGTTGACTTTTGCATATTAGTCTCGAGCATTAGGATTGTGGTACACTATGACTTGACCTAATTTGTTAGACAAATATTGACCAACACATAAATATATATAATTAATTTAGGTTCGTGAATCCGAGGCCAACCTTGCACTTGTTCAATGACGTTATATGTATTTTTACTACGAAATACAGTATGGTGAGTTTCATTTGCCTTTTTACCCTTTATATTTTTGGGCTGAGAATACATGCGCTGCTTTTATAATTGTTTTACGAAATTGACACAAGTAATCGAAACTACATTCTATGGTTGAATTATTAAACCGAATATGCCCCTTTTTATTAAGTCTGGTAATCTAAGAATTAGGGAACAGACACCCTAATTGACGCGAATCCTAAAGATAGATCTATTGGGCCTAACAAACCCCATCCAAAGTACCGGATGCTTTAGTACTTCAAAATTATATCATGTCCGAAGGAGGATCCTGGAATGATAGGGGATATTCTTATATGTATCTAGTTAATGTCGGTTACCAGGTGTTCACCATATAAATGATTATTTTTGTCTCTATGCATGGGACGTATATTTATGAGAACTGGAAATGAAATTCTTGTGGTCTATTAAAATGATGGAAATAAATAATTATGATAAACTAATGAACTCACCAACCTTTTGGTTGACACTTTAAAGCATGTTTATTCTCAGGTGTTAAAGAAATCTTCCGCTGTGCATTTGCTCATTTTAAAGATATTACTTGGAGTCTTTCATAGCATATTTCGAAGAACGTTGCATTCGAGTCATTGAGTTCATCAAAGATTATTATTAAATCAATTTATAGTTGGATAGTGGATATTATGAAATGGTATGCATGCCTATCAATTTTTGATGTAAAGAAAGATTGTCTTTTAAAAACGAATGCAATGTTTGTAAAATGTATCATATAGAGGTCAAATACCTCGCAATGTAATCAACTATTGTGAATCGTTTATAATATATATGAACGGGTCCTTTCAAATAAATTGACCTAGTTTGGAAAGATGGGTATGAATTACCCTAATTATGTATTAGTTGGTGTTGTTGGACCTTAATCACTAGCTTTAAAGTGATTAGTGGTGGTCTTGACTTTAATTGGGCAGTTTTGGTATAAATGAGCGATTTAATACATTAAGTCATTAAATGCTCATGTGTAAGTGTTAGTATTGAGTCCACTTAGCTTGTGTGTTGATCAAGTACTTATTATATTAGGTACTTTGCTTTGAAGCTTGTGGAGGTTGAAATCGTCATCTAATTGTTAAGGTGAGTGGAATAATTATATGCGTAGGTATATAATGTATCTATTTGTTGTAGCGTGAAATGTGTAGTGTCGAGGTGTTAAGACACCACGTTTCACGTGAAGGGTGTAGCATCGAGGTGTTAAGATGCCACTCGGGTGTAGCATCGTGGTGTTAAGATGCCACCTAGGAGTGTAGTGTCGAGGTGTTAAGACACCACTCCGTAAAATAATGAGTGTTGCATCGAGGTGTTAAGATGCCACTCGGGGTGATGTGCCGAGGTGTTAAGGTGCCACCCTAGGGGTTAGTGGTGCGAGGTGTTAAGTGCCCTAATGGATGTTATGAACACTGATGGCGTTTTCGCGAGCGCCATTCCCTTGTACTATTGGTCGACCATGGTTACTTGTGTTGTAAGCATATTATATCATTTCGAGTTATATTATTATGCGGTTGTTGCTAGCTTGTGGTATTGGAGATTATCGCTTGTTAATATGACAATAAGCTAATTGTGTTGCTAGCATGTTTGCGGTTGGTGTAAGTGTATGCAAGTAGGTATAATTATATATGTATTCGTATAATTATTGCATTCACTAAGCTTTGCTTACCCTCTCGTTGTTTACCATTTTATAGGTTCAGTTTTGGACAAGGGTAAGGGCATCGTATTGGACTAGAGATCCCGCTTGATACTAGGGGACGCTTTTGGCTTTAGTAGCTCTTGGAGTTTGACCGGTAGTTGGGTAGTTTAATCCCAAACGCCATGCTCATTGTGTAGTTTGGAACTTAAACTTTTTGATTGTCGAAACTCTAAACTTGTATTAAACTTGTATTTTGGGTCGTGTGGGCCCTGCTTGTAAAACGTCATTTTTATGTTTGATTCGTGTTAGTTTTACATATATAAGTTTGTTGTGAAAAGCGTATGGTCTAAATGTGTCGGGAAGTCGAAGATCTTTTCGCGAAAAATGAACATTTTGATCAGAACTGTCTCAGGCCTTTGCGCGCCGCGCACCCTCCAGATCAGTTTTAAACTTTTTTTCCCCGCGAGATGGAGTAGTGTGGCATATATGTATATACACATGTAATTGTCCTTTCGTTTTTGTGGTTTAACCTATTTCGTTTTATAGAATGAAGACGAGAAATGGTCCCGATCGAGTTTTCGGCCAAGGTTGAGGCTGTCTTTAAAAAGTTAAAAGCGGATTTTCTTACGGACGTCCAAAAGGTCTTTCAAGATTCGGTCGATGAACAGGTGACCGATTTGATAAATTAACGAATGAAGGCCTCTATCGAAGAGGCCCTTGATGAAATGTCCCGTTCTTATTGATTAAAAACGTTCCATATTAATTGATTTCGTTGCGAGGTTTCGACCTCTATATGAGACGTTTTTCAAAGACTGCATTTATTTTTAAAACAAACCATAACCTTTATTTCATAAATAAAGGTTTAAAAAGCTTTACGTAGATTATCAAATAATGATAATCTAAAATATCCTGTTTATACACGACCATTACATAATGGTTTACAATACAAATATGTTACATCGAAATCAGTTTCTTGAATGCAGTTTTTACAGAGTATCATACAAACATGGACTCCAAATCTTGTCCTTATTTTAGTATGCAACAGCAGAAGCTCTTATTATTCACCTGAGAATAAACATGCATTAAACGTCAACAAAAATGTTGGTGAGTTATAGGTTTAACCTATATATATTAAATCGTAACAATAGACCACAAGATTTCATATTTCAATACACATCCCATACATAGAGATAAAAATCATTCATATGGTGAACACCTGGTAACCAACATTAACAAGATTCATATATAAGAATATCCCCATCATTCCAGGACACCCTTCGGATATGATGTAAATTTCGAAGTACTAAAGCATCCGGTACTTTGGATGGGGTTTGTTAGGCCCAATAGATCTATCTTTAGGATTCGCGTCAATTAGGGTGTCTGTTCCCTAATTCTTAGATTACCAGACTTAATAAAAAGGGGCATATTTGATTTCGATAATTCAACCATAGAATGTAGTTTCACGTACTTGTGTCTATTTTGTAAATCATTTATAAAACCTGCATGTATTCTCATCCCAAAAATATTAGATTTTAAAAGTGGGACTATAACTCACTTTCACAGATTTTTACTTCGTCGGGAAGTAAGACTTGACCACTGGTTGATTCACGAACCTATAACAATATATACATATATATCAAAGTATGTTCAAAATATATTTACAACACTTTTAATATATTTTGATGTTTTAAGTTTATTAAGTCAGCTGTCCTCGTTAGTAACCTATAACTAGTTGTCCACAGTTAGATGTACAGAAATAAATCGATAAATATTATCTTGAATCAATCCACGACCCAGTGTATACGTATCTCAGTATTGATCACAACTCAAACTATATATATTTTGGAATCAACCTCAACCCTGTATAGATAACTCCAACATTCACATATAGAGTGTCTATGGTTGTTTCGAAATATATATAGATGTGTCGACATGATAGGTCGAAATATTGTATACGTGTCTATGGTATCTCAAGATTACATAATATACAATACAAGTTGATTAAGTTATGGTTGAAATAGATTTGTTACCAATTTTCACGTAGCTAAAATGAGAAAAATTATCCAATCTTGTTTTACCCATAACTTCTTCGTTTTAAATCCGTTTTGAGTGAATAAAATTGCTATGGTTTCATATTGAACTCTATTTTATGAATCTAAACATAAAAAGTATAGGTTTATAGTCGGAAAAATAAGTTACAAGTCGTTTTTGTAAAGGTAGTCATTTCAGTCGAAAGAACGACGTCTAGATGACCATTTTAGAAAACATACTTCCACTTTGAGTTTAACCATAATTTTTGGATATAGTTTCATGTTCATAATAAAAATTATTTTCTTAGAATAAAAACTTTTAAATCAAAGTTTATCATAGTTTTTAATTAACTAACCCAAAACAGCCCGCGGTGTTACTACGACGGCGTAAATCCGGTTTTACGGTGTTTTTCGTGTTTCCAGGTTTTAAATCATTAAGTTAGCATATCATATAGATATAGAACATGTGTTTAGTTAATTTTAAAAGTCAAGTTAGAAGGATTAACTTTTGTTTGCGAACAAGTTTAGAATTAACTAAACTATGTTCTAGTGATTACGAGTTTAAACCTTCGAATAAGATAGTTTTATATATATGAATCGAATGATGTTATGAACATCATTACTACCTCAAGTTTAGTAGGTAAACCTACTGGAAGTGACAAGAAATGATCTAGCTTCAAAGGATCTTGGATGGCTTGAAAGTTCTTGAAATAGGATCATGACACAAAAACAAGTTCAAGTAAGATTTTTACTCGAATTAAGATAGTTTATAGTTATAGAAATTGAATCAAAGTTTGAATATGAATATTACCTTGAATAAGAAAGATAACCTACTGTATATAACAAAGGTTTCTTGATCTTAGATGATTACTTGGAATGGATTAGAAAGCTTGGAAGTAAATTAGTAAACTTGAAGGGATTTTTGAAGTGTTCTTCCTATGATGATTATAGCTTGATTCTTGAAGTGATTTTTGATGAAGATGATGATTAACTACTGGAAAAATACATTCATAATAGTGTGTGTGTGTGTGTTGAGAGAGAATTAGAAAGAGAATTGGAAGTGAAATGGAGTGAATGATGAGTGGTAATTGGTGAGTGGTGAGTGGGGTTAAAAGGAGTTCTAGTTAGTTGACTAGCTCATGGTAGAAGTTAAAATTGATTAGTCATACATGGCATAATCAAGAGTGGAATCCCATGCTAGTTCCTATTGGTATATACCCATAGTAAGTACGTTTTGAAGCTGTGTATAATACGGGTAAGAATACGACTAGAATTCTTGATGAAAGAAAAGAATGGGAAAGTAACTGTAACCATTTTCGTTAAGTATGAGTGTTTTGATATATGTCTTGAAGTCTTCCAAAAGTATTTTAATACATCTAAATACACTACATGTATATACATTTTAACTGAGTCGTTAAGTCATCGTTAGTCGTTACATGTAAGTGTTGTTTTGAAACCTTTAAGTTAACGATCTCAATTAATGTTGTTAACCCATTGTTTATTATATCTAATGAGATGTTAAATTATTATATTATCATGATATTATGATATATTAATATATCTTAATATGATATATATACATTTAAATGTCGTTACAACGATAATCGTTACATATATGTCTCGTTTCGAAATCCTTAAGTTAGTAGTCTTGTTTATATGTATATAACTCATTGTTAATATACTTATGGAGATACTTACTTATCATAATCTCATGTTAACCATATGTATATCCATATATATATCGTCATGTCGTTTTTACAAGTTTTAACGTTCGTGAATCTCCGGTCAACTTGGGTGGTCAATTGTCTATATGAAACATATTTCAATTAATCAAGTCTTAACAAGTTTGATTGCTTAACATGTTGGAAACATTTAATCATGTAAATATCAATCTCAATTAATATATATAAACATGGAAAAGTTCGGGTCACTACAGTACCTACCCGTTAAATAAATTTCGTCCCGAAATTTTAAGCTGTTGAAGGTGTTGACGAATCTTCTGGAAATAGATGCGGGTATTTCTTCTTCATCTGATCTTCATGCTCCCAGGTGAACTCGGGTCCTCTACGAGTATTCCATCGAACCTTAACAATTGGTATCTTGTTTTGCTTAAGTCTTTTAACCTCACGATCCATTATTCTGACGGGTTCTTCGATGAATTGAAGTTTTTCGTTGATTTGGATTTCATCTAACGGAATAGTGAGATCTTCTTTAGCAAAACATTTCTTCAAATTCGAGACGTGGAAAGTGTTATGTACAGCCGCGAGTTGTTGAGGTAACTCAAGTCGGTAAGCTACTGGTCCGACACGATCAATAATCTTGAATGGTCCAATATACCTTGGATTTAATTTCCCTCGTTTACCAAATCGAACAACGCCTTTCCAAGGTGCAACTTTAAGCATGACCATATCTCCAATTTCAAATTCTATATCTTTTCTTTTAATGTCAGCGTAGCTCTTTTGTCGACTTTGGGCAGTTTTCAACCATTGTTGAATTTGAATGATCTTCTCGGTAGTTTCTTGTATAATCTCCGGACCCGTAATTTTTCTATCCCCCACTTCACTCCAACAAATCGGAGACCTGCACTTTCTACCATAAAGTGCTTCAAACGGTGCCATCTCAATGCTTGAATGGTAGCTGTTGTTGTAGGAAAATTCTGCTAACGGTAGATGTCGATCCCAACTGTTTCCGAAATCAATAACACATGCTCGTAGCATGTCTTCAAGCATTTGTATCGTCCTTTTGCTCTGCCCATCAGTTTGTGGATGATAGGCATTACTCATGTCTAGACGAGTTCCTAATGCTTGCTGTAATGTCTGCCAGAATCTTGAAATAAATCTACCATCCCTATCAGAGATAATAGAGATTGGTATTCCATGTCTGGAGACGACTTCCTTCAAATACAGTCGTGCTAACTTCTCCATCTTGTCATCTTCTCTTATTGGCGGGAAGTGTGCTGATTTGGTGAGACGATCAACTATTACCCAAATAGTATCAAAACCACTTGCAGTCCTTGGCAATTTAGTGATGAAATCCATGGTAATGTTTTCCCATTTCCATTCCGGGATTTCGGGTTGTTGAAGTAGATCTGATGGTTTCTGATGCTCAGCTTTGACCTTAGAACACGTCAAACATTCTCCTACATATTTAGCAACATCGGATTTCATACCCGGCCACCAAAAATGTTTCTTGAGATCCTTGTACATCTTCCCCGTTCTAGGATGTATTGAGTATCTGGTTTTATGAGCTTCTCTAAGTACCATTTCTCTCATATCTCCAAATTTTGGTACCCAAATCCTTTCAGCCCTATACCGGGTTCCGTCTTCCCGAATATTAAGACGCTTCTCCGATCCTTTGGGTATTTCATCCTTTAAATTTCCTTCTTTTAAAACTCCTTGTTGCGCCTCCTTTATTTGAGTAGTAAGGTTATTATGAATCATTATATTCATAGATTTTACTCGAATAGGTTCTCTGTCCTTCCTGCTCAAGGCATCGGCTACCACATTTGCCTTCCCCGGGTGGTAACGAATCTCAAAGTCGTAATCATTCAACAATTCAATCCACCTACGCTGCCTCATATTCAGTTGTTTCTGATTAAATATGTGTTGAACACTTTTGTGGTCGGTATATATATAATACTTTTGACCCCATATAAGTAGTGCCTCCAAGTCTTTAATGCAAAAACTACCGCGCCTAATTCCAAATCATGCGTCGTATAATTTTGTTCGTGAATCTTCAATTGTCTAGACCCATAAGCAATCACCTTCGTTCGTTGCATTAATACACAACCGAGACCTTGCTTTGATACGTCACAATAAATCACAAAATCATCATTCCCTTCAGGCAATGACAATATAGGTGCCGTAGTTAGCTTTTTCTTCAATAACTGAAACGCTTTCTCTTGTTCATCATTCCATTCAAATTTCTTCCCTTTATGCGTTAATGCAGTCAAGGGTTTTTCTATTCTGGAAAAGTCTTGGATGAACCTTCTGTAGTAACCAGCTAGTCCTAAAAACTGGCGTATGTGTTTCGGAGTTTTCGGGGTTTCCCACTTTTCAATAGTTTCTATATTTGCCGGATCCACCTTAATACCTTTTTTGTTCACTATGTGACCGAGGAATTGAACTTCTTCCAACCAAAATGAACACTTTGAAAATTTAGCGTACAATTCTTCCTTCCTCAATACTTCTAACACCTTTCTCAAATGTTCACCGTGTTCTTGGTCATTCTTTGAGTAAATAAGTATGTCATCAATGAAAACAATGACAAACTTGTCAAGGTATGGTCCACACACTCAGTTCATAAGGTCCATGAACACAGCTGGTGCATTAGTTAAACCAAATGGCATGACCATAAACTTGTAATGACCGTAACGTGTTCTGAAAGCAGTCTTTGGAATATCATCTTCTTTCACCCGCATTTGATGATACCCGAAACGTAAGTCAATCTTTGAATAAACAGACGAGCCTTGTAGTTGATCAAATAAGTCGTCGATTCTCGGTAGTGGGTAGCGGTCCTTGATGGTAAGTTTGTTCAACTCTCGGTAGTCGATACACAACCTGAATGTACCAATTTTCTTCTTGACAAACAAAACAGGAGCTCCCCACGGTGATGTGCTTGGTCGAATGAAACCATGCTCTAAAAGTTCTTGTAATTGGCTTTACAGTTCTTTCATCTCGCTGGGTGCGAGTCTGTAAGGAGCACGAGCTATTGGTGCAGCTCCTGGTACAAGATCTATTTAAAATTCAACGGATCAATGTGGGGGTAATCCCGGTAATTCTTTCGGAAATACATCGGGAAATTCTTTTGCAATGGGAACATCATTGATGCTCTTTTCTTCAGTTTGTACTTTCTCGACGTGTGCTAGAACAGCATAGCAACCTTTTCTTATTAGTTTGTGTGCCTTCAAATTACTAATAAGATGTAGCTTCGTGTTGCCCTTTTCTCCGTACACCATTAAGGGTTTTCCTTTTTCTCGTATAATTCGAATTGCATTTTTGTAACAAACGATCTCTGCTTTCACTTCTTTCAACCAGTCCTTACCGATTATCACATCAAAACTCCCTAACTCTACTGGTATCAAATCAATCTTAAATGTTTCGCTAACCAGTTTAATTTCTCGATTCCGACATATATTATCTGCTGAAATTAATTTACCATTTGCTAATTCGAGTAAAAATTTACTATCCAAAGGCGTCAATGGACAACTTAATTTAGCACAAAAATCTCTACTCATATAGCTTCTATCCGCACCCGAATCAAATAAAACGTAAGCAGATTTATTGTCAATAAGAAACGTACCCGAAACAAGCTCCGGGTCTTCTTGTGCCTCTGCCGCATTAATATTGAAAACTCTTCCGCGGCCTTGTCCATTCGTGTTCTCCTGGTTCGGGCAATTTCTAATAATGTGGCCCGGTTTTCCACATTTATAACAAACTACATTGGCATAACTTGCTCCGACACTACTTGCTCCGCCATTACTCGTTCCAATACCATTTGTTCCTTTCGTTCTATTAACCCCTGGTCCGTAGACCTCACACTTCGCCGCGCTATGACCATTTCTTTTACACTTGTTGCAAAATTTGGTGCAGAACCCCGAGTGATACTTTTCACACCTTTGGCACAGCTGCTTCTGATTGTTGTTGTTGTTGCGGTTATTATTGTTGTTGGGATGATTGTTGTAGTTGCTGTTGTTGTTGTTGTTGTTGTTGTTGTTGTTGTTGTTGTTGGGCCGTTTGTTGTAGTTGCGATTGATGTTGCGATTGTTGGGATAATTGTTGCGATTATTGTTGTAATTGTTGTTGTTGTTGTATTGGTGATTCTTATCACCGTTTTCCTCCCACTTTCTTTTGACTTGCTTCACATTGGCCTCTTCAGCAGTCTGTTCTTTAATTCTTTCTTCAATCTGGTTCACTAGTTTGTGAGCCATTCTACATGCCTGTTGTATGGAGGCGGGCTCGTGTGAACTTATATCTTCTTGGATTCTTTCCGGTAATCCTTTCACAAACGCGTCGATCTTCTCTTCCTCATCTTCGAATGCTCCCGGACACAATAGGCATAATTCTGTGAATCGTCTTTTGTACGTGGTAATATCAAATCCTTGGGTTCGTAACCCTCTAAGTTCTGTCTTGAGCTTATTGACCTCGGTTTTGGGACGGTACTTCTCGTTCATCAAGTGCTTGAATGCTGACCACGGTAGTGCGTACGCATCGTCTTGTCCCACTTGCTCTAGATAGGTATTCCACCATGTTAACACAGAACCTGTGAAGGTATGCGTAGCGTACTTTACTTTGTCCTCTTCAGTACACTTACTTATGGCAAACACCGATTCGACCTTCTCGGTCCACCGTTTCAATCTGATCGGTCCTTCGGTTCCATCAAATTCCAAAGGTTTGAAGGCAGTGAATTCTTTGTAGGTGCATCCTACACGATTTCCTGTACTGCTAGATCCAAGGTTATTGTTGGTATGTAGCGCAACCTGTACTGCGGCTATGTTTGAAGCTAGAAAAGTACGGAATTCCTCTTCATTCATATTCACGGTGTGTCGAGTAGTCGGTGCCATTTCCTTCAAAATAGTCAAATGGAACAAGTTAACCATACAGAATATTAAGAGTAGTTAATAGTATTTCGTAGCATAATATGAACTCATTTATAAAAGCTTTTTCTTCATATTAGCGTTTTATAAGTTTAAATTCGGGTAGTACCTACCCGTTAAGTTCATACTTAGTAGCTAATATACAATTCAACTACTACAATTCTATATGAAAAACTGATTATAATAATATTTCGCGTTCAAACTTTTATACAATATTTTACAAACTTACAATACCGCTTATTTTACATAAAGCATGAAATATAGCACACAATAACTTTGATACAAGATAGTTGTGAAGATAATTCTAGCTAGTACACAAGTCGTTCAGCAAATGCAATAAAGACACGTAATTCATACGTCCAGAAACAAGTCATGCATTCTTGTTTTACTAGGACTACTTCCCATCCTTGGTCTTGTGGAACATAACCGTTATGGCCGTTGATAAGACAGCGTGTTGTAACGTCGTCAAAGGGACGAGGGTTACGTAATGTCCAACAGTCCCGTAACAATCTAAAAACCTCATTTCTTACCCCAATTACTGACTCCGTCACTTGTGGGAACGTTTTGTTTAATAGTTGTAGGCCGATGTTCTTGTTCTCACTTTGGTGAGAAGCGAACATTACTAATCCGTAAGCATAATATGCTTCTTTATGTTGCATGTTAGCCGCTTTTTCTAAATCACGACGTCCAATATTCGGATATATTGAGTCAAAATAATTTCTTAACCCATTGCGTAAAATAGCATTTGAGTTCCCCGCAATATATGCGTCAAAGTAAACACATCGTAACTTATGGATTTCCCAATGTGATATCCCCCATCTTTCGAACGAAAGCCTTTTATAAACCAAGGCATTCTTGGAACGTTCTTCGAATGTCTTACAAACTGATCTCGCCTTAAATAGTTGTGCCGAAGAATTCTGACCGACTCTAGACATGATTTCATCAATCATGTCTCCGGGTAGGTCTCTTAAAATATTGGGTTGTCTATCCATTTTGTGTTTTTATACTGTAAAATAGATAAGAGTTAGATTCATAAAAAAAATACTTATTAATACAAGCAATTTTTACATATATCATAAAGCATAAGCACACTATATTACATATATTACGCCACACGAATACAACTATCTTATTCCGACTCGCTTATTTCTTCTTCTTCGATTTTGGTTCGTTTTGCCAAGTTTCTAGGGATATATGATGTTCCCCTAATACGAGCCGTTATTTTCCACATTGGTTTAGAAAAACATGGTGGTTTAGAGGTTCCCGGGTCATTGTTACAACTTAAGGACTTCGGGGGTTGACGATACATATAAAGTTCATCGGGGTTGGAATTAGATTTCTCTATTTTTATGCCCTTTCCCTTATTATTTTCTTTTGCCTTTTTAAATTCAGCAGGGGTAATTCCTATAACATCATCGGAATTCTCGTCAGAATCCGATTCATCGGAGAATTGGTAATCCTCCCAATATTTTGCTTCCTTAGCGGAAACACCATTGACCATAATTAACCTTGGTCGGTTGGTTGAGGATTTTCTTTTACTTAACTGTTTTGTTATTTCCCCCACCGGTTCTATTTCTTCATCCGGTTCCGATTCTTCTTCCGGTTCCGATTCTTCTTCTGGTTCCGACTCTTCTTCCGGTTCCTCTTCGGGAACTTGTGAATCAGTCCACGAATCATTCCAATTTACATTTGACTCTTCATTATTATTAGGTGAGTCAATGGGACTTGTTCTAGAGGTAGACATCTATCACATAATATCAAACGCGTTAAGAGATTAATATATCACATAATATTCACATGTTAAAAATATATAGTTTCCAACAAAATTTGTTAAGCAATCATTTTTCAAGTAAACACGGTCGAAGTCCAGACTCACTAATGCATCCTAACAAACTCGATAAGACACACTAATGCAAAATTCTGGTTCTCTAAGACCAACGCTCGGATACCAACTGAAATGTCCCGTTCTTATTGATTAAAAACGTTCCATATTAATTGATTTCGTTGCGAGGTTTCGACCTCTATATGAGACGTTTTTCAAAGACTGCATTCATTTTTAAAACAAACCATAACCTTTATTTCATAAATAAAGGTTTAAAAAGCTTTACGTAGATTATCAAATAATGATAATCTAAAATATCCTGTTTACACACGACCATTACATAATGGTTTACAATACAAATATGTTACATCGAAATCAGTTTCTTGAATGCAGTTTTTACACAGTATCATATAAACATGGACTCCAAATCTTGTCCTTATTTTAGTATGCAACAGCGGAAGCTCTTAGTATTCACCTGAGAATAAACATGCTTTAAACGTCAACAAAAATGTTGGTGAGTTACAGGTTTAACCTATATATATCAAATCGTAACAATAGACCACAAGATTTCATATTTCAATACACATCCCATACATAGAGATAAAAATCATTCATATGGTGAACACCTGGTAACCAACATTAACAAGATGCATATATAAGAATATCCCCATCATTCCGGGACACCCTTCGGATATGATATAAATTTCGAAGTACTAAAGCATCCGGTACTTTGGATGGGGTTTGTTAGGCCCAATAGATCTATCTTTAGGATTCGCGTCAATTAGGGTGTCTGTTCCCTAATTCTTAGATTACCAGACTTAATAAAAAGGGGCATATTCGATTTCGATAATTCAACCATAGAATGTAGTTTCACGTACTTGTGTCTATTTTGTAAATCATTTATAAAACCTGCATGTATTCTCATCCCAAAAATATTAGATTTTAAAAGTGGGACTATAACTCACTTTCACAGATTTTTACTTCGTCGGGAAGTAAGACTTGGCCACTGGTTGATTCACGAACCTATAACAATATATACATATATATCAAAGTATGTTCAAAATATATTTACAACACTTTTAATATATTTTGATGTTTTAAGTTTATTAAGTCAGCTGTCCTCGTTAGTAACCTACAACTAGTTGTCCACAGTTAGATGTACAGAAATAAATCGATAAATATTATCTTGAATCAATCCACAACCCAGTGTATACGTATCTCAGTATTGATCACAACTCAAACTATATATATTTTGGAATCAACCTCAACCCTGTATAGCTAACTCCAACATTCACATATAGAGTGTCTATGGTTGTTCCGAAATATATATAGATGTGTCGACATGATAGGTCGAAACATTGTATACGTGTCTATGGTATCTCAAGATTACATAATATACAATACAAGTTGATTAAGTTATGGTTGGAATAGATTTGTTAGCAATTTTCACGTAGCTAAAATGAGAAAAATTATCCAATCTTGTTTTACCCATAACTTCTTCGTTTTAAATCCGTTTTGAGTGAATCAAATTGATATGGTTTCATATTGAACTCTATTTTATGAATCTAAATAGAAAAAGTATAGGTTTATAGTCGGAAAAATAAGTTACAAGTCGTTTTTGTAAAGGTAGTCATTTCAGTCGAAAGAACGACGTCTAGATGACCATTTTAGAAAACATACTTCCACTTTGAGTTTAACCATAATTTTTGGATATAGTTTCATGTTCATAATAAAAATCATTTTCTCAGAATAACAACTTTTAAATCAAAGTTTATCATATTTTTTAGTTAACTAACCCAAAACAGCCCGCGGTGTTACTACGACGGCGTAAATCCAGTTTTACGGTGTTTTTCGTGTTTCCAGGTTTTAAATCATTAAGTTAGCATATCATATAGATATAGAACATGTTTTTAGTTAATTTTAAAAGTCAAGTTAGAAGGATTAACTTTTGTTTGCGAACAAGTTTAGAATTAACTAAACTATGTTCTAGTGATTACGAGTTTAAACCTTCGAATAAGATAGTTTTATATATATGAATCGAATGATGTTATAACATCATTACTACCTCAAGTTTAGTAGGTAAACCTACTGGAAGTGACAAGAAATGATCTAGCTTCAAAGGATCTTGGATGGCTTGAAAGTTCTTGAAGTAGGATCATGACACAAAAACAAGTTCAAGTAAGATTTTTACTCGAATTAAGATAGTTTATAGTTATAGAAATTGAATCAAAGTTTGAATATGAATATTACCTTGAATAAGAAAGATAACCTACTATATATAACAAACATTTCTTGATCTTAGATGATTACTTGGAATGGATTAGAAAGCTTGGAAGTAAATTAGTAAACTTGAAGGGATTTTTGAAGTGTTCTTGAAGTGTTCTTCCTATGATGATTATAGCTTGATTCTTGAAGTGATTTTTGATAAAGATGATGATTAACTACTGGAAAAATACATTCATAATAGTGTGTGTGTGTTGAGAGAGAATTAGAAAGAGAATTGGAAGTGAAATGGAGTGAATGATGAGTGGTAATTGGTGAGTGGTGAGTGGGGTTAAAAGGAGTTCTAGTTAGTTGACTAGCTCATGGTAGAAGTTAAAATTGATTAGTCATACATGACATAATCAAGAGTGGAATCCCATGCTAGTTCCTATTGGTATATACCCATAGTAAGTATGTTTTGAAGCTGTGTATAATACGGGTAAGAATACGACTAGAATTCTTGATGAAAGAAAAGAATGGGAAAGTAACTGTAACCATTTTCGTTAAGTATGAGTGTTTTGATATATGTCTTGAAGTCTTCCAAAAGTATTTTAATACATCTAAATACACTACATGTATATACATTTTAACTGAGTCGTTAAGTCATCGTTAGTCGTTACATGTAAGTGTTGTTTTGAAACCTTTAAGTTAACGATCTCAATTAATGTTGTTAACCCATTGTTTATTATATCTAATGAGATGTTAAATTATTATATTATCATGATATTATGATATATTAATATTGATGGAATTTGACAATCTTTTAAACAAACATGTTCTACATATTAACAAGTTCATAAAACCCATTTTATGAAGATAAAAGTGAGCGGAAGCATGCAAAGTTCATGTTATAAGTAAACCATTTTGAAAGACAAATTCCATTAATATATCAAGTCATGAAGATATGCTTACATATAACAAAGAAGGAAGAAGATTATTACCTCCTCAAGTTTATTGAGGGTGATATTGAAGAACAAGAAGATGATAGAACCTCAAGCTATTGTGTACCAACACCACCCTTAAACTTGTTAGGAATTAAGACCCTTAATCACCTTTGAACAAGCACAAAACTCTTTACTCTTACACCCAATTTTCTGGACAGCAGCAAGTTTGAAAGGTGATGATGAATGGAGCTCCAAAACTATGAAACCTCAAGAGGTAATACCCCAAACTTATCACCAACACCCTAGTCTTTTGTTAGGAATTGAATGACACTTGAATTAGGCTTGCAATAACAAATTTTGGACTTGCTTTTGAGTCCTAAAACCCACGGTTTTGGACAGCTGCAGCAGCTGAATTTCTGCAGATTTTTTTACAAGCTAACTTGATGTGTTAATGCATGTGTGTTTTTACTACAAGTCTCTAGACCATGCTTATAGAGAATGGGAATTGTAATGGACCAAGAAAAGCATCTAAGCATGTGTACTAGAGTCCCCATGTCACTACATACATTTAAATAAAATGGTTTTTTATAAAATTTGATTTTATAAAATACATTTTATAAACTTACATTTTATTTATTATGTTTACATCATTTATAAAACCTATTTTATAAAATGTAACATAATTAATTAATTATTTACCTATAAATAATTAAATCCATATCATATAAATTATTCCATAATTATATATATATATATATATATATATATATATATATATATATATATATATATATATATATATATATATATATACATCAAGTAATAATTTTAGAAAGCCATTTTCTTTAAAATTCAAGTGTCGCGTATTTAATCAATGATCCAATCATTAAGATCAAATACGAATAAGGTGTTGGCAAGCTTGTTATTGGGTATGACCCGACTTGGATCAAAACATATCAGCCACGTTAATTTAATATGTCTCTCGGGCATATGAAATACCTTCAATCTCCCACTTGCACGAGAAACATAAGAAATTAATGTAAGTGATGGATACCACCTAACGACCATCCATCACCCCCAATATGTTATGACTTTGTGCCATTTAATAACATCATCCCTTTCGAGTTCCCATCTCGAATATGAATAGGTGAATCTTTCATTTATCCTTTCATCCTAGATGTCATGTTAAATCCAAGGGATACAGAGTGATCACTCCCTTTTAGATTCAACTTTATTAGGCCTTAGACATCTGACTCTCAACGAATAAGAGGGACAAATTCCATCTTGACTACATACGTCCTATATATACACCTTGCATTATACCTGAGCTCTTCCTTATGAACTACAATTTTTCAGAATAGCAAAGGAAAGAATCAAGGCACAATACTTGGTAAATATCCGAACCCAATATGTATCTCAGGTCAGAGGATACAATGATATTCGCCTTTACTCAAGATTACATGTGATCAACCACAAAGGCTCCATTTAGTAAATCTTGAGGGCGGGTCTTCCAATATTTGTATCCCATAAATATCTATGAACCTTGGTTGCAACCTTGCCCCACATTCATCCCGTGAATGTATACCAATCCAAGTTCATAATAGTCTGAACCTCACACTTGTTCCCACAAATGTGATCGACTACGGAATTTAGAATAATTTCTTATTCATGGATAAAATATGAAAAATAGGAACATGACTCAAAATAAATTAATACCATAATTATATTAATGAGCTTGAACAATTTCGTTCCATTACAATACTTAAAACAGATCATGACCAATCACTAGAATATCGAAGCCCTAATGCACAAACATGTCCTGCATGTTTTGATCCATGTAAGAGCTTCGTCAGAGGATCCGCTATATTAAGATCTGTGTGAACTTTGCAAATACATATCTTTCCCTTTTCAACTTCATCCCTTATGTAGTTGAATCTCCGCTCAATGTGACGGGTCTTTTGAAGAGCACGAGGTTCCTTGATTGCTCCAATCGCACCCTCGTTGTCACAAAAGATCTCAAGAGGGTCCTGAATGGAAGGGACTACTCCTAAGTCGTCGATGAATTTCTTCATCCATGCAGCTTCCTGAGCTGCCAATGATGCGGCGATGTACTCCGACTCTGTAGTGGATAGAGCAACAACATCCTGTTTTGAACTCTTCCAAGAGACCGCACCTCCATTTATTGTGAAGACATAACCGGATTGTGATCGCGAATCATCACGATCAGTTTGGAAACTCGCATCCACGTAACCTTTTACAGCGAGTTCCTCCTCACCAGACCCATATATCAGAAACATATCCTTAGTCCTCCTAAGGTATTTCAATATACTTTTAACAGCAATCCAATGACTGTTTCCTGGGTTATTCTGGTATCTACTTGTCAGGCTAAGAGCGCATGACACATCCGGTCTAGTGCATATCATTGCATACATGATTGACCCAATGGCAGAAGCATATGGGACTTTCTTCATTCTCTCCTGTTCATCTTTCGTGGTGGGGCACTGAGATGAACTGAGAAGTGTTCCCTTTTGAATAGGTACCAAACCTTTCTTAGAGTTCTCCATCTTGAACCTTTTCAAGATCTTTTCAATGTATGCACTTTGATTTAAACCTATCAGTTTCTTGGATCTATCCCTGTAGATCCCAATCCCCAAAACGTATTGTGCTTCTCCAAGATCCTTAATGGAGAAGCATTTGCTTAACCAAGTTTTAACACCTTGCATTGCCGGAATATCATTTCCAAATAACAATATATCATCCACATATAGTACAAGGAACATGATAGTGCTCCCACTAGCTTTCTTGTATACACAAGCTTCATCACCATTTTTAATGAAGCCAAATTTCTTGGCCTCCCCATTAAAACGATGATTCCACATTCTAGATGCTTGTTTCAATCCGTAGATTGACTTCTTTAACTTGCATACCTTTTTAGGATATTTCGGATCAACAAAACCCTCAGGCTGAACCATATAGACATCTTCCTCAAGATGTCCGTTTAGGAAAGCGGTCTTGACATCCATCTGCCATATTTCATAATCATAATGAGCAGCAATGGCAAGTAATATCCTAATAGACTTCAGCATCGCCACAGGCGAAAAAGTTTCATCATAGTCAACCCCTTGAGTTTGAGTGAAACCTTTTGCTACAAGTCTAGCTTTATATGTATCCAAGTTTCCATGTATGTCGGTTTTCATTTTGAACAGCCATTTACAATCAACTAGCCTAGAGCCAAGAGGTTGCGCAACAAGTTCCCAAACTTGGTTGTCATACATGGATTGCATCTCAGTGTTCATGGCTTCCTGCCATTTATCTTTATCAATCCTTGATAAAGCATCTTAGTAGTTTATTGGTTCATCCAAATCAACCACATAGCAACCATCCATGAGAAACCCATATCTCTCAGGAGGACTACTAATCCTACCAGATCTGCGAACGTCTTGTGTATTTTGATCATCCATCTTATCACTCTCAACATTTTCATGTTGAGTGCTAGTGTTAGCCAATTGTGTATCATCTACTTGATCTTGAACCTCTTCAAGATCTATCTTCCTTTCACTTTTGCCTTCCATTAGGAACTTAGTTTCAAGGAATTCAGCCTTCCGAGCAACAAATAGATTCTGCTCGAAAGGATCATAGAAATAGTATCCCATATCATCCTTGGGATATCCTATGAAGATACACTTCGTAGATCGAGCTTTCAACTTATTAGGGACGTAACGCTTAGGGTAAGCTTCACATCCCCATACCTTTAAGTATGATAGAGATGGAGGTTTTTCAAACCACATCTCATGAGGTGTTAGTTCCACTTTCTTGGTTGGGGCCATATTTAAAATACGAGCCGCTGCGCATAGACAATAACCCCAGAATGATAGAGGTAACGAGCTTCTAGCCATCATAGATCGAACCATATCCATTAGGGTTCGGTTCCTCCTTTCGGACACACCATTAAGCTGTGGTGTCCCGGGTGGAGTAAGTTGCGAGATAATCCCACAACTTCTAAGATGATCTTGGAAGGCATCGCTTAGGTATTCACCCCCTCTATCAGTTCGAAGTACCTTAATTGTCTTATTGAGTTGATTTTGTACTTCATTTTGATACTCGTCCTTATGTCTTAACAAGTAGACGTATCCGAAACGACTGAAGTCATCAATGAAAGTAATGAAGTATCTTTCACCATTCCTAGCTATGGGCTTAAAGGGTCCACATACATCCGAATGTATTAATCCCAATAAGTCCTTAGCCCTTTCGTAGGTCCCTTTGAAAGGTGCTTTAGTCATTTTGCCTTGTAAACAAGATTCACATACATCAAACGAGTCTAGTTCATTTGATTTCAAAAGGCCATTCTTTTGGAGTGTATGCATTCGATTCTTGTTTATGTGACCAAGGCGACAATGCCATAAGTAGGAATCACTCAAATCCCTTTTGAGTTTCTTGGTGCTAGTATGGTATATTGAGCTACTAGATGATGTGTCATCATGAACCAATTCATAAATTCCATTTGAAGGCGAAGCCTTAAAATAAAATACATTATCTAAATAAACGTGGATATCATCATTAACAAAATTAAGATAAAAACCACATTGTTTTAAACGGGAAACTGAAATAATGTTTCGACATAAATCCGGTGCATACAAAACATTGTTCAAAATAAGTTCCAAACCACTTGGAAGTTTTAATACAAAGTCTCCTTGAGCCTTCACTTGCACTTTGGCTCCATTACCCATAAAGAGACTTGATGTTCCCATTTGCTTGCTACTTCTTTTGAACCCCTGCAAAGAATTGCAAATGTGAGTTCCACATCCAGTGTCTAATACCCATGTATTAGAAGAAGTAATACTAAGCTCTGTGTATACCATATATATGTTACCTGAGGATTGCCCCGCATCCCTCTTTTCCTTCAACTCCTTAAGGTAGACCGGGCAATTGCGTTTCCAGTGACCCATTTCACCGCAACCGAAGCACGAGTCTTCCTTGGGGTTTGCTTGTCCGGCAACCTTTTGCTTCTTGTGCTTGTTTTTGGTTGGGGTAACCATCCTCCCCTTTCTCTTGCCTTGATGGGCGGGTCCTTTCCTCTTAGCCGCCTTTGGCTTAGAGGTGTTGTTACCTTTGGACCCACCATCATTGATCATTAGTACGGGTGAAGCCCTCTTACCCATGCTAGTTTCTGCCGTCCTGAGCATGCCATGAAGTTCGCCAATGGCCTTATCCATCCCATTCATATTTTAATTAATTACAAATTGGTCAAACCTCTTTGACAAGGAGTTTAGGATAAGATCGGTGGCTAGCTCATTAGATATGTTGAGGTTAAGACGGTTTGCGCGATCAATGAGGCTTTTCATTTTGAGGAGATAAGAGGATACGGATTGGGTGTCATCCATACGACATGCATGTAGTGCTCGAACCGTTTCAAAGCGCTCGACACGTGCTTGTTAAAGGAACATCTCCTTCAATTGCGTAATCATGTCATATGCACTATGATGTTCGAAATCCTTTTGGAGTTCGGGTATCATAGTGCCAAGCATTAGGCAAGCGACTTGCACCGAATCGGCGCAATACTTGTCATAATAAGCCATGCCCTCTAGATCTTCCTCATTCGGTTGGTCGGGAATAGGGTCCTCCAACACATACGCTTTATCCTCAAGTTTGAGGACAATCCTAAGATTACGGAACCAATCCATAAAGTTCGTATGGTTGAGTTTGTCTTTCTCGAGGAGAGACCTTAACGATAGGTTGTTTAGGTTAAGTGGTGCATTTTGCATGTTGTTGTTATTGGTGGCCATCTACAAAATTAACAAAGTTCATTTAAGTATTGATTTTATATTTAATAAACAATACCCTTTTATAATTAATTGATTCATTAAATATTAGAATCCAACGGTAAATCAAATTTCGGTTAGGTGACCTTTATCCCGTTATTTGATTTAGCTAGGTAGTCATTTATATGACAATTGCAATCCTTTTGCAACTTCTAAATTATGGGATCATGCAATCCTTTTGCATGGCATATTTATCCCATCAACGCCTATTAGTTCCTCATGCTTCGGTGACCCTAAGTTCATGATTTCCAAATCAAGTCGTCCTACTTGTGTAAACATGTAAAATCAACATACAAGTGGTTAGGTGACCTTTATCCCACAAGCTTGCGAATTTTACCTTAACCATATTAGTTAGTTCATAATGGTTAGGTGACCTTTATCCCATTATGAGTTTCCTACTATGTTCAAGTGTTCCCACAAAAGGATGGCGTTTTAACTTGTTTACCTTGTTATAGTTAAGGGATTTTAAGTTTTCATAAATTCTAGTTTAAGAAAACATTTTGCCATATACCAACATGCATTTGGTGTATAGCACAATGTGAAAAACCAATTTTTATGTCTTATTAGTAAAACCAATTACATGATATAAATCATTTTATATGCAATGTCATTTATGTCCTTGATAACCATTTATTAGTGACCTTTGTTGTTTTAATTATAACCAATTATAATGTTATTTTGCAAGTTGTAAATATGTGATAAATTGTAGCAACTAAACATACAAACACAATAATCATGCAAAACAACCAAGTCCACAATCAAGCCAATTAGGTAGACATTTGTTTAGCCAAAACAAATGTCACCTTCTAAGGGTTATGACAAAGTAGGAGATTTTTAATCTCCCACTTAATCTTGCATCCAAATGTTTCCAACTTGTGTTCATCTTCATCATCTTCATTCTTCATTTTCTATACAAAAGGATATATCCTAATACATTTTTTTCTTTCTAGAAAATGAAATTACAACCTAATCTATTTTACATACCAAACATAAAATAAATTACAAATGAATAAAATTACAAATTATTACAAACCAAATGAATGATTAATATTACAAACCATAAGAATGAATAAAACAACCACATCATACACACATGCAACCACAAGGTCAAGGCTTGATTGTGAACAACAACTAACAACAAAACTTGACCAAACTTGAAGTTCCAAACCCATTTTAGAACCCCTAAAATTCGGCCAAAATTAAACCCCACCCAAAATCTAAAATTTTTACATTCTAGTTTCATGCATGTTACTAGATTGTAAGATTAGTGGATTTAAAAGTCATAAACAAGAAGCATATTTCAAAGACCTTGGCTCTAGATACCATTGATGGAATTTGACAATCTTTTAAACAAACATGTTCTACATATTAACAAGTTCATAAAACCCATTTTATGAAGATAAAAGTGAGCGGAAGCATGCAAAGTTCATGTTATAAGTAAACCATTTTGAAAGACAAATTCCATTAATATATCAAGTCATGAAGATATGCTTACATATAACAAAGAAGGAAGAAGATTATTACCTCCATAAGTTTATTGAGGGTGATATTGAAGAACAAGAAGATGATAGAACCTCAAGCTATTGTGTACCAACACCACCCTTAAACTTGTTAGGAATTAAGACCCTTAATCACCTTTGAACAAGCTCAAAACTCTTTACTCTTACACCCAATTTTTTGGACAGCAGCAAGTTTGAATGGTGATGATGAATGGAGCTCCAAAACTATGATACCTCAAGAGGTAATACCCCAAACTTATCACCAACACCCTAGTCTTTCGTTAGGAATTGAATGACACTTGAATTAGGCTTGCAAGAACAAATTTTGGACTTGCTTTTGAGTCCCAAAACCCACGGTTTTGGACAGCTGCAGCAGCTGAATTTCTGCAGTTTTTTTTACAAGCTAACTTGATGTGTTAATGCATGTGTGTTTTTACTACAAGTCTCTAGACCATGCTTATAGAGAATGGGAATTGTAATGGACCAAGAAAAGCATCTAAGCATGTGTACTAGAGTCCCCATGCCACTACATACATTTAAATAAAATGGTTTTTTATAAAATTTGATTTTATAAAATTGAATTTTATAAAATACATTTTATAAACTTACATTTTATTTATTATGTTTACATCATTTATAAAACCTATTTTATAAAATGTAACATAATTAATTAATTATTTACCTATAAATAATTAAATCCATATCATATAAATTATTCCATAATTATATATATATATATATATATATATATATATATATATATATATATATATATATATATATATATATATATATATATATATATATATATATACATCAAGTAATAATTTTAGAAAGCCATTTTCTTTAAAATTCAAGTGTCGCGTATTTAATCAATGATCCAATCATTAAGATCAAATACGAATAAGGTGTTGGCAAGCTTGTTATTGGGTATGACCCGACTTGGATCAAAACATATCAGCCACGTTAATTTAATATGTCTCTCGGGCATATGAAATACCTTCAAATATATCTTAATATGATATATGTACATTTAAATGTCGTTACAACGATAATCGTTACATATATGTCTCGTTTCGAAATCCTTAAGTTAGTAGTCTTGTTTATATGTATATAACTCATTGTTAATATACTTATGGAGATACTTACTTATCATAATCTCATGTTAACCATATGTATATCCATATATATATCGTCATGTCATTTTTACAAGTTTTAACGTTCGTGAATCGCCGGTCAACTTGGGTGGTCAATTGTCTATATGAAACATATTTCAATTAATCAAGTCTTAACAAGTTTGATTGCTTAACATGTTGGAAACATTTAATCATGTAAATATCAATCTCAATTAATATATATAAACATGGAAAAGTTCGGGTCACTACACTTGACGCTAGGAATATCTATCCTCGCGGTGAAGGAGGTGAAGGAAGGCGGGACTTCCACTACAAGAACTTCAAGGATGCTCAACCCCCGATGTTTAATGGGGTGTGGGATCCTTTAAAAAGTACATGTTGGATCTCCGATATTGAAGGAGCTTTCCGTACCGCGGAATGTCCTCCCGAAAAGAAGACGAGGTATGGTTCTAGCATGTTATTCGAAGAAGCTAAGTTGTGGTGGGATGATAAAATCAACTTGTATGGTGAAGAACAATATATGGGCTTGACTTGGGAAGAGTTCAAGAAAGAATTTTTCAAAGAATACCGAACTTCTTCCGACCTCGATAGAATCCGGGATGAGTTGCATCATTTGCAACAAGGTTCCATTGATTTGGTTACCCTCAAGTCCACATTCTTGGCAAAGACTCGTTTTTGCCCGGAATATGTTGGTGATGATCATAAGCTCATGAAGAATTTCTACCGTACTTTGAATGATGAGTACAAGGGGAAGATTAGTCGGGGTATGGCTAAGTCTTTTGATGAATTGTTTGAGTTGGTTCGGGGTTTTGAGCCGGAGGTTCCAAGAAAGAGTGATTTCATGTTTTCCAAAAGAAAGTTTGAAGGTTTTAGTTACTCTAACGCCTCAAGCAAGAAGAGCAAGAGCAAGAGGGGGGCTGAAAGTGTCAATAGTGCAAAGAAGGGCACTACCGGTGGGTTTTCTTATACGTGCTACAATTGTGGGCAACCGGGTCATATGGCTCATGAGTGTCCGAAACCATCTTCCGGAAACAAAGTCACTTGTTTTAATTGCGGCAAAGAAGGGCATAAGAAGCCGGAGTGTCCCGACTTGCGAAACGCTAATGTGAAGCGGTTAGAGAAGGCGGCGGGTACGGCTAGGGGTCGCAACTATTTGATGACCATTGATGAAGCCAAACAATCGCACGAAGTTGTCTCATGTACTTACATGGTTAATTCTAATCCGGCAAGGATTCTTTTCGATAGCGGTGAAAATTTGTCGTTTGTGTCTCCTAAATTTGTGCCTAAACTTAATAGACCGTTAGCTAAGTTAAGTCGTCCGATAGAAGTCAAAATAGCGGACGGCAAGATGGTGCTAGTGGTTGATGTGTGTGAAAATTGTGATGTTGTTTTTGGTGCCGAAACCTTTAAAATTGATCTTATTCCAATGACCTTGGGTGACTTTGATATTGTCGTTGGTATGGATTGGCTCGATCGTTATAGAGCCGATATTGCATGCCATGATAAGTTTATTCGTGTGAAGACCCTAAGTGGGGGAGAGTTAATTATTCATGGTGATAAGCGAAGGAGACTGGTGCCGATATGCACTTTTGCACGGGCACGTCGTTCCGTTGTTACCGGTGGCATGGCTTTCCTTGCTCATGTTGTTGATACTCATAATGAGCCACCACCTATTCGTGAAATTCCGGTTGTTAGTGAATTCGAAGACGTTTTTCCGGACGAATTACCAGGTGTTCCGGCGGAAAGACAAGTTGAGTTTCGTATTGAGTTGGTTCCGGGAGCTACTCCCATTGCTAAAACTCCTTATTGTTTAGCGCCAACGGAAATGCAAGAGTTGTTAAATCAAACCCAAGAGTTGCTCGAGAAGGGTTTTATTCGACCTAGTGCTTCGCCATGGGGCGCTCCGGTGTTATTTGTGAAGAAGAAAGATGGTAGTATGCGTATGTGCATTGATTACCGTGAGTTGAATAAAGTGACGATCAAGAATCGTTATCCATTACCTAGGATTGACGATTTATTTGATCAACTTCAAGGTGCAATGTATTTCTCTAAGATCGACCTACGGTCCGGCTATCACCAAATGCGGGTCCGTGAGGAAGACATAGAGAAAACGGCTTTTCGAACGCGTTACGGGCATTATGAGTTTGTAGTTATGCCCTTTGGTCTTATGAATGCACCGGCGGCATTCATGGATCTTATGAACCGAGTGTGCCAACCTATGTTGGACAAGTCGGTAATAGTGTTCATTGACGACATACTAGTCTACTCGAAAAGTATGAACGAACATGAACATCATTTGCGTGAAGTATTGAAGACGCTACGGAAGGAGAAGTTGTATGCAAAGTTCTCCAAATGTGAATTTTGGCTAAGGGAAGTTCAATTCCTTGGTCATATTGTGAACGAAAATGGTATTCAAGTAGATCTGGGGAAGATTGAAACGGTGAAGAGTTGGGGACGACCGACTACGCCTACGGAAATCCGAAGTTTTCTCGGATTGGCAGGTTATTATCGTCGGTTTATCCAAGCTTTTTCTAAGATCGCTTCTTCGTTGACGAAATTGACAAGGAAGAATGCGAGGTTTGTTTGGGAGAACGAGCAAGAAATTGCTTTTCAATTGTTAAAAGAGAAGTTGTGTCAAGCTCCGGTGTTAGTGTTACCTGAAGGTGTTGAAGACATGGTGGTTTATTTCGATGCTTCCTTAAATGGTCTCGGGTGTGTTCTAATGCAAAGAGGTAAAGTCATCGCTTATGCCTCTCGACAATTAAAGGAACATGAAACGAGGTATCCGACTCATGATCTTGAGTTGGCGGCGGTTGTGCATGCGTTGAAAATTTGGCGCCATTACTTGTATGGTGTCAAGTGTACGATTTATTTGGATCATAAGAGTTTGAAACATCTCTTTAATCAACGAGATTTGAATTATCGCCAACGTAGGTGGATGGATGTGGTGAAAGATTACGATTGTGAAATACTTTATCATCCGGGTAAGGCGAATGTGGTCGCGGATACGTTGAGTCGAAAGAGTCAACATCCGGCGATACGAGTTGGATCGTTACGTTTGATTATTACTAACGATTTTCTTGACAAGCTTGGTGAGATTCAAATAGAGGCTTATGTTCACAACAAGCATACGGAGCGAATCGTGGGCCAATTGGAGTTTATTACTATGGGTCCGCGTGGTTTGTTGTCTTTCCAAGGAAGGGTGTGGGTGCCTAAGATGGGTGATTACCGACGAGTGCTACTTGATGAAGCACATAAGTCAAAATATTCCATTCATCCGGGCGCGACGAATATGTATCTTGACTTGAAGAAAGATTATTGGTGGCCGGGCATGAAGCGTGATGTTGTGAAGTATGTTGAGCAATGCGTCACGTGTTTGCAAATAAAAGCCGAACACCAAAAGCCGTATGGTAAATTGCAACCGTTAGAAATTCCGAAATGGAAATGGGAGCACATTACCATGGATTTCATAACAAAGTTACCTAAGACGGCGAGAACCCAATTTGATACGATTTGGGTGATAGTTGACCGGTTGACGAAAAATGCTTTGTTTCTTCCCATTAAAGAAGCGATATCGTCGGAGACCTTGGCTAAGTTGTTTATTAAGGAAGTGGTCGCTCGACATGGGGTTCCTATATCTATTATTTCGGATCGAGATACCCGTTTTACATCTCGATTTTGGGAAAAGTTTCATGAGGATATGGGTACACAATTGAAGTTGAGCACGGCGTATCATCCTCAAACGGACGGTCAAACCGAACGTACGAATCAAACTTTGGAAGATATGTTACGGGCGTGCATTATTGATTTCGGTGGTAGTTGGGACGAGCATTTGCCTTTGGTGAAATTCTCGTACAATAATAGTTATCACACTAGTATCGGGATGCCACCTTTTGAGATGCTATATGGGCAGAGGTGTCGAACTCCCATTTGTTGGGGAGAAGTGGGTCAAAGAGAAATCGGGAGTACCAATTTGGTTATAGAGACGAATAACAAGATTGATATTATTCGGGAACATTTGAGAAAGGCTCAAGATAGACAAAAGTCGTATGCCGACAAACGTAGACGAACGATCGAATTTCAAGAAGGCGATATGGTGATGCTTAAGGTTTCGCCATGGAAGGGTATTATTCGATTTTGAAAATGGGGAAAGTTAGCTTCTCGGTTTATTGGTCCCTTTAAAGTTTTAGCTCGTGTTGGTGAAGTCGCGTATCGTTTGGAATTACCCGAAGAGCTTGCGGGGATTCATAATACATTTCATGTTTCCCATCTCCGTAAGTGTCTTGCGGATGATTCATCATGGGTGCCGTTAGACGAAATTGAGCTAAACAATAAGTTAGAGTATATTGAGGAGCCGATTGCCATACTCGATGAGAAGGTCAAAAGGTTGAGGCATAAAGAGGTTAGGACTTTTAAAGTTCAATGGCGTCGTAGTAAGGGTTCCGAGTTTACTTGGGAGACCGAAAAATTCGTGTTGGTTTATCTTCCCTCTTGTCATGCGGCTTGGATTGCGAGGACGCAATCCGAATAAGTGGGGGAGAGTTGTAAGACCCTAATCAGTTTGTACAGCAGTGTAAATATGTTACATAGAGTGTGGGTGATATTGTGCAGTTAAACAGAAGTCACTGAGTGAGCTGAGCCTAGTGCGCGCCGCGCACACTAAAGGGAGCGCGCCGCGCACCCCTTACTGTAGCCGGGTTCCAGCTTTTTTAAATCAGATATTTTGATGGGCATTTTGGTAAATTCACTTATGGACGAATTAAAGGCCCTAGATCAGTTTGGTGGAGCCTCATTACTCCATTTCTAACCACCAAACTTCATCCACTTAAATCCTAGTGAGAGAGTGTGATTCAAGTGTGAGAAAGCTTAAATCCAAGAGGAAGGAGCTTGTTTTGGGTTAAAGTTCAAGCATTAAAGTCGTTCATCTTATCTGTAGCTTCGTTGTGGTAGTTGTGGTATGTTCTAATTTTATTTTCCTTACTTTGATTTAGTGTAAGGGTTAGGGTTTGAGTAAATGATGAACACAAAACCCATTATTGGTGATTTTGGGTGTTCTTGGGTAAAATTGAGTCTTGAATACTAATTGGTGACTAGTCTAGGGTTTCAAAGTATTAAATGATGTTTATGAACCCTAATTGGTGAGTTAATTGCTAACACACCTAGTTATTTAGTAAATGGGTGTTGGTTAGTTAGTGGATGACCCGAAATGGGTGTGTCGTCTTAAAATGGTTATTTGGGTAATAAATTGACCTAGTTTGGAAAGATGGGTATGAATTACCCTAATTATGTATTAGTTGGTGTTGTTGGTCCTTAATCACTAGCTTTAAAGTGATTAGTGGTGGTCTTGACTTTAATTGGGCGGTTTTGGTATAAATGAGCGATTTAATACATTAAGTCATTAAATGCTCATGTGTAAGTGTTAGTATTGAGTCCACTTAGCTTGTGTGTTGATCAAGTACTTATTATATTAGGTACTTTGCTTTGAAGCTTGTGGAGGTTGAAATCGTCATCTAATTGTTAAGGTGAGTGGAATAATTATATGCGTAGGTATATAATGTATCTATTTGTTGTAGCATGAAATGTGTAGTGTCGAGGTGTTAAGACACCACGTTTCACGTGAAGGGTGTAGCATCGAGGTGTTAAGATGCCACTCGGGTGTAGCATCGAGGTGTTAAGATGCCACCTAGGAGTGTAGTGTCGAGGTGTTAAGACACCACTCCGTAAAATAATGAGTGTTGCATCGAGGTGTTAAGATGCCACTCGGGGTGATGTGCCGAGGTGTTAAGGTGGCACCCTAGGGATTAGTGGTGCAAGGTGTTAAGTGCCCTAATGGATGTTATGAACACCGATGGCGTTTTCGCGAGCGCCGTTCCCTTGTACTATTGGTCGACCATGGTTACTTGTGTTGTAAGCATATTATATCATTTTGAGTTATATTATTATGCGGTTGTTGCTAGCTTGTGGTATTGGAGATTATAGCTGGTTAATGTGACGATAAGCTAATTGTGTTGCTAGCATGTTTGCGGTTGGTGTAAGTGTATGCAAGTAGGTATAATTATATATGTATTCGTATAATTATTGCATTCACTAAGCTTTGCTTACCCTCTCGTTGTTTTCCATTTTATAGGTTTGGTTTTGGACAAGGGTAAGGGCATCGTATTGGACTAGAGATCCCGCTTGATACTAGGGGACGCTTTTAGCTTTAGTAGCTCTTGGAGTTTGACCGGTAGTTGGGTAGTTTAATCCCAAACGCCATGCTCATTGTGTAGTTTGGAACTTAAACTTTTTGGTGGTCGAAACTCTAAACTTGTATTAAACTTGTATTTTGGGTCGTGTGGGCCCCGCTTGTAAAACGTCATTTTTATGTTTGATTCGTGTTAGTTTTACATATATAAGTTTGTTGTGAAAAGCGTATGGTCTAAAAGTGTCGGGAAGTCGAAGATCTTTTCGCGAAAAATGGACATTTTGATCAGAACTGTCTCAGGACTTGTGCGCGCCGCGCATAGGCAGTGGTGCGCACCGCGCACCCTCCAGATCAGTTTTAAATTTTTTTTTCCCGCATTTTTGGTTGGTTAACTGGTTGGGTCGTTACAATTTTTATAACACATCTCATATCAGGCATTTCGCATACTGCAAAGAGATAAAAATCATTCATATGTTGAACACTTGGTAACCGACGTTAATTTAATGCATAGAATATCCCCAAAACAGAACCTCTCGTCTGTATAATAATCTCGAAGTACTAAACCATCCATAACCTGAATGGGGGTTGTTAAGCCCAATAGATCTATCTTTAGGATTAGCGTCACTTATGTAGTGACCCAAACTTTTCCATGTTTATATATATTAATTGAGATTGATATTTACATGATTAAATGTTTCCAACATGTTAAGCAATCAAACTTGTTAAGACTTGGTTAATTGAAATATGTTTCATATAGACAATTGACCACCCAAGTTGACCGGCGATTCACGAACGTTAAAACTTGTAAAAACGACATGACGATATATATATGGATATACATATGGTTAACATGAGATTATGATAAGTAAGTATCTCCATAAGTATATTAACAATGAGTTATATACATATAAACAAGACTACTAACTTAAGGATTTCGAAACGAGACATATATGTAACGATTATCGTTGTAACGACATTTAAATGTATATATATCATATTAAGATATATTAATATATCATAATATCATGATAATATAGTAATTTAACATCTCATTAGATATAATAAACAATGGGTTAACAACATTAATTGAGATCGTTAACTTAAAGGTTTCAAAACAACACTTACATGTAACGACTAACGATGACTTAACGACTCAGTTAAAATGTATATACATGTAGTGTAATTAGATATATTAAAATACTTTTGGAAGACTTCAAGACATATATCAAAACACTCATACTTAACGAAAATGGTTACAGTTACTTTTCCATTCTTTTCTTTCATCAAGAATTCTAGTCGTATTCTTATCCGTATTATACACGGCTTCAAAACGTACTTACTATGAGTATATACCAATAGGAACTAGCATGGGATTCCACTCTTGATTATGTCATGTATGACTAATCAATTTTAACTTCTACCATGAGCTAGTCAACTAACTAGAACTCCTTTTAACCCCCACTCACCACTCACCAATTACCACTCATCATTCACTCCATTTCACTTCCAATTCTATTTCTAATTCTCTCTCAACACACACACACTATTATGAACGTATTTTTCCAGTAGTTAATCATCATATTCATCAAAAATCACTTCAAGAATCAAGCTATAATCATCATAGGAAGAACACTTCAAGAACACTTCAAAAATCCCTTCAAGTTTACTAATTTACTTCCAAGCTTTCTAATCCATTCCAAGTAATCATCTAAGATCAAGAAACCTTTGTTATATACAGTAGGTTATCTTTCTTATTCAAGGTAATATTCATATTCAAACTTTGATTCAATTTCTATAACTATAAACTATCTTAATTCGAGTAAAAATCTTACTTGAACTTGTTTTTGTGTCATGATCCTACTTCAAGAACTTTCAAGCCATCCAAGATCCTTTGAAGCTAGATCATTTCTTGTCACTTCCAGTAGGTTTACCTACTAAACTTGAGGTAGTAATGATGTTCATAACATCATTCGATTCACATATATAAAACTATCTTATTCGAAGTTTTAAACTCATAATCACTAGAACATAGTTTAGTTAATTCTAAACTTGTTCGAAAACAAAAGTTAAACCTTCTAACTTGACTTTTAAAATTAACTACACACATGTTCTATATCTATATGATATGATAACTTAATGATTTAAAACCTGGAAACACGAAAAACACCGTAAAACCGGATTTACGCCGTCGTAGTAACACCGCGGGCTGTTTTGGGTTAGTTAATTAAAAACTATGATAAACTTTGATTTAAAAGTTGTTATTCTGAGAAAATGATTTTTATTATGAACATGAAACTATATCCAAAAAATATGGTTAAACTCAAAGTGGAAGTATGTTTTCTAAAATGGTCATCTAGACGTCGTTCTTTCGACTGAAATGACTACCTTTACAAAAATGACTTGTAACTTATTTTTCTGACTATAAATCTATACTTTTTCTGTTTAGATTCATAAAATAGAGTTCAATATGAAACCATAGCAATTTGATTCACTCAAAACGGATTTAAAATGAAGAAGTTATGGGTAAAACAAGATTGGATAATTTTTCTCATTTTAGCTACGTGAAAATTGGTAACAAATCTATTCCAACCATAACTTAATCAACTTGTATTGTATATTATGTAATCTTGAGATACCATATACACGTATACAATGTTTCGACCTATCATGTCGACACATCTATATATATTTCGGAACAACCATAGACACTCTATATGTGAATGTTGGAGTTAGCTATACAGGGTTGAGGTTGATTCCAAAATATATATAGTTTGAGTTGTGATCAATACTGAGATACGTATACACTGGGTCGTGGATTGATTCAAGATAATATTTATCGATTTATTTCTGTACATCTAACTGTGGACAACTAGTTGTAGGTTACTAACGAGGACAGCTGACTTAATAAACTTAAAACATCAAAATATATTAAAAGTGTTGTAAATATATTTTAAACATACTTTGATATATATGTATATATTGTTATAGGTTCGTGAATCAACCAGTGGCCAAGTCTTACTTCCCGACGAAGTAAAAATCTGTGAAAGTGAGTTATAGTCCCACTTTTAAAATCTAATATTTTTGGGATGAGAATACATGCAGGTTTTATAAATGATTTACAAAATAGACACAAGTACGTGAAACTACATTCTATGGTTGAATTATCGAAATCGAATATGCCCCTTTTTATTAAGTCTGGTAATCTAAGAATTAGGGAACAGACACCCTAATTGACGCGAATCCTAAAGATAGATCTATTGGGCCTAACAAACCCCATCCAAAGTACCGGATGCTTTAGTACTTCGAAATTTATATCATATCCGAAGGGTGTCCCGGAATGATGGGGATATTCTTATATATATGCATCTTGTTAATGTCGGTTACCAGGTGTTCACCATATGAATGATTTTTATCTCTATGTATGGGATGTGTATTGAAATATGGAATCTTGTGGTCTATTGTTACGATTTGATATATATAGGTTAAACCTATAACTCACCAACATTTTTGTTGACGTTTAAAGCATGTTTATTCTCAGGTGAATATTAAGAGCTTCCGCTGTTGCATACTAAAATAAGGACAGGATTTGGAGTCCATGTTTGTATGATATTGTGTAAAAACTGCATTCGAGAAACTGATTTCGATGTAACATATTTGTATTGTAAACCATTATGTAATGGTCGTGTGTAAACAGGATATTTTAGATTATCATTATTTGATAATCTACGTAAAGCTTTTTAAACCTTTATTTTTGAAATAAAGGTTATGGTTTGTTTTAAAAATGAATGCAGTCTTTGAAAAACGTCTCATATAGAGGTCAAAACCTCGCAACGAAATCAATTAATATGGAACGTTTTTAATCAATAAGAACGGGACATTTCAGTTGGTATCCGAGCGTTGGTCTTAGAGAACCAGAATTTTGCATTAGTGTGTCTTATCGAGTTTGTTTGGATGCATTAGTGAGTCTGGACTTCGACCGTGTTTACTTGAAAAATGATTGCTTAACAAATTTTGTTGGAAACTATATATTTTTAACATGTGAATATTATGTGATATATTAATCTCTTAACGTTTTTGATATTATGTGATAGATGTCTACCTCTAGAACAAGTCCCATTGACTCACCTAATAATAATGAAGAGTCAAATGTAAATTGGAATGATTCGTGGACTGATTCACAAGTTCCCGAAGAGGAACCGGAAGAAGAGTCAGAACCGGAAGAAGAATCGGAACCGGAAGAAGAATCGGAACCGGAAGAAGAAATAGAACCGGTGGGGGAAATAATAAAACGGTTAAGTAAAAGAGAATCCTCAACTAACCAACCAAAGTTAATTATGGTCAATGGTGTTTTCGCCAAGGAAGCAAAATATTGGGAGGATTACCAATTCTCCGATGAATCGGATTCCGACGAGAATTCCGATGATGTTATAGAAATTACCCCAACTGAATTTAAAAAGGCAAAAGAAAATAATAAGGGAAAGGGCATAAAAATAGAGAAATCTAATTCCAACCCCGATGAACTTTATATGTATCGTCAACCCCCGAAGTCCTTAAGTTGTAACAATGACCCGGGAACCTCTAAACCACCAGGTTTTTCTAAACCAATGTGGACAACAACGGCTCGTATTAGGGGAACATCATATATCCCTAGAAACTTGGCAAAACGAACCAAAACCGAACAAGAAGAAATGAGCGAGTCGGAATAAGATAGTTGTATTCGTGTGGTGTAATATATGTAATATAGTGTGCTTATGCTTTATGATATATGTAAAAATTGCTTGTATTAATAAGTATTTTTTTTTATGAATCTAACTCTTGTCTATTTTACAGTATAAAAACACAAAATGGATAGACAACCCAATATTTTAAGAGACCTACCCGGAGACATGATTGATGAAATCTTGTCTAGAGTCGGTCAGAATTCCTCGGCACAACTATTTAAGGCGAGATCAGTTTGTAAGACATTCGAAGAATGTTCCAAGAATGCCTTGGTTTATAAAAGGCTTTCGTTCGAAAGATGGGGGATATCACATTGGGAAATCCATAAGTTACGATGTGTTTACTTTGACGCATATATTGCGGGGAACCTAAATGCTATTTTACGCAACGGGTTAAGAAATTATTTTGACTCAGTATATCCGAATATAGGACTTCGTGATTTAGAAAAAGCGGCTAACATGCAACATAAAGAAGCATGTTATGCTTACGGGTTAGTAATGTTCGCTTCTCACCAAAGTGAGAACAAGAACATCGGGCTACAACTATTAAACAAAACGTTCCCACAAGTGACGGAGTCGGTAATTGGGGTAAGAAATGAGGTTTTTAGGTTATTACGAGACTGTTGGTCATTACGTAACCCTCGTCCCTTTGACGACGTTACAACACGCTGTCTTATCAACGGCCATAACAGTTATGTTCCACAAGACCAAGGATGGGAAGTAGTCCTAGTAAAACCAGAATGCATGACTTGTTTCCGGACGTATGAATTACGTGTCTTTATTGCCTTTGCTGAACGACTTGTGTACTAGCTAGAATTATCTTCACAACCATCTTGTATCAAATTTATTGTGTGCTATATTTCATGCTATATGTAAAATAAGCGGTATTGTAAGTTTGTAAAATATTGTTTAAAAGTTTGAACGCGAAATATTATTATAAACAGTTTTTCATATAGAATTGTAGTAGTTAAATTGTATATTAGCTACTAAGTATGAACTTAACGGGTAGGTACTACCCGAATTTAAAATTATAAAACGCTAATATGAAGAAAAAGTTTTTATAAATGAGTTCATATTATGCTACGAAATACTATTAACTACTCTTAATATTCTGTATGATTAACTTGTTCCATTTGACTATTTTAAAGGAAATGGCACCGACTACTTGACACACCGTGAATATGAATGAAGAGGAATTCCGTACTTTTCTAGCTTCAAACATAGCCGCAGTACAGGCTGCACTACATACCAACAATAACCTTGAATCTAGCAGTACAGGAAATCGTGTAGGATGCACCTACAAAGAATTCACTACCTGCAAACCTTTGGAATTTGGTGGAACCGAAGGACCGATCGGATTGAAACGGTGGACCAAGATGGTCGAATCGGTGTTTGCCATAAGTAAGTGTACTGAAGAGGACAAAGTGAAGTACGCTACGCATACCTTCACAGGTTCTGCGTTAACATGGTGGAATACCTATCTAGAGCAAGTGGGACAAGACGATGCGTACGCACTACCGTGGTCAGCATTCAAGCACTTGATGAACGAGAAGTACCGTCCCAGAACCGAGGTCAATAAGCTCAAGACAGAACTTAGAGGGTTACGAACCCAAGGATTTGATATTACCACATACGAAAGACGATTCACAGAATTGTGCCTATTGTGTCCGGGAGCATTCGAAGATGAGGAAGAGAAGATCGACGCGTTTGTGAAAGGATTAGCGGAAAGAATCCAAGAAGATATAAGTTCACACGAGCCCGCCTCCATACAACAGGCATGTAGAATGGCTCATAAACTAGTGAACCAGATTGAAGAAAGAATTAAAGAACAGACTGCTGAAGAGGCCAATGTGAAGCAAGTCAAAAGAAAGTGGGAGGAAAACGGTGATAAGAATCACAAATACAACAACAACAATAATCGCAACAATTATCCCAACAATCAAAACATCAATCGCAACTACAACAAACGGCCCAACAACAACAACAACAACAACAACAACAACAACAGCAACTACAACAATCATCCCAACAACAATAATAACCGCAACAACAACAACAATCAGAAGCAGCTATGCCAAAGGTGTGAAAAGTATCACTCGGGGTTCTGCACCAAATTTTGCAACAAGTGTAAAAGAAATGGTCATAGCGCGGCGAAGTGTGAGGCCTACGGACTAGGGGTTAATAGAACGAAAGGAACAAATGGCGTCGGAACGAGTAATGGCGGAGCAAGTAGTGTCGGAGCAAGTTATGCCAATGTAGTTTGTTATAAATGTGGAAAACCGGGCCACATTATTAGAAATTGCCCGAACCAGGAGAACACGAATGGACAAGGCCGCGGAAGAGTTTTCAATATTAATGCGACAGAGGCACAGGAAGACCCGGAGCTTGTTACGGGTATGTTTCTTATTGACAATAAATCTGCTTACGTTTTATTTGATTCGGGTGCGGATAGAAGCTATATGAGTAGAGATTTTTGTGCTAAATTAAGTTATCCATTGACGCCTTTGGATAGTAAATTTTTACTCGAATTAGCAAATGGTAAATTAATTTCAGCAGATAATATATGTCGGAATCGAGAAATTAAACTGGTTAGCGAAACATTTAAGATTGATTTGATACCAGTAGAGTTAGGGAGTTTTGATGTGATAATCGGTATGGACTGGTTGAAAGAAATGAAAGCAGAGATCGTTTGTTACAAAAATACAATTCGCATTATACGAGAAAAAGGAAAACCCTTAATGGTGTACGGAGAAAAGGGCAACACGAAGCTACATCTTATTAATAATTTGAAGGCACAAAAACTAATAAGAAAAGGTTGCTATGCTGTTCTAGCACACGTCGAGAAAGTACAAACTGAAGGAAAGAGCATCAATGATGTTCCCATTGCAAAAGAATTTCCTGATGTATTTCCGAAAGAATTACCGGGATTACCCCCACAACGATCCGTTGAATTTCAAATAGATCTTGTACCAGGAGCTGCACCAATAGCTCGTGCTCCTTACAGACTCGCACCCAGCGAGATGAAAGAACTGCAAAGCCAATTACAAGAACTTTTAGAGCGTGGTTTCATTCGACCAAGCACATCACCGTAGGGAGCTCCTATTTTGTTTGTCAAGAAGAAAGATGGTACATTCAGGTTGTGTATCGACTACCGAGAGTTGAATAAACTTACCATCAAGAACCGCTACCCACTACCGAGAATCGACGACTTATTTGATCAACTACAAGGCTCGTCTGTTTATTCAAAGATTGACTTACGTTCCGGGTATCATCAAATGCGGGTGAAAGAAGATGATATTCCAAAGACTGCTTTCAGAACACGTTATGGTCATTACGAGTTTATGGTCATGCCGTTTGGTTTAAATAATGCACCAGCTGTGTTCATGGACCTTATGAACAGAGTGTGTGGACCATACCTTGACAAGTTTGTCATTGTTTTTATTGATGACACACTTATTTACTCAAAGAATGACCAAGAACATGGTAAACATTTGAGAAAGGTGTTAGAAGTATTGAGGAAGGAAGAATTGTACGCTAAGTTTTCAAAGTGTGCATTTTGGTTGGAAGAAGTTCAATTCCTCGGTCACATAGTGAACAAATAAGGTATTAAGGTGGATCCGGCAAAGATAGAAACTGTTGAAAAGTGGGAAACCCCGAAAACTCCGAAACACATACGCCAGTTTTTAGGATTAGCTGGTTACTACAGAAGGTTTATCCAAGACTTTTCCAGAATAGAAAAACCCTTGACTGCATTAACGCATAAAGGGAAGAAATTTGAATGGAATGATGAATAAGAGAAAGCGTTTCAGTTATTGAAGAAAAAGCTAACTACGGCACCTATATTGTCATTGCCTGAAGGGAATGATGTTTTTGTGATTTATTGTGACGCATCAAAGCAAGGTCTCGGTTGTGTATTAATGCAACGAACGAAGGTGATTGCTTATGCGTCTAGACAATTGAAGATTCACGAACAAAATTATACGACGCATGATTTGGAATTAGGCGCGGTTGTTTTTGCATTAAAAACTTGGAGGCACTACTTATATGGGGTCAAAAGTATTATATATACCGACCACAAAAGTCTTCAACACATATTTAATCAGAAACAACTGAATATGAGGCAGCGTAGGTGGATTGAATTGTTGAATGATTACGACTTTGAGATTCGTTACCACCCGGGGAAGGCAAATGTGGTAGCCGATGCCTTGAGCAGGAAGGACAGAGAACCCATTCGAGTAAAATCTATGAATATAATGATTCATAATAACCTTACTACTCAAATAAAGGAGGCGCAACAAGGAGTTTTAAAAGAAGGAAATTTAAAGGATGAAATACCCAAAGGATCGGAGCAGCATCTTAATATTCAGGAAGACGGAACCCGGTATAGGGCTGAAAGGATTTGGGTACCAAAATTTGGAGATATGAGAGAAATGGTACTTAGAGAAGCTCATAAAACCAGATACTCAATACATCATGGAACGGGGAAGATGTACAAGGATCTCAAGAAACATTTTTGGTGGCCGGGTATGAAAGCCGATGTTGCTAAATACGTAGGAGAATGTTTGACGTGTTTTAAGGTCAAAGCTGAGCATCAGAAACCATCAGGTCCACTTCAACAACCTGAAATCCCAGAATGGAAATGGGAAAACATTACCATGGATTTCATCACTAAATTGCCAAGGACTGCAAGTGGTTTTGATACTATTTGGGTAATAGTTGATCGTCTCACCAAATCAGCACACTTCCTGCCAATAAGAGAAGGTGACAAGATGGAGAAGTTAGCACGACTGTATTTGAAGGAAGTCGTCTCCAGACATGGAATACCAATCTCTATTATCTCTGATAGGGATGGCAGATTTATTTCAAGATTCTGGCAGACATTACAGCAAGCATTAGGAACTCGTCTAGACATGAGTACTGCCTATCATCCACAAACTGATGGGCAGAGCGAAAGGACGATACAAACACTTGAAGACATGCTACGAGCATGTGTTATTGATTTCGGAAACAGTTGGGATCGACATCTACCCTTAGCAGAATTTTCCTACAACAACAGCTACCATTCAAGCATTGAGATGGCGCCGTTTGAAGCACTTTATGGTAGAAAGTGCAGGTCTCCGATTTGTTGGAGTGAAGTGGGGGATAGACAGATTACGGGTCCGGAGATTATACAAGAAACTACCAAGAAGATCATCCAAATTCAAAAACGGTTGAAAACCGCCCAAAGTCGACAAAAGAGCTACGCTGACATTAAAAGAAAAGATATAGAATTTGAAATTGGAGAGATGGTCATGCTTAAAGTTACACCTTGGAAAGGCGTTGTTCGATTTGGTAAACGAGGGAAATTAAATCCAAGGTATATTGGACCATTCAAGATTATTGATCGTGTCGGACCAGTAGCTTACCGACTTGAGTTACCTCAACAACTCGTGGCTGTACATAACACTTTCCATGTCTCGAATTTGAAGAAATGTTTTGCTAAAGAAGATCTCACTATTCCGTTAGATGAAATCCAAATCAACGAAAAACTCCAATTCATCGAAGAACCCATCGAAATAATGGATCGTGAGGTTAAAAGTCTTAAGCAAAACAAGATACCAATTGTTAAGGTTCGATGGAATGCTCGTAGAGGACCCGAGTTCACCTGGGAGCATGAAGATCAGATGAAAAAGAAATACACGCATCTATTTCCAGAAGATTCGTCAACACCTTCAACAGCTTAAAATTTCGGGACGAAATTTATTTAACGGGTAGGTACTGTAGTGACCCGAACTTTTCCATGTTTATATATATTAACTGAGATTGATATTTACATGATTAAATGTTTCCAACATGTTAAGCAATCAAACTTGTTAAGACTTGATTAATTGAAATATGTTTCATATAGACAATTGACCACCCTAGTTGACCGGCGATTCACGAACGTTAAAAATTGTAAAAACGACATGACGATATATATATATATGGATATACATATGGTTAACATGAGATTATGATAAGTAAGTATCTCCATAAGTATATTAACAATGAGTTATATACAAATAAACAAGACTACTAACTTAAGGATTTCGAAACGAGACATATATGTAACGATTATCGTTGTAACGACATTTAAATGTATATATATCATATTAAGATATATTAATATATCATAATATCATGATAATATAATAATTTAACATCTCATTAGATATAATAAACAATGGGTTAACAACATTAATTGAGATCGTTAACTTAAAGGTTTCAAAACAACACTTACATGTAACGGCTAACGATGACTTAACGACTCAGTTAAAATGTATATACATGTAGTGTAATTAGATGTATTAAAATACTTTTGGAAGACTTCAAGACATATATCAAAACACTCATACTTAACGAAAATGGTTACAATTACTTTTCCATTCTTTTCTTTCATCAAGAATTCTAGTCGTATTCTTATCCGTATTATACACAGCTTCAAAACGTACTTACTATGAGTATATACCAATAGGAACTAGCATGGGATTCCACTCTTGATTATGTCATGTATGACTAATCAATTTTAACTTCTACCATGAGCTAGTCAACTAACTAGAACTCCTTTTAACCCCACTCACCACTCACCAATTACCACTCATCATTCACTCCATTTCACTTCCAATTCTATTTCTAATTGTCTCTCAACACACACACACTATTATGAACGTATTTTTCCAGTAGTTAATCATCATATTCATCAAAAATCACTTCAAGAATCAAGCTATTATCATCATAGGAAGAACACTTCAAGAACACTTCAAAAATCCCTTCAAGTTTACTAATTTACTTCCAAGCTTTCTAATCCATTCCAAGTAATCATCTAAGATCAAGAAACCTTTGTTATATACAGTAGGTTATCTTTCTTATTCAAGGTAATATTCATATTCAAACTTTGATTCAATTTCTATAACTATAAACTATCTTAATTCGAGTAAAAATCTTACTTGAACTTGTTTTTGTGTCATGATCCTACTTCAAGAACTTTCAAGCCATCCAAGATCCTTTGAAGCTAGATCATTTCTTGTCACTTCCAGTAGGTTTACCTACTAAACTTGAGGTAGTAATGATGTTCATAACATCATTCGATTCACATATATAAAACTATCTTATTCGAATGTTTAAACTCGTAATCACTAGAACATAGTTTAGTTAATTCTAAACTTGTTCGCAAACAAAAGTTAATCCTTTTAACTTGACTTTTAAAATTAACTACACACATGTTCTATATCTATATGATATGCTAACTTAATGATTTAAAACCTGGAAACACGAAAAACACCGTAAAACCGGATTTACGCCGTCGTAGTAACACCGCGGGCTGTTTTGGGTTAGTTAATTAAAAACTATGATAAACTTTGATTTAAAAGTTGTTATTCTGAGAAAATGATTTTTATTATGAACATAAAACTATATCCAAAAATTATGGTTAAACTCAAAGTGGAAGTATGTTTTCTAAAATGGTCATCTAGACGTCGTTCTTTCGACTGAAATGACTACCTTTACAAAAATGACTTGTAACTTATTTTTCTGGCTATAAACCTATACTTTTTCTGTTTAGATTCGTAAAATAGAGTTCAATATGAAACCATAGCAATTTGATTCACTCAAAACGGATTTAAAATGAAGAAGTTATGGGAAAAACAAGATTGGATAATTTTTCTCATTTTAGCTACGTGAAAATTGGTAACAAATCTATTCCAACCATAACTTAATCAACTTTTATTGTATATTATGTAATCTTGAGATACCATAGACACGTATACAATGTTTCGACCTATCATGTCGACACATCTATATATATTTCAGAACAACCATAGACACTCTATACGTGAATGTTGGAGTTAGCTATACAGGGTTGAGGTTGATTCCAAAATATATATAGTTTGAGTTGTGATCAATACTGAGATACGTATACACTGGGTCGTGGATTGATTCAAGATAATATTTATCGATTTATTTCTGTACATCTAACTGTGGACAACTAGTTGTAGGTTACTAACGAGGACAGCTGACTTAATAAACTTAAAACATCAATATATATTAAAAGTGTTGTAAATATATTTTAAACATACTTTGATATATATGTATATATTGTTATAGGTTCGTGAATCAACCAGTGGCCAAGTCTTACTTCCCGACGAAGTAAAAATCTGTGAAAGTGAGTTATAGTCCCACTTTTAAAATCTAATATTTTTGGGATGAGAATACATGCAGGTTTTATAAATGATTTACAAAAGAGACACAAGTACGTGAAACTACATTCTATGGTTGAATTATCGAAATCGAATATGCCCCTTTTTATTAAGTCTGGTAATCTAAGAATTAGGGAACAGACACCCTAATTGACGCGAATCCTAAAGATAGATCTATTGGGCCTAACAAACCCCATCCAAAGTACCAGATGCTTTAGTACTTCGAAATTTATATCATATCCGAAGGGTGTCCCGGAATGATGGGGATATTCTTATATATATGCATCTTGTTAATGTCGGTTACCAGGTGTTCACCATATGAATGATTTTTATCTCTATGTATGGGATGTGTATTGAAATATGGAATCTTGTGGTCTATTGTTACGATTTGATATATATAGGTTAAACCTATAACTCACCAACATTTTTGTTGACGTTTAAAGCATGTTTATTCTCAGGTGAATATTAAGAGCTTCCGCTGTTGCATACTAAAATAAGGACAGGATTTGGAGTCCATGTTTGTATGATATTGTGTAAAAACTGCATTCGAGAAACTGATTTTGATGTAACATATTTGTATTGTAAACCATTATGTAATGGTCGTGTGTAAACAGGATATTTTAGATTATCATTATTTGAAAATCTACGTAAAGCTTTTTAGACCTTTATTTATGAAATAAAGGTTATGGTTTGTTTTAAAAATGAATGCAGTCTTTGAAAAACGTCTCATATAGAGGTCAAAACCTCGCAACGAAATCAATTAATATGGAACGTTTTTAATCAATAAGAACTGGACATTTCAAATTAGGGACTGTAACGACCCGGATTTTTCCGCTAATATATAGAAGATTAATATTTACATAATTAATGTTTCCAACATGTTAAGCAATCAAACTCATTAAGACTTGGTTATTTGGAATGAATTTTATACAAACGTTTGGACACCCAGTCTGTTTGACGATTCACGAACGTCATATATCGTAATAATTAATTAAAGGAATATATACTTGGATATATATATTTATGATTTGATTAAATGATATTTAAGTATCTCATTAATTATAATAACAATGAGTTATATATATAAGATGAGACTACTAACTTAAAGACTTCGAAACAATATACATATATGTAACGATTATCATTGTAATAGTATTTCACACATATATATATGATATTAGATATGATAATACACCATGTTAACATTTTAACATAACAATTTAACATCTCATTTAAGTATAATAACAATGGGTCAATTATATTTAACAAGATCGTTAACTTAAAGGTCTCAAAACAACACTTACATGTAACGACTACCGATGACTTAACGACTCCGTTAAAATGTATATACATGTAGTGTTTTAAGATGTATTAGTACACTTTTGAAAGACTTCAAGACACAAATCAAAGTACTTCTAGTTAACAAAAATTCTTACAATTACATTCTCATTCATTTTCATCAAAAATTCTACTCGTACATGTATGGTATTGTACTCGTATAATACGTAGCTTCTAGATGTATTTACTATTCATCTATACTAATAAAAATCTGCTCCTTAGCAGCCTTAAATGATTAAGGATCATGTGAGAACCATCATTTGTCAACTTTCATGAATTATTTAGCAAGAAAACAAACTTAAGTATCTTTTTTTCTTTATAAAATGTAAAAAATGTATTCATGAATGCACACCATTTCTTCACTCCATTTTCTCATACTTACACTCCAATTTCTCTCTCAAAATACTCCTAACATCATACTTGATCATCTCCAAGCATTTTCACCATCTTTTAGCTTCAATTACAAGCTTTAATCATCATAAAAACAACCATCTTTCAAGAACACTTCAAGAATCATATCAAGTTTTCATGACTACTTCCAAGCTTTCTAATCCATTCCAGCTTATCATCTAAGATCAAGAAACCTTTGTTATTTATAGTAGGTTATCTTTTTAATTCAAGGTAATATTCATATTCAAACTTTGATTCAATTTCTATAACTATAACAATCTTATTTCAAGTGGAAATCTTACTTGAACTTGTTTTCGTGTCATGATTCTACTTCAAGAACTTTCAAGCCATCCAAGGATCCTTTGAAGCTAGCTCTATTTTTCTCATTTCCAGTAGGTTTATCCAGAAAACTTGAGGTAGTAATGATGTTCATAACATCATTCGATTCATCCATATAATACTATCTTATTCGAAGAGCTAAACTTGTAATCACTAGAACATAGTTTAGTTAATTCTAAACTTGTTCGCAAACAAAGTTAATCCTTCTAACTTAACTTTTAAAATCAATTAAACACATGTTCTATATCTATATGATATGCTAACTTAATGATTTAAAACCTGGAAACACGAAGAACACCGTAAAACCGGATATACGTCGTCGTAGTAAAACCGGGGGCTGTTTTGGTTTGGATAATTAAAAACTATGAAAAACTTTGATTTAAAAGCTATACTTCTGGGAAAATGATTTTTCTTATGATTATGAAACTATATCTAAAAATCATGGTTAAACTCAAAGTGAAAGTATGTTTTTCAAAATAGTCATCAAGATGTCGTTCTTTCGACGGAAATGACTACCTCTTTCAAAAATGACTTGTAACTTATATTTCCGACTATAAAGCTATACTTTTTCTATTTAGTTTCATAAATTTAAGTTCAATATGAAACCGTAGCCGCTTAAATCACTAAAAACGGATTTGAAATGAAGAAATGACGGGTAAAACAAAATTGGTAAAAACTACTCATTTTAGCTACGTGAAAATTTGTAAGAAATCTATTCCAACCATAACTTAATCAACTTATATTGTATATTTTGTAATCTTGAGATACCATAGACACGTATACAATGTTTTGACCTATCATGTCTACCCATCTATATATATATTGCGGAACAACCATAGACACTGTATATGCAAATGTTGGAGTTAGCTATACCGGGTTGAGGTTGATTCCAAAATATATATATATAGTTTGAGTTGTGATCAATACTGAGATATGTATACACTGGGTCATGGATTGATTCAAGATATATATTAAGTTATTCATGTACGACAAATTATGGACTACTAACATTGGACTGCTAACTGGACAACTAAAATCATCAACACGTAATAAATAAAATATTGTGAATATATTTCGATCATATTTTAATATATGTATATATTGTTATAGGTTCATAAATCAACCCGTGGCCAAGTCTAATTCTCGACGAATTAGTAATCTGTGAAAGTGAGTTATAGTCCCATTTTTACTATTTAAATTATTTTGGGATGAGAATACATGCAAAATTTATAAATGTTTTACAAAATAATCACAAGTTCATGGAACTACATTCTACGATTGATTTGTTATACCGGATATCTGTACTTATTATTATTATGTTTGGTAACCTAAGAGTTAGTGAAAAACTCTAATTGACGCGAATCCTAAAGGTAGATCTACGGGCACCAACCACCCCCATTTTCGAATAGTGGAAATGCTTTAGTACTTCGAAGGGTTCTTGTCAAACATTTGAATAGTGGAATGTATGATGCTAGATATCTTAAGTGCTCTATGTTAAGGTCGGTTACCAGACGACTCATCGTATGAATGATTTTTGCAGTTGTAATGATCCTGCGCATTTAATTAAATGAAATCTTGTGGCTTATTAAATGTTATGATTATTATGTAGAAATTAAACCTATGACTTACCAACATTTTTGTTGACGTTTTAAGCATATTTATTCTCAGGTGAATATTAAAAACGCTTCCGCGGTCGTATGCCAACCCAAGGTCAAGATTTGGAGTCGGCATAATTGTTTATATTGTTTAAACTTACATTCGGAGTATTTGTTGTAATATATTTGATCATATTGTAATGGGTGAAGGTTTTTCGTATGCCCGAGAGACATTTTAAATTAACGTCGCTAATATGTTTTGATCCAAGTCGGGTCATACCCAATAACAAGCTTACCAACACATTATTCGTATTTGATCTTAACGATTGGATCATTGATCAAATACGCGACACTTGAATTTTAAGGAAAATCGTTTTCTGAAAGATTACTTGATGTGTATATATAAATTATGGAATAATTTATAAACAAGAGTTTAAATTATTTATGAGTTAAATAATTGATTTTGTTATGTTACATTTTATAAAGTTTGGTTTTATAAAATAAATGTACATAACATATATATATATATATATATATATATATATATATATATATATATATATATATATATATATATATATATATATATATATATATATATATATATATATATATATATATATGGAAGCATTATGTAGAGTTTTATAAAATGTATTTTTTTATAAAACTTATTTAATAATACTTGAAAGGGAAGTGGCATAGGGAATGAGATACACATGCTTTAGGCTTGGAATCTTTCACCCATACTTTCTCAATTCCATATGTAAGCATCTTGACTCTTGTAGGAACCAACACATGCAATTATACTTGAAAAAACTGCACAAAAACACTCTCATTCAGCTGCTGTGAGCCGTGGGGTTTGGAGAGGGAGAAAAGGTTCTTCATTTGGTTTTTGCAAGCTCATTCAAGTGTCAAACAAAATCCTAACTAATAGCAAGGGTGTTGGTGCATAGTTTGAGGTATAACTACTTGAGGTTTCATTGTTTTGGAGCTCCATCCATCATCATCTTCATCATCATCTATCAACAAGCTAGGAGAAGGTATATACTCTTTTCTTACTTGTAGTTTGTAAGTATGTTTCACAACTTGATCCTAATTGGGATTTAACTTTAATTGGTTAAAGTTTAACAAGTCTAATAAATGGTTATTTACATGCTTCCGCTTTGAATGATTCTCAAAAAGGTTTTAAGTATTATGAAACTTGTTAAATCCCAACAATGGTATCTAGAGCCGAGGTTGTTGAAATATGCTTCGAGATGGTCATTAAACTCACTATATATTTTGCATTTTATGTACATGCATGAAAGTAAAATGCAAATATAAATTGTTTGGGTGGGTTTCATGGTTTGGCCGAATTATGGGAGCTTCCTAATGGGTTTGGAAGTTGCCATTTGGTCATATTTTGTTGTATGTTGAAGTTCATAATCAAGCCTTGACCTTATGTTTGAATGTATGCATGTTTGGTTGATTTAATTCATTCATATGGTTTGTAATAATATTTATTCATTTAGTTTGTAATAATTATTCTTTTGGTTATGTAATTTATTTTATATTTGGCATGTAAAATAGTTTAGGTTGTAATTTCATTTTTAGACAAAACGTATTAGGATATATTTTGTAAAATGATGAAGATGATGAAGGCTTGAAGAACACATGAAGATGCATTTGGATGCAAGTTTAAGTGGGAGGTTAAAACCTCTTACTTTGTGTTTTAACCCTTAACCGGTGACATTTGTTTTCGGCTAAACAAATGTCCACCAAATTGGCTTGATTATGAACACATTTGGTTTGCTTGCGTGGTTGTTTTATTTCTTGTATGATTGTGGATTGTATGTTTGTATGCTACAAGTTAATCACACAAGTTAACAACAAACTAAAATGACAATATAATTGGTTAAATTAACATTATTAACAACATGCAAATCGACAATTTAAATGGTTAAATTAAAAGTGGCAAAAGGACATTAATAAACGGTTATTAAGAATATGAAAAGGATCACATATATACATTGGTTTATATCAAGTAATTGGCTTAATTACATGATTTGAAAATGGATTTCAAATGAACCATACACTAAATGCATGTTGGTGTATGGCACAAAAGTTTTCTCAAACTAGAATTAAAGGAAACTTAAAACCCTTTACACTAGGTCAACAAGTTTAAACGCCATCGTATTGTATGACACTTAAAAATATTAGGGAACTTATAATGGGATAAAGGTCACCTAACCGTTATGAGCAAACTAATATGATTAAGGTAAATTTCGCACACTTGTGGGATAAAGGTCACCTAACCACTTGTATGCTAAGTTTACATGTCTATACAAGTAGGACGACTTGATTTGGAAATCATGCACTTAGGGTCACTGAAGCATAATGAACAAATAGGCGTTGATGGGAAAATATGCCATGCAAAAGGATTGCATGATCCCATAAGTTAGAAGTTGCAAAAGAATTGCAATTGTCATACAATGACTACCTAGCTAAATCAAATGACGGGATAAAGGTCACCTAACCGAAATTTGGTTTACCGTTGGATTCTAAAATTTAATAAAAAAAATCAATTGGTTTTAAAGGGTATTGATTGTTAAATTAAAATTGATACTTATACAACTTTGTTAAATTTTGTAGATGGCCGCCAATAACAACAACAACTTTCCTAACGCACCTATAAACTTTAACAACCTATCGTTGAGGTCAATCCTCGAAAACGAAAAACTCAACCATACGAACTTCATGGATTGGTTCCGCAATCTAAGAATTGTCCTCAAACTAGAGGACATGGCGTATGTGTTGGAAGACCCCATTCCCGATCAACCGGACGAGGATGATACGGAAGCCATGGCTTATTGGGAGAAATATTGCACCGATTCGTTGCAAGTTTCTTGCCTCATGCTTGGGACTATGATACCCGAACTCCAAAAGGATTTTGAGCATCATAGTGTATATGACATGATCACACAGTTGAAGGAGATGTTCCTTCAACAAGCTCGTGTCGAGCGCTTTGAAACGGTCCGAGCGCTTCATCCATGTCGGATGGACGACACCCAATCCGTTTCATCTTATGTCCTTAAGATGAAAAGCCTTATTGATCGAGCAAACCGTCTAAATTGCAACGTGTCTAAAGAATTAGCCACGGACCTTATCCTTAACTCATTGTCAAAGAGGTTTGACACATTCGTGTTAAACTATAACATGAATGGTTGGGATAAAAGCATTGGCGAATTACATGCCATGCTTAAGACGGCAGAAGCAAGCATGGGTAAAAGGGCTTCACCCGTGTTTACGATCAATGAAGGCGGGTCCAAAAATAATAACACTTCTAAGCCAAAGGCGACTAAGAGGAAAGGACCCACCTACCAAGGCAAGGGGAAGGGGAAGGGGAAGGTGGTTACCCCAACCAACAACAACAAGAAGCAAAAGGTTGCCGGAAAGGCTAACCCTAAGGAAGATCCGTGCTTTGGTTGCGGTGAAATGGGTCACTGGAAACGCAACTGCCCGGTCTACCTTAAGGAGTTGAAGGAAAAGAGGGATGCAGGGCAAACCTCAGGTAATGTATATATGGTATACATTGAGCTTAGTATTACTTCTTCTAATACATGGGTATTAGACACAGGATGTGGAACTCATATTTGCAATACTTTGCAGGGGTTCAAAAAAAGTGATCAAGATGAGGGAAGAACAAGTCTCTTCATGGGAAATGGAGCAAGGGTGCAAGTGAAAGCTCAAGGAGACTTTGTTTTAGAGCTACCAAGTGGTTTGGAGCTTGTTTTGAAAAATGTTTTGTATGCACCCGATTTATCTCGAAACATTATTTCTGTATCCCGTTTGAAACAATATGGTTTTAATCTTAATTTCATTAATGATGATATCCATGTTTCTTTAGATAATGTGTTCTATTTTAAGGCTTCGCCTTCGAAAGGTATTTATGAATTGGTTCATGATGACACATCATACAATAGCTCAATATACCATGCAAACACCAAGAAACTCAAAACGGATTTGAGTGATTCCTACTTATGGCATTGTCGCCTTGGTCACATAAACAAGAATCGAATGCATACACTTCAAAAGAATGGCCTTTTGAAATCAAATGAACTAGACTCATTTGATGTATGTGAATCTTGTTTACAAGGAAAAATGACTAAAGCACCTTTCAAAGGGACCTATAAAAGGGCTAAGGACTTATTGATATTAATATATTCGGATGTATGTGGACCCTTTAAGCCCATAACTAGGAATGGTGAAAGATACTTCGTTACTTTCATTGATGACTTCAGTCGTTTGGGATATTTCTACTTATTAAGACACAAGGACGAAACTTTTGAAGCATTCAAGGAATATAAAAACGAAGTACAAAATCAACTCAATAAAACAATCAAGGTGCTTCGTACCGATAGAGGAGGTGAATACCTAAGCGATGCTTTCCAAGATCATCTTAAAAGTTGTGGGATTATCTCGCAACTTACTCCTCCTGGAACGCCCCAACTTAATGGAGTTTTCGAAAGGAGGAACCGAACCCTAATGGATATGGTTCAATCTATGATGGCTAAAAGCTCGTTGCCTCTATCATTTTGGGGTTATTGTCTATGCTCCGCAGCTCGTATTCTAAATATGGCCCCAACCAAGAAAGTGGAACGAACTCATCATGAGATGTGGTTTGGAAAACCTCCATGTTTATCATACTTAAAGGTATGGGGATGTGCAGCTTATCCAAAGCGTTACGTCCCTAATAAGTTGAATGCTCGATCCACGAAGTGTATCTTCATAGGATATCCCAAGGATGATACGGGATACTATTTCTATGATCCAACCGAGCAAAATGTATTTGTTGCTCGAAAGGCTGAATTCCTTGAAACTAAGTTCCTAATGGAAGGAAATAGTGAAAGGAAGATAGATCTTGAAGAGGTTCAAGATCAAGTAGATGATACACAATTGGTTGACACTAGCACTCAACATGAAAGTGTTGAGAATGATCAAATGGATGATCAAAATACACAAGACATTCGCAGATCTGGTAGGATTAGTAATCCTCCTGAGAGATATGGGTTTCTCATGGATGGTTGCTATGTGGTTGATTTGGATGAACCAACAAACTACCAAGATGCTTTATCAAGGATTGATAAGGATAAATGGCAGGAAGCCATGAACGCTGAGATGCAATCCATGTATGACAACCAAGTTTGGGAACTTGTTGAACAACCTACTGGCTCAAGGCTAGTTGATTGTAAATGGCTTTTCAAAATGAAAACCGATATACATGGAAACTTGGATATATATAAAGCTAGACTTGTAGCAAAAGGTTTCACTCAAACTCAAGGGGTTGACTATGATGAAACTTTTTCTCCTATGGCAATGCTAAAGTCTATTAGGATATTACTTGCCATTGCTGCTCATTATGATTATGAAATATGGCAAATGGATGTCAAGACCGCTTTCCTAAATGGGCATCTTGAGGAAGAAGTCTATATGGTTCAGCCTGAAGGTTTTGTTGATCCGAAATATCCTAAAAAGGTATGCAAGTTAAAGAAGTCAATCTACGGATTGAAACAAGCATCGAGAATGTGGAATCATCGTTTTAATGAGGAAGCCAAGAAATTTGGCTTCATCAAAAATGGTGATGAAGCTTGTGTATAAAAGAAGGCTAGTGGGAGCACAATCATGTTCTTTGTACTATATGTGGATGATATATTGTTATTTGGAAATGATATTCCGGCAATGCAAGGTTTTAAAACTTGGCTAAGTAAATGCTTCTCCATTAAGGATCTTGGAGAAGCACAATACGTTTTGGGGATTGGGATCTACAGGGATAGATCCAAGAAACTGATAGGTTTGAATCAAAGTACATACATTGAAAAGATCTTGAAAAGGTTCAAGATGGAGAACTCTAAGAAAGGTTTGGTACCTATTCAAAAGGGAACACTTCTCAGTTCATCTCAGTGCCCCACCACGAAAGATGAACAGGAGAGAAAGAATAAAGTCCCATATGCGTATGCTATTGGGTCAATCATGTATGCAATGATATGCACTAGACCGGATGTGTCATGCGCTCTAAGCCTGACAAGTAGATACCAGAATAATCCAGGAAATAGTCATTGGATTGCGGTTAAAAGTATATTGAAATACCTTAGGAGGACTAAGGATATGTTTCTTATATACGGGTCTGGTGAGGAGGAACTCGCTGTAAAAGGTTACGTGGACGCGAGTTTCCAAACTGATCGTGATGATTCTCGATCACAATCCGGTTATGTCTTCACATTAAATGGAGGTGCGGTCTCTTGGAAGAGTTCAAAACAGGATGTTGTTGCATTATCCACTGCAGAGTCGGAGTACATTGCCACCTCATTGGCAGCTCAGGAAGCTGCATGGATAAAGAAATTCATCGACGACTTAGGAGTAGTCCCTTCCATTCAGGACCCTCTTGAGATCTTTTGTGACACCGAGGGTGCGATTGCTCAAATCAAGGAACCTCGTGCTCACCAAAAGACCCGTCACATTGAGTGGAGATTCAACTACATAAGTGTAACATCCCAACCCGTTAACCAACCAAAAATGCGGAATAAAAAAAATTTAAACAGGACAGAAGGGTGCGCGGCGTGCACCACTGCCTGTGCGCGGCGCGCACAAGGCCTGTGACAGTTTTGATCAAAATGTCCATGTTTCGCGAAAAGATCTTTGACTTCCCGACACTTTTAGACCAAACGCTTTTCACAACAATTTATATTAGTTAAAACTAACACGTTCCAATAATAAAATGAGTTTTACGAGACCGGGCCCACATCGGCCGTTTTACGACTTTCGTACAAAATACAAGTTTCGACCACATGATTTTTAACACAAAATAAAGACCGAGCATGGCGATTGGGGATACGCTACCCAATCCTAATCAATCTAAAAGCAAGATCTTCTAAAGTAACTATGCAAGTCCTCTAATCCTTGCGCTTACCCGAGCCACCATCCGCATGCAATCTATAAAAAGAGTCAACAACGAGAGGGTAAGCTAACGCTTAGTGAATGATAATATACTACATACATATATATGCATAAAATGGACACGCTACGAAATAACAAATACCGCATACCGAAGCATCCATATATAAGGCACTACATTAAGCATACCGTACGATCTCTAAGCAAAGAGCTAAAGATACAACAACAATTATAAGTTCACCAACGACGATGTGAACCACGCCAAATAGCTACACCTAGAGGGTTAGCTACAACACAACAATACATTAATATATAACAATATAAACGAACAAGGTTAACACCTTAACCCAATACCGAGAACCAAATACCACAATGAAGATTGGCCGAACTACACGAGCCTTAGTAATCTGAAACCACACGAGATTACTATCTTCACAACATCGAGGTTGGCCGAACTACACGAGCCTTAGTAATCCGAAACCACACGAGATTACTACCTCAATAAGAAGACCGAACTACACGAGTCACCATGAATCCGAACTACACGAGATTCATTTTGATAAGATGACCGAACTACACGCGTCATCGTGAATCCGAACTACACGCGATTCACTTCTCCAACTCAAAACCCTTCGCCATTGGGATTATATCATCCATATCACAACCACGTGTGACATTGTACACAAAAAACGTGTACCTCACCAAAGGTGGTTAACCAAAATGCACAACCGTGCCAATTGGATCTAAACGCAAGTCTATCAAATCCACCTATATGTGAAGTGAGCTCTATAACCGAGAACCACTTCACCCGACCCGCACCCATCCTACACATACATATGCACATAGGATATTAACACTCACCTTATCGCCTTGATGAATGCTTCCAAGTAAACCGCAACTCGCTAATGGAAAGTACCTATTCCATTATCACAAATTCAACAACACACTTAGATTGGATTTACAAACCAAACCAATTTGACACTTAGTGCAAATTCGACCCAATTGCACTTCCAAGTACAAACCGCGCCCAAAATTAACCAATAATCACTAACACAAGTGAGAATGGTCCTAACACGCCAATTAAACCCGAACACAAGTGTTAAACACTTACAAATCTCCAAATTGCCCATAAACCCTAATTTTGACCCATAAGGTCAAAATCTCACCATTTACAAGTTTTGACACCAAAACACCTTTAACTCGGTTTTATACTTCAACTTAATCCATTTTAAGTTTATAAACCTCATTAAATCACCAATTGGGTCATAATCATCACTAAACCCTAATTTTGACCCAAAGTCAAAACTAGTCAACCAAATAACCCTAAATGGGTTTCAATACTTCCATAATCACTAACTTAAGTGACTAAACCCAATTTCAAGTCCAAATCATGGCCAATTAGTTCACCAACCCAAAATCCACCAACAATAACAACAAACCCGATTACTAGCATCACTAAACTCACTCCAAGAGTTTAAATGGGTTTCTCATCAATTTAAGTTCAAATCCTAACTTGATTATCAAAATCAAACAATGAAATTCGGAGTTAGAACTTACCACAACCACTAAAACGTAGCTAGGAATGAGGTGAACAACTTTAAAACCCGAGACTTTGATCAATTCAAGCTCCTTCTTCTCCAAAACCCCAAATCTCTCTCTAGAAATCTCCCGCTCTCTCTAGAATGATTTGAGAGTGTTAATGGATGTGAAATGTGATCCAAAATTGAATCTACCAGCTGATATGGCTTCACATCCGGCCTAAAGTGAAAAGACCAAAAAGCCCCTCATTAAACCCAAATTAGAAAAAACAGAATTCTGTCGCTGGGCTCGTGCGCGGCGCGCACCCATGTCTGGGCAGAATCTGAGCTTTGTTTAATTACACAATGCATCATGCACTTTATGTAGCATAATTACACTTCCGTATAATAAATATTAGGGTCTTACAACTCTCCCCCACTTAGAATCGATCACGTCCTCGTGATCCTCGTCACTTAACCAAACGGACCACACTCCACGGTCCTCAAACATAAGTCCCAAACCGACTTTCCCTAGGCAAGTATTCCCAATGAATCGCCTTTAAAAACTAAATCGTCACCCGCGATTTATCTAATCCACCAATCCGAGCACTAAAACCATGCTCATTCCCTAACATCGGGAAAAATTGACCAATCTCGTACCGAGATATCAATCCCTTAGCGTACCCTTACCGAGTACAACACTAAAAGCAACCAAGTCTGAACCTAAGGTCAACAACCTGAAACGATGAAGACCGAACCAAAAGAACCCTTACGGATTACACTAATCACTAAACATCCCTTGTAGTGCGCCATACGACCAATACGCAACTACCGTAACATCATAATCCAACGGCTAGAACCGATAGCGTCCAAAACGACTATGGAAACGCAAAACCCAAGGTGTACCAAATCAACTATCGTCACACCCGTAGCAACATGTGAGCGAAACACGGCTAACGCATCACTAAACATACAACATGGTCCTCACGACCCCACCATCGGTGTATAAAACAACCGATAGTTCTCACAACACGGTCCTTACGACCCCACCATTGGTGCATAAAAAACCAATAGATCAAACCACACAGTCCTTACGACCCCACCATCGGTGTATAAAACAACCGATAGATCACACCACACGAAGGCCGGCCGAAAACTACACGTGCCTTAGTGAATCCGAACTACACGCGACTCACTACCTTCAGCACAACACAATCGGGAATGGTCGAACTACACGCGCCATATTGAATCCGAACTACACGAGAGTCACTATCCCAGAGGAATGACCGAACTACACGAGTCATTTGTGAATCAGAAGTACACGAGACTCACTCCTCAATACAATGACCGAAACCACACGAGTCATTTGTGAATCCAAACTACACGAGATTCACTTCCACAACATCGAGGTTGGCCGAACTACACGAGCCTTAGTAATCCGAAACCACACGAGATTACTACCTCAAAAAGATGACCGAACTACACGAGTCACCATGAATCCGAACTACACGAGATTCATTCTGATAAGATGACCGAACTACACACATCATCGTGAATCTGAAAACACACGTGATCTACAACCATGATGAAGTTAGCGGACCCGAAGATCATGCTTCACCAATCTCAACACCGGATGAAGTCAGCGGACCCGAAGATCATGCTTCACCGATATAACACCACGCTCATGATGAAGTCAGCGGACCCCGAAAGTCATGCTCCACCAATCACGTACTCCCATGATGAAGTCAGCGGACCCTAAAGATCATGCTTCATCAATCAACCATACCATAATGAAGTCAGCGGACCCCGAAAGTCATGCTTCATTAATCACAATCCCATGATGAAGTCAGCGGACTCCGAAAGTCATGCTTCATCAATCAAAAATCCCACGATGAAGTCAGCAGACCCCGAAGGTCATGCTTCATCTATCACATACGCACTTTCGGCCTCAATCAGCGAGTCGTGCAACATCGCGCTCTGCTACACTACAGTGAACCCTAGCGGACCACTAACCATCCATAATCGAGCAAAAACCACCTATACCAAACATAGGTACCAAACAATAATTCTCTAAAAGAGAACCCGACACACACCTCCCTTAACCGAAGGATTTCACCTTGCTCGTCGAACACGTCCATTATCTCCCAACGAGATTCACCAACTTACCACCTCGGTGATAATTTACAAATCCCAAACCATAAGGACAATTTATCCGAAATTGTACTCTACCACATATCGACCAAAAATTTTCGGATCTACCAAAAGTATCATCCGAAATCTCCCACCAAAGCCTCCTCGTGCGGGAGTGTAACTCCCCCACTTGGAATTACGTTCCAATGTCACAACTCGTACAACCGCACAATGCTACCAAAGGTAGACTTTACCAATAATTGGGCTCACACGACCCATCACTACAACTTGCTCCAACCTTGAGCACACGAAGGATTTTAACCAATCCTTAAACACTTTGAACGAAAAGTGTACCGCAACACAATCGAAGTCGAACACCACGCTAGTAGGTATAAAAGAGGCACCTAATGTCGCGTCATAAAGACTCCATTACCAACATACATCGAGATTTAAAACACTCGATCTCAAGGGTTCCAACCAACTGACGAACCTCATGATTCGTCACTTCAACATAAAAGCGAACACGCGCTTAACAACCAAACACCAAAACCATTTCCGTGGTTTGGTAGAAACGTTTCCCAAATACTAAGGAATGCTTGGTTGCACTAAGTCTTACGCCCTTCGCCCGTCAATCAAACATCAACATAGGGTACTTCCATTAGGAACGTCACCCATAGCATAACATGCACAACAAAGGCATACAACTCAAACTCAAACGGCATTTAATAAATAATCAAAAGACATATTTATAAAAATGAAACGTACCTTAACGTCTCCTTGCCGCACCCGTCCCCGCTAACTTGGGACATTCCGACTTACGATGTGCTTCTTTTTGGCAATTGAAGCACACCATACCATCACCCTTTGGTACCGAACATTCCCAAGACTTGTGACCCCTCACGCCACAATTGTAACATCTAGCCGCACTAGAACCCGACATACCCGTTCGCGTACCATCCGTGCTCACACTCGGACCCTTAGCCCTCTTACTCGGAGCACCATGAGAAACGACCCTTCGCTCACTTGAAGGTTCACCCTTTTTCGATCGTGAATACGACTCGAAACCTCTAGCCAAGTCGAATAATTCCGAAAATGATTTCGCTTGACCCCGACTAATTTTACTTTTCAAGTCATCATTCAAGGTCCGATAGAAATCCCCCATCAACAAACGATCATTCCCCAAATACTCCGGACAAAAACGAGCCTTCGCCATAAAGGTCGTCTTGAGAGTACTCAAATCCATAGATCCTTGTCGCAAATTTCGCAACTCATTATGCAATTGCCACAAATCGGCCGAAGTCCGAAACTCCTCGAAGAATTCATCCTTAAAGTCGTCCCACGATAAAGCCATAAACGTCTCGCCACCGACAAGATCAATCTTACCATCCAACCAATCCCTTGCCCAACCCCGCAACAAACTCGTAGCGAGTCTCGTCTTTCTCTCGGGAGGGCAATCAATAGTACGAAAACACCCTTCGACATCCGAAATCCAAAATGTGCTTATCAAAGGATCCGGTTTCCCATCATACATCGGGGGTTTAGTCCTCATGAAGCTCTTAAGATAACGCTCCATTTCAATACTACTCCGAAATTCGGAATACTTCCTATCCATTCTTTCTTCCAACGCAACCATTTGCTCCGCAATGGCGGCCGCAACTCTAGTATTAAACTCCTCGTCATTCGTCTCTATCTCGTTTCGCGTCGCCATTCTAAAGAATGCAAAACGATTAGTCCATGAACGTATAAAACCATACGCACCACACCGCCCCATCTTGCTAAACACTCATCGTACATCACTTGTTTGACATGATTTGCACCTGCAATAAGGTTTGCAAGTCCTTATTACGCACACACGCCGCATCAACTCGTTAGTACAACAACCGTCTCGTTCGATGATATAAACAAACACAAACAGAATTCTACGCGATATAAACACACGCGAGAATTACACCACAACACAAATAATATATTAATAATATCCGCATTACTAATATAGAAGTTAGTCAACCTATAAACAAGGCACTAACTAAACCCATTCCGACCCGTAATCCTACAAGTCCCGCAACAATAAGCACACACAAAAGTCTAAGTCTATGCACCTATCTCAAGTCACCTAAATCCCTTAGACCATGCTCTGATACCACTTGTAACATCCCAACCTGTTAACCAACCAAAAACACGGAATAAAAAAAAAATTTAAACTGGACAGAAGGGTGCGCGGCGCGCACAAGGCCTGTGACAGTTCTGATCAAAATGTCCATTTTTCGCGAAAAGATCTTCGACTTCCCGACACTTTTAGACCAAACGCTTTTCACAACAATTTATATTAGTTAAAACTAACACGTTCCAATAATAAAATTAGTTTTACGAGACCGGGCCCACATCGGCCGTTTTACGACTTTCGTACAAAATACAAGTTTCAACCACATGATTTTTAACACAAAATAAAGACCGAGCATGGCGATTGGAGATACGCTACCCAATCCTAATCAATCCAAAAGCAAGATCTTCTAAAGCAACTCTGCAAGTCCTCTAATCCTCGCGCTTACCCGAGCCACCATCCGCATGTAATCTATAAAAAGAGTCAACAACGAGAGGGTAAGCTAACGCTTAGTGAATGATAATATACTACATACATATATATGCATAAAATGGACACGCCACGAAATAACAAATACCGCATACCGAAGCATCCATATATAAGGCACTACATTAAGCATACCGTACGATCTCTAAGCAACGAGCTAAAGATACAACAACAATTATAAGTTCACCAACGACGATGTGAACCACGCTAAATAGCTACACCCGGAAGGTTAGCTACAACACAACAATACATTAATATATAACAATATAAACGAACAAGGTTAACACCTTAACCTAATACCGAGAACCAAATACCACAATGAAGATTGGCCGAACTACACGAGCCTTAGTAATCCGAAACCACACGAGATTACTATCTTCACAACATCGAGGTTGGCCGAACTACACGAGCCTTAGTAATCCGAAACTACACGAGATTACTACCTCAATAAGATGACCGAACGACACGAGTCACCATGAATCCGAACTACACGAGATTCATTTTGATAAGATGACCGAACTACACGCGTCATCGTGAATCTGAACTACACGCGATTCACTTCTCCAACTCAAAACCCTTCGCCATTGGGATTATATCATCCACATCACAACCACGTGTGATAGTGTACACATAAAATGTGTACCTCGCCAAAGGAGGTCAACCAAAATTCACAACCGTGCCAATTGGATCTAAACGCAAGTCTATCAAATTCACCTATATGTGAAGTGAGCTCTATAACCGAGAACCACTTCACCCGACCCGCACCCATCCTACACATACATATGCACATAGGATATTAACACTCACCTTGTTGCCTTGATGAATGCTTCCAAGTAAACCGCAACTCGCCAATGGAAAGTACTTATTCCATTATCACAAATTCAACAACACACTTAGATTGGATTTACAAACCAAACTAATTTGACACTTAGTGCAAATTCGACCCAATTGCACTTCCAAGTACAAACCGCGCCCAAAATTAACCAATAATCACTAACACAAGTGAGAATGGTCCTAACACGCCAATTAAACCCGAACACAAGTGTTAAACACTTACAAATCTCCAAATTGCCCATAAACCCTAATTTTGACCCATAAGGTCAAAATCTCACCATTTACAAGTTTTGACACCAAATCACCTTTAACTCGGTTTTATACTTCAACTTAATCCATTTTAAGTTTATAAACCTCATTAAATCACCAATTGGGTCATAATCATCACTAAACCCTAATTTTGACCCAAAGTCAAAACTAGTCAACCAAATAACCCTAAATGGGTTTCAATACTTCCATAATCACTAACTTAAGTGATTAAACCCAATTTCAAGTCCTAATCATGGCCAATTAGTTCACCAACCCAAAATCCACCAACAATAACAACAAACCCGATTACTAGCATCACTAAACTCACTCCAAGAGTTTAAATGGGTTTCTCATCAATTTAAGTTCAAACCCTAACTTGATTATCAAAATCAAACAATGAAATTCGGAGTTAGAACTTACCACAACCACTAAAACGTAGCTAGAAACGAGGTGAACAACTTTAAAACCCGAGATTTTGATCAATTCAAGCTCCTTCTTCTCCAAAACCCCAAATCTCTCTCTAGAAATCTCCCCCTCTCTCTAGAATGATTTGAGAGTGTTAATGGATGTGAAATGTGATCCAAAATTGAATCTAACCAGCTGATATGGCTTCACATCCAGCCTCAAGTGAAAAGACCAAAAAGCCCCTCATTAAACCCAAAATAGAAAAAACAGAATTCTGTCGCTAGGCTCGTGCGCGGCGCGCACCCATGTCTGGGCAGAATCTGAGCTTTGTTTAATTACACAATGCTTCCTGCACTTTATGTAGCATAATTACACTTCCGTATAATAAATATTAGGGTCTTACAACTCTCCCCCACTTAGAATCGATCACGTCCTCGTGATCCTCGTCACTTAACCAAACGGACCACACTCCACGGTCCTCAAACATAAGTCCCAAACCGACTTTCCCTAGGCAAGTCTTCCCAATGAATTGCCTTTAAAAACTAAATCGTCACCCGCGATTTATCTAATCCACCAATCCGAGCACTAAAACCATGCTCATTCCCTAACATCGGGAAAAATCGACCAATCTCGTACCGAGATATCAATCCCTTAGCGTACCCTTACCGAGTACAACGCTAAAAGCAACCAAGTCTGAACCTAAGGTCAACAACCTGAAACAATGAAGACCGAACCAAACGAACCCTTACGGATTACACCAATCACTAAACATCCCTTGTAGTGCGCCATACGACCAATACGCAACTACCGTAATATCATAATCCAACGGCTAGAACCGATAGCGCCCAAAACGACTATGGAAACGCAAAACCCAAGGTGTACCAAATCAACTATCGTCACACCCGTAGCAACATGTGAGCGAAACACGGCTAACGCATCACTAAACATACAACATGGTCCTCACGACCCCACCATCGGTGTATAAAATAACCGATAGTTCTCACAACACGGTCCTTACGACCCCACCATTGGTGCATAAAACACCAATAGATCAAACCACACGGTCCTTACGACCCACCATCGGTGTATAAAACAACCGATAGATCACACCACACGAAGGCCGGCTGAAAACCACACGTGCCTTAGTGAATCCGAACTACACGCGACTCACTACCTTCACCACAACACAATCGGGAATGGACGAACTACACGCGCCATAGTGAATCCGAACTACACGAGAGTCACTATCCCAGAGGAATGACCGAACTACACGAGTCATTTGTGAGTCAGAACTACACGATACTCACTCCTCAATACAATGACCGAAACCACACGAGTCATTTGTGAATCCGAACTACACGAGATTCACTTCCACAAAATCGAGGTTGGCCGAACTACACGAGCCTTAGTAATCCGAAACCACACGAGATTACTACCTCAATAAGATGACCAAACTACACGAGATTCATTCCGATAAGATGACCGAACTACACGCGTCATCGTTAATCCGAAAACACACGCGATCCACAACCATGATGAAGTCAGCGGACCCGAAGATCATGCTTCACCAATCTCAACACCGGATGAAGTCAGCGGACCCGAAGATCATGCTTCACCGATATAACACCACGCTCATGATGAAGTCAGCGGACCCCGAAAGTCATGCTCCACCAATCACGTACTCCCATGATGAAGTCAGCGGACCCTAAAGATCATGCTTCATCAATCAACCATACCATAATGAAGTCAGCGGACCCCGAAAGTCATGCTTCATTAATCACAATCCCATGATGAAGTCAGCGGACTCCGAAAGTCATGCTTCATCAATCAACAATCCCACGATGAAGTCAGCGGACCCCGAAGGTCATGCTTCATCTATCACATACGCACTTTCGGCCTCAATCACCGAGTCGTGCAACATCGCGCTCTGCTACACTACAGTGAACCCTAGCGGACCACTAACCATCCATAATCGAGCAAGAACCACCTATACCAAACATAGGTACCAAACAATAATTCTCCAAAAGAGAACCCGACACACACCTCCCTTAACCGAAGGATTTCACCTTGCTCACCAAACACGTCCATTATCTCCCAACGAGATTCACCAACTTACCACCTCGGTGATAATTTACAAATCCCAAACCATAAGGACAATTTATCCGAAATTGTACTCTACCACATATCGACCAAAAATTTCCGGATCTACCAAAAGTATCATCCGAAATCTCCCACCAAAGCCTCCTCGTGCGGGAGTGTAACTCCCCCACTTAGAATTACGTTCCAATGTCACAACTCGTACAACCGTACAATGCTACCAAAGGTAGACTTTACCAATAATTGGGCTCACACGACCCATCACTACAACTTGCTCCAACCTTGAGAACACGAAGGATTTTAACCAATCCTTAAACACTTTGAATGAAAAGTGTACCGCAACACAATCGGAGTCGAACACCACGCTAGTAGGTATAAAAGAGGCACCTAATGTCGCGTCATAAAGACTCCATTACCAACACACATCGAGATTTAAAACACTCGATCTCAAGGGTTCCAACCAACTGACGAACCTCATGATTCGTCACTTCAACATAAAAGCGAACACGCGCTTAACAACCAAACACCAAAACCATTTCCGTGGCTTGGTAGAAACGTTTCCCAAATACTAAGGAATGCTTGGTTGCACCAAGTCTTACGCCCTTCGCCCGTCAATCAAACATCAACATAGGGTACTTCCATTAGGAACGTCACCCATAGCATAACATGCACAACAAAGGCATACAACTCAAACTCAAACGGCATTTAATAAATAATCAAAAGACATATTTATTAAAATGAAACGTACCTTAACGTCTCCTTGCCGCACCCGTCCCCGCAAACTTGGGACATTCCGACTTACGATGTCCTTCTTTTTGGCAATTGAAGCACACCATACCATCACCCTTTGGTACCGAACATTCCCAAGACTTGTGACCCCTCACGCCACAATTGTAACATCTAGCCGCACTAGAACCCGACATATCCATTCGCGTACCACCCGTGCTCACACTCGGACCCTTAGCCCTCTTATTCGGAGCACCATTAGAAACGACCCTTCGCTCACTTGAAGGTTCACCCTTTTCGATCGTGAATACGATTCGAAACCTCTAGCCAAGTCGAATAATTCCGAAAACGATTTCGCTTGACCCCGACTAATTTTACTTTTCAAGTCATCATTCAAGGTCCGATAGAAATCCCCCATCAACAAACGATCATTCCCCAAATACTCCGGACAAAAATGAGCCTTCGCCATAAAGGTCGTCTTGAGAGTACTCAAATCCATAGATCCTTGTCGTAAATTTCGCAACTCATTACGCAATTCCCACAAATCGGCTGAAGTCCGGAACTCCTCGAAGAATTCCTCCTTAAAGTCGTCCCACGATAAAGCCATAAACGTCTCGCCACCGACAAGATCAGTCTTATCATCCAACCAATCCCTTGCCCAACCCCGCAACAAACTCGTAGCGAGTCTCGTCTTTCTCTCGGGAGGGCAATCAATAGTACGAAAACAACCTTCGACATCCGAAATCCAAGTTGTGCTTATCAAAGGATCCGGTTTCTCGTCATACATCGGGGGTTTAGTTCTCATGAAGCTCTTAAGATAGCGCTCAATTTCACTACTACTCCGAAATTCGGAATACTTCCTATCCATTCTTTCTTCCAACGCACCCATTTGCTCCGCAACGGCGGCCGCAACTCTAGTATTAAACTCCTCGTCATTCGTCTCGATCTCGTTTCGCGTCGCCATTCTAAATAATGCAAAACGATTAGTCCATGAACGTATAAAACCATACGCACCACACCGCCCCATCTTGCTAAACACTCGTCGTACATCACTTGTTTGACACGATTTGCACCCGTAATAAGGTTTGCAAGTCCTTATTACGCACACACGCTGCATCAACTCGTTAGTACAACAACCGCCTCGTTCGATGATATAAACAAACACAAACAGAATTCTACGCGATATAAACACACGCGAGAATTACACCACAACACAAATAATATATTAATAATATCCGCAGTACCAATATAGAAGTTAGTCAACCTATAAACAAGGCACTAACTAAACCCATTCCGACCCGTAATCCTACAAATCCCGCAACAATAAGTGTAACGACCCGACCAAAACCGTTATTGACGGCGTCGTTAACTTAGGTCCCGTTGCGTGGTCGTAGTCCCTATATGAGACTCGTTTGACCAAAAATTATGTCGCGTTCATTTGAAAGGTACAAAGTTTAGTTTAACAAACGGATCGACAATAAGTTTAAGTTTACAAAGTTATAAAGTATGAATGAAATAACTTGCGACATAATTAGTTTGAAACCACAGTTGCTATAAATAGCGTAAGTAAGTAGACAAAGGTTTGAATCCAAAAATGCTATCCCTAGCGTATGCATGCATGGTAGACTCCAATCAAGTAATCAAAGAGTGCGGAAGCATGTATCAAGTAGCCGAGTATGAACCTGAGAAACATATAGAAAACTGTCAACGAAAAACGTTGGTGAAATCATAGGTGTATTTGTAAACGTTGTTTTTGAACCACAAGATTTAGTATTCCCAAAGTTGATTATCAAAATCGTTTGCATTCCAAAAGTATTGTTCGCGAGCACCCAATTATCAAGACTTAACGTTTCCTTCCATAGAACCCCATCACAATAGTGTTAGAACATACACTGTCTCTCGAAAATATATTTCATCCGTAGACGGTAGCGAACCGTCCGTAATGAGGGTTTGTCAAACCCGTATGGCCACACAATATAAGTTCTCGCTTACACCCTGCAAGTGTAACTAATGATAATCGAATTGAGGATTTTTGTTCTAACTCGCTGTGGAATGTTTGTTTTCCTTGTACTTGTGTTCAAAGTATAAAAGCAAGTAGTACAAAATGTAACAAGGTATATGTTTTCTCAGCCCACGATTTAAAAGTATAAAAGTTGTTGGAAAGGTGGGACTATGATCTCACCTCGAGTGCACGAGTATAAAGGTACTTCAACAAGTAAACGTGTGCATGAAAGTTGCTTAGCCTTGACCTAAACAAGTAAGTTATATCAATTAACCGGTTACGACACAAAGTCGGGTGAAATGTGTTCAATTAGTCCTATGGCTCGTTACGACTCGATTAAGTATAGCATGTGAATCACGTTGTCAAGTTTCATACAAGAAACAAGTATAAAAGCATGTTAGAATGATTGTATAAAAGTTTGGTTAAGTTTGACTAAAAGTCAAACTTGGTCAAAGTCAACGAAAAAGTCAACGCGTTCGGGTCGGGTCCCGAACTATTTTTCTATGCTAAATATTCATATACAAGTATATTAAAACAAGTTTCATGTGAATCGGAGGTCGATAGCTAGTCAAACATTTCGCGTGAAATGCGCCAAACAAAGCAGAATCTGGCCAGGCCAATCCGCGCGCCGCGCGGGGATGGGGCGCGCCGCGCCACCATCTGGGCAGAGATTTCTGGTCAGTTTTTCAAAGTATGCACGAACCAAAACATTTTCCAACCCAACTCTTGACCCGCAAACAGTTATAATGCCTATCATATATCGTCGAAAAGGTATTTTGACGAGGAATACAACTAACCACATATCATCAATCAAAAACATCATTTACAATAACCGAAAACTCGTCAATTGATCAAGAAAGTTTTATTTTCAAAGTTTCAAGTTCGTAAAACGTATTTTATGATTCGGGAATCCAATTTACACATACGATATGCCGTTTTGAAGGTAATGAAGCATACATTACAACTAAACACTTACTAATAACATTTCATGGCATTCGAAACATCAAAAGCTCGTTTTAAGTCTATCAAACCCTAAACAAAATCCGCAAAAATCAATATTCATGTTTTTGAAGTTTCCTTAATCAACCTACGCATCAAAACGAAGCTAGTGATACTAGTAACACAATTAGAACCTGAACTTTAACAATTTAACAACATTAACTCATCCAAAATCAAAGATTTAGCACACCCATTTCAAATGTTCAAACTAGTTACTCAAAACAACGAATCGAGCAAACAAAACATATATTCATGTTATACATGAGCCATAGACACTAACTAACACCATTTCAAGTCAAAAACACAAATTTAGAGAAATCTAGAGTTTTAGAAATGTTACCCAAACGAGATGAAGTTGGTATCAAATTGTAGAGGATGAAGAGAGGATTCCAAATATGTAATTTGTTTTGTTGTAAGCCTCCTAGATCGAATTTAGATGATGAATGATTGAATTGGGTGTTTGTGTGTGTGTTCTTGCTAGAGAGAAAGAGAGAGAGATGGAGGTGATTGAATGGTGGTGATTGGGGTGGACTAGTTGACCTAGTCAACTAGTTTGCCCCGTGTCAATTTTAGTCCCTCGAGTTTAGAAGCGGGTGCGGGATTTAACCGATCGAATATTTTTAAAACGCAAGTTAACGAGAGATGTTATAATTAAATGACGGAATTATTATGAACGTTAGTCAACGGAAACTACGAATTTAAATACGAAAGATTATGTTTTAAAAAAAAAAGACGGTGTTAAAATTAAATTTAACGGAAAAACGCGGGATGTTACATTATCCACGCCTCAAAAGAAATTTCGTCCCGAAATTTAGTTGGAAGTAGTAGTTGTTGAATCTTCCTCGAGATCTTGCGTTGCCAATTCTACGAGTGAGGGAGAAGTACGTCCTAGGGTATTTCAACGAATTTTGACGGTCGGGATCATATGTTGTTTTAAGGTTTGGCTTCACGATTTATGGTTTCAACCGATCCTCCTAGGAAGTGAGGGTTATCGTCGATAGTGAGTTCATCAAAGGAGATAACAAGTTCTCGTTTCGCAAAACACGTCTTTAAGTTGATACATCGAATGTAGGATAAACGGAGACTCAAAATGAGTCGGAAAAGTCTAAACGGCTAGCGACAGGTCCAAAACACCCCAAGAATTTAAAGGATCAAAATATCGCGGATTTAGCTTCCTACGTTTTCCCGAAACGGATTGCACCTTTCCAAGGTGCGACTCTTAACGTGACGCGGTTTCCCACGTGGAATTTGAAATGTTTACGTCTAACATCTACGTAGCTCTTGGTGATTACGAGTCGCGTAGGGTTTTACCTGAATATGAATAAATTTTTCTCGGTTGCTCATGAATAACCTCGGCCCCGGTGAATTGATCATCGTTTACTTGGTTCGACAAAGGAGAATGACGTTTCCGGTCACATGTGGTTTCAAAAGGAGTGACGTTAAAACTCGAATGAAAATCATTGTAGTACGAGGATTCGGTTTAAGGAAACTACTTTTCTCAAGTAAATTTGAAGTTGGTAATACAAACTTGTATTATGGTTTCCAAGGTTTAAATCGCATGTTTGTTCGGTCCGTCGGGTTGTGGATGGTACGCGGTACTCATGTCTAAATGCGGTCCCGAGGCTTTTTGTAAGGTACTCCAAAATCTAGAAATGAAACGAGGATCTTGATCCGAAACGGGGTATATTTCCCTAAGGCATATTGAACAAGTTTGCTAGGAATTAAAAACGTTAGCTAGGACAAGTTTCTCAAGAAAATTCGCGTCGCGGAAGATTTATCGGTTTCCAAAAACGTTCGTCGGGGCAAGTTCTTATCGGGTTTTGAAAACGATTGTTAGGACTATCCACCCTCGCGGCGAATACTTGTATGACGTGAAGAGTCGCTCTCCATTGAGAATTTAGAATAAGGACCTCCTGAACCGGAAGTACGAGGGTGATGCAAAAGAAGTTCCCGCCCCGATGTGAGCATAACGAGTAAATTGTAGTTAGTCAATAAGACTGCGCGAGGACGAGCTAGTATACCCGTGTGACATACGGTTGAAGTCGAATGGAATCGGTAATTCATTCAGAAGCATAAATATAATTTGACAATAATTGAAGGTGTGTCCCCGGTATGGTTGTTATAAATATTCTCGGAGTTTTCGGATGTCCAAACCTGAAAAGATGAAGTCATGTACATGGCACATGGTGGTGTTTAGGTTGATCGAGTCTAACCACCATCACGCGTCACTAGAACTTTGGTATGTCTTACCGTAATATAACCACGTTGATCGAGTGTCGTTATATTACGCTAACTCATACCTCCATTCCCACATCACTCTATGGATTCAAGTTCGTGTAATCGTGAAGTTTAAAATAAACAAAGTGTAACAACGTCTCTAACGTGACTCGTATTGAATCGAAAGAATTAGTGCAACTATAAAGAAGCGTTCCCCGAGGGAAGTGTATAAATGATTGTTCACGGCAATGTGGTTCGAGTCAGACAATAAGGTATTCAGGTATGAAAAGAGTAACGAGTCATGATAACGAGTAGCACGCAACTGTAGTGATAAATGTTGATGACGATACTCACCTAGAGTAGTGATGGTAGTAACACCAAAAAGTAGATAGTAAGAAACACCAGTGGGAAACCGAGAGTAAGTTGAAACGGTGGCAAATAACAATCCGGGAGACAGAGTTCCCGAACGAGTGTGACTAATGAAGTCGTCGTCATCCATACGTGTATGAATCATGAATTTACGTGTGTTACCAAAAAGTGGCGGAATACGAGTTCGTATGATGAAGGTTGGGTACCATTAAAAAAGTTTGCCTAAGAATGATTCAAGTATAATGCACAAGTAGTCAAGTAAGTGCTATCTATAGCAAATGTATGTCAGAATGCAATGGCTAACTATCCGGTTGTAGTCTAGACTCACTAATGCGTCCTAACGACTCTGTTAGACACACTAATGCACGTCCTAGTTCCCTACAACCAACGCTCTGATACCACTTGTAACGACCCGACCAAAACCGTTATTGACGGCGTCGTTAACTTAGGTCCCGTTGCGTGGTCGTAGTCCCTATATGAGACTCGTTTGACCAAAAATTATGTTGCGTTCATTTGAAAGGTACAAAGTTTAGTTTAACAAACGGATCGACAATAAGTTTAAGTTTACAAAGTTATAAAGTATGAATGAAATAACTTGCGACATAATTAGTTTGAAACCACAGTTGCTATAAATAGCGTAAGTAAGTAGACAAAGGTTTGAATCCAAAAATGCTATCCCTAGCGTATGCATGCATGGTAGACTCCAATCAAGTAATCAAAGAGTGCGGAAGCATGTATCAAGTAGCCGAGTATGAACCTGAGAAACATATAGAAAACTGTCAACGAAAAACGTTGGTGAAATCATAGGTGTATTTGTAAACGTTGTTTTTGAACCACAAGATTTAGTATTCCCAAAGTTGATTATCAAAATCGTTTGCATTCCAAAAGTATTGTTCGCGAGCACCCAATTATCAAGACTTAACGTTTCCTTCCATAGAACCCCATCACAATAGTGTTAGAACATACACTGTCTCTCGAAAATATATTTCATCCGTAGACGGTAGCGAACCGTCCATAATGAGGGTTTGTCAAACCCGTATGGCCACACAATATAAGTTCTCGCTTACACCTTGCAAGTGTAACTAATGATAATCGAATTGAGGATTTTTGTTCTAACTCGCTGTGGAATGTTTGTTTTCCTTGTACTTGTGTTCAAAGTATAAAAGCAAGTAGTACAAAATGTAACAAGGTATATGTTTTCTCAGCCCACGATTTAAAAGTATAAAAGTTGTTGGAAAGGTGGGACTATGATCTCACCTCGAGTGCACGAGTATAAAGGTACTTCAACAAGTAAACGTGTGCATGAAAGTTGCTTAGCCTTGACCTAAACAAGTAAGTTATATCAATTAACCGGTTACGACACAAAGTCGGGTGAAATGTGTTCAATTAGTCCTATGGCTCGTTACGACTCGATTAAGTATAGCATGTGAATCACGTTGTCAAGTTTCATACAAGAAACAAGTATAAAAGCATGTTAGAATGATTGTATAAAAGTTTGGTTACGTTTGACTAAAAGTCAAACTTGGTCAAAGTCAACGAAAAAGTCAACGCGTTCGGGTCGGGTCCCGAACTATTTTTCTATGCTAAATATTCATATACAAGTATATTAAAACAAGTTTCATGTGAATCGGAGGTCGATAGCTAGTCAAACATTTCGCGTGAAATGCGCCAAACAAAGCAGAATCTGGCCAGGCCAATCCGCGCGCCGCGCCACCATCTGGGCAGAGATTTCTGGTCAGTTTTTCAAAGTATGCACGAACCAAAACATTTTCCAACCCAACTCTTGACCCGCAAACACTTATAATGCCTATCATATATCGTCGAAAAGGTATTTTGACGAGGAATACAACTAACCACATATCATCAATCAAAAACATCATTTACAATAACCGAAAACTCGTCAATTGATCAAGAAAGGTTTATTTTCAAAGTTTCAAGTTCGTAAAACGTATTTTATGATTCGGGAATCCAATTTACACATACGATATGCCGTTTTGAAGGTAATGAAGCATACATTACAACTAAACACTTACTAATAACATTTCATGGCATTCGAAACATCAAAAGCTCGTTTTAAGTCTATCAAACCCTAACCAAAATCCGCAAAAATCAATATTCATGTTTTTGAAGTTTCCTTAATCAACCTACGCATCAAAACGAAGCTTGTGATACTAGTAACACAATTAGAACATGAACTTTAACAATTTAACAACATTAACTCATCCAAAATCAAAGATTTAGCACACCCATTTCAAATGTTCAAACTAGTTACTCAAAACAACGAATCGAGCAAACAAAACATATATTCATGTTATACACGAGCCATAGACACTAACTAACACCATTTCAAGTCAAAAACACGAATTTAGAGAAATCTAGAGTTTTAGAAATGTTACCCAAACGAGATGAAGTTGGTATCAAATTGTAGAGGATGAAGAGAGGATTCCAAATATGTAATTTGTTTTGTTGTAAGCCTCCTAGATCGAATTTAGATGATGAATGATTGAATTGGGTGTTTGTGTGTGTGTTCTTGCTAGAGAGAAAGAGAGAGAGATGGAGGTGATTGAATGGTGGTGATTGGGGTGGACTAGTTGACCTAGTCAACTAGTTTGCCCCGTGTCAATTTTAGTCCCTCGAGTTTAGAAGCGGGTGCGGGATTTAACCGATCGAATATTTTTAAAACGCAAGTTAACGAGAGATGTTATAATTAAATGACGGAATTATTATGAACGTTAGTCAACGGAAACTACGAATTTAAATACGAAAGATTATGTTTTTAAAAAAAAAAAGACGGTGTTAAAATTAAATTTAACGGAAAAACGCGGGATGTTACAATAAGCACACACAAAAGTCTAAGTCTATGCACCTATCTCAAGTCACCTAAATCCCTTAGACCATGCTCTGATACCACTTGTAACATTCCAACCCGTTAACCAACCAAAAACGCGGAATAAAAAAAATTTTAAACTGGACAGAAGGGTGCGCGGCGCGCACCACTGCATGTGCGCGGCGCGCACAAGGCCTGTGACAGTTCTGATCAAAAAGTCCATTTTTCGCGAAAAGATATTCGACTTCCCAATACTTTTAGACCAAACGCTTTTCACAACAATTTATATTAGTTAAAACTAACACGTTCCAATAATAAAATGAGTTTTACGAGACCGGGCCCACATCGGCCATTTTACGACTTTCGTACATAATACAAGTTTCGATCATATGATTTTTAGCACAAAATAAAGACCGAGCATGGCGATTGGGGATACGCTACCCAATCCTAATCAATCCAAAAGTAAGATCTTCTAAAGCAACTATGCAAGTCCTCTAATCCTCGCGCTTACCCGAGCCACCATCCGCATGCAATCTATAAAAAGAGTCAACAACGAGTGGGTAAGCTAACGCTTAGTGAATGATAATATACTACATACATATATATGCATAAAATGGACACGCCACGAAATAACAAATACCGCATACCGAAGCATCCATATATAAGGCACTACATTAAGCATACCGTACGATCTCTAAGCAACGAGCTAAAGATACAACAACAATTATAAGTTCACCAACGACGATGTGAACCACGCCAAATAGCTACACTCGGAGGGTTAGCTACAACACAACAATACATTAATATATAACAATATAAACGAACAAGGTTAACACCTTAACCCAATACCGAGAACCAAATACCACAATGAAGATTGGCCGAACTACACGAGCCTTAGTAATCCGAAACCACACGAGATTACTATCTTCACAACATCGAGGTTGGCCGAACTACACGAGCCTTAGTAATCCGAAACCACACGAGATTACTACCTCAATAAGATGACCGAACTACACGAGTCACCATGAATCCGAACTACACGAGATTCATTTTGATAAGATGACCGAACTACACGCGTCATCGTGAATCCGAACTACACGCGATTCACTTCTCCAACTCAAAACCCTTCGCCATTGGGATTATATCATCCACATCACAACCACGTGTGATAGTGTACACACAAAACGTGTACCTCGCCAAAGGTGGTCAACCAAAACGCACAACCGTGCTAATTGGATCTAAACGCAAGTCTATCAAATCCACCTATATGTGAAGTGAGCTCTATAACCGAGAACCACTTCACCCGACCCGCACCCATCCTACACATACATATGCACATAGGATATTAACACTCACCTTGTCACCTTGATGAATGCTTCAAAGTAAACCGCAACTCGCCAATGGAAAGTACCTATTCCATTATCACAAATTCAACAACACACTTAGATTGGATTTACAAACCAAACCAATTTGACACTTAGTGCAAATTCGACCCAATTGCACTTCCAAGTACAAACCGCGCCCAAAATTAACCAATAATCACTAACACAAGTGAGAATGGTCCTAACACGCCAATTAAACCCGAACACAAGTGTTAAACACTTGCAAATCTCCAAATTGCCCATAAACCCTAATTTTGACCCATTAGGTCAAAATCTCACCATTTGCAAGTTTTGACACCAAAACACCTTTAACTCAGTTTTATACTTCAACTTAATCCATTTTAAGTTTATAAACCTCATTAAATCACCAATTGGGTCATAATCATCACTAAACCCTAATTTTGACCCAAAGTCAAAACTAGTCAACCAAATAACCCTAAATGGGTTTCAATACTTCCATAATCACTAACTTAAGTGATTAAACCCAATTTTAAGTCCTAATCATGGCCAATTAGTTCACCAACCCAAAATCCACCAACAATAACAACAAACCCGATTACGAGCATCACTAAACTCACTCCAAGAGTTTAAATGGGTTTCTCATCAATTTAAGTTCAAACCCTAACTTGATTATCAAAATCAAACAATGAAATTCGGAGTTAGAACTTACTACAACCACCAAAACGTAGCTAGGAACGAGGTGAACAACTTTAAAACCCGAGACTTTGATCAATTCAAGCTCCTTCTTCTCCAAAACCCCAAATCTCTCTCTAGAAATCTCCCTCTCTCTCTCTAGAATGATTTGAGAGTGTTAATGGATGTGAAATGTGATCCAAAATTGAATCTAACCAGCTGATATGGCTTCACATCCGGCCTCAAGTGAAAAGACCAAAAAGCCCCTCATTAAACCCCAAATAGAAAAAACAGAATTCTGTCGCTGGGCTCGTGCGCGGCGCGCACCCATGTCTGGGCAGAATCTGAGCTTTGTTTAATTACACAATGCTTCCTGCACTTTATGTAGCATAATTACACTTCCGTATAATAAATATTAGGGTCTTACAATAAGGGATGAAGTTGAAAAGGGAAAGATATATATTCGCAAAGTTCACACGGATCTTAATATAGCGGATCCTCTCACGAAGCTCTTACATGGATCAAAACATGCAGGACATGTTGGTGCATTAGGGCTTCGATATTCTAGTAATTGGTCATGATCTATTTTAAGTATTGTAATGGAACGAAATTGTTCAAACTCATTAATATAATTATTTTATTAATTTATTTTGAGTTATGTTCTTATTTTGCATATTTTATCCATGAATAAGTAATTATTCTAATTTCCGTAGTCGATCACATTTGTGGGAACAAGTGTGAGGTTTAGACTATTATGAACTTGGATTGGTGTACATTCACGGGATGAATGTAGGGCAAGGTTGCAACCAAGATTCATAGATATTTGTGGGATACAAATATTGGAAGACCCGCCGTCAAGATTTACTAAATGGAGCCTTTGTGGTTGATCACATGTAATCTTGAGTAAAGGCGAATATCATTGTATCCTCTGACCTGAGATACATATTGGGTTCGGATATTTACCAAGTATTGTGCCTTGAATCTTTCCTTCGCTATTCTAAAACATGATAGTTCATAAGGAAGAGCTCAGGTATAATGCAAGGTATATATTTAGGACGTATGTAGTCAAGATGGAATTTGTCCCTCTTATTCGTTGAGAGTCAGATGTTTAAGGCCTGAAAAGTTAAATCTATAAGAGAGTGATCACTCTGTATCTCTTGGATTTAACATGACATCTAGGATGAAAGGATATAATGAAAAGATTCACCTATTCATATTCGAGATGGGAACTCGAAAAGGATGATGTTATTGAATGGCACAAAGTCATAACATATTGGGGGTGATGGACGGTCGTTAGGTGGTATCCATCACTTGCATTAATTTCTTATGTTTCTCGTGCAAGTGGGAGATTGAAGGTTTTTCGTATGCCCGAGAGACATATTAAATTAACGTGGCTAATATGTTTTGATCCAAGTCGGGTCATACCCAATAACAAGCTTACCAACACATTATTCGTATTTGATCTTAACGATTGGATCATTGATCAAATACGCGACACTTGAATTTTAAGGAAAATCGTTTTCTGAAAGATTACTTGATGTGTATATATAAATTATGAAATAATTTATATAACAACAGTTTAAATTATTTATGGGTTAAATAATTGATTTTGTTATGTTACATTTTATAAAGTTTGGTTTTATAAAATAAATGTACATAACATATATATATATATATATATATATATATATATATATATATATATATATATATATATATATATATATATATATATATATATATATATATATATATATATATGGAAGTATTATGTAGAGTTTTATAAAATGTATTTTTTTTATAAAACTTATTTAATAATACTTGAAAGGGAAGTGGCATAGGGAATGAGATACACATGCTTTAGGCTTGGAATCTTTCACCCATACTTTCTCAATTCCATATGTAAGCATCTTGACTCTTGTAGGAACCAACACATGCAATTATACTTGAAAAAACTGCACAAAAACACTCTCATTCAGCTGCTGTGAGCCGTGAGGTTTGGAGAGGGAGAAAAGGTTCTTCATTTAGTTTTTGCAAGCTCATTCAAGTGTCAAACAAAATCCTAACTAATAGCAAGGGTGTTGGTGCATAGTTTGGGGTATAACTACTTGATGTTTCATTGTTTTGGAGCTCTATCCATCATCATCTTCATCATCATCTATCAACAAGCTAGGAGAAGGTATATACTCTTTTCTTACTTGTAGTTTGTAAGTATGTTTCACAACTTGATCCTAATTGAGATTTAACTTTAATTGGTTAAAGTTTAATAAGTCTAATAAATGGTTATTTACATGCTTCCGCTTTGAATGATTCTCAAAAAGGTTTTAAGTATTATGAAACTTGTTAAATCCCAATAATGGGTTGTGTAAAAAATTATTTATGTGAGGAGATTGTCTTTGATAGACAATCTAAATTATGTCATTAAGACCTTTATTCAATAATAAAGGTTATGGTTGTTTTTTTTAAAACGAATGCAAGATTTGAAAAACGTCTCAAATAGAGGTCAAAACCTCGCAAAGAAACCAATTAATATGAAACGTTTATAATTAATATGAACGGGGCATTTCAGTTGGTATCCGAGCGTTGGTCTTAGAGAATCAGAAAATTTTTCATTAGTGTGTCTAACTGATTTTTGATGCATTAGTGAGTCTGGACTTCGACCGTAATTATTTTAAAAATGATTTTTTAATATAATTGTTGGAAACATAAGATTATTAACATATAAATATTATAAGATATATCATTCTCTTAACGTGCCTGCTATTATGTGATAGATGACTTCATCCGATCATATAAGCATCTCTACTGATTCAGATTTCATTTACTTATCAAGTGATTCGGAGGCTGAGTCAAAGCGTACGATTTATGAACCAACCAAAAAGTTAACTTTTGGTGCTACCATTAAAGTGGAAAATTGGGAAGATTCACAATTGCCAGTAGAGGTTCCAGAAGAGGATCTAGAAGAAGACCCCGAAGAGGAACCCGAAGAAGAGGATCCTGAAGAAGTTGTGGAAATTACAGAACCACAACGTGATTTGGGAAAATCTTTGGCTGTTATACCCGATCCCAAACCCGATGAACCTATTATGACCCAAAATGTTTGTGATCATCCGCCTCAACCACCTAAGAGACCAGTTTATAAAATGACCGCTCGTATAAGGACTGTTGGTTTTGCCCCCAAACAATTAGCCGAAAGAACCAATTGGGAGGAATTGGAAAAAGAACTATCCAAACGAAAATCCAAACGTTTGACAGAGAAAGAAACAACGTCAACATCTAAGAAATCTCGCCGTTCTTGAACCATCGGCAGCTATCCTGTATTCCATGCATTGTATAATATGTATTATATTGTGTGTTTAAGCTTGTAAGAAAATCCGCAATGTAATTTTCTTTATGATTGTATAATAATAAGAATAAGCATGGAAGGTTTATTACTATTATTACAACTTATTATTACGTAGTAACGTAATAACTTACCATAGTTTTTCATATTAAAATTTTAGTAGTTAATTTGTGTGTTAGCTGCTAAGTATGAACATTATTATAGTTATAAAATGCTAATATGAAGAAAAAGCTTTTATAATAATAAGTTCATATTAAGCTACAAAATACTTTTTGGCTACTTCTAAAATTCTATATGATTAACTCAGTCGGCTATTTTTGAAGGAAATGGCTCCTCCAGCTACTAGACAACAACAATTGAACACAGAAGAACTTCAAGCTTTCGCTGCAAATATGGCTGGAGTGGTGAATGCAATGAACAACAATAACCAATCGGGTTCCAGCAGTGGAGGAAACAATGGCAACCAGGTAGGATGTTCCTACAAAGCTTTTATGGCCTGCAAACCCAATGAGTTTGAAGGAACGGAAGGACCCGTTGGACTAAAGCGGTGGACAGAGAAGGTTGAAGCCGTGTTCGCAATCAGCAACTGCGCAGAAGAGGATAAAGTTAAGTATGCCACACATACTTTCAGGGGTACTGCTTTGACATGGTGGAATACCTATATGGATTACGTAGGACAGAATACCGCCTACGCACTTCCATGGTCCGCTTTCAAGCACATGATGATGAAAGAGTACCGTCCCAGAACCAAAATCAACAAGCTCAAGACAGAGCTTAAAGCACTGACAACCCAAGGGTTAGATGTCACTACTTACGAGCGACGTTTCAATGAACTGGCTTTAATGTGTCCTGTGAAATGTCCCGTTCTTATTGATTAAAAACGTTCCATATTAATTGATTTCGTTGCGAGGTTTTGACCTCTATATGAGACATTTTTCAAAGACTGTATTCATTTTAAAACAAACCATAACCTTTATTTCATCAATAAAGGTTTAAAAAACTTTACGTAGATTATCAAATAATGATAATCTAAAATATCCTGTTTACACACGACCATTACATAATGGTTTACAATACAAATATGTTACAAAAAAATAAGTTTCTTGAATGCAGTTTTTAAACAATATCATACAAGCATGGACTCTAAATCTCGTCCTTATTTAAGTATGCGACAGCGGAAGCTCTTAATAATCACCTGAGAATAAACATGCTTAAAACGTCAACAAAAATGTTGGTGAGTTATAGGTATAACCTATATATATCAAATCATAATAATAGACCACAAGATTTTATATTTCAATACACATCCCATACATAGAGATAAAAATCATTCATATGGTGAACACCTGGTAACCGACATTAACAAGATGCATATATAAGAATATCCCCATCATTCCGGGACACCCTTCGGATATGATATAAATTTCGAAGTACTAAAGCATCCGGTACTTTGGATGGGGTTTGTTAGGCCCAATAGATCTATCTTTAGGATTCGCGTCAATTAGGGTGTCTGTTCCCTAATTCTTAGATTACCAGACTTAATAAAAAGGGGCATATTCGATTTCGATAATTCAACCATAGAATGTAGTTTCACGTACTTGTGTCTATTTTGTAAATCATTTATAAAACCTGCATGTATTCTCATCCCAAAAATATTAGATTTTAAAAGTGGGACTATAACTCACTTTCACAGATTTTTACTTCGTCGGGAAGTAAGACTTGGCCACTGGTTGATTCACGAACCTATAAAAATATATACATATATATCAAAGTATGTTCAAAATATATTTACAACACTTTTAATATATTTTGATGTTTTAAGTTTATTAAGTCAGCTGTCCTCGTTAGTAACCTACAACTAGTTGTCCACAGTTAGATGTACAGAAATAAATCGATAAATATTATCTTGAATCAATCCACGACCCAGTGTATACGTATCTCAGTATTGATCACAACTCAAACTATATATATTTTGGAATCAACCTCAACCCTGTATAGCTAACTCCAACATTCACATATAGAGTGTCTATGGTTGTTCCGAAATATATATAGATGTGTCGACATGATAGGTCGAAACATTGTATACGTGTCTATGGTATCTCAAGATTACATAATATACAATACAAGTTGATTAAGTTATGGTTGGAATAGATTTGTTACCAATTTTCACGTAGCTAAAATGAGAAAAATTATCCAATCTTGTTTTACCCATAACTTCTTCATTTTAAATCCGTTTTGATTGAATCAAATTGCTATGGTTTCATATTGAACTCTATTTTATGAATCTAAACAGAAAAAGTATAGGTTTATTGTCAGAAAAATAAGTTACAATTCATTTTTGTAAAGGTAGTCATTTCAGTCGAAAGAACGACGTCTAGATGACCATTTTAGAAAACATACTTCCATTTTGAGTTTAACCATAATTTTTGGATATAGTTTCATGTTCATAATAGAAATCATTTTCTCAGAATAACAACTTTTAAATCAAAGTTTATCATAGTTTTTAATTAACTAACCCAAAACAGCCCGCGGTGTTACTACGACGGCGTAAATCCGGTTTTACGGTGTTTTTCGTGTTTCCAGGTTTTAAATCATTAAGTTAGCATATCATATAGATATAGAACATGTGTTTAGTTGATTTTAAAAGTCAAGTTAGAAGGATTCACTTTTGTTTGCGAACAAGTTTAGAATTAACTAAACTATGTTCTAGTGATTACAAGTTTAAACCTTCGAATAAGATAGCTTTATATGTATGAATCGAATGATGTTATGAACATCATTACTACCTTAAGTTCCTTGGATAAACCTACTGGAAAATAAAAAAATGGATCTAGCTTCAACGGATCCTTGGATGGCTCGAAGTTCTTGAAGCAGAATCATGACACGAAAACAAGTTCAAGTAAGATCATCACTTGAAATAAGATTCTTATAGTTATAGAAATTGAACCAAAGTTTGAATATGATTATTACCTTGTATTAGAATGATAACCTACTGTAAGAAACAAAGATTTCTTGAGGTTGGATGATCACCTTACAAGATTGGAAGTGAGCTAGCAAACTTGAAAGTATTCTTGATTTTATGTAACTAGAACTTGTAAAATATATGAAGAACACTTAGAACTTGAAGATAGAACTTGAGAGAGATCAATTAGATGAAGAAAATTGAAGAATGAAAGTGTTTGTAGGTGTTTTTGGTCGTTGGTGTATGGATTAGATATAAAGGATATGTAATTTTGTTTTCATGTAAATAAGTCATGAATGATTACTCATATTTTTGTAATTTTATGAGATATTTCATGCTATTTGCCAAATGATGGTTCCCACATGTGTTAGGTGACTCACATGGGCTGCTAAGAGCTAATCATTGGAGTGTATATACCAATAGTACATACATCTAAAAGCTGTGTATTTTACGAGTACGAATACGGGTGCATACGAGTAGAATTGTTGATGAAACTGAACGAGGATGTAATTGTAAGCATTTTTGTTAAGTAGAAGTATTTTGATAAGTGTCTTGAAGTCTTTCAAAAGTGTATGAATACATATTAAAACACTACATGTATATACATTTTAACTGAGTCGTTAAGTCATCGTTAGTCGTTACATGTAAATGTTGTTTTGAAACCTTTAGGTTAACGATCTTGTTGAATGTTGTTAACCCATTGTTTATTATAACAAATGAGATGTTAAATTATTATATTATCATGATATTATGATATATAATATATCTTAGTATGATGTATATACAGTTAAATGTCGTTACAACGATCATCGTTACATATATGTCTCGTTTCGAAATCATTAAGTTAGTAGTCTTATTTTTACATATGTATTTCATTGTTAATACACTTAATAATATATTTACTTATCATTTAACATAATTAACCAAGTGTATCAATATCTTAATATGATTCATATGTACCTAGTAAGACGTTGTTATAACGATAATCGTTATATATACCGTTTTCGAGTTTAAGAAATTAATAGTCTCATTTTTATGTATATAACTCATTGTTAAAATACCTAATGAGATACATACTTATAATAAAAACATGTTAACTATATATATAACCATATATATGTCATTGTATAGTTTTTACAAGTTTTAACGTTCGTGAATCACCGGTCAACTTGGGTGGTCAATTGTCTATATGAAACATATTTCAATTAATCAAGTCTTAAAAAGTTTGATTGCTTAACATGTTGGAAACATTTAATCATGTAAATATCAATCTAAATTAATATATATAAACATGGAAAAGTTCGGGTCACTACCGTACCTACCCGTTAAATAAATTTCGTCCCGAAATTTTAAGCTGTTGAAGGTGTTGACGAATCTTCTGGAAATAGATGCGGGTATTTCTTCTTCATCTGATCTTCACGCTCCCAGGTGAACTCGGGTCCTCTACGAGCATTCCATCGAACCTTAACAATTGGTATCTTATTTTGCTTAAGTCTTTTAACCTCACGATCCATTATTTCGACGGGTTCTTCGATGAATTGAAGTTTTTCGTTGATTTGGATTTCATCTAACAGAATAGTGAGATCTTCTTTAGCAAAACATTTCTTCAAATTCGAGACGTGGAAAGTGTTATGTACAGCCGCGAGTTATTGAGGTAACTCAAGTCGGTAAGCTACTGGTCCGACACGATCAATAATCTTGAATGGTCCAATATACCTTGGATTTAATTTCCCTCGTTTACCAAATCGAACAACGCCTTTCCAAGGTGCAACTTTAAGCATGACCATCTCTCCAATTTCAAATTCTATATCTTTTCTTTTAATTTCAGCGTAGCTCTTTTGTCGACTTTGGGCGGTTTTCAACCGTTGTTGAATTTGGATGATCTTCTCGGTAGTTTCTTGTATAATCTCCGGACCCGTAATCTGTCTATCCCCCACTTCAATCCAACAAATCGGAGACCTGCACTTTCTACCATAAAGTGCTTCAAACGGTGCCATCTCAATGCTTGAATGGTAGCTGTTGTTGTAGGAAAATTCTGCTAACGGTAGATGTCGATCCCAACTGTTTCTGAAATCAATAACACATGCTCGTAGCATGTCTTCAAGCGTTTGTATCGTCCTTTCACTCTGCCCATCAGTTTGTAGATGATAGGCAGTACTCATGTCTAGACGAGTTCCTAATGCTTGCTGTAATGTCTGCCAGAATCTTGAAATAAATCTGCCATCCCTATCAGAGATAATAGAGATTGGTATTCCATGTCTTGAGACGACTTCCTTCAAATACAGTCGTGCTAACTTCTCCATCTTGTCATTTTCTATTATTGGAAGGAAGTGTGCTGATTTGGTGAGACGATCAACTATTACCCAAATAGTATCAAAACCACTTGCAGTCCTTGGTAATTTAGTGATGAAATCCATGGTAATGTTTTCCCATTTCCATTCCGGGATTTCGGGTTGTTGAAGTAACCCTGATGGTTTCTGATGCTCAGCTTTGACCTTAGAACACGTCAAACATTCTCCTACGTATTTAGCAACATCGGCTTTCATACCCGGCCACCAAAAATGTTTCTTGAGATCCTTGTACATCTTCCCCGTTCCAGGATGTATTGAGTATCTGGTTTTATGAGTTTCTCTAAGTACCATTTCTCTCATATCTCCAAATTTTGGTACCCAAATCCTTTCAGCCCTATACCGGGTTCCGTCTTCCCGAATATTAAGATGCTTCTCCGATCCTTTGGGTATTTCATCCTTTAATTTTCCCTCTTTTAAAACTCCTTGTTGCGCCTCCTTTATTTGAGTAGTAAGGTTATTATGAATCATTATATTCATAGATTTTACTCGAATGGGTTCTCTGTCCTTCCTGCTCAAGGCATCAGCTACCACATTTGCCTTCCCCGGGTGGTAACGAATCTCAAAGTCGTAATCATTCAACAATTCAATCCACCTACGCTGCCTCAAATTCAGTTGTTTCTGATTAAATATGTGTTGAAGACTTTTGTGGTCGGTATATATAATACTTTTGACCCCATATAAGTAGTGCCTCCAAGTCTTTAATGCAAAAATAACTGCGCCTAATTCCAAATCATGCGTAGTATAATTTTGTTCGTGAATCTTCAATTGTCTAGACGCATAAGCAATCACCTTCGTTCGTTGCATTAATACACAACCGAGACCTTGCTTTGATGCGTCACAATAAATCACAAAATCATCATTCCCTTCAGGCAATGACAATATAGGTGCCGTAGTTAGCTTTTTCTTCAATAACTGAAACGCTTTCTCTTGTTCATCATTCCATTCAAATTTCTTCCCTTTATGCGTTAATGCAGTCAAGGGTTTTGCTATTCTGGAAAAGTCTTGGATGAACCTTCTGTAGTAACCAGCTAGTCCTAAAAACTGGCGTATGTGTTTTGGAGTTTTCGGGGTTTCCCACTTTTCAACAGTTTCTATCTTTGCCGGATCCACCTTAATACCTTCTTTGTTCACTATGTGACCGAGGAATTGAACTTCTTCCAACCAAAATACACACTTTGAAAACTTAGCGTACAATTCTTCCTTCCTCAATACTTCTAACACCTTTCTCAAATGTTCACCGTGTTCTTGGTCATTCTTTGAGTAAATAAGTATGTCATCAATGAAAACAATGACAAACTTGTCAAGGTATGGTCCACACACTCGGTTCATAAGGTCCATGAACACAGCTGGTGCATTAGTTAAACCAAACGGCATGACCCTAAACTCGTAATGACCGTAACGTGTTCTGAAAGCAGTCTTTGGAATATCATCTTCTTTCACCCGCATTTGATGATACCCGGAACGTAAGTCAATCTTTGAATAAACAGACAAGCCTTGTAGTTGATCAAATAAGTCGTCGATTCTCGGTAGTGGGTAGCGGTTCTTGATGGTAAGTTTGTTCAACTCTCGGTAGTCGATACACAACCGGAATGTACCATCTTTCTTCTTGACAAACAAAACAGGAGCTCCCCACGGTGATGTGCTTGGTCGAATGAAACCACGCTCTAAAAGTTCTTGTAATTGGCTTTGCAGTTCTTTCATCTCGCTAGGTGCGAGTCTGTAAGGAGCACGAGCTATTGGTGCAGCTCCTGGTACAAGATCTATTTGAAATTCAACAGATCGATGTGGGGGTAATCCCGGTAATTCTTTCGGAAATACATCGGGAAATTCTTTTGCAATGGGAACATCATTGATGCTCTTTTCTTCAGTTTGTACTTTCTCGACGTGTGCTAGAACAGCATAGAAACCTTTTCTTATTAGTTTTTGTGCCTTCAAATTACTAATAAGATGTAGCTTCGTGTTGCCCTTTTCTCCGTACACCATTAAGGGTTTTCCTTTTTCTCGTATAATGCGAATTGCATTTTTGTAACAAACGATCTCTGCTTTCACTTCTTTCAACCAGTCCATACCGATTATCACATCAAAACTCCCTAACTCTACTGGTATCAAATCAATCTTAAATGTTTCGCTAACCAGTTTAATTTCTCGATTCCGACATATATTATCTGCTGAAATTAATTTACCATTTGCTAATTCGAGTAAAAATTTACTATCCAAAGGCGTCAATGGACAACTTAATTTAGCACAAAAATCTCTACTCATATAGCTTCTATCCGCACCCGAATCAAATAAAACGTAAGCAGATTTATTGTCAATAAGAAACGTACCCGTAACAAGCTCCGGGTCTTCCTGTGCCTCTGCCGCATTAATATTGAAAACTCTTCCGCGGCCTTGTCCATTCGTGTTCTCCTGGTTCGGGCAATTTCTAATAATGTGGCCCGGTTTTCCACATTTTTAACAAACTACATTGGCATAACTTGCTCCGACACTACTTGCTCCGCCATTACTCGTTCCGACACCATTTGTTCCTTTCGTTCTATTAACCCCTGGTCCGTAGACCTCACACTTCGCCGCGCTATGACCATTTCTTTTACACTTGTTGCAAAATTTGGTGCAGAACCCCGAGTGATACTTTTCACACCTTTGGCATAGCTGCTTCTGATTGTTGTTGTTGTTGCGGTTATTATTGTTGTTGGGATGATTGTTGTAGTTGCTGTTGTTGTTGTTGTTGTTGTTGTTGTTGTTGCTGTTGTTGTTGTTGTTGTTGTTGTTGGGCCGTTTGTGGTAGTTGCGATTGATGTTGCGATTGTTGGGATAATTGTTGCGATTATTGTTGTAATTGCTGTTGTTGTTGTATTGGTGATTCTTATCACCGTTTTCCTCCCACTTTCTTTTAACTTGCTTCACATTGGCCTCTTCAGCAGTCTGTTCTTTAATTCTTTCTTCAATCTGGTTCACTAGTTTGTGAGCCATTCTACATGCCTGTTGTATAGAGGCGGGCTCGTGTGAACTTATATCTTCTTGGATTCTTTCCGGTAATCCTTTCACAAACGCGTCGATCTTCTCTTCCTCATCTTCGAATGCTCCCGGACACAATAGGCACAATTCTGTGAATCGTCTTTCGTATGTGGTAATATCAAATCCTTGGGTTCGTAACCCTCTAAGTTCTGTCTTGAGCTTATTGACCTCGGTTTTGGGACGGTACTTCTCGTTCATCAAGTGCTTGAATGCTGACCACGGTAGTGCGTACGCATCATCTTGTCCCACTTGCTCTAGATAGGTATTCCACCATGTTAACGCAGAACCTGTGAAGGTATGCGTAGCGTACTTCACTTTGTCCTCTTCAGTACACTTACTTATGACAAACACCGATTCGACCATCTCGGTCCACCGTTTCAATCCGATCGGTCCTTCGGTTCCATCAAATTCCAAAGGTTTGCAGGCAGTGAATTCTTTGTAGGTACATCCTACACGATTTCCTGTACTGCCAGATCCAATGTTATTGTTGGTATGTAGCGCAGCCTGTACTGCGGCTATGTTTGAAGCTAGAAAAGTACGGAATTCTTCTTCATTCATATTCACGGTGTGTCGAGTAGTCGGTGCCATTTCCTTCAAAATAGTCAAATGGAACAAGTTAATCATACAGAATATTAAGAGTAGTTAATAGTATTTTGTAGCATAATATGAACTCATTTATAAAAGCTTTTTCTTCATATTAGCATTTTATAAGTTTAAATTCGGGTAGTACCTACCCGTTAAGTTCATACTTAGTAGCTAATATACAATTCAACTACTACAATTCTATATGAAAAACTGATTATAATAATATTTCGCGTTCAAACTTTTATACAATATTTTACAAACTTACAATACCGCTTATTTTACATAAAGCATGAAATATAGCACACAATAACTTTGATACAAGATAGTTTTGAAGATAATTCTAGCTAGTACACAAGTCGTTCAGCAAAGGCAATAAAGACACGTAATTCATACGTCCAGAAACAAGTCATGCATTCTGGTTTTACTAGAATTACTTCCCATCCTTGGTCTTGTGGAACATAACCGTTATGGCCGTTGATAAGACAGCGTGTTGTAACGTCGTCAAAGGGACGAGGGTTACGTAATGTCCAACAGTCCCGTAACAATCTAAAAACCTCATTTCTTACCCCAATTACCGACTCCGTCACTTGTGGGAACGTTTTGTTTAATAGTTGTAGCCCGATGTTCTTGTTCTCACTTTGGTGAGAAGCGAACATTACTAATCCGTAAGCATAACATGCTTCTTTATGTTGCATGTTAGCCGCTTTTTCTAAATCACGAAGTCCAATATTCGGATATATTGAGTCAAAATAATTTCTTAACCCATTGCGTAAAATAGCATTTGGGTTCCCCGCAATATATGCGTCAAAGTAAACACATCGTAACTTATGGATTTCCCAATGTGATATCCCCCATCTTTCGAACGAAAGCCTTTTATAAACCAAGGCATTCTTGGAACTTTCTTCGAATGTCTTACAAACTGATCTCGCCTTAAATAGTTGTGCCGAAGAATTCTGACCGACTCTAGACAAGATTTCATCAATCATGTCTCCGGGTAGGTCTCTTAAAATATTGGGTTGTCTATCCATTTTGTGTTTTTATACTGTAAAATAGACAAGAGTTAGATTCATAAAAAAATACTTATTAATACAAGCAATTTTTACATATATCATAAAGCATAAGCACACTATATTACATATATTACACCACACGAATATAACTATCTTATTCCGACTCGCTTGTTTCTTCTTCTTCGATTTTGGTTCGTTTTGCCAAGTTTCTAGAGATATATGATGTTCCCCTAATACGAGCCGTCGTTATCCACATTGGTTTAGAAAAACCTGGTGGTTTAGAGGTTCCCGGGTCATTGTTACAACTTAAGGACTTCGGGGGTTGACGATACATATAAAGTTCATCGGGGTTGGAATTAGATTTCTCTATTTTTATGCCCTTTCCCTTATTATTTTCTTTTGCCTTTTTAAATTCAGTTGGGGTAATTTCTATAACATCATCGGAATTCTCGTCAGAATCCGATTCATCGGAGAATTGGTAATCCTCCCAATATTTTGCTTCCTTAGCGGAAACACCATTGACCATAATTAACCTTGGTCGGTTGGTTGAGGATTTTCTTTTACTTAACCGTTTTATTATTTCCCCCACCGGTTCTATTTCTTCATCCGGTTCCGATTCTTCTTCCGGTTCCGATTCTTCTTCTGGTTCCGACTCTTCTTCCGGTTCCTCTTCGGGAACTTGTGAATCAGTCCACGAATCATTCCAATTTACATTTGACTCTTCATTATTATTAGGTGAGTCAATGGGACTTGTTCTAGAGGTAGACATCTATCACATAATATCAAATGCGTTAAGAGATTAATATATCACATAATATTCACATGTTAAAAATATATAGTTTCCAACAAAATTTGTTAAGCAATCATTTTTCAAGTAAACACGGTCGAAGTCCAGACTCACTAATGCATCCTAACAAACTAGATAAGACACACTAATGCAAAATTCTGGTTCTCTAAGACCAACGCTCGGATACCAACTGAAATGTCCCGTTCTTATTGATTAAAAACGTTCCATATTAATTGATTTCGTTGCGAGGTTTTGACCTCTATATGAGACATTTTTCAAAGACTGCATTCATTTTAAAACAAACCATAACCTTTATTTCATCAATAAAGGTTTAAAAAACTTTACGTAGATTATCAAATAATGATAATCTAAAATATCCTGTTTACACACGACCATTACATAATGGTTTACAATACAAATATGTTACAACAAAATAAGTTTCTTGAATGCAGTTTTTACACAATATCATACAAGCATGGACTCCAAATCTCGTCCTTATTTAAGTATGCGACAGTGGAAGCTCTTAATAATCACCTGAGAATAAACATGCTTAAAACGTCAACAAAAATATTGGTGAGTTATAGGTTTAACCTATATATATCAAATCATAATAATAGACCACAAGATTTCATATTTCAATACACATCCCATACATAGAGATAAAAATCATTCATATGGTGAACACCTGGTAACCGACATTAACTAGATGCATATATAAGAATATCCCCATCATTCCGGGACACCCTTCGGATATGATATAAATTTCGAAGTACTAAAGCATCCGGTACTTTGGATGGAGTTTGTTAGGCCCAATAGATCTATCTTTACGATTCGCGTCAATTAGGGTGTCTGTTCCCTAATTTTTAGATTACCAGACTTGATAAAAAGGGGCATATTCGATTTCGATCATTCAACCATAGAATGTAGTTTCACGTACTTGTGTCTATTTTGTAAATCATTTATAAAACCTGAATGTATTCTCATCCCAAAAATATTAGATTTTAAAAGTGGGACTATAACTCACTTTCACAGATTTTTACTTCGTCGGGAAGTAAGACTTGGCCACTGGTTGATTCACGAACCTATAACAATATATACATATATATCAAAGTATGTTCAAAATATATTTACAACACTTTTAATATATTTTGATGTTTTAAGTTTATTAAGTCAGCTGTCCTCGTTAGTAACCTACAACTAGTTGTCCACAGTTAGATGTACAGAAATAAATCGATAAATATTATCTTGAATCAATCCATGACCCAGTGTATACGTATCTCAGTATTGATCACAACTCAAACTATATATATTTTGGAATCAACCTCAACCCTGTATTGCTAACTCCAACATTCACATATAGAGTGTCTATGGTTGTTCCGAAATATATATAGATGTGTCAACATGATAGGTCGAAACATTGTATACGTGTCTATGGTATCTCAAGATTACATAATATACAATACAAGTTGATTAAGTTATGGTTGGAATAGATTTGTTACCAATTTTCACGTAGCTAAAATGAGAAAAATTATCCAATCTTGTTTTACCCATAACTTCTTCATTTTAAATCCGTTTTGATTGAATCAAATTGCTATGGTTTCATATTGAACTCTATTTTATGAATATAAACAGAAAAAGTATAGGTTTATAGTCAGAAAAATAAGTTACAAGTCATTTTTGTAAAGGTAGTCATTTCAGTCGAAAGAACGACGTCTAGATGACCATTTTAGAAAACATACTTCCATTTTGAGTTTAACCATAATTTTTGGATATAGTTTCATGTTCATAATAGAAATCATTTTCTCAGAATAACAACTTTTAAATCAAAGTTTATCATAGTTTTTAATTAACTAACCCAAAACAGCCCGCGGTGTTACTACGACGGCGTAAATCCGGTTTTACGGTGTTTTTCGTGTTTCCAGGTTTTAAATCATTAAGTTAGCATATCATATAGATATAGAACATGTGTTTAGTTTATTTTAAAAGTCAAGTTAGAAGGATTAACTTTTGTTTGCGAACAAGTTTAGAATTAACTAAACTATGTTCTAGTGATTACAAGTTTAAACCTTCGAATAAGATAGCTTTATATGTATGAATCGAATGATGTTATGAACATCATTACTACCTTAAGTTCCTTGGATAAACCTACTGGAAAATAGAAAAATGGATCTAGCTTCAACGGATCCTTGGATGGCTCGAAGTTCTTGAAGCAGAATCATGACACGAAAACAAGTTCAAGTAAGATCATCACTTGAAATAAGATTGTTATAGTTATAGAAATTGAACCAAAGTTTGAATATGATTATTACCTTGTATTAGAATGATAACCTACTGTAAGAAACAAAGATTTCTTGAGATTGGATGATCACCTTACAAGATTGGAAGTGAGCTAGCAAACTTGAAAGTATTCTTGATTTTATGTAACTAGAACTTGTAAAATATATGAAGAACACTTAGAACTTGAAGATAGAACTTGAGAGAGATCAATTAGATGAAGAAAATTGAAGAATGAAAGTGTTTGTAGGTGTTTTTGGTCGTTGGTGTATGGATTAGATATAAAGGATATGTAATTTTGTTTTCATGTAAATAAGTCATGAATGATTACTCATATTTTTGTAATTTTATGAGATATTTCATGCTAGTTGCCAAATTATGGTTCCCACATGTGTTAGGTGACTCACATGGGCTGCTAAGAGCTGATCATTGGAGTGTATATACCAATAGTACATACATCTAAAAACTGTGTATTGTACGAGTACGAATACGGGTGCATACGAGTAGAATTGTTGATGAAACTGAACGAGGATGTAATTGTAAGCATTTTTGTTAAGTAGAAGTATTTTGATAAGTGTCTTGAAGTCTTTCAAAAGTGTATGAATACATATTAAAACACTACATGTATATACATTTTAACTAAGTCGTTAAGTCATCGTTAGTCGTTACATGTAAATGTTGTTTTGAAACCTTTAGGTTAACGATCTTGTTGAATGTTGTTAACCCATTGTTTATTATAACAAATGAGATGTTAAATTATTATATTATCATGATATTATGATATATAATATATCTTAGTATGATTTATATACAGTTAAATGTCGTTACAACGATAATCGTTACATATATGTCTCGTTTCGAAATCATTAAGTTAGTAGTCTTATTTTTACATATGTATTTCATTGTTAATACACTTAATAATATATTTACTTATCATTTAACATAATTAACCAAGTGTATCAATATCTTAATATGATTCATATGTACCTAGTAAGACGTTGTTATAACGATAATCGTTATATATATCGTTTTTTAGTTTCTTAAATTAATAGTCTCATTTTTATGTATATAACTCATTGTTAAAATACCTAATGAGATACATACTTATAATAAAAACATGTTAACTATATATATAACCATATATATGTCATTGTATAGTTTTTACAAGTTTTAACGTTCGTGAATCACCGGTCAACTTGGGTGGTCAATTGTCTATATGAAACATATTTCAATTAATCAAGTCTTAACAAGTTTGATTGCTTAACATGTTGGAAACATTTAATCATGTAAATATCATTCTAAATTAATATATATAAACATGGAAAAGTTCGGGTCACTACATCCTGGAGCATTTGAGGATGAAGAAGCAAAAATTGAAGCATTCATAAAAGGGTTATCGGAACGAATCCAAGAGCATGTAGGTGCTAACGATCCTGCAACAATGCAGAAAGCGAGCCGTATAGCCCACAAATTGATAGGCTAAATTACAGGAAGGATAAATAAAGAAGCGGCCGAGGAGGCCATAATGAAACAGGAAAAAGAAAGTGGGAGGAAAGCAGTGATCAGGGTCACCAGTACAACAATAACAATAAAAACAACAACTACAACAACAATCGCAACCACCCCAACAACAACAATAATCGCAACAACAACCGCAGCAATAACCGCAACAACCATCCCAATAATAATAACAACAACAACAATCCCAATCACAATAATAACAACAACAAACGACTCAACAACAATAACCCTAACAACAACAATAACAACAACAACAACAACAACAACAACAACAACAATAACAACAACAACAACAACAACAACAAAAGACAAAGAACTATATGCCCCAAGTGTGATACGTTTCATCCGGAATGGTTTTGTAGAGAATTATGTAACAAGTGTAATAGGAATGGCTATATTGCGGCAAAGTGTGAAGTCTACGGACCAAATAGAAACAAAGGAGTAAATAATGCCGGAACAAATAATAACGGCGTTGTTTGCTATGGATGTGGAAAACTGGGCCATACCATAAACCAGTGCAGGAATGGAAATAGGCAAGGCCGTGGGAGAGCCTTCAACATTAATGGGGAGAAAGCACAGGAAGACCCGGAGCTTGTTACGGGTACGTTTCTTATCAATAATACACCTGCTTATGTTTTATTTGATTCGGGTGCTGAAAGAAGTTATATGAGTAGAGAATTTTGTGCCAAATTAAATTGCCCGTTAATGCCTTTAGATAAAAAGTGTATAGTTGAAGTAGCAAATGGTAAACTAATTAAGGTTGATAAAATTTTCCGAAATCGAAAAATTAGTTTAGTTAGCGAAACGTTTGGAATTGATTTAATACTGGTGGAATTGGGTAGCTTTAACGTAATTATTTGAATGGACTGGATGTCCAAGGTGAAAGCCAAAGTTGTTTGTCATGAGAAGGCAATTCGCATTCCGAGAGAAAACGGGTTACCCTTAATGGTGTACGGAGAAAAGGGTAATGCCAAATTAAATCTTATTAGTAGTTTGAAGGCACGCAAACTAATAAAAAAAGGTTACTATGCCATACTAGCACACGTCGAGAAGGTTGAAAAGGATGAAAAGAAAATCGATGACGTTCCTGTTGCAAGAGAATTTCCTGAGGTGTTTCCGGACGAATTATCGGGACTACCTCCACACCGATCCGTTGAATTTCAAATAGATCTTGTACTAGGAGCTGCGCCAATAGCTCGTGCTCCATATAGACTTGCGCCCACCGAAATGAAAGAATTACAAAGTTAGCTACAAGAATTATTAGAACGTGGTTTTATCCGACCGAGTACGTCACCATGGGGAGCTCCAATTTTATTCGTTAAAAAGAAAGATGGGTCTTTTCGCATGTGTATCGATTACCGTGAGCTGAACAAAGTAACCATCAAAAACTGATACCCTTTACCCCAAATCGATGACCTACTTGATCAACTCCAAGGTTCGAGCGTATACTCCAAAATTGACTTAAGGTCGGGTTATCATCAACTGAGGGTTAAAGAAGCTGATATACCAAAAACAGCCTTCAAAACTCGTTATGGCCATTACAAATTCATGGTTATGCCATTCGGTTTAACCAATGCACCTGCAGTTTTCATGGACCTCATGCACCGAGTATGTAGTCCATATTTAGATAAGTTTGTTATTGTCTTTATTGATGACATCCTTATCTATTCGAAGAATAACCAAGAACACGAACAACACTTGAGACTTGTGTTAGAGTTGTTAAGAAAAGAACAACTTTATGCTAAGTTCTCTAAATGTACTTTTTGGTTAAATGAAGTACAATTTCTTGGCCACGTAGTCAGTAGTAATGGAATCAAAGTTGATCCCACCAAGATTGAAGCCATCAAAAATTGGGAGACCCCGAAAATTCCAACACAAATACGTCAATTTTTGGGTTTAGCCGGTTACTATAGGAGGTTTATTCAAGATTTCTCCCAAGTAGCCAAACCTTTAACCGCATTGACACAAAAGGGGAAGAAGTATGAATGGACTTCCGAACAAGAGGGTACCTTCCAATTGTTGAAAAAAGAAGTTGACTACGGCACCTATTTTATCGTTACCTGAAGGAATGGAAGATTTTGTTATCTACTACGACGCATCAAGAATGGGTTTTGGGTGTGTTCTTATGCAACGAAAGAAGGTGATTGCATATGCTTCTCGATAACTCAAAATTCATGAACAAAACTACACCACACACGATCTGGAATTGGGCGCCGTTGTTTTTGCATTAAAGATGTGGAGACATTACCTATATGGGGTCAAGTTTATCGTATACACCGACCACAAAAGTCTCCAACATATTTTAAATCAAAAGCAACTAAATATGAGGCAGCGTAGGTGGGTTGAGCTGCTAAATGATTATGATTGTGAAATCCGTTACCATACGGGGAAAGCAAATGTGGTAGCCGATGCCTTGAGTCGAAAGGAAAGAAAATCTATTCGAGTAAAAGCTATGAACATTATTATTCATATTAATCTTACTACTCAAATAAAAGAGGCACAACAGGAGGTTTTGAAGGAAGGAATTTTTGGAAGGGAAATACCCAAAGGATTAGAAAAACAGATTAATATTCAAGAAGACGGAACCAGGTATTTAGCTGAAAGAATTTGGGTACCAAAGAATGGGGATTTGAGGAAAGTGGTACTAGATGAAGCACATAAAACCAGATATTCAATACATCCGGGAGCGGGGAAAATGTACCAAGACCTCAAGATAAACTTTTGGTGGCCAGGAATGAAGGCCGATATAGCCACATATGTAGGAGCATGTTTGACTTGTTCTAAAGTCAAAGTTGAGCATCAGAAACCATCGGGTCTACTCCAACTACCTGAAATCCCAGAATGGAAATGGGAAAACATTACCATGGATTTCATTGCTAAGTCACCAAGAACCGCAGGTGGTTATGATATGATTTGGGTAATAGTCGATTGTCTTACTAAGTCAGCACACTTTCTGACAATAAAAGAAGAGGATGGTATAGAGAAATTAGCACGATTATACCTGAAAGAAGTTGTTTCTAGACATGGCATACCAATCTCTATTATCTCTGATCGTGATAGCAGATTTACTTCTAGATTCTGGAAGACATTACACGAAGCGTTGGGAACTCGTCTAGATTTAAGTACTGCCTATCATCCACAAACTGATGGGCAGAGTGAAAGGACGATTCAGACACTCGAAGATATGCTATGAGCATGTGTTATTGATTTTGGAAGCAGTTGGGATCGACATCTACCGTTAGCTGAGTTTTCCTACAACAACAGCTATCATTCTAGTATTGAGGCGGCACCATTCGAGGCACTTTATGGGAGGAAGTGCAGGTCCCCGATTTGTTGGAGAGATGTGGGGGATAAACAGATTACAGGTCCGGAAATTATCCAAGAAACCACCGATAAAATCATTCAGATTCAGCAACGATTGAAAACAGCCCGTAGTCGACAAAAGAGCTATGCGGATGTTAGAAGAAAACTTTTAGAGTTTGAGGAAGGTGATATGGTTATGCTTAAGGTATCACCTTGGAAAGGTGTTATTCGTTTTGAAAAGCGGGGGAAATTGAGGCCAAGATACATTGGGCCATTCAAGATTGAAAAACGTATTGGGCCAGTGGCCTATCGACTTGAGCTACCTCCACAATTAGAAAAGATTCATACCACCTTTCATGTTTCAAACCTGAAGAAATGCCTAGCTACTGAATATCTCATTATTCCTTTAGATGAGATTAAAATTGACGAGAAACTAAATTTTGTCGAAGAACCCGTTGAAATTATGGATCGCGAGGTCAAACGACTCAAACAAAGTAAGATACCAATCGTTAAGGTTCGATGGAATGCTCGTAGAGGACCTGAATTTACTTGGGAACGAGAAGACCAAATGAAGCTGAAGTACCCGCATTTGTTTTCCGATATCGCACGTTAACTAGGTACTATTCTAAATTTCGGGACGAAATTTAATTTAACGGGTGTGTAATGTAACGACCCAGATTTTTTCGCTAATATATAGAAGATTAATATTTACATAATTAATGTTTCCAACATGTTAAGCAATCAAACTCATTAAGACTTGGTTATTTGGAATGAATTTTATACAAATGTTTGGACACCCAGTCTGTCTGACGATTCACGAACGTCATATATCGTAATAATTAATTAAAGGAATATATATTTGGATATATATATTTATGATTTGATTAAATGATATTTAAGTATCTCATTAAGTATAATAACAATGAGTTATATATATAAGATGAGACTACTAACTTAAAGACTTCGAAACAATATACATATATGTAACGATTATCATTGTAATAGTATTTCACACATATATATATGATATTAGATATGATAATACACCATGTTAACATAAAAATTTAACATCTCATTTAAGTATAATAACAATGGCTCAATTATATTTACCAAGATCGTTAACTTAAAGGTCTCAAAACAACACTTACATGTAACGACTAACGATGACTTAACGACTCCGTTAAAATGTATATACATGTAGTGTTTTAAGATGTATTAGTACACTTTTGAAAGACTTCAAGACACATATTAAAGTACTTCTAGTTAACAAAAATGCTTACAATTACATTCTCATTCATTTTCATCAAAAATTCTACTCGTACATGTATGGTATTGTACTCGTATAATACGCAACTTCTAGATGTATTTACTATTCATCTATACTAATAAAAATCTGCTCCTTAGCAGCCTTAAATGATTAAGGATCATGTGAGAACCATCATTTGTCAACTTTCATGAATTATTTAGCAAGAAAACAAACTTAAGTATATTTTTTTCTTTATAAAATGTAAAAAACGTATTCATGAATGCACACCATTTCTTCACTCCATTTTCTCATACTTATGCTCCAATTTCTCTCTCAAAATACTCCTAACATCATACTTGATCATCTCCAAGAATTTTCACCATCTTTTAGCTTCAATTACAAGCTTTAATCATCATAAAAACAACCATCTTTCAAGAACACTTCAAGAATCATATCAAGTTTTCATGACTACTTCCAAGCTTTCTAATCCATTCCAACTTATCATCTAAGATCAAGAAACCTTTGTTATTTATAGTAGGTTATCTTTCTTATTCAAGGTAATATTCATATTCAAACTTTGATTCAATTTATATAACTATGACAATCTTATTTCAATTGGAAATCTTACTTGAACTTGTTTTCGTGTCATGATTCTACTTCAAGAACTTTCAAGCCATCTAAGGATCCTTTGAAGCTAGATCTATTTTTCTCATTTCCAGTAGGTTTATCCAGAAAACTTGAGGTAGTAATGATGTTCATAACATCATTCGATTCATCCAAATAAAACTATCTTATTCGAAGAGCTAAACTTGTTATCACTAGAACATAGTTTAGTTAATTATAAAATTATTCGTAAACAAAGTTAATCCTTCTAACTTAACTTTTAAAATCAATTAAACACATGTTCTATATCTATATGATATGCTAACTTAATGATTTAAAACCTGGAAAGACGAAGATCACTGTAAAACCGGATATACGTCGTCGTAGTACAACCGGGGGCTGTTTTGGTTTGGATTATTAAAAACTATGAAAAACTTTGATTTAAAAGCTATACTTCTGGGAAAATGATTTTTCTTATGAATATGAAACTATATCCAAAAATCATGGTTAAACTCAAAGTGAAAGTATATTTTTCAAAATATTCATCAAGATGTCGTTCTTTCGACGGAAATGACTACCTCTTTCAAAAACGACTTGTAACTTATATTTCTGACTATAAAGCTATAATTGTTCGTGTTGGGTTTTAACAAGCTTCATAATACTTAAAACATTTTAAGAAACAAATTAAAGCGGAAGCATGTAAGTATCACCATTTAGAACTTGTATATCTTTAACCAATTAAAGTTAAAACCCAATTAGGATCAAGTTGTGAAACATACTTGCAAACTACAAGCAAGAAAAGAGTTTATACCTTCTCCTATCTTGTTGATAGATGATGATGAAGATGATGATAAATGGAGCTCCAAAACTATGAAGCCTCAAGAGATAATACCCCAAACTTATCACCAACACCCTAGCCTTTAGTTAGGATTTAATTGTAACACTTGAATGAACTTGCAAAAAAGAAAATGAACCTCTTTCTCCCTAGAAAAGTCACGGCCAGAATCAGCTGAATGGAGGGAGAGAATGCAGTTTTTCTTTGTAATTTTGAAGTGTATTGCATGTATTACTTGAGTCAAGCCTTGGTAAACTAGTTAAGCATGTACCTAAGGAGTTGTGTTGTCTTAAAAGTGACAAAACAAAGCATGGGGTGTCCCCTTGGAGACACCAAAATCTGCACTCTATAAATTATATAACAAGGTTTATATTTTATAAAACTTGTTATAAAATACCTTGTAATTATATAAGACTTATTTATATAAAGTATGCATTTGTTAAGTCACTTATTTTATAAACCAATTTTATAAAATATAACACAACATAATTATTTAAACCTATAAATAATTAAATACAAATTATCCAGATAATTTATTTCAAGTAATAACATTTCAGAAAACCGATTTTCTAAAGTTCAAGTGTCGCGTATTTATTTAACGATCCAGTCGTTAAGATTAAATACATATAAAGTGTTGGTAAGCTTGTTATTGGGTATGACCCGACTTGGATCATAACACATTAGCCACATTAATTTAATATGTCTCTCTGGCATATGAAATACCTTCAATCTCCCACTTGCACGAGAAACATAAGAAATTAATGCAAGTGATGGATACCACCTAACGACCGTCCACCACCCCCAATATGTTATGACTTTGTGCCATTCAATAACATCATCCCTATCGAGTTCCCATCTCGAATATGAATAGGTGAATCTTTTCATTATATCCTTTCATCCTAGATGTCATGTTAAATCCAAGAGATACAGAGTGATCACTCTCTTCTAGATTTAACTTTTCAGGCCTTAAACATCTGACTCTCAACGAATAAGAGGGACAAATTCCATCTTGACTACTTACGTCCTAAATATATACCTTGCATTATACCTGAGCTCTTCCTTATGAACTACCATATTTCAGAATAGCGAAGGAAAGAATCAAGGCACAATACTTGGCAAATATCCGAACCCAATATGTATCTCAGGTCAGAGGATACAATTATATTTGCCTTTACTCAAGATTACATGTGATCAACCACAAAGGCTCCATTTAGTGAATCTTGAGGGCGGGTCTTCCAATATTTGTATCCCACAAATATCTATGAACCTTGGTAGCAACCTTGCCCCACATTCAGTCCGTGAATGTATACCAATCCAAGTTCATAATAGTCTAAACCTCACACTTGCTCCCACAAACGTGATCGACTTCGGAATTTAGAATAATTACTGATTCATGGATAAAATATGCAAAATAGGAACATAACTCAAAATAAATTAATACCATAATTATATTAATGAGTTTGAACAATTTCGTTCCATTACAACACTTAAAACAGATCATTACCAATCACTAGAATATCGAAGCTCTAAAGCACAAACATGTCCTGCATGTTTTGATCCATGTAAGAGCTTTGTGAGTGGATCCGCTATGTTAGGATATGTGTGAACTTTGCGAATACATATCTTTCCCTTTTCAACTTCATCCCTTATGTAGTTGAATCTCCGCTCAATGTGACGGGTCTTTTGGTGAGCACGAGGTTCATTGATTTGAGCAATCGCACCCTCATTGTCACAAAAGATCTCAAGAGGGTCCTGAATGGAAGGGACTACTCCTAAGTCATCGATGAATTTCTTCATCCATGCAGCTTCCTGAGCTGCCAATGAGGCGGCGATGTACTCCGACTCTGTAGTGGATAAAGCAACAACATCCTGTTTTGAACTCTTCCAATAGACCGCACCTCCATTTAATGTGAAGACATAACCGGACTGTGATCGAGAATCATCTCGATCAGTTTGGAAACTTGCGTCCATGTAACCTTTTACGGCGAGTTCCTCATCACCAGACCCATATATTAGAAACATATCCTTAGTCCTCCTAAGGTATTTCAATATACTTTTAACCGCAATCCAATGATTGTTTTCTGGGTTATTCTGGTATCTACTTGTCAAGCTAAGAGCGCATGACACATCCGGTCTAGTGCATATCATTGCATACATGATTGACCCAATGGCAGACACATATGGAACTTTCTTCATTCTCTCCTGTTCATCTTTCGTGGTGGGGCACTGAGATGAACTGAGAAGTGTTCCCTTTTGAATAGGTACCAAACCTTTCTTAGAGTTCTCCATCTTGAACCTTTTCAAGATCTTTTCAATGTATGCACTTTGATTCAAACCTATCAGTTTCTTGGATCTATTCCTGTAGATCCCAATCCCCAAAACGTATTGCGCTTCTCCAAGATCCTTAATGGAGAAGCATTTACTTAGCCAAGTTTTAACTCTTTGCATTGCCGGAATATCATTTCCAAATAACAATATATCATCCACATATAGTACAAGGAACATGATAGTGCTCCCACTAACTTTCTTATATACACAAGCTTCATCACCATTTTTAATGAAGCCAAATTTCTCGGCTTCCTCATTAAAACGATGATTTCACATTCTAGATGCTTGTTTCAATCCGTAGATTGACTTCTTTAACTTGCATACCTTTTTAGGATATTTCGGATCAACAAAACCTTCAGGCTGAACCATATAGACATCTTCCACAAGATATCCATTTAGGAAAGCGGTCTTGACATCCATTTGCCATATTTCATAATCATAATGAGTAGCAATGGCAAGTAATATCATAATAGACTTTAGCATTGCCACAGGCGAAAAAGTTTCATCATAGTCAACCCCTTGAGTTTGAGTGAAACCTTTTGCTACAAGTCTAGCTTTATATGCATCCAAGTTTCCATGTATGTCGATTTTCATTTTGAAAAGCCATTTACAATCAACTAGCCTTGAGCCAGTCGGTTGTGTAACAAGTTCCCAAACTTGGTTGTCATACATGGATTGCATCTCAGCGTTCATGGCTTCCTGCCATTTATCTTTATCAATCCTTGATAAAGCATCTTGGTAGTTTGTTGGTTCATCCAAATCAACCACATAGCAACCATCCATGAGAAACCCATATCTCTCAGGTGGATTACTAATCCTACCAGATCTGCGAACGTCTTGTATATTTTGATCATCCTTTTGATCATTCTCAACATTTTCATGTTGAGTGCTAGTGTCAACCAATTGTGTATCATTTAATTGATCTTGAACCTCCTCAAGATCTATCTTCCTTTCACTATTACCTTCCATTAGGAACTTAGTTTCAAGGAACTCAGCCTTCCGAGCAACAAATACATTTTGCTCGGATGGATCATAGAAATAGTATCCCATATCATCCTTGGGGTATCCTATGAAGATACACTTCATGGATCGAGCATTCAACTTATTGGAGATGTAACGCTTAGGGTAAGCTTCACATCCCCATACCTTTAAGTATGATAGAGATGGAGGTTTTCCAAACCACATCTCATGAGGTGTTCGTTCCACTTTCATGGTTGGGGCTATATTTAAAATACGAGCCGTGGAGCAAAGAAAATAACCCCAAAATGATAGAGGTAACGAGCTTCTAGCCATCATAGATCGAACCATATCCATTAGGGTTCGGTTCCTCCTTTCGGACACACCATTAAGCTGTGGTGTCCCGGGTGGAGTAAGTTGCGAGATAATCCCACAACTTCTAAGATGATCTTGGAAGGCATCGCTTAGGTATTCACCTCCTCTATCGGTACGAAGTACCTTGATTGTCTTATTGAGTTGATTTTGTACTTCGTTTTGATACTCTTTGAATGCTTCAAAAGTTTTGTCCTTATGTCTTAACAAGTAGACATATCCGAAACGACTGAAGTCATCAATGAAAGTAACGAAGTATCTTTCACCATTCCTAGTCATGGGCTTAAAGGGTCCACATACATCCGAATGTATTAATCCCAATAAGTCTTTAGCCCTTTCATAGGTCCCTTTGAAAGGTGCTTTAGTCATTTTGCCTTGTAAAAAAGATTCACATACATCAAACGAGTCTAGTTCATTTGATTTCAAAAGGCCATTCTTTTGGAGTGGTATGCATTCGATTCTTGTTTATGTGACCAAGGTGACAATGCCATAAGTAGAAATCACTCAAATCCCTTTTGAGTTTCTTGGTGCTAGTATGGTATATTGAGCTACTAGATGATGTGTCATCATGAACCAATTCATAAATTCCATTTGAAGGCGAAGCCTTAAAATAGAATACATTATCTAAATAAACGTGGATATCATCATTGACAAAATTAAGATAAAAACCACATTGTTTTAAACGAGAAACTGAAATAATGTTTCGACATAAATCCGGTGCATACAAAACATTGTTCAAAATAAGTTCCAAACCACTTGGAAGCTTTAATACAAAGTCTCCTTGAGCCTTCACTTGCACTTTGGCTCTATTACCCATAAAGAGACTTGATGTTCCCGTTTGCTTGCTACTTCTTTTGAACCCCTGCAAAGAATTGCAAATGTGAGTTCCACATCAAGTGTCCAATACCCATGTATTATAAGAAGTAATACTAAGCTCTATATATACCATATATATATTACCTGAGGTTTGCCCCACATCCCTCCTTTCCTTCAACTCCTTAAGGTAGACCGGGCAGTTGCATTTCCAGTGACCCATTTCACCGCAACCGAAGCACGGGTCTTCCTTGGGGTTTGCTTGTCCGGCAACCTTTTGCTTCTTGTTCTTGTTTTTGGTTGGGGTAACCATCCTACCTTTTCCCTTGCCTTGATGGGCGGGTCCTTTCCTCTTAGCCGCCTTTGGCTTAGAGGTATTGTTACCTTTGGACCCACCATCATTGATCATTAGTACGGGTGAAGCCCACTTACCCATGCTAGTTTTCGCCGTCCTAAGCATGCCATGAAGTTCGCCAATGGTCTTATCCATCCCATTCATATTGTAATTAATTACAAATTGGTCAAACCTCTTTGACAAGGAGTTTAGGATAAGATCCGTGGCTAGCTCATTAGATATGTTGAGATTAAGACGGTTTGCGCGATCAATGAGGCTTTTCATCTTAAGGACATAAGATGAAACGGATTGGGAGTCGTCCATACGACATGCATGAAGCGCTCGAACGGTCTCGAAGCGCTCGACACGTGCTTGTTGAAGGAACATCTCCTTCAATTGCGTGATCATGTCGTATGCAGTATGATGCTCGAAATTCTTTTGGAGTTCGGGTATCATAGTCCCAAGCATTAGGCAAGCGACTTGCACCGAATCGGCGCAATACTTATCCCAATAAGCCATGCCTTCCGTATCATCCTCGTCGGGTTGATCGGGAATGGGGTCTTCCAACACATACACCTTATCCTCAAGTTTGAGGACAATCCTAAGATTGCGGAACCAATCCATAAAGTTCGTATGGTTGAGTTTGTCTTTCTCGAGGAGAGACCTTAACGATAGGTTGTTCAAGTTAATAGGTGCGTTTTGCATGTTGTTGTTATTGGCGGCAATCTACAAAATTTAACAAAGTTCATTTAAGTGTCGATTTTAAATATAACAATCAATACCCTTTAAATCCAATTGATATATATTAAATTTTAGAATCCAACGGTAAACCAAATTTCGGTTAGGTGACCTTTATCCCGTCATTTGATTTAGCTAGGTAGTCATTATATGACAATTGCAATCCTTTTGAAACTTCTAAGTTATGGGATCATGCAATCCTTTTGCATGACATATTATCCCATCAACGCCTATTTGTTCATCATGCTTCGGTGACTCTAAGTTCATGATTTCCAAATCAAGTCGTCCTACTTGTTTAGACATGTAAACTTAACATACAAGTGCTTAGGTGAACTTTATCCCACAAGTGTGCGAAATTTACCTTAATCATATTAGTTTGCTCATAACGGTTAGGTGACCTTTATCCCATTATAAGTTCCTTAATACGTCTAAGTGTCATACAATAGGATGGCGTTTAAACTTGTTAACCTAGTGTGTAAAGGGTTTTAAGTTTCCTTTAATTCTAGTTTGAGAAAACTATTACACCATACACCAACATGCATTTAGTATATGGTTTATTTGAAAATCCATTTTTCATGTCATGTAACAATGCCGATTTTATTACTTTGATATAAACCATTTTATATATATATGATCCTAATCATGTTGTTAATAACCGTTTATTAATGTCCTTTTAGCCGTTTTTAATTTAACCATTTAAATTGTCGATTTGCATGTTGTTAATAATGTCTAATTTAACCAATTAAATTTCCATTTTAGCTTGTTGTCAACTTGTGTGATTAACTTGTAGCATACAAACATACAATCCACATAATCATACAAAACAACCACGCATGCAAAATCATATGTTCACAATCAAGCCATTTTGGTGGACATTTGTTTAGCCGAAAACAAATGCCACCAGTAAAGGGTAATTACACAAAGTAGAAGATTTTAAATCTCCCACTTAATCTTGCATCCAAATGCTTCTTCATGTGTTCTTCAAGTCTTCATTATCTTCATCATTTTACAAAATATATCCTAATACATTTTTGTCTAAAAATGAAATTACAATCTAATCTATTTTACATACCAAATATAAAATAAATTACATAACCAAATGAATAATTAAATGCCAAATGAATAAATATTATTACAAACCAATTGAATAAATATAAATCAACCATGCATGCAACCAAACACAAGGTCAAGGCTTAGATTGTGAACTTTAACATACAACCAAGTATGAACCAAATGGAAGAACCAAAACCCACTTTTGGAACTCCATAAATTCGGCCATATAATAAACCCACCCAAAACCATAAATTTTTGCATTTTACAATCATGCATGTACATAAAATGCAAAATATATAGTGAGTTTAATAATCATCTCGAAGCATATTTCAACAACTTCGGCTCTAGATACCATTGTTAGGTTTTAACAAGCTTCATAATACTTAAAACATTTTAAGAAACAAATTAAAGCGGAAGCATTTAAGTATCACCATTTAGAACTTGTATATCTTTAACCTATTAAAGTTAAAACCCAATTAGGATCAAGTTGTGAAACATACTTGCAAACTACAAGCAAGAAAAGAGTTTATACCTTCTCCTAGCTTGTTGATAGATGATGATGAAGATGATGATAAATGGAGCTCCAAAACTATGAAGCCTCAAGAGATAATACCCCAAACTTATCACCAACACCCTAGCCTTTAGTTAGGATTTAATTGTAACACTTGAATGAACTTGCAAAAAAGAAAATGAACCTCTTTCTCCCTAGAAAAGTCACGGCCAGAATCAGCTGAATGGAGGGAGAGAATGCAGTTTTTCTTTGTAATTTTGAAGTGTATTGCATGTATTACTTGAGTCAAGCCTTGGTAAACTAGTTAAGCATGTACCTAAGGAGTTGTGTTGTCTTAAAAGTGACAAAACAAAGCATGGGGTATCCCCTTGGAGACCCCAAAATCTGCACTCTATAAATTATATAACAAGGTTTATATTTTATAAAACTTGTTATAAAATACCTTGTAATTATATAAGACTTATTTATATAAAGTATGCATTTGTTAAGTCACTTATTTTATAAACCAATTTTATAAAATATAACATAACATAATTATTTAAACCTATAAATAATTAAATACAAATTATCCAAATAATTTATTTCAAGTAATAACATTTCAGAAAACCAATTTTCTAAAGTTCAAGTGTCGCGTATTTATTTAATGATCCAGTCGTTAAGATTAAATACATATAAAGTGTTCGTAAGCTTGTTATTGGGTATGACCTGACTTGGATCATAACACATTAGCCACATTAATTTAATATGTCTCTTGGGCATATGAAATACCTTCATTTCGGTTTATTTTCATAAATTTAAGTTCAATATGAAACCGTAGCCGCTTAAATCACTCAAAACGGATTTGAAACGAAGAAATGACAGGTAAAATAAAATTGGTAAAAACTACTCATTTTAGCTACGTGAAAATTTGTAAGAAATCTATTCCAACCATAACTTAATCAAATTATATTGTATATTATGTAATCTTGAGATACCATAGACACGTATACAATGTTTCGACCTATCATGTCGACCCATCTATATATATATTGCGGAACAACCATAGACACTCTATATGCAAATGTTGGAGTTAGCTATATAGGGTTGAGGTTGATTCCAAAATATATATATAGTTTGAGTTGTGATCAATACTGAGATATGTATACATTGGGTCGTGGATTGATTCAAGATATATATTAAGTTATTCATGTACGACAAATTATGGACTACTAACATTGGACTGCTAACTGGACAACTAAAATCATCAACACGTAATAAAGAAAATATTGTGAATATATTTTGATCATATTTTAATATATGTATATATTGTTATAGGTTCATAAATCAACCCTTGGCCAAGTCTAATTCTTGATGAATTAGTAATCTGTGAAAGTGATTTATAGTCCCATTTTTACTATTTAAATTATTTTGGGATGAGAATACATGCAAAATTTATAAATGTTTTACAAAATAAGCACAAGTTCATGGAACTACATTCTACGATTGATTTGTTATACCGGATATCTGTACTTATTATTATTATGCTTGGTAACCTAAGAGTTAGTGAAAAACACTAATTGACGCGAATCCTAAAGGTAGATCTACGGGCACCAACCACCCCCATTTTCGAATAGTGGAAATGCTTTAGTACTTCGAAGGGTTCTTGTCATAGATTTGAATAGTGGAATGTATGATGCCAAATATCTTAAGTGCTCTATGTTAAGGTCGGTTACCAGGCGACTCATCGTATGAATGATTTTTGCAGTTGTAATGATCCTGCGCATTTAATTAAATGAAATATTGTGGCTTATTAAATGTTATGATTATTATGTAGAAATTAAACCTATGACTCACCAACATTTTTGTTGACATTTTAAGCATGTTTATTCTCAGGTGAATATTAAAAACGCTTCCGCTGTCGTATGCCAACCCAAGGTCAAGATTTGGAGTCGGCATAATTGTTTATATTGTTTAAACTTGCATTCGGAGTATTTGTTGTAATATATTTGATCATATTGTAATGGGTTGTGTAAAAACTTATTTATTTGAGGAGATTGTCTTTGATAGACAATCTAAATTATGTCATTAAGACTTTTATTCAATAATAAAGGTTATGGTTGTTTTTTTTTTTTAAAACGAATGCAAGATTTGAAAAACGTCTCATATAGAGGTCAAAACGTCGCAAAGAAACCAATTAATATGAAACGTTTATAATTAATATGAACGGGGCATTTCAGGGGCCATTTCCCTAATTCTTAGGTTACCAGACTTGAAGGGCGATATTCGGTTTAATAATCCAACCATAGAATGTAGTTTTGCGTACTTGTGTCTATTTTGTAAAACATTTATAAAGCTGCATGTATTCTCATCCTAAAAAAAATATTAGATTGTAAAAGTGGGACTATAACTCACTTTCACAGATTTTTACTTTGCCGGAAGTAAGACTTAGCCACTGGTCGATTCACGAACCTATATCAAATATGTATATATATATATATATATATATATATATATATATATATATATATATATATATATATATATATATATATATACATATTTGATATATATATATATATATATATATATATATATATATATCAAAGTATAATAAATGTATATTCACCACATTTATTACATTTTAATGATTTAAGTTTGTTAAGTTAGCAGTCCTCATTAGTAACCTACAACTAGTTGTCCACAGTTAGATGTATAGAAATAATCAATATATATTATCTTGAATCAATCCACACCCAGTGTATACACGTCTTAGGCTAGATCACAACTCAAAGTATATATATTTTTGGAATCAACCTCAACCCTGTATAGCGAACTCGAACATTACAACATATATAGTGTCTATGGTTGTTCCAAATAATATATATAGATGGGTCGATATGATATGTCAAAACATTGTATACGTGTCTATGGTATCCCAAGATTACATAATATATGTTAGAATACATGTATAATACAATATAAGTTAGCTAGGATATGATTAGTGTAGATTTGTTATAAAATTTTCATAGCTACAACAAGTAAAATTTTCCAATTTTGTTTTACCCATAACTTCTTCGTTTTAAATCCGTTTTGAGTGATTCAAGTTACTATGGTTTCATAATGAACTATAATTTATGAAACTAAATAGAAAAAGTATAAGTTTATAGTCAGAAATATAGGTTACAAGTCATTTACTAAAGAGGTAGTAATTTCCGTCGTAAGAACGACATCTTGATGACCATTTTGAAAAACATACTTCCGCTTTGAGTTTAACCATGATTTTTGGATATAGTTTTATGTTCATAAAAAAAAATTATTTTCCCAGAAGAACAACTTTTAAATCAAAGTTTATCATAGTTTTTAATTATCTAACCCAAAACAGCTCGCGGTGTTACTACGACGGCGTATGTCCGTTTTTACGGTGTTCTTCTTGTTTCCAGGTTTTAAATCATTAAGTTAGCATATCATATAGATATAGAACATGTGTTTAGTTGATTTTAAAAGTCAAGTTAGAAGGATTAACTTTATTTGCGAACAAGTTTAGAATTAACTAAACTATGTTCTAGTGATTACAAGTTTAAATCTTCGAATAAGATAGCTTTATATGTATGAATCGAATGATGTTATGAACATCATTACTACCTTAAGTTTAGTAGGTAAACCTACTGGAAGTGACAAGAAATGATCTAGCTTCAAAAGATTCTTGGATGGCTTGAAAGTTCTTGAAGTAGAATCATGACACGAAAACAAGTTCAAGTAAGATTTCTGCTCGAATTAAGATTGTTATAGTTATAGAAATTGAATCAAAGTTTGGATATGAGTATTACCTTGAATTAGAGAGATAACCTACTATAAGTAACAATGGTTTCTTGATCTTGGATGATTATTTGGAATGGATTAGAAAGTTTGGAAGTAATCTTGCAAACTTGAAAGTGTTCTTGGTTTTATGAAACTAGAACTTATAGAATATATGAAGAACACTTAGAACTTGAAGATAGAACTTGAGAGAGAACAATTAGATTAAGAAAATTGAAGAATAAAAGTGTTTGTAGGTGTTTTTGGTCATTGGTATATGGATTAGATATAAAGGATGTGTAAGTTTGTTTTCATGTAAATAATTCATGAATGATTTATAATTTTTTTGTAATTTTGTGAGATATTTCATGCTAATTGCCAAATGATGGTTCTCACATGTTTAATGACTCACATGTGTGACGACCCGAAAAATTTCGACTAAATTTAAACCAAACTCTCGATACGATTTAATATTTTTGACACGATAAGCTAAGTCTGTAATCCTGAGTCTCAAAATTTTTGAACTGTTTCATATATTCAATTGACCTTCGACCATTCTCGACGATTCACGAACCAATATTTGTAAATAGTTATGTGTGAATATATATATACACATATATATATATATACATATATATATATATACACACATATATATATATATACATATATATATATATATATATATATATATATATATATATATATATATATATATATATATATATATATATATATATATATATATATATATATATATATATATATATATATATATATATATAATTGGAAATATAATTCGAAACATTATATGTTGTTATTATTAAAACGAATTATTTAAAATAAAATAAAAATCGAATATTATAATAATTATTATTTACAACATAACTACATATAAATAAAGTATAGTAAAAATAAATTTTAAATGATTGTAATACTTGTTTGATGTTCCGATTGATATTAAGCAAACTAAATTCAAACTTATATGATTTTAAAATAAACGGTGATCCGAAAATGAGTTCTATAAATTATAGACTTATTAAAAATGTATTTAGAAGCTGTTTATTAAATTTTAGAACTTTTTATATTTTAGCCAGATTTGAGAGGGACAGTTGATGTAATTTTTATTTAATAAATTAATGCTGAAATCTTATACCATAATGACCAAAATAAATAAAGATAGTCACTGTAAAAATTTGGGATTTTTTTCGAAGACATTTATTCACAACTAATAAATAAACAGAGCAAGAAATTAAGTCCGTAAAAGAATAGTGAATGGCGGCTAAGAATTGTAAACGTTTTCAATTCATTTGATTATTTATTATATTATATTATTATATTATATATATGGGTGATATTGTAGGACAAGAAGTCGTATGTCACGGACCAAAAAAACAAAAAAACAAATAGTAAATATAAAATGGATGGCCTAGCTTAACTTATCATATCACATAATCATTCCCAATTTGGTCTTATATATTGCACATCTCCAACGCATTTTCATCATACTAAACAAAAGATTAACCAAAAATAAAAATAAATGGAAGAACAGAGAGCAACAAAAGCAAACTTGAAGCTCATAGTTCAAAATCTATCCTTGAAGGTAAACTCTTTAATCTCATTGAAATACTATTATATATTATTCAATTAGTCAATATATCATTAAGTAGGCAGAATTAAATTAGAACCAACAATAAATCATATTCAATAACGATATGAGAAGTTCGGGTGATAAAAGTGAAATTTACATGTTATTACATATAGACTTAATACTATAATTCACATGTTATTAGAATATAAAGTCAAATTTATATATTTAAATGTAGTTATCTATCAAACATATTGAAACTTGTAAGATAATTTATTAATAATATTACGACTTATAAACTTATAAGGTTAACATATTATTAAACACTAAAAACTATACTTATTATTATAACTTCTCGAGCACTTAGATGTGACTAAAGGTATGAGATGATCAACAATTTAAAAGACATAGATATTAAGGGCAAAACTTACTTAAATTACACTTTAATATGATACTATGATTTTAGGCGAGACTTAAGAGAAGTTACGATACTGTAAATTCAATCTTTGTAAAATAATGGTCATATTAAAATATTAGCAATTCAAAACCACAGTACATTATATTTATTGATGTAGTATATAATTAAAAAGAAGAATGAGAATCATATAATGTAAGTAAATAATATAATATATTTGGCATAAGTATAGTAGATGAAAACCCATGTCTTCTATTTTTAGTGAAACCCAAAAGAAGCTACCACACCTGCATCGCCCAACACCATTCTAAACCCACCTCACCGAACCACCACTCTACTGTTAGGAGCAACCGTAAACCACCTCAAAACAATCATCAACCTCTACAGCCAAGCACCACTAGTACCCTTCTTCTATCCAAAACCCACAAACCGCCACCTCTGTTGAACCTCACGCTCACCACCAACATCAACCTCTACATTTTCTGTTTCTTTCGAACCATCACAAACCAACACCAAACTGCATGATAGTTTTCTATTCCTATTCAAACTTCAACTTGCTGCTGCTATAATCACAAGTTCCTTCTGCTGATGCAGTCGCTATAAATCACCTCTACCATCACCATAACCAGCCACCTCCACGACTACAGCTGTACCTGCGTTTTTTTTATTTTTATATATATATATATATATTTTGTTTTATGTGTTCAACCGAAGACACAATAAAGTAGATGATGATACGTTATACGGTTAATGATGTTGAGTAGTAATAATGGGGACTAGCGAGGTGAAAATATGGATTATGATGAAGATTCGATTGATGATGATTAAATAATCAAAGAAGATGATGAATAGTACGCGGGTATGGAACAAAGAGTGCAGCTGCAGATGCGTTTTCTATTTCTGTTTGAAGAAAATCCATAACCACCTGAACTTCAAACCACTCGTCATCAACTACTGCTCCTTCCATGTTTTGATCAGACCTGTAACCAACCTTCATTCATTGCTACTATTATTGTTGTCTGTAGAATACCCCAAAACCAAACACTCGCGATCACTATTGTTGCCTGGTTGATCGATAAATCACAACTGCTATCTTGGTGTTTTGCTACTGCAACTTCTTTTTCATTTGTAACTGTTCGAGAACAACATCTCTGGAACACCTTCGATCCCTTCGCGACTGTTTCGGTTAAAAGAAATTAAATATGAAACGAAACCCTTATTGGTTGCTACTGGGCTTTGTGGAATCCAATTAAGCACACAAATGGGTTACTAATTTGGGCTCTCTTCAAAAATAAATGGACTTAAATAATATATAGGTATATTATTCTTAGTATTTTTATTTTTATTATTATTAATATTATTATGCTTAATATAATTATTGTGATTATTATTATTATTATTATTATTATTATAGTTATTATTATTATTACTATTATTATTATTATCATTATTATTAGAATTATTAAGATTATAGAAATAAAAGATTTAATGATATAATTAGGGTTATTGTTATAAAAAAATAAGGATTATAAATGTGAAAATAAATGTTATTATAATAGTGATGAAGATTATAATGAAGATTCAAATGTAATATTATTATTATTATTATTATCATTTTTACTACTAGTATCATTATTATTATTACTACAACTATATTACTATTATTATTATTATTATTATTATCATTTTTACTACCAGTATCATTATTATTATTATTATTACTATAAAAGTTAGTCATATAAAAGTAAACTTAATAAAACTATATTAATATTTTATAAATTATTTATTTAAAGTATATAAAATAAATATATTTAATTAAGTTATTAATGAAACACGTAATTTATTAAGATAACATTTATTCACTAATTATATATAAATTTGTTCGATTATAATTATATGTTTTAATATATATATATAATTGATATAGGTTCGTGAATTCGAGGTCAACCCTGCATTGTTCAGTTTAGTCGTATGCATATTTTACAACAAAATATCGTATAGTGAGTTCATTTGCTCCCTTTTACTCTTTACATTTTTGGGACTGAGAATACATGCGTTATTTTTACAACTGCTTTATTAAATGCTTTTGAAATATATTTTGAACTGCGAATACATGAAATGCTTTTATAAATGTTTGACGAGATAGACACAAGCAAAACATTCCTCGAATGAATTATTATGCAGACAAAGGTTCTGCGGATTATTATTGAATTATGTGGACATGATAATTGCCACCATTGAATTATGTGGACATGATAATTGCCACCATTAAATTATGTGGACATGATAATTGCCACTATTGAATTATGTGGATATGATAATTGCCACCATTGAATTATGTGGACATGATAATTGCCACCAAATGATATGAATGTTATGTATCGATAGAATGATTTTTATACGCAGGTTATGTGTATTAGTTTTTGTGCACGAGATATGTGTACGGTTACTAAGATTTATGAAAAGTTGATTTCGTACACGAAAAAATGTGTACTGTATTTAAAAGATATCGCATGTACATTACAGGTGGGTATAGGATTCGGGCCCATTTGTACCATGCAGCATTTAAATCTTGTGGTCTATCAAAATGATAAATTTTACTGTTTTATGATAAACTTATGAACTCACCAACCTTTTGGTTGACACTTTAAATCATGTTTATTCTCAGGTACGAAAGAAATCTTCCGCTGTGCATTTGCTCATGTTACATGGAGTCGTTCATGGCATATAGAGGTCAGAACCTCGCAATGGGACCAACTGTTGAAGACTTCATCCAGATGGATTAGGACGGGTCCTTTCAGTTGGTATCAGAGCGGTGGTCTTAGCGAACCAGGTCTTGCATTAGTGTGTCTAACTGATAGTTGATTAGATGCATTAGTGGGTCTGGACTTCGACCGTGTCTGCATGTCAAAAGTTTTGCTTATCATTTAGTGTCAAAAATTATTTGCTTATCATCCTTAAAGTCTAGACACGTCTTACTGTAGTGACCCGAACTTTTCCATGTTTATATATATATTAAATGAAATTGTTATTTACATGATTAAGTGTTTCCAACATGTTAAGAAATCAAACTTGTTAAGACTTGATTAATTGAAATAGGTTTCATATAGACAATTGACCACCCAAGTTGACCGGTGATTCACGAACGTTAAAACTTGTAAAAACTATACGATGACATATATATGGTTATATATATAGTTAACATGATTTTATTATAAGTATGTATCTCATTAGGTATTTTAACAATGAGTTATATACATAAAAATGAGACTATTAATTTAAGAAACTCGAAAACGATATATATAACGATTATCGTTATAACAACGTCTTACTAGGTACATATGAATCATATTAAGATATTGATACACTTGGTTAATTATGTTAAATGATAAGTAAATATATTATTAAGTGTATTAACAATGAAATACATATGTAAAAATAAGACTACTAACTTAATGATTTCGAAACGAGACATATATGTAACGATTATCGTTGTAACGACATTTAACTGTATATATATATCATACTAAGATATATTATATATCATAATATCATGATAATATAACAATTTAACATCTCATTTGTTATAATAAACAATGGGTTAACAACATTCAACAAGATCGTTAACCTAAAGGTTTCAAAACAACATTTACATGTAACGACTAACGATGACTTAACGACTCAGTTAAAATGTATATACATGTAGTGTTTTAATATGTATTCATACAATTTTGAAAGACTTAAAGACACTTAACAAAAATTCTTACAATTACATCCTCGTTCAGTTTCATCAACAATTCTACTCGTATGCACCCGTATTCGTACTCGTACAATACACAGCTTTTAGTTGTATGTACTATTGGTATATACACTCCAATGATCAGCTCTTAGCAGCCCATGTGAGTCACCTAACACATGTGGGAACCATCATTTGGCAACTAGCATGAAATATCTCATAAAATTACAAAAATATGAGTAATCATTCATGACTTATTTACATGAAAACAAAATTACATATCCTTTATATCTAATCCATACACCAACGACCAAAAACACCTACAAACACTTTCATTCTTCAATTTTTTTCATCTAATTGATCTCTCTCAAGTTCTATCTTCAAGTTCTAAGTGTTCTTCATAAATTCCAAAAGTTCTAGTTTCATAAAATCAAGAATACTTCCAAGATTGCAAGTTTACTTCCAAGTTTTCTAAATCCATTCCAAGTAATCATCCAAGATCAAGAAACCTTTGTTACTTACAGTAGGTTATCTTTCTAATACAAGGTAATAATCATATTCAAACTTTAATTCAATTTCTATAACTATAACAATCTTATTTCGAGTGAAAATCTTACTTAAAATTGTTTTCGTGTCATGATTCTGCTTCAAGGACTTTCAAGCCATCCAAGGATCCTTTGAAGCTAGATCTATTTTTCTCATTTCCAGTAGGTTTATCCAAGGAACTTGAGGTAGTAATGATGTTCATAACATTATTCGATTCATACATATAAAGCTATCATATTCGAAGGTTTAAACTCGTAATTACTAGAACATAGTTTAGTTAATTCTAAACTTGTTCGCAAATAAAAGTTAATCCTTCTAACTTGACTTTTAAAATCAACTAAACACATGTTCTATATCTATATGATATGCTAACTTAATGATTTAAAACCTGGAAACACGAAAAACACCGTAAAACCGGATTTACGCCGTCGTAGTAACACCGCGGGCTGTTTTGGGTTAGTTAATTAAAAACTATGATAAACTTTGATTTAAAAGTTGTTATTCTGGGAAAATGATTTTTATTATGAACATGAAACTATATCCAAAAATTATGGTTAAACTCAAAGTGGAAGTATGTTTTCTAAAATGGTCATCTAGACGTCGTTCTTTCGACTGAAATGACTACCTTTACAAAAATGACTTGTAACTTATTTTTCTGACTATAAACCTATACTTTTTCTATTTATATTCATAAAATAGAGTTCAATATGAAACCATAGCAATTTGATTCACTCAAAACAGATTTAAAATGAAGAAGTTATGGGTAAAACAAGATTGGATAATTTTTCTCATTTTAGCTACGTGAAAATTGGTAACAAATCTATTCCAACCATAACTTAATCAGCTTGTATTGTATATTATGTAATCTTGAGATACCATAGACACGTATACAATGTTTCGACCTATCATGTCGACACATCTATATATATTTCGGAACAACCATAGACACTCTATATGTGAATGTTGGAGTTAGCTATACAGGGTTGAGGTTGATTTCAAAATATATATAGTTTGAGTTGTGATCAATACTGAGATACATATACACTGGGTCGTGGATTGATTCAAGATAATATTTATCGATTTATTTCTGTACATCTAACTGTGGACAACTAGTTGTAGGTTACTAACGAGGACAGCTGACTTAATAAACTTAAAATATCAAAATATATTAAAAGTGTTGTAAATATATTTTGAACATACTTTGATATATATGTATATATTGTTATAGGTTCGTGAATCAACCAGTGGCCAAGTCTTACTTCCCGACGAAGTAAAAATCTGTGAAAGTGAGTTATAGTCCCACTTTTAAAATCTAATATTTTTGGGATGAGAATGAGACGACCCGACCCAATCCATAGGGACGAATACAATAACATATGATTACATCGCGAGGTACTTGACCTCTAAATGATACATTTTACAAACATTGCATTCATTTTTAAAAGACAATCTTTCATTACATCGAAAGTTGATATGTATGCATACCATTTCATAATATCCAAACTATAAATGACCTAATCTGTCATTTACTTAATAATAATCTTTAATGAACTTCAACGACTCGAATGCAACGTCTTTTGAAATATGTCATGAATGACTCCAAGTAATATCTTTAAAATGAGCTAATGCACAGCGGAAGATCTCTTTCAAACCTGAGAATAAACATGCTTTCAAGTGTCAACCAAAAGGTTGGTGAGTTCATTAGTTTAACTTAAACAATCGTTTCCATCATTTTAATAGACCACAATATTTCAGATTTCCATTTCTCATAAACATACGTCCCATGCATAGAGACAAAAATATCATTCATATGGATTGAACACCTGGTAACCGACATTAACAATATGCATATATAAGAATATCCCCATCATTCCGGGATCCTCCTTCGGACATGATATAAATTTCGAAGTACTAAAACATCCGGTACTTTGGATGGGGCTTGTTGGGCCCGATAGATCTATCTTTAGGATTCGCGTCAATTAGGGTGTCTGTTCCCTAATTCTTAGATTACCAGACTTAATAAAAAGGGGCATATTCGACTTCGATAATCCAACCATAAAATGTAGTTTCACGTACTTGTGTCAATTTCGTAAAAAGTTATAAAAGTTGCGCATGTATTCTCAGCCCAAAAATGTAAAGGGTAAAAAGGTAAATGAAACTCACCATACTGTATTTTGTAGTAAAAATACATATAACATCATTGAACAAGTGTAGGGTTGGCCTTGGATTCACGAACCTAAATTATTTATATATATTTATGTATTTGTCAATATTTTTCTAATACATTAAGTTAAGTCATAGTGTACCACAATCCTAATGCTCGAGTCTAATATGCAAAGATCGACGAAAATAGGTTTGACTCAAAATGATTTTTAAAAGTTTATAAATGATTATTATATAATTTAAATATCGTCGTTTTATATTTTTAAAATATTTAAAAGATTTAACAGAGTAAATAATATAATTCACTTATTAATAAATACAATTTTATATTAAAGTATACTTTTATATATTTTAAGTAATAAAATTTATAAAATTCATTTGATGTCATAAAAATATTGTGATAGATTCTATTGAGATAATTATATTTTTATTTGATAAAATAACATTGATAATAATAATAATTATAATAATAATAATAATAATATTATCAATTGGATAAAAATTAGAACAATGATATTAACGACGATAATAATAATCATTCTTACGAAATTTCAATTGGCTATAATTTCTAATCCGTCCATCAGATCCCTTTGACATCTAAAGGAAAAGTTATTAATTTTTCATTAGCTTTTCAATGACATGTATATCTTATACCTTAATTTATCCCTAGTATAACAACCTTTAAGATTCAACATAACCTATCTAAGGGCAATATCAAATGTACAAGCATGCATAATCCTATTTTCTCGAGCACTAGTCAGGGATACACTATTGATAAATAAAAGTTAAGTTATGAGTGCTCACGTATCAATATTGAGGTTCAATATTGCAAGAAAGATACGCAAATGCAACGGAGATGACAACACTAAATTGACCTCATGAACATACCCTCGAACATTACCCATCACCTCCATAGTTATAACCCATAATTTCCTTAGCTCTATCCCGCTCATAAACTCCTTTTGAAATTAACCCACTCATGACCTCGTCGTAGTATTTTTTTATGTAGATACAAATATTAATATTACTACCAATATTGCTAATATGGTTAATAATAATAATCTTAATAAGAATAATATTAATATTAATTATAATATATATTTATGTATATATGTTGCAGAGAGATAGATGGAATGATTTATGAATTCATGAACTGCATCGATCGATTTTTAAAGGAGTTGAGCCACCTAACTACTTCATTCTCTATTCATGAAAGCAATCACAACTTATAATAATAATAATAATAATAATAATAATAATAATAATAATAATAATAATAATAATTAATTAAATAAAAGGAAAAAAACAAAAGAACGTGAGAATGAGTATAGGGAGCCCATCCCCTTTTTCTTTTACTTTTTCAATCCGTGATTCATTGTCTTAATTTTTTTTTTTATTTTTTTTTTAAATAATAAAATATACTAATATGTATAAAATAAAACCCGTGTAACCAAGAAAAGGAGGCGCAACTTTTGGAATTGTTAGTTCACTTTTTAACCCCGTGTTTTCGTAATCTGATATTTTATACTCCGTATCAGAATAAAAAAAAATTTAATTTTTTTTTTATTTATTTTAAGATAAGGTTAAAATATTTTTATTTTTATTTTTGTCATGACGACTGAAGGACAAGTTTACACTACATATGCGCCTCATATTTGTAGACAAAAAAAAAAAAAACATTGCGACTCATTGTTCAAGAAAAAAAATATAATGTGCCTCATAAATAAAATTTATGCACAGTATTTCTAATTAGAATCATGTACAGTTGATTGATATGTGTAACTAATTTGCAAGTGTAAAGTATATGTAATTATATAGTTAGATTCTATTGTGAAGAAAGACAAAAACCGTATAGTATCAATAATTCAATTAGTTGTTCAATTAGGCATAGTAACTTTGCAATTCATTCGATTCACAGGTGACATTATTAATCAAGTAGAGTTGATAAGTGGTGTCCTTTCTAAACCCTTTTTAGTACATATTTATATAATAATAAATTATATTATAATAATAAAAAAATCAATCAAGAATTCAAAACGTTTATAAATCTTATCCACCATCAATTATGGTTTTAATTTTTTTAACTCACGGGCTGGATTTCGTACCCCGTTGTTAATAAGTGGCGGATAAAAAGTCTTTCAGAAAAATCCCAAATTTTTGAATTAAATTCCTTTATTTATTTTAGTCATTATGTATAAAATTCGATCATTAATTTATTAAATAAAATTGCATCAACTGTCCCGCTCGATTCTGGATAAAATATAAAAAAGTGTTAAAATTTATCAAATAGATTTTAAATATATTTTTAATAAGCCTAAAATTTATATCACTCATTTTCGGATCACTGTTTATTTTAGTTTGAATAATAACTTAACAAGAGATACGAGACAATCATTGTAAAGCATGCATTGAAAGTCAAGCAGGAATCTCCACAATTATTTGTCTGGTTCTCCTTAATTGACACTTTCGTTCTTTTATGTAAATCATTTTAACATTTTCCGAATATTGTTAAAAATAAGAGTTCTCTAATTCAAAGTGGACCTCATAACCGAGAATCGTAATCCTAATTCAATGTATTTGATGATTCAATCATTTGTTATTATCTTTTAATCTCGTCGACTAACTTACATCGAACAAATACGTTCATGTAAAGTATTATTCATTCAATACCTTGATAGCATTCCAAATTCATAAAATAGATCTCATATCTTATATTCATAATAACTAATCCGTTCAATGTTTCATTAATATAACTCAATTTAAAATCAGACATATGTATATGTATATATATATATTTATTTACACATAATTGTTCGTGAATCGTTTGGCATGGTCAAAGGATATTTGATTACAGAAATATAGTTTCAAAACTTTCGAGACTCAACATTACAGATTTTGCTTATCGTGTCGGATATATATAAAGATTAAAGTTTAAATTTGATCGGAAATTTCCGGGTCATCACATTACCTACCCGTTAAAATAAATTTCGTCCCGAAATTTGATCGAGGTCGTCATGGCTAACTAATAAAACATTTTCATGACGAATATGAATCGATAATAGAGTTTTATCATAATTGAGTGATATAGATAAAACGATTTGTTTTTGTGAAGAGCATGAATGAAGCTATCACCTAAGAGTGAAAATGAATAAAAGTAAGTTTGACTTAACCGGTGTCGTAGTCAAGATTGATTTCCGAAATTTAAGGAATTTAGAAGAAATCTTCATATTAAGATTTGGTTCTTCGGTAATTAAGGAGGTTCAGATCTTCTTTGATTAAACGCAATAATCTGCTTCGATTGCTCTGTCGAAAATTTTCCTATAAATCCACCATCTCCATTTCCTTACAACTCATACCTTCTATTCTTTCTTTCTCAATTCCTACTTTAAAGTATTCGTTAATATGCTTCATCCCATCCTGATCCTTGATATTCTCTTAACTTGCATATCTGTCATTCTTCTTTTTAATCTGCCACCAGAAGAATCTATTTACTTCTACTATACCCTAGGGTTTATAGTGTTTTTAGTTCTCCCGTGTCTTTACATCGCTATTTGCATTGACATTTACGGTTTATAATTTACGGGTGGTTGTTGGGTTTTATATCTTCCCTTATACTTCGATGTTCCTGCTTCTGTCTTCTATAATCATTATCATCCACAGTTAATGTTCTTTTCTATTTACTGCAGTTTATACTCCTATTTCTATTTCGGAGTCTCATTCTTTCGTTTCCTCTTCCCGTCCCCGAGTCAAGTAAGTAATGGTCCAGAATTCGTAGGTATGGATTTTAGAATAAACATAGTAATTGTTCTAAGATGGAATTTGAAAGGGTAATATCTTGATTTGTCAGATTACCAGAATACTCTGGAAAAGACCGAATCATCAAGAAATATATTCTTGATATATTTATAGATTAGATAGAATGTAAGAGTCGTGTAAATGGTACATGATGACGGTATGTTCTGTGAATCATCACGTTCCATTAGAAACTCAGCATGAATTACTGTAATATAATGGCGTTGATCAAGTGTCATTATATTATACTAACCCATGCATCAGTTCCCAACACTACTTCAAAAACATTCATATTTGAATTTTTCAGAAATTAGAAACTAACACAGTTTCTTTTATGTTGCAGATATTACGGAGAGATAAATAATTTCAGATGAGAATACATATGAAAATATCTTCAGAATTATCAAGGATATTTATAATGAAAGATACGATGATATCTTAGAATATTCAAGATATGATAATGATGAAGAATATTTGTCTGTGAAGGTTTAGAATAAGAAGTAAGGTGTTCGCTAACGATTTCTGCAGATACTAAATTATTTGGATTCTTTATGTACAAGTTTAGTCCTTGTAATTTTGTTCAGAGTCTCCTTCATACTTTGCTCAATTCGTTTTCCAATTCCAAACCTTCTCTTGTTCTGAATTTTGCCAACACTCCATTCATTATCGTCAAACTTTTGACCATTAAAGTCGTTTACAGTTGTTGCTGCTTCATTAGCATTTTAAGAATTATTCCGCAGTTCGAGGTGTTTTTCAGAAACTTCACATTCGAAGTGTGTGAGTTTAGGAGATAGACGTTATATGTATGCATAACTATTGAAGTAGAATAGCTGCGAGATTTTCAAAACACTGATTGCTGGTTTTCAGTAATTGGTATGGCAATTCTTGTTGCAGGATGCAGATGAGTAAAAGATGAGATCTCAATGAATAAGTATAGTGACTTTTCGGAGAGACTTAAGTCGAAGGTTAATGAAGTCGTTGACAAGTCTACCGCTAATGTGGCGATATATAAAAGGTTCCCCAATAACGATGGCGAAGGAGCAACATATCCATCGAGGTTATAATAAGACTAGTTCGACTGAAAAGTTGAAGCTGTCTTGTTGGAGCTGTGACAAAATTGGCTAATTTGGAAAGGAATCGTGAAGTTGTTTTTGCTAATAAATGATAAAGGAATCAACGCGGGTACGTGTTAAACTATGACTTTAGTTTCGAGAGTTTTTCAGGTACAAGACTTCAGGTAACGTGTGATTGGATCATCATCTCGATTGTTCAATGTTTGAAGTGTCTTCCGGAATTTTCGAAGGGTTTTAAATACAGATTGTCATAGTCAATATCCAAATGATGGAATCGTCATGAATCCTGAATGATTTTTATATTCCTCTGAGTGTTATGATTAAAAGTGATGTGCTATCACAGTTTTGAAGTCAAAGTATAGCTTTGAAAAATATAAGGATCTAAGAGTGATAATTTCGGTTGTATCTCGAGTTGAATTCTGAAATTCCTAAAATCAGAATATGTAATTAGATTCGAATGAGTATGGTTGTTTTGATTTCTATAGAGGAATGTATATTGGTATAGGTGATGATTGTTGAATCAAAATTGAAGAACGTAACATATTAATTGTGATTTTATATATCTCTCGGGTATTACCTACCCGTTAAAAAAAATTCACAAATAATATTTTGAACAAGAATTTTTATTACAGTCTTTATGAAAATATATGTGAGTATATTTTCTTCAGATGTAATACAGATTCAATGAGTTAAAATCATATTAAGCTTATTTAATTTTTGGCTTAAATTAGAAATGGATAATCTCTAAATCATTAGAAATTACATAATCTTTGTGGAGTATTTCCCTAATGGAATCATACTTCCTTATTTATTCATATTGATATTCCTTGGTGAAAGATGTTGATGCTCGTGGAAATCTTGCGAACTTCGCAAGGTACGAATGATGTTATTTGAAAAGTTTCGAGTACATCGATGATGAAAGTATAAAAATCAAACATATATTTGAATAATACACTTGATTTATTATGATATAAAATTCTTTGAGTTTGAAACAGAGATTGTGGTTAACGATGATTAAGTTGTTAATGAAGGATGTACATCATAAGATATTAGTAATATGAATTTAAACGAGTAGTATCTACTCTTTTTCAATTCATACTTAATAGCTTAGTACAAAAAGATTTATTATAATTCCAGAATTCATATATATAAAATATATAATAATTCTTCAGAAGGAATGAGTTAATACTATATAACTCGTTGATACAACATATTCGTTGTTGATTGGTAACGATTTCCACAGTGATTCTTGAACTGATGGGATTTGTAATGTCATAGGTGTTGCTGATTCTGACGATGCTGACGTTACTGACTATACTGGTGATGCTAACGGTACTGTTGCTGCTGATGATACTTCCGGTAATTGCTCGTGATGCTTGTATAACAAGTAAATTGCGCACCATCCTTGTTAGGGTTTCGATTCTTCCTTGACTCATTTTGGTTCACTCATCTGATTTAGGGTTAGGGTGGAAATAGATAATCTCTAAGACTTTAGAGATTACATAATCGCCGTAGAATATTCCTCCGATGAAGTTATGAATCAATACTTCATCGTTTGTTGTTGTTGGTACTCCTTGGTATCTATGGTGCGTGTGATGTTGATATCCGAGATACAGATTATGATGTTGAGGCGTGTGATGCGGATGTGATTGTTGATGGTGGTAATGGTACTGTTGGTATTAATGATGATGATACCGTTGATGCCGGTGATGCTGCTGATGTTTTAGGGTATCGAGGTTTACGATGTTGATGTTACTGGTGGTACTGATTATGCTGCTGGTGCTGCTGATGGAGTTTGTAATCCTTGCACCATAAGCTCTAAAGCCGTCACGCGTGCGCGAAGTTCGTTAACTTCTGCTAGTACACCGGGATGATTGTCGGTTGGGACGAGCGGATAAATAAAATCTAGGATTTGATGTAGGATATAATCGTGACGAGATACTCTGGAAATGAGAGAGAAAATGGTTTCACGAACAGGTTCGTCGGTAAGTGCTTCAGGTTCATCGCCAATAGGGCAATTTGGTGGATGGAAAGGATCACCTTCTTCTTGTCTCCAATAATTGAGGAGGCTACGAACCCATCCCCATTTCATCCAGAATAGATGATGACTGATTGGTTGATCCATTCCGGTCACACTGTTTTCGGAGCTCGAATGGAAATCCATATCGGAAAAAGCTGTCGTACTCTGAGGAATTTGAACTGGTTGAGGGATCCATCTCAGATGATCAAGGGAATGAATTGTTGATATGGATTAGATTATAGGAGTTAGATTTGGTATTCTTCAATACATAATTTACATATGTATATATATTACCAAAATCCCATAAATTACGGAGGAATCTTTGAAAAATGTTAGTCAAAGTTCACAGTAATAGATATGCCTAGATAAGATTTCGTCTATACACTATTATGCAATAAATGCAGGAAAACGCGTCTAGACTTAGGAATGATAAGCAGGTAATTTCCTACAGATGATAAGTAGCTGATTTCCGACTAAAAATGATAAGCAAAACTTTTGACATGCAGACACGGTCGAAGTCCAGACTCATTAATGCATCTTAACAACTATCAGTCAGACACACTAATGCAAGACCTGGTTCGCTAAGACCACCTCTCTGATACCACATGAGACGACCCGACCCAATCCATAGGGACGAATACAATAACATATGATTACATCGCGAGGTACTTGACCTCTAAATGATACATTTTACAAACATTGCATTCATTTTTAAAAGACAATCTTTCATTACATCGAAAGTTGATATGTATGCATACCATTTCATAATATCCAAACTATAAATGACCTAATATGTCATTTACTTAATAATAATCTTTAATGAACTTCAACAACTCGAATGCAACGTCTTTTGAAATATGTCATGAATGACTCCAAGTAATATCTTTAAAATGAGCTAATGCACAGCGGAAGATCTCTTTCAAACCTGAGAATAAACATGCTTTCAAGTGTCAACCAAAAGGTTGGTGAGTTCATTAGTTTAACTTAAACAATCGTTTCCATCATTTTAATAGACCACAATATTTCAGATTTCCATTTCTCATAAACATACGTCCCATGCATAGAGACAAAAATATCATTCATATGGATTGAACACCTGGTAACCGACATTAACAATATGCATATATAAGAATATCCCCATCATTCCGGGATCCTCCTTCGGACATGATATAAATTTCGAAGTACTAAAACATCCGGTACTTTGGATGGGGCTTGTTGGGCCCGATAGATCTATCTTTAGGATTCGCGTCAATTAGGGTGTCTGTTCCCTAATTCTTAGATTACCAGACTTAATAAAAAGGGGCATATTCGACTTCGATAATCCAACCATAAAATGTAGTTTCACGTACTTGTGTCAATTTCGTAAAAAGTTATAAAAGTTGCGCATGTATTCTCAGCCCAAAAATGTAAAGGGTAAAAAGGTAAATGAAACTCACCATACTGTATTTTGTAGTAAAAATACATATAACATCATTGAACAAGTGTAGGGTTGGCCTTGGATTCACGAACCTAAATTATTTATATATATTTATGTATTTGTCAATATTTTTCTAATACATTAAGTTAAGTCATAGTGTACCACAATCCTAATGCTCGAGTCTAATATGCAAAGATCGACGAAAATAGGTTTGACTCAAAATGATTTTTAAAAGTTTATAAATGATTATTATATAATTTAAATATCGTCGTTTTATATTTTTAAAATATTTAAAAGATTTAACAGAGTAAATAATATAATTCACTTATTAATAAATACAATTTTATATTAAAGTATACTTTTATATATTTTAAGTAATAAAATTTATAAAATTCATTTGATGTCATAAAAATATTGTGATAGATTCTATTGAGATAATTATATTTTTATTTGATAAAATAACATTGATAATAATAATAATTATAATAATAATAATAATAATATTATCAATTGGATAAAAATTAGAACAATGATATTAACAACGATAATAATAATCATTCTTACGAAATTTCAATTGGCTATAATTTCTAATCCGTCCATCAGATCCCTTTGACATCTAAAGGAAAAGTTATTAATTTTTCATTAGCTTTTCAATGACATGTATATCTTATACCTTAATTTATCCCTAGTATAACAACCTTTAAGATTCAACATAACCTATCTAAGGGCAATATCAAATGTACAAGCATGCATAATCCTATTTTCTCGAGCACTAGTCAGGGATACACTATTGATAAATAAAAGTTAAGTTATGAGTGCTCACGTATCAATATTGAGGTTCAATATTGCAAGAAAGATACGCAAACGCAACGGAGATGACAACACTAAATTGACCTCATGAACATACCCTCGAACATTACCCATCACCTCCATAGTTATAACCCATAATTTCCTTAGCTCTATCCCGCTCATAAACTCCTTTTGAAATTAACCCACTCATGACCTCGTCGTAGTATTTTTTTATGTAGATACAAATATTAATATTACTACCAATATTGCTAATATGGTTAATAATAATAATCTTAATAAGAATAATATTAATATTAATTATAATATATATTTATGTATATATGTTGCAGAGAGATAGATGGAATGATTTATGAATTCATGAACTGCATCGATCGATTTTTAAAGGAGTTGAGCCACCTAACTACTTCATTCTCTATTCATGAAAGCAATCACAACTTATAATAATAATAATAATAATAATAATAATAATAATAATAATAATAATAATTAATTAAATAAAAGGAAAAAAAACAAAAGAACGTGAGAATGAGTATAGGGAGCCCATCCCCTTTTTCTTTTACTTTTTCAATCCGTGATTCATTGTCTTTATTTTTTTTTTATATTTTTTTTAAATAATAAAATATACTAATATGTATAAAATAAAACCCGTGTAACCAAGAAAAGGAGGCGCAACTTTTGGAATTGTTAGTTCACTTTTTAACCCCGTGTTTTCGTAATCTGATATTTTATACTCCGTATCAGAATAAAAAAAAATTTAATTTTTTTTTATTTATTTTAAGATAAGGTTAAAATATTTTTATTTTTATTTTTGTCATGACGACTGAAGGACAAGTTTACACTACATATGCGCCTCATATTTGTAGACAAAAAAAAAAAAAAAAAAACATTGCGACTCATTGTTCAAGAAAAAAAATATAATGTGCCTCATAAATAAAATTTATGCACAGTATTTCTAATTAGAATCATGTACAGTTGATTGATATGTGTAACTAATTTGCAAGTGTAAAGTATATGTAATTATATAGTTAGATTCTATTGTGAAGAAAGACAAAAACCGTATAGTATCAATAATTCAATTAGTTGTTCAATTAGGCATAGTAACTTTGCAATTCATTCGATTCACAGGTGACATTATTAATCAAGTAGAGTTGATAAGTGGTGTCCTTTCTAAACCCTTTTTAGTACATATTTATATAATAATAAATTATATTATAATAATAAAAAAATCAATCAAGAATTCAAAACGTTTATAAATCTTATCCACCATCAATTATGGTTTTAATTTTTTTAACTCACGGGCTGGATTTCGTACCCCGTTGTTAATAAGTGGCGGATAAAAAGTCTTTCAGAAAAATCCCAAATTTTTGAATTAAATTCCTTTATTTATTTTAGTCATTATGTATAAAATTCGATCATTAATTTATTAAATAAAATTGCATCAACTGTCCCGCTCGATTCTGGATAAAATATAAAAAAGTGTTAAAATTTATCAAATAGATTTTAAATATATTTTTAATAAGCCTAAAATTTATATCACTCATTTTCGGATCACTGTTTATTTTAGTTTGAATAATAACTTAACAAGAGATACGAGACAATCATTGTAAAGCATGCATTGAAAGTCAAGCAGGAATCTCCACAATTATTTTTCTGGTTCTCCTTAATTGACACTTTCGTTCTTTTATGTAAATCATTTTAACATTTTCCGAATATTGTTAAAAATAAGAGTTCTCTAATTCAAAGTGGACCTCATAACCGAGACTCGTAATCCTAATTCAATGTATTTGATGATTCAATCATTTGTTATTATCTTTTAATCTCGTCGACTAACTTACATCGAACAAATACGTTCATGTAAAGTATAATTCATTCAATACCTTGATAGCATTCCAAATTCATAAAATAGATCTCATATCTTATATTCATAATAACTAATCCGTTCAATGTTTCATTAATATAACTCAATTTAAAATCAGACATATGTATATGTATATATATATATTTATTTACACATAATTGTTCGTGAATCGTTTGGCATGGTCAAAGGATATTTGATTACAGAAATATAGTTTCAAAACTTTCGAGACTCAACATTACAGATTTTGCTTATCGTGTCGGATATATATAAAGATTAAAGTTTAAATTTGATCGGAAATTTCCGGGTCATCACAGAGAATACATGCAGGTTTTATAAATGATTTACAAAATAGACACAAGTACGTGAAACTACATTCTATGGTTGAATTATCGAAATCGAATATGCCCCTTTTTATTAAGTCTGGTAATCTAAGAATTAGGGAACAGACACCCTAATTGACGCGAATCCTAAAGATAGATCTATTGGGCCTAACATAACCCATCCAAAGTACTGGATGCTTTAGTACTTCGAAATTTATATCATATCCGAAGGGTGTCCCGAAATGATGGGGATATTCTTATATATGCATCTTGTTAATGTCGGTTACCAGGTGTTCACCACATGAATGATTTTTATCTCTATGTATGGGATGTGTATTGAAATATGAAATCTTATGGTCTATTGTTACGATTTGATATATATAGGTTAAACCTATAACTCACCAACATTTTTGTTGACGTTTAAAGCATGTTTATTCTCAGGTGAATACTAAGAGCTTCCGCTGTTTCATACTAAAATAAGGACAAGATTTGGAGTCCATGTTTGTATGATATTGTGTAAAAACTGCATTCAAGAAACCGATTTCGACGTAACATATTTGTATTATAAACCATTATGTAATGGTCGTGTGTAAACAGGATATTTTAGATTATCATTATTTGATAATCTACGTAAAGCTTTTTAAACCTTTATTTATGAAATAAAGGTTATGGTTTGATTTAAAAATGAATGCAGTCTTTGAAAAACGTCTCATATAGAGGTCAAAACCTCGCAACGAAATCAATTAATATGGAACGTTTTTAATCAATAAGAAAGGGACATTTCAGTTGGTATCCGAGCGTTGGTCTTAGAGAACCAGAAATTTGCATTAGTGTGTCTTATCGAGTTTGTTAGGATGCATTAGTGAGTCTGGACTTCGACCGTGTTTTCTTTAAAAATGATTGCTTAACATTTTTGTTGGAAACTATATATTATTAACATGTATATATTATGTGATATATTAATCTCTTAACATGTTTGATATTGTGTGATAGATGTCTACCTCTAGCACAAATCCCATTGACTCACCTAATAAAAACGAAGAGTCGAATATATATTGGACTGATTCACAAGTTCCCGAAGAAGAACCGGAAGAAGAATCAGAACCGGAAGAAGAATCAGAACCGGAAGAGGAGGAACCGGAGGAGGAAATAGAACCGGTGGGGGAAATAATAAAACGGTTAAGTAAAAGAAAATCCTCAACCAACCGACCAAGGTTAATTATGGTCAATGGTGTTTCCGCCAAGGAAGCAAAATATTGGGAGGATTACCAATTCTCCGATGAATCAGATTCCGATGAGAATTCCGATGATGTTATAGAAATTACCCCAACTGAATTTAAAATGGCAAAAGAAAATAATAAGGGAAAGGGCATAAAAATAGAGAAATCTAATTCCAACCCCGATGAACTTTATATGTATCATCAACCCCCGAAGCCCTTAAGTTGTAACAATGACCCGGGAACCTCTAAACCACCAGGTTTTTCTAAACCGTTGTGGAAAACGACAGCTCGTATTAGGGGAACATCATATATCCCTAGAAACTTGGCAAAACGAACCAAAACCGAAGAAGAAGAAACGAGCGAGTCGGAATAAGATAGTTGTATTCCTGTGGTGTAATATATGTAATATAGTGTGCTTATGCTTTATGATATATGTAAAAATTGCTTGTATTAATAAGTAATTTTTTTTTATGAATCTAACTCTTGTCTATTTTACAGTATAAAAACACAAAATGGATAGACAACCCAATATTTTAAGAGACCTACCCGGAGACATGATTGATGAAATCTTGTCTAGAGTCGGTCAGAATTCTTCGGCACAACTATTTATGGCAAAATCAGTTTGTAAGACATTCGAAGAACGTTCCAAGAATGTCTTGGTTTATAAGAGACTTTCGTTTGAAAGATGGGGGATATCACATTGGGAAACCCATAAGTTACTATGTGTTTACTTTGACTCATATATTGCGGGGAACCCAAATGCTATTTTACGCAACGGGTTAAGAAATTATTTTGACTCAATGTATCCGAATATAAGACTTCATGATTTAGAAAAAGCGGCTAACATGCAACATAAAGAAGCATGCTATGCTTACGGGTTAGTAATGTTCGCTTCTCACCAAAGTGAGAAAAAGAACATCGGGCTACAACTATTAAACAAAACGTTCCCACAAGTGACGGAGTCGGTAATTGGGGTAAGAAATGAGGTTTTTAGGTTATTACGAGACTGTTGGTCATTACGTAACCCTCGTCCCTTTGATGACGTTACAACATGCTGTCTTATCAACGGCCATAACGGTTATGTTCCACAAGACCAAGGATGGGAAGTAGTCCTAGTAAAACCAGAATGCATGACTTGTTTCTGGACGTATGAATTACGTGTCTTTATTGCCTTTGCTGAACGACTTGTGTACTAACTAGAATTATCTTCACAACTATCTTGTATCAAAGTTATTGTGTGCTATATTTCATGCTTTATGTAAAATAAGCGGTATTGTAAGTTTGTAAAATATTGTATAAAAGTTTGAACGCGAAATATTATTATAATCAGTTTTTCATATAGAATTGTAGTAGTTGAATTGTATATTACCTACTAAGTATGAACTTAACGGGTAGGTACTACCCGAATTTAAACTTATAAAATGCTAATATGAAGAAAAAGCTTTTATAAATGAGTTCATATTATGCTACAAAATACTATTAACTACTCTTAATATTCTGTATGATTAACTTGTTCCATTTGACTATTTTGAAGGAAATGGCACCGACTACTCGACACACCGTGAATATGAATGAAGAGGAATTCCGTACTTTTCTAGCTTCAAACATAGCCGCAGTACAGGCTGCGCTACATACCAACAATAACCTTGGATCTAAAAGTACAGGAAATCGTGTAGGATGCACCTACAAAGAATTCACTGCCTGCAAACCTTTGGAATTTGATGTAACCGAAGGACCGATCAGATTGAAACGGTGGACCGAGAAGGTCGAATCGGTGTTTGCCATAAGTAAGTGTACTGAAGAGGACAAATTGAAGTACGCTATGCATACCTTCACAGGTTCTACGTTAACATGGTGGAATACCTATCTAGAGCAAGTGGGACAAGATGATGCGTACGCACTACCGTGGTCAGCATTCAAGCACTTGATGAACGAGAAGTACCATCCCAGAACCGAGGTCAATAAGCTCAAGACAGAACTTAGAAGGTTACGAACCCAAGGATTTGATATTACCACGTACGAAAGACGATTCACAGAATTGTGTCCGGGAGCGTTCGAAGATGAGGAAGAGAAGATCGACGTGTTTGTGAAAGGATTACCGGAAAGAATCCAAGAAGATATAAGTTCACACGAGCCCGCCTCCATACAACAGGCATGTAGAATGGCTCACAAACTAGTGAACCAGATTGAGGAAAGAATTAAAGAACAGACGGCTGAAGAGGCCAATGTGAAGCAAGTCAAAAGAAAGTGGGAGGAAAACGGTGATAAGAATCACCAATACAACAACAACAGCAATTACAATAATAATCGCAACAATTATCCCAACAATTGCAACATCAATCGCAATTACAACAAACGGCTCAACAACAACAACAACTACAACAATCATCCCAACAACAATAACAACCGCACCAACAACAACAATCAGAAGCAGCTATGCCAAAGGTGTGAAAAGTATCACTCGGGGTTCTGCACCAAATTTTGCAACAAGTGTAAAAGAAATGGTCATAGCGCGGCGAAGTGTGAGGTCTACGGACCAGGGGTTAACAGAACGAAAGGAACAAATGGTTTCAGAACGAGTAATGGCGGAGCAAGTAGTGTCGGAGCAAGTTATGCCAATGTAGTTTGTTATAAATGTGGAAAACCGGGCCACATTATTAGAAATTTCCTGAACCAAGAGAACACGAATGGACAAGGCCGCGAAAGAGTTTTCAATACTAATGCGGCAGAGGCACAGGAAGACCCGGAGCTTGTTACGGGTACGTTTCTTATTGACAATAAATCTGCTTATGTTTTATTTTATTCGGGTGCGGATAGAAGCTATATGAGTAGAGATTTTTGTGCTAAATTAAGTTGTCCATTGACGCCGTTGGATAGTAAATTTTTACTCGAATTAGCAAACGGTAAATTAATTTCGGCAGATAATATATGCCGGAATCGAGAAATTAAACTGGGTAGCGAAATATTTAAGATTGATTTGATACCAGTAGAGTTAGGGAGTTTTGATGTAATAATTGAAATGGATTGGCTGAAGAAGGTGAAAGCAGAGATCGTATGTTATAAAAATGCAATTCGCATTGTACGAGAAGAAGGAGAACCCTTAATGGTGTACGGAGAAAAGGGCAACATGAAGCTACATCTTATTAGTAATTTGAAGGCACAAAAACTAATAAGAAAAGGTTGCTATGCTGTTCTAGCACACGTCGAGAAAGTACAAACTGAAGAAAATAGCATCAATGATGTTCCCGTCGCAAAAGAATTTCCCGATGTATTTTCGAAAGAATTACCGGGACTACCTCCACATCGATCTGTTGAATTTCAAATAGATCTTGTACCAGGAGCTGCACCAATAGCTCGTGCTCCTTATAGACTCGCACCCAGCGAGATGAAAGAACTGCAAAGTCAACTGCAAGAACTATTAGAACGTGGTTTCATTCGACCAAGCACATCACCATGGGGAGCTCCTATTTTGTTTGTCAAGAAGAAGGATGGTACATTTAGGTTGTGTATTGACTACAGAGAGTTGAACAAACTTACCATCAAAAACCGTTATCCACTGCCGAGAATTGACGACTTATTTGATCAACTACAAGGCTCTTCGGTTTATTCGAAGATCGATTTACGTTCTGGATATCATCAAATGCGAGTAAAGGAGGATGATATTCCAAAAACTGCTTTTAGGACGCGTTATGGTCAATACGAGTTTATGGTTATGCCGTTTGGATTTACTAATGCACCAGCTGTGTTCATGGACCTTATGAACCGAGTGTGTGGGCCATATCTTGACAAGTTTGTCATTGTTTTCATCGATGACATACTTATTTACTCAAAGAATGATCAAGAGCACGAAGAACATTTCAGAAAAGTGCTAGAAGTATTGAGGAAAGAAAAACTGTACGCTAAGTTTTCAAAGTTTGCATTTTGGTTGGAAGAAGTTCAATTCCTCGATCACATAGTGAACAAAGAAGGTATCCAGGTGGACCCGGCAAAGATCGAAACCGTTGAAAAGTGGGAAACCCCAAAAACTCCGAAGCATATACGTCAATTTTTAGGATTGGCTGGTTACTACAGAAGATTCATCGAATATTTCTCCAAAATAGCAAAACCCTTGACTGTATTAACGCATAAAGGGAAGAAATTTGAATGGAAGGATGAAAAAGGGAAGGCGTTTCAATTATTGAAGAAAAAGCTAACTACGGCACCTATATTGTCATTGCCTGAAGGGAATGATGATTTTGTGATTTATTGTGACGCATCAAAGCAAGGTCTCGGTTGTGTATTAATGCAACGGGCGAAGGTGATTGCTTATGCGTCTAGACAATTGAAGATTCACGAACAAAATTATACGACGCATGATTTGGAATTAGGCGCGGTTGTTTTTGCATTAAAGACTTGGAGGCACTACTTATATGGGGTAAAAAGTATTATATATACCGACCACAAAAGTCTTCAACACATATTTAATCAGAAACTGAATATGAGGCAGCGTAGGTGGATTGAATTGTTGAATGATTACGACTTTGAGATTCGTTACCACCCGGGGAAGGCAAATGTGGTAGCCGACGCCTTGAGCAGAAAGGACAGAGAACCCATTCGAGTAAAATATATGAATATAATGATTCACACTAACCTTACTACTCAAATAAAGGAGGCGCAACAAAGAGTTTTAAAAGAGGGAAATTTAAAGGATGAAATACCCAAAGGATCGGAGAAGCATCTTAATATTCGGGAAGACGGAACCCGGTATAGGGCTGAAAGAATTTGGGTACCAAAATTTGGAGATATGAGAGAAATGGTACTTAGTGAAGCTCATAAAACCAGATACTCAATACATCCTGGAACGAGGAAGATGTACAAGGATCTTAAGAAACATTTTTGGTGGCCAGGTATGAAAGCCGATATTTCTAAATACGTAGGAGAATGTTTAACGTGTTCTAAGGTCAAAGCTGAGCATCAGAAACCATCAGGTCTACTACAACAACCTGAAATCCCGGAATGGAAATGGGAAAACATTACCATGGATTTCATTACTAAATTGACAAGGACTGCAAGTGGTTATGATACTATTTGGGTAATAGTTGCTCGTCTCACCAAGTCAGCACACTTCCTGCCAATAAGAGAAGATGACAAGATGGAGAAGTTAGCACGACTGTATTTGAAGGAAGTCGTCTCCAGACATGGATTACCAATCTCTATTATCTCTGATAGGGATTGCAGATTTATTTCAAGATTCTGGCAGACATTACAGCAAGCATTGGGAACTCGTATAGACATGAGTACTGCCTATCATCCACAAACTGATGGGCAGAGCGAAAGGACGATACAAACGCTTGAAGACATGCTACGAGCTTGTGTTATTGATTTCGGAAACAGTTGGGATCGACATCTACCGTTAGCAGAATTTTCCTACAACAACAGCTACCATTCAAGCATTGAGATGGCGCCGTTTGAAGCACTTTATGGTAGAAAGTGTAGGTCTTCGATTTGTTGGAGTGAAGTGGGGGATAGACAGATTACGGGTCCAGAGATAATACAAGAAACTACCGAGAAAATCATCCAAATTCAACAAAGATTGAAAACCGCCCAGAGTCGACAAAAGAGCTACGCGGACAGTAAAAGAAAAGATATAGAGTTTGAAATTGGAGAAATGGTAATGCTTAAGGTTTCACCTTGGAAAGGTGTTGTTCGATTTGGTAAACGGGGGAAACTAAATCCAAGGTACATTGGACCATTCAAGATTATAGATCGTGTCGGACCAGTAGCTTACCAACTGGAGCTACCTCAACAACTCGCGGCTGTACATAACACTTTCCACGTCTCAAATTTGAAGAAATGTTTTGCTAAAGAAGATCTCACTATTCTGTTGGACGAAATCCAAATCAATGAAAAACTTCAATTCATTGAAGAACCCGTAGAAATAATGGATCGTGAGGTTTAGAGACTTAAACAAAACAAGATATCGATTGTTAAGGTTTGATGGAATGCTCGTAGAGGACCCGAGTTCACCTGGGAGCGTGAAGATCAGATGAAGAAGAAATACCCGCATTTATTTCCAGAAGGTACGTCAACACCTCCAACTGCTTAAAATTTCGGGACGAAATTTATTTAACGGGTAGGTACTGTAGTGACCCGAACTTTTCCATGTTTATATATATATTAAATGAAATTGTTATTTACATGATTAAGTATTTCCAACATGTTAAGCAATCAAACTTGTTAAGACTTGATTAATTGAAATAGGTTTCATATAGACAATTGACCACCCAAGTTGACCGGTGATTCACGAACGTTAAAACTTGTAAAAACTATACGATGACATATATATGGTTATATATATAGTTAACATGATTTTATTATAAGTATGTATCTCATTAGGTATTTTAACAATGAGTTATATACATAAAAATGAGACTATTAATTTAAGAAACTCGAAAACGATATATATAACGATTATCGTTATAACAACGTCTTACTAGGTACATATGAATCATATTAAGATATTTATACACTTGGTTAATTATGTTAAATGATAAGTAAATATATTATTAAGTGTATTAATGAAATGTCCCGTTCTTATTGATTAAAAACGTTCCATATTAATTGATTTCGTTGCGAGGTTTTGACCTCTATATGAGACGTTTTTCAAAGACTGCATTCATTTTTAAAACAAACCATAACCTTTATTTCATAACTAAAGGTTTAAAAAGCTTTACGTAGATTATCAAATAATAATAATCTAAAATATCCTGTTTACACACGACCATTACATAATGGTTTACAATACAAATATGTTACATCAAAATCAGTTTCTTGAATGCAGTTTTTACACAATATCATACAAACATGGACTCTAAATCTTGTCCTTATTTTAGTATGCAATAGCGGAAGCTCTTTGTATTCACCTGAGAATAAACATGCTTTAAACGTCAACAAAAATGTTGGTGAGTTATAGGTTTAACCTATATATATCAAATCGTAACAATAGACCACAAGATTTCATATTTCAATACACATCCCATACATAGAAATAAAAATCATTCATATGGTGAACACCTGGTAACTGACATTAACAAGATGCATATATAAGAATATCCCCATCATTCCGGGACACCCTTCGGATATGATATAAATTTCGAAGTACTAAAGCATCCGGTACTTTGGATGGGGTTTGTTAGGCCCAATAGATCTATCTTTAGGATTCGCGTCAATTAGGGTGTATGTTCCCTAATTCTTAGATTACCAGACTTAATAAAAAGGGGCATATTCGATTTCGATAATTCAACCATAGAATGTAGTTTCACGTACTTGTGTCTATTTTGTAAATCATTTATAAAACCTGCATGTATTCTCATCCCAAAAATATTAGATTTTAAAAGTGGGACTATAACTCACTTTCACAGATTTTTAGTTCGTCGGGAAGTAAGACTTGGCCACTGGTTGATTCACGAACCTATAACAATATATACATATATATATTAAAGTATATTCAAAATATATTTACAACACTTTTAATATATTTTGATGTTTTAAGTTTATTAAGTCAGTTGTCCTCGTTAGTAACCTACAACTAGTTGTCCACAGTTAGATGTACAGAAATAAATCGATAAATATTATCTTGAATCAATCCACGACCCAGTGTATACATATCTCAGTATTGATCACAACTCAAACTATATATATTTTGGAATCAACCTCAACCCTGTATAGCTAACTCCAACATTCACATATAGAGTGTCTATGGTTGTTCTGAAATATATATAGATGTGTCGACATGATAGGTCGAAACATTGTATACGTGTCTATGGTATCTCAAGATTACATAATATACAATACAAGCTGATTAAGTTATGGTTGGAATAGATTTGTTACCAATTTTCACGTAGCTAAAATGAGAAAAATTATCCAATCTTGTTTTACCCATAACTTCTTCATTTTAAATCCGTTTTGAGTGAATAAAATTGCTATGGTTTCATATTGAACTCTATTTTATGAATCTAAACTGAAAAAGTATAGGTTTATAGTCGATAAAATAAGTTACAAGTCATTTTTGTAAAGGTAGTCATTTCAGTCGAAAGAACGACGTCTAGATGACCATTTTAGAAAACATACTTCCACTTTGAGTTTAACCATAATTTTTGGATATAGTTTCATGTTCATAATAAAAATCATTTTCTCAGAATAACAACTTTTAAATCAAAGTTTATCATAGTTTTTAATTAACTAACCCAAAACAGCCCGCGGTGTTACTACGACAGCGTAAATCCGGTTTTACGGTATTTTTCGTGTTTCCAGGTTTTAAATCATTAAGTTAGCATATCATATAGATATAGAACATGTGTTTAGTTTATTTTAAAAGTCAAGTTAGAAGTATTAACTTTTATTTGTGAACAAGTTTAGAATTAACTAAACTATGTTCTAGTGATTACAAGTTTAAACCTTCGAATAAGATAGCTTTATATGTATGAATCGAATGATGTTATGAACATCATTACTACCTCAAGTTCCTTGGATAAACCTACTGGAAATGAGAAAAATAGATCTAGCTTCAAAGGATCCTTGGATGGCTTGAAAGTTCTTGAAGCAGAATCATGACACGAAAACAATTTCAAGTAAGATTTCCACTCGAAATAAGATTGTTATAGTTATAGAAATTGAATTAAAGTTTGAATATGATTATTACCTTGTATTAGAAAGATAACCTACTGTAAGTAACAAAGGTTTCTTGATCTTGGATGATTACTTGGAATGGATTTAGAAAACTTGGAAGTAAACTTGCAATCTTGGAAGTATTCTTGATTTTATGAAACTAGAACTTTGGGAATTTATGAAGAACACTTAGAACTTGAAGATGGAACTTGAGAGAGATCAATTAGATGAAGAAAATTGAAGAATGAAAGTGTTTGTAGGTGTTTTTGGTTGTTGGTGTATGGATTAGATATAAAGGATATGTAATTTTGTTTTCATGTAAATAAGTCATGAATGATTACTCATATTTTTGTAATTTTATGAGATATTTCATGCTAGTTGCCAAATGATGGTTCCCACATGTGTTAGGTGACTTACATGGGCTGCTAAGAGCTGATCATTGGAGTGTATATACCAATAGTACATACATCTAAAAGCTGTGTATTGTACGAGTACGAATACGGGCGCATACGAGTAGAATTGTTGATGAAACTGAACGAGGATGTAATTGTAAGCATTTTTGTTAAGTAGAAGTATTTTTATAAGTGTCTTGAAGTCTTTCAAAAGTATATGAATACATATTAAAACACTACATGTATATACATTTTAACTGAGTCGTTAAGTCATCGTTAGTCGTTACATGTAAATGTTGTTTTGAAACCTTTAGGTTAACGATCTTGTTGAATGTTGTTAACCCATTGTTTATTATAACAAATGAGATGTTAAATTGTTATATTATCATGATATTATGATATATAATATATCTTAGTATGATATATATACAGTTAAATGTCGTTACAACGATAATCGTTACATATATGTCTCGTTTCGAAATCATTAAGTTAGTAGTCTTATTTTTACATATGTATTTCATTGTTAATACACTTAATAATATATTTACTTATCATTTAACATAATTAACCAAGTATATCAATATCTTAATATGATTCATATGTATCTAGTAAGACGTTGTTATAACGATAATCGTTATATATATCGTTTTCGAGTTTCTTAAATTAATAGTCTCATTTTTTTATGTATATAACTCATTGTTAAAATACCTAATGAGATACATACTTATAATAAAATCATGTTAACTATATATATAACCATATATATGTCATCGTATAGTTTTTACAAGTTTTAACCTTCGTGAATCATCGGTCAACTTGGGTGGTCAATTGTCTATATGAAACCTATTTCAATTAGTCAAGTCTTAACAAGTTTGATTGCTTAACATGTTGGAAACACTTAATCATGTAAATAACAATTTCATTTAATATATATATAAACATGGAAAAGTTCGGGTCACTACAGTACCTACCCGTTAAATAAATTTCGTCCCAAAATTTTAAGCAGTTGGAGGTGTTGACGTATCTTCTGGAAATAAATGCGGGTATTTCTTCTTCATCTGATCTTCACGCTCCTAGGTGAACTCGGATCCTCTACGAGTATTCCATCGAACCTTAACAATCGGTATCTTGTTTTGTTTAAGTCTCTTAACCTCACGATCCATTATTTTGACGGGTTCTTCAATGAATTGAAGTTTTTCATTGATTTGGATTTCGTCAAACAGAATAGTGAGATCTTCTTTAGCAAAACATTTCTTTAAATTTAAGACGTGGAAAGTGTTATGTACAGCCGGGAGTTGTTGAGGTAGCTCCAGTTGGTAAGCTACTGGTCCGACACGATCTATAATCTTGAATGATCCAATGTACCTTGGATTTAGTTTCCCCCGTTTACCAAATCGAACAACGCCTTTCCAAGGTGAAACCTTAAGCATGACCATTTCTCCAATTTCAAACTCTATATCTTTTCTTTTACTGTCCGCGTAGCTCTTTTGTCGACTCTGGGCGGTTTTCAATCTTTGTTGAATTTGGATGATTTTCTCGGTAGTTTCTTGTATTATCTCCGGGCCCGTAATCTGTCTATCCCCCACTTCACTCCAACAAATTGGAGACCTGCAATTTCTACCATAAAGTGCTTCAAACGGCGCCATCTCAATGCTTGAATGGTAGCTGTTGTTGTAGGAAAATTCTGCTAACGGTAGATGTCGATCCCACCTGTTTCCGAAATCAATAACACAAGCTCGTAGCATGTCTTCAAGCGTTTGTATCATCCTTTCGCTCTGCCCATCAGTTTGTGGATGATATGCAGTACTCATGTCTAGACGAGTTCCCAATGCTTGCTGTAATGTCTGCCAGAATCTTGAAATAAATCTGCCATCCCTATCAGAGATAATAGAGATTGGTATTCCATGTCTGGAGACGACTTCCTTCAAATACAGTCGTGCTAACTTCTCCATCTTGTCATCTTCTCTTATTGGCAGGAAGTGTGCTGACTTGGTGAGATGATCAACTATTACCCAAATAGTATCATAACCACTTGCAGTCCTTGGCAATTTAGTAATGAAATCCATGGTAATGTTTTCCCATTTCCATTCCGGGATTTCAGGTTGTTGTAGTAGACCTGATGGTTTCTGATGCTCAGCTTTGACCTTAGAACACGTCAAACATTCTCCTACGTATTTAGCAATATCGGCTTTCATACCTGGAAACCAAAAATATTTCTTGAGATCCTTGTACATCTTCCCCGTTCCAGGATGTATTGAGTATCTGGTTTTATGAGCTTCTCTAAGTACCATTTCTCTCATATCTCCAAATTTTGGTACCCAAATTCTTTCAGCCCTATACCGGGTTCCGTCTTCCCGAATATTAAGATGCTTCTTCGATCCTTTGGGTATTTCATCCTTTAAATTTCCCTCTTTTAAAACTCCTTGTTGCGCCTCCTTTATTTGAGTAGTAAGGTTAGTGTGAATCATTATATTCATAGATTTTACTCGAATGGGTTCTCTGTCCTTTCTGCTCAAGGCGTCGGCTACCACATTTGCCTTCCCCGGGTGGTAACGAATCTCAAAGTCGTAATCATTCAACAATTCAATCCACCTACGCTGCCTCATATTCAGTTGTTTCTGATTAAATATGTGTTGAAGACTTTTGTGATCGGTATATATAATACTTTTGATCCCATATAAGTAGTGCCTCCAAGTCTTTAATGCAAAAACAATCGCGCCTAATTCCAAATCATGCGTCGTATAATTTTGCTCGTGAATCTTCAATTGTCTAGACGCATAAGCAATCACCTTCGTCCGTTGCATTAATACACAACCGAGACCTTGCTTTGATGCGTCACAATAAATCACAAAATCATCATTCCCTTCAGGCATTGACAATATACGTGCCGTAGTTAGCTTTTTCTTCAATAATTGAAACGCCTTCTCTTGTTCATCCTTCCATTCAAATTTCTTCCCTTTATGCGTTAATGCAGTCAAGGGTTTTGCTATTTTGGACAAATCTTGGATGAATCTTCTGTAGTAACCAGCCAATCCTAAAAATTGACGTATATGCTTCGGTGTTTTTGGGGTTTCCCACTTTTCAACGGTTTCGATCGTTGCCGGGTCCACCTAGATACCTTCTTTGTTCACTATGTAACCGAGGAATTGAACTTCTTCCAACCAAAATGCACACTTTGAAAACTTAGCGTACAGTTTTTCTTTCCTCAATACTTCTAGCACTTTTCTCAAATGTTCTTCGTGCTCTTGATCATTCTTTGAGTAAATAAGTATGTCATCGATGAAAACAATGACAAACTTGTCAAGATATGGCCCACACACTCGGTTCATAAGGTCCATGAACACAGCTGGTGCATTAGTCAATCCAAAAGGCATAACCATAAACTCGTAATGACCATAACGCGTCCTAAAAGCAGTTTTTGGAATATCATCCTCCTTTACTCGCATTTGATGATATCCAGAACGTAAATTGATCTTCGAATAAACCGACGAGCCTTGTAGTTGATCAAATAAGTCGTCAATTCTCGGCAGTGGATAACGGTTTTTGATGGTAAGTTTGTTCAACTCTCTGTAGTCAATACACAACCTAAATGTACCATCCTTCTTCTTGACAAACAAAACAGGAGCTCCCCATGGTGATGTGCTTGGTCGAATGAAACCACGCTCTAAAAGTTCTTGTAATTGGCTTTGCAGTTCTTTCATCTCGCTGGGTGCGAGTCTGTAAGGAGCACGAGCTATTGGTGCAGCTCCAGGTACAAGATCTATTTGAAATTCAACGGATCGATGTGGGGGTAATCCCGGTAATTCTTTCGGAAATACATCGGGAAATTCTTTTGCGACGGGAACATCATTGATGCTCTTTTCTTCAGTTTGTACTTTCTCGACGTGTGCTTGAACAGCATAGCAACCTTTTCTTATTAGTTTTGTGCCTTCAAATTACTAATAAGATATAGCTTCGTGTTGCCCTTTTCTCCGTACACCATTAAGGGTTTTCCTTTTTCTCGTATAATGCGAATTGCATTTTTGTAACAAACGATCTCTGCTTTCACTTCTTTCAACCAGTCCATACGGATTATCACATCAAAACTCCCTAACTCTACTGGTATCAATTCAATCTTAAATGTTTCGCTAACCAGTTTAATTTCTCGATTCCAACATATATTATCTGCTGAAATTAATTTACCATTTGCTAATTCGAGTAAAAATTTACTATCCAACGGCGTCAATGGACAACTTAATTTAGCACAAAAATCTCTACTCATATAACTTCTATCCGCACCCGAATCAAATAAAACGTAAGCAGATTTATTGTCAATAAGAAACGTACCCGTAACAAGCTCCGGGTCTTCCTGTGCCTCTACCGCATTAATATTGAAAACTCTTCCGCGGCCTTGTCCATTCGTGTTCTCCTGGTTTGGGCAATTTCTAATAATGTAGCCTGGTTTTCCATATTTATAACAAACTACATTGGCATAACTTGCTCCGACACTACTTGCTCCGCCATTACTCGTTCCGACACCATTTGTTCCTTTCGTTCTGTTAACCCCTGGTCCGTAGACCTCACACTTCGCCGCGCTATGACCATTTCTTTTACACTTGTTGCAAAATTTTGTGCAGAACTCCGAGTGATACTTTTCACACCTTTGGCATAGTTGCTTCTGATTGTTGTTGTTGTTGCGGTTGTTATTGTTGTTGGGATGATTGTTGTAGTTACTGTTGTTGTTGTTGTTGTTGTTGTTGTTGTTGTTGTTGTTGTTGTTGTTGTTGTTGTTGTTGTTGTTGTTGTTGTTGGGCCGTTTGTTGTAGTTGCGATTGATGTTGCAATTGTTGGGATAATTGTTGCGATTATTATTGTAATTGCTGTTGTTGTTTTATTGGTGATTCTTATCACCGTTTTCCTCCCACTTTCTTTTGACTTGCTACACATTGGCCTCTTCAGCCGTCTGTTCTTTAATTCTTTCCTCAATCTGGTTCACTAGTTTGTGAGCCATTCTACATGCCTGTTGTATGGAGGCGGGCTCATGTGAACTTATATCTTCTTGGATTCTTTCAGGTAATCCTTTCACAAACGCGTCGATCTTTTCTTCCTCATCTTCGAACGCTCCCGGACACAATAGGCACAATTCTGTGAATCGTCTTTCGTACGTGGTAATATCAAATCCTTGGGTTCGTAACCTTCTAAGTTCTGTCTTGAGCTTATTGACCTCGGTTCTGGGACGGTACTTCTCGTGCATCAATTGCTTGAATGCTGACTACGGTAGTGCGTACGCATCATCTTGTCCCACTTGCTCTAGATAGGTATTCCACCATGTTAACGCAGAACCTGTGAAGGTATGCGTAGCGTACTTCACTTTGTCCTCTTCAGTACACTTACTTATGGCAAACACCGATTCGACCTTCTCGGTCCACCGTTTCAATCCGATCGGTCCTTCGGTTCCATCAAATTCCAAAGGCTTGCAGGCAGTGAATTCTTTGTAGGTGCATCCTACATGATTTCCTGTACTGCAAGATCCAAGGTTATTGTTGGTATGTAGCGCAGCCTGTACTACGGCTATGTTTGAAGCTAGAAAAGTACGGAATTCCTCTTCATTCATATTCACGGTGTGTCGAGTAGTCGGTGCCATTTCCTTCAAAATATTCATATGGAACAAGTTAATCATACAGAATATTAAGAGTAGTTAATAGTATTTCGTAGCATAATATGAACTCATTTATAAAAGCTTTTTCTTCATATTAGCGTTTTATAAGTTTAAATTCGGGTAGTACCTTCCCGTTAAGTTCATACTTAGTAGCTAATATACAATTCAACTACTACAATTCTATATGAAAAACTGATTATAATAATATTTCGCGTTCAAACTTTTATACAATATTTTACAAACTTACAATACGGCTTATTTTACATAAAGCATGAAATATAGCACACAATAACTTTGATACAAGATAGTTGTGAAGATAATTCTAGCTAGTACACAAGTCGTTCAGCAAAGGCAATAAAGACACGTAATTCATACGTCCAGAAACAAGTCATGCATTCTGGTTTTACTAGGACTACTTCCCATCCTTGGTCTTGTGGAACATAACCGTTATGGCCGTTGATAAGACAGCGTGTTGTAACGTCGTCAAAGGGACGAGGGTTACGTAATGACCAACAGTCTCGTAATAACCTAAAAACCTCATTTCTTACCCCAATTACCGACTCCGTCACTTGTGGGAACGTTTTGTTTAATAGCTGTAGCCCGATGTTCTTTTTCACACTTTGGTGAGAAGCGAACATTACTAACCCGTAAGCATAGCATGCTTCTTTATGTTGCATGTTAGCCGCTTTTTCTAAATCATGAAGTCCTATATTCGGATACATTGAGTCAAAATAATTTCTTAACCCGTTGCGTAAAATAGCATTTGGGTTCCCCGCAATATATGCGTCAAAGTAAACACATCGTAACTTATGGGTTTCCCAATGTGATATCCCCCATCTTTCAAACGAAAGTCTCTTATAAACCAAGACATTCTTGAAACGTTCTTCGAATGTCTTACAAACTGATTTCGCCGTAAATAGTTGTGCCGAAGAATTCTGACCGACTCTAGACAAGATTTCATCAATCATGTCTCCGGGTAGGTCTCTTAAAATATTGGGTTATCTATCCATTTTGTGTTTTTATACTGTAAAATAGACAAGAGTTAGATTCATAAAAAAAAATACTTATTAATACAAGCAATTTTTACATATATCATAAAGCATAAGCACACTATATTACATATATTACACCACACGAATACAACTATTTTATTCCGAGTCGCTCGTTTCTTCTTCTTCAGTTTTGGTTCATTTTGCCAAGTTTCTAGGGATATATGATGTTCCCCTAATACTAGCTATCGTTTCCCACAACGGTTTAGAAAAACCTGGTGGTTTAGAGGTTCCCGGGTCATTGTTACAACTTAAGGACTTCGGGGGTTGACGATACATATAAAGTTCATCGGGGTTGGAATTAGATTTCTCCATTTTTATGCCCTTTCCCTTATTATTTTCTTTTGTTTTTATAAATTCAGTTGGGGTAATTTCTATAACATCATCGGAATTCACGTCGGAATCCGATTCATCGGAGAATTGGTAATCCTCCCAATATTTTGCTTCCTTGGCGGAAACACCATTGACCATAATTAACCTTGGTCGGTTGGTTGAGGATTTTCTTTTACTTAACCGTTTTATTATTTCCCCCACCGGTTCTATTTCCTCCTCCGGTTCCTCCTCTTCCGGTTCTGTTTCTTCTTCCGGTTCTGATTCTTCTTCCGGTTCTTCTTCGGGAACTTGTGAATCAGTCCAATATATATTCGACTCTTCGTTATTATTAGGTGAGTCAATGGGATTTGTGCTAGAGGTAGACATCTATCACACAATATCAAACATGTTAAGAGATTAATATATCACATAATATATACATGTTAATAATATATAGTTTCCAACAAAAATGTTAAGCAATCATTTTTAAAGAAAACATGGTCGAAGTCCAGACTCACTAATGCATCCTAACAAACTCGATAAGACACACTAATGCAAATTTCTGGTTCTCTAAGACCAACGCTCGGATACCAACTGAAATGTCCCGTTCTTATTGATTAAAAACGTTCCATATTAATTGATTTCGTTGCGAGGTTTTGACCTCTATATGAGACGTTTTTCAAAGACTGAATTCATTTTAAAAACAAACCATAACCTTTATTTCATAAATAAAGGTTTAAAAAGCTTTACCTAGATTATCAAATAATGATAATCTAAAATATCCTGTTTACACACGACCATTACATAATGGTTTACAATACAAATATGTTACATCGAAATTAGTTTCTTGAATGCAGTTTTTACACAATATCATACAAACATGGACTCCAAATCTTGTCCTTATTTTAGTATGCAACAGCGGAAGCTCTTAGTATTCACCTGAGAATAAACATGCTTTAAACGTCAACAAAAATGTTGGTGAGTTATAGGTTTAACCTATATATATCAAATCGTAACAATAGACCATAAGATTTCATATTTCAATACACATCCCATACATAGAGATAAAAATCATTCATATGGTGAACACCTGGTAACCGACATTAACAAGATGCATATATAAGAATATCCCCATCATTCCGGGACACCCTTCGGATATGATATAAATTTCGAAGTACTAAAGCATCCGGTACTTCGGATGGGGTTTATTAGGCCCAATAGATCTATCTTTAGGATTCGCGTCAATTAGAGTGTCTGTTCCCTAATTCTTAGATTACCAGACTTAATAAAAAGGGGCATATTCGATTTCGATAATTCAACCATAGAATGTAGTTTCACGTACTTGTGTCTATTTTGTAAATCATTTATAAAACCTGCATGTATTCTCATCCCAAAAATATTAGATTTTAAAAGTGGGACTATAACTCACTTTCACAGATTTTTACTTCGTCGGGAAGTAAGACTTGGCCACTGGTTGATTCACGAACCTATAACAATATATACATATATATCAAAGTATGTTCAAAATATATTTACAACACTTTTAATATATTTTGATGTTTTAAGTTTATTAAGTCAGCTATCCTCGTTAGTAACCTACAACTAGTTGTCCACAGTTAGATGTACATAAATAAATCGATAAATATTATCTTGAATCAATCCACGACCCAGTGTATACGTATCTCAGTATTGATCACAACTCAAACTATATATATTTTGGAATTAACCTCAACCCTGTATAGCTAACTCCAACATTCACATATAGAGTGTCTATGGTTGTTCCGAAATATATATAGATGTGTCGACATGATAGGTCGAAACATTGTATACGTGTCTATGGTATCTCAAGATTACATAATATACAATACAAGTTGATTAAGTTATGGTTGGAATAGATTTGTTACCAATTTTCACGTACCTAATATGAGAAAAATTATCCAATCTTGTTTTACCCATAACTTCTTCATTTTAAATCCGTTTTGAGTGAATCAAATTGCTATGATTTCATATTGAACTCTATTTTATGAATATAAATAGAAAAAGTATAGGTTTATAGTCGAAAAAATAAGTTACAAGTCATTTTTGTAAAGGTAGTCATTTCAGTCGAAAGAACGACGTCTAGATGACCATTTTAGAAAACATACTTCCACTTTGAGTTTTAACCATAATTTTTGGATATAGTTTCATGTTCATAATAAAAATCATTTTCTCAGAATAACAACTTTTAAATCAAAGTTTATCATAGTTTTTAATTAACTAACCCAAAACAGCCCGCGGTGTTACTACGACAGCGTAAATCCGGTTTTACGGTGTTTTTCGTGTTTCCAGGTTTTAAATCATTAAGTTAGTATATCATATAGATATAGAACATGTGTTTAGTTGATTTTAAAAGTCAAGTTAGAAGGATTAACTTTTATTTGCGAACAAATTTAGAATTAACTAAACTATGTTCTAGTGATTACAAGTTTAAACCTTCGAATAAGATAGCTTTATATGTATGAATCGAATGATGTTATGAACATCATTACTACCTCAAGTTCCTTGGATAAACCTACTGGAAATGAGAAAAATAGATCTAGCTTCAAAGGATCCTTGGATGGCTTGAAAGTTCTTGAAGCAGAATCATGAAACGGAAATAATTTCAAGTAAGATTTCCACTCGAAATAAGATTGTTATAGTTATAGAAATTGAATTAAAGTTTGAATATGATTATTACCTTGTATTAGAAAGATAACCTACTGTAAGTAACAAAGGTTTCTTGATCTTGGATGATTACTTGGAATGGATTTAGAAAACTTGGAAGTAAACTTGCAATCTTGGAAGTATTCTTGATTTTATGAAACTAGAACTTTTGGAATTTATGAAGAACACTTAGAACTTGAAGATAGAACTTGAGAGAGATCAATTAGATGAAGAAAATTGAAGAATGAAAGTGTTTGTAGGTGTTTTTGGTCGTTGGTGAATGGATTAGATATAAAGGATATGTAATTTTGTTTTCATGTAAATAAGTCATGAATGATTACTCATATTTTTGTAATTTTATGAGATATTTCATGCTAGTTGCCAAATGATGGTTCCCACATGTGTTAGGTAACTCTCATGGGCTGCTAAGAGCTAATAATTGGAGTATATATACCAATAGTACATACATCTAAAAGCTGTGTATTGTACGAGTACGAATACGGGTGCATACGAGTAGAATTGTTGATGAAACTGAACGAGGATGTAATTGTAAGAATTTTTAATAAGTAGAAGTATTTTGATAAGTGTCTTGAAGTCTTTCAAAAGTGTATGAATACATATTAAAACACTACATGTATATACATTTTAACTGAGTCGTTAAGTCATCGTTAGTCGTATATACATGTAACGACTAACGATGACTTAACGACTCAGTTAAAATGTATATACATGTAGTGTTTTAATATGTATTCATACACTTTTGAAAGACTTCAAGACACTTATCAAAATACTTCTACTTAACAAAAATGCTTACAATTACATCCTCATTAAGTTTCATCAACAATTCTACTCGTATGCACCCGTATTCGTACTCGTACAATACACAACTTTTAGATGTATGTACTATTGGTATATACACTCCAATGATCAGCTCTTAGCAGTCCATGTGAGTCACCTAACACATGTGGGAACCATCATTTGGCAACTAGCATGAAATATCTCATAAAATTACAAAAATATGAGTAATCATTCATGACTTATTTACATGAAAACAAAATTACATATCCTTTATATCTAATCCATACACCAACGACCAAAAACACCTACAAATACTTTCATTCTTCAATTTTCTTCATCTAATTGATCTCTCTCAAGTTCTATCTTCAAGTTCTAAGTGTTCTTCATAAATTCCAAAAGTTCTAGTTTTATAAAATCAAGAATACTTCCAAGATTGCAAGTTTACTTCTAAGTTTTCTAAATCCATTCCAAGTAATCATCCAAGATCAAGAAACCTTTGTTAATTACAGTGGGTTATCTTTCTAATACAAGGTAATAATCATATTCAAACTTTAATTCAATTTCTATAACTATAACAATCTTATTTCGAGTGGAAATCTTACTTGAAATTGTTTTCATGTCATGATTCTGCTTCAAGAACTTTCAAGCCATCCAAGGATCCTTTGATGCTAGATCTATTTTTCTCATTTCCAGTAGGTTTCTCCAAGGAACTTGAGATAGTAATGATGTTCATAACATCATTCGATTCATACATATAAAGCTATCTTATTCGAAGGTTTAAACTTGTAATCACTAGAACATAGTTTAGTTAATTCTAAACTTGTTCGCAAATAAAAGTTAATTCTTCTAACTTGACTTTTAAAATCAACTAAACACATGTTCTATATCTATATGATATGCTAACTTAATGATTTAAAGCCTGTAAACACGAAAAACACCGTAAAACCGGATTTACGCCGTCGTAGTAACACCGCGGGCTGTTTTGGGTTAGTTAATTAAAAACTATGATAAACTTTGATTTAAAAGTTGTTATTCTGGGAAAATGATTTTTATTATGAACATGAAACTATATCCAAAAATTATGGTTAAACTCAAAGTGGAAGTATGTTTTCTAAAATGGTCATCTAGACGTCGTTCTTTCGACTGAAATGAATACCTTTACAAAAACGACTTGTAACTTATTTTTCTGACTATAAACCTATACTTTTTCTGTTTATATTCATAAAATAGAGTTCAATATGAAACCATAGCAATTTGATTCACTCAAAACGGATTTAAAATGAAGAAGTTATGGGTAAAACAAGATTGGATAATTTTTCTCATTTTAGCTACGTGAAAATTGGTAACAAATCTATTTCAACCATAACTTAATCAACTTGTATTGTATATTATGTAATCTTGAGATACCATAGACACGTATACAATGTTTTGACCTATCATTTCGACACATCTATATATATTTCGGAACAACCATAGACACTCTATATGTGAATGTTGGAGTTAGATATACAGGGTTGAGGTTGATTCCAAAATATATATAGTTTGAGTTGTGATCAATACTGAGATACATATACACTGGGTCGTGGATTGATTCAAGATAATATTTATCGATTTATTTCTGTACATCTAACTGTGGACAACTAGTTGTAGGTTACTAACGAGGACAGCTGACTTAATAAACTTAAAACATTAAAATATATTAAAAGTGTTATAAATATATTTTGAACATACTTTGATATATATGTATATATTGTTATAGGTTCGTGAATCAACCAGTGGCCAAGTCTTACTTCCCGACGAAGTAAAAATCTGTGAAAGTGAGTTATAGTCCCACTTTTAAAATCTAATATTTTTGGGATGAGAATACATGCAGGTTTTATAAATGATTTACAAAATAGACACAAGTAAGTGAAACTACATTCTATGGTTGAATTATCGAAATTGAATATGCCCCTTTTTATTAAGTCTGGTAATCTAAGAATTAGGGAACATACACCCTAATTGACGCGAATCCTAAAGATAGATCTATTGGGCCTAACATACCCCATCCAAAGTACCGGATGCTTTAGTACTTCGAAATTTATATCATATCCGAAGAGTGTCCCGGAATGATGGGGATATTCTTATATATGCATCTTGTTAATGTCGGTTACCAGGTGTTCACCTTATGAATGATTTTTATCTCTATGTATGGGAGGTGTATTGAAATATGAAATCTTGTGGTCTATTGTTACGATTTGATATATATAGGTTAAACCTATAACTCACCAACATTTTTGTTGACGTTTAAAGCATGTTTATTCTCAGGTGAATACTAAGAGCTTCTGCTGTTGCATACTGTAAAGACTCGTACTTATCCACCTGGATAAAGTCTTCAACATTTGGTTCCATTGCGATGATCGACACCAAGTAATGTCTTTAGTATGAGCTAATGCACAGCGGAAGACTTAATTCGTACCTAAGAATAAACATGCTTTAAAACGTCAACATAAAGTTGGTGAGATATAGGTTTGATGCTAGCAGCATTATAACTATGGACCACAAGATTTCATATATTTAAACATAATACACTCGCAAGTGTATGTAAAAGTAGTTGAGCACTTGGTAACCATACTTAACATTTAAATCATCGCAGCATATTCTTAAATAATCGCTACACCGTACCAAGTGTAGTATACAGAAACGAAGTACTGTGCAACCGTTGAAAATTGGTCGTCCAGCCCGGTTGAGGTTGTCAGGCCCGATAGATCTATCAACAGGATTCGCGTTTACATTCCTCATGTAAATATTAGCTACCAAGTATAAAGAAATATGCCATGGTACAACTCAACATAGAATTTATTTTTGATCACTTGTGTCCATAACGTAAATCATAAAATGCATGTATTCTCATCCCAAAATATTTAGAGTTTAAAAGGGACTATATACTCACATAATGTATTTTGTAGTAAAAATACATATAACATCATTGAACAAGTATAGAGTTGGCCTCGGATTCACGAACCTATATCATTTATATATATATTAACACCTAAAATGGTAATCAAATAATTACATCTATTAATTATATAATATTTATGTATTTGGTGTTGTAGTTTATATAGAATTCGTATTATATTTTGTATATATGTTTATTTTGTATATATATATATATATATATAAATATGTTGATATGTTTAATATATAGTTATATGTAATATAAATATATTTTATATAAAAATCTTTATTTGTTATAATATAATAATAATGAAAATGATATTTTTAATAAAAATAGTAGTTTTAATAATTATTAAAATTTTAATAAAAATGATACTATAAATAAATATGCTAATAAAAATAATATTACTAATAAGAATAATAATAATAATAATAATAATAATAATAATAATAATAATAATAATAATAATAATAATAATAATAATAATAATAATAATAATAATAATAATAATACCAAATAATACCTTAGAAGCATTAAAAAGAAAGAAACTGCCCAGGATGGGACTCGAACCCGCGACCTCTCCTTTGACCCACAACACTCTTAACCATACTTATTATTATCGTTATTTCACATATCATTAACGAATCATAATCATCATCATTTTCATTACCACACGAACTCATCATCATTATTATTCTAATCATCCAAAAGTTTAGTTGTAAAGTTCAAATCAACTTAAAATTTCGAATTTCAAATGTTGTATTCTCGGCTCTACTAATTCGATTCCAAGTTTAATACCATGATACCAGGCCCAACAACAGCAATTCACAGCCCATCTTAGAAAAAGGAATATATTAGCCCAACCTTCACACTAGTCTCGGCCCACAATAAGAATTCGGCCCAACAGGATAAAAATCTTGGCCCACAATAACAGGTTTTAAATTTAAGTTGAATAATGGTTTGTGGTGGGTACCGTAGGTTGATCAAGAATAGAAACAACAAACTAAAAGGTGTGTAACTGTATTTGTATCTTCATACTAAAAAAAAATATTATTGTCACTTCTTGCAGTCAATTCTGGTCGGCCATTATATTTGTATAATTCAAATTCGCTAGTTCCTTGTGATTACAAACCGTCCCACTTTCAATATATATATATTCGGTTACTTAAGTGTTCTAGACAGCAACTTGATTTTAAAAATAATTGTGGATGGTTGTGGATGTAATCCTCAACAACTATGTTGTCCCACCATTTATCAATAAAAAAAAAGTTATTTCCTTATCCATCAGTTCCCATCACCTTTTTAATATCATTCATTATTGTTTACTATATTAGAAAACAAAACGGGTATAGCTTGCAACAAGAACAGTGGGGGTTAAAAAGAATACGGAAGAAAAGGAAGGAACGAGTATTGAGGGTGGTGATTGGTGTTCTTAAACCGAAACAAAACGGAAAGATGGTGGTGAGGTGTTTGCAAGTGGTGTGTTGTGATGATGTTAATTCGGGTAGAGAAAACAGTAGCGGATAGTAGTTTAGTGGTTCACGATGGTGAGTTTTTAATGTTAACGAAAAAAAGAGAGAGAGGAAGAGAGGGAAAGTGGAAGGTGAAGGTTGTATGGTTATGGAGGCGATGTATTGTGATGGTGGGTGTACGATAAGATGGGGTGATAATTTGTAGTCATGGTGACGATTGTAAGGTGAAGGTGGTGATGTAACTCGATGGTGTTTGGATGATGGTTTCATAGTGGAGGTTTTTGATGGCGAATCAACGGCAGCAAATATTTGTTGATAGTGGTTCGATGGTGATATCATGAAGGAGGTGAGCCAAGAATGGTCGTGGTGTTGGACGGTTGTAGCTTGTGGTGGTGATAACCGAAGGTGGTTGAGTTCTTGATGGTGAAGGTTGGAGGATGGTTTTGAACAACGAAGAAGGTGGTGAAGGGTTGATCGAAGGAGGTTCATGATAATGAAACAGAGATCAAAGGTGGTTGTGAAAGTGAAGTGGTGATGAACTGAGTGACGGTTTGTAGAGTGGTTCATAGATGAAGCTGGTGGATGTCATAAAACAAGAGACAAAAGGAACTAAAAGTGAGATGGATTATGGTGAAGTGGTGGCGTGAAGTTCATGGTGGTGGTGATTCACTTAGAGTGGTGGCGATGGTTGTTGTGTGTCGGTTCTTGACTCATCCAAGCAACCAGAGATGCAAGATTGTGAATTGGGTGTTGTGTAGTTTTATAGACGCAGTGATGTATGTGTATATACGTACATATATATAAAGAAGAGGATAGATATTAGCAAACAGTAATTATTAATCATAACTCTCAATTATATCATATAATTCACACAGTAAACCAATAGTAAAACCATACTTTTAACATTATCTACCGACAGTCTTCCCGGATGACTGTATCGTGTCCAATGCTAAACAGTTGTTGTATAAAAGTCTTCCTAAAAATCTCATATTTTTAAATTAACTATATTTATTTATTTTGGTTATCATGGTATAAAATCCGGGCATTAACTATTAAATAAAAATTAAATTAATTTTTCACTATCAATCCCAAGTAAAATATGCTGAGTGTAAAACTTAACAAATAGCTCTTAAATATTTACCTAATAGGCCTATAATTTATATAACTCATTTTTGGGTCACCTTTTATCTTAAAATAGTATAAGTTTGAATTTAACACGCTTAATATCAATCGGACATCAAACTAGTATTACCATCAATTAATATTTTAAATTATACTTTCAATTATTATATATATATATTCTATATACCTTATTTATAGATACTTTGTAAATAAAATTTATTATTTTACAAAATTAATTATAACAATTACAATAAATAATATTTCATATTATTACACACACATATCTATTTACAATTAATTATTCGTGAATCGTCAGGCATGGTCAAAGGGTAACTGATTAACCGAATATAGATTTCAAACTTTCTAGACTCAACATTACAGATTTTGCTTATCGTGTCGGAAACATATAAAGATTAAGGTTTAAATTTGGTCAGAAATTTCCGGGTCATTACAGTACCTACCCGTTAAAGAAATTTCGTCCCCGAAATTTGATAGAGGTCATCATAGATAATAATAAGAATGTTTTCATGACGAATATGAGGTAATAATGAAGTTTTATCATTATTGATAGATATAGATAAAACGATTCGATCATGTGAAGCGTACGAGTGAAGCTATCACAAAAAAGCGAAATGAATAGATAAATATATTTGTTTCAATCGATGACGTAGTTACTATTAACTTCCGGGATTTAAGGGATTTAAAGAAAATCTTATGTAATAAGATTTGGTTCTTCGGCGATCAGGATTTCCTTTGATTTAATGCGGCAATCTGTTTCGATTTCTCTGTCGGATATTTCACTATAAATTTGCTCCTTCGTTTCCTTATTTTTCACAACTCACATCTTCTACTCTTTCTTCTTAATTCCTACTTTAAGAAATTTGTCAATATGTTCCATCTCATTCTGATCCTTGATATACTCTTAATTTTCACATCTGTCATTCTTCTTTTTCATCTACCACCAGAAGAATCTATTTACTTCTACTATACTCTTGTGTTTATAATGTTTCTAGTTCTCCCGTGTCTTTATATTGCTATATGCATTGATATACACAGTTTGTAAATTCTGGGTGATTGTTGGGAACTTCATGCTTTCGTTTTCTCTTCCCGACTTCGAGTCAAATGAGTAATGGTCCGTGATTCGTAAATATGAAATTCGAAATGAACATAGCTAATGCTCTTAGAAAGAAATGGTAATGGCACGATTTTGATTTTTTAGATTACCAATCCTGGAAAAGACCGAATCATCAAGAAATATTTTCTTGATACTTTTAGAATTTATATAGAATATAAGAGCCGTGTCACATGGCACATGATGATGGTACTGTGAATCATAACATTCCATTAGAAACTCAACATGACTTACTGTAATATAATGACGTTGATCAAGTGTCATTATATTATACTAATTCATGCTTCAGTTTCCAACGCTACTTCAAAACATCCCAATTTTAAACTCGAAGGTTTCAGAATTTAGAAACTAACACAGTTTCTTTTATGTTGTAACATAGATATTACGGAGAGATACATGATCTCAGATAAGAATAGTGGTGATAATATCTCCAGAAATATGGAGAATATGTATAATGGAAGATACGAAGATATCTTATAATATCTAAGATAAGATGATGATGAAGAATATCATCTGGAAAGGTTTAGAATAGAGAGTAATGTGTTTGCTAACGATTTCAGCAGATACGGAATTATTTGGATTCTTTGAAGTCAAACTTATTCTTTGTGATTTGTTCACGGTTTTCTTCATAGTTTCGCATAATCCATTTTTCGGTGCTAAATTTTCTATTGAGTGTTCCCAACACTCCATTCTTTATTATTAACTTTTGACCATTAAGACCATCTACAACATGCTGCTTCGTCAGCATTTTCAAAGTTAACGGATCTGGGTCATCAGTTATCAACCCGAGGTGGTTTCAGAAGAATTGTGTTTTTAGTGTAACATCCCGCGTTTTTCCGTTAAATTTATTTTTAACACCGTCTTTTTTTTTTCTAAATAATCTTTCGTATTTAAATTCGTAGTTTCCGTTGACTAACGTTCATAATAATTCCGTCATTTAATTATAACATCTCTCGTTAACTTGCGTTTTAAAAATATTCGTTTGGTTAATTCCCGCACCCGCTCTGAAACTTGAGGGACTAGTTCCGCCACTTGACCAAAGAGGTGGCTAGTAGTTGACTAGTCAACCACTCACCACCTCCACCCCTCATTCATCCATTTCTTCTTCTTTCTTTCTTTCTTTTTTTCTCTCAAGAACACAAACATAAATCATCATCTAAATTCGGATCGGGAAGCAAACTTCAAAACAAATTACATATTTGGAATCCTCTCTTCATCCTCTACAATTTGATACCAACTTCATCTCGTTTGGGTAACATTTCTAAAACTCTAGATTTCTCTAAATTCGTGTTTTTGATTTGAAATGGTGTTAGTTAGTGTCTATGGCTCGTGTCTAGCATGAATATATGATTTACTTGCTCGATTTGTTGTTTTGAGTAACTAGTTTGAACATTTGAAATGGGTTTGCTTAATCCTTGATTTTGGATGAGTTAATGTTGTTAGATTGCTAAAGTGCATGTTTTAATTGTGTTACTAGTATCACTAGCTTCGTTTTGATGCGTAGGTTGATTAAGGAAACTTCAAAAACATGAATATTGATTTTTGCGGATTTTGGTTAGGGTTTGATAGACTTAAAACGAGCTTTTGATGTTTCGAATGCCATGAAATGTTATTAGTAAGTGTTTAGTTGTAATGTATGCTTCATTACCTTCAAAACGGCATATCGTATGTGTAAATTGGATTCCCGAATCATAAAATACGTTTTACGAACTTGAAACTTTGAAAATAAACCTTTCTTGACCAATTGACGAGTTTTCGGTTATTGTAAATGATGTTTTTGATTAATGATATGTGGTTAGTTGTATTCCTTGTCGAAATAGCTTTCCGATGATATAAAATACATGTTCTAATTGGTTGCGGATCATAAAATGTGATTGTTTGTGTTTTGGTTCGTGCATACTTTGAAAACTGACCAGAATTCTCTGGCCAGGTAGTGGCGCGGCGCGCCACATACCCGCGCGGCGCGCAGAATCGCCTGGCCAGATTCTGCTCACTTTGGCGCATTTCACGCGAAATGTTTGACTAGCTATCGACCTCCGATTCACATGAAACTTGTTCTAATATGCTTATATATGAATAAAAACCTCAGAAAAATAGTTCGGGACCGAACCCGAACGTGTTGACTTTGACCAAGTTTGACTTTTAGTCAAACTTAACCAAACTTTTATACAATCATTCTAACATGCTTTTATACTTGTTTCTTGTATGAAACTTGACAACGTGATTCACATGCTATACTTAATCGAGTCGTAACGAGCCATAGGACTAATTGAACACATTTCACCCGACCTTGTGTCGTAACCGGTTAATTGATATAACTTACTTGTTTAGGTCAAGGCTAAGCAACTTTCATGCACACGTTTACTTGTTGAAGTACCTTTATACTCGTGCACTCGAGGTGAGATCATAGTCCCACCCTTTTCAACAACTTTTATTCTTTTAAATCGTGGGCTGAGAAACATATACATTACATACTTATATACATTTCACATGTATATATACTTTTCATACTTTTATACTTTGAACACAAATACGAATACAAAGATACAGACGAGTTAGAACGAAAGTCCTCAATCCAATTATCATTAGTTCCACTTGCAGGGTGTAAGTGTAAGCGAGTGATTATGTTGTGTGGCCATACGGGTTTAACGAACCCTCATTCAGACGGTTCGCTACCGTTAGTGGATGAAATATAATTTCAACGTGCATAGTGTATGTTCTAACACTATATTCAAAATTCAGAGGGAAGATTCAGTTAAGCTTTGGTAATTGGGTGCTCGTAATACAAACTACATTCTTCGGAATAAATACGATTTGGATAATCATCTATACAAACTATTGTGGTTCAAAATATACTTTTACAAATACATTTATGATCTCACCAACGTTTTTCGTTGACAGTTTTCTACATGTTTTCTCAGGTTCATACCTGGCTACTTGATACATGCTTCCGCACTCTTCGATTACTTGATTGGAGTCAACCATGCATGCATACGCTAGGGATAGCACTTTTGGATTCAAACTTTTGTCTACTTACTTACGCTATTTATAGCAATTGTGGTTTCAAACTAATTATGTCGCAAGTTATTTCATTCATACTTTATAACTTTGTAAACTTAAACTTGTCGATCCGTTTGTTAAACTAAACTTTGTACCTTTCAAATGAACGCGACATAATTTTGGTCAAACGAGTCTCATATAGGGACTACGACCACGCAACGGGACCTAAGTTAACGACGCCGTCAATAACGGTTTTGGTCGGGTCGTTACATTTAGATGATTAAACGCTGATGGTAATATGGTGGAATATAAAAGGTTGTTCGGTAATGATGACGAAAGAGCAACGTATATATCGAGGTTATAATGAGACTAGTTTTACTAAGAAGTCGTAGTTAACTTGCTGAAGCTGTGACAAAATTGGCTACTCTGAAAAGGAATTGTAAGGTTGTTTTTGCTAATAAATGCCAAAGGATCTAACACGAATACGTGTTAGACAATAACTTTGGGTTCGAGAGCTTTACAGGTGCATAAATCTTTTCTTCTGTAGATGAATTGCGGCTGGTTCATCCTCCCGATCGAGGTGTTTTCAAAAATCATGAAAGATTTGAACACGAATTGTAATTGTCGAGGTACAATTGAGGTTTAAGATGAAATCAAGTAGCAAACTTGAAGAATTGTTTAGTTTCATATGTTATAATCAATATTTTAATTTAATTTAATTGTCCAAAGTTAGCAGTCCAATAGTCCAATTGTCCAATGGTCCAATAAATTCATATATAATTTAATATATAATATTTGAATTAATTTAATATGTATCGTGACCCGTGTACCGGTCTCAGTATTGATCACAACTCAAACCATATATATATTTTAGAATCAACTCCAACCCTGTATAGCCAACTCCCACATTCACATATAGAGTGTCTACGGTTGTTCCGAAATACATATATAGATGGGTCGATATGATAGATCGAAACCTTGTATACGTGTCCCGTTATTTAAAGTGCGTAAAATAAATAAATATATCATGACCCGTGTACAACGTATTGTCTCAGAATTAATCCGACGTATTGTGTACATGTGTCCCGATTTAAAGTGCGTAAAAGTAAATAACAGAAATAAAATTGCGATAAATGTAATACGGAATTAACAGTTAGCTGGGAACAGTTAGCTAGGAACAGTTAGCGTGGAATCTTAACAAAATTCATCATAGTTAATTTGTTTGTTTCTAACACTTTTTATTTTGTCCAATGTTTTCTTCGTTATGCCACTTGTTGGATTCCGATAGGTCAAAATCCAAATATGTAATTTGAATGAAAATGATTGTTCTGTGGTGAACGGATACGTATATCGGTAGTTGTAAATAGGATAGTAAATGACTGTTGAATCAGATTCGAAGAATATACAGTGTAACTGGTTAATGTGAAATCTAAATATTCCTCGAGTACTACCTACCCGTTAAAATATTTTCATCATTAACAGTTTGTACGAAAGAATTTTTAATTACAATCTTTATGAAAATATACTTGCATATATATTTTCTTCGAATGTAATTATGAATTTAATGAGTCAATAGGATATTAAACTCATTTGATTTATCGTTATTACTAGATTACATGATCTCTAAAACATTAGAGATTACATAATCGTCATGTCCAACGAAGATAAATGAAAGGACCCGTTCATATACATTATAAACGATTCACAATAGTTGATTACATCGCGAGGTATTTGACCTCTATATGATACATTTTACAAACATTGCATTCGTTTTTAAAAGACAAACTTTCTTTACAACGAAAGTTGACGGCATGCACACCATTTCATAATACATCCAACTATAATTGACATAATAATAATCTTGATGAACCCAATGACTCGAATGCAACGTCTTTCAAAATATGCCATGAATGACTCCAAGTAATATCCTTAAAATGAGCTAATGCACAGCGGAAGATTTCTTTAATACCTGAGAATAAACATGCTTTAAAGTGTCAACCAAAAGGTTGGTGAGTTCATAGGTTTATCAAAACAATCATTTCAATATCTTAATAGACCACAAGATTTCCGTTTATAAATATATGTACACTCGCAAGTGTATAAAAGTATTCTATAAGTTGTAGGCACCCGGTAACAAGCCTTAACGTTCATGTTTTACCCTCTGAAGTACACCAGATCAGGTGTGTTTAAAATAACCTCGAAGTACTAAAGCATCCCATAGTCAGGATGGGGTTTGTCAGGCCCAATAGATCTATCTTTAGGATTCGCGCCTACCGTTCATAGACAAGTAGTTTAATGTTACCAAGCTAAGGGTATATTTCTGGTTTAAACCCACATAGAATTAGTTTTAGTACTTGTGCCTATTTCGTAAAACATTTATAAAACAGCGCATGTATTCTCAGCCCAAAAATATATATAAAAAGGGAGTAATGAAACTCACAATACTATATTTCGTAGCAATTATGTATATGACGGCACTGAACAAGTGCAGGGTTTGTCTCGGATTCACGAACCTATATTAAGTATATATATTTATATGTTGGTCAATATCTGTGTAACAATTTAGGTCAAGTCGTAGTGTATCACAATCTTAATGCTCGAGACCGACATGCAAAAGTCAACAAAAGTCAACTTGACCCAAAATGACTTCCAAAATCTATACATGTTTATTATATAACTTATATATAGTAGTTTTATATATTTAAATATATTTATCAGATCTTATTATACTAAATAATACAAGTCATTTATTAATAAATAAAAATTTATATTAAAATTCATATATGATAAAAATATACTTTTATATATCTCAAGTAATAAAATTTATAAAATTCACTTAATATCATAAAAAAATAGTGGTATGTATTATTAATGTAATTACATTACGTGTGGTAAAAATATCTTTGTACGCATATTTATTTGATAAAATAATATTGATAATAATGATAATGATAAAAATAATAAAATGATAGTTTCAATAAAAATATTAATTTTTAGTAATAAAGATAATTTTAGCAATAACATCAACTGATAACAGTTATAATAATCGTTTTAATAATAATATTAAAATTAATGATAATTCAGTTGACCATATCTTTTAATCCGTTCATCGAAACCACACGATTTCTAAATGAAAAGTTATTAATTTTTTTCTTCAGCTTTTCAACGACATGCATATCATATAACTTATCTCAGTAGCATATGTATCAAATTCGTGATTTATCATAAACTATTTAACGACGAAACTAAGCATACAAACATGCATAATCATATATACTCGAGCACTAGTTAGGGATACACTATTAATATATAAAAGATAAGATATGAATGCTCACGTATCAATATTGTGATTCAATATTGCAGGAAAGTACGTAGACGCAACGAAAATGATAAACGTTAGGTTGACCTCACGAGCAATACCCTCGATCAATACCCATAACCTTCATAGCTATAACCCATAATTTCCTTAGCTCTATCCCATTTGAAAACTTATTTTGAAATCGTCTGAATATAACTCCGTCGTAGTATTTTATGTATACTAATAATATCTTGAAATAATACTAAGTAAATATATATATATATATATATATATATATATATATATATATATATATATATATATATATATATATATATATATATATATATATATATGTAATTCGATTGAGAGAGTTTAGAGAAATATATTTTCAAGTTTCTATGAAATAATGAAACGTATTGAATTCTATTTATAATAGATTTTTGAATTATTAAAGTGAATTATTAAAGTATGAATTATTAAAGTGAATTATTAAAGTATGAATTATTAAAGTAAATTATTAATTATTAAAGTGAATTATTAAAGTATGAATTATTAAAGTGAATTATTAAAGTATGAATTATTAAAGTGAATTATTAAAGTTAAAATAAAGTAAAGGTAAAGTTAAAGTATAGTAAAAGTATAAAAACTATGTATGTATAATACGTGTATAAATATATATAATATTAATTTAAATCGTTATATATATTTAATGAAATAAAATATAAATATCGTTATATTTATTATACTGGTTAAGTAATGAGTTGTCAAAAGTGATTCTAGATATTTATAAAAGTTATATACGTTTTAATAATAAAGTGCTTTTTAAACTGAAAATGTTTTTGTACGTTTGAAAATAGATTAATAGAATATTATGGAAACCAATTTTCCACTAGCTTTTGTCTAACTTTCGTAAATGACACTTTTTATTTTTATTTATAAATAGCTTTACAAATTATTCCGAATATCGTTAAGAGGAATATATTTTCTCAAATCATAGTGGACCTCTCAACAGAGACTTGTAATCATAATTCAATGTTTCTGATAATTCAATCATTTAATATATTTTTTTTAATTTCATCGATAATCATATTGAAACAAATACGTTCATATAAAGCATTATACGTTTAAATACTTTGTTGACATTTTCAATTTATAACATATACACATATACATACATATTCATATATGTTCATTTAATGGTTCGTGAATCATTGGAATTTGGTCGAGGTTTAAATGAATGTATAAACATAGTTTAAAATGCTTGAGGTTTAACTTAACAAACATTGCTTATCGTGTCAGAATAATATAAAGATAAAGTTTAAATTTAGTCGGAAATTTCCGGGTCGTCACAGTACCTACCCGTTAAAGAAATTTCGTCCCCGAAATTTGATAGAGGTCGTTATGGCTAACAATGAGAATGTTATTATGACGTAACGATTACGAAGTTTTATCATGTCTAAGAAGTATGGATAAAATAATTCGATTACTCGAAGCGTATGAAGGAAGTTATCGTAAATGAAGGAAATAAGATTATAGTGATTCGTCATATCTTTTGACATCATCACAATTGATCTCCGAATTTAAAGAAAATCTTTGTAATCTATGTTGGATTTGATGCTTCGGTGATTAAGGAGATTATGATTCTCTTCGAATTAATACGATAATCCATCTTGATTTCTCTGTCGGGTATTTCATTATAAATCCACCTCCTTCGTTTTCTTACAACTCACACCTTCTATTCTCTCTCCCTCAACTCATATTTTAAAGTATTTGTCAATATGCTTCATCCAGTACTGATTCTCGATATAATCCTCACTTTCATATCTGTCGTTCTTCTTTTTCATCTGCCACCAGAAGAATCTATTTACTTCTACTATACTCTCGGTTTTATAGTGTTTTTAGTTCTTCCGTGTCTTTATATTGCTATATGCATCGATATATACGGTTTATAATTTTTGGGTGGTTGTTGGGTTTTATATCTTCCCTTATATTTCAAAGCCCCTGCTTTTGTCTTCTATAATCATTGACATCCACAGTTAATGCTCCCTTCTATTTGCTACGATTTATACTCCAATTTCTATTTTGGAGTTTTGTCCTTTCGTTTCTTCTTCTTGCGATTAAGCAACGTTTGTAATGGTCCAGTATTCGCAGATATGAATTTCAGAATGAACATAGTTAATGTTCTAAGAAGGAAATGGTAATGGCACGATCTTGATTATTAATTTACCAGAATACCCTGAAAAGACCGAATCATCAAGAAAATATATTCTTGATATTTTTAGAGATTAAATAGAATACAAGAGTCGTGTAACATGGAACATGATGACGGCATGGTTTGTGAATCGTCATGTCCCATTAGAAACCCAGCATGACTTACTGTAATATAATCACGTTGATCAAGTGTCATTATATTATACTAACTCATGCTTCAGTTCCCAACACTACTTCAAAACATTCATAATTTAAACTCGAAAATTTATAGAATATAGAAACTAATAGTTTCTTATATGATGTAACACTGAAAGCGCAAAGAGATAAATGATTTCAGATAAAGAGTAAGGTATTCATTAATGACTTTAGCAGGCACTGAATCATTTGGATTCTTTGAAGGCAGATTTAGTCTTTGTGATTTGTCCACAGCCTCCTTCATAGTCTGTTCAATCCGTTTTCCAGTTCCAAACCTTCTCTTTTTCTCAGCTTTACCACCTTACTATTCTTTGTCATCAAACTTTTTTACTGTTAAGATCGTTTACAGTTTTTGATGCTTCGTCAGTATTTCAAGAACTAGTTTGCAGTTCAAAATATTTTTCAGAACTTCACATTCAAAGTATGTAAGTCCAGGAGATAGACGTTTTACGTACACATATAACTGTTGGCGTAGACATGCTGCGAGATTTCAAAATACTGGTTACTGTTTTTCGATGATTCATATGACAATTCTCGTTACAAGATGCGAATGAGTAAATGATGTGATTTCAATAAATATAATGATTTTTCGAAAAGTCAAAGATAATTGAAGTTGTTGGTAAGTTTATTGCTAAGGTGGCGAGATATGAAAGGTCCCCAGTAACGATGACTATAACGACCCTCATTTTTTCCATTCTATATTTTTCCAATATTAAAAGCCCAAACAATATAATTAAAACTTAATGATTAAACTTTAATCAACAATTGTTAAGTGTTAAGAGTTAGAAAACATATTAATTAACTTTGTACAAAAATTGACAAGTTAATAAAAGATGAAAATAATAAACTGTTAGTCGACACTCACTGCTAATTAAAATTTATGCATTTATGTAATATTATAACTAATAACCTATAAGTAATAAATAAAAAGTGACATTTATATAAATAATAAAACAATTGGGAACTAAATATATACAAGTCATGAATTAGTAAAAAGAAAATAATACTTATCATGTAGTAAATGTAAAAATAATAATAATAATAATAGTAATAATAATGAGACTAAAAAAATCTTACATCCTTATGTTGACTAAAAATAAAGTGTAAACTAGTACATCCTTATGTTGACTAATTATAAACTAGTACCACCTATTGTTGACTAAAAATTATAAAACAAAATAAAATTATTAATTAGAACATCCTTATGTTGACTAACACTCTAATACTTGCACTATATAAACACCTAGTTTCTCATTCACAAATCACACCAAAATCCTCTCTCAAAAACAATCTCTCCCTCTCCCTCTCTTGTGGTATTCGGATCTTCAAGCTTGTTCTTCGTGTTCTTCAAGAATCTTCAAGGAGTTCTTCAAGATTTTCAAGGCTTTGATCTTCCATCTTCATCGTGTTCATCTTTTCTTTGTTAATTATCTTGAATCTTCAAAGGTATAACATAAACCCTAAACTATTTACATAAATTTTGATCTTTGATAATTCATATTCATATTATAAACTTGTTATTCATAAGTATATACATAAACATACCTAGATTTATATATACATATATACATGTAAAAAAAAAAATATTTATATATATATATATATACATATATATACGAATTATATATACATATACATATTAAAACCTTAAAACCTAATTACACCTAAACTATAATTCTTAAACCCTAATTAATTAAACTCTAAACATTTATGAAACCCTAGGACATTAATTACTAAACCCTAGTTATTAATTACTACTTTAATTAACTAACCCTAATTAATGAAACCCTAATACTACTTATACTAGTACTTAACATGTATGCATTATTACTATTACTAGCACCTATAACCTACTAATTATATTGTAGCACAAAAACATTTTGGGATATGTATTAGAGATGTATAGATCTTCGAACTTTCTTGACGAATGGTTTCTATGAGATTCTAGGCAGAGGGTTTGGATTTCCGATTTAAAGGGTCCTATGGCTCAAGCCCCTAGATCTAAATTAGCCATTCGAAGGGAAAGGGGTGATTGGAAGCTTATCTAATACGGCAAGTATCCTAAAATGGAAACACTCATAAAAGTAGAAACTCTCTAGTCATAGAAACTTAGTAAAATAAGAAACTTTCTAAAAATAGAAACTTTATAAAAATAGTAACTTACTAGGAATAGAAACTTAGTAAAACAAACTATACTTAAACACATACTTAAACTTAAACATGGGCAAAACACTTAACTACTCTTAAATGTCAATAGGTTGACTTTCCTGCTCACTCGTTCAACTCTCTATTCCGAGGAATAACTCTCTCTACTTACTAAGGTGATTTTCATAGCCCCACTTTTACTGTTTATTAAACTGTTTATAATTTTTGGGGTGAGACACATGCTGTTTTTACTTTTTACACTTTAGACACAAGTACCAACTGCTAAAACTATGCTATACCCGGCTATGTCCGACTAAGTCCCTACAGTGATATTTTTAAGTGCTGCGGCATGCTTATTTATTGGGGGTAGGCCTATCGGGAGTAACGTCCCCGATACATTTGATGTTATCTTTGTATTGCTTGATAATGAAATTAAACCGACAAGTAGAACTAACTTGTCATGGGGCAAACTTGAACGTTTAGTCTAAATATCACGCACTGGCATAACTTTTTGATCCTGCGGGAGATCAACTTTACAACTAAATCTTGTGGTCTAAAAACAACGATAACTACTTTTGTTAAACCTATGAACTTCACTCAACCTTTTTGGTTGACACTTTAGCATGTTTTGTCTCAGGTGCTGTTTGATTCAAGCTTTCTTATCTACTACTTATGTGATGCTACTTGGACTTAGGATCAAGAGATATCGCATTTATTACTTCTGCATATGAACAATTACTTTATCGTTATTTCCATTATTGTAACGACATTTCATTTTCCGCTGCGTACTCAATAAAGTTAAATTTTCTCATTTAGTATTGTTCTCGTATTATAATATGTTGGTTTATTTGATATTAGTAACGTTTCTTCCAGACCCTATTGGGAGGACGTTACAGATTGGTATCAGAGCATAACCAGGCTGTTATAGAGAACCAGGATTGCAATTTTATGTGTGCCTTACTTGCTAGCTAGGGTGCCTTAGCAATCTAGGAAACTATAACCTTTCCTGCCTTACACTTAAAGCACTTAGGATTGCCTTATAATCTTAACAATCATGCTTTACCAAACTTGACTTAAAGATTCTAATCAAAGTCTCTTTCCTAATGTAGGACTACAACTTTTCTTGACCATAGTGCCTTTAATTGTTGCCTTTAACAGTTAAATGCTACACTATACTTTATAAACTTTACTTATCTTAGAATGACGAGCTAATCTAAGAACTCTGCTCACTTTCCTGAGTACTATCCAATTACACCACCGCATCTAAATGCGACACAATGATTTCAGAAATTCTTGACATTCATAAGTCATCTATCATGGTTATGTGTATTACATATGTATTACATGAAATATTATCCATGATTTTGAAACTCTTATAATTGTTACTACTCACACACAAACGTATATAACTCCCTGTTATATCACGTACCTATATGCCTTATGCATCGGTTTATGAATCGAAAAATGTCATTGGGTTATCACAGTATACGAATTGAAAGTCTTTAATCAAAAGATTATTAGATTACATACTTATCACTTTATGATCTCGACACGTCATACTGCCATTATTAAAGTATAGACACATCATATCTTATTATATCTTATCGTATCTATCCCAATAGATTTTGTCTAACACTTTTCCTAAATTCCCTCCGTAAATTACGGAAATCTTTTTGCTATATACACGTATTCGAGGAGACGAATATATCATCCAGTATTCAACACTAATCTCATATCAAAAACCCTAATTCCAAACACATAATATGGATTCCTCGAACTCTTCGAGCTCCAATGGCAGCGTAACCGGAATGAACCAACCAATCAGCCATCATCTATTTTGGATGAATTGGGGATGGGTTCGTAGTAAACTTAATCAATGGAGACAAGAAGAAGGTGATCCCTTCCACCAACCGAATTCACCTCTTGGTGAAGAACCTGAAGCACTTACTGGCGAACCCGTTCGGAACACTATTTTCACCCTCATTTCCAGGATATCCAGTCACGAATATATAATATCTAAAATTTTAGATCTTATTCATCCACTTGTCCGAACCGCCAATCATCCCGGAATAATAGAAGAAGTCAACGAGCTTCGCGCTCGAGTAGTGGCTCTGGAGAATATGGTGCGAAACCTACGAACACCAGCAGCAGCACCAGCAGCATAACCAGTACCACCAGTACCATCAGCATCACTACCAACATCACCACCAACATCACCAGCTTCACCAACGACAACATCCGCATTCCACGCCTCAACATCGCACTCAGTACCTCAAACATCAACATCATACGCCCCATAGATACCAAGGAATATTATTAATAATGAGTTAAGATGTATTGACTCATTCTTCCTGAAGAATTACATATGTATACTTTATATATATGGATTGGAACAATAATAAATCTTTTCGTACTAAGCTATTACGTGTGAATCTTAACTAGTATGTACTACATGGTTAATTCATATCACAATATGCTATGATGTACATCTTTTGTTAATAACTTAACAATCGTTAATCATTGCTTCAATACAATAAACTCCATTTCGTAATAAACCAAGTGTATTACTCAAATATATGATTGATTGTATACTTTAATTTTCGATGTACTCGAAACTTTCTAGAAAATATCATTAGTGCCTTATGAATTTCACAAGAATTCCAAGAGCACCAACATCATATACCGAAGTATATCAATAACAATGAACGATGAAGTATTAATTCATAACTTCATTAGCGAAATATTTCACGACAATTATGAAATCTCTAAGGTTTTGGAGATTATTTATTCTCGTTTCAACAGCAAATCAAATGAGTTTAATATTATATTAGCTCATTAAAACCATGATTACATCTGAAGAATACATATATGAACGTATATCTTCTCTTTTGTACAAACTGTTAATTGTAAAAAATATTTTAACGGGTAGGTAAAACCCGAGAGATATTCATATCTCATATAAATATGTTACATTGTACATTCTTCCATTCTGATTCAGCAGTTGTTAACTATACTACTTACATTCACATGATATATGTATATGTTCACCAAAGAAAAACCATTTTCATACAAATTCAGTTACATACTCTGATTTTGACATATCGAAACTTAAGTAAAGCTTTAGCAAGTGTTATCTTCCTAAAGATCACTACATTCATGAATTATATTCATTCGTATTCTATGATGAATTATCAAATCAAACCACCGAACTTACCATTCCTTACTTTTGAAAATCACAACATTTCTTCGTCAACCGTTAGATCCATTGATGGATGCATCTTACGCTTAAACACTTCAAATTTAAAATTCTTGAAAACATCCTTTGAATCTTGACGATCGCAATCAGCGTTTAATCATCTAAAAATGAAATTTCTTGAAACCATTTCGGATTGATAACCGATGATTCAAATATGGCTGCATTAAATGCAGAGGAAACAGAAAAAAATTGTAGATGGTCTTAAGGGCCAACAGTTTGATAATAAAGAATGGTACGTTGGAAAAGCTCAAAAGAAAATTTGGAACTGAAAAACGGATTGAGCTAACCATGGAGGAGACCAAGGACAAACACAAGGGTCAAACCCTATATTCAAAGAATCCAGGTAATTTTGGATCCGGTGAAATCTTTAGAGAATATCTTGCTCCGAAGTCATGTTAAAAGCTTGCGGAAAATTTTTCTTCATCAACTTTCGAACTTAGAAATTCCAAAATATCATCATAAATATCCTCTATATTTCGAAAGATATCTTCATAACGATTCATGTCCGCAATTAAGTATCTCTTTGCGATATCTTTATAAAGGAAACTGTTTTAGTTTCTATATTCTGTAAAATTCGAGTTTAAATTATAAATGCTTTGAAGAAGTGTTGGGAATTGAAGCATGAGTTAGTATAATATAATGACGTCAGGCCAACGTGATTATATTACAGTAAGTCATGCTAAGTTTTTAATGAAAGATGATGATTCATAGATTTTATAATCATCATTTTCCATGTTACACGACTCTTACATTCTATTTAACCTCTAAATATATCAAGAACATATTTTTCTTAATGATTCGGTATTTTCCGGATATTCTGGTAATATGACAAATCAAATCGTGCTATTACATTTCCTTTCTACTTTATATATTATGATCATTCGAAACTTCATACCTATGAATTCTGGACCATTACTCGCTTGACTTGAAGTCGGGAAGAAGAAACAAAAGCATAAAGCTCCGACATATAAGGGAAAATATAAAGCCCGATAACGACTCCGAAATTACAAACCGTGTATATCAATGCGTATAGCAATATAAAGACACGGGATAATTAAAAACACTATAACCCCAAGAGCATAGTAGAAGTAAACAGATTCCTCTGGCGGTAAAAGAAAAAGAAGAATGACTGCATAGATGGTCAATATAATAACCAGGATCAGAACTGGATTAAGCATTTTCTTAATCTTTTGGAAGTTTGAATTGAGAAAGAAAGTATAGAAGTGGTGAAGATAATGAAACGAAAGAAGCTAATTTATAGCAAAATTCCAAACACATCAATCGAGGCAAATCACCGCATTTAATCAAACAAATCTCAAAATTTCGTAAATACCGGAGAATCAAATCTTATAGATTACGAAGATTTCCTTTAATTCCTTGAATTCCGGAAATCAATCGTGACTACGTCAAAAGTTAAGGCGAACATTTAATTTTCTCATTTCACTCTTTTATGATAGCTTCATTTATACTCTTCCTATAAACGAATCGTTTTATCCATATTATTCAATAGTGATAAAACTTTATTTTTCAACTTATATTCATCATTAAAATATTCTTGTTGTAAACAATGAAGATCTCTATCAAATTTCATGACTGTGATTTTCACGAACTCCTCTTTGTTTGTCTGCCCTAATATTGTGGCATAAAATGCTCAAGGTTTTAAATGAGCTCAGTAATATTCATAACACATTTCATGTATCCAATTTACTGAAATGACTTGTATAACATCATCATTTTGAATGATATTCGCATTAATGATAAAATGCACTTCGTTGAATAACCTATAGAAATCATGGAAGGAGAGGTCAAACAAACGCGTAAAAGCAATATACCTATCGTTAAAGTCCGTTGGAATTCGCGTAGAGGCCCCGAATATACCTGGGAACGCAAAGACCATATGAAACGGAAATATCCCCATCTCTTCTCAACTGCCGATGCAAACGAGGAAACTACCTAAAAACTTCGGGACGAAGTTTTCAATAACGGGGAGGTACTATAACGACCCTCATTTTTTCCATTCTATATTTTTCCAATATTAAAAGCCCAAACAATATAATTAAAACTTAATGATTAAACTTTAATCAACAATTGTTAAGTGTTAAGAGTTAGAAAACATATTAATTAACTTTGTACAAAAATTGACAAGTTAATAAAAGATGAAAATAATAAACTGTTAGTCGACACTCACTGCTAATTAAAATTTATGCATTTATGTAATATTATAACTAATAACCTATAAGTAATAAATAAAAAGTGACATTTATATAAATAATAAAACAATTGGGAACTAAATATATACAAGTCATGAATTAGTAAAAAGAAAATAATACTTATCATGTAGTAAATGTAAAAATAATAATAATAATAATAGTAATAATAATGAGACTAAAAAAATCTTACATCCTTATGTTGACTAAAAATAAAGTGTAAACTAGTACATCCTTATGTTGACTAATTATAAACTAGTACCACCTATTGTTGACTAAAAATTATAAAACAAAATAAAATTATTAATTAGAACATCCTTATGTTGACTAACACTCTAATACTTGCACTATATAAACACCTAGTTTCTCATTCACAAATCACACCAAAATCCTCTCTCAAAAACAATCTCTCCCTCTCCCTCTCTTGTGGTATTCGGATCTTCAAGCTTGTTCTTCGTGTTCTTCAAGAATCTTCAAGGAGTTCTTCAAGATTTTCAAGGCTTTGATCTTCCATCTTCATCGTGTTCATCTTTTCTTTGTTAATTATCTTGAATCTTCAAAGGTATAACATAAACCCTAAACTATTTACATAAATTTTGATCTTTGATAATTCATATTCATATTATAAACTTGTTATTCATAAGTATATACATAAACATACCTAGATTTATATATACATATATACATGTAAAAAAAAAAATATTTATATATATATATATATACATATATATACGAATTATATATACATATACATATTAAAACCTTAAAACCTAATTACACCTAAACTATAATTCTTAAACCCTAATTAATTAAACTCTAAACATTTATGAAACCCTAGGACATTAATTACTAAACCCTAGTTATTAATTACTACTTTAATTAACTAACCCTAATTAATGAAACCCTAATACTACTTATACTAGTACTTAACATGTATGCACTATTACTATTACTAGCACCTATAACCTACTAATTATATTGTAGCACAAAAACATTTTGGGATATGTATTAGAGATGTATAGATCTTCGAACTTTCTTGACGAATGGTTTCTATGAGATTCTAGGCAGAGGGTTTGGATTTCCGATTTAAAGGGTCCTATGGCTCAAGCCCCTAGATCTAAATTAGCCATTCGAAGGGAAAGGGGTGATTGGAAGCTTATCTAATACGGCAAGTATCCTAAAATGGAAACACTCATAAAAGTAGAAACTCTCTAGTCATAGAAACTTAGTAAAATAAGAAACTTTCTAAAAATAGAAACTTTATAAAAATAGTAACTTACTAGGAATAGAAACTTAGTAAAACAAACTATACTTAAACACATACTTAAACTTAAACATGGGCAAAACACTTAACTACTCTTAAATGTCAATAGGTTGACTTTCCTGCTCACTCGTTCAACTCTCTATTCCGAGGAATAACTCTCTCTACTTACTAAGGTGATTTTCATAGCCCCACTTTTACTGTTTATTAAACTGTTTATAATTTTTGGGGTGAGACACATGCTGTTTTTACTTTTTACACTTTAGACACAAGTACCAACTGCTAAAACTATGCTATACCCGGCTATGTCCGACTAAGTCCCTACAGTGATATTTTTAAGTGCTGCGGCATGCTTATTTATTGGGGGTAGGCCTATCGGGAGTAACGTCCCCGATACATTTGATGTTATCTTTGTATTGCTTGATAATGAAATTAAACCGACAAGTAGAACTAACTTGTCATGGGGCAAACTTGAACGTTTAGTCTAAATATCACGCACTGGCATAACTTTTTGATCCTGCGGGAGATCAACTTTACAACTAAATCTTGTGGTCTAAAAACAACGATAACTACTTTTGTTAAACCTATGAACTTCACTCAACCTTTTTGGTTGACACTTTAGCATGTTTTGTCTCAGGTGCTGTTTGATTCAAGCTTTCTTATCTACTACTTATGTGATGCTACTTGGACTTAGGATCAAGAGATATCGCATTTATTACTTCTGCATATGAACAATTACTTTATCGTTATTTCCATTATTGTAACGACATTTCATTTTCCGCTGCGTACTCAATAAAGTTAAATTTTCTCATTTAGTATTGTTCTCGTATTATAATATGTTGGTTTATTTGATATTAGTAACGTTTCTTCCAGACCCTATTGGGAGGACGTTACAATGACGAAAGAGCAACGTATCTATCGAGGTTATAATAAGACTAGCCCGACTGAAAAGTCGAAGTTGACTTGCTGGAGCTGTGACAAAACTGTCTACTTTGAAAAGGAATTGAAAAGTCATTTTAGCTAATAAATGCCAAAGGGTCTGACACGGATACGCGTCGAACTATGACTTTGGCTTCGAGAGCTTTTTAGGTACATAAATATGGGTAATATGTGGTTGGATCATCATCTCGATTGTTCATTGTTTGAAGTGTCTTCGAAAACTTCGGAGAGTTTGAACACAGTTTGTAATCGTTAATATACATATGATGTTCTAACACAGTTTTGAAGCCAAAGTATAGCTTTGAAAGATGTAGGAATCTAAGCGTGATGTCTTCTGTTAAATCATGACTTGGATTTTGATTTGTCAAAATCAGAATGCGTAATCAAATTTGGGTGAGAATGGTTGTTTTGATTACTATACAAGAATGTATATTGTTGTGAGATTTTAGGAGTATAGTTGATGATTTGCTTAATCAGATTCGAAAAATGTAACATATTAATTTTGAATTTATATATCTCTCGGGTATTACCTACCCGTTAAAAAAAATTTCATAATTAATATTTTGTACAACAGAATATTATTACAGTCTTTATGAAAATATATATGTGCATATTTTCTTCAGATGTAACATAGATTTAATGAGTTAATATTAAATTAAACTCATTTGATTTACGGTTGAAACTAGAACTGAATAATCCCTAATGACTTTAGAAATTACATAACTTTTACGGAGTATTTATTCAATAAAATTGAAATTATGAATTAATACTTCGTTATTTGTTGGTGTTTGTAACCCTTGCACCATATTCTCTAAAGCCACTACTCGAGCGCGAAGCTCGTTGACTTCTTCTATTACACCGGGGTGATTGTCGGTTCGGACGAGCGGATAAATAAAATCTAGAATTTAATGTAGTATATAATCGTGACGAGATACTATGGAAATGAGAGAGAAAATGGTGTTTCGGACCGGTTCGCCGGTAAGTGCTTCAGGTTCATCGCCAAGAGGGCAATGTGGTGGATGGAAGGGACCACCTTCTTTTTGTCTCCAATTATTGAGGAGGCTACGAACCTATCCCCAATTCATCTAGAATAGATGATGGCTAATTGGTTGATCCATTCCGGTCACACTGCTTTCGGAGCTTGAGTGTGATTTCATATCGGAATTCGAGGGACTTGAAATAATGACGAATTCCATTTCGTTCGATTGAATAAAGGATTTTTCGATATGAAATGATTTTTCGGCTATCGGGTGGTATTCTAATTGCATAGAATATCTATATATATAGCGCAAAAGATTTCGTAGATTACGGAGGAATTTACGTGATATGTCAGGCAAAGTTTACAGTAACAGATACGCTAAGATATGGATTAGCAGATACGATAAGATATGTATTTTGTCTATACACTATTTATGCAATCAATGCAGTAAGACGTGTCTAGACTAAGAATGATAAGCAGGCAATTCCGATAAAAATGATAAGCAAAACTTTTGACATGCAGACACGGTCGCTAAGACCACCGCTCTGATACCAACTGAAAGGACCCGTTCATATACATTATAAACGATTCACAATAGTTGATTACATCGCGAGGTATTTGACCTCTATATGATACATTTTACAAACATTGCATTCGTTTTTAAAAGACAAACTTTCTTTACAACGAAAGTTGACGGCATGCACACCATTTCATAATACATCCAACTATAATTGACATAATAATAATCTTGATGAACCCAATGACTCGAATATAACGTCTTTCAAAATATGCCATGAATGACTCCAAGTAATATCCTTAAAATGAGCTAATGCACAGCGGAAGATTTCTTTAATACCTGAGAATAAACATGCTTTAAAGTGTCAACCAAAAGTTTGGTGAGTTCATAGGTTTATCAAAACAATCATTTCAATATATTAATAGACCACAAGATTTCCGTTTATAAATATATGTACACTCGCAAGTGTATAAAAGTATTCTATAAGTTGTAGGCACCCGGTAACAAGCCTTAACGTTCATGTTTTACCCTCTGAAGTACACCAGATCAGGTGTGTTTAAAATAACCTCGAAGTACTAAAGCATCCAATAGTCAGGATGGGGTTTGTCAGGCCCAATAGATCTATCTTTAGGATTCGCGCCTACCGTACATAGACAAGTAGTTTAATGTTACCAAGCTAAGGGTATATTTCTGGTTTAAACCCACATAGAATTAGTTTTAGTACTTGTGCCTATTTCGTAAAACATTTATAAAACAGCGCATGTATTCTCAGCCTAAAAATATATATAAAAAGGGAGTAATGAAACTCACAATACTGTATTTCGTAGCAATTATGTATATGACGGCACTGAACAAGTGCAGGGTTTGTCTCGGATTCACGAACCTATATTAAGTATATATATTTATATGTTGGTCAATATCTATGTAACAATTTAGGTCAAGTCGTAGTGTATCACAATCCTAATGCTCGAGACCGACATGCAAAAGTAAACAAAAGTCAACTTGACCCAAAATGACTTCCAAAATCTATACATGTTTATTATATAACTTATATATAGTAGTTTTATATATTTAAATATATTTATCAGATCTTATTATACTAAATAATACAAGTCATTTATTAATAAATAAAAATTTATATTAAAATTCATATATGATAAAAATATATTTTTATATATCTCAAGTAATAAAATTTATAAAATTCACTTAATATCATAAAAATATAGTGGTATGTATTATTAATGTAATTACATTACGTGTGGTAAAAATATCTTTGTACGCATATTTATTTGATAAAATAATATTGATAATAATGATAATGATAAAAATAATAAAATGATAGTTTCAATAAAAATATTAATTTTTATTAATAAAGATAATTTTAGCAATAACATCAACTGATAACAGTTATAATAATCGTTTTAATAATAATATTAAAATTAATGATAATTCAGTTGACCATATCTTTTAATCCGTTCATCGAAACCACACGATTTCTAAATGAAAAGTTATTAATTTTTTTCTTCAGCTTTTCAACGACATGCATATCATATAACTTATCTCAGTAGCATATGTATCAAATTCGTGATTTATCATAAACTATTTAACGACGAAACTAAGCATACAAACATGCATAATCATATATACTCGAGCACTAGTTAGGGATACACTATTAATATATAAAAGATAAGATATGAATGCTCACGTATCAATATTGAGATTCAATATTGCAGGAAAGTACGTAGACGCAACGAAAATGATAAACGTTAGGTTGACCTCATGAGCAATACCCTCGATCAATACCCATAACCTTCATAGCTATAACCCATAATTTCCTTAGCTCTATCCCATTTGAAAACTTATTTTGAAATCGTCTGAATATAACTCCGTCGTAGTATTTTATGTATACTAATAATATCTTGAAATAATACTAAGTAATATATATATATATATATATATATATATATATATATATATATATATATATATATATATATATATATATATATATATATATATATATATATATGTAATTCGATTGAGAGAGTTTAGAGAAATATATTTTCAAGTTTCTATAAAATAATGAAACGTATTGAATTCTATTTATAATAGATTTTTGAATTATTAAAGTGAATTATTAAAGTATGAATTATTAAAGTGAATTATTAAAGTATGAATTATTAAAGTGAATTATTAAAGTATGAATTATTAAAGTGAATTATTAAAGTATGAATTATTAAAGTGAATTATTAAAGTATGAATTATTAAAGTGAATTATTAAAGTATGAATTATTAAAGTGAATTATTAAAGTTAAAGTAAAGTAAAGGTAAAGTTAAAGTATAGTAAAAGTATAAAAACTATGTATGTATAATACGTGTATAAATATATATAATATTAATTTAAATCGTTATATATATTTAATGAAATAAAATATAAATATCGTTATATTTATTATACTGGTTAAGTAATGAGTTGTCAAAAGTGATTCTAGATATTTATAAAAGTTATATACGTTTTAATAATAAAGTTCTTTTTAAACTGAAAATGTTTTTTTACGTTTGAAAATAGATTAATAGAATATTATGGAAACCAATTTTCCACTAGCTTTTGTCTAACTTTCGTAAATGACACTTTTTATTTTTATTTATAAATAGCTTTACAAATTATTCCGAATATCGTTAAGAGGAATATATTTTCTCAAATCATAGTGGACCTCTCAACAGAGACTTGTAATCATAATTCAATGTTTCTGATAATTCAATCATTTAATATATATTTTTTTTAATTTCATCGATAATCATATTGAAACAAATACGTTCATATAAAGCATTATACGTTTAAATACTTTGTTGACATTTTCAATTTATAACATATACACATATACATACATATTCATATATGTTCATTTAATGGTTCGTGAATCATTGGAATTTGGTCGAGGTTTAAATGAATGTATAAACATAGTTTAAAATGCTTGAGGTTTAACTTAACAAACATTGCTTATCGTGTCAGAATAATATAAAGATAAAGTTTAAATTTAGTCGGAAATTTCCGGGTCGTCACAATAAATGAGGTAGAATGATACGTAAAGCGAAGATAATCGATGATATGTAGAACGAAGATCATACTCGAAGTACAGATAGTGATACTGAGGCGTGTGAGGTTGATATCCGAGGTACGGATTGAAATGTTGAGGTTTATGACACGGTTGTGGTTTGGGGGTTATAAGGGTACTGTCGGCGTTGATGATGGTGGTGCTGATTATGCTGCTGGTGCTGCTGCTGGTGTTTGCAACCTTCGCACCATATTCTCTAAAGCCACTACCCGAGCGCGGAGTTCGTTTACTTCTTCTATTATACCGGGATGATTGGTGGTTGGAGCAAGCGAATGAACAAGATTCGAAATATGGGATAGTATATAATCGTGACGAGGTACTCTAGAAATGAGAGAGAAAATGGTTTCTCGAACAGGTTCGCCGGTAAGTGCTTCTGGTTCATCGCCAAGAGGGCAATTCGGTGGATGGACGGGATCACCTTCTTCTTGTCTCCAGTGATTTAGTATATTACGAACCCATCCCCAATTCATCCAGAATAGATGATGGGAAATTGGTTGATCCATTCCGGTGACACTGTTGTCGGAGCTCGAGTGAGAATCCATATCGGAATAGTTGTCAGGATCGGAGGAATTTGAACTAGATGCGGAATCCATCTTGTATAATCGGGGAAATGAATTTTTGGTATGGAATAGATTATAGAAGTTAGATTTGGTACTCTTCAATACATAATTTACATATGTATATATAATACCAAAATCCCGTAAATTACGGAGAATCTTTGAAAAGATGTCAGCCAAAGTCCAAAGTAACAGATATGCTAAGATATGAATTTTGTCTATACACTATCGATGCACTAAATGCAGTAATACGTGTCTAGACTTATGAATGGTAAGCAGGTAATTCCCTAAGGATGATAAGATGATTTTCGACTAAATATGATAAGCAAAACTTTTGACATGTAAATACGGTCGAAGTCCAGACTCACTAATGTATCCTAACGACTTAACAGTTAGACACACTAATGTAGACCTGGTTTGCTAAGACCACTGCTCCGATACCACCTGTAAAGACCCGTCCTTATCCACCTGGACAAAGTCTTCAACATTTGGTTCCATTGCGATGATCGACACCAAGTAATGTCTTTAGTATGAGCTAATGCACAGCGGAAGACTTAATTCGTACCTAAGAATAAACATGCTTTAAAACGTCAACATAAAGTTGGTGAGATATAGGTTTGATGCTAGCAGCGTTATAACTATGGACCACAAGATTTCATATATTTAAACATAATACACTCGCAAGTGTATGTAAAAGTAGTTGAGCACTTGGTAACCATACTTAACATTTAAATCATCGCAGCATATTCTTAAATAATCGCTACACCGTACCAAGTGTAGTATACAGAAACGAAGTACTGTGCAACCGTTGAAAACTGGTCGTCCAGCCCGGTTGGGGTTGTCAGGCCCGATAGATCTATCAACAGGATTCGCGTTTACATTCCTCATGTAAATATTAGCTACCAAGTATAAAGATATATGCCATGGTACAACTCAACATAGAATTTATTTTTGAACACTTGTGTCCATAACGTAAATCATAAAATGCATGTATTCTCATCCCAAAATATTTAGAGTTTAAAAGGGACTATATACTCACCTAATGTATTTTGTAGTAAAAATACATATAACATCATTGAAAAAGTATAGGGTTGGCCTCGGATTCACGAACCTATATCATTTATATATATATATTAACACCTAAAATGGTAATCAAATAATTACATCTATTAATTATATAATATTTATGTATTTGGTGTTGTAGTTTATATAGAATTCGTATTACATTTTGTATATATGTTTATTTTGTATATATATATATATATATATATATATATATATATATATATATATATATATATATATATATATATATATATATATGTTGATATGTTTAATATATAGTTATATGTAATATAAATATATTTTATATAAAAATCTTTATTTGTTATAATATAATAATAATGAAAATGATATTTTTAATAAAAATAGTAGTTTTAATAATTATTAAAATTTTAATAAAAATGATACTATAAATAAATATGCTAATAAAAATAATATTACTAATAATAATCATAATAATAATAATAATAATAATAATAATAATAATAATAATAATAATAATAATAATAATAATAATAATAATAATAATAATACCAAATAATACCTTAGAAGCATTAAAAAGAAAGAAACTGCCCAGGACGGGACTCGAACCCGCGACCTCCACTTTGACCCACAACACTCTTAACCATACTTATTATTATCGTTATTTCACATATCATTAACGAATCATAATCATCATCATTTTCATTACCACACGAACTCATCATCATTATTATTCTAATCATCCAAAAGTTTAGTTGTAAAGTTCAAATCAACTTAAAATTTCGAATTTCAAATGTTGTATTCTCGGCTCTACTAATTCGATTACAAGTTTAATACCATGATACCAGGCCCAACAACAGCAATTCACGGCCCATCTTAGAAAAAGGAATATATTAGCCCAACCTTCACACTAGTCTCGGCCCACAATAAGAATTCGGCCCAACAGGATAAAAATCTCGGCCCACAATAACAGGTTTTAAATTTAAGTTGAATAATGGTTTGTGGTGGGTACCATAGGTTGATCAAGAATAGAAACAACAAACCAAAAGGTGTGTAACTGTATTTGTATCTTCGTACTAAAAAAATATATTATTGTCACTTCTTGCAGTCAATTCTGGTCGGCCATTATATTTGTATAATTCAAATTGCTAGTTCCTTGTGATTACAAACCGTCCCACTTTATATCCTTATCCATCAGTTCCCATCACCTTTTTAATATCATTCATTATTGTTTACTATATTAGAAAACAAAACGGGTATAGCTTGCAACAAGAACAGTGGGGGTTAAAAAGAATACGGACGAAAAGGAAGGAACGAGTATTGAGGGTGGTGATTGGTGTTCTTAAACCGAAACAAAACGGAAAGATGGTGGTGAGGTGTTTGCAAGTGGTGTGTTGTGACGATGTTAATTCGGGTAGAGAAAACAGTAGCGGATAGTAGTTTAGTGGTTCACGATGGTGAGTTTTTAATGTTAACGAAAAAAAGAGAGAGAGGAAGAGAGGGAAAGTGGAAGGTGAAGTTTGTATGGTTATGGAGGCGATGGATTGTGATGGTGGGTGTACGATAAGATGGGGTGATAATTTGTAGTGATGGTGACGATTGTAAGGTGAAGGTGGTGATGTAACTCGATGGTGTTTGGATGATGGTTTCATAGTGGAGGTTTTTGATGGCGAATCAACGGCAGCAAATATTTGTTGATAGTGGTTCGATGGTGATATCATGAAGGAGGTGAGCCAAGAATGGTCGTGGTGTTGGACGGTTGTAGCTTGCGGTGGTGATAACCGAAGGTGGTTGAGTTCTTGATGGTGAAGGTTGGAGGATGGTTTTGAACAACGAATAAGGTGGTGAAGGGTTGATCGAAGGAGGTTCATGATAATGAAACAGAGATCAAAGGTAGTTGTGAAAGTGAAGTGGTGATGAAGTGGGTGACGGTTTGTAGAGTGGTTCATAGATGAAGCTGGTGGATGTCATAAAACAAGAGACAAAAGGAACTAAAAGTGAGATGGATTATGGTGAAGTGGTGGCGTGAAGTTCACGGTGGTGGTGATTCACTTAGAGTGGTGGCGATGGTTGTTGTGTATCGGTTCTTAACTCATCCAAGCAACCAGAGATGCAAGATTGTGAATTGGGTGTTGTGTAGTTTTATAGATGCAGTGATGTATGTGTATATACGTACATATATATAAAGAAGAGGATAGATATTAGCAAACAGTAATTATTAATCATAACTCTCAATTATATCATATAATTCACACAGTAAACCAATAGTAAAACCATACTTTTAACATTATCTACCGACAGTCTTCCCGGATGACTGAATTATGTTCAATGCTAAACAGTTGTTGTATACAAGTCTTCCTAAAAATCTCATATTTTTAAATTAACTATATTTATTTATTTTAGTTATCATGGTATAAAATCCGGGCATTAACTATTAAATAAAAATTAAATTAATTTTTCACTATCAATCCCAAGTAAAATATGTTGAGTGTAAAACTTAACAAATAGCTCTTAAATATATATCTAATAGGCCTATAATTTATATAACTCATTTTTGGGTCACCTTTTATCTTAAAATAGTATAAGTTTGAATTTAACACGCTTAATATCAATCGGACATCAAACTAGTATTACCATCAATTAATATTTTAAATTATACTTTCAATTATTATATATATATATATATATATATTCTATATACCTTATTTATAGATACTTTGTAAATAAAATTTATTATTTTACAAAATTAATTATAACAATTACAATAAATAATATTTCATATTATCACACACACATATCTATTTACAATTAATTGTTCATGAATCATCAGGCATGGTCAAAGGGTAACTGATTAACCGAATATAGATTTCAAACTTTCTAGACTCAACATTACAGATTTTGCTTATCGTGTCAGAAACATATAAAGATTAAGGTTTAAATTTGGTCGGAAATTTCCGGGTCATTACACATACTAAAATAAGGACAAGATTTGGAGTCCATGTTTGTATGATATTGTGTAAAAACTGCATTCAAGAAACTATTTTCGATGTAACATATTTGTATTGTAAACCATTATGTAATGGTCGTGTGTAAACAAGATATTTTAGATTATCATTATTTGATAATCTACGTAAAGCTTTTTAAACCTTTATTTATGAAATAAAGGTTATGGTTTGTTTTAAAAATGAATGCAGTCTTTGAAAAACGTCTCATATAGAGGTCAAAACCTCGAAACGAAATCAATTAATATGGAACATTTTTAATCAATAAGAACGGGACATTTCACTTACTGCCTCTATTGCATAGACAGTGTATAGATAAATTCATATCTTAGCGTATCTGCTAATCCATATCTTAGTGTACCTGTTACTGTAAACTTTATCTGTCGTATTCCGTAGATTCCTCCGTAACTTATGGGATTTGAGTATTATCTTAGCGTATCTGCTAATCCATATCTTAGTGTACCTGTTACTGTAAACTTTGCCTGTCGTATTCCGTAGATTCCTCCGTAACTTATGGGATTTGAGTATTATATATGCATATGTAAATTATGTATTGCAGGGTACTAATCTACATCCTATAATTTATTTCTTATCGAAAATCCTTCATCTGATCGTACGAGATGAATCCCTCAACCAGTTCGAATTCCTTGGATTCCGACAGCTATTCTGATATGGAGTTTCACCTAAGCTCCGAAAGCAGTGTCACCAGAATGAATCAACCAATCATCCATCCCCAATTCATCTGATGGGTTCGTAGTCGACTTAATCAATGGAGACGCGCAGAAGACGATCCCTTCCACTAACCGAATTCACCTCTTGGTGAAGAACCTGAATCACTTACCGGCGAACCTATCCGAAACACCATTTTCAGCCTCATTTCCAGGGTATCTCGACACGATTATATTCTATCAAAAATTCTAAACCTTATTCATCTGCTCGTTCCGACCAACAATCATCCCAGAATAATAGAAGAAGTCAACGAACTCCGCGCTCGAGTAATCAATTTGGAGAATATGGTGCAAAATTTACCAGCTTCAACAACATCACCGGCACCAACATTACCAACAACATCAATACCAGTCCCACCAACAACCCAAGTTTATACATCACACGCCTCAACATCTCATTATGTACCTCGAGCATAATCATCGTTCTACGAATCGTTCTACATCATTTATCTTCGTTCTTCATGGCGATTATGTAATCTCTAATGTTTTAGAGATTATGTATTCTAGTTCTAACGGTAAATCAAATGAGATTAATACCATATTAACTCATTAAATCCATGATTGCATCTGAAGAAAATATATATGTATATATATTTTCATAAAGATTGTAATTGTAGATTCTTTTGTACAAACTGTTAATGGTGAAAATATTTTAATGGGTAGGTAATACCAGAGGAATATTTAGATTTCACATTAATAAGTTACATCTTCTACAGTTAATTAATTCCTCAAGTTTGCCACTTGATTTCATCTTAAACATCCTTTGTATTTTGACGATTACAATCAGCGTTTAATCATCTAAAAACACAATTCTCTTGAAACCACCTCAGATTTATAACCGATGATTCAGATATGGTAGTATTAAATGCAAAGGAAACAGAGAATTTGTAGATGGTCTAAATGGCCAAAAGTTTGATAATAAAGAATGAGATGTTGGGAACGCTCGATAGAAAATTTGGTACTGAAAAACTGATTGAGCAAACCATGAAGGAGACCGAGAACAAATACAAGGACCAAACCCTATATTCAAAAAATCCAGATAATTCTGTATCCGATGAAATCTTTAGAGAATATCTTGCTCCGTACCCATGTTAAATCTTGTGGAAAATCTTTCTTCGTCAACCTTCGATCATAGAAATTCTGAAAATATCATCATAAATATCTTCGATATTTCTGAGGATATTTTCATAAATATTCTGGTCCAAAATTAATTATCTCTTCGTGCTATTTAAGTTACATCATAAAAGAAACTGATTTAGTTTCTATCATTATGTAAAATTTGAGTTTAAATTATGAATAATTTCTGGGGAAGTGTTGAGAATTGAAGCATGAATTAGTATAATATAATGCGCTTGGCTAACGTGATTATATTACACTAAGTCATGCTGAGTTTCTAATGGAACGTGATGATTCACAGATCATACCGTCATCATGTGCTATGTGACATAACTCTTTTATTCTACTTGACCTCTAAACATATCAAGAAAATATTTTCTTGATATTTCTATATTTTCTGTGAATTCAGGTAATTTACCAAATCAAATAGTGCTATTACGTTCCTTCCTGCTTAGAACATTATGATCATTTGAAACTTTATATCTACGAATTCTGGACCATTATTCGCTTGATTTAGAATTGGGAAGAGAAAACAAGAGCATGGAGCTCCGAAATATAAAGAAAAATATAAAGCCGATCACAAACACATAAATTACAAACCGTGTATATCAATGCGGATAGGAACATAAATACACGGGAGAATGAAAAAAACCCTATAACCCCAAGGTAATAGTAGAAGTTAACAAATTCCTCATGTGGTAGATGAAAAAGGAGGAACACAGAAGCGATTGTCAGAAGAAGGACAAGGATCAGTACTGGATTAAGCAGTTTTACAATCTTTAGAAGTATGGATTAAGGAAGAAAGTATAGGAATGGTGAGAATAATAAGACGGAAGAGGTAAATTTATAATGGGAACATCCGACAGAGCAATTGAGGCAGAGGACCGCATTTAAATAAAGAGATCTTAATTTCATTAATCACTGACGAATCAAATCTTATATAGATAACAAATATTTACTTTGAAATTCCTTGAATTCCGGAATTCAACAGTGACTATGTCAAAAGTTAAGACGAACCTCTATTTACTTCATTTCACTCTTTTGTGATAGCTTCACTCGTACGCTTCGAGTAATCGAATTATTTTATCAATATTACTCAATAATGATGAAACTCTATTTATCAACTCATATTCGTCATGAAAACATACTTATTGTCAACTATGGTGATCTCTATCAAATTTTGGGGACGAAATTTCTTTAACGGTAGGTACTGTGACGACCCAAAAAATTTCGACTAAATTTAAACCAAACTCTCGATACGATTTAATATTTTTGACACGATAAGCTAAGTCTGTAATCCTGAGTCTCAAAATTTTTGAACTGTTTCATATATTCAATTGACCTTCGACCATTCCCGACGATTCACGAACCAATATTTGTAAATAGTTATGTGTGAATATATATATATATATATATATATATATATATATATATATATATATATATATATATATATATATATATATATATATATAAAATTGGAAATATAATTCGAAACATTATATGTTGTTATTATTAAAACGAATTATGTAAAATAAAATAAAAAAATAGAATATTATAATAATTATTATTTACAACATAACTACATATAAATAAAGTATAGTAAAAATAAATATTAAATGATTGTAATACTCGTTTGATGTTCCGATTGATATTAAGCAAACTAAATTCAAACTTATATGATTTTAAAATAAACGGTGATCCGAAAATGAGTTCTATAAATTATAGATTTATTAAAAATGTATTTAGGAGTTGTTTATTAAATTTTAGAACTTTTTATATTTTACCCAGAATTGAGAGGGACAGTTGATGTAATTTTTATTTAATAAATTAATGCTGAAATCTTATACCATAATGACCAAAATAAATTAAGATAGTCACTGTAAAAATTTGGGATTTTTTTCGAAGACATTTATCCGCAACTAATAAATAAATAGAGCAAGAAATTAAGTCCGTAAAAGAATATTGAATGGCGGCTAAGAATTGTAAACGTTTTCAATTCATTTGATTATTTATTATATTATATTATTATATTATATATATGGGTGATATTGTAGGACAAGAAGTCGTATGTCACGGACCAAAAAAACAAAAAAAACAAATAGTAAATATAAAATGGATGGCCTAGCTTTACTTATCATATCACATAATCATTTCCAATTTGGTCTTATATATTGCACATCTCCAACGCATTTTCATCATACTAAACAAAAGATTAACCAAAAATAAAAATAAAGGGAAGAACAGAGAGCAACAAAAGCAAACTTGAAGCTCATAGTTCAAAATCTATCCTTGAAGGTAAACTCTTTAATCTCATTGAAATACTATTATATATTATTCAATTAGTCAATATATCATTAAGTAGGCAGAATTAAATTAGAACCAACAATAAATCATATTCAATAACGATATGAGAAGTTCGGGTGATAAAAGTGAAATTTACATGTTATTACATATAGACTTAATACTATAATTCACATGTTATTAGAATATAAAGTCAAATTTACATATTTACATGTAGTGATCTATCAAACATATTGAAACTTGTAAGATAATTTATTAATAATATTACGACTTATAAACTTATAAGGTTAACATATTATTAAACACTAAAAACTATACTTATTATTATAACTTCTCGAGCACTTAGATGTGACTAAAGGTATGAGATGATCAACAATTTAAAAGACACATATATTAAGGGCAAAACTTACTTAAATTACACTTTAATATGATACTATGATTTTAGGCGAGACTTAAGAGAAGTTACGATACTGCAAATTCAATCTTTGTAAAATAATGGTCATATTAAAATATTAGCAATTCAAAACCACAGTACATTATATTTATTGATGTATTATATAATTAAAAAGAAGAATGAGAATCATATAATGTAAGTAAATAATATAATATATTTGGCATAAGTATAGTAGATGAAAACCCATGTCTTCTATTTTTAGTGAAACCCAAAAGAAGCCACCACACCTGCATCGCCCAACACCATTCTAAACCCACCTCACCGAACCACCACTCTACTGTTAGGAGCAACCGTAAACCACCTCAAAACAATCATCAACCTCTACAGCCAAGCACCACTAGTACCCTTCTTCTATCCAAAACCCACAAACCGCCACCTCTGTTGAACCTCACGCACACCACCAACATCAACCTGTACATTTTCTGGTTCTTTCGAACCATCACAAACCAACACCAAACTGCACGATAGTTTTCTATTCCTATTCAAACTTCAACTTGCTACTGCTATAATCACGAGTTCCTTCTGCTGATGCAGTCGCTATAAATCACCTCTACCATCACCATAACCGGCCACCTCCACGACTGCAGCTGTACCTGCGTTTTTTTTATTTTTTTTATATATATATTTTTTTTGTTTTATGTGTTCAACCGAAGACACAATAAAGTAGATGATGATACGTTATACGGTTAATGATGTTGAGTAGTAATAATGGGGACTAGCGAGGTAAACATATGGATTATGATGAAGATTCGATTGATGATGATTAAATAATCAAAGAAGATGAATAGTACGCGGGTATGGAACAAAGAGTGCAGCTGCAGATGCGTTTTCTATTTCTGTTTGAAGAAAACCCATAACTACATGAACTTCAAACCACTCGTCATCAACTACTGCTCCTTCCATGTTTTGATCAGACCTGTAACCAACCTTCATTCATTGCTACTATTATTGTTGTCTGTAGAATACCCCAAAACCAAACACTCTCGATCACTATTGTTGCCTGGTTGATCGATAAATCACAACTGCTATCTTGGTGTTTTGCTACTGCAACTTCTTTTTCATTTGTAACTGTTCGAGAACAACATCTCTGGAACACCTTCGATCCCTTCGCGACTGTTTCGGTTAAAAGAAATTAAATCTGAAACGAAACCCTTATTGGTTGCTACTGGGCTTTGTGGAATCCAATTAAGCACACAAATGGGTTACTAATTTGGGCTCTCTTCAAAAATAAATGGACTTAAATAATATATAGGTATATTATTCTTAGTATTTTTATTTTTATTATTATTAATATTATTATATTATGCTTAATATAATTATTGTGATTATTATTATTATTATTATAGTTATTATTATTATTACTATTATTATTATTATAATTATTATTAGAATTATTAAGATTATAGAAATAAAAGATTTAATGATATAATTAGGGTTATTGTTATAAAAAAAATAAGGATTATAAATGTGAAAATAAATGTTATTATAATAGTGATGAAGATTATAATGAAGATTCAAATGTAATATTATTATTATTATTATTATTATTATTATTATTATTATTATTATTATTATTATTATTATCATTTTTACTACTAGTATCATTATTATTATTACTACAACTATATTACTATTATTATTATTATTATTATCATTTTTACTACCAGTATCATTATTATTATTATTATTACTATAAAAGTTAGTCATATAAAAGTATACTTAATAAAACTATATTAATATTTTATAAATTATTTATTTAAAGTATATAAAATAAATATATTTAATTAAGTTATTAATGAAACACATAATTTATTAAGATAACATTTATTCACTAATTATATATAAATTTGTTCGATTATAATTATATGTTTTAATATATATATATATATATATATATATATATATATATATATATATATATATATATATATATATATATATATATATATATATATATATATATATATATATATATATATATATATATATATATATATAATTGATATAGGTTCGTGAATCCGAGGTCAACCCTGCATTGTTCAGTTCAGTCGTATGCATATTTTACAACAAAATATCGTATAGTGAGTTCATTTGCTCCCTTTTACTCTTTACATTTTTGGGACTGAGAATACATGCGTTGTTTTTACAACTGCTTTATTAAATGCTTTTGAAATATATTTTGAACTGCGAATACATGAAATGCTTTTATAAATGTTTGACGAGATAGACACAAGCAAAACATTCCTCGAATGAATTATTATGCAGACAGAAGTTCTGCGGATTATTATTGAATTATGTGGACATGATAATTGCCATCATTGAATTATGTGGACATGATAATTGCCACCATTGAATTATGTGGACATGATAATTGCCACTGTTGAATTATGTGGACATGATAATTGCCACCATTGAATTATGTGGACATGATAATTGCCACCAAATGATATGAATGTTATGTATCGAGAGAATGATTTTTATACACAAGTTATGTGTATTAGTTTTTGTGCACGAGATATGTGTACGGTTACTAAGATTTATGAAAAGTTGATTTCGTACATGAGAAATGTGTACTGTATTTAAAAGATATCGCATGCACATTACAGGTGGGTATAGGATTCGGGCCCATTTATACCATGCAGCATTTAAATCTTGTGGTCTATCAAAATGATAAATTTTACTGTTTTATGATAAACTTATGAACTCACCAACCTTTTGGTTGACACTTTAAATCATGTTTATTCTCAGGTACGAAAGAAATCTTTCGATGTGCATTTGCTCATATTACATGGAGTCGTTCATGGCATAAAGAGGTCAGAACCTCGCAATGGGACCAACTATTGAAGACTTCGTCCAGATGGATTAGGACGGGTCCTTTCAACATGGGCTGCTAAGGAGCTGATCATTGAAGTGTATATACCAATAGTATATATATCTAGAAGCTGTGTATTGTACGAGTACGAATACGGGTGTATACGAGTAGAATTGTTGATGAAAATGAATGAGGATGTAATTGTAAGCATTTTTGTTAAGTAGAAGTACTTTGACATGTGTCTTGAAGTCTTTCAAAAGTGTACTAATACATCTAAATACACTACATGTATATACATTTTAACTGAGTCGTTAAGTCATCGTTAGTCGTTACATGTAAGTGTTGTTTTGAAACCTTTAAGTTAACGATCTTGTTAAATGTAATTAATTCATTATTATTATACTTAAATGAGATGTTAAATTGTTATGTTAACATGATAACATGGTGTATGAGTATATCTTAACATCATATATATATGTTAAAATACTATTACAACGATAATCGTTACGTATATATATTGTTTCGAAATTCTTAAGTTAGTAGTCTTGTTTTACATATGTAGTTCATTATTAATATACTTAATGATATATATAATTATCATTTTATCATGTTAAATATAGTGTAACAATATCTTAATATGATACATATGTATTTAGTAAGACGTTGTTATAACGATAATCGTTATATATATCGTTTCGAGTTTCTTAACTTAGTAGTCTCATTTTTATGTATATAACTCATTGTTAATATACCTAGTGATATACTTACTTATCATAATATCATGTTAACTATATATATATATATATATATATATATATATATATATATATATATATATATATATATATATATATATATATATATATATATATATATATATATATATATATCATCATATAGTTTTTACAAGTTTTAACGTTCGTGAATCGCCGGTCAACTTGGGTGTTCAATTGTCTAAATGACACTCATTTCAAATAATCAAGTCTTAACAAGTTTGATTGCTTAACATGTTGGAAACATTTAATCATGTAAATATCAATTTTATTTAATATATATAAACATGGAAAAGTTCGGGTCACTACAGATTGCAAGTTAAATGATGGAAATCACTAAACCTGCGCACTTGCACGAGAAAAATCATAATTAAATCATACTGACTCGAAAAAGGGTGATTCTGGTGTCCAGACGTCCGTAACTCATAAATCTACAACTTTCATGAAGACACCATACACGGATTGCGTACCCATCTACGCGAAATTCGTAATGTTTGTCGACATAAAAAGTGATGGTGGCTTTTAATTTAACACGTTTATTATTATTATATTATTATATTATCTTATCATAATTATTATATTATTATATTATTAATTTATGTATATAAATATGAATGAGGAGTTCGTAGAAACATATAACACAAACACAGAAATATTACTCCGTATCATTTTATCTATAATTTACTCCGCATCAATTTTATTTTTATTTTTCAAAATGGGTTTCAAACCGTTTTAAACTAAGAAAATTATGGGTTATAGCTATGGAGGTTATGGATATTTCTTCGGGGTTATGATCATGAGTCAGAGGTCAACCTAGCGTTTATCATCTCCGTTGCGTCTACGTACTTTCCTGCAATATTGAATCACAATATTGATACGTGAGCATTCATATCTTGTCTTTTAAAATATTAATAGTGTATCCATGTCTAGTGCTCCAGTATATATATTTATGCATGCTTGTATATTTTAATTTTGTAGTTAGATAGTTTATGATAAATCACGAATTTGATACATATGCTACTGATATAAAGTATTTGATATGCATGTTTTTGGAAAGCTGGCGAAAAATTATTAACTTTTCATTTAGAAATCGCGTGATTTCGATGAACAGATTAAAAGATATGGTCAACTGAATTATGTTTGACGTTAATTGAAATTGTGTTTGAAATTGTAAATTAATATTTAAACAACTTGTCTATGAGATTGATAATTTGGATTTTTAGATATTACTAATCGAATAAATGAATTTCTATATAAGGCATGTCTCGTTTTGGTAAACAATTGTCAAAATTGAATGTCTTATCAGGTTTTAAAGCTTTATAAACACTATAATCTGATTTTACAAGTATTGGAAAACTATGTGAAATAATAAAATATTTTCTATTTCCATGATAATTCAAATATAATATAGCTCCTGAAATAAATAATATTTTGAGTTTGATAAACTATAGATTCGTTCAATTATCAAGACTTATACTATGATAATAAACATGTATATATTTAAAGATCATATTGGGCAAAGTTGACTTTTTGAGATGACTTTTGTTAACTTTTACATGTCGGTCTCGAGCATTAGGATTGTGATACACTATGACCTGACCTAGCTTGTTAGACATGTATTGACCAACATATATTCTCTAGGTTGAGATCTACGGTTATTTTACATTCCAAGTTTTGGTCACATTTCGATGAATGACCTTATGTGCTGCTAAGGTGAGTTTATAGATCCCTTTTTAATTACTTTTGTAATCTATATTTTTGGGCTGAGAATACATGCACTTTATTTTAAACACAATGGATACAAGTACATACTAAATTCTACCCTGAGTTTGAACCGAAAATCCCTTAGCTTTGGTAACTAGTAACTGCCGGTTATAAGAACTGGTGGGCGCGAGTAGTAGTATATGGATCCATAGGGCTTGACATCCCCATCTGTTGCAGGTATAGAAACCCTAGCCTGAACTATAAAACAGACGTATGCTATTTGAGTTTAGTACACGTTGGTTTGCATGTATGTTAAAACAGGGGTACTTATTATATAGACGTTAAAGTTTAGTTTCCAGGGTGCTCAATCTTGTAGAATAATTTGATAAACGTTTCGGATGAAACAACTGAAATCTTGTGATCCACCTTTATATACAGATTATGCGCAACATTAAAACTATGAACTCACCAACCTTTGTGTTGACACTTTTAAGCATGTTTATTCTCAGGTTCCTAGAAGTCTTCCACTGTTCGCTTATACGTTATACAAGCTATGTACATGGAGTCATACATGCTTTATTCGAGAAAACTTTGCATTCACAAAATCATCACCATGTATCTTATTTGACTGTATTGTCAACGGATGTATTGTTTAAAACTATTATATACGGTAATTTTCTATACGTAGAAATCATCAGATGTCGAAAACCTTGGATTTATATATTCATTTATGGTGTGCCTTTTCAAAAGAATGCAATGTTTACAAAACGTATCATATAGAGGTCAAAACCTCACTATGAAATCAATGAATGATGTATTCGTCCAAAGGGATTTAGACGGGTCATCACAGTTGGCATCAGAGCTTGAGGTCATAGGGAACCAAAATTTACATTAGTGTGTTTAACTGGTAATTGTTAGGATGCATTAGTGAGTCTGGACTATGACCGTATCTGTTTTTACCAAGTTTTACTTATCATTTCTTGTCAGAAATTACATGCTTATCATTCTTAAGTCTAGACATGTTTCCTGCATTTATTGCATATATAGTGTACAGACGAATTCATATCTTAGCATATCTATTACTGTAAACTTTGCTTGACATCTTTCGAATATTTCTCCGTGATTTATGGAATTTTGATATTATATATACATATGTAAATTATGTATTGAAGAGTACCAATCTAAATTCTATAATCTATTTCATATCAAAAATCATCTCTCTAATTATACAAGATGGATCCCGTATCAAGTTCAAATTCCTTAAACTTCGACAGCTATTCCGATATGGATATTCACCTGAACTCCGAAGACAGTGTAACCAGAATGGATCAACCAATCAGCCATCACCTATTCTGGATGAATTGGGGATGGGTTTGTAGCCTACTTAGTCATTAGAGACAAGAAGAAGGTGATCCCTTCCATCCAGCACATTCTGTAGTAACCCGTCCTAATCCATCTGGACGAATACATTACATTTGGTTACATCACGAGGTACTTGACCTCTATATGATACATTTTACAAACATTACATTCGTTTTTGAAAAGAAAATCTTTCATTAAATCGAAAGTTGATGGCATGCATACCACTTCATAATATATCCAACTATAATTGACTTAATAATAATCTTGATGAACTCAACGACTCGAATGCAAAGTCTTTTGAAATATGTCATGAATGACTCCAAGTAATATCTCTAATATGAGCAAATGCACAGCGGAAGATTTCTTTCATACCTGAGAATAAACATGCTTTCAAGTGTCAACCAAAAGGTTGGTGAGTTCATAGGTTTATCATAAAACAATAAAATTCATCATTTTGATAGACCACAAGATTTAAATCCTGCATGGTACAAATGAGCCCGTATCCTATACCCACCTATAATGTACATGCGATATCTTTTAAATACAGTACACCTTTTTCATGTACAAAATCATTTTTCATAAATCTTAGTAATCGTACACATATCTCGTGCACAAAAATAACATACACATAACCTGTGTATAAAATCATTCTCTCGATACATAACATTCACTTTTCGTTGCTTTCATAGCTTGGCTTGGTAACCGACCTTAACATATAATGCGCATAAATAATATCCCCAAAACAGAACATCTTGTCTGTTTAATAATCATATAAACTTCGAAGTACTAAACACCACGCCCACTAGCCCTTCCGTCTAGTGAACATTCTGGGTGGGGGTGTTAAACCCGGTAGCTACCTTTAGGATTCGCGTGAATTAGGGTCAAACCCGATTCTAATTCTTAAGTTACCAAGCAATAATAATCAGGGGAAATATTCACAACAATTAGTGGCAATTATAACGTCCAACTAATTCAATAATAATCTACATAACTTATGTCTGCATAATAATTCATTCGAGGAATGTTTTGCTTGTGTCTATCTCAGTCTCAAAAATGTAAAGAGTAAAAGGGAATCAAATGAACTCACAATACAATATTTTGTAGTAAAAATATTCATACGACGATACTGAACAATGCAGAGTTGGCCTCGGATTCACGAACCTATATCATTTGTGTATTCATTAATATATAATCGTAATCGAGTAAATTTATATATTATTAGTGATTTAGTTGTTATTTTAATTATATGTTTCATTAATAACCTAATTAATTATATTCACTTTATATGCATTAAATAAATACTTACTAAAAATATTACTATGGTTGTATTAAATATAGTTTTATACAATGAATAGTTATATGATAAAAAGTTGCTAAATTTTATTATAATAATAATAATAGTTATTATGATAATAATAATGATAATGATAATAATAATAATAATATTGATAATAATAATAATAATAATACTTAATAATAATAATGATAATAATAATAATAATAATAATAATAATAATAATAATAATAATAATAATAATAATAATAATAATAATAATAATAATAATAATAATAATAATAATAATAATAATAATAATAATAATAATAATAATAATAAAAATAAAAATAAAAGAGTATACCCTTTAAAAGCTTCTCTAAAAAGAATTGCCCCAGCCCAGGCTCGAACCTAAGACCTCTCGTTTAACCCAACACTCACTAAACCACTTATCCGTTATTTTTCTTCTGTTAGTAACCACCACTTAAATCTATATACATCAAATTGTCTATTTCTCCTTCATTACCATATCCATCATCATCAATATCACTCATCAACATCAATATCGTGATATCATATCATTATCGTGATCATCTATAACTTCATCACTGTATGTGGTTATAGTCCTCCTTAGCATCATTATTAGAACTCGACAAACTAGTAACCGTTCTCATATTTTACACATGATTAATCTGGCCCAACACCAACTGAATCTTTAGTCCCACTATAAGTTATATTCACGGCCCATTACAAGAGACAAGGACAAGGTAGACTATTTAATCAAGAAGGAGCCCAACACATTAAGTAAACAACCCCGCTTTTAATCAGATTAAATTTAGGGATAAAAGAAGAAAAAAGATGTTGGTGATGAAAATGACAGTAGAGAAAAATAACACATCAATCATATACACTGTAGCTTCATCTCCTTCTTTCTTCTTGTTACTGTAATCGAAAATAAAAGCAAGAGGTGGTGGTTTGCAGGTTTACAAAAGAATCGAAACAGAAGGGATGAATATTAGCGTACAATAGCATGATTCATAAGCAAATCCTGGGGTTTTATTTAATAAAGATGATGATGGTCGGTGTTGGTATGAAATAGTAATAATCGAATACAGGAACAGTAGAGAAATTGAATTATTTCAAGAGGTTTAGTGATGGTGATCAACGATGAAGATAATGATTATGGTATGGTTTGTGTTCGACAAAAGAAAGAAGCAGATCAAAGGAGATATCTGATGTGCAGCGGGGTAGTATATAAAATAGCTTATATTTTTGCAGGAAAATACTATTAAATACGGTACAATTTAACACAAGATATTTATTTATTTAGAGAACGGATATACTTAAACCTTGCTACAACACTTATAGGCAGTGTACCTAATCGTACAGTAGTGTAGTTTTTAGTAAGTCCGGTTCGTTCCACAGGGAATCTTTTTAAACAAAGCTTAACGCTATATTAGTTTACTTTTATAGAAATACAAATATATATATAAGTAATATTATTATTATAAAGGGGGGTTTTTACCGTTTAATGACCGGTTTGTCGATTTTAAAACTTTAATCGCAGTTAAAACCTAATGTAAAATATTAAATAAATAAAAGACTTAATTTAAAGCGTAAAATAAATAACGATAATGAAATTGCAATAAATAAAAGTGCGATAAAATAAAATTGCGATAATAAAAAAGTACGATAATTAAAAGTGCGATTAAATAACAATAAATAAAAGTGCGATAATTAGAAGTGTAATTAAATATAAAATAAAGGAAATTAAATATGAAATAAAAGAATTGTGCTTATTTAAACTTCCGTAATCATGATGTTTGACGTGTTGATTTTAGTTTTATGCCCATGGGTTAATTGTCCTTTGTCCTGGATTATTTAATATGTCCATACGGATTTGTCCATAATAGTCCATCAGTCATAAATATAAAGTGCGAGTGTCCTCGTCAAATTATTCTTATACCCGAAGTTAAATATTCCAACTAATTAGGGACTTAAACTGTAACAAGATTTTAATACTTTGTTTAATAATTACACCAGGATGTCGACTGAGTGTAACCCAAGGTTTTAATATTTTGTTATCAATTATACCAAGTGTCCTTGTACATAATTTCACCCCTGTTTTAATTATTCTAGTGGCTATTAATCCATTCCCGTGTCCGGTTAAATGAACGATTATTCGTACATATAAATACCCCGCCCATCGTGTCCGATCGAGTGTATATGGTAATTTATAGGGACGCCCAATTGTAAATCTTTATATTAACATTAACAAACTATCATTTAGTTAAACAAATATAAAGCCCATTAATAGCCCATAGTCTAATTTCTACAAGTGTCATTCTTTTGTCCAAACCTCAATTATGATACAAAGCCCAATTACCCAATTTTAGTAATTAGCCCAACATCATGATTACTTCGGATTAAATAAGCATAATAATAACTTAGCTACGAGACATTAATGTAAAAAGGTTGAACATAACTTACAATGATTAAAAATAGCATAGCGTTACACGGACAGAATTTCGACTTACACCCTTACAATATTCGCTAACATACCCTTATTATTAGAATTATAATTAAAATTAAAATATAAATTATAAATATATATATATATATATATATATATATTTTACGTAGTATTATGAGAGAAGAAGAAAAAGATTATAGATTACGATCAGAATGCGCGAGCTTTATAGGGATTTTCTGAAATTGTGGCTCCGCGACTCGCGGCCTTTTTGGCCTTCAAACTCCGCGAGTCGCGGAGTTTACTTTTACAGCTCACCCATGTTGGAGTCTTTCTTGCCGACGATTTATTTTATATATATAATATATATATAATTAATATAATTAATTATATATTATATTATATTTATATACATAGTTAACTTGTAATTTTTAGTCCGTTGCGTCGAGCGTTAAGAGTTGACTCTGGTCCCGGTTCCGGATTTTCGAACGTCCTTGCGTACAATTTAATATCTTGTACTTTGCGTTTTGAATCTTGTACTCTTGTAATTTCGAGACGTTTCTTATCAATAATTGGAACCTCTTTGATTGTCTTTTGTACTTTTGAGCTTTTTGGTCGTTTGCGTCTTCAATTCGTCGAATCTGTCTTTTGTCTTCACCTTTTATTATTCAAACGAATATCACTTGTAAATAGAACAATTGCAACTAAAAGCTTGTCTTTCTTGAGGAATAATGCTATGAAATATATGTTCGTTTTTAGAATTATCAAATATTCCCACACTTGAGCGTTGCTTGTCCTCAAGCAATATCGTCTTGAAATAAAGCCCATAGTCTAATTTCCATAGTCTAATTTCCACAAGTGTCATTCTTGTGTCCAAACCCCAATTATGATACAAAGCCCAATTACCCAATTTTAGTAATTAGCCCAACATCATGATTACTTCAGATTAAATAAGCATAATAATAACTTAGCTACGAGACATTAATGTAAAAAGGTTGAACATAACTTACAATGATTAAAAATAGCGTAGCGTTACACGGACAGAATTTCGACTTACACCCTTACAATATTCGCTAACATGCCCTTATTATTAGAATTATAATTAAAATTAAAATATAAATTATAAATATATATATATATATATATTTTACGTAGTATTATGAGAGAAGAAGAAAAAGATTATAGATTACGATCAGAATGCGCGAGCTTTATAGGGATTTTCTGAAATTGGGGCTCCGCGACTCGCGGCCTTTTTGGCCTTCAAACTCCGCGAGTCGCGGAGTTTACTTTTACAGCTCACCCATGTTTGGAGTCTTTCTTGCCGACGATTTATTTTATATATATAATATATATATAATTAATATAATTAATTATATATTATATTATATTTATATACATAGTTAACTTGTAATTTTTAGTCCGTTGCGTCGAGCGTTAAGAGTTGACTCTGGTCCCGGTTCCGGATTTTCGAACGTCCTTGCGTACAATTTAATATCTTGTACTTTGCGTTTTGAATCTTGTACTCTTGTAATTTCGAGACGTTTCTTATCAATAATTGGAACCTCTTTGATTGTCTTTTGTACTTTTGAGCTTTTTGGTCGTTTGCGTCTTCAATTCGTCGAATCTGTCTTTTGTCTTCACCTTTTATTATTTAAACGAATATCACTTGTAAATAGAACAATTGCAACTAAAAGCTTGTCTTTCTTGAGGAATAATGCTATGAAATATATGTTCGTTTTTAGCATTATCAAATATTCCCACACTTGAGCGTTGCTTGTCCTCAAGCAATATCATCTTGAAATACTAGAATCACTTCTTTATTCTTCACACTTTGTACATCAGTGATTTCTATACGGTGGTATAAACAATGGTAGTAACGATATGGTTTACAGTCCCACATGACTATAAAAATTTAGATCCATTAAGGAAATTGGATCTTTATGAAAACATTTGATCTTTTAAAAATTAAATCTAGTTTTTACCCTAGATAAGTTTTCCGGAATAACCCTTTACCGGTGTTTGCAAAATATTTTTGTGGGTTTGGTGGGTTTCAGATTTGAAAATTTTAGCTCAAAACTTATGGTTTTGTGTCACCCACTTGCTAACCTTGTATTTGGAAAGTAACACGTCCAGTTTACTTGTCCCGTATATTACCTTTCGGTAAACTACCGTCCGGTTGTAAAGGAAAGCGTTGAACAAGCAACTGTTAAGGCAATGTCCCCTGACATGCTTTTAATTATGGTCTATAATGTGTCGGACGCAATTACTATCCTTGGTAGGAGCAATAGTAAAGCTCACCCTTATAATTTTTCGGTATGGCACAAGGTCCTGTCTTTGACCACTATGCAACCACCGTTCTTACGGTTGACACCCGATTTAGTTCAGGTGACCTAATGAATTCCAGGTGAATTCTTAGGATTTTACGTTCAATGGTAATGAACGCATTGAAAATAGGGTTTTCAGAAAACAAATCGGTTTGTAATTTTTGATCAAAATATTTTCTCGTTCAAGCTCGAGTTTAGATATCATCGAATTCCATGAGTTTGTAATTCTCAATCTTTAAGGTCAATCTCTAGGATTGAGTAATATCAGGCTTAAAAGCTGATTTTTAATCTTTAAGGAGATTATCCTTTCTGGGGATCTGATTCATTAGTCTTATCCAGCTAATTTGCATGGTGCCCCCCCATTTTACAAGATAAATCCTTCTCATGGTTAGGATAAATCTGACCACTTGGCGACCCTGTTTAATGCTGAGGTCCGTGGATTTCCTGCTGATTTTAGTGATGACTTTTCTAGATTTTTCGTCAACCTACAGCTGGTCTGGACGACAACTTCCTGACCTAAATCAAGAAGCTCGTGTCTTTTTCGGAAGACTTTACTTCCTTTTAATGATGGAATTGATTCATCGTGTAGATCCATCTTTCTTTTCTTTCATCGGGTAAAATAGTTTAGTTTAGTCCAAAGCAAAAGTATTTTCAGTTATTTGTTACAGATATATGTGACATATGTTTAAGATAACTTGGTAAATTTTCCCACACTTGGCTTTTATTTTCCTTTTTATCGTCCTCTATTCCATTTTAAATGAATTTTAACATTTTAGTTTGTTTCTCAATTTATGTCCTTTCCGAGGTAACAATAATTCCGGTGTTAACACCTAGTTTTATCGTTCATAAATATGTATAAACATGAATTTGAGTTCATTTAATTGAAAATTTTTAAAAATTTTACTAGAATTGGGTAGTCAGTATATAAGACTAGGGCTGTTCTTTTTTATCAGAGAGCACTAGATTCTAATACAACTACTGCTTTACTAGTATTTTTAATGGTAACCAAGTGTTTAAGATAAAAATTTTAAAATCTGAAAGAATTTAACCCCTTCCCACACTTAAGATCTTGCAATGCCCTCATTTGCAAGAAATCAGTAATAATTTAAATTATTGAGGGTGATTTGTGTGAAAATGATTAAATTTTTACCAAAGTTTCCAAATATATTGGCGTTTGTTTGCTGAATGATAAATGGTGCACATCATTTGTTCATTCCGTCTTGTTGTTATTTCACATATATTTTGCATCTTGTCGTCAAAATTAGTTGCTTTTGCTGAACTTAATGCCAGTCTTTGAAAATGCGTTGTTTTACCCTGTTGTATACATAAGATAAACTGCAAACATATATACATATTTTTGAAGTTTGGTATATTACCCCACATTCAAAAATTATTAAAATCTAAGAATAAAAGTTAGACAATTATAAAAACTATTACAATATTAACAAAAGTATTAAACGTATCAATCATTACAAATTACAAAATAATTAAAACTAAGTATACTAGGGATGATACTAGTACCAATAGGGGTTCCAGGCATAACCATAGGTGCTATAGAATGCTTCGGCAGGGTTATACGTAGGATACGGTGGCTGCATCTCTATAGACCAGGGAGGGAAGATGGGTTTCGGTGTAGGAATATAGTTTCTACCTATATGTTGGCAATGAGCTATGATTTGGTTCTGATGAACTTTCCAATCTTTAAATGCTCTCTGTCTAGCATTTTCGTACTCCTGAGAAGCTATAAACCTTTGCATTTCTTGCATCTCATTCCCCCCTCCTACATTACCTTGCTGTTGGTTTCTCTCAACCTGTGGATGTCTACCATGGTATGGTACTGCGGCGTTATTTCGCCTCTTCAAAACTTTCGCACCATGGTATACATTTAAACCTATAGTATCGCGGGGTTCTGGTTCTTCTACTAATAATCCCCCCCGACTTATATCCACATCGAGATATTCACCAATCAAAGTAATAAAAATACCACCTCCTATTATGCTATGCGGTCTCATCCCCCGAACCATAGCTGATAAATAATAACCCACACAATATGGTATACTTACAGCGCTTTGTGGGTCTCGAATACACATATGGTAAAACAAATCCTGTTCATTTACCTTTTCCTTGTTCTTACCCCTTTGTGTAATCGAATTAGCTAAAAACCTATGAATCACTCTTAATTCGGCTCTATCTATATCCAAATAAGAGTAATTTCCCCCTTTGAAACGGTGATGGCTTGTCATTTGACTCCACACACCGTGTGTATCAAAATTTTCATCTATCTTTCTACCGTTTAGTATCAACCCTCTACAATCGGCAGATGCTAACTCCTCAGGCGTATATATACGTAAAGCCTGAGCCATGTCTAGTAAAGACATGTGGCGCATCGAACCGCCTAACAAAAATCTAATAAAAGAACGATCGGTTAAACTAGCTACCCGATCATTCAACTCTATACTACACAACAATTCTTCACACCATACTTTATATACAGGTCTACGCATGGTGAATAAATGTACCCAGTCATTAAAAGTAGAATTACCATACCTCTGTACAAGTAATTCTCTAATTGGCCCGGCCAATTCTACAGCTTCTAAGGGTCCCCATTGTATGACCCTCGGTACCTCAACAACCTTAGAATGAAGAGTATGCAAACCCCTTTGGTATTTTGGATAATCTATCCAAAGTCTGTCAAATCTCAGGTTCGGGTGCAACTCTTCCAAGTGCATATCAGAAAAGGTCATGACTGGATGAGGTATATCCTGCTTGTAGTAGTTATCCACCTCCTGTTGTTCCGCATTCTCAGCAGGAGCATTGCGGGCTTGGGATGAAGATTCACCCCTTTCAGTCTGCAAAACACATCAAACACAATTTTTGTGCATCCAAATATGCATTAGTGTCAGCAAAATCATCAATCAAAATAATTACAATGGCATGATCAATTTATATCAAACTTAAGCTCATTTTCACATTTTTATCAAATCTACACTTTTTCAAATAAGCATATACGAAAATGTTCGCCTAGTTCATAAGCATTCAACTCAAATAACATGTCAAAATAATCATTACTAGCAATTAAACAAGTCTCAAATGGCATTATCTTTCAAAAATCAAGTTCATGAATTTTTAGACTTGAAAAAGTCCACTTTAATTCTCAAAATCATGTTTAGGCTCAAAGTTTGGATCATTTAACTACCTAAACATGTTACACTACTTAATTTAGCAACAATTCATGACAAAAATCGGCCATAACCTGTTTATATCAAAAAGCCCCAAATTTGCTCAAGAACACAAACCCTAGATTATTCAAAATTTGAAGTTTAAGGCTTCTAATCATGTTAAATAGCATCAATCTAGGTTATACAAGCATAATACATAAACAATTTAAGCATAATTACACTAAAAAGCATCAAAATCAAATTGGGGAAAAAATGGCTCAAGAACACTAATTTCGGATTAAATGGTGTTTAGGTGTAGAAATTTACCGTTTTTCTTGAGTAATTCCTAGATAGCATCCTTCTCAACATGATTTTAGTAAAAGATTTGGTGATTAACGGTTAAAAATTGTGATTTTGGGGGTGTTTTTGGGTGTTTTTTCGGAGTATTTCGCAGTGTTTTCGGTTTTGGGGGTGTGGACTGATCAGTTTGCAACTCTTTTTATTTTTTCTGTATTTCGGTCCTCCCGCGACTCGCGGTGTTTGGACCCTTCAAACTCCGCGACTCGCGGAGTTTGCTATTTTTTTTTTATATATAATCATTAACTTATAAAACAATTAAGTACTTAATTTTAAAATTTTGTTTCCCTTGTTATTTAGGATGAGGTCGTTTCGGATAGATGTCCTAGTCCGTCCTTCGACAAAATTTTAAAATTTGTCTTTTTGTAGCGATTGTTTTAAAAGCTAAGATTTTTGGGGTTTTTTAATGTTTTTGACATACTTTAATTCAATAAGATTAAAAATAATGATAATAAAAGTTCTCGTCCCTCCCTCGGGTAAAGTAATTTCGGTTCAAAGACCTAGTCTTCAACTTACGACGAATTTTAAAAATCATATTTTTAACTTAATGAGATAAAGAAAATTTTTGTTTTTAAATTCACACAACTTAAATATAAAATTCAAAATTAATATTAAAAATTCACACCAAACTTAAAATTTGAAATGCATAAAATTAAAATTTCATATTTTTTAAAAATTAAAAATTCACACCAAACTTAATTTAAAAATTTATAAATTCATACCAAACTTATATTAATTTTTCAAATATTTACAATTTTAAATATATTGTTTTTACAAAGTTTACAATATTAATTTAAGATTTAAATATTAATTTTAAAAACATGGTAAAAATAAAATTAAAAATCTTTTTGGCTTTTTATCCCACTTTAATCAATCAAATATTATCAAAAATATGCGCCCCTCTTTTCGGTAAAGTAATTTCAGTTCCAAGACCTAATTTAACTCATGACGAATTTTTGAAATATTTTGTGTTGATTGATTAAAGATATTTATACCTTAAGAATAAACGTTAAATTTCGCAGTGATGTAATAAATTTTTGTATGATATCAATAATTTCGGTCGCCAAACCTAATTTTATTCAATACCAATTTAATACTTTTTAGCGAACAAATTAGCTTTTATTATCAAAAGGTTAAAAATAAAAATAAAAATAAAAACTGTACAGACATACCTGTGAAATAGATTTCTTAGTTATATGATCTATTCCATTCATAAGATAGTCGGTTTAGTTGGTTTTCCATGGCTACATAGGCGTAACCTCGAGCATTTAGTGTCTTTTCTTCTAAACATATGAATGGTCCGTCTCTGCATAAAGTAACAAATTCGGTGTTTGAATAGGTTTGATTATTTGAACATTTACCTCCATGTGACCATTTTCCGCATTTGTGACATCTTTCTAGGTGTCGTGCTCTTCTTTTCGCTGCGGATTTTGATTTTCCTTTACCAAATTGTAACTTATTATCTTCGCATCTGGATTCTTTTCTAACTCCGTCCATTCTTTCTCTGATTACTGATACTATTTCACTCGGTAGTATGTCATTATTTCTTTTAGTGATCAAAGCGTGTAGCATTAGACCATGGTTTAGTTCACAGGCAGTCTTCATTTCGTAAAAACCTAAAAAAAAAATTAAAAATTCAGAATGGGGGGAGAAGACTAGTTCTTTAGGTTCTGCTAGGGAAAGACCATTCGGGTTCCATTTTCGAGAACTACACGAAAACAGACAATCTAACTCTAACAGAAATACATAAACCCCTTTGATTCTCCCCACACTTAGTTGGCTGTGGTATCGAAATTGTGATTAACATTATTTTCAATTGAATCATCAACAACTTGTATATCTTTGACTTTTACTTCAATCCATTTGTTGATTTCCTCCGTAACTTTCACAAATTCAACTAACATTGCCTTTTCTTTTGACAATAAATTGGATATTAATCGGTTATATAACTTAAAGTTTCCTTTAATCTTAGCATCGTGAATCCGTTTATAAAGTTTCTTCGTTAAACTGTTAAAAATGGATTCATCTAATTTCGTATCATCAACGGCATTCTTTGTGATTGGATCATCATTAAGTGTTTCTTTATCTTCCCCACACTTATGCATTTTTATTGGTCTAACAGTTTTGGTTTGTGGAGATCTAAACTTTCGGTTCACAAAGGTGATCGATGTATCACCATTCCTAAGTGTTATTCTACCTTCTCTTACATCAATGAATGCCTCGGTGGTTGCTAAAAATGGGCGACCTAGAATTAGAGGAATATCAAGGTTTTCCTCCATATTAATCACTATGAAGTTTGCAACAAAGGTCAAACTTCCCACGTTAACAAGTAAATTATTTGCTATTCCAACCGGGTGTTTAATGGTTTGGTCAAATGATTGAACACCTATTTTGGTTGGTTTTAATTTACCCATGCCTAATCTTTTGTATAAGGAAAGAGGCATAATATTTGCACTTGCTCCTAAATCTGCGAGTCCATTATATACAGCACTATCATTAAGTAAGCAAGAAATGATAAATTCACCCGGGTCTCCTGCTTTAGTAAGTCGAGTTGGTTTGTAAACCTTTTTCGGGTGTTCTTTCCTTGGTTCTTTCATTTCTATTTGAATTTCTTGTTCACATTTTTCTTCGTTTCTTGGAATGGGAGGTTTGTATAGAAATTCTTCTTCATCACTCAAATTTGAATCCTCCCTATATTCCAGTTTTGATTTTTCATATGTTGTTGATAACATATTTATGTTTTCATTTTGAAGGTTTTCTTGGGTGGTGAAATTATGATTAACTTCATTGTCAACTTCCATCGGACCATGTATGTAATGTTTAACTCTGTGACCATTAACTTTAAATTCAATCCCATTTGAATTTATCAATTCTATCGTTCCGTATGGGAAAACTCTTTTGACTATGAATGGTCCAGACCATCTTGATTTCAATTTTCCAGGAAATAGCTTGAATCGTGATTTGAAAAGAAGAACTGTCACACCCCCAAATTAGGGCCTAGGGTATTTGTGACTAATTATATCAAATCACAGTTGTATAAACGAGAACGACTCTATATGAGACGTTTTGAATAAAACATTTATTAATAAAACAGCGGAAGCATTAAAAGTTTTACATCAAATTTAAACTGAAATAATAATAATAGTCTTAATGCAAAGTAAATGTAATGAAATGAAGACTCCATGTAGCAGCATTCAATTCATCAGGTAGCAATCATGGCAATCATCTTATTCGTCACCTGAGACAAAACATGCTTAAAGTGTCAACCAAAAAGGTTGGTGAGTTCATTAGTTTATCAAAATCAATCATTTCCGTTATAATAATAGGCCACAAGATTTCAGTTTCATAAATATCCGTACACTAGCAAGTGTATAAAAGCATTCTATAAGTTGTAGGCACCCGGTAACAAGCCTTAACGTTCATGTTTTACCCTCTGAAGTACACCAGATCAGGTGTGTTTAAAATAACCTCGAAGTACTAAAGCATCCCATAGTCAGGATGGGGTTTGTCAGACCCAATAGATCTATCTTTAGGATTCGCGCCTACCGTACATAGACAAGTAGTTTAATGTTACCAAGCTAAGGGTATATTTCTGGTTTAAACCCACATAGAATTAGTTTTAGTACTTGTGCCTATTTCGTAAAACATTTATAAATCAGCGCATGTATTCTCAGCCCAAAAATATATATAAAAAGGGAGCAAATGAAACTCACCTTAAATAGCAGTTGAAGTATTCCACGCAAGAAAGGAAAGTAAAGCAAGTAAGTGACCGAGATATCAACTAGAAGTAGTTCTTTAAGAGAGAAATGAGAGATTAAGGTGTAAGTTTGAAATGAGAAATGTATGTGGTATTTATAGTTGAAAATGTTAGGTAAAAAAAATTAAAATAAAATAAGTAAATCTTAAAAGTTAAAATAAGAAAAATTATTTTGTATTTTTATTAAAAGTAAATCTTAAAAGTTAAAATAAGAAAAAGTAGTTTGTATTTTTATTAAAAGTAAAATCTTAAAAGTTAAAATAAGAAAAAGTAGTTTGTATTTTTATTAAAAGTAAAATCTTAAAAGTTAAAATAAGAAAAAGTATTTTGTATTTTTATTAAAAGTAAATTTTAAAAGTTAAAATAAGAAAAAGTAGTTTGTATTTTTATTAAAAGTAAAATCTTAAAAGTTAAAATAAGAAAAAGTAGTTTGTATTTTTATTAAAAGTAAAATCTTAAAAGTTAAAATAAGAAAAAGTATTTTGTATTTTTATTAAAAGTAAATCTTAAAAGTTAAAATAAGAAAAAGTAGTTTGTATTTTTATTAAAAGTAAAATCATAAAAGTTAAAATAAGAAAAAGTAGTTTGTATTTTTATTAAAAGTAAAATCTTAAAAGTTAAAATAAGAAAAAGTATTTTGTATTTTTATTAAAAGTAAATCTTAAAAGTTAAAATAAGAAAAAGTAGTTTGTATTTTTATTAAAAGTAAAATCTTAAAAGTTAAAATAAGAAAAAGTATTTTGTATTTTTATTAAAAGTAAATTTTAAAAGTTAAAATAAGAAAAAGTAGTTTGTATTTTTATTAAAAGTAAATCTTAAAATAAAACTAGTTTGTATTTTTATTAAAAGTAAATCTTAAAAGAAAAAGTAGTTTGTATTTTTGTATTTATTTATTAAAAGTAGATATAGTTTTGATTTTTTTTTTGTATAAAATTCTAAAAAAAAATTTGTTTAATATATTTCTAAGAACATTTAACATTTTATTTCTATATTTTTTTAATTATTAAATACGAATTTTATATAAAAATTATTATTATATTTAGTTTTTATAAAAATTAAAATTTATGATTATTAATTTATAGTTTTTATTAGTTTTATAAATGTTATAATATTATGTATTATTTAGTTAATTATATATTCTATTAACTAAATAACAAAAGTAATATAAATATTATATATATTCATTGATGTAATTATGTTATATTATATATCATAATCATAATCTTATTTATAATATTTATAATTATATTATTTATTTTAAGCGTACGTTTATTCGGTCAACGTTAAATTTATTCGTATATAACAACTCTAGGTATTTTAGTAAAATCGGAAGTCGAAAAGTGAGGGTTGTTATAGTACCTACCCGTTAAAAGAAATTTCGTCCCGAAATTTAGTTTTTGCCATCAATCAGCGTTGTTCGTACCTAAACGAGGATATTTACGTTTTATCTGGTCTTCACGTTCCCAGGTAGGTTCGGGCCTTTCGTGAATTCCAACAGATAGAATATTGTTCCGTTTCATGCATTTAAATAATACGAACCCTAATTTCTTACAGGTTCTTCTATAAAGTGCATTTTATCATTAATGCGGAGGTTATCTAAAGGATTAATAAGAGTGTCATTTGACTAGGTTATCCTCAAAAGGGATGATGGTGTTATACGAGCATTTTAGTAAACTGGACACATGAAATGTGTTATGAATAGTATTGAGCTTATTTAAAACTTTGAGTGTTTAAGTCACAATATTAGGGTAGACAAAAAACAGAGAGTAGTTCATGAAAATTATAGTCATGAAGTTTGATAGAGATCATCATTGTTTACAACAAGAATATTGTAATGATGAATATAAGTTGAAAAATTAAAGTTTTATCACTACTGAATAATATGGATAAAACGATTTGATTATAGGAAGCGTATAAACGAAGCTATTGTAAAAGAGTGAATGAGAAATTAAATGTTCGCCTTAACTTTTGACGTAGTCATGATTGATTTTTGGAATTCAAGGGATTAAAGGAAATCTTCGTAATCCATAAGATTTGATTCTCCGGTAATTAAGGAATTTGAAATTTTCTTTGATTAAATGAGGTGAATTGCTTCAATTGCTGTGTTTGGAATTTTGCTATAAATTAGCTTCTTCCGTTTCATTATCTTCACCACTTCTATACTTTCTTCCTCAATTCATACTTCCAAAGATTGTGAGAATGCTCCATCCAGTTCTTATCTTGGATATTTTTCTGACTATCATTTCAGTCATTCTTCTTTTTCATTTACCACTAGAGGAATTTGTTTTCTTCTACTATTACCTTGGGGTTATAGTGTTTTTAATTCTCCCATGTCTTTACGTTGCAATACGTATTGATATACACGGTTTGTAATTTCGGTATCGTTATCGGGCTACATATTTTCCCTTATATGTCGGAGCTCTTTGCCTTTTTATTCTCCTCTCGACTCTAAGTAAAGCGAGTAATGGTCAAGAATTTGTAGGTATGAAGTTTCGAATGGACCTACTGTTCTAAGCGTAATATCATGATTTGATTTGGTAAATTACCATAATTACTGAGGATAGAACTATCAAGAATATATTTGCCTGATATGTTCAGAGATTAAGTAGAATGTAAGAGTCGTGTAACATGGCAAATGATGATTATAAAGTCTATGAATCATCATCTTCCATTAAAAATTTAGCATGACTTACTGTAATATAATCATGTTGGCCTGACGTCATTATATTATACTAACTCATGCTTCAATTCTCAACACTACTTCAAATCATTCAAAATTTGAATTTAAATTTTACGGAATATAGAAACTTAAACAGTTTTCCTTTATGATGTAATAAAGATATTGCAAAGAGATAATTAATTGCGGACAAGAATCGTTATGAAGATATCTTTAGAAATATCGAGGATATTTATAACGAAAGATATGATGATATTTTAGAATTTCTAAAATCGATGGATAATGAAGAAATTCTTCTGTAAGGATTTAGAATGCGTAAAAAGATCTTCTGTGATTTCCTTCAGAAATCGAATCATCTAGATTCTTTGGTTATAGGTTTAGTCCTTGGGATTTGTCCTTGGTCTCCTTCATGTTTTGCTCAATCCGTCTTTCAATACCAGATATTCTTTTGAGCTTTTCCAACACACAATTCTTTATTATCAAGCTTCTGGTCATTAAGGCCATCTAAAGCTTTTGCTGCTTCATCAGCATTCTCAAGGTTAACTGATCTGAATCATTGATTATCAATCTGATATGTTTTCAAGGATTTTGAAGAATGTACAATGTAATATATTAATGTGAATGTTAGATATTTCTTGGGTATTACCTACCCGTTAAAATATTTTCACAATTAACAGTTTGTACAAAAGAATTTTTAAATACAATCTTTATGAAAATATACATACATATATATTTTCTTCAGATGTAATTATGGATTTAATAAGTTAATATAATATTAAACTCATTTGATTTACGGTTGAAACGAGAATAAATAATCTCCAAAACTTTAGAGATTACATAATCGTCGCGGAATATTTCTTTAATGAAGTTATGAATCAATACTTCATCATTCATTGTTATTAATATACCTCAGTAAATGATGTTGATGCTCGTGGATTTCTTGTGAAATTCATAAGGCACAAATGATGTTTTCGAGAAATTTTTGAGTACATCGAAAAATAGGAGTGTAAAATCACACATGCATTTGAATAATACACTTAGTTTATTATGAAATGGAGTTTATTGTACTGAAGCAGTGATTAATGATTGTTAAGTCATTAACGAAGGATGTACATCATAGCGTATTAGTGATATGAATTAACCAAGTAGTACATACTAGTTAAGATTCACACGTAATAGTTTAGTACGAAAAGATTTATTATTGTTCCAAACCATATATATATAAAGTATACATATATAATTCTTCAGGAAGAATGAGTCAATACATCTTAACTCATTATTACTAATATTCCTTAGTATCTATGGGCATATGATGTCGATGTTTGAGGTACCGATTATGATGTTGAGACGTGGGATGCTGATGTTGTTGTTGGTGAAGCTGATGCTGTTGGTGGTGATGCTGATAGTACTGGTGGTGCTGGTGCTGGTGCTGGTGCTGGTGCTGGTGCTGGTGCTGCTTGTGGTACTTGGTTAGTAAGTGTGAGCCTAGCTACCAAATCGCGCACTATTTCCTCCAGGGTTTCTACTTTACGCTCGAGTCTATGGATTTGTTCTATCCATTCCTCTGTAAGGTTTGTCAATTCTTGATATTTAGTTCGAAGTCTTCTAACTTCTTCTAATAACCCTTTCTGGTTAGAATTCAAGAGTAGAGGACGAATATTGTCGTTGGTTACATCGAGTCGACCTTCGAGGCTGAAAATCCTTGCGAAAAGAGTGAAAACGGTATTGCGAACAGGTTCGCCAGTAAGAGGATCAAGTACTCCGACGTTTGGTGGTAAGTTTGGCTCGTGATAAGGAGTACCTTCTTCATTTCTCCATAGGGTGAGTATTTCGCGAACCCATCCCCATTTTCTAAAGAAATCACGGTAATTGATCGGTGGGTGTGCTCCTGTCACGCTATCTTTGGAGCTAGAAGAACTTGAGGAATTAGGTGAGAAATCCATATTATGTGTTTGGAATAGGGTTTGATATGAAATGGGTGTTGAATATTGAATGATATATTCATCTCCTTGAATACGTATATATAGCAGAAAGATTTCCGTAATTTACGGAGGAAATTTAGGAAAAGTGTTAGACAAGGTCTATTGGGAATAGATATGCTAAGATATGATTTGTCTATACTCTAATAATGGCAGTATGACGTGTCGAGATTATAAAATGATAAGTATGTAATCTAATAATCTTTTGATTAAAGACTTTCAATTCGTATACTGTGATAACCCAATGACATTTCCCGGTTTGCAAACCGATGCATAAAGGCATAAGGCATATAGGTTCGTGATATAACAGGGAGTTATATACGTTTGAGTATGAATTATAGGAGTTTCAAAAATCTTGGATAATATTTCATGTAATACATATGTAATACACAAAACCAGGATATATGACTAGGTGAGTTGTTCTTAATAAGTTCACCACTTATTAAGTGCGTAAGTGACTAAGTGTTGTATGATCACTATAGTCAGGTTTAATATTGTGCACCATACCCAAACATCTATGCCACTGCCGAGTCACTTGAATGATCAATTGTTACCGGTTGGCCCAGGAATTCTCGACCAAAATCTAAGTTTGGCATTCGAAACCCACAAGCGTCCCATAGTGGTACCAAGGATCACCCTAGGCCTTAAGTAGCATTGACGTTCGAGTAATTTCACATTATCGTGTATGTTATAATCTTAAGATTTAAGTATAGTTTCTAAGGTATAGTGTAGCATTTATCAATTAAAGGCAACAATTAAAGGCACTATGGTCAAGGAAAGTTGTAGTCCTACATTGCTAAGGTACCTAATTGTATAAGGCACACATAAAATGCAATCCTGGTTCTCTACAACAACCTGCTCTGATACCAATCTGTCACACCCCCAAATTAGGGCCTAGGGTATTTGTGACTAATTATATCAAATCACAGTTGTATAAACGAGAACGACTCTATATGAGACGTTTTGAATAAAACATTTATTAATAAAACAGCGGAAGCATTAAAAGTTTTACATCAAATTTAAACTGAAATAATAATAATAGTCTTAATGCAAAGTAAATGTAATGAAATGAAGACTCCATGTAGCAGCATTCAATTCATCAGGTAGCAATCATGGCAATCATCTTATTCGTCACCTGAGACAAAACATGCTTAAAGTGTCAACCAAAAAGGTTGGTGAGTTCATTAGTTTATCAAAATCAATCATTTCCGTTATAATAATAGGCCACAAGATTTCAGTTTCATAAATATCCGTACACTAGCAAGTGTATAAAAGCATTCTATAAGTTGTAGGCACCCGGTAACAAGCCTTAACGTTCATGTTTTACCCTCTGAAGTACACCAGATCAGGTGTGTTTAAAATAACCTCGAAGTACTAAAGCATCCCATTGTCAGGATGGGGTTTGTCAGACCCAATAGATCTATCTTTAGGATTCGCGCCTACCGTACATAGACAAGTAGTTTAATGTTACCAAGCTAAGGGTATATTTCTGGTTTAAACCCACATATAATTAGTTTTAGTACTTGTGCCTATTTCGTAAAACATTTATAAATCAGCGCATGTATTCTCAGTCCAAAAATATATATAAAAAGGGAGCAAATGAAACTCACCTTAAATAGCAGTTGAAGTATTCCACGCAAGAAAGGAAAGTAAAGCAAGTAAGTGACCGAGATATCAACTAGAAGTAGTTCTTTAAGAGAGAAATGAGAGATTAAGGTGTAAGTTTGAAATGAGAAATGTATGTGGTATTTATAGTTGAAAATGTTAGGTAAAAAAAATTAAAATAAAATAAGTAAATCTTAAAAGTTAAAATAAGAAAAATTATTTTGTATTTTTATTAAAAGTAAATCTTAAAAGTTAAAATAAGAAAAAGTAGTTTGTATTTTTATTAAAAGTAAAATCTTAAAAGTTAAAATAAGAAAAAGTAGTTTGTATTTTTATTAAAAGTAAAATCTTAAAAGTTAAAATAAGAAAAAGTATTTTGTATTTTTATTAAAAGTAAATTTTAAAAGTTAAAATAAGAAAAAGTAGTTTGTATTTTTATTAAAAGTAAAATCTTAAAAGTTAAAATAAGAAAAAGTAGTTTGTATTTTTATTAAAAGTAAAATCTTAAAAGTTAAAATAAGAAAAAGTATTTTGTATTTTTATTAAAAGTAAATCTTAAAAGTTAAAATAAGAAAAAGTAGTTTGTATTTTTATTAAAAGTAAAATCATAAAAGTTAAAATAAGAAAAAGTAGTTTGTATTTTTATTAAAAGTAAAATCTTAAAAGTTAAAATAAGAAAAAGTATTTTGTATTTTTATTAAAAGTAAATCTTAAAAGTTAAAATAAGAAAAAGTAGTTTGTATTTTTATTAAAAGTAAAATCTTAAAAGTTAAAATAAGAAAAAGTATTTTGTATTTTTATTAAAAGTAAATTTTAAAAGTTAAAATAAGAAAAAGTAGTTTGTATTTTTATTAAAAGTAAATCTTAAAATAAAAGTAGTTTGTATTTTTATTAAAAGTAAATCTTAAAAGAAAAAGTAGTTTGTATTTTTGTATTTATTTATTAAAAGTAGATATAGTTTTGATTTTTTTTTGTATAAAATTCTAAAAAAAAATTTGTTTAATATATTTCTAAGAACATTTAACATTTTATTTCTATATTTTTTTAATTATTAAATACGAATTTTATATAAAAATTATTATTATATTTAGTTTTTATAAAAATTAAAATTTATGATTATTAATTTATAGTTTTTATTAGTTTTATAAATGTTATGATATTATGTATTATTTAGTTAATTATATATTCTATTAACTAAATAACAAAAGTAATATAAATATTATATATATATTCATTGATGTAATTATGTTATATTATATATCATAATCTTATTTATAATATTTATAATTATATTATTTATTTTAAGCGTACGTTTATTCGGTCAACGTTAAATTTATTCGTATATAACAACTCTAGGTATTTTAGTAAAATCGGAAGTCGAAAAGTGAGGGTTGTTATAAGAACTCTGTCTCCTTCCTTAAATTCTTTTGAACTTCTGATTCTTTTATCATGCCATTTCTTCGTTCTTTCTTTATAGATTAACGAATTATCGTATGCTTCATGTCTTAATTCTTCTAATTCGTTTAGTTGACTTAATCGTAGACGTCCGGCTTCATGTAAATCAAGATTACATGTCTTCAAAGCCCAAAATGCTTTGTGTTCAATTTCTACTGGAAGATGACATGCTTTTCCATAAACAAGTCTAAAAGGTGTGGTTCCAATTGGAGTTTTGTAGGCTGTTCTAAAAGCCCAGAGTGCATCCTCCAATTTAATGGACCATTCCTTTGGATTTGATCCTACGGTTTTCTCTAGAATACGTTTTAAAGCTCGGTTGGTATTTTCAACTTGTCCACTTGTTTGTGGATGATATGCGGTGGAGATTTTATGAGTTACTCCATATCTTTTAAGAACTTTCTCAAGTTGATTATTACAGAAATGAGTACCCCGATCACTTATTAAAGCTTTCGGTGTTCCAAACCTTGCAAAAAGACGTTTTAAAAAGTTGACTACAACTCGTGCATCGTTAGTTGGGAGAGCTTGTGCTTCCGCCCATTTAGATACATAATCAATGGCTACGAGTATATATAGATTATTATGAGATTTTGGAAATGGACCCATAAAGTCAATACCCCAAATGTCAAATACTTCACATACTTGGATGAGATTTTGTGGCATTTCATCACGTTGACTTATTTTTCCGGCCCTTTGACAAGCATCACAGGATTTGCAAAGTTGGTGTGCGTCTTTGTAAATTGTAGGCCAATAGAATCCAGCTTCATAAACTTTTCTTGCTGTTAGTTGAGGCCCATAATGCCCTCCTGTTGGTCCTGTGTGACAATGGTTTAATATTTTACTAGCTTCATCTCCAATTACACATCGGCGTATTATTCCATCGGGACAACTTTTAAACAGATGTGGATCTTCCCAGAAATAGTGTTTTATATCACTGAAGAATTTCTTTCGTCTTTGGTACGATAATCCTTTTTCAAGGAATCCACATACTAAATAGTTTGCATAGTCTGCAAACCATGGAATTTCTTTATAATCTATCTTCAATAGATATTCATCAGGAAAGTTGTCTTGTATGGCCGATTCATTTAGAACTTCTAATTCAGGATTTTCAAGACGAGAAAGATGATCAACGGCGAGATTTTCTGCTCCTCTTTTATCTCGGATTTCAATATCAAACTCTTGTAAGAGTAAGATCCAACGGATTAATCTTGGTTTAGCATCTTGTTTTGAAAATAGGTATCTAAGATCAGAATGGTCGGTATAGACCACCGTTTTTGCTAGAACGAGATATGAACGAAATTTGTCAAAAGCAAAGACAATAGCAAGGAGTTCTTTTTCAGTAGTTGTATAGTTTGTTTGTGCTCCTTGTAACGTCTTACTAGCATAATATATAGGTTGAAATCGTTTTTCAATCCTTTGTCCTAAAACGGCTCCCATTGCAAAATCACTTGCATCGCACATTAGTTCAAATGGTAGATTCCAATTTGATGTTATCATGATCGGCGCATTAGTGAGTTTCTCTTTAAGAATATTAAAAGATTTGATACACTCATCTGAAAAGATGAATGGAGCATCCTTTTCTAGGAGTTTATTCATAGGAGTGGCAATTTTAGAAAAATCTTTTATGAAACGTCGGTAAAAACCGGCATGCCCTAGAAAACTCCTAACTCCTCTAACATTGGTGGGATGTGGAAGTTTAGCAATTACATCTACTTTAGCTCTATCCACTTCAATTCCTTCTTTTGAAATTTTATGTCCAAGAACGATGCCTTCTTTAACCATGAAATGGCATTTCTCCCAATTAAGTACTAGATTTGATTGTTCGCATCTAATTAGCATTCGTTCCAGATTAACTAGACATGATTCAAATGTATCACCGAAGACTGAAAAGTCATCCATGAATACTTCCATGCATTCTTCTATCATGTCGTGAAAAATCACCATCATACACCTTTGAAAGGTTGCAGGGGCGTTGCAAAGTCCAAATGGCATGCGTTTGTAAGCAAAAGTACCATAAGGGCACGTGAATGTGGTTTTCTCTTGATCTTCGGGTGCTATTGGAATTTGAAAATATCCGGAAAATCCATCTAGAAAACAATAGTAACTATTTCCGGCTAATCTTTCCAACATTTGATCTATGAAAGGTAAGGGAAAGTGATCTTTTCTGGTGGCGTCATTTAATTTTCTATAATCAATACACACACGCCATCCTGTTACAGTCCTAGTAGGAATAAGCTCATTTTTCTCATTTGTAATGACAGTCATGCCACCCTTCTTAGGCACACATTGAACTGGGCTTACCCATGGACTATCAGAAATTGGATAAATTAGACCTGCATCTAGCAGTTTAATAATCTCTTTCTTAACTACATCTTGCATATTAGGATTTAGTCTTCGTTGGCGTTGCACATACGTTTTATGACCTTCTTCCATAAGGATTTTATGTGTGCAATACGAAGGACTTATTCCTTTAATATCATGAATCTTCCATGCAATGGCTGGTTTATGAGCTTTCAACACAGAAATGAGTTGTGATTTCTCATTTTCAGTAAGAGAAGACGATATTATTACAGGTAATTCAGATTCACCATGTAAATAAGCGTATTCCAAATGGTTTGGAAGTGGCTTTAACTCTAATTTCGGAGGTTCTTCTATCGATGATTTGTATCGATATCTGTCTTCTTCTTTTAGCATTTGAATTTCTTCTGTTGTTGGTTCATATCCATTAGCTATTAGTGTAGCTAACATTTCAGCTTCATCAATTGGTTCATTACCTTCTCCTAAAGAACATTCTCCTGTTCCTTGTAATTCTGAAAATTCTTCTAATAATTCTGCATGTGCATCTATTGTTTGAATATAATAACATGTATCATCTGCAGATTGTGGTTGTTGCATTGCTCTATCAACTGAAAAGGTAACACTCTCATCCTCTATACTTAGGGTCAATTTCTTACCGAACACGTCTATCATTGCTTTAGCCGTGTTTAAGAATGGTCTTCCTAATATGAGAGGAACTTGAGAATCTTCTTCCATGTCCAAAACAACAAAATCTACTGAAAATACTAAAGTACCAACTTTAACTAGCATGTTCTCCATTATCCCTCTAGCATATTTTATTGATCTATCGGCTAGTTGTATGCTTATTCTGGTTGGTTTCAATTCTCCAAGGTCTAGTTTAGTGTATAGTGAATACGGCATTAAATTTATACTAGCACCTAAGTCTGCCAATGCTTCTATTGAACTAAGACTACCCAGAAAACATGGAATTGTGAAACTTCCTGGATCAGATAATTTTTCTGGTATCTTATTCAACAGCACTACTGAACAATTAGCATTCATAGTAACAGCCGAGAGCTCTTCCATTTTCTTTCTATTTGAGATTAGATCTTTCAAGAATTTAGCATATCTAGGCATTCCTAAAATCACATCAATGAAAGGAAGATTTACATTTATCTATTTAAACATATCTAAAAATTTGGATTGCTCGGCTTCAAGTTTCTCTTTCTTCATTTTACTCGGGTAAGGAAGTGGTGGTTGGTATGGTTTAACATAAGGTTTAGCCTTAACTGTGTTATCTTCATTAACCTTTTCAACTACCGGTTCTTTTTCCTTATCTTGATCAGGTTGTGGTTCTTGTGGAGTAGGAATAGCTTCATCAGAAGTTACAGGTATTTCAGGTGGTTTAAGTGTTGTACCACTTCTTGTGGTAATAGCTTTAGCTGTTTCATTCCGGGGGTTAGCATTTGTATCACTAGGTAGACTTCCCGGTTTTCTTTCACCTATTAACCTTGCTAGGTTACTTACTTCTTGTTCCAGATTTTGAATAGAAGCTTGTTGATTTCTAAATGCTTGAGCATTTTGTTCATTGGTTTGTTTCTGAGAGGTGAAAAACTGCGTTTGAGTTTCAACTAGCTTCGTCATCATATCTTCTAAATTCAGCTTTTTATCATCGGTTTGTTGTGGTGGTTTGTTTTGAAAATTCGGTCTTTGCTGATTGTAATTATTATTGGATACTTGTTGATTGCTAGGACCTTGTTGGTTGTTGTATGGAATATTTCGGTTATAATTCTGGTTTTGATTGTAAATCGGTCTTGGCGGTTGATAATGATTCTGATAATTATTTCCAGGCCTTTGGTTTATGTATGAAATATTCTCTCTTTGTTCCATTGTTAATTCAATACTGAGACAATCTTTTGTCAAATGTGGTCCTCCACACTGCTCACAACTAATTCGTATTGAGTGAATATCTTTAGTCATCTTTTCCATTCGTCTCTCCACAGCATCTATCTTTGTGGAAATGGAATCTAAGTCATGGCTAGAATCGGCTCTAGCTGCTTTAGATGATCTAACGATGTCTTTTTCTTGGTGCCACTCATGTGAGTGGGAAGCAGTGTTATCATTAATTTTGTAAGCATCTGTTTCGGTTTTCTTCATAATAGAACCACCAGCTGCTATATCTATGTCTTTCCTTGTAGTGATGTCACATCCTTGGTAGAATATTTGTACTATTTGACAGGTGTCTAAACCATGTTGCGGACATCCTCTTAATAACTTTCCATATCTAGTCCATGCCTCATATAGAGTTTCATTCGGTTTCTGTGTGAACGTAACAATTTCTGCTTGAAGTCTTACGGCTTTAGATGCAGGAAAGAATTGTTTAAGAAATTTTTCAACTAAAACATCCCATGTATCGATCGCCCCTTCAGGTAACGATTCCAACCAATCTTTGGCTTCTCCCTTTAAAGACCAGGGAAATAACATGAGATATATCTGTTCATCCTCCACTTCTCGGATTTTAAATAGTGTGCAGATCCTATTAAAGGTACGTAAATGTTCATTTGGATCTTCCTTCGGCGCACCACTAAATTGGCATTGATTAGTCACCATGTGTAGAATTTGTCCTTTGATTTCATAATCTGGCGCATTAATGTCTGGATGAGTAATTGCATGTCCTTGGCCAGTGCGTTTAGCTCTCATTCGGTCTTCCATACTTAAAGGTTCCAGATTCTCCATAATTGAATTTGTTGAATCGGAATCACTAGAGGATTCTGATTTAATGGTTCGTTCCTCAACAATCTCTGTTTGAATGATTGGTGGTTCCGGAGGAAAGTTTAATGGTTCAGGATCTACGAACCGTTCCTGAATATTTTCCGGATTCTCAATTGTGAGGTCGGGTTCAAAAAATGGATTATCGGAAATTTGAACTGAAGTACTTGGTCGACTGGATGACGATTCTAAAGAGAAATCAACGGCAGTAATATTTGCTAAATGTCTTGATCTAGTTACAGGTGGTGAACGTACAAAAGGTGTTGAACGTCTTGCTCGGTGCATTCACTGAATATCCTATTAGTTTTTAAAAGGAAAGAAAAATTATAATAAGTTATCCAATCAATAGACTTTTCTAATTTTGCCCACGTTTCGAATAGCCAAAAGATGCAGCAGAGGGGCAGGATTCATTTGGTCTCAATATAATTGAGGATTGTTTGGCTCCAATAACCCGGTCCACGTACAAATCCAACTATTACTACGAACCAGAAAATTTTGATGTCTATTAATTTAAACACTTAAAATAAATTTTCGTAATTTTAAGAAAATTAGATAAGAAGTAGAATAAAAATCTATGTCCTAAAACTAGAATAGCGAGAAATAAGAAAGAAAAAGAAATTCGTCGGAAAAGGTCGAAAAAGAAAAATGGTTGAAAAATAAAAGGTGACGGAAAAATAAAAGAAACTTATAAAACTTAAAAATACTTGACTAACCTAACCTTATTACTACAACTAACTTAAAATTATAATCGCAAATTGAGATTACTAATTGGAATGATAATTGATATATAGTAAAAAGGTGTCTAAAAATATTAAAGCTTACAGGAAAAACTATATCCCAAATGGAAATAACTTAAAAAGAAACTAAAACTTAAAAAGGCGTCGCAAAATTCTAAAGCACTTAAATTTTAGTCTAAAGAAAAAGCACTTAAGGAATTCTACGGCAAAGACTAAAAATCTAGGAGTAAAAATAACTATGGCAAAATCTAAGTTTAAAACTAAATATGAGCTAAAAATACAAATATTACGCTAAAACAATTAAAAAGGGACAAAATATAAAAATATACAAAAAGTTGTAAAAATTACAATTTTTATAAAAATATTATTTTTATATTATTTATTTATTAAAACTATTAATTTTACAATTTAATTAAACTAATTTAACTAAAATATAAATTAAATAAAACTTAAATTAAAATAAAACTAATTATAATAATAATAATAATAATTAGGGTTAATAATAATTTTAATTAATAATAATCCGTAATAAATGCAGTTTTAGGGTTTCTGTCGGTGTCAGAGAAACTCCGCGAGTTGCGGTAATCAATGCAGAAAACCCCGCGAGTCGCGGGGTTCAGAAATTCAGATGACAGCTTATTTAAATTCGACGCGTTTTTCTTTATTTATTTTTTTTTTATTTTCTGTTTTCTGTTTTTATATAAATAAAAGATATTTAAATAAAACTTATATTTTTATAAACTAAATTAAAAATAAAGAAACTTATAAAACTTAAATATTTAACAAAATCTTAAAAATACTTATATTTTTGTTTTTCTTTTTATATTTTTGAATAAGTAAAACGTATTTTTACAAAAACGAATTTTAATAAAAGTTAACTAAAAATCTTTTTTTTTTTTTTTATATATAGCTTTGCGCTTCCGGCGTTTAAGAGACTCCCCGGCAGCGGCGCCAAAAATACTTGATGTGCAGCGGGGTATTATATAAAATAGCTTATATTTTTGCAGGAAAATACTATTAAATACGGTACAATTTTACACAAGATATTTATTTATTTAGAGAACGGATATACTTAAACCTTGCTACAACACTTATAGGCAGTGTACCTAATCGTACAGTAGTGTAGTTTTTAGTAAGTCCGGTTCGTTCCACAGGGAATCTTTTTAAACAAAGCTTAACGCTATATTAGTTTACTTTTATAGAAATACAAATATATATATAAGTAATATTATTATTATAAAGGGGGGTTTTTACCGTTTAATGACCGGTTTGTCGATTTTAAAACTTTAATCGCAGTTAAAACCTAATGTAAAATATTAAATAAATAAAAGACTTAATTTAAAGCGTAAAATAAATAACGATAATAAAATTGCAATAAATAAAAGTGCGATAAAATAAAATTGTGATAATAAAAAAGTACGATAATTAAAAGTGCGATTAAATAACAATAAATAAAAGTGCGATAATTAGAAGTGTAATTAAATATAAAATAAAGGAAATTAAATATGAAATAAAAGAATTATGCTTATTTAAACTTCCGTAATCATGATGTTTGACGTGTTGATTTTAGTTTTATGCCCATGGGTTAATTGTCCTTTGTCCTGGATTATTTAATATGTCCATACGGATTTGTCCATAATAGTCCATCAGACATAAATATAAAGTGCGAGTGTCCTCGTCAAATTATTCTTATACCCGAAGTTAAATATTCCAACTAATTGGGGACTTAAACTGTAACAAGATTTTAATACTTTGTTTAATAATTACACCAGGATGTCGACTGAGTGTAACCCAAGGTTTTAATATTTTGTTATCAATTATACCAAGTGTCCTTGTACATAATTTCACCCCTGTTTTAATTATTCTAGTGGCTATTAATCCATTCCCGTGTCCGGTTAAATGAACGATTATTCGTACATATAAATACCCCGCCCATCGTGTCCGATCGAGTGTATATGGTAATTTATAGGGACGCCCAATTGTAAATCTTTATATTAACATTAACAAACTATCATTTAGTTAACAAATATAAGGCCCATTAATAGCCCATAGTCTAATTTCCACAAGTGTCATTCTTTTGTCCAAACCCCAATTATGATACAAAGCCCAATTACCCAATTTTAGTAATTAGCCCAACATCATGATTACTTCGGATTAAATAAGCATAATAATAACTTAGCTACGAGACATTAATGTAAAAAGGTTGAACATAACTTACAATGATTAAAAATAGCGTAGCGTTACACGGACAGAATTTCGACTTACACCCTTACAATATTCGCTAATATACCCTTATTATTAGAATTATAATTAAAATTAAAATATAAATTATAAATATATATATATATATTTTACGTAGTATTTTGAGAGAAGAAGAAAAAGATTATAGATTACGATCAGAATGCGCGAGCTTTATAGGGATTTTCTGAAATTGGGGCTCCGCGACTCGCGGCCTTTTTGGCCTTCAAACTCCGCGAGTCGCGGAGTTTACTTTTACAGCTCACCCATGTTTGGAATCTTTCTTGCCGACGATTTATTTTATATATATAATATATATATATAATATATATATAATTAATATAATTAATTATATATTATATTATATTTATATACATAGTTAACTTGTAATTCGGTTCCGGATTTTCGAACGTCCTTGCGTACAATTTAATATCTTGTACTTTGCGTTTTGAATCTTGTACTCTTGTAATTTCGAGACGTTTCTTATCAATAATTGGAACCTCTTTGATTGTCTTTTGTACTTTTGAGCTTTTTGGTCGTTTGCGTCTTCAATTCGTCGAATCTATCTTTTGTCTTCACCTTTTATTATTTAAACGAATATCACTTGTAAATAGAACAATTGCAACTAAAAGCTTGTCTTTCTTGAGGAATAATGCTATGAAATATATGTTCGTTTTTAGCATTATCAATATCCAAGGCAGTTTGTAGTGTTGAGAGTGGTGGTTTGTTATGGTTAGTTCATTATGTTAAAGCACAATGGTGGTATCGTGGTTTAAGACGAAAAGATGAAGAAGGAGTTCGGGTAAAAATGGGAGAGAGAGATGTAGAGAGAGAAGTGGTAAATCATGGTGGTTTACGAAAAGAAGAAGAAGAAGAAGAGTGGTGATGGTGTAGGTGATCCATAGGTGGTGACGGACTGTGGTAGTGATGGGGTATTGAAGTGGCCGGCGGTGGAGGTTAAATGGGTGGGTTGCTCGTGGGTGAAAGTGGTGATTTACGAAGAGTAAAACAACAGCAGGGTTTTTGATGATATTGATTGTTCATTATCGAGTGATAAAACAACAAAAAGGGTTTGATGGTTTGGTTAGGTTCACAAACGAAACAATAGTTACAGGTGTTTGATTATGGTGGTGGTGTTTGTTTGAAGTGTGTTATGATAAAGGTGGTAGTTTAAGCGGTTATTGTTCATGTCGATTGAAATGGTAAAATGTTTGGCTATGTGGTTTAATAAGGTGACTGTTGATGGTGGTCCTTATTGATCATTCGAACAAGAATTGGAAACAAAAGGTTGTAGTGAATATAAACAAAAATATGGTAGCAGTGGCGATTGTGATCAAAAATAATGGTGATGGTATGGTGAGGGTGATGATTCATGGTGGAAGGTGAATGAAGGTGGTGATGGAGGCTGCCGGGCAAAAAGAGAAGAGGGAGTGATTCAAGTTGGTAGATGGTTGATACATATATCATCTCTCCAATCACATATATATATAATAAATAATATAATATAATTCATATCATATCATATTCAATTTGAAAAAACGTTTGATCTCAAAGACTATACTGCCGACACTTTCATTCAGATATTATTTCGTACTCCGTTGATAAAAGTCCTCAGAAAAATTCCATATTTTAAATTAACTATATTTATTTATTTTGGTCATCATGGTATAAAGTTTGATCATTAATTTGTTAAATAAAAATTACATCAACTGTCTCTCTCATTTATGGGTGAAATATAAAAAGTGTTAAAACTTAACAAATAGTTCCTAATTACATTTTTAATAAGCCTAAAATTTATAGAACTCATTTTCATATCACCGTTTATTTTAGAATCATATAAGTTTAAATTTAACTTGCTTATACGACCATCTAATGATGAATGAGTGCTACTATCGTTTACTAAATGAGTTCAAAATTAATATATATATTCAATACACTTTATATACATATATATACATATATAGATTTATTTTAAATAATAAATTTTATTATATCTTATATTATTTTATTTTATTATTACAAATATTAATTCTAATAACTACATAATATAATATTTCAAATTATATTAAAATATACATATATACATTTTTAAATATATATGTATCTATATACAAATAGTTATTCGTGAATCGTCGGAACTAGTGTAAGGGTAAATGATTATATTAAAACAGTTCAAAAATTTTGAGACTCAGTTTATCAGACTTTGTTTATCGTGCGAATATCATAATAGGATTAAGTTTGAATTTGGTCGGAAATTTCCGGGTCATCACACATTCCCCTCTTGGCGAAGAACCTGAAGCACTTACCGGTGAACCTGTTCGTAATACCATTTTCTCTCTCATCTCCAGAGTATCTCGTCATGATTATATACTATCTAAAATTCTGGATCTTATTCATCCGCTCTCCCGAACCGCCAATCATCCCGGTGTAGTAGAAGAAGTCAACGAGCTTCGCGCTCGGGTAGTGGCTTTGGAGAATATGGTACAAAGATTATAAGCACCAGCAGCATCACCGGCATCAACAGTACCACCATCATCAACACCAACAGTATCATTACCACCACCAACAACAACATCCGCATCCCACACCTCAACATCACAATCTGTACCTCGAACATCAATGTCATACGCACCATAGATACCAAGGAATACCAATAACAACAAACGATGAAGTATTGATTCATAACTTCATCGAAGAAATATTCTGCAGAGAATATGTAGTTTCTAAAAGTTTTAGAGATTACTTATTCTAGTTCTAATTATAAGCCAGATGAGTGAGCGAATAGAAATAATGAAATAAAAACCTGATCGGAATGGTGCACGAATTACAAGCTAGATCTATTTTACCAGCAGCATCAACAGTACCGTCAGCATCACTAGCACCGTCAGTACCGTCAGCATCGTCAGCATCAGCAGCATCTACAACATCACAAGCTCCGCCAGATCCATAATCACTGCAAACATCATCACTAATCAACAATACGTATATTGTATCAACGAGTTATGAAGTATTAACTCATTCCCTCTGAAGAAATTATATGTATATTTTATATATATATGAATTTTGAGATCAAAATAAATCTTTTCGAACTAAGCTATTACGTGTGAATCTTAACTAGTAGGTACTACTCGGTTAGTTCATGTTACTGATATGCTATGATGTACATCCTTCGTTAACCACAATCTCCATTTCAACTCAATGAATTCCATTTCATAATAAACTAAGTATATTATTCAATTATATGTTTGATTTTATACTTTCATCTTCGATGTATTCGAAATTTTCCAGAAAATATCATTCGTACCTTGCGAAGTTAGCAAGAGTTCCATGAGCACCAACATGATTCACTAGGGAAATATCAATAAAACAGAATAACGAAGTATTGATTACATTAGTGAAATACTCCGCGAAGATTATTAAATCTTTAATGTTTTAGAGATTATTCATTTCTAATCCATCCGAAAATCAAATGAGCTTAATATGATATTAACTCATTAAATCTGTATTACATCTGAAGAAAATATACATACATATATTTTCATAAAGACTGTAATAAAATTTTCTGGTACAAAATATTACTTGTGAAATTTTTAACGGGTAGGTAATACCCGAAAGATATATAAATTTACAATTAATATGTTACATTCTTCGATTCTGATTCAGCAAATCATCAACTACACTCACTACTTTCACAATGATATACATTCTTTCATAAAAATCAAAACAACTATTCACATCCAAATTTGATTACATATTCTGATTTTGAAAAATCAGAATCCAAGCCAAGATTTAACTAGAAAACATCACTCTTAGATTCTTACATCTTTCAAATGCCATACTTTGAATTCAAAACTGTACTAGAACATCATATGTATACATATAACATTCATCTCTTAGAATTATGAGCTTTCATTCTGAAATTCTGAAAAGCAACCAGTCTACGAATTGAATGTTGAAAAATCTGATGAAGCAACAAAAACTGTAAACAACTTTAACAGTCAAAAGTTTGATGATAGCAAAGTTCGGAAAAGTTGGAACTGGAAAATGGGTTGAGCAAACCATGAAGGAGGCTGTGGAAAAATCACAAAGACTAAACCTGCCTTCAAAGAATCCAAATGATTCAGTATCTGCTGAAGTCATTAACGAATACATTGCTCCTGACACTAAACCTTTACGGACAAATCTTCTTTATCATCTTTCGATATTAGAAATTCTAAGATATCATCGTATCTTTTATTATAAATATCCTCGATATTTCTGAAGATATTTCCATAACTATTCTTATCTGAAATCATATATCTCTTCGCATCATCTGTATACATCATAAAGGAAAATGTTTTAGTTTCTAAAATCTGAAAAATTTGAACTTAAATTATGAATGTTATTGAAGTGGTGTAGGGAACTGAAGCATGAGTTACTATAATATAATGACAGTTGATCAACGTGATTATATTACAGTAAGTCATGCTGAGTTTTAATGGAACGTGATGATTCACAGATCATAACGTCATCATGTGCCATGTTACATGACTCATACAATCTATCTAGTATATAAACATATCAAAAACATAATTTCTTGATAGTTCTATCTTTTCTTTTGAATTCTGGTAATTTAACCAATCAAGATCATGCTATTACAATCTCTCTCTTAGAACATTAGTTATGTTCATTCGAAACTCCATACTTACGAATTCTAGACCATTATTCGCTTTATTTGAAGTCGGGAAGAAGAAAACAAATGCGTGAGGCTCCAAAATAGAAATGGGTGTATAAATTGCAGCAAATAAGAGAGAACGTTAACTGTGGATGTCAATGATAATAAAAAGACAGAAGCAGAGATATCGAAATATAAGAGAAGATATAAAGCTCAACAACAATCCAGAAATTACAAACCGTGTATATCGATGCATATATCAATATAAAGACACGGGAGAACTAAAAACACTATAAAACCAAGAGTATAGTAGAAGTAATTAGATTCTTCTGACGGCAGATGAAAAAGAAGAATGATGGATATGAAAGTTAGGAGTATATCAAGAATCAGAACTGGATGGAGCATATTGACGAATGCTTTAAAGTATGAATTGAGGGAGAAAGAAAATAAGGTGTGAGCTGTGGAAATAAGGAAACGAAGGGAGTGGATTTATAGTGAAATATCCTACAGAGCAATCAAAACAGATTATTGCATTTAACCAAAGAAGATGCTAATTTCCTTAATTATCGAGGAACCAAATCTTATTACAAAGATTTTCTCTAAATCCCTTAAATTCCGAAAATCAACCGTGACTACGTCACCAGTTAAGGCGAACATGTATTTACTCATCTTCACTCTTTTGCGATCGCTTCACTCGTACGCTTCACATAATCGAATCATTTTATCTATATTAGTCAATAATGATGAAACTCTATTTATCAACTCATATTCGTCATGAAAACATTTTTATTATTGGCCATGACAATCTCTATCAAATTTCGGGAGGAAATTTCTTTAACGGGTAGGTATTGTGACGACCCAAAAATTTCCGATCAAATTTAAACTTAATCTTTGTATGATTTCGATATGATAAGCAAAGTGTGTAATGTTGAGTCTCAAAAACTTTGGAAATATATTCATGTAACCAATTACCCTTTTTACTGTGCTAGACGATTCACGAACATTTATGTGTATGTAGATATGTATATATAATATATAGTTACATTAATTGAAAACGTTAGCAAAGTATTGGGGGTATAATACTTTACAGAAACATAATTGTTACAATATATGTTTAATATATTTATCGACTGAATTAAAAGATAATACCAATGATTGAATTAGAAGATATTTTAACAATTATAAATTCCATAAATAATTATGGTATGGTTACGGGTCTCTGTTGTAAGGTCCACGGTGATTTAAGAAATCTTTTCTTTTTAACAATATTCGGAATAAATGGTAAAGTGATCTACAAGTGAGAACAAAGTATCAAATAACGAGAACTAGATAAAAGTTAGTGGAAATTTCTGTTAAATTTTCAATGCATACTTTACAATAACTTCCTCGTGACTCTTGATAAGTTAATTATTTAACTTTCATAAAATTAATAGTAAGAAAATGAAATGTAAATGGATGTTGATAAGATAAGCAAATGGATATGTTGATTTAAAACGATTTTATACGTTTAATTGTCCATTGGACTTAACCCTACGATTCACGAATAAACTGTAAGTAAAAACTGGAAACCATTATGACTTATATATTATATGATTTTACTTTATTAAATGAAAACGTTTTATGATATAACAATTTCTATTATTTAAACCTTTTAATAAAATGATTTTGAATATAAGTTGTTTTGGAAAACTAAACCTTATAGTATTATTTGATTTAGTTTCAAACGTACGAAAATATTTTTTTCGATATAATAGAATTTGTTTATAAAATGTTTTTATGGATTTTCAATGATATGAAAATAAAAATAAAGATAAAATAAAGGTTTCTAATGGGCACCAAAAGACTACAACATTTCATCTCAAGATTGCAAGTTAAAATGATGGAAATCACTAAACCTGCGCACTTGAACGAGAAAAATCATAACTAAATCATACTGACTCGAAAAAGGGTGATTCCGGAGTCCAGACATTCGTAACTCATAAATCTACAACTTTTATGAAGACACCATATGCAGATGACGTACCCATCTACGCGAAACGCGTAATGTTTGTTGACATAAAAAGTGATGGTGGCTTTTAATTTAACACGTTTATTATTATTATATTATTATAATATCTTATCGAAATTATTATATTATTATATTATATTATTATATTATTAATTTATGTATATAAATATGAATGAGGAGTTCACAGAAACATATAACACAAACACAAAAATATTACTCCGTATCATTTTATCTATAATTTACTCCGCATCAATTTTATTTTTATCTTTCAAAACGGGTTTCACACCGTTTTAAACTAAGGAAATTATGGATTATAGCTATGGAGGTTATGGGTATTGCTTGGGGGTTATGATCATGAGTCAAAGGTCAACCTATCGTTTATCATCTCCGTTGCGTCTACGTACTTTCCTGCAATATTGAATCACAATATTGATACGTGAGCATTCATATCTTGTCTTTTAAAATATTAATAGTGTATCCATGTCTAGTGCTCGAGTATATATATTTATGCATGCTTGTATACTTTAATTTTGTAGTTAGATAGTTTATGATAAATCACGAATTTGATACATATGCTACTGATATAAAGTATATGATATGCATGTTTTTGGAAAGCTGGCGAAAAATTATTAACTTTTCATTTAGAAATCGCGTGATTTCGATGAACAGATTAAAAGATATGGTCAACTGAATTATGTTTGACGTTAATTGAAATTGTGTTTGAAATTGTAAATTAATATTTAAACAACTTGTCTATGAGATTGATAATTTGGATTTTTAGATATTACTAATCGAATAAATGAATTTCTATATAAGGCATGTCTCGTTTTGGTAAACAATTGTCAAAATTGACTGTCTTATCAGGTTTAAAGCTTTATAAACACTATAATCTGATTTTACAAGTATTGGAAAACTATGTGAAATAATAAAATATTTTCGATTTCAATGATAATTCAAATATAATATAGCTCATGAAATAAATAATATTTTGAGTTTGATAAAATATAAATTCGTTCAATTATCAAGACTTATACTATGATAATAAACATGTATATATTTAAAGATCATATTGGGCAAAGTTGACTTTTTGAGATGACTTTTGTTAACTTTTGCATGTCGGTCTCGAGCTTTAGGATTGTGATACACTATGACCTGACCTATCTTGTTAGACATGTATTGACCAACATATGTTCTCTAGGTTGAGATCTACGGTTATTTTGCATTCCGAGTTTCGGTCACATTTCGATGAATGACCTTATGTGCTGCTATGGTGAGTTTATAGATCCCTTTTTAATTGCTTTTGCAATCTATATTTTTGGGCTGAGAATACATGCACTTTATTTTAAACACAATGGATACAAGTACATACTAAATTCTACACTGAGTTTGAACCGAAAATCCCTTAGCTTTGATAACTAGTAACTGCCGGTTATAAGAACTGGTGGGCGCGAGCAGTAGTATATGGATCCATAGGGCTTGACATCCCCGTCTGTTCCAGGTATAGAAACCCTAGCCTGAACTATAAAACAGACGTATGCTATTTGAGTTTAGTACACGTTGGTTTGCGTGTATTGTACATGTTGGTTGCATGTATGTTAAAACAGGGGTACTTATTATATAGACATTAAAGTTTAGTTTCCAGGATGCTCAATCTTGTAGAATAATTTGATAAACATTTCGGATGAAACAACTGAAATATTGTGATCCACCTTTATATACATATTATGCGCAACATTAAAACTATGAACTCACCAACCTTTGTGTTGACACTTTTAAGCATGTTTATTCTCAGGTTCCTAGAAGTCTTCCGCTGTTTGATTATACGTTATACAAGCTATGTGCATGGAGTCATACATGCTTTATTCGAGAAAACTTTGCATTCACAAAATTATCACCATGTATCTTATTTGACTGTATTGTCAAAGGATGTATTATTAAAAACTATTATATACGGTGATTGTCTATACGTAGAAATCATCAGATGTCGAAAACCTTGATTTATATATTCATTAATGGTGTGCCTTTTCAAAAGAATGCAATATTTACAAAATGTATCATATAGAGGTCACCCTCACTATGAAATCAATGAATGATGTATTCGTCCAAAGGGATTTGGACGGGTCATCACACATACCCGTTTCCTAATTATTAGGTTACCAAGCTAAAAAGGGGTGATATTCAATATTCATAATCCAGCCATAGAATGTAGTTTTTGATCACTTGTGTTTATTTCGTAAAACATTAATAAATTCAGGGCATGTATTCTCAGTCCTAAAAATATATGTAAAAAGGGAGCAAATGAAACTCACAATACTGTATTTTGTAGTAAAAATATATATGACGATATTGAACAATGCATGGTTGGCCTCAGATTCACGAACCTATATCATTCGTATATTTATTAATATACATAATTGTAATTGAACAATTTCATATATTATAACCTTATATATTATAGATTTAAGTTGTATATATATATTCGAAAATGATTATTATTTATATAGTTATATATATATATATATATATATATATATATATACATATATATATATATATATATATATATATATATATATATATATATATATATATATATATAAATTTCAAGAAAAATACTTAATTTGATATATATGAATATTTATATAAAGATTGTTAATAAAACTACTTCATACATATATGTAATATTATTTATAAATATAACTTTATATATATAATGATACTAATAAATAAAAGTTATATTTGATGATAATATTAATAATAACATTACTTATAATAATAATAATTATAATAAGAATCATAGTAATAATATTAATAATGATACTAGTAGTAAAAATGATAATAATAATAATAATAATTGAATGGTTGTACTGATAACAAAATAACCATTTTTGTAAAAGAAATGATAATAGTTTTTAATATTAACAATACTAATAACGATAATCATATTAATAATACTTTTGTTAATAACAATAAAGATAATAATAATAATAATAATAATAATAATAATAATAATAATAATAATAATAATAATAATAATAATAATAATAATAATAATAATAATAATAATAATAATAATAGTAATAATAATAATAATAATAATAATAATAATAATAATAATAATAATAATAATAATAATAATAATAAGTATAATAAGAGTACTAAAAATGATACTAATACTAATATTTATGAAAATAATAATAAATTGTATTATTTTGATAGTAATTATAGTAACAATAATCATAATCATAAAAATGGTAATAATACTAAAATGGTAAAATTAGTAGTAATATTAATAATGATAGTAATGTTCTAATACTTATAAATCTACATATGGTTGTAGTACTAATAATAATTGTAATACTAACAATAACTATAATAATAACCATCATAATAATAATAAGGGTAATAATAATAGCAGTAATGATAATTAATAATAATAACATAATAATGATAATAAAAATCAAACTACCTTCAAATAAGTCCCTTATTAAAAAGAATGCCCCAAGCCGGGCTTGAACCCGAGACCTCTCGTTCCTCAACATCACACTTAAACCAATACTCCGTATTTGTTTTCCTGATTTATACCTGAAATAATTATATCTAATATCTTTCTTTCTGTTTTCCTAATTTTCTCTTCTTCTTCACAAATCTTTCGACATAAATCAATTCACATCCATTCTTTACAGATTTGGATTAGATTATTATTTTGAAACAGAAACTAATTGAGGTGTAACAAATTTATAATCGTGAAAAAAAAATAAAGCCTACAGCTCCTGCGTATGAACTCGTTTGAACTAAAATCCAGTTTGAAAATTAAGAACGTTTTAGACTGTAGTTAAAACATGAAAAAGGTTGTAAGTTGTTTATGTAATCTTTCTGAATCATCAATTGATCCTAAAACACAAAAACAAATTCGAATTTTTGTCAAGAACGGTTCGTTTGACTTTTGAAACTTTAACTTTGACCTCAAAATTCTTACTCGATACTAACAATTGTAATTTGAAACTTTCCAGAAAGATTGAGCATAAGATTCCTAACACTACCGCATTAATAGATTTTGAAAAACATTAAGAAATCGAGTTTTTGATTATTGAGTTCAAGAACAGAGATACCTGCGGTTTATATTTTTTATTTTCTTATTCTGTTTTTTCTTGTATGGTACCAGTTATCATATAGAGTGTATAAGAGGGATGTTACAGTAAACAAATTCGATTTTAGTTGTTTTGTAGTAAGAATTGGTCGACTGATTTCAATCAAGAACAAAAATAAATAAATAAAATAAAAGAAGACATGAATGGCTAACTGAATTTTGGATTTTGCTAAATGGATCGAATCTTGATTGTACAAGCTGAATGTGATGTTTAACAAAGTAGTAGATAGAAACAAAATCAAATAAAGCGGATTCGTGATATATAACTAATTTGAATATAATACACAGACTTTTATTCTATAATTTAATATTAATAATTAATATTAATTAATATTAACAAAAATAATAATATTACATTTAATATTTTTAAGAATAATATAAATAACTATGATAATATTAATTAATAATAATTATACTAATAATAGTAGTCATAATATTATTTATAAATTAATAACAATGATACATCTAAAAAAATATTGATAATAATAATATAATGATAATAATAATACTATTAATAATATTAATATTATTAGTTATAATATTAATATTATTAATGATAATAATAGTATTAATAATAATAACAATATAACAACTTATACATATCAAATTATTTATATATATTTGTATCTCATATTAGATTCAATAATATTAATAGTACAAATATTAAGATTAACATTAATGAAAGTAGTGATAAATATATAACATTTATGTTTTAACTTATAATTACATATAATATACTAACTTTACTACATTATATAATAACATTTATTGAATATTTAATATTTATATATCTCAATATGTTAATAACTATGAATAGAAATTATATATATAGATTCACAATAATATGTATGTAGTTATATATATATATATATATATATATATATATATATATATATATATATATATATATATATATATATATATATATATATATATATATATTAACTTATTTATTACAATTACTATTTTACGTTTTTAATCCCACTGATGAAATTGTATTTTATGATTTCAAATTATTATGTATTCTTATTTTTATATTTATTCATAAGAATAATAACAATTTATTAATAGTAATACTACTAGTAATGATAATAAGATTAATATAACAATTATATTCAAACTTATTAATTTAGTTTACTATATTTTAATTTATTATATCATATCTACCAATTGTATAATTTATTGAATCTTTAATATTTATTAGTTATATATATATATATAGTGTTACCTGTGTATAGAATTTAGTTACACATTTATGTTTACATATTCATTTACACCTAATTGTTCATGAATCGTTGGGATTAGTCAAAGGTTAACTGAATGTATGAACATAGTTTAAAATCCTTGAGATTTAACTTAACAAACTTTGCTTATCGTGTCGAAAATATATAAAGATTAAGTTTAAATTTGGTCGAAAATTTCCGGGTCGTCACATGTATGGTCTACTTTTTATATATAAAAAAATTGTTTTCGAGACTTTTGCAAACAAAAAAGTGAATTTGTAAGTTTTGAAAATGTAATGTAAAATACTTATAGTTAAATTACATAACATTTAAGTGAGAGGTTAAAAATAAACTATACATATAAATTGAGGGTTCTAATGTGAAATTTGAAAAAGTTACTTCTTCTTCATCTTCTACTCCAAAATTGTGCTATAACTTCAAATATATATGATATATCCATTCAAACACAATCAAATACAAAAGATACGACTACAGTTGAGGGTGGCAGAGCATCCCTTTGCCACCCTACTAACTCCGCCCCTGGATGATTTGGAGAAAATAATTTTTCCCTTTAAATGGCAAAATGAAATGATGACAGTAGTGCGAAGAACCAATATATATAACCTATAGGCTTGTGATTTACTTAGTCGCTTATTTCCATAACTACAGTTTGTATCTATAGCTGTAAATGGTATATGATATTTTGTTAATATCTATGTTGCAAGAAGGGTTTGTTAGGAGTGTGAAGGTGTTGCATTGGGTGCATTGAATTGGTGTATCAAAATAGATTTGGGTCATGTTAAATTTTACTTAGACACAGTCATATTGATTTCATGTGCTCTAAAGTCATATTTTTAATCGTTTGTAATTTCATGTGACTCATAATTTCATATTAATTCATATTTAAGTCCCGCGAATATGCGGTGATGATACGCATATAGAATCCGTATCAAATAACTCTTATTCTCATAATAGGTATATATTTTACAAGAAAAAACAAATTTTAGCATGCTAGAAGGAAGCAGGTTAGAAGGGAGCAGGCTAGAAGCGACCAGGAATTCCGAATTCCGACCAGGAATTCCGAATACCGACTAGGAATTCCGACAAGGAATTCCGAATTACGACTAGGAATTCTGACCAGGAATTTCGAATTCCGACCAGGAATTCCGAATACCGACTAGGAATTCCGACAAGGAATTCCGAATTACGACTAGGAATTCCGACCAGGAATTCCGAATTCCGACCAGGAATTCCGAATTCCGACCAGGATTTTTGCCGACCAGGATTTGCCGACAAGGATTGGCCGACTAGGATTGGCCATTTAGGATTGGCCGACTACAATCAGGCCGTCTAGAATTGAAGAAGGATGAAAGCTGCCTTGTATGTAAGCCCTTTACCATGAGCACTTGCCACATCAGCTACTTGTACTACACTTGTAGTACACTTTATACTACCACATATGCCTATAAATAAGGCATTCCACTACTGAAATAAGGATATCCAATCCTTTTACTTACACGTACTACTCGAAGCATGGAGAGAATCCCTTTCTCTCTTCATCACCTTCACCAAGGAGAGATCTACTTTCCCTCTCTTGATTATTCACATGAAGCTTGGAGGGATCTACTTTCTCTCTCTTTATCATCTTCATCAAAGTAGAGATCTAATATCTCTCACTACATTCTTAGATACTAATTACTCAATCTAATTGAGTAGATTAGTCCATCCATTGTTTAACGCCCTCGGAATCCAGATTTCGAACGGGGTTTGCTCAATTATTGGAGATTAAACAATGGATCAATCATATTTTCCCCAAATTAGCACTCAAACTAAGACTCGACCGTTTTATGTTTGATCAAATGGCGTCATCCGTGTTTCACGTACGAATACGCCATGTCATATTCAGAGCGGTGGAACCACACAAGCCGTGTGTTCATATTATCGAAGCAACAACGGGTCAGATTTGGCTCGTTTCAGTAAGTTACAATTTACAATTTGTTTGAATTACTACTCTGTGCAAAAGTAGCTTATTCATATATCACTAATTTCTATGCAAAAAATAAATAAATATGGATTTGAGATCACTACTAATTTCGTATTTAAACCATAACAATATAATTATTTCAATCGAGACTTAAAACTGTCCAGATCTAAAACATATTTTTTTGGATATTCTATTTTTTATACGTAGCAAGATCTAATTCTCAGATCTCGACGTGCTTATCAGGCTATGATTTAATATCGAATATTTTAACAAAGTAATTGATATGTCTGTGTGATTTGATGTATTATGATCTAAGAATTAAATAATACTTCATGTTAAAAATTTTCCCGATAATGTGTAAAGCATTTACTTGAGACTTGTCACCATCTTTTATAAAGTTTATCTTGTTTTGTGAATATAAGACGTCCACGTCTCTAATCTATGTGGATATCACATGCGTGTTCAATTCTTACACATTCATTAGTATATATCTGAAGTTAGCATACATAAACCAAACACGAAAACCTCCTCAAGTATGTACGAGTATAGAAAGCCTCAGGTAAACGGCAACCAAAGAACATATTCAGCACGCCACAAATGACCGGAAAAACAAACGTCAGATTGCATCAAAATGTGCAACACACTTCCGGCTAGAAAATCCTGGAGGGAGGAGTACGCGTCCGTCACCTAATCAACCGGTAACCAAAGTGTATTGTCTACATCATTCACATCGGGAGGTGCGTGACGGCAATCGAATTCTTATTCACGCCACTCAAGGCAAAAGGTGCATGACCTCTAATCGGCAAAATAACCGGCACCCAGCTTACAAAAATATTGATGAGTAATGGTATATCCTATCGTATACACACATAAAGGCATAATGGTGGCATAAAAGTAGCATCAGGAAGGCTGGAAACAACAGTTTTGTGGAATTATCCGTCCAGCGTTCTCCGCTGTATAGGATGCTCCGTCATGCGTAAGCCCTGAAGGCCGCCTAGCGCGTAAGCCCTGGCCGGAGAACGCCACTTGCAGCGTAAATTTCGGAACACAAGTAACAGAACGTATCATCATCTGACACGTGTCCCCGAACAATCTGGTGGATCTGACACTATAAATAGACCCCTTGGGTCGTCATTTTACACAGTTCAGACATTCTGTAAAATTTGAGAGCTGAGACTTCATCTCTCTCTCTCTCTCTCTAACATTTTCTCTCACTAGAAGTCATCCGGCTAGCACTTTACGCTCTATAGACGACAGATTGATTAAGGCACCCCACAAGTTTCTACACTTGTGAACCGGGTCTGCAGGGATTATTTCCCAAGAGCAAACATCAATCGGCAACACTCGCCCACTTCAAGCTAGATTACTTCTAGTATCGTGTTGACATACTAAGCCTTACCTCATAAGAAAATAGGTGTTAACAATGGCGCCATCCACTAATGCAAAGAATGCGCGAAACGGAAAAGGAACAAAAACAACTGAAGCTCCATTTGTACTTGAAGCAGTCAACAATCCATTAACTGAAGACATGATCACTGTTGAAGATGTACCTGTTCCGCCACCAGACGGTACGATTGAAGAAACAGTTGCTGAAACTACAGAAAGGCTTAAGCGTTTGGCAACTAATTCAGAGAAAAGGCCAGTAATCGAAGAAACAACAACTAAAAGTGCAGAAAGGCTTCCAAACTTTGCCACTAATCCAGAGAGGCGACCATTGATGCAACCACAGCGATGTCCATCATTCATACCTTTTCGACGGGTGGCGGATGGCAAAGACAAGCAAATCATGAAAAAGCAAACTATATCAAAATACAGGTTATCCAGACTACTTGATAAGCTGGGCAGTCTTATTGATGATTCTGAGGATGATAATGACTTGAGCTATATTAATAATGATTCTGACGATGAAATTGACAAAGATGAGTTCATGTCTGAGAAGCAGGCAGTGTTGCTTTTAAATGACATCCTTAAGCAGTCAGCCCCGGCAAAGTATAAGCAATGGATAATTTCTTCGCCCTCATTACTGGAGAGCAAGCTACAAAGCCACCAGCTGTGGCAGAATCCACTCAGTGTTTCATTGATCGAATTGCTAACTATTCGTTGCCCAGGAATCTTGGCATACCGGCAATTGGAGTTTATGATGGTACAGCAGATCCTGAGGATTTCCTCACTATGTTTGAAGGTCCAATGGTGTTGCAGAAAATGGCAAGGGAATGGTTTGCTAGCTTGCCGCCAAGTAGCATCACAAGTTATTTGGACCTCCGTGCAAAGTTTGTTATGCAGTATCAAAATCTTCGAAGCTGTACTTTGACACATCTTGATGCACATGAGATCACAATGCATCACAATGAGTCCTTGAGTAATTTTATGAAGCGATACACACTTGAAGCACATAAGATACCTGATTGTCCATAATCTCAGCTAGTATCTGGTTTCATTTTCTGTTTAGATCAGCGACGGTTTAGTGCACTTGTCCATGCATTAAGGTATGACTTGCCAAAAACTCTACATCAGGCGTTGGAAGTTGCACAGAAGCATGTTCGAGCCGGGGAGCGGGGGGTGAACAAGTTTGATGGCAGCAGTAGCAGCAAGCAGCACAACGGAGGGCGGTACTTTGATCGAAGTCAGAGAAGGAATGATAATTCTAATGGTGGATGGAGAGGCAACAATCATCCCAACGATTTTCATCATAACAGGAGGCCAATTGAAAGGCATCCTTTGATAATGGCGCTGACTAAAACTCCCAAAGAGATTCTTTTCACCGAACCAATTCGGAACACTTTCAATCCTCCGGCACCTATGGAAGAAAGAGAGGGTCCAAAAAGTGAGCTATGGTGCGACTTTCATGAGGCATGGGGTCATGATACGGATAATTGCAAATCTCTGATGAGAGAAATCATTGCAAAGATCAAAGCAGGAGAGTTAAACCACTTGTTGCTAGGAAAACAATATAGGAGAAATGATCCTCGCAGAAAATTTGGATGGCAAAAGAATGATGGTGGAAGAGGTCGTCGAGGTGAGAACAGAAGAAGGGAAGAGCATGGCGGAGGAGATAACAGAAACCAGCACGGAAACCGGATCACGGAGCGTGAGTCAACTCCAGACGTCGTCATCAAAATGGTATGGCTGAATGGAAGTCACTATGAGGACGCAGAGCAGTCGGATAACAATGTTAATAGCTGGAGATATGCCCCAATCATTTTTCAACCAATTCAAAATTGGGCCTTATCCGTTCAGCCAGTGGTCATTTCAGCAGAAATTTCAAACAAGTTCATCAGCCATATCTACACAGATACAGGCAGTGAGGCTGACATCATTTATTGGCATTGTTTCAAGGCTATTCCAAGGCATGTGCAGGTTAGAGCTAGGCGGACGAATTTGAAGGTTTCAGGGCTAACAGGAACGCCAGTAAATGCAATGGGGCGAGTTCGTTTGGAGGTCATTTTGGGAACATTTCCATTATTGAGAACTGAAACAATCGATTTCACTATTCTGGATGGCAACTCTCGATTTAATGTCCTTTTTGGACTGGCAGCGTTAGCTAAATTTGGAGCGATAACATCAACAGCTCATGCAGAGATCAGATTCCCAACTCCAAATGGAGTAGCCGCTATACACTCACAGTATGTGGCACCAACAAGGGAACGATCCACATTTGCAAACTTACTAGAAGGCAATATAAATCAGAAGAGGCGTAATCGGTTGTTCAGGGAGGATGAGGTTCAGGAGTTTTTTATACCATAATCAAGTATTCAGGCCGGACAGCGCCAGGCGCTTGACGTTTGAAGAAACAAATTCCAGCATTTTTTCCAGAACAACATTTATCATTTCAATAAGAACAGTTTGTTAGCATTTCTGAAGAACAAAATTTATCAATTTACTGTAGACCATTATGGTCATCTTTACAGTGCATATGTTTTCAATTGCATACACTAAACGTTCATGATGTACTAATTAGGCTTGATCCACCTAAATTCGTCATCAATTGTTTATGTATTGCACAGTACTGATCAATAAAATTTTATATTTTTCTTATGCAAAGTGCTGCCTGTGACAAATGTAAAACATTACATTTATATCCTGCCTTCAGAAGGAGAGTATTTTTATACCTCCGATGGCGGAAGCTTTTGTGCTGGCCAGCAAAGGCACAAGGGATCGGCTAGAAAACGTTAAAGTTTTACTAGAACGCACCGAGGCAAAATACAAAACTCAGATACTTGTCATGACAAACATTATAAAAACTTACTTCACAGAACGAAAGAAGTTTATATTTTATATGAAGGCCAAAATATTACACAATTTTTCCTCATATATTTTATGACGGAAGGCGTATGACGGATAGGTCACTAACCCATAGCTAATCTTCACACAATATTTCAAAAGTTCTTCCTCATGTACTTTATGACGGAAGGCGTATGACGGAAAGATTATTTTATAATCACTCTTCAATGAACACTTCATAATTGTTCCTCATTAATTTGATGACGGAAAGCGTATAACAGATTACGAGTGTCCTACTGAATACTTGAAGGCTTAGTGTCTGTAAAGTGAATTTTTGATATGTTGCTCATTCAACTGAAGTTAACAATGCAAGACACCCAAAAGTGAATTACCTTAAACAATTTTCAACATGCTTTGTTTAGTTGTACAATATACAATTGTACAAAAATTTTATGATATGCTTCGTGCATAGCAGATGGGTTATAAACAACAAACATCAAAGTATTTGGTGCAAGCATACAAACAAGCATAATCACTACAATAAGCATATGTTTATGGCATTCAAATTATAAACATTTATTACAAACGGTTGCTCATCAAATAATTGCAAGTTTATGAAAATTGAACATTGAGCACGTCCTGAGCAGATGACTCCTCTCTGCTACACACTTAATCATAAACATCTATCTTCAGATTAATTAATCTGTCTTTGGCTTCATCCACCTTCTCCATAGTTCCAGGACGCATAAGGTTGGCAATAGCAGCAGGAAGCGTCTAGTTTGGGGCAAGGTGTTTGGTAATTTTGTTTGTAACATCAGAAATAAAATGAGTGCGAACAGCTTCAACATAATCATTGTAGGGATTCCCCACAAGATTAGATCCAAGAACCTTTGCTATCACACCCGGTATCCCCTTCTTAAGCTCAGCAAAATTCCTCTCACCCTTCTCCGCCCTCTGGAGAAGCTCAGCAGATTTCTCCCTCTCTGCACTCAACTCCTTCTCTAGCTCACTCACCTTCACCTGCTCCTCCTCAAACCTTTTCTTTTAAGCATCTACCAACCTGTCCTTATCCTCTTGCAGAGCAACAGCGGCATCTTGAGCACTTTTCAGTTCAGCTTCTCTAGCCTTCAATATATTCTGAGCATCAGTCAAGGCACGTTCAGCATCAATTTCTCTTTTGCGAGCATTTGCACCTTGAGCAATCTCAGCACGGGAAAAGTTAAGTATGGACTCCTGTTGCTTTTGCAGTTGCAGCACGGAATCCAGATGGTTGGTCAGTAATACATGAGCTGCAGCAGTTGATTCCCTGAGCTGCTCAGAGCGGAGAGCGGTGAACTGGGGTTTTAGCTCAGGGATAGCATAACCCTGTAGAAGAAAAATTTTATGGTTAATTTCAAGAAACTGACATAAATAAATTGCAAGCATATATATGCAGGAAGTTTTATCATTCATACCTGAAGAAGAGTTGAAAATTCTTTGTCCTTAGTAGCAGGATTCTGAATGATCGCCTGCAATGTCCTCACATGAGCAGGAAGAGATGGCTCTTGAACATTGGACGATGTGACAGCAGGGTTAGTGGTACTAGGAGGAGGAGAATGATAAGTAGAGTCGCCTTCCGGCCTCTCTTCATGGAATTCAGATTCCTCAAATGGAGTAAAGTTTGGGTCAGGAGTTTTCATACCCTTATCTCATTCACCTTCAAGGTTCTCCTGCGGCCTCTGCTCACCGCCTTCAGTAGCCTTCCCTTGGCTATCATCAGATTCTGCTAAAATCACTAACAGAAACAAGTTAGCATTATGAACAAATATAACGGTTATAAGCAAAGACATGTGCATTATCAAGACAGAGCAAAATGGACATACTTCTTCTGCGTTTCTGCTTTTGGCTCCCCTCTGTACTTTTTGCCCTCTTAGAGCCTATGCTCTTCTTCCTTGTCTTTTATGTTGGAGGAGGAGTGGGGTTTGTTTCACCCGTGATATCAACCGAGCCTGATGTCTACTGCTCGGCGGTGGTGGTGTCATCCGCTGTCCGTTCAGTGTCTGTCTGTTCAGACCCAGACTCACTGTCAGAACTGCTGACAATGATTTCTTCCCCCTTTTTAGCAGCTGCAGCATCAGCAGCAGCCTTAGCCTCCACTGCAGCCCTCTCTGTTTCTAGCTCTTCAGCAGTTTTAGCACGGTCAGTGATCTCAACCTCATCCTCCAGATCGAGGGATAAGAGAGCAGAGCGAACTTGCATCTCGGAGTTGGATGCAAAAATTAAACATGGACAGTAATATAAGCAAACATGGTGAACAATAAGACGAGCATTTATATATATATATATATATATATATATATATATATATATATATATATATATATATATATATATATATATATATATATATATATATATATATATATATATATATATATATATATATATATATATATATATATATATATTAGGATGGTCATATCACATCCTACCCTGATTCTTCTCACGGAGTACTGGTACAGAAGTGCTTGGCCATTCTGGACTCACTCTACACAGTACAAGAATCCCCTCATACTTCTCGTATGATCTGGGTGGAAGGCGGAGCTCTTTCGAATTATTTACTATCCGCTGCTCTGCGGTAGAAATCTTAACACCTTTTCCTACACCATGAAAGGACCCGTTCATATACATTATAAACGATTCACAATAGTTGATTACATCACGAGGTATTTGACCTCTATATGATACATTTTACAAACATTTCATTCGTTTTTAAAAGACAAACTTTCTTTACAACGAAAGTTGACGGCATGCACACCATTTCATAATACATCCAACTATAATTGGCTTAATAATAATCTTGATGAACTCAATGACTCGAATGCAACGTCTTTCAAAATATGCCATGAATGACTCCAAGTAATATCTTTAAAATGAGCTAATGCACAGCTGAAGATTTCTTTAATAACTGAGAAGAAACATGCTTTAAAGTGTCAACCAAAAGGTTGGTGAGTTCATAGGTTTATCATAACAATCATTTCAATATATTAATAGACCACAAGATTTCCGTTTATAAATATATGTACACTCGCAGGTGTATAAAAGTATTCTATAAGTTGTAGGCACCCGGTAACAAGCCTTAACGTTCATGTTTTACCCTCTGAAGTACACCAGATCAGGTGTGTTTAAAATAACCTCGAAGTACTAAAGCATCCCATAGTCAGGATGGGGTTTGTCAGGCCCAATAGATCTATCTTTAGGATTCGCGCCTACTGTACATAGACAAGTAGTTTAATGTTACCAAGCTAAGGGTATATTTCTGGTTTAAACCCATGTAGAATTAGTTTTAGTACTTGTGCCTATTTCGTAAAACATTTATAAAAACAGCGCATGTATTCTCAGTCCCAAAAATATATATAAAAGGGAGCAAATGAAACTCACAATACTGTATTTCGTAGTAAAAATACATATAACGTCATTTAACAAGTGCAAGGTTGGCCTCGGATTCACGAACGTATCAATATTGAGATTCAATATTGCAGAAAAGTACGTAGACGCAACGGAGATGATAAACACTAGATTGACCTCACGAGCATACCCATGAACCATACCCATCACCTCCATAGCTATAACCCATAATTTCCTTAGCTTCGACTCATTCAAAAAAAACTATTTTGAAATTACTTGGACAGCACTCTGTCGTAATATTTTATGTATACTAATAATATCTTGAAATAATACAGAGCAAATATATATGTATATATATATATATATATATATATATATATATATATATATATATATATATATATATATATATATATATATATATCGATTGAGAGAGTTTAGAGAAATATATTTTCAAGTTTCTATGAAATAATGAAACCTATTGAATTCTATTTATAATAGATTTTTGAATTATTAAAATGAATTATTAAAGTATGAATTATTAAAGTGAATTATTAAAGTATGAATTATTAAAGTGAATTATTAAAATTAAAGTAAAGTAAAAGTAAAGTAAAGGTGAAGTTAAAGTATAGTAAAAGTATAAAAACTATGTATGTATAATACGCGTATAAATATATATAATATTAATTTAAATCGTTATATATATTTAATGAAATAAAATATAAATATCATTATATTTATTATACTGGTTAAGTAATGAGTTGTCAAAAGTGATTCTAGATATTTATAAAAGTTATATACGTTTTAATAATAAAGTTCTTTTTAAACTGAAAACGTCTTTGTACGTTTGAAAATAGATTAATAGAATATTATGGAAACCAATTCTCCACTAACTTTTGTCTTACTTTCGTAAATGACACTTTTTGTTTTTATTCATAAATAGCTTTACAAATTATTCTGAATATCGTTAAGAGGAATAGATTTTCTCAAATCATAGTGGACCTCTCAACAGAGACTTGTAATCATAATTCAATGTTTCTGATAATTCAATCAGTTAATATATATTTTTTTAATTTCGTCGAAAATCATATTGAAACAAATACGTTCGTGTAAAGTATTATACGTTTAATACTTTATTAATATTCTCAAGTTATAATATATATACATATACATATCTATTTATATATAACGGTTCGTGAATCGTCGGAATTTGGTCGAGGTTATAATGAATGTATGAACATAGTTTAAAATTCTTGAGATTTAACTTAACAAACTTTGCTTATCGTGTCGGAATAATATAAAGATTAAAGTTTAAATTTGGTCGGAAATTTCCGGGTCGTCACAGTACCTACCCGTTAAAGAAATTTCGTCCCCGAAATTTGATAGAGGTCGTCATGACTAACAATGAGGATGTTATTATAACGATTATAGAGTTTTATCATGTTCAAGAAGAATGGATAAAATAATTTGATTACTCGAAGCGTGTGAGTGAAGTTATCGTAAATGAATGAAATAAGATAATAGTGATTCATCGTATCTTTTGACGTCATCACGATTGATCTCCGAAAAGAAAATCTTTGTAATCTATATTGGATTTGATTATTCGGCGATTAAGGAAATTATGATCCTCTTCGAATTAATGCGATAATCCATTTTGATTTCTCTGTCGGATATTTCAATATAAATCCACCTCATTTGTTTTCTTACAACTCACACCTTCTCAACTCATATTTTAAAGTATTTGTCAATATGCTTCATCCAGTGCTGATTCTTGATATACTCCTCACTTTCATATCTGTCACTCTTCTTTTTCATTTGCCTCCGGAAGAATCTATTTACTTCTACTATACTCTTGGTTTTATAGTGTTTTTAGTTCTCCCGTGTCTTTATATTGCTATATGCATTGATATATACGGTTTGTGATTTCTGGGTTGTTGTTGGGTTTTATATCTTCCCTTATATTTCAAAGTCCTTGCTTCTTCTATAATCATTGTCATTCACAGTTAATGCTCTCTTCTATTTGCTATGATTTATACTCCATTTCTAGTTCGAAGCTTTATCCTTTCGTTTCTTCTTCTTGCGATTAAGCACCGCTTGTAATGGTCCAGAATTCGCAGATATAAATTTCGGAATGAACATTGTTAATGTTCTAGGAAAAAAATTGTAATGGCACGATCTTGACTTGTCAAATTACCAGAATACCTCAGAAAAGGCCGAATCATCAAGAAATATTTTCTTGATATTTAGAGATCAAAGAGAATACAAGAGTCGTGTAACATAGCACAAGATGATGCTATGATCTGTGAATCATCATGTTCCATTTAGAAACTCAGCATGAATTACTGTAATATAATTACGTTGATCAAGTGTCATTATATTATACTAACTCATGCTTCAGCTCCCAACACTTCTTCAAGAATATTCCTATTTTAAACTCGAATGTTTCAGAATTTAGAAACTAAAATAGTTTCTTTTATGATATAATACAGATAGCGCGAAGAGGTAAATGATTTCAGATAAGAATAATTATAAAAATATCTTCAGAAGTATGGATGATATTTATAATGAAAGATACGATGATATCTTAGAATGTCTAATATCAGAGGATGATGAAGGATATTGTCCGCAGGGGTTTAGAGTCAGGAGCAAGGTATTCGTTAATGACTTCAGCAAGTACTGAATCATTTGGATTCTTTGAAGGCAGGTTCAGCCTTTGTGATTTGTCCACAGCCTCCTTCATACTTTGCTCAATCCGTTTTTCAGTTCCAAAGCTTCTCTTTTTCTGAGCTTTGCCAATATAGTATCCTTTATCATCCAACTTTTTACTGTTAAGGTCGTTTACAGTTTTTGCTGCTTCATCAGCATTTTTCAAAATTTCGAGAACTGGTTCGCAGTTTAGGGTGTTTTTCAGAAATTTCTCATTCAAAGAATGTAACTCTTGGAGGTAGATGTTGTGTGTATATGTAATTGTTGATGTAGACATGCTACGAGGTTTCAAAATACTGATTGCTGATTCTCAATAATTGGTATGACAATTCTTGTTATAAGGTACGAATGAGTATATGATAGGGTTTCGATAATTATAATGATTTTTTTTTTGGAAAGTCAAAGATCAGTGAAGTTGTTGGTAAGTTTATTGCTAATGTGGTGAATATAAACGATTCCCCGGTAACGTTGGCGAAAGGGCAACGTATCTATCGATGTTATAATAAGACTGTTTTGATTGAGAAGTCGAAGTTGACTTGCTGGAGCTGTGACAAAACTGTCTATTTTGAAACGGAATTGAAAAGTTATTTTAGCTAGTAAATGCCAAAGGGTCTAACACGGATACGTGTCGAACTATGACTTGGGTTTTGAGAGTTTTTCAGGTGTATAACTGTGGGTAACATGTGGTTGGATCATCATCTCGATTGTTCCTTAGTTGAAGTGTCTTCAGGGATTTCGAAGGGTTTGAGCACATATTGTAATCGTTAATACATATGATGTTCTAACACTGTTTTGAAGTCAAAGTATAGCTTTGAAAGATATAGGAATCTAAGAGTGATGATACTGGTTATATTTCGAATTGAATTATGCGATTTCAAAATCAGAATATGTAATTGAATTTGAATGAGTATGATTGTTTTGATTTATATGAAAGAATGGATATTGTTGTGAAAGTAGGGAGTATAGTTGATGATTGCTGAATCAGTTTCGAAAAATGTAATATATTAATTGTGAATTTATATATCTCTCGGGTATTACCTACCCGTTAAAAAAATTTCACAATTAATATTTTGTACAAAAGAAGTTTATTACAGTCTTTATGAAAATATATGTGTATATTTTCTTTAGATGTAATATAGATTTAATGAGTTAATATTAAATTAAACTCATTTGTTTTATGGTTGGAACTAGAATTGAGTAATCCCTAAAACTTTATAAATTGCATAAGTATTTCTTCAATAATATTGAAATTATGAATCATTACTTTGTTATTTGTTGGTTTTCGTGAAATTCTTGTGAACTTCGCAAGGTACGAATGATGTTATTTGAAAAGTTTTGAGTACATCGATGATGAAAGTGTAAAATCAAACATATATTCCAATAATACACTTGATTTATTATGAATTGGATTTTTATTGAATTGAGACAGAGATTGTAATTAACGATGGTTAAGTTGCGGACGAAGGACGTACATCATTGCATATTTGTAATATGAATTAACTGAGTAGTTAAGATTCACACATAATAGCTTAGTACGGGAAGATTTATTATGGTTTAAAAATTTATATATATAAAATATACATATAAATCTTTCGATTGGAAATGAGTTAATACTTCATAACTCGTTGATACAATATATTTGTTGTTGATTCGTAATGATGTCCACAATGATTCTTGAACTGACAGAGTTTGTGATGTTACAGGTGCTGTTGATTCTGACGATACTGACGGCACTGACTGTGTTGATGATGCTACGGTCCTGTTGATGTTGTTGGTAAAACAATTTTAGCTTGTAAATCGTACACCATTTTCGATCAAAGTTTCTACTCTACCATCTCCGTTCACTCATCCAATTTACGGTCAGAATTAAATAATCTCTAAAATTTTGGAGATTACATAACTGCCGCAGAGATATCTCTTCAATGAAGTTTATGAATTAATACTTCATCGTTTGTTGTTGTTGATATTCCTGGATATTTACAGGGCGTATGACGTTGATGTTTGAGATACAGATTTTGATGTTGCGGTGTGGGATGTGGATGTTGTTGTTGGTGGTGGTGATGGTACTGTTGGTGTTGCTGATGGTGGTACTGTTTATGCTGCTGGTGCTGCTGCTGGTGTTTGTAACCTTTGCACCATATTCTCCAAAGCCACTACCCGAGCGCGAAGCTCGTTGACTTCTTTTATTACACCGGGGTGATTGTCGGTTCGGACGAGCGGATAAATAAAATCTAGAATTTGGTGTAGTATGTAATCATGACGAGATACTCTAGAAATAAGAGAGAAAATGGTGTTTCGGATAGGTTCGCCGGTAAGTGCTTCAGGTTCTTCGCCAAGAGGGCAATGTGGTGGATGGAAGGGATCACCTTCTTCTTATCTCCAATGATTAAGGAGGCTGCGAACCCATCCCCAATTCATCCAGAATAGATGATGACTAATTGGTTGATCCATTCCGGTCACACTGCTTTCGGAACTTGAGTGGGATTCCATTTCGGAATCCGAGGGACTTGAAATAATGACGAATTCCATTTTGTACGATTGAATAAAGAATTTTTGGATATGAAATGATTTTCCGGCTATCGGGTGGTATTCTAATTATATAGAGCAAAAGGTTTCGTAGATTACGGAGGAATTTACGGAATATGTCAGTCAAAGTTTACAGTAACAGATACGCTAAGATATGAATTAGCAGATACGCTAAGATATGAATTTTGTCTATACACTATTCATGCAATCAATGCTATAAGATGTGTCTAGACTAAGAATGATAAGCAGGTAATTTCTGACAAAAATGATGAGCAAAACTTTTGACATGCAGACACGGTCGAAGTCCAGACTCACTAATGCATCATAACGACTATCAGTTAGACACACTAATGCAGACCTGATTCGCTAAGACCACCGCTCTGATACCAACTGAAAGGACCCGTTCATATACATTATAAACGATTCACAATAGTTGATTACATCGCGAGGTATTTGACCTCTATATGATACATTTTACAAACATTGCATTCGTTTTTAAAAGACAAACTTTCTTTACAACGAAAGTTGACGGCATGCACACCATTTCATAATACATCCAACTATAATTGGCTTAATAATAATCTTGATGAACTCAATGACTCGAATGCAACGTCTTTCAAAATATGCCATGAATGACTCCAAGTAATATCCTTAAAATGAGCTAATGCACAGCTGAAGATTTCTTTAATAACTGAGAAGAAACATGCTTTAAAGTGTCAACCAAAAGGTTGGTGAGTTCATAGGTTTATCATAACAATCATTTCAATATATTAATAGACCACAAGATTTCCATTTATAAATATATGTACACTCGCAGGTGTATAAAAGTATTCTATAAGTTGTAGGCACCCGGTAACAAGCCTTAACGTTCATGTTTTACCCTCTGAAGTACACCAGATCAGGTGTGTTTAAAATAACCTCGAAGTACTAAAGCATCCCATAGTCAGGATGGGGTTTGTCAGGCCCAATAGATCTATCTTTAGGATTCACGCCTACTGTACATAGACAAGTAGTTTAATGTTACCAAGCTAAGGGTATATTTCTGGTTTAAACCCACGTAGAATTAGTTTTAGTACTTGTGCCTATTTCGTAAAACATTTATAAAAACAGCGCATGTATTCTCAGTCCCAAAAATATATATAAAAGGGAGCAAATGAAACTCACAATACTGTATTTCGTAGTAAAAATACATATAACGTCATTTAACAAGTGCAAGGTTGGCCTCGGATTCACGAACGTATCAATATTGAGATTCAATATTGCAGAAAAGTACGTAGACACAACGGAGATGATAAACACTAGATTGACCTCACGAGCATACCCATGAACCATACCCATCACCTCCATAGCTATAACCCATAATTTCCTTAGCTTCGACTCATTCAAAAAAAACTATTTTGAAATTACTTGGACAGCACTCTGTCGTAATATTTTATGTATACTAATAATATCTTGAAATAATACAGAGCAATATATATATATATATATATATATATATATATATATATATATATATATATATATATATATATATATATATATATATATATATATATATATATATCGATTGAGAGAGTTTAGAGAAATATATTTTCAAGTTTCTATGAAATAATGAAACCTATTGAATTCTATTTATAATAGATTTTTGAATTATTAAAATGAATTAATAAAGTATGAATTATTAAAGTGAATTATTAAAGTATGAATTATTAAAGTGAATTATTAAAATTAAAGTAAAGTAAAAGTAAAGTAAAGGTAAAGTTAAAGTATAGTAAAAGTATAAAAACTATGTATGTATAATACGCGTATAAATATATATAATATTAATTTAAATCGTTATATATATTTAATGAAATAAAATATAAATATCATTATATTTATTATACTGGTTAAGTAATGAGTTGTCAAAAGTGATTCTAGATATTTATAAAAGTTATATACGTTTTAATAATAAAGTTCTTTTTAAACTGAAAACGTCTTTGTACGTTTGAAAATAGATTAATAGAATATTATGGAAACCAATTCTCCACTAACTTTTGTCTAACTTTCGTAAATGACACTTTTTGTTTTTATTCATAAATAGATTTACAAATTATTCTGAATATCGTTAAGAGGAATAGATTTTCTCAAATCATAGTGGACCTCTCAACAGAGACTTGTAATCATAATTCAATGTTTCTGATAATTCAATCATTTAATATATATTTTTTTAATTTCGTCGAAAATCATATTGAAACAAATACGTTTGTGTAAAGTATTATACGTTTAATACTTTATTAATATTCTCAAGTTATAATATATATATACATATACATATCTATTTATATATAACGGTTCGTGAATCGTCGGAATTTGGTCGAGGTTATAATGAATGTATGAACATAGTTTAAAATTCTTGAGATTTAACTTAACAAACTTTGCTTATCGTGTCGGAATAATATAAAGATTAAAGTTTAAATTTGGTCGGAAATTTCCGGGTCGTCACACACCAGCATCAATAGTACCCCATTTCCGGACAACGGAAAACTCCTCCGGAATAACAGTCTCATCAACAAAAAAAAACGGACTCTTCCAGTCCTTCAAGTTTGATACTCTATTTGTACCAACACAATGGGTATTTCGTTTACTATCAATAGTAAGCCAGCAGTCGCTAATTGTACGAATTCTAAATAAAGAGATAAAAACTTTAATGCGAGGCTTAATATTGCTGGCATTACAATACATTTCAAGAAGGATAATTTTTTGAAGGCCGTGGGGATGCATTTGGCTCAGGCAGGCCTTATAATATCTAAGAAGGCGAAGGAGAAAGTTTGTAGGAGGAACAAGGAGGTTGCCGTGAGTAATTTGTAAGGCGTATAAAGTAATTTTTCCATCAGGAGGATGGTTACCAGTCTGTCTGTTGGTAGGAAGAACAGGGTTGAATTGATTAAGATGGTGAAAGGCAATCTTCAAACCATCTAAGTATTCTCTTATCAACGATGAAGCCATCGTGCTAACTTCTGGAATGTCAGCAGCATTTGAAGAAGAGGGCTCTGCGTGTTCTTGGCCAGTACTCGGTGTAGAAGCCATGGTAATAAAGTAAAAAGATATCAACAGGAAAGAAATAGTAGTAAGATGAAGTGTCACTGACCTTGGACGACGGTAAACCTTAAAAAGTTGAAGGATGAAGAAAGCGATGAAGATTTGGGAAGAAATGTGCTTTTTAGATCTTGGCAAAGGTAAAAAAGTGAAGATAAAAGGGTTATGCCGGTTTATATAGGAGTTCGTTGATGCAATTTTTATGGACACGATTGTGACACGTGTACGGGTAAGTTTAAACGTAGGGTACGAAATGACACTTTTTACAGCTGGAGGCGCGTGGAGATTCTCAACTATTTAAAATTAATCATCACAGCGTCAGTAAAATACGTCTGCATTTAATGCCTGTAATGTTTTCCCCGATGCAAATGGGCGATGAACAGGCTAGTTTGGCATGTGTTATCAAAAGTTTAACAACTTAATCATTTTCAAATGCTTAAGTCATTAAACTGGGGGGACTTAATGGTGTATCCTATCGTATACACACATAAAAGGCATAATGGTGGCATAAAAGTAGCATCAGGAAGGCTGGAAACAACAGTTTTATGGAATTATCCGTCCAGCGTTCTCCGCTGTACAGGCTGTTCTGTCATGCGTAAGCCCTGAAGGCCGCCTAGCGCGTAAGCCCTGGCCGGAGAACACCACTTTCAACATAAATTTCGGAACACAAGTAACAGAACGTATCATCATCTGACACGTGTCCCCGAACAATCTGGTGGATCTGACACTGTAAATAGACCCCTTGGGTCATCATTTTACACAGTTCAGACATTCTGTAAAATTTGAGAGCTGAGACTTCATCTCTCTCTCTCTAACATTTTCTCTCACTAGAAGTCATCCAGCTAGCACTTTACGCTCTACGGAGAACAGATTGATTAAGCCACCCCACAAGTTTCTACACCTGTGAACACGGTCTGCAGGGATTATTTCCCAAGAGCAAACATCAATCAGCAACACTCGCCCACTTCAAGCTAGATTACTTCTAGTATCGTGTTGACATACTAAGCCTTACCTCATAAGGAAATAGGTGTTAACAATGAGCATCCATTAACAACATCTCAAGACAGCCGACATCCGGCACGTACTGCCAACATCTAACTGCCGGATAACATTATCCATCAACCGGCTTTCGACTATAAGCTCAACAAAGAATAGATCACTATGCAACTACATGTCGTTGGACACACTTAATAAAAAAGAAAGACTAATCATTGTTAAAAATGAAACTTTTGCATAGACGAACAGTGAACCGCACTCTGGATACATTTGGTCTCCGTCACCAAACTTCCGGCCCCGCCAGGTAATTTTGGTCTCCGTCACCAAATTTTAGGCTCCGTCGGCTAAATTTGGTCTCCATCACCAAAGCTTGTTTCAACATTGTATTTCGTAATGAAATTGTTTTGCCTTTACGCTATTGTCTTTTCGATGACGACACTATAACATCACTACAAGCAGTCATGACTTAATTTGTGTTATAAGGAGCAAGTTTTTATATCACAATAGGCCCAAAAACAAAGCTTTGGAATAAAGTATAATGCCAAACACCGTCTATATATGAGGAGCTGTTCATATTACAAAATTACCTCCCGCCTACCGGCACAAATCGATAAAAGTAAAAACGTGTAATAGTGTAGTGGTTACAATAATTACGATTGAACTTCCGGCTATTAATTTTGGTTGGCATTATTTCTGATGGTCGACTTTTTGGCTCTAAAAATGGACCTCCAGCAATCAATAAAGCAAAGTTTGTGTTTGGCAATAATAAAGTTCAGGTTTGATAATCTAAACTATCCCATTAAGTTATATGTTCCCGACCACCGTTTCAAGGACGCATGATGGACATCCACACAATATAATGCTTAATCAACTTTATCGGCGAATACGAATTCCGAGCACCGTGACATGCTCATCACACATGTTATCGAACTAGCCACATGATTCAACAAAAAATTTCGAACCTCCAACATGAAAATCGTAGTCCGACATGGTAACTACCTTTTCAAGTTGCCTATATAAAACATTTGCCCAGCAAAAAAGGTTTTTGTGCCGGATATGATTCAAGTCGGATGAAGTCAAACCTGATAGCTTCCCACCAGCTAGATTTCCTAGTACATTTTATGTCTGGAAGCTCTCCTCGTCAGATAGAGACACTGCCGGATGAATGTTGTACCAGATGAACGTTGTGCCGGATGAGTTAATATATCAGCTTTCGTGGCTGTCAGACCTCATGACGAACAATTTTCAAGCCGGTCAGGCATTGAAGCTTTCAAAACAGTCCGACTTCATGCAGCAAAGGCTTTGCGCCGGTACAGATTGGAAATAAACTAGTATTCGATTCGGCAATAGCAATATATCAATATGGCTGATACTCAATATCTTGTGAAACCTTGGTGAAATTCTGACTTTCACCTAAAAATAACACAAACGGATTGAAGGCATCTAAACTAGTGAAGTTTAACGAGGACAGTAATGCAAATTAGCATGATGACAATATCTTTCATGTAAAAAAATCTTACTCCGAATGGACGCACGACGTACATTATCGTAAATTTCGTGCTCATACGAATATTAAAGAAACACAGTTTGACGTCGGGATCACGGGCAACGTTACCTACATCCGGTTCAGACACACCGGCTACGCCATACGTTTCAGAAATAAACTCCTGACATAGCTTCGCCTTGATTTTCGTTCATGAGCAAAGGTGTAGAAGAAGATTACATAAGTTGGGCGTTACAATTCTTCGGATACCGGTTCCGGCATAAGTTTATTGTCTGTTATGACGTACAAGCATAAACTTTCGGCACCATGATCACCAAAACCGCCACTTCATTACTCCATCCGAAAAATATGGTGCAACCAAAACATGTTTCCATTCTACAATCGGTTAAAAGACCGGTTAGCACATTTTGAAGATTCCGAATGTAGTAAGTAATGCCAGATTTCTGCGCTCAGTAGCTGCAATACTTACGATATTGGGCTCATGTCCCAAAGAATAAACTCATGCTCATTCCTGCCACCATCCGTCGCAATCATCATCCCTACATGACGGATTAGTTCATGCCCATTCAGGTGGTTGTATTCCATGATCATAAAAATACCCAGCTTCAAAACGGAGCAAAACATTCATATAGAAGAAGAGGGAAAAATGACCATGTTTTTGTAAGTAACAGTGATCAAAGGATTCGTGGAGGCAAAAAATACATAAGAAACTACAATTGGAGATAATAAAAAGAGAAAAGGGGGTTGGACCATAAAAGCCAGGTGAAGTGAGAAGTGCATGGAGGCAAATCTGCAAAACTATCAATACTTTATTTCAACTTACGCAATGACCCGGGAACAAATGCACATCTCTCAACAACATATAAAGTAATCTACAACCTCCCTAACACAAGGTACAAGTCTAAGTTTTGTAAGTCATATCTTATTCTAAACTTCATAATACTCCGGGTCCACAAGATAAACTTGTGAATCTTATAGAAACATAAACCTACATGCTATGCTATGCATTTTGACATCTAGCATGGGCAAGTGCTATAGCAATATTTTTTCTAAATGCATGGTTTCACATTAAAAGAAAATATACAAAGTGCTTAAATAGTAGCTGAATGATTGTCAACGGGACATCAAAGTTTTGTTCTTTCCGAAGCATTTTGGAAAAGGCATTGGAATATGTCATAATGAATTTTTATAATAAATTCAAAACGTTACAACTCCAACAAAAAATCAGTTGAGTGTTGGCTCTCACGGAGTATAAAAAACATTCTTTCTTATATTCATATCCAATGTTCCTTGGATACAATTGTTCCCGGCATCGCAATTGTTCTCAGTAATTCACGATTATATAGATGGAATCATGTTACAAGCCCATCATTTTGTCACTTCTCAAAAGAATAAAAGAACCCGCATGGTCATACTACAGGACTGACTCGGGAATAAAATCGTGATGGATAAAAGATATATACAATAAACATATTTTCTAAACGAAACTTTGGGATGAAATTGATCACTTCGTTCCAAAGATTTTGTCAAGATAGATATATGAACCTTATTGTCATTACGTAAGCGAATTAAGCAACAATTTATTTCGAGCATTGTTTGCCCATAAATCTTGTCTTACAGTAACACATTCGCGACCAAAATTAATCTGGATAGATTGCAAGAATAATGAAAAAACAATTCTTGAATATATTTTCAGACCTACCGCCATAGAAGAACCAATTCGGATAAAAGGGGACGTCCGGCCATAAATTTGTTGTTCCGCTAATACCGTATAAACATCTCGACCAAGCTCACACGTAGTCTAGATATCTACGTTTCTTCATGATAATCGGCACACAACTTATATATGAAACTAGTTTCCATACAAACACCCCCCCGTGAAAAACTATGGAGAATATTATGGGTCGCTCCTATAGTATACACTCTACTCACAGAATCGCTCCTAGAAAAAAATTACATATTCGACCAACGGTTAAAAAATAAAGAAACATGGAGCAAAATCTTTAAACGGCAGATTTTAAAGGGCTTCGCCGCCTGGTTTGGAGTTTACAACATCTGGTAAACTCAACATACAATTTCAGTATCACTTGAAATGCCCCGTTCATATCGATTATAAATGATTCATAATAGTTGATTACATCGTGAGGTATTTGACCTCTATATGATACATTTTATAAACATTTCATTCGTTTTTAAAAGACAAACTTTTATTACATCGAAAGTTGACGGCATGCATACCATTTCATAATTTATCAAACTATCAATGACTTAAAAATAATCTTGTTTAACTCAACGACTCGAATGCAACGTCTTTTGAAATATGTCATGAATGACTCCAAGTAATATCTCTAAAATGAGCAAATGCACAGCGAAAGATTTCTTTCATACCTGAGAATAAACATGCTTTAAAGTGTCAACCAAAAGGTTGGTGAGTTCATTAGTTAATCATAATCGATCATTTCCATAATTTTAATAGACCACAAGATTTTCATTTCCATTTTTCATAATCATCATATAGAAATTCTGCATAAAAATCATTCATATGGATTGAACACCTGGTAACCGACATCAACAAGATGCATATAGAATATCCCTATCATTCCGGGACTCCCTTCGGACATGATAAAATCGAAGTACCAAAGTAGTTCAAATTCTCTGACTGGGCTTGTTAGTGCCCTTAGATCTACCTTTAGGATTCGCGTCAATTAGGGGTCAGTTCCCTAATTCTTAGGCTACCAACCTAAAAAGGGGCATATTCGATTCGATAATCCAACCATAGAATGTAGTTTCGATTACTTGTGTCTGTTTTGTAAAACATTTATAAAAGCAGCGCATGTATTCACAGTCCCAAAAATATATATTGCAAAAGCATTTAAAAAGGGAGCAAATGAAACTCACAATACGATATTTTGTAGTAAAAATATGCATACGACGGAATTGAACAATGCAAAGTTGGCCTTGGATTCACGAACCTATATCAGTTATATATATTAAAACATATAATTAACATGTAATAATAATCAAACCAGTTTATATATATTATTTATTTAATTTAGTAATATATTTGTTATCTTAAATGTTATATATATATATTTATTTTGTATACTAATATTTATACATATAGTTATATTAATACATATATAACATTATATTGTGAATCAATAATTTGTTATGTAAAAATAATACTAATTATGATAAAAATTATGATAATTCTAATAATAATAATAATGTTAATGAAAATACTTTTAATATTAATAATAATGATAATACTACTAAAAAAATAAATAAAAATGTTAT